>NC_059473.1:37689661-38976035 GCF_018139145.2 Gymnogyps californianus
GTGTGGTGCATGGGAGCCTGGTGGAGTGTGAGTTTCTCTATAGCCTTGCTGGGTCATGACTTGGGTGGCCTGTGGGACTGTGGCATCCCTCAGCACTAGAGACAGCATGGACATGAGTAGGTCCTCCTAGAGCTGTTTTAAGGGCTGGTGGTGTGGGTGCAGACAGGGCACTGCAGTGTCTCAGGGCAGACCTTCAATAGTTCTCAAATAGCTGTGTAGACATAACAGCTGGCTTTTTGACTCTGCTAAAGCTGTGCAAAAGGATCTTCACATGGGTGTAACATTTACTCCAATCCTAAATTTCACAGTGGTGATATCATGTCTCCTTCTGGAATACTGCAGCTGAAGTAGACCGTAAAATGGTGGCTTATTGAGTGTCTGATAAGCTTGTGAGTAATCCTATGATCCCGCACAATTTAGGAGTCATCCTCAACAAGGTGGAGGTGGGAGGCAGGGAGCAATATCGCATTGATTTCTAATAACTTGAGAAATCATTCGGTAAAACAAGGAGAAACAGTAAAGCAAAAGGCAATGACCACAGGTTGCAGCTTGGAAGACTGTCTGGATAGAAGGAAAAGCATTCTTGCAAATATGAAGTACAGCTTTGGGCCAGGTCACCAGGGAAGTCATAGACTCTCCATCCATGGGTGTTTTCGTACGCAGCTAGGCAAAGCCTATGCTACTTGGTCTCTTGACAGCCTAGAAATCCTGTTCAAAGATCTGACTAGAGCTCCAGAGGTGTCTTACAACCAGTCATAGAATCTCTTCTTATTTTGAAAAGGCTATGCAAAAAGGTACCATGAATACACCTGAAATATTATGAAGCATTAATTTACTGTTAATTTGTGGTTCATCTTCACTGACAGTTAATGAAAAACATGTAATATTGAACATCCCCAAAACTTTTGACTCTGGCACTTTTCACTGTAAAAGGTCTACCTGGAATCTGCAACACATATTTTATTGCAAATGTAGTCTAAGTATTGCTCTTATTGCTCCATGTTTCCAGATTCTCCAAAATATTCAGCTGCATATGGCTCATCTTTTCTCTCTCTACATCTGTAATTTATTGAAGAATCTGAGGCAGCATTCAGAAAAGAGATGGAAAGCATCATGTCACCTTTCCCTTTGAACAGCTTTGAATTACTTTCCTGTAATCATTACTGCAGATTAATGCCATCAAAGAGCAGTTCTGCAGCAGATAAAATGAACAGCTTCTGATAAATTTATCATTATAGCAAATCACACCAAGTAGGATTTCTTTCCTCAGCTTGCAGAAGGTACAAATGATTTTTTTCCTTTAAATTTTAAAGGTTTCCCTAGCAGGCAAGGGCAACCTGAAAGTCAGTATGGAAGTCCTGAAGGCATGCTATTCTGGCCATGCTGGGGGAAACCTAATAAAATATATTTGCTTAAAATTTGGACTGTTGTACTGCATCATTGTGTTGAAAAGGAACTCATCATAAGTTTAACCTTCTTTAGAGTAAACGTTAGTCCTAAATGATGATACGTTTGGAAGCAAATACCATTAGGGAATTCTGTATCATTTTTCGGTTTTGTTTTGCTTTATCCTAAGTCATCATCACTTGCATTAAGTAGGATTTAGCGGGCTTCCTTGTTGCACTGTGAAAAAAACCAGAGACACAGTAAGGGTCACCAGGTTTCTCTGCAGAGCAAAATCTGCTGCGCATGCTTCTCTGTCTTTTATCTCTCACCCATTCCTCTAGCCATTGAACATTAATGACTATTGAGTGACTCAGAAGAAGGGCAGGGGGAACTTCTGGAAGAAGTTCAAGTACTCTATTGATGAGAGCAGTACTAGCACCTGAACAGCATAGAAGATATGCTAAGATGCATACCCAGTCATACTCCTCCTTCTACACAGAAAGAGGAAAAAGAATATTAATGCTAAATAAAGGAGAAGGACCGATCATTTAAGCCGAGGCAAAAGTACGATGCAATCAATGGGATTGCACTACTAAACGTTATGGATCTAGCATGTAACACTGTAAAGACAAAAAGAAGGTATTACGGGACTGAAATCTGAATCGAAAAAGAACACCTGAAACAATTCTTGTGCCTGCTTCTTTGCAGTCTCAGGTATATGATGTGTTTGTTGGCGACTGTGGAGAAGTTGACGTGAACCTGGAGGGGCCTCCTGCAGCCCATGCTCCAACTTTCCCAGCAGAAACACAGAGCAGCCCCCCTCACCTACCATCTCACTGTGTTCCACCCTCTTTATTCATGACTCTTCTTTTTTTCCTGATATGATAGACAGGCACATAGCACACTGAAAGTTCATTAATCTATATGGCTGACAAACCGATTATTTCAACACATGTACAGAGTCTTATGCTATGTTTGCTGTATAGTATCATTAAAGAGGCAGTAATTAAGCAGCATTTAACACCTTATTATAGCATCATAGTTCTACATTTTCATTCCAAGCTTCATTTTTCAGTTAAGTATAACTCAGAATAATTCCCTGTAAGTTTGACATTGGTTCATTTTTATCCCTGTCTATGACATAATGGAATTGGATAATTCTGTCAAAAATCTCTTCGCCATTTTTGATCCATCCTCAAACACGGTTAATCAAAGCATGCTTCATTGGTTTCAGAGAAATAATCAAATAACTGCAAATTTTCTGATTAGACCACTCAAATTCCTTTCATAGTTGGCAGGTATATTGTCTTCAAAGAGTGTATGTCATTTTTACATGTTAAAAGATAGTTGAGTTGCAAGGAGCTGAGGGAGGAAAATATTTCATGTGCACTCTTGTTGCTACACCTCTCTTATCTTTGGGAGAGGCACTGGGAAGCAATGGGGCTGAAGAAAGGATCTTGATATTACAAGACTGATTTCTAAATCCTGGCTTTAGCACCAACCCAGTATACAGCCAGGAACAAATTATTTTACCCTTTGGTCTTCATTTCCCCTCTGTAAAATGAGGATAATAGTATTTACAACCCTTGCCTGACTCTTTCACAGGAATCCTGGGGATGTTAATGAAAAAATATATAGCAAGACACCGTACTGTGAACAACTAAGGCATTGTAACAATGATATGAGAATATCTCTGAAAAGAAGCACACCAGTTTCCATAACAGAGTATGCCTTTCCAAAGATCACATTTTCTTATTAACTCCATTTCTATAGATGGACACTCTGAAAGCATGAGAGTAAATAGGTGAAAGCAGACAGGAAGTTTTCAGCTCCAAAAGTGATCCCAGCTTGTCTCTCTTCCTCAGATCAGAGTTTTAGATGATTACACAAAAGTCTGAAACTATGCTCTCCACCTTTCTTGTGTTTCTCCATTGCCCAGCAATGTAAGGCAAAGAAATCTGGCAGAGTAAAAAGGTGTTTGCAGTTACTGTGTTTGATTCAATTAATTTTCGGGGTTTTTTTGTTTAGCTAATCTCTTGGCATGTTTATATCCCAAATGTACTTATCTCACAAAAGATGGCCCAAACTGGGTGGGCTTAGGAGGTAGGGGAGGTTCAACATTGCACATTACTAGTCAGAGTTGCACAAGTTACTAGTCAAAGAATGATAAATTCATACTTTGCAAGTATCTGCGCTCAAAGTTTTGGCATGTTTTTTCTGATACAAGAAATGAAACAATGTGTGATGCCTCTTTATTCCTACCTAGCCCTACCCATGCACATATTTACCTCAGTAGCTATACCAAGTCTCAGTATTGTTGGTGGCTTCTGCTTTGCTGTCATGTCCCTCTGGTTTTTCTGGATTTGATTCCCCTTTCAGTCTGTGCCCTTGAAGTTTTTCTCCTTCCTCTAACCTAGTCCTCGACATTGACACTGAAACTTAAACAGGTCTTAGGCAAACTGTTACTCAAGTAGTTTGGGAAGTTCTGGGAGGGGTGTTTGACAGCAGAAGAGTTTGCAGTGTTAGAGATCAGTGAATCAGGGAACAAGTCTCTGTCCAGACGGCGAGATGAACTATTTTTAAATGGAATTTATCTTGCTCTTGGGCACTTTTCTCTCCCAATATAGTGTCTCTCATGAAATCAGGATCAGACCACTCTCTGTGACATGACCTGATCTGCTGTGGTATCTTTTCTTCAATTCCATCTTCTTTTGTTAATGCTTTTTGCCCATTATCTTTGTTAAAAAGAAAATTAAATTAAGGCAAGCAAAACTGAAAATTAACCATATTTTCCTATTAAGGGGAGTATGAAGTAGACGTACAGGGATGAGTATAAACCAGCTTTTGGAACAGGCCATTGCATAAAGAGATCTTCCTCAGAAAACTCTATCAGCATTTTTTTCAGTGTGGTGAGGCACAACTCCAGGTGAGCCTGGGTCATATTTTTTGATTCTACCAGTTTTTTTCTTAACAGCTCAGGAAAACCACAGGAGTGTATCTGCAATGAAACATCATTCCCTTCATGATTACACAGTGGGCTAAACATGACATATCATAGTCTGAGGGCTAATAAGTGCAAACAGCAGAAGGAAAAAGATGGAAGGGGACCTTATGTGTGTTGCTTCATACGAGAGACAGTGGTCTGATGTAGGTAAAGTATTAAGAATGAGGTATTGAGTTCCTAATAACTCTTTTGCAGAAGTTTCTGTGGTAATGAAATAAAGTGATCCTGAATGGTCTTTATCATACAGGGCTTCCTGAGGAAGTTAATGATTCACAGAGCACTGGAAGTTTCCCTGTTGTGGGCTGTTTAAGCATCTGCTTCTAAATGTCAGGACATAATATGACAGGACAGCTGTCATATTTTATAAGTGTCCTTAGAATATATATATGTATTAGTCATTGCCAGAAGCTGCCATTTCAAGTGTGGGAGCAACTAGTTTCAGGATTGATTTGTAAGGAGTCTTTCTTGTTCTCATATTATTTTTTAGCTACTGCCTTAATGATGGGCTTTGTTCAGAAAAGCATAATGCTAGAGTGTACTTTTTGCAGGTTCAATGTGAATTATAAAGAAGTAATGCAATTGTTCTTCCTCCACCCACCCACAGGTCACTGACAAGCTATCTCAAAATCAGGTTGAGTCTCAGATGAGTTTTGTGGTGTTTGTCATGCACGTGGATACAGAGTATTTGCTTCATCTCCCATTTCTAGAGGTGTTTTTCTTCTCTCCACATCTGTCTCAGGCAGAAGTTAGAAATACTTCCATTTTCTGTTCTTAAGGGAGGCAGTGACAGGAAGACTTGGTTATTTTCCGACTGAATTGCTTTCCACAGAGGGGAGGGGAAGGCAGAAGGAGACACAGAGAAACACCTGTTCACTTGAAGCAGTGAAATTTGCCTTCTGGTTACATGCTTCTGAACTACTTCAGACCACTTGTCCGTTCAGATGTGGATGGCTGTGGGCAGCCCACCGAACAGTTCAGAGGGCGGCAGTACGAGGAAGGCCAGATCCCCCTTTGCTGCTGGAAGTCACTGACTTGGGTGGCATTGCACTGCCTTAACCCGGGATCCACCATGTGTTTCCCAGCGCTTATGATATCATTGGTGTACATATTAGTTTGTTCCCATTTCTTTGATATTTATTCTCTTCTTTTGTTTCTGTCATGATTGGCCTTTAAGCTTGTTGTTTAAATATGGGACTGAATACTAGCAAAAGCTGAGCTCTGTTCCCAGATGACTCTTTTTCTGGGGCCTTACAACAAGCAACTGAATTCACACCATTAATGTCCCCACCTGTCATGGCGCTATGGAGGCCTGTGGCTCCCTGGGACCACAGTGATGGAGCCTGGGCCCGTCCCACTGCCCAGACAGGAGCAGGGCAGCCCCAGGCCCAGGCACCGGGCCCATCCCCGGGGACTGGGACAGGCCAGGACATGGGCCCATGGGTGGGCCTGACTCAGCAGGGCCCGTGACCAGGCAAGGCAGGGCTGCGGGAAGCTCAAGACCGGCCATGCTACGGCATGGTTGGGGTGGGGACTGATGGCCCTGGAGGACTGAGATGGGGTCCTGGGCTGTGGGCAGGTGGGGAGAGGCTGTGAGGGCCAGTGAGGCCTGTAAGTGCCCTAACACCACTGAAAAAATGCAGTAATAATATATAAAGGGCTCGCACAGACTGACTGGGTTATAACTGTGTTTACGGTCCTACAGCTCCATCAAAATGGCTCCGGTGTTAGAAATTCTGCCAGGAGTCCTGGGGGTCAGTCTGGCAAATCCACAAGCTGTGCCTGGCCAGGGAGGAGGGGGGGATGTTGTTTGGGGTCATTCCCAAGACCCTGTCACCCTGTCACCCTGTCACCCACTGCTCCCCATCCCAGTCCCTGTGCACAACGAACGCAGCAGCAGACCCTGTTCCGCGGCTGGGGAAGGGGTGATGGGTGCCTCTGCCTGCTCTCCTGAAGGAAATCTGCTCTTCACTCCCAGCTTCTCTTGTGTGAATGATGCAGCACTGTTTGCCCAGCGAGAACAAATATTTTGCCTGTAAGCCACGAAGTCGCTTCTCCACTGTTTACAGCTTCTTTTTGCCGGAGTGCTATAGTCACAGGAAAGCTTACTGTGAACAAACAGGCTGCACGTACTGACATGAATAACGTTGTGAGGTGCACTCGTGGTTAGGCTAGAAAACACTTATTTTATTATTAACACAAAATAGTCGTTGTACTGGTAAGCATGCTTGTATGGAAATTATTTGGACCCAAAAATCGATTGGCCTCCAGTTATTATGATTCAGTCCTCCAAGCTGGAAGCAGAAGTAATGCCATGCCATTTAGGTAACTAATTATCAGTCTTTAATTATGAATAGCAAATAGCCACTGTGACTGCTTTAAGAACAAATCGCAGTCTAAAATTTGTCTTCACAGTGTATTTTCAAAAAAAATAAGAAATAATGAATATAAACCAAACTGTTTATACAAGATTGGTAAGAGAAAAAGATGCTTAATTCATGTCAATAGTGTTTTCACAATGAAAAATATGAACTGCTGTTCACCCTGGTCTGTGGTGGACTTTCCGTGGGCCTGTACCACTGACGGGACTATAACTCTTCATTCACTATAAAGTTAAGCACAGGTGAAAGCTTTAGAAGGCTTGGAAAGAACTAATATACTTGGTACCGCGTCAAAAGAATAATAAATTAATAAGACACAAAACAGTAGTTATTATCGTGATGAGGTCTGGTGACCTGGAGGGAAGGAAGAAAAAAATAACTCAAGGATGACTGATTTATTAACAATTCCCCTTTCTGCAGTTTGACATCTTGTTCTGTTTTCCTCCCTTTTCCCTCTTTCTTCTCTTCTTTTTTTTTTTTTCCTTCCTTGTGTGCAACATGAAGTTTTTCACACCACAGCAGAGGTACTGAGGAGATGGATTACTCCTTTGCTCATGGTTGAGGATTCTTGGTGCGCGATCCAGTCAGCACAAAGTGATTGTGGGGCCATAATGGCTGTTGAGCAATAACAGTACATCTGTCAGGGAGCCACCATCAGCACTGGGACACAGGGACATCCCAGAGGGGCTCAGGCTGTTCTGCCTCGTCTCTGACACTGGCCAGCATCAGATATCCCAGAACAGGTTAACATGGTCTCCATGATGAAAGGACAGGCTACCTATGGGGAAACTAGCTCAGAACCCGTAATGACTAATGTTGTGAGCTTGGGAGTTTATAATCCTCCTGTTTAGCTTAACTTTTGTAAGCGTTGATGTTCTTCTGTCTCTGAATCTTTCTCAGTTCTGCAAAGGTCTGGGAATCAAGGCATAGGGAGGTTTCCTGCCTGAGTCTGAACTCTGCCTCAAGTCACTGCTTTTAAATGTTATCAAGCAACCTCCTGTTCTTATATTATAACAAAGTTTTTCCTTTTCTTTTTCAGTAATATTTCATATCCTGAGAATATTCTTTATTATTTGAGTTTTCTTTACATTCTTAATCGCCGTTAATGTCTCCACAAATGATGCAAGGTTGCGCTATTGGGGAGAAATAATGCACAAATATTCAGCAGCAATCGTCTAAATGTTTTCTTCTTTGAAATTACCCTAATCTGGCAGACAAAGTATATAGTACAGATGCAACATGGCTTTGACATTGGATAGCTGAACTCCTCAGAAGATGCTTGTGTGGATATGTGTGAAGGATTATGAGTTTATTGGATATCATAATCTTCTGGAAAATACTGGAAAGGAAAGGAGACACATGCAACTGACCTTTTACTGATAGACTGCAAACATTTTATTTTTATTAGCTTGTTAGGACACTGGGACTCAGCTAATGGTTTTATAGTTAAACGGAACAAGTGTAGTATATTAATATCCCACTTGTCCACACCAAATTAATGGACTGGAGACTGTGAAAGCTTTATGATAGATCTGGGCTGTACAGTGCAATTTAAAGCTCCCTTCTCTTCGATCTTTGGTGTGGGCGCCTTGGCTTTCAGAGTGACTGAGGAGCCCGAAGTACCCGGAACACATAAACCCCTGAGTGAGGAGAATTTATTGTGGTTAAGTAACATATGGCTATACTGAAATGTGTGATCCTGAAAAACAGGAGAAGAGAAGAAAAGAATGATATTAAAGGCAATTTTCCCTGTGAGACATGTGCAAGTTCGCACAGTCCTGCAGTCACTGAAACGAGCTGTTCCAACACCTCCATGAAAATTCACATTTCAAGCCCACATTAGTCTTGGATGAGGTTCTTCATGTTCTGCTGCCAGGCAATTATATCACTATGAGTTTTGTTTTGTTTTGTTTTTTTTAAATATGTGCCCCTCAAATGAGAACTGAAACATTTAGAATTGAGAATATGGTCATTTGAAGGTAAAGGTGGAGACTTATAAAAATTAAATGTTAGGAAAATGGAACTGTCTTCACACAGTTTTTAATATGCCCTTGCCTCCCATCATCTTCTTCTTATAATGCTCTTAATGTTCAAACAATTTTCATTCACTAGAGGAAAGTAACAGCAGAGTGGCTATCACCACGCACCACTAGGCTGTCGATTGACCACCTGGCTCCAGGTCCTTTGTGTCAACAAGACAGGTTAACTGAGGACGGTATCATCCTAGTAGCCAAAGTCGCAACATTAATTGGTAAAATAACTCAGTGTTGTGCAAGGTAGAATAGTATGGTCCTAAGTTTTGAGACAGCTCCACCAGTCATGATTTCTTCACGCTTATTTCAAGACAGTTTAAACTGGAGTGACTGGTGCCCCCAGTAAAAAATGTAACTGCATCTTGTTTTAACTTAGTAAGTCCAGGGGAAACTACAATGAAAAAACGACACTGCTAAATTAAAGAGATGGAGCCATCTGTGTTGTCTGAATGTGACACCACAAAGAGAATATAAATCTGCTATAAATGTAAATTCCTTTGCTGTGCTTCCTTATTTTTTTATTTTTCTCCTGCTTGAAAATTTCTGGTTACTCTGTGCTTTTGTAGATGGTAAGACAGGTATAGATGCATACAGAAGCAGATTTTAAAAATAAGAAATAGATTCTCTGCTTTGAATCCCAGTTGGACGTGTTCTGGATTTCTCCTTCCCTTTTAATTTTTCTCAGTTACTTATTGTATGTTCTTACTGGTTTTTAAGAAGGAGAAAGGAAATGAAGCTACCATTGAGAGGTCCCATGTCCGCATGGGGAAGGTGTGTTTTCATATGATGCCATCCTTGTTTTTCTTTCCAGAAGCATGTGCTCTAGAGAGATAGAAGAAATGGATCACTGAGGATCAAACTGCTCTATAGATGTAAATCAACATCCTTTTCCTATTAACAATGAGGTGGTGGAAACTGACCTTTTTCAATCAGTTTCCATGGCAAATTGTTTTACTATTCTTTTAAAGAAATATTACAGATATTAACCACCTTGAAAGGGATCTGCCTTTTTGGTGTCTTTCCTGAGCGACAGCTATCACTACCTATATTGCTGCATACTTTTCAGTAATTTGCCCCTTATTTGTCCATAATGAGATTCATGACCCTTCTCACCTCTTTTGTGATGTTGCTACTTCTTAAAAAATTCTATCTTTTCCGTTGCAAAAGTTTAGGCTGCAAGCTACTTACACACACACGTGCCTGCACATACACACAAACAGCTCTTTATATCTCAGCAGTGCAAACACATTGAATGAATGAGTTTCTAACAGAAAATACAAGCCCTTGTTTTGCATCATGGTATGTAAAGTATCATGTATATAACCACTTATGATAATTTCAAATGCCTTTAAAATGGAATTTTGGTTTTTGCAGTAATTTGCATGAAATACAGTTTGGTTTCTTGAGAGGCCTTTTATTTCAATAGGAATTTAAGTTCATAGCTCTTTTAACAAAATTAGACGTTGTGTGTGATGATTGCTATTTTGACTTTATAGAATATATATACACACTACATACATATATAAAAGTAAAAAATATAAAGTTGCAAATTATAACACACATTGGCATTTAATTAGAAATTCTTTTTCAATGTGGTTGTGAATCCCGTAGTGTTGAGTATTAACTCATCATCTGTTTACACAGAGTCAAACATAATGTTTTACAGTTCAGAGGCTGAACAGTTTAAAAAGAAATAAAGTAAAATTGATCACATAAGTCTTTCTTCTGGGACTCAAAATGCTTTACTTATGTTTTGGTACTGGCTAATGGTTGTCTTTAGCATTCTTTTGTATTAGCATTCTTCTGTATGTGAGTCCCACATTTCAAATGTGATTTCAAAAAGGGTCATTCCAGGAAAGAACCTGGAGTACAAATTAATGAAATATTAAATATTATCAAGATTTTTTTCTGTGAAATTAAAATTAGACATGTTGACTGTATCTTTTAGAATTAGAGGAACATGTTGCCCTTTTAAAATATTAGATGGAAAAATAATTTGTAAAAAAGAAATTTCAGTATGTCCTCGGTTATCTTTTCTGTGACTTACTTACTTTTATAATATTTATTTATTTATTTACATGTACATATAGTATATGTATATGCACACAGAGGATCTATAGTGACAAACACAACAGGATTTCAAAATATTCATGTTCTGAATGTTTTGTTAATCTTGCCTGATGAGTTATTCAGCTATTTCTAAATTGCTTGTCAATCCTGTAGGGTTCATTCTGTATCACTTCTGCTTCACAGGATGAAGATAGTACGAGATGGTTTGAGTATGCAGACTCTTTGGATATACAACCTATTACCCAATTCTAACTTTCTTCTTTACTTGCTACTTCCTTACCTGCTGCTAAACACCGCTCACCTGATCTTCTTTTCCTTTTCATTATGGAAGTGATATTTATATACCCCACAGCAGAATATTTGAAATGATGCATAAAATCAATTGGATTTTGAATACTGCACTAATAATTATCTGTATTTCCAACGTGCAAAGACATTTAACAAACTAATGACTTCTCTACAGAGCTATATAGGATCTCTGGGCATTCATACAGAACAAAAGCAGAGTCATGACTCTTATTTATCGAAGAGTTGTATCTTAAAAGACACTTTTCAAAACATTTGAATTCATAATCCAGGCTTGCAATAAAGAAAGAATAAAAACACATGAGACTGACTCATTGAATCACTGCAAAATATCACACAGTGTCTCTGTGGGGATTGTATGAGAGAGAAACAGAAAGGTATCAAAAATCTTCTTTTCAAAATTGGTTAAATTTGAGGCCATGATAGAGTCTCTGCTCCATTTAAATGCACAGGTAAGCTCAGAAACTTACTCTGGTCAGCTTTAAAAAAAAGTTAAATCTGAACAAGATTCATAAAACTATAATGATTTGGTCTCAGTTATACATGAGCTTGTCAATGTACATGACAATGTACATTCTGGAACAGCTAGCAGTTTACTATACAGTCAGTATTCAAATCCTACTGAGGGAACCAGTCCTCTGATAGCACTTGAGGGCTGGGCTTCGTGTTTCTATAAGGATGTTATCCAGATATTAATACATATGGAGACAGCATATTGCCCTATGTAAATTAAATTGGCTCAGTATATAAAATACAGAAAAATTCGGTTTGGCAGCCAAGCATTGCATGGCTACTTCAGAAATATTATGTCCACACTAGCCTCAAAAATACAGTATGACTTGCCTTGAAACAGGGCATGGTAGTTAAACCTCTAAGTGTGTTCTTAAAAAGTTAGATATGTGTGAATGAAATCATCCTCCACATTTGGAAAATTTCACCGAGAAAGATCGCTCTCGTGTAAACATCTGGGTCCACAAAAGCTTCTATCAGTTGCCACAGGCTATTCAAAGCTGAAGGAATCAAGGGAAGTTCTCATAGGAATGAATCCAGAAGTGAAGGACGGTCATTTATATGGGTTCTGAAAAGAATGGGGGCAATTTTCCTTCCCAGACAGAATACAGGGAAACTGCAGTATTCTCCTGCAGTGGTGGTATGACAAAGTGCTATATGGCCACCATAGGGAAGTACCACTATGTGCTTGCTCTGTTCTTATACTCTTCCCCAGGCCACCACTGTTGGTCTCTGTTGGAGATGAACTGGTGGGCCGAGGGGACCTTTGGTCTCACCAAGCTCAAGTTATGTTCTCATTTCTGGTGCTCCTCAAATAAATCCACAATCCAGGCAGGAGCACTTGGAGGCTCAAACTGTTGTTGCTACGGAGCTCTTATGCAGAAAACAGCTGGGTTACATACACAGCACTGAAGCATGAGCCATAAACATCAGACTATCATTAGTCCATATCTGAGGGGCCATTGGGACTGCAGGCCTGACAACACTGCCTGATTGGCCCTGTTTGTTATGTTCATTGTCATTCAGAGCTATTGTCAGTACAAGATAAATTCTTCTTGCAACAGTGCCCATCATGATAGATTTCGTGGCAGACTCCAGTGCTTTCTCTCCCTGTGCCTTAAAACACTCAGAGTGAGTCTTCATTCATCCCTATGGTAAATGATGAATCCAACAATTTAATGTTGAAACTTTGCTGCCTTTCTGTTTAAACTTTCAGAAATTGTGCATGAGTATTTGAAATGTGTCAAAAGTAAGGCAAACTCAGACTGTAAAACAGTCACATCCTTGCACCAGCCCAATATGTTCTTAAGATAAGGCTCTGCACCTGGATCTGATGAATGGCTGTGCCATTAAAAGTCCAAAAGGACGAACATACTGCTCTAAAGATTATGCAGACATCCTCTAACTGGCTTTTTCACCTCTTACTAGTGACAGTCAACAACAATATTACCAGGCTTTAGAGAAATTCAATGAAACAAAGTATTTTCTAGATGTAGTTTCAATCTTCTGGTTATAACTAGAAAAAGAATAGCTGAATAACTTTGGGACAGGAGAAAATAGCAGTATGCTCCTGAAGGAGGAGCTCTTCTTCAGCAGTCCTAGGGAACAAACAACACCCTATTGTCTGCTTTTCCTTGCCCAATAGTTACAGCATAATCCGTACAATTTAATTCTTTGCTGAATATAAGTCTAGTACAAAACAAGTAAATATATGTTTCTTTGGCTTTGGATTAACTATGTTCCCTTGCTGTGTATGTGTTTATATCTGACAGCACACATCTAAACTTGTGGTTAACAAATGTGTGGTGACTGTGCTAGATCCAGACTGCACTATGTTAAGTGAAACTTAAATCTCGTAGTCAACAGCTACCAAATACCACAGCACTAATCCCTAAGAGCCTGTGACTCAATAGAGAAGAATTTAATGAAAAAAAAGTGCCGTGAGGTACTTGTTTTTTATTCCACCATGTTAGTTATCAGCTCAAAAAAAAAAGAATAAATTTCCTTTTTATTCTTTTTTTTAACTGTTCAGCATTTATGACAGATTGATTTTCTGTCACCATAGCAATCACTGGACAATTTGACGGCGTTTAAAAAATATTAACATTTACCTGCATGTAATGGTTTATCTCAAAACCATAGCTATACAGAGAAAAAGCATCAACATATTTAGCTATTTATTTCAACTTCTATGGTTGGGGTTTTTTTATTTTTTAAATTGGTAGGTGTATTGATATGTTACAGTCTCAGATAGTTCTCCACTTATGCCCAGGTAGCTGAAGCTTTGTGTGCATTATTTTGTTTACTGTATTGTTAACACTGTTTTCATCTGTCCTACTTTATTAGGCCCAATTAACATAATATATGTGAACATCTGATATCAACCCAATGTGAAGTTTGGATCCAGATTCTGATGTGAACTTCTCCCAAGGATGTAACTTCTTCTAATAAAAACTGAATGGATTATAAGCAAGAAGAAATCAACATGACTCTCTTGTTATACCCCTAATGAATCTTGCCTAGGGGTTCAGGAAAATGCTTCAGAAATCAGACCAATTTTCTGGTTTTCTCATTTTATATCTTGCTGGCAAATTCTGTCCCAGAGTGTCTACATCTCATTTTCCATTTTTCTTCAATTCAGGGCATCCCACGTGCCGTATGTGTCAAATGATTCCATGAATCAACTGAAGGATGAAATACAGAGAATGACAATCATATTTTCAGATGACACAAAGCAGGGAGGGATTGCAAATTCATGGGAGAATGAGAATAAAATACAGTTTAATCATTACATATTGGAGAAGTGGTCTGAAATCAATTAAACTGGATTCATTAAGGACACTGGCAAAGTGGCTCACATAGGAAATAACAATCAGAACAAAAATAATGAGATTAAATGCAACATGGAAAACTTTAGGTTTAAAAATAAGGAGAAAAATGTGGGCTAAATCCTGAATAACATGTAATGGTTTCTTTGGATTTCATCCAGTTACTGCAAGAAAAAATCAAGCGATAGAGATTTCCAAGGGAAGTTGTGAACTCCCTAACATTGTCTAATACTATTTAAAATATGAAAGCACTTCTAGTTTTTAATCAGAATTTACTCTGGTGAGATCCCTGAGTACTTGCATAATGAAAAACTTTGGAAAAAACTGAAAATATGTGTGAGAGTCCTTTCCATTCTTCTCCCTTTTTGAAACCTTTCAATAAACCCTTTTACATTGGAAGCCACATAATTAAATAGGAGCTAACTAACCCAAAATGTCTGCCTTTCATCCCAAAAGACATTTTATGACTGGGGAACACAAAGCCTAATTCTGTACAGTGTCAGCATATTAGAAGTAGCATTCTTCTTTCATCATTCACAGCCGCACAGGACTCCCTGTCAGTCCTGCGTTATAGTCCTTTCTCACTGGAATTATATCTATGAATTAATTGCATTGGAGGTCCCAATTAAGCTTTCTTGTACCACAAATACTAACTGGAGTGGTATAAATAGAGAAGGCTTTATACACATTAAAAAATGGTCATTAGAGCAATGAAATGTGTTGTAGGAGCAGCTTTGCGTCAGGGGAGAGGCAGAGGGAAGGGTAATAGGGGATTTAGCCTTTCCATTACCACTGCTCTGTGTACCCTGTGTACCACGGGTCACACAGTGGAGTAAGAGCTGTGTGAATGCTGAACCTCGCTCTCTTCTTTTTCCTCTCATCATTTCAGGTTGTGGTCGATTCCATCCCTCCATTTCTTCTAGGGTTTTGACCACTGTAGAAGCTATAGGGGGCAGGAACTGGGGCAAACCCAGCCATCAATTGTCTGAAAATAAGCCTTTCTCTCAGAGAATCTGTTTGGAAAACTGAACAAGAAACTCTCATAATAAAATATTAAATTTAAAGTTCTAAAAAATTCATTAAAGTAGGTACTGTCTTTAATTATTTATTAGATTGCCTCAACTATACAGCCAGGTTTTTATGGCAGAAGGCCTTTTGCCAAATCTAGCTGGAGAAGGCTGGAAAGCATAAAATAGTACTATTATATAGCACTATTTACTTTTTTGAAAGTTATTGTATAACATGTTTGCACTCACTTCTTATGTGAGAGCACAACACCTACTGCTATAAGGCCAAGATCACTAATTGTGGCATTTGGACATATTGCAGCAAAAACATCCTTAGATGTTCTGTCATAACTTTTTAAGGAGCCCCAAAAGCAAGAGCAGCACCCTTGCCCTGTCTGATTGAGGTATGGGTAAGCCTTTCAGACAAGAGTTTCCTCAAGGGGGCACCAAGCAACGCTGAGCATGCTGGAGAACAGGCCAGATATCTCTGAGTTCAGCTCCATTTTAGGTTGAAATTTTCTTTCTCAAGGTCAGAGGAAAGTGCCTCTGACCATCCAGGATCCAGAGCACCAAACCTTCTCCTGAAGCTAAGCCCTGTGCCTTTAAAATATTGAGTAAGGACAGCTGGGAGCATCGAGTTCACACTGCTGTCAGGTGCTGGTGGGTACACTTAGCCTGAAAGGTGCTATATAAAACTAAGCTTCATTTGGTTTATGTTTTTTTTTTTTTTTTTTCCTTTTTCTCAATCTCTCCCTTGAGATGTGTAACAGGCAGAGGAAAAAATATGATTTCTGAAGAGCAGTGATTCAAAACTAAACTTTCTACAGTCTATGCACAAGGATTCTTCAGGGGAGACCCTCAGGAAAGTGTTCAGGTGTTAACTGAAACTAAAGAGGCTTAGCATTTAGGAAGTACTGCTGCAAACATAATCGAAAAGTGTGGATAAATAGCGGTATTATGCCACTGAAGGTAGAACTCCACCCAGTCATCTTGACAAGGAAACTAGAGGCAGAGGAGAGGCACTGATTCACTGGGTTATGTCCGCAGGTGCTACAGTCCTGTGTAATAAAACATTTGGCTCTAAGCTGGCATTGTTTGCAAACAGAAGGTCCTACTGGCAGAAAACATGGCACTTGCTGTGTTTGGTAGGATTCCTCTCTAAGCTAATCTTCAGTCGGCTTTTATGCCCTGTTGAAATTGGCCTATCCCCTTGTTACTGGGTATTATTGCTCCTTTAACAAATGGGAGTGAGTATAGCCATGCTGCTGAAGCAGCCTATGGATCTATTTTAATTATAATTGCAGAATCCTTTCTGTGCAGGACATCCAAGCATAAGGTTAAGGGGAGAATACACCATTATGACTCTAGCAAGAGAGCTAGATTAACCTGGAAAAAATCAACCAGATTTCTAGAGGTGAGGAAAGAAATGGATGAGGCTTCTTCAAAAGGGAATTACATTCAGTGGGAACGAACTGAGTTTCCTTTCTTCTCCAGGACAAAAACCATCAAAGTCTTTGCTGCAACCTACCAAAGTTCAGCTGAATGGCTAAGACAGGTACAGAAATAGGATGCACCAATTAGTGTAATTGGTCATGCACTATCAATCACCAGTTCTCCCTAAGTAGAGAAACTGGGTTTCACGAGGCTATTTCTGCAGTAAGGTGCTACTCAGGGTATGATGCTGGTCCTTCATTGTGTTCTCAAGCAGAAGAAGAAGAGGGGGGGGGAAAAGGAGTGAAGAAAACATTTTAAAAGTGAAGAGATTTAAGGTACCGCTAGTACTGAAATAACCTTATTTACTTTGATTTTGTTCCACTGTGGATTTGCATTACATGTCCTGGTTTTTGGAGATGTCCCATATTATACTTGTCTTACTTTTCTCATTCTCTTTTCAAGTGTTCCTGGTGACACCTTGCTACGTACTTTTTCCTTGGAAGTACATGTTTCCCCGATGTTTTAAAACATGTGTAGTACTAAAGTGAACCAAGTTACATTCAGCCTGGAGGCTGAAAGGATAGATGGGAGGAAGGTTAGTCATTTCCTTGGAAATGAGGTAGAAGATGAAGACAGGCAAAAAATAAGTAAAATAAAAACTAAATTTATATTTAGGCAAAGTTATATGACTTTCAGTTGGCTTGTGGGAGGATTTATGAATGGACCAATCAGAGTTTGAAAATCAGACTTTAAAGCCAGCTTCAGAAGTTACTACATTTTTTCCCCTTTTGGAAATATCTCCCAGAAAAGAAAATATCTTTCATCTTCTCCTTTACATTTCCTTAAGGAAAGTTTGATTTGTTTAGGGAGAAAAACTACAGCTTTAGAACTAAATTTTAATTCTCAGCAGACTACTGAGCCAGGCTTTGTATGAAATCTGTCCTGAGAAGGACAAACCTGTGATTCAGAATCCCTCTCTGCTCCTTTCCCCTCCCGAGAGCAATAGTAATTCACTGCTGACCAGTGCCCAAAGTCAGCCGGGATATCCCGCTTGCCATCCATTACCTCAGCACTAGCCACCCTGGGTGCCAGAGGTGGAGGGCTTTGGAGCCTCATTCCCTAGGGAGCGGTGTGAGTGAGCAGCCCTGCCGATGCCTGCCTGCCTGCCTGCAGCTCGGGGCTGGGCAATGTTGCCCACTGCATCAGCAGCACAGGAGCACGTTCAGTGCTTGGCAGAGGTTCTCGCCCTGCCCTTGTCCTCGGTTTCAGTCCCGCTTTCCAAGTCACAAGCTGGACTTCACTAAGAGAGACAGAGAGAATAGAAAAAGAAAAGCTTTAAAGGGAAAGCAAAGGTGAGCAAAGTAAGGCAAAGTACAAGTTTAGCAAATGAGTTTAATAAAAAGTACAGCTTCCACTAAACGCCAGAAGGAAAGCAAAAGCACCTTTAAGTGTGCTGCAGTTAGAAGACATAAAAGCAATTTAGTGGAACAAATCAAACCCCAGCAACTACTTACCCACCTGTAAAGGCAGTAACAGAATCAGCAGCACCTGAAGGGTTGCCTTTATTGTTGGAATACAGCATCTCTTGTTAAGGAGCACACAGACAACAGGAATACATTACAGGGAAATAGTTAGGACAGCCATCAGAGAAAAACAAATATTCAGTTACCTACAAAAATATTTCAGTCACTTCTAGCCAGGGAACTATTAATAATACCTATGTGGAAGTGAATTTCATGACAGTTATTAGTAAAGTAACTGGACTCTTCAGCATGTGATAGCTTTATGGACATAACATCTGAATTTGAAGGTATGTTCATAGAACTATGCAATTACTGAAAGTGGTAAACAGCTTTATTCCCTACTGAAAGCATGTATGCAATGCAAAGTAACACACTGAAATAAAGAGGAACAACAGACGGGGCTAATAGTTATGCTGTTGCAGTCTTGAATACATAATTAAAATGAAGCAGCTTCTGCAGAATTAAGTTTAAGTTTTTTACCCCATAAACCTTTTCCATTAAAGTTCCATTGATGTAACACTTTTAATGCCAGGTCACAGACCAAAGGCAAATGTTTCTGGGAAAGTTTCTAGAAAATCAGGCAGTCTACTTGAGCTATGAAGCACCAAGATATTTTTGCTTTGTTGAAAGCATTGTGGCCCAGGTTTGCTTTCTCAGAACTCAAACACAGCTTGTTTTAACACTTCAAAGTTGTGCAGTTAATCTTCAATGAGGATGAGTACATGTGACACATTTGGAAAGATCCATGCTAGAAGTGCGAATATGAGGCATGTATAAATTTGTTAACCTTTTAAGCTGCATCAGCTCACAGCAATGGATATTATAAGATGTGCCAAGTGTTCTTGAAGGTTATAACACTTGCCAGGTACAGTTGTATTCTTCATGCTTATCAGTCCATCTGCTGATCTCTACATCAATTTTTACCTACAGGCTAAAAGGAGATCTTGCAATTTGTCATGCTATTTAGATATCTTCTACAGGAAAGCCTGAGCTGGGTTTTTTAATCACACCGAAGTTTGCTCTTTTTGGACATTACAGATGTGTAAATTCATGCTGGGATAAATATGAGTCACCGAAAAGCACAGTTCAACTGTCTGCTTCAGAAAAAAGTAGTCTTAGTCTGAGAAAGATGTGATTTGGCACATCTAGTAGATGAGGTAGGAATTTTCTGGCTATGCCTTTTTGTCTGAAAATGTTGATTCACTGATATCAAACTAGTTGATGTCAAAAGATTATTTCACTTCATTTTTGCCTATTAAAAATGAAAATAAAAAGAAATTGACAAATCTAATATTTTCTACATGAAAATTTCCAGCTTGAATTGACATGTCATTTTTAAAAAAGTTTAAGCTAACGATGAAAGTCAAAACCCAATCCACAAAGATTTTGCCTCTAACTGATTTTCTGAGGCTTGGGCTTAGCTTGATGTTGGATGGAGACAGCTTTCTAAATCTCTCTTGCTCCTCTTCTCCCCCCCCACCCCCCCGCAGTGGGAAACCGATTTTTTTACTCAGCTGTAATTACCATATTTTGTTCTTAATTAGGTGTGACATGATAAAGAATTTATCAAATATTATGTTCTTGGACTCTAATGGAAGAACAGTAGATGAAACCATACAGATCTATGTAGCTATCTGTAACTGTCTCTCTAACTACCTATCTCAGTTTGGAACTCAGAGCCTGAGAATAGTATTTTAACACTGAGCCTCACGTTAAGAAATTAAACCAGAAATTCCAGGTTATGTTGAAAGGAGGAGATCTTTAGGGTAGAAACCCAAGGGCAAGTAATTAGTAAATTACACTTTTTTTCTTTTTAAATTTTCCCACCTTATACTAGCCCATTTCTATTATTCAGGATGCTTCAGTGCTTTTTCTGAAGGTACAAAAGATAGAAAGTTATTAATCTCTCTGCTACGGCTGCCAACCTAACTACCAGCTATGGCTCCCCATGGATTTCTCTCCTCTCTAAAGTCTCGCTTTCAGCACTTTAGGTGCAGTTTGCCCAGTTCTGTCCCAATTTCCAAAGCCCTGCAGCCTCCATAGCTCCACTCCTTATCACAATATGCCCATATTCCTCCCAAAGCTCATCCCTGTTAGAGACCCTAGCCCCTGCCTGCTCGACTCCCCATCTCTCCCACCCGCCAGCCAGTGCCGGCAGGCACACAGTGGGGCTGGCCCTGTGCAGCCATGGGGGCTCCAGCTGCCATGGGGGGCTGAAGTGTCCACGTGTTCCCCTTGCTTTGGACACTAGTAGTGTGACCTGCTCAGGCTTTGGCACCTCTGCCAGGTCTCGCCAAAATTGCCTGAGTCTTACTGGGGGAAGGCAATGGAAAGCAGGTGAAGGTGCCTCAGCAGTGAGATTGGTTGTGGTTCGCTTCGTTTGGCAAAACACGAATCTCACTCCTCTTTGCGTGCAATGAAGCATGTCTGTCATTCAGCAGGGAGGGAGATCCCCTTCATGCAGTTTTCTCTGAGACTGGGAGAGCCTGGGCCGCTTAAACAGGACTTTGTTGTTTACTTAGACATCCCGTGTTTCTTTGCCGTGCTCACACACTCGCTTGCTGGCTGCGGCTGCACTGCTGGGAGGTCATGCCAGCGCTCGTCCTCCCCATAGCTGCTTCCCATTATTTCACTGCTTCTGGGCAAAAAACGAGCTCAGAGCTTTTGCGCGTCCCCCAGGGGATCCTGTCTTCCTCTCCCACCCCATAGCGCAGGAAGGGCCCATGACTGAGGTGTCTGCACAAGCCCTGGCTTGCGTGCCTGCCTTGCAGCGTTCCTCGGTTCAGGGCAGAGTTACACAAGCTTCTGTGCATGCAGCTGTTGGAAAAATCTGAATCTGCAAGTCTTTGTCTGCAAGGCTTGGGAGCTGCAGGCATCTCATCACTTTTGATCAGCCAGCCAGAGTTGTTTATTCATTCCTTTCTTATAGAGGGTTATGTCTACGTGGTACTTTTCAAGTGGATGTGAGCTACGTTTGCTCACTCGCCAAGCTGACTTGCAGCATGCAGATATGGCCAGTGGCGTTCCCAGCACAACTGAGGAGCTGGGTCATGGTCACCATGAAGACATTTGGCTCCTCACTGGGACTCTCCGTGTCACCCTCAGTACCTTGTTCCTGTCTCTCTGCTCAGCTCGGAGCGTGGTCAGAGGCCACTCCGTCGGCCCTCACATCGCCCTCGTGGTCGGCTACCTTTCAGCAGAGCAGAGCTGCGGTGCCCTGCAGCCTGGGCACTTGGGACAGCTGGAACACAGCTCCAGTCAGTATGGTATTCTGGACTCAGAAAGTTCGTTTCAGTGGTCTGGCTGGGCTTCTCACGTACAGGGGCTCTGCATCCATGGAAAAGTCTTTGGAAATCCGAGTATATTACCCACAGCTCTGTGCAGTTCTGGGTTGATACCACAGTGTCTAGTATGATCACGATGGCTTTCAAGAGCCTCAAGTCCCTTTTTTAGCTTTATAATCACAGTCTGGTCCTTGCAGAGTCCCTCATGCTTAGATTTTGGGCCTGAGTCATCTTCAGATTCAAACTTCCTCAAAGTTTGACCTATTTCTCTTCACATTCTTCACATTAATGTGACTCTGTGGACATGTATAATTTCTGCAGGCATCACTATGTTCTTTTAAAAACTAACAAATCTGCAAACACTATATGCTGAATAATGTCTTTTATGCTACGCTACTAGGAGGTTTAAACTTGTCTGAAATGGTTTAAACCTTTGATACATTGTGTTACTCTAGAAAGAGAAGGAAATTGGCAGTTATTCATGATTTGGTCTAATCCTCTTACCTATGTTTTTTTCCACTTAACAATTGGATAGCACAGTTGAAAAAAAATCTTTACTAAAATGTTCACTCCTTTTAAATCACTTCGCTGTTCCAAGTCATAAAACTCCTGCAAACTGTAATAAATTTCAGTTCCTTGTAGTAAGTGTCACTGTATAGAGTGTAGTGTTAAAAAATGCAAAATAAGCAAATATTCAGCCAGCTAATAGTGCAGAAACTTTGGCTTTAAAAGTGACTGTAGAAGAAGTGCTCATTTGCACTGATCCAGGCTAAAATGATCCTTTGTTCTTTAAAAGTCCCCCCCCCCCAACCATCAACAATCTTCTGATATCCTAAAAGCCTGAAATGTGTTTTCCGTCTTTAATATTACATAAAGAGTGTATTCTAAAGGTCAGAAATTATTCTTTTATGGGTAAGAATGCAGCCTCTACCTGTCTTCATAGTCTGCCTGATTTCACAGTGCTGGCATATCCGCATCAGAAAATACCTTCACCTGAGCTTTATAGTTATTCTTCAGCTATGCCTTTTGAATGAGGTCTCAGGAGAAGAACAGGTATATCCTTTTGTGAAGAGCTCCTTACCATCCCATAAGAAGACTTCTATCTGCTTTTATTTGAGAGAGTAAGTCTTACAACAGCAACAACTGAGCTGTTCAATTACTTGTTGATCAATTTACTTAAATTCTGACCTGCTTAGTTTTATTGAAGGAGAAGCAGGAAATTCTAAGGGTCCACCATGACACCAGGTAGTAAATACCTGAGGACCTAGTCTGGTATGTCATGCAGCCTGAAGCTAAGTCAGAAATCCCTTCAGGAGGTGGATACTTTCAGGACCTTTTCTCTTTTTACATGAATTTTTGTTCCTTTGTGAGCTGCAGTCTTTGGTTGTGTTTAAGCAGAGGGCAGGTACATTACACTGGGTGCTCTGCCGTCCTGGTACCCAGCTTCCTTGAGCAGGGAGGTAGCAGCTCTGTCCCACCTGCCTGCTTGGGCTTCCCCCTCCCCGGCCCCCTGGACATGCGGGAAGGTGCTGCTGGGCATGGGATTTCAGATCATTCCTGAAGTCACAGTCTTTGAAACCATCCACAACCCTCAGATCATCTCATTGCTGTGAATTTAGAAGGAATACCAAAAGCAGGATGCATTAAAAGCTTGTGTTTAGTTAATATCTCTCTCGTAAAAATCTAGGCAGGCTACTGAAGTTCATTGTATCTGTGCTTCCACTTTCTACTGATGTATCCAGAGAAAACTTTTGAATTTATTGCAGAATAAATATAACTATTAGGAAGAAAGCATATGTTATTATGTTCGTTAAAGCTTAGTATCCAGTCCATACACTGCCAGAACAAAATGCTTTTTAAATTTTCTCTCCACAGAAATTCCAGAGGCAGGTGCAACTAAGACAAGAATGGGACTCTCCTCTAATGAGCAGAGTAATTAGGGATATGGGACTTATGAAAGTCATATAAACATACAAGAACATTAATTAATACTAAACTGATTGACATTCTTGAAGGATACAAATGAGGCTTGTCGAGATACTTAGCAGAGATCAAGCTCTCCATTTAAAAAATATGGAAATGCTCAAAAGACATGACTTTGGAGATGTGACCACTCTGCCTTTTCAGGTGACCCAATTTCAACAACCTTTGTCCACAAAAGCCGTAAGTTGTTAGCACCACCTTCTACAGAAAGAGCAGGAAGAGGCAGGGACAACTCTGACTAGTCTAAAATCGAACAGGGTAGGAAATATAGGAATAAAATTGGTAGAAACTTTTTGAGCCCAGTTCCTCAGGCTAAGTGTCCAATTCCGTTTGCTCCTTACTCTGTCACATTATTATTTTGTATTTAATGAAAATGCATTGTATTAACATACATAATGCAATGTGTAATTCTTCATGGAAAACCAAACAGGAGCCAATATGAAATAGTTTGCATACAATTTGGCAATGCTTTATTTTCATTCCTTAAAACTGTTTTGCATTTGTTCCTCTTGGGCAAAACATTGTCTTGACTGCATAACTGCTAAGTGTTTATCAGTAATAAAATAAACAGCACAGGTGATTGAATGGGTTTATCTTACAATAAGGGATAAAATTCTACATTTATGGAAAAAGGTCCCCTTTCTCTCCCTGCCTTCACTTAATCTGAACTTCCATTCTCCTGCAGTGCAACAGTGCGGTTAGGGCGCTATTCTACATGTGCTACTGAGGGCTGATTCAAACGCGCTCTCCTATCCAACCTGCTCCAGCTGCTGGCCACAAGACCAAAACAGCCTCCCACTCAGCCACGTTGCCCTGTTGTTCCTTGCCCCTCAAGCTGATTAAAAAGTTCTTCAATACTTGCTCATCAAAATGCCCACTGACTCCAACTGGTGCTTTCTGTTTATACAAAGAGTTTGAGGTCATGCCACAGAGCTGCAGCATCCTGAAACACTATTAACAGAGTACTCTAATTGCTGAGAGAACACATGCCATTAGACTTTTTAACATATGACAACAAATTGTCAAGCAAAATGGGCCAAAATTGTTCATTTTTTAATGGGAGTGTGAGGACAGGAATTTTGTAGCTTAGTGATTACATTTATGTAAATAATTAGAATTGCAAAGGTTCCCAGTCATCCTTTCAAAGCACTGTGTCATTTTAACTGTGCCCCTTTTCTCTTCTATATATTTCTTTACCTTGCCAGAAAAGGTAACATCCTAAAGTCAACACTTTGCAGCTTCTTAGTACTCAAACGAGGAAAGACAAAATTCAGGATCCCTTAGTTTTATCTGATGCAATTCAGAAGTTGACATTGCATTAGATGGTGCTGTGAGAAAGCCAAGGAACATGGCAAAAATACGAACAGGCACAGTTTGCAATATTTCTAGTGGCTTTCTGAAGTGTGTAGTCATGTGAAAATCTTACACAATTGTGGGCTGACTCCCTGGCGAACGTTTGGTCAGTAGTGTCTCTCAGGTAGGAACTAAATAAATGTGAATGTTTTTGAATGCTTGGAAAAATTATGAATGTTTTGTTCAGATGCCATAGTGTTAATTAGACTTCCTGGCAATACCTGTAGTATTGGTTGGACTCAATGATCTTAAAGGTCTTTTCCAAGCTAAATGATTCTATGATTCTATTTGTGAATTTGCAAAATCTTAACAGTGGCCTGCATAATTTGGACAAAAACACCTAAACCAAACCTGTCTGAGGTAGAAAAATCTGCATTTTGCACATAGCATACACTGGAGAGAAAGATTGAGCATAAAATACCACTGTCAGGTACTTCATAAATAATCCTTGGCATCTCATGTGTTTACTTGTAATGTGCTTCTGATAAGTGTGGTTCCTGAGGATGTATTAAAGACAAAGAAGGAAGAGAGAATATTCTATATGGTGGATACATGCTAGGAAAAAAATCCCATGAAACAAAAATGGCTATGTCCGAGTGTAACCACGATAGAGGACCTTGAGAAAGCTGTGTGATGCCATACAGCTCCGACTCTGGAGACACCAAGCAGTCATTGAAGAGCAATCCTATTACATGGGTATAGCACCCAATCCCTCCTTGTGCAGCTCTATGTATGACCAAAGGGAATTTGGAAGAGGTAATAATGACTTTTCCAACGCATTTGTTTTCCTGGGGGAGGATGGAAACACTGCCAGGCAGGCTGGTTCCTGTGTGCCAGTCATGCGGAGTGGGGAAATGACACCTAGCTGGGCACTTGCAGAGACTGTGAGCTGTGTTCTTGGGCTGAAACACTACCATAGTTACCTTGCCCACAGTAACATTACAGCAGTGTAAACCATGTGGGAATGTAGCCCAGAATTATTGTTCCATTTCAGAGGTTTAAGCTCTGGCTCTTTTAGTGGGCTTTCCCCGCAAGAAATTTAGCAGATAACTTCAGTCCAAAACCTTGTATTCAAATGTAGATGAGCTAAATGTGTGTGTGTGCATATGTGTGCGATCAAGATTATTCACAGCTTATTGAAGGTAATAATTTCTTGCTTTTTAAATTGTAAACTTCATTAAACCCTGGGTGCAGTTTCTATAAGAACTAGGTGACCAACCACATTAATAGTCTCTGGGGACAGCTTCAGAGCACAGCATAGCTGGAGATGTATTTGTGCAAAATATTCCACCCACATCTGCAAATCAAAAACACATTTGCAAAATCTGAAGTGAGAGTAATTCACTATTTGAAAAATGGGCTAAATCTCAAAGATTATTTATTCGTAACCTGAAATTAAATCTGCTGTAGATGGTATTCATTTAACATGGATGAAATTATTGATTTAAATATCACGGAAAAAAATCAAGTCAGATAAAGTGCTTTATTGCTCTAGAGGAGAGAAAGGTGAAGCTGAATATCGTTACAGTGATTTTGTTTTTAAAGATGTGTTATAGCCTGCACTAGGTGCTCTCTAAGTTCTGCTTGTGGAGAACCACCTTACAGGTGCGACAACAGACCATAGGCTGCAAAGCAAAATGTATCTGAGCCGGGGAGCAACCTGCCCCTGGCACGGGGAGCTTTGGGGCTCCCAGGTCCCAGGCGGACGCCCACGGAGGGGGCGCATGGCTAGAAGTGGCTCTGCAGCCACTGTCTCCTTATCCGTCAGCAATTTCTGTAAGGAACACCCATGATTAAAATATTTACAGGCCACCCAGAAAGGCACTGTGGGTCACCAGTGACCTGACTGCAGGACTGTCTGCTTTACAGCATGTCTATTACTTCAGTCATGCTTTTAGAAGCAAACTGTGATTCAGAGGGGTTTTTCTTCTTTGGGTGTTCACTCTGTCAAAATCATGAGCAAAACGTGGCACATGAAGACTGTGGTCTTAAAATCAGACAGCAAGAATTGCTTCAGGCCAGTTGTGGAAATTCTCAACCTCACTACTCTGTTTTTCTTCCAGGCACAGGTACTTACTGACCCCAAAGGCAGTGCCAGAAATCACAAGTCCATATTCCCATGTAATTCTCAAATGTTTCCCATTGTGAGCTACCTTTTCATTCCAGTGAGAATTATATGACTGAATCCTAAGCAGTTGCATTTCTATCAAAATGTTTTTCGTATCTTTTAAATGTTGCCAGGTTGGCAAAATCTGTGATTGGTGGGGCAAACGTATGCCTTGAAAAGAATAAACATGTTTTTGGAGAAACAGCGTGGTAAGTCAGGCTTCTCTACAGTGTGTTCTATAGCACAATCACTCACTTCATGTTTCTGTAGGATTTCCAAGGATTTAAGAACAAATTTAATTTTAGTTTGGCACCAATGAACTCCAGTACCAGACATCATACAAGCAGTGATCACGAAAACAAATGAAGCTCTATGGTTAAATGGAGATTGAGTAATAAATTTAAGAGACAGAAATTCGTACAGGCTGCTATACATATGCGTTTCCTTGGGTAGGTGCCTGAGATATATTAATGAGTGATTGTTAAAATCAGGGAGTCTGGAAACTTCTCTGATCTTCAAAATGAAAACAACAACAAAATCCATCAGAAAACAAAAAAATAAGGTAATTCATACATTGAGGAAGGGAAAGGGATAAGCAGTACATTGTTTGTGAATTTCCAGTGCAAATAGGTCAGCTTTTCTTTCTCTTGCAGCCCTCCCTTCTCCCTTTCACTTCTGAGTGACTTGAAAGGCCTGTTTACGACCACTGCATTGATTTCCTTTCCTCTGACTCATTGCAATCTGGCTCCAGTCCTCCCCATTCAACCTAATTCACCAAGGTCTCAAATGACCTCTTTCTGGCTAACACGGGACTCTCTGTGTCCTCTCTGACCTTCCTGTCTAATCTGATACCCTTGATCACTCTCTTCTTGCTTGGCTTTTGTGGCAGTACCCCCTTGTGGCTCTCCGTCTACCTTCTTTATTGCTCTTTCAGCATCTTTTAGAGCAGCTCCTTCTCCCTTCTCAATGGGACTCTCTCAAAGCCACTACAGACTCCTGTTTTCTCATTGTACGCTTTTTTCCTCCTGTTTTCTGCTTTATTCCCAGGCTGAATGTTTTCACCTCCCTGTCTTGTCTGTTTCTGTTCCATTCTGTGAGTTGAATTGACAGTTTGCTGTATTCAGGATGATTCCTTGTCACCCGAAGCTAAAAAGATCACAGGTAATTCTTTAATTTGAACCTGCCACTCTTCCTGCTCTGCCCATCGCTGTTGACAGCTTCACCATTCCCCTTCAGTGCTCAAACTCAGGGTCAGTTTTGACATTCCCTTGCACGTTCCTACGCACTTAGATAATCACGGCAGGCTTGCTGCAAGGCCTATGGGAATTAGGGGAATCTTTCTGGTACGGTCACAAAAGTTTAGGCAAAGCTCTAAATAGCATCTTTCCCCCCCACCCCCAACTTTTAAAAACCCTACCCCGCATTTCCTTTCCAAGATCCATGCCTTGGCCACCTATGTGGCAATTTTTTCTTCTCTGGACGATGCTCTTCAAGTGTCTAATACTTCTCAAGAGCATCTCTCTGATATTCTCTTGTCAGTCCTCTCCTTCAGGGTTGCTCAGGGTTATGCCCTGCCAGCTGATGGACCAGTCGTTCAATCACCATAGTGCCCTGGACTTGCCAATTCAAATCAGCTAAGGTAAATTTCTGGTTCTTGTCATCCTTTGAAACCTGAGATTATGTTTTTCTGTGCCCTTTGCCTTGTCAGAAGTGGTAGGCTGGATGTCCCGTCAGTGTCTTTCACAGCTTGGCCTGGCGTCACAGAATGCCAGTTGTACTCTCTTTTACACAGAAACTCCCTAAACCCCCTCTTCTCTCATCAGACGAATAGTTATCAGGGAGGAAGCAAGTCTCCAAAAGAGTCTTCCTCTGAGGACTTCACTATAAGCCTTTTGGGCCAGACAAGTTTATATAGCAGATAATCATACAAAATAGGGATGGCTCTGAGCTCTGCAGTTCAGGTTTTAATCTAGCTGCAGACCTCAACGATCCTCAAATTCAGAAGTGGCTTTAATGGTCTGGACCTCCCTGAAGTGAGTGGTCGTGTATTTAAGATAGCGACTCCTGTCCCAAAGTGATATAAGTATTTGCTATCCTTTCTATACACAAGTCAATACTTTTGATTAAAATAAATACTGTATGTGAAAAATTTTAGCACATCCCAGCTAAAAAGTATATCTTTCAAAAATGTGCCTGTTGGGATTTTTATGTCCAATTTTTGAGCAATTAAAGAGTCTACACTAATTTTACTTTGAAGTACCTGAAAAAGACTTCCAAGACAAATGCTCCTCAGAGACTTTTAGCTTGCACTTGCAGCACTGGAAGGCAAAGTAGAGAGTCTTCCTTCTAACAACTGGGTGCAAATAAATCACTGGATATTTAAAAGATCAGTCCTTAGGATCAATATAATTAGTACCTTTCTGTAACAGAAATCACTCCATGGTGACTTTCCCTCTTGTAGACATACATCTACTTTTTTGCCTGTGGTTACCCACACCTTAGCGATTTTTGTTTCCAAAAGGTGTCCACTGAATTCCCATGGAGAAATTCATTGGCTGAACTATGATCTCATTTCCCTTGGCATGCCACAGCACCAGACACATAGTGTTTTCATTGCTGCAACCTAATTCCCCAAAGTACAGCAGCTGGGAGAAGCTGCCAGGAAAAATGTGACAACCATAGCATAATTTACCAAAAGCCAGCAGTGACATGAGTATTGAAATATACCACCTAGGTTAACTGATACCATACAGCCCTGCTCTAAGGGAAACTCCTTTTTATATGAATCACGTCTTTTTTTTTTAATCATAATTTGCTCTAAAGTTTGGTAAAGTTTGACAGTTTCCAGACACATATATGAATGTGCAAGAGGCAAAAGAAAAAGACATCAATGGATGAAATTGCTCACAGATCCTGTGATGCGTTTTCACAGATTTTCCAAAGACGGAGACATATTTGTATTAAAGACTTCAGTGACATACACTGAAAGACCCAATATATCCTAAAGCAGTCCTTTGTTAAAACCAGAAATGGTTTATTGTTTTGTGCTTGAGTTAACAAAAATCAGCAATTAACAAGCAGAAGAGAAAGAATTCAATTCATAAGAGGAAAACGAATAACAATCTCATATATTATACCCATATGAAAAAATGAAAAAAAAAAAGTAACGGATACACATTCAAAAATTTCCTGAGTAATGATATTGCATATATTTAAGGTTGGACATATGCATTAGTATTTGTAGGACTATAGCCTGTCTCTTAGAAATAAAGTCTAGTATTAAAAAAAAAAAGGGGGATGAATTTGCAAATGCATGCAGATATCTAGATGACAATAGGAAAAAGCAAGTAGGTTTTAATCTTCATTTGTCATTATTCTAAATTTTACTTCTTGCCTTCATCTTTTCTAGCATATATAGACAGAAAATTAGACATACCTTCCTAGGAAATTGGGAACGGTATAGTATTGACACCATTGCTCTCAAACACACCCTTCCAGGAGATAAGTGCAGTGTAGGAACACTCTCAGGGCTGCAGCACATGACAGAAGTTGCCGAGGTCACTGGGACATTGCTTCCCTCTTTCTTGTCAGCCTGCAAGCCGAGACTTGTGATGGGCATTTTCCTGTCCTCCAGCTTAGTAGCCACAATCAATTCACAGAGGGAACAAGCAGGCAAGAGTAAGAAAGAGCATCAGCTGAAAACAGCAGTGGCAATTAGCTGGCATCCCGTCCGCTACCTTTTGCACACTGGACAAAAGCAGAATGGCTTCCCAGGTAAGATCAGATCAAATAGCAGTAGGCTGCCATTGCTTCAAAAGGCACTAACACTGGTGAAAAAGAAAAAAAAATACTAGAGTTACTATCCTTTATGGTATAGTCTATTGAACACATTTCTTTTTGAATCAGTAACCCACTCTATACCTCATGTATTCTCCTGGACTTCTCTAGGTTTTGCTTACACAAACACTACAGCTCTTTCACTACATATGAACAAAAATCATTCATGACAGCATCATAACTTTCAAGACTGATTACTTTTAACTAATATAGTCAAGCAGAAAACCACTGCATTGAAAAGGTCTGCCTGGCTAAGGACTTTAACGTCTGTCTGATCCACAGTATGGCCTTATCTCTGCTGTCTCCACTGGCTGCCTTTGAATACCTTCGTACACGGAAAGCTCCCACACTTGGCTTCGGAGCCCTGAAGCATGCAGGCACTTCCAGGGCACCCAAGGGATGGGCTGATTCTGAATGATCTTGACCTTAGCCCTGCGGCCATGATAGCCTGCGGGAGTTACCAACTAACAAAGGAGACGGGTATGAACTGAATACCTCTTATTTTTGCCTGTCATCACTCTGAGAAGTGGTAATGCAACACAACAGCAGCTCCTGGGTAAGAATCTGCAAAGATGAAGATTCGGAACTCGTGATCTCAAACTCTAACTCTCCCTGCTTATGGTTTCTTCATCTCTCCGTCTTCCTCTTGTGCATTTTATTAGCCCTTCTGGGCTGCCAGCAGCTTCCAGCAAGGATGAGGAGACAAGGAGGCCAGGTTCCCCAGAGAAAGTGCTAAATGGGAACATATATATAGTTGCCCAGGTTGGGAGATCCCTAGGTTAACAGCAAGTGGCTGGAAGGAGTGGAGACTGGTGAAGAAGAGAGGGAAGAGGAAAGGAAAAACATCTGAGGGATGACTTGTTACAACTCTGCCTATCTTTCTCGTGAATCTTCACCTTCCACAGAGAAAGAGGGTAAAGGATTAAGTCTATATGAGTTGTTAAACTGAGAGTTGTTGTAAATACAGAAATAAATAAGAAAAGTGAGAAAACAGTTTTTCTCTACTGAACTTGCAACCTTTGAGCTTCTCTGTAAGTTGCAACTAAATAACAGTTACTGCGGAACAGCCTTGCATAACAATATCGAGCAGGAGCAAAAGCATCATGATAAAATCACCATTATTATTCATAGAGCTGTCATGAACAGTCTGCTTACTCTATACAATTCACCAAAGAAATACTGGTTTGCCATAGATTGAACTGTGCATTTTAAAACAGCAAAGTGCCATTCAGTGCCCTGTCCTTTCAACCATGCTGTACATACACGATAGCAGGGAACTCTCAAATTATACTGTTTTGAAAGACAGTTGAGAGAGTGAGAGAGACCAATGGCATTACAATTTTTGCAAGACTGTACTTTTTCCCACACTGAAAAACATCACTAGATGTGTTTGTGTCCACTGAGCATGCAATCATTGCTCTGGAATCACTTTTTGATATTCAGCCTCATTAGAAGGAGACAGGAATTTCCCAACAAACCATTTTTCATTGCAAAAATGCAGATTCATTGAAGCCCTTTGCAAGAATGGGCCACGTTAGGTGGATCTTTCATTAAGAAAGATGCGACCACGGCAGGGTTGCACAACAGGGGTCTGCCCCAGGGGATGCGCTAGTCCCTTGTGGGGAGAATATCAGAGCCCTGCTGAAACCCAGGTGCCCTGGGAGACTAACACCCACAACCTCTCCCTGCTCCAACTGGTAGGCTGCTCTGTGAAGACTATTCCTGTTCAATTCCTGCATAGCTGAAGAAACAGCTGAGTGTGATAACGTACCCGTTCTAATTCTCCTTCTGTTGCGAAAGGGATTATACTAACTCAGTAGTCAGGGAGTCTCTGCACCACCGAAATGAGGATTGGCTTCGTGTTGTAAATTATTCTGTGGGTCAGAAACCTGGTATGTTTGAAGTGACTGAAGTGAGGATTCCATTATCTTCATTGGAAGCTGGATTGGCTCAGAGTAAATAAATGGGGAATTCATACAAGAGAATTAAGGAAATATCACGGAAAGAAGGATGGAAAACATTTTACACTGAGGAGTTAGGTTCAATATTAGTAATACATGGAGTCAGAAACATGACCTGCAATTCTTACATAAAAACAGCAAAGGTGTTGTCCACAGGCTATCCTCTACATGTTAATTTTGGAGACCCTAGAGACAACCATCTGTCTGTGTAGCTTAAACCAACCAGCAGAGATCAAAGGCCAACGAAACTACACCAAGGGCCAGAAATTCAAACGATGCTAGAGAAGGCTGGTGAGTTACTAGCTACACAAAGATATTGCCACCTACTATGAAATTAATTTGAAAAATGTGCAATTGTACAGAAATATTCAGTGAAAAAAATTAACTTTGCTGGAGAGCCCTTCGAGACAAACATGCGTCACCACCCTCCCGTGGTTTTTGCCTCAGTGTACCAAGCCAGGCAGAAACCGGAGTCTGGGGCCAGCAGCGCACTTGCTTTTGGAGGAGAAACCAGTGGCGGGAGCAGCACCTTTCTGCAGCAAAAGCTGTTCATTCCCAGGTGGGGTACATGCACCCCCCATTCCTGCATGGCCACAGAGCTGAAGAGTTAGGGTCCCCTGTTCCCTGTGGAGAACAGCTGTCCTGAGTATTTCTCTCCTTGATTCAGACTCTCAGTCTCTCTTATTTTATATACAAACCGTCTGCTTTCTCTTCTGTACAGCAAAGTCATGTCAGTTGAACACTCCGGAATTCACCCTTCCATTGTACAAGCATTTTTTTAATACATAATATACTTTTTTCTGTGCGTTTGCAAGTTAACTATTTTATTACGCTATGCTTGTCATTCATAATACCAGTTTCTGTACACTGCTTACGCATAGCCAACTATATTTTTTACTTCTTTTTTTCCCCCCAGTTTTAGCATCATTGCAAGATGATTCCAGTGAACATAATTATTTCCATGCCCTCAAGATAAGGGTCTCATTACACTAATTAATTTACAGATACAGGGTGAAATGAAGAGTTTTCAAAAGCAAGATGGGAAATGTGGTGAGGAAAAAATAATTGTTATATCCATTTTATAGATGAGCACAGCCACAGAGGGTATAGCTACAAAGCTTTTGGTAGCTTCATACCCATTTAGACTGAAATCCAAATTACCCAGAGCCAGCTGTGTCCGTATTGCCTGTAGGAATCAAGTTGGACTATAAGCTACCACACTGCTTCTGTGTTTTTCTCCTTGGAAAACCAGCTGGTTCGCTCCAAACTAGTCAGAACATGAGCCATCTGAAGATGTATGACTGACTGGGGATCCTGGAGTCGTATGTGGAGCTACTACCATGACAATACAGATGTAACTGGAGATTCAAATAACTTGCAGACATGTTCTTCAACTGCAAAACTCAAGGATGTTTTGAGTCTGTATTCAAAATACACTTGCATGGACTTGGTAATGAGCTTCACTCAGCCTTAATATACATATAAAATGCACTGGGTTACTCTCTTATTGTTGATGAATTTAAAAACTATGTGGAATACGCTAAAATATTGAAAACCTTCCCTCTGAGCCTTCATAAAGCATACTTTCTGAATCATATTGATGATACTTCACAGTAAATATTTGTATTACTACACACACAAAGAATAATATATACTAGTAACTGAAAGCTAAAACAAGAGCCAAGAACAACACACAAACAATAGTAGCTGAGAGACTGGAGAGGAGAGAATGTGATAGATACTGATGCTTATGAGTGTTTTCAACTAACAGTGACTGGGTCTGACAATGCAACTGTCCTGTAAAGAGTGCAGCTAATTATACTATATTTCCAAAGGTCTTTCCCAAGGAGCCAGATGTCCTTGAAACATATGAAGAAAGAAGTGAAATACATGGGTGAGCACAAGAAGAAAACTGGCAGCATAAGGAGCTATATATGCTGTACAGTGGGTGTCAACAAAACAATACTTAGGATTTCTGCTGTGCAATTGTGACAAAAGCTGTGGCAAAAAATATTACTGCCTTGTGCCCATCTGGGAGGAGGATGCTAAGGCATGCCTTGCTGGGCAGCGGGGAGCCAGGATCTGGGGAGGGGATGGCAAATGGTGCAATTTGTCTGCCCTCCACCCGGCGCACAGCAAGCAGTAAGGAAGGACAGGGGACCTGCCTGCCTCTGACGTCATCTACGGACAGCGGGAGAAAAGAGAAAGGATCCTCCTGCCACATCATGCATGAAAAAGGGAGGGTGGATCTTGTTCTCAGGTTTTAAATAATTTACGGCTAAAGCTATGGAGTCCTTCTCACCAGCTGTGCTTTCATTTTGCAGCTCCTCCATAGGCTGATATTTGAAGGTGTTTAAATACGTAACTTAGCACCTAAATACCCAGACCTCTTTTGTGTCTTCCATTCTTCATCTATAAAACAAAGATAATGTTAATAATGGTTTTTGCCATCTTCTGCCTATCTTGTCCATGCAGATTATAATACTTTGAAAAGATCCTGCCTCTTATCAGGTGTTTAGAGAGAAAATAATATGATGGAGTCCCAGTCTTGTCTAGGAACTACAGACATTGTTGTGACAGAAACAATAACAAAGCTAAGGAGAAGGAAAACAGGACATTGACAAGAGAATAGTTTAATCAGAAATAAGAAAGGTTAGGGGCCAGACTGTAAAAAAACCTCACTTATAATTGTGTAAAAAAATTCCCACCTAGAATATTAAAAAAAGATGGAAAGTGAGTGGACGCTGTTTCCTATATAAACTAGTTAGGCTGATAAAAGGATGGAGAAAAATGTCAGCTAACACGTGTAAAAAATGAAGAAAAATAGAAGGAGATACAACAAATGGTTGGCCCACTGCAAGGCTTTTAAAGAGAATACTTTACTCACAGAATTAGTGCACAAGAAGTAACTTGTGCAAAGATGCATATTCAGCAGATTTTCTTTTTTATTTTATTCACTGTTTGGTCAGTTGAAGGCCTGGAGGCAATAAATTCCACTTGTACAGAATTCAACAGTGATAAATAGTTTGGAAATCACTGAACCCCTAGTTGTGCTTGAGGCATTTGCATTTAGCTGTTTCAAGTTTACAGCACAGTCTATTTGTTCTGTACCGGAAAGCGGGTGACGACACCACGAGGACGTTTTCTATGAAAGTAGGTGAAAGCTGTTTCCCTGAGAATTATGCATCCATCAGTACTGTTATTAATCCTTATTGCATTTTCCTCATTATCATATTTTTCAATTTATAACATCGTATAGAAGAATATGATGTAAGACAACCTGCTAATAAATTTACTACACATCCATCTTCATAAAATACCTATGAAAATGTGGAGGCTTTTTTTTTTGTGGGATTAATTGCAAAGAGGGCTTTGTGAATGAATTTCTTTTTGAAATTAGGAAGTGCCCTGAATTGAACATATATTTTCAGATTCAGATAGGGTACTTGGAAGTTATATGTAAAATATATGCCATAGGAAATAAGTGGTACAGGTCATGTAATCAACCATGAAAATAAACAATTTGTATATTTACCAGGTAACTGGTAATACGTTATAGCGTTGCAGTTCAGAGTTTATATATTGGCTGCCATGCCACAGCAACCGTTACAACAAGGGATAAAATGGTCAACAGTAGACTGTTGGCTACTATTCTTTTTTTCCTCTGATTTCTTATTTTGTTGCAGTCAGATTTTAAAAGTATCTAATTTGTCAGGAATTTGTCTCCTTTTAAAGAATGACTGTTGCACTAGTTGGGAACCAATAGGTGGTAGCAGGGCAAGCAGCCTTGTAAATTAAGAATATGGAAATAAGTGTGTAAGGGGGAAGTGGGAGCTGTTCCTAAATGTAGATTGCTTAGCTATTTTCTTCCTCCTTCAAATGTTAGCAATGCTGGGGTCTGAAGAAAGAACTAACAATTTGGCGAGGCAATCATCCAGCAGCGGAAGAGACGCCATGAAAATGGCCCATAATATAACTTGGTTTTGCTTTTTTTTTTTTTTTTAAGCCAAGAACATTCCATTATGTTAAAAATAAGTTAAGGTTGCCAAGCCAAGTGCTTAGAAGTTAGGAAATGAAAATGAACGAAATTTTAATTCTTCCTGCTTGTGCATATGAATTATGATCAGTCTTTAATGTGATTGGAAGAGCTAGTCAGATGTTTTTCAGCTCACTAATATGGGCTGAGCATTCAGATATTATGACAAAAGCTATCGAAAAGATGATCAGAAAATCAGTATTAAATGCAATGTTCACTTAGCAATGCTAGGGAATTGTGGGAAGGGCCTTTCACTTTTTTCTGTTTCACTTTTTATAGTGAAATAAAAATTAAAAATCAAACAAATTATCATTTAAGGACTCCTGCAACATTTAAAGAAGTGGGAGTTTTTCAAATATTTCAACAAGAGTTGGATCAGGATGAGCAAAGCTGAATGAGGCACTGATCAAGTAAAAAGAAAAAAAACAAAGGGGGGGATTATCATCATATAATTAAAGACTACATCATTACGTTCAGGAAAGCTGTTGGTGAGCTAATCTTATTGCTGGCATTTCTTACTTTTTAACTGCTTGATTTGGCATCCTTAACAGCAGTCTTTTAACATCTTTTTTAATGAACTCTACCCATGCTTCTGGGCATGATAGTAGGCAGTTCTATATGGTAGAAAATTATTTTATCCACGGAGCTACCGGCAGAGAACAGCATATTAAAAGTGTAATTCACTTACTGAAAAATTCTCTTGTTGTTTTTTGCCACATCCGATCTCAGAATTAGCTTCTCAGCTCTGAGGCTCGTGGAAGTGTAATCTAGCACAAAACACTTAACACTTGTCATGGCCCCTGCTGAATACCATCTTTGTACCGTTGGGAGGCAGTGCCTGGGCCATATTGCCCAAAAGCATAGAAGCAATTTAAAAGTTGTTTAAGAGGCCATTTGGAAATCTCCCATGTCTCGAAGGAATCGTGTCATGTTAAAAATCAATCATGTCAAGACATTACTTGGTCCCATCCCAGCTCAGTGCCTGGTTCGTAGCCAGAGTACTCCTGTTTCCACGAGCCCTGAGTGCTTGGAAGGGAGCAGTTTGGAGCTGTTTTAAAACTGGAAGAGCTCAAAGGCATTCGTATTCTGACTTTACAGTCTCTGCACTGGTTATGCCCTTGGCTGGCCACTGTAACACGAACTGAGCTCATTGTTACTGTAGACAGTGCTTTACAACTGTGTGGAAGTGTACAAAACCTACACAACTGCTCAAAATTACAGCTAGACAAATGGAAATAGGCAAAAAGCTTTGGCAACACCAAAGAAAAAGCTGATTGAGAGGTGCATCTCATAACTAGCAGGGGTGCAAATCAAAATAGTGGGTGTAGAAATAAAGCATAAAGATGCAACAAAACAACTGAAAAATAGCTTACAGTTTCATCTTGTATGGAGGTTTTCACACCAAGCACCGAAGGACAAAGAAGAGGGGTACAGGATTCGGGAAGGCACTGGGACAATGCAGATCTTTGCTATCTGATTTTGAGGGCTTCTCAGGGAAGTGCCAGAGAGGACTAAAACGATCCCGACATCGTTGCTGGTTTCAGCTAAGCCCTGATCTGCCTGGAAGGCGAGATTCATATTACTGCCCTAGTTCCCATGCGCCATCACCTGTTTACCACCTCATTCCTTGTCCTTCCTGTTTCTCTCTAATATAATTTTTTAAAAATAATTAGCTAAATTAATAGACTGGAGCTTAGCTGCTCCAGACTGCATCTTTTGCTGCCTTATGGCGATAAGCACTTGACTGCTCAGAGTAATGTTAAACCAATCCACAATGGTACACATTTGCTGTATACTAGCATCAACTATAAGACCATGTGCTATGAAAATCGCTCTTAAGCGGGGATGCAACAGGTTGAAACCTGAGGAAGAAGCTTCATTTTCAATCTTTCACTTGCCTTTTGTGTATTTTGTTTGTATTTTCTGCAAAGAATCTGCTTCAGACCTTAACAGCCACAAACCCTCTAGCACATCTCAGCTAACATCTTTTTTTTTCCTCATCAAAATGACTATTAAGATCTTTAATATAATTTAAAAAGAATGCCAGACAGAGTTTTCTCTTGCTGAAGAGAAAAGAGGAAGGGATATCTTTAAGTTGAAATTGTCCTTGCCACTTCATGTTGAAGTAGCAAGGACTAAAATTTTTAAAGGACTTTACAACGGTGACTATGACATTGTACTGAACAGGCTGCCATCTCTCCGTAATGAAAACCTCCCACGTTATTCAATTCTTTATTGTTTGGGTGGGTCATATTAGCATTTTTGTCTGTGTGGAGACATTTGCTCCAATAAATAGAAAAAAATTAAAAAACAAAGCAAAACCCCTTTCCTGCAGGGGTGGGTGCAGAAGAGAAAACCTGTAGAATCCTGCAAGGATGCTGCTGGGTTGACCTTTTCAGAAAATGCTCTCGTTTTGTTGTTCTCTTAACATGCCCCAAGAAGAAGTACTCCCAGCACTAGGAAACTCTAAAATCAAAGAACTTCATGTCTGACAGCTGAGAGCATTGGGAGCTGGGGAGTGCAGGTGGGAGGGACAAGTCACTGCTTTTAATAATATTACAGCACAGTAGACCTGTAAGCTAAAGTATAAAATACAATCCCAGATCTGTAATTTGCAGTTAGGTTTGTCCAAGAGGATTTAACATCAGGATCATTATTACTTCTTATTTTTTTATAAAGGATAAGGTTAATGAAGTCTATGCCTTGGTAAAGTTACTGAGGGACACATTCAATGTAGGAAGGACTGCCTGTTCCCTGAAAATTTGAGCATGCCTTCTGGTTAATATTTTCCTGTAGAAATAGTTTGCCTCACCTGAGAAGAATGATTTAGAAAACACCTGCTGTGAGATGTAATTAGAGCACGAATCTGTGCAAAACTACGAGGCTGCTGAGACCTCACCAGGAGCAGGAGGCACCCAGTTCCTTTGCATGCCTGAAGAGGTTTAGGGTTCAAAAACATTCTCCATGACTCACATTCTGCAGGTGATTATATGCACTAGGGCTGTAAATCATTTACCAAAAAAAGTGGGTGGCAACCTGATTAACACACTGAGTAAGGAGGGAGACATAAATTACTTAAAAACTCTTTTCTGTCTGAGTCATGTATGCTTAAAGCTACAACTGCAGCAAGGTTGAATGTGATCAAACAAAACTTCCATTGTAAGAGCTTTGTGAAAAATGTTTTAAACTGTTTAAATGATTTCTGAGAGAGAATAATAAAGATTCTCTATTTGGCTACCTGCAGATGTAAAAATAAGTTATTTAATACAGAGTTTAATTCACTAGTTGTTACCCAACCTACACAGTTTCATTTGTGCAAAGAAAAAAAGTAATCTGGGAATATCACATTACTTGCATTATCATTTGATTAAGACAGGTCTGAAGCCTCATAAGCAGTAAACCTGGGCTTTTAGTGAGCAGCAAAGACATCAGTTCCAGAACCGAGTGGTTTTCCTCCAAAACAACACATTTCCAGTTCAGTAAACCAAATAATAGTATTACCTAGGCTGAGGAAGAAGAGTCAACCTTTAGGTGTGTGTGGTGTAAATTTGGAGTTATGTTTCATCAATGAGTCTGAAGAAGTGATTTGTTGACTCTGCTGGCCAGATCCTCAACCCTAGCTAAGTCCTCGGTATTGGATCCTGCATCCACTGAAATCAGTGGGAAAGCTGCCACTGCTTCAAATGTGCTCAAGCCTCAAGTATAGAAGTGGAGGGTTTTTTGTTTGGGGTGGTGGATTTTTTTTGTTTTGTTCTGTTTTGACATAGTTCAAAAAAATTTGAGGGCTGATGAGTAACCTGGCCAGGAATAAGGTAGGGTGCAAGTGAAAAGCAGATTTCAAACCATCAGAGCAGTCTAAATAACCTGGACACACTGGGAAAAATACCATCTTGCTTTTAACATTGAGCTTGAAAAGGTGGAAAGGAATTTTATGTTTCAGTTTCTCCAGAAAAGCTGAAAACAGCTCAGTTACCCAGGAGTCTCCTACAAGGCAATTGTTCCTAAATGTTGAAAGAATACTAAATTTGAGGGAATTCCCCAGTTTCCAATGGAGTCCATGAAAAGGGCCCTATTGGAAGTGGGTTTTGAATCAGGTAGGGGTGAGCTGTGGTATTTTAAATTAATTTCATTTTAGCAGTAACCTATGTGCTTATAGCTCTAAATAAGCTATATTCCTCTTCCAATTGCATAACTTCTGCAAGACTAGATAACTGTGTTATAGAAGAGATAACAACTAAACTAAGCTTTTTCTCAGATAAAAGATTGTTGAACTTCATCAGTGTCAATTAAAGCTGATCTGAAGGAACAAAACTAATAGGACCTACCTACTATAGATCTGCATTCAGTGCTCCATAGTAAAGAGCCACATAAATGTCTGAATTTTCTAAATGAGCTGTTTTATTTTAATCAGCCATGGGAAAAAAGTTTCAAAAATAAGACCAAGAATTGGACACCTACCCAGATTTCAGGCACTTCTCCCTGCATGCTCTGGAACAGCTTTCTCTTTCACACCCCTGTTTCCAGACCAGCTAATTAAATGCAGGTGCAAGCTCAGATGTTTCTCCATCTTTTAACTATTGTAATGCATTCTAGCTGACAGGAGCACAGTAAGCCCTTGGTGTTGTAGTTAACCCATGGGCAATTGACAGAGATAACGAACACTTAAGCTCCCAAGCTGTGCAAAACACACCTAACACCTTTTTCTGGTAAACATACAGTCTAGGGACCATGGGTTTCCCTTCCTCACAGATTGGGATACTTCCTTCCTTTCCTCTCACTCTTTTTCAGTCTTAGTCTTATCTCATATTTTGGGAAAAGCTTTCAATTAGGACGAATCATTCACAACAACAGAAGGCCAGATCCTCAGTGGCTCTAAATCAGTGTAGCATCAGTGTAGCTCCATTGGGGTTATTTTGGCTGCAGTGCAGATACACCAGCTGAAGGGACAGCTTCACTCTTCTGTCCTACGGAGACCTCAGGCAGGCTCAACATCTGCCAGAAGCACTCTGATGTCTGAAATAAAACAAGGCCTCCACAATCTGCAAGGCTAACGTTTTGGTCTCCGCCCCCACCCTGAAATTCCCTCCACATGTGCTATTTCAGATATGACAGACTGAAAATGATTTACGTGTTGTCTAATCTCTTGACCACTTGCAATCACAGACGCAGGAACCCTTTTATTTCAATTTTATTCCTGTCTTCTCCTCTTATCTCTGCCTAACACCTGCTTAAGAGAATATATACTATCACTTTTTATTCCTTTGCTTTCAGGGTCTTTCACTTCTTTATCTTGTATTTTTGTTACAAATATTTTCCTATTGGTGTCTTAACTTTTAAAATGAAATCTGATTGTAAGAAAGTGTTTCTAAAAGAAGTTATCTCATCTTTTCTCTCTGGTTTGAAAAGCAGCATAAAAAGAAAACAAAATGCTTCCTATCAAATGGCTTGTTCACATTTTTTTAATGTTTTTTCTTCTTCTTTTGTTCTACTCAGCAGGTGAACCAAGAAATTTCCCAGCAAATTAGATGTGGGTTGGCTCAGGAGATGATACAAACATTTTGCAGCTTGTCATTAGGAAACCTTACTACAATGCCTAAGATAACTCCAGTTGGTGTGCCACAAACACTTTCACGACTACATTGGCAGATAGCTGAAAGCATCTGAGTACTCTGAGCATGAATCAGTCAATATGGGAAATACTTCCTTTTTCTTCTTCCACAACAGCTATGTGTGTTATCTAGCATAGTTTGAAGGAAAGAAATGCAACAAATTACAGAATGAAGATCCTGCAGTTTTCCACTTACCTTGTGCATTCAGTAATTCTTCATCCTGACCTAAATAAATCTGTCTTTTAATTACAGCTTTCCTTCTGATTAGTCCAATGCAGTTCTGGACATGTCTGGGCTTAATGAAACTTCTGCACTGCAAGGTGAAAGCCTGAAACAGACCCCAACAAATCAGCCTGCTGTGAGCAGGGAGGTTGGAGAAGATGACCTACGCTGTACTTGATGACTCTGTGAGTCTCAGCCTTGTATTTCAGACAATGTGCCTGACTTTTTTTAAATGCAGCACTACATTTTTAACAGGCACCTGTTTAGCATTTTAACAAGTGACCTGTTAAATCTCCCTGTCTGTGGGGAAAGCCCCTACCATAACCTTGCTCTTTAGAACAAGGACAAATAGTAATTAGACCGAACAAAAATAATTTTAAAAGATGTGTAAGATTCAAATGAGACCTCTCCTCTCCTCTCCTCTCCTCTCCTCTCCTCTCCTCTCCTCTCCTCTCCTCTCCTCTCCTCTCCTCTCCTCTCCTCTCCTCTCCTCTCCTCTCCTCTCCTCTCCTCTCCTCTCCTCCTCCCCCTCCTTTCCTTGTAAACCAGGAAAGCTTTTACCTTACATTTTCAGCTCAGTCTGAAAGAAAAAGTTTCAATTGCCTCTTGGGCATAGTTAAGAAACAGAAGCAAGGTGAAGTGTGGTCCTCAAACAGCCTGAGGGGGTACTTTCCCCATCCCAAAGCCAGGGGATCGACCTTTTGTCTGATGGACTTCGCAGCTTGGAAGAATCTCTCCGATGGTGCTAGAAAGCGTTCTCTAGCGACAGACTTCCATTTAGCACTAAATTATAAGATATTTTTCTGGATTATGGGCTAGAGCTCTCCTTGGGGTGTGTTAACCCCTAGACTATCCAATCATTCTCATTTGCTCTTTACCAGTATCCTGCCAGATCTATTCAATTGTCCTAAAAAGGGCAATCTATGGAAGAAAAATCTACCCTCTAGTGATACAACTTTGTATCCATTCTGCTAAAGCAAAGTGTGAATCAGAAAGTAAATCCCCTGCTTCTTCCTTCTCCTCCTCTTTCATTTTATCTAGTCTTCCAAAAGTATATGTACTATTAAAGCATCAGAACTACTCAGAGAATTCAATTCAAATTCAAGACTATTTACTGGGCCAACGCACCATTTTTGCAGTGAATGAAATACTTGCTGAAAAGCTTTCACTAACCCTTACCTTTGGTGCATGGTATCTCAAGCTAGTTCTCTGAATTCCCTCATGTCCTTTGTCTTCATCTGTGTATTTTAGTAGCTACCAACACATACTTTTCCTCCAAGCTCTTTATTGTGCTCGTGGCTGAAGAATCATGCACAACCACCCCAAGTCCTCTTCTCTTTGTAGCCCTAACTTCTCCCATTCCTGCAACTATTGCAGCAATTGAGATGCCCATTGATATAAGGTCATTCTGCATGACCTGTCAGTTGACCAAAATTTTTATAGTCATATTATATATGAACTACTGATTGCAAGATAATGTTCTTTGTTTCACAGCAAAGGTGGTGCCTGTCTGACAGAATCATGCATCTTTAGATTCCCTATCTTGATTCTTAAATGTATAAGATGTATAAGACATATATAGATGTATAAATGACATCGGTGTTAAAGAGGAAGAAAGTAAGGTAGGTCCAGAAGTGTAGCTATTGGGAAAAGCTCCTGCCTGTGGTGATTATAAATTCTGTGCTAGCAAAAAGTCCTCCTGGATAATTTATAGCCCATGATGGTGAAGAATATCTGAGTTTAAACAGCAAAAGGAAAAGAACCTCTATTTCACACAGCAAGTGTGTGATCCAAAGAATATTGAAGTCAGCGGACATCTTTCCATTGGCTTCAGCAGACTTTTTCAATGATATAAAAGTGGTTAAAGGGATTTTACTCAAATGTTCCAATATTTACCCTCTGGACTTGAAAGCAGCTGGAAAATTTCAGCCTAGAAAAAGGATTAAAAAAAAAAAAAAGATGAGCAGCTGAAAAAAAAGTATGAAAAAATTGTCTGCAGCTGAAGCTATCTTTTCTGCTACTGAGAAGTATCAGAACTGAACAGAAGTAACAGGAGGAGAAGTAGGTGCTAGCTCTTTCAGAAAGACTCACTACAAGCAAATATGGCCACGTCAGTGCGACCCAAAGACAAACACTGAAAATCACTCAGGCCTTGATTGTGCAAAGATCTGTATGGTGGATAAGGAAGGGTTAAGGACAGCTAGCTTCAAAGGTGCCAGATGTTGACATTATTTCTGCTATTTGGATGCTTAGATCTTAGCATATACTTCTACCCCTGGTAGCTGGAGGCTGCATGTTCTGCTATTGTCCTTGTAGACTTTACATCAGTGCCCTGATTGACTTTAACACATTTTGGACTGGACTCTGTATTAATTGTCCTTACGACAGTTCTTATGTGAAGAAGGCAAGTATTTTCCTTTACTAAAGTAGCTATGACCATAAACATTCCTTATTAGTGTGTATACTTTAGGTGACCTTTCATTTTACTGTAAGAAATGAATCGGCAGTGAAACAGAAAATACTACAGTCCACCTTTTGCAGATAATATAAATACTGCTTGACATACCTTTCAACAATATTAGGAAGAGTTAATTAAGATTACAAAAATATTTTCCAACCAGCTACATGATACTCATGGTTGAAGCATGGACTTTAATGATGGTTTTACCATGCACATGAAAGCTATTGATTCAGCAAAATGTGGTTTATTTTGAAACCACTTATAAAATCATTCTCTGAGTGCCAACAGGAGAAAAAAACCTTCTTTCTTTCTTTGTCTCTTTCTCTTTCCTTCTTTCCCTTCCTTCTATCCCTTCCTTCCTTCCTTCCTTCCTTCCTTCCTTCCTTCCTTCCTTCCTTTCCTTTCCTTTCCTTTCCTTTCCTTTCCTTTCCTTTCCTTTCCTTTCCTTTCCTTTCCTTTCCTTTCCTTTCCTTTCCTTTCCTTTCCTTTCCTTTCCTTTCCTTTCCTTTCCTTTCCTTTCCTTTCCTTTCCTTTCCTTTCCTTTCCTTTCCTTTCCTTTCCTTTCCTTTCCTTTCCTTTCCTTTCCTTTCCCTTCCTCTTTCCTTTCCCTTCCTTTCCCTTCCCACAGCTTCCAAAATACCTTTAAGCAAATTTTCAAAATGTCCATGCAGCATACAAGAAAAAAATATGTGAAGTAGCATATAATTTTTTAGTATCTCATTGGATTACAAAAAGTAATACAGATACCTCATGTCTTCACCAGCAGAGAAAAATAAGTTCATATGTACAGTAATGGGGCTGTTCACAGGATTGGACTGAGGGGGAAAAAAAACAGAACAGTAATCCAGAACAGCAAACAAAACCCCTCCTTTGAGGGAGCAGTGGGAAATGACAACATACTTTCATTTTCCTACCTCTGGGGAAAGACTTTCAAAACAGTTCTGGGCATGAGGTCCAAAAACTACATTCAAAGTTAAAGTATACAAACCACTACATTCAAAGAGCATTAAGCATCTGTCGTAAACTCACCAAAGTAAGGAAATTCAGAATTAAGACTGTAACTCCATACTTAACTCACACCTTTGTAGCCAGCCCATATGGAATGACAGATCACCCACTGTTAAGAGACCACTGCAATTCCAGCTTTAATGTTGAATGTCTTTGCTCTTTGAGTGCTGAACTGGATCTGGAATGTTAACCTATTTGTTAGTTGTTTCTTTTTTCTTTTTTTTTTTTACAGTAATGTGAATAAAAGCAAATAAAACATATGAAGATTGTATGTTTTGAAATAGCTTTTCTTTTAATTTTTGTAGTCTGTATTTTTTTTCCAATGATCAAATTCGAAGAAAAACTAATTATGGGGAAAAAAACATGCTTTTTTACTATAATCTTATGCCAAGTTTCAGCCCAGAGCAAAATTTTACAGTCATGTGAACCCCTAAAAAGAGAGGTTTATAATGGAAGCATTGACAAACAGTTAAGTACAGCAGGGCAAGTAGGTGTCTCTATAATATTACTCAATAAGAAGCTTGTAATTACAGCTCTCAATAGAAGGGGGGAGTATAGGGGGAATGAAGGATTTTCCTCCATGTGATATTTCTGGCATAATTTGTGCTGAAAATTTTCCAGGGTCTGTTGAGCCATAACCACAGCTCACTTCTCCAGTAACAAAATGTTAATGATACAAATGTTTTTCACTAGATTTCTAGAAAAAAAAAGTTCTTGTTTTCTTACTAAAACTATATTTTATTGCTTAATCTCCAATTATAGCTGAGAAAATGATTTTGAAAATTCTCTGATTTGTGAAAATGGTCCTTCTCTTGTGAGAGGAAAATGTGACATTTCAACAAAATCACACTTCATTCTAAGGAAATGGATTTTGTGGGCTTTTATTGGGTGAGTTCAAAATCTCCAATGTCAAGTCCTTTGAAACTATTCTTCTTTATCAAAATTTAAACAGGTATAAAAACTTTTCAGTGATTCATTCAGTCAGGCTACCCAGCTGCAGCTTCATCTTTAAAACTTTATGGCTACGATCTTCCATCTGTAATTCTTTCCACGTTGCATTAAAGATCACCCTTGTCTGCTAGAATGTGTCACTCTTTCTCCAACATCAAGACGGTGCTCTTGTAGCATCCTCCAGGGAAGAATAATCACAGAACAGTCCTTCCAAATAACTTTTCAGGATGGGACCACATGGAAGAATACTGTAACTGGGATCTCCTGTAGGATATCTATCTCTAGGATAGGCAGGATGCAGGGGGAAGGAAAAGGAGAGAGATCACATAGTAATTTTATACACAGAGAGACATGGAAAGACAGGTTAAAATTAGCAGCAGAGTGGAAATGGACAGAAACATAAATTAAGGCACTCTGGTGAGGTCAAAGACTGTGAAGGAAAAAGGCGTAGGCTTTTGGCAACTATTTCTGAAGATGAAGGTCCTTTTTTCATTGCACACTAATGGCCACTGTACTTGGCCCCTGCTCAGGTCACGTTCCCATTAACCTGACTTTGAGCTGTTCTTTTTCCATATTCTCTTTGATTTACAACACTTTAAGTAAACTGAGATTAGCTCCCCTGAAACCAAGAGAGCTTTATGCCAGCATAAATCTGATGTAGTTGAGAAGGCAGCTCAGCTTTGAGGACATTAGGATTTGGCTTAAAATGACGGTATTAAAAAACCCGCAAAATTAGGTCCTTTCTGTAAACCTTGTATGGGAAAGACAAATAATACCACTTCAGATCCTGCTCTCCAGGCTCGCTGTATGTGCCCATTGCTAAGCCCCACAGGTACTCCTTTTTCCTCGCTGCTGAAAGACTGACTTCCCCTCCTGTTCCTCTATGCTGGATGAAAGGCTGGCAGTGGTGCAAAATGAAGGCTGAATATCTTTAATCCAATCAGACAAAATCCCCTTGGCACAGGCGCTGAAGAAGACAACATCTTCCTCACCAGCTCCAGTCCACAAGAGGCACAGCAGCAGCCACGCAGGGTGAGGCTCTGGGAAATGTTACCGTTGCCTTCAGAGCTGGCAAGGTTTTGCTGGACAAAGTTGTACACTCAGGGGGCCAGGGGTGAGGCTTTCCCTTGGTGGTTTAACATCCCCTTCACCTCCCAGCCTCATCGGGGAGACTATTGTGGTCTGCACCTCGCACAACAGCTGCATCGTCCTGAAGCCAGATGGGACTGGTTACACTGACCCAGCTGCATTGACTGCTTTTGACTGCACTGACATTGAGGCCACAGATTTCCCCAGGGCTGCCCCATATTGTCGTCCCAGTATTATTTGTCCTCCAAAATTGTTGCTGAACTACAGCATGTATTTTATTGTCCATATGTTCTTCTTTCTGGACAATAATATAAGAGCATATAAAAACTCACATATGAATCACACACTTGCAGGTGTACGTGGAAACATGCCAGCTATATTATGCTCAAAAAATAATAAATGAACTTGCTGTCTTCACTTGCATGGGATTAATGGCCCATCCATCTTTTCCGGTTGCTATTCTACCTAGCTATATTTATTCCCATCTCTAGCAATATATGGAATTTCTTATTTAAAGGCAAAAGCTTTTTAGTACATTCTGTCCCATAGTCACAAATTGGGTAAACAACTATGTAACTGTGGCCCAGTATCTACTAAAAGTTTTGATTTGGGTTCAGTTAAAGCTTCCAGTGAACAGTAATAGTCTGTCATAATATTGAAATGATGAACAAAATGGAAGAAAATGGTTCTACCTCCATAAGCCACCTGAGAATCCACCCGTATGCTCACAGGCATACTTACATTTGGGGCCTGATGCTCATTTACCTCCAGGATGGCTAATCCATTTCAGCACAGAAATGTCAGGCAGTCCTATGACAAATCCAGGCTGGGTCCTGTGAGTTTAAAATGTCAGGCAATAGAAACGGAAAAAGATAATCTCCTGAAAATGATTTCAACTCAACCAGAATATACACCCCGTACAATGGTTGGCATTCATGCAACAACAAGAATGTTTATATATTTACCACAGTGGAACAGCAAATGCAATGTATATGCAGTTTTGCCTTGAAAAGTTATGTTGGTGATGCAAGAATAATTTTTTGAATGTGGAGGATTTAAGTTTATAACCCTAATACCATTTAGATTTAAATTTCTAAAGCTGTAATTTCTCCTGAGTGTTTAAAGGAGGAGAGGGAAGAAAGACAAAATTCTTAGTAGCACTGGTAAGCACATACCACGACCTGCTATCCACAGGACACAGAAGTGGCTATTGTGTTGCCTGCCTAGACTCAGGCTCTGGCTTTGCCTGAAAACATAGGGCTGCTGCAGGCTGCAGATTGCCCTTGGTCCTCCAGCACGTGTGTGTAATGTTGCTTGGTGCCTCTGGTGAGCTCCAGTCCCCGCTGGCCCCGCTCTTTCTCAGCTCCTCTTAGGAGGCTCTTGATTAAGGATTCCTCACGACAGGTAGTGTGTGTGTCCGTAGGGGACACGTGCTCTTGCAAGTCTGCAGCAATGAGGACAGAGCTGCAACTGACAGACCCAACAAAGCATAAGAGCCCTGGTGGCTGTTTTGGTGGCCTTGAGGGGAAAAAATGCAGGAAAAATCTGCCTTAGCTGCTTGGACTTCTGAAGTAATAAGTTGCGCTTATGTAAAGCACAGATACATATATATTTCAGATAAATACTTCCTCAAATGACAAGAGCTCTTTTGCTGTGCGTAGGGACAACTGCCTTTGATGGGCTATTTCTTTCTTCTGTGCAAGGCCATTTTGGATCCTGTGCCCAGATTGCGACAAAATCTCCATTTACTAAACTTGCTCAGACCATTCTTCCCTCGGACATACTCCCTGGGACAGTACCAAGTCCTGCTGAAAAACTGACTGGTTGGTAGTGATCCTTCTGCCATGTTTTGCATACTAGCCTAATCATCCGGGAAATCATTGCAAAACTCCCAGCTCTGTGTACAAATCACTGCGACAGACAGGCCTCTGCTTCACAGTGTTCTTTCTGGGTTTGTGGCACTTAGGGACATGGTTTAGTGGTGGACTTGGTAGTGTTAGGTTAATGGTTGGACTCTATGATCTTAAGAGTCTTTTCCAACCTAAATGATTCTATGATTTTATGATTTTTTTTGGAAGAAAAAAAAAAGGCAGCCAGCAGCACCTGAAAAGGCTAGAGAGTACTGTATCCCTTTCTCCTTGAATATTATGTGCAGTTCTGGTTTTCCACATCAAAAAAGTAAAACTAGAAGAGGCAAAAGTGACAAGGATATGGACAAAGACATCGAAAAAGAAATGGAGAAACTTCCGCAGGAGCACTGAAGGAACTTTTCAGCCTAAAAAAGAGATATGGCATGTACACTATCAGTGCACTAAAGTCTAAGAAGGCATAAACAGCTCAGAGAATATGATTAGGAAAAGATTGTTTACACTGTCTCAATACAAAAACAGGGGAGATATAGATATCAAATAAAAAGATCAGTTGTCAGGGTGAAAGCATACTAATGGCGATACTTGCTCATATATCTAAAGTCTTTGTGGAAATCATTGCAGACGTTGTGTAACCCAACAGTTTTTTGTGACTGGTGAAACCCGTGGAAATAGAATCCACCAAGAGCTGTTAAAACAAACCTCCCATCTCTGGCTCAGAAATCCCTGAACTGCAGGTCACCTAGATAAGGAGAAAAATCTAGATGAAACATTGTCTATCACAGACACTCGGGTTAAGGAGGGAGAAGCCAGTGCTAACTTCCTTACAGATTTATAAGTAATTTCTAATCTCTCTGGATGTCTTTACGATAGACAGAAAGACCACTCTGACTGGCCTTACCTCAGGAGTAGTGTTAACTGAGTTTAAAATTTCATACGGAGAAGATAAAGCAATAGTGAACTAAAACATCTCATAAAAGTAACAACAATAAGAAATCAAATTAGGAATCACAGAACTTTTGAGGATTAACCTTTGCATTTCTGGCAGGGGAAGAAGGGAAGATCATTTGGAATCTGCTGAAATTTTTATATAAAAAAATCTATAAACCGTGCTAAATTTAGATGATTCTTGAAATTAGGAAACTGGAAGAGCCCATGGATACTCAGTGCCAAAATCCACAGCAATTCCAGCTCCTTGACTGCAAAGTTTTGAATATCTCAGAAAAACATTTCATAAAATAGCAGTAGAGAAGTCAAATCAACAAACAACCAATAATGCAGAGAGGCTGAAGTATAAGAAATTTCACATCTGTAACCAGAGGAATGGCAGAGAAGAAAATTTACCTTATATGACATCCTCTTTCTACAGAAGAAAAAAGCCCCGTGAGTCACCACAGCACTCCGTTGCCTGCCATGTTAATTGTTAGAGCAGGAAACATCACAAGGAAATGTGAAGAGCCAGAAGCAGCAGAGGCATTCTTGAAAAAGCTGGAAAGTGAATTGCATTACAAGTTGGACTCCAATAAAGATGAACTCACTGAACTTGGAGAAATACCTGAAGACTGCTACCCAGTAATGAAAAAAGTTAATTAGAAAAAGATTTAAAGGAATAAGGAATCTCTGGAGGAAAAGGAAGGAAATAAAAAGACAAAAAGCAGCATAATATGCAGCAGAAAAAAAGGGAAAGTATTCCAGGTGAAAGACAATTTCTACAGTCAGTGTAATTCATAGTAATATTATCATTATAGTGATATATTGCACCCTAGAAATACCTGTTCCTCTCAGGTGACTATAAAAGGCTTCTAGCCAGCTACCTCAGATGTAAGTATTTTTTTGTGTGTCTGTAGTTAGGGGAGATAAATGCCATGCTGGGTCTTCAGCACCCTTAAAAATTTATAAATACTGGACTCTGGTCAGATTCTGCAGCCCTAGGATTTCTTTACTCTTTACTTCTTAATCTTTACTCTTTCTTTACTTTTTGTTCTGGAAAAAAAACTTCAGAAAGATGGTCTGAATAGCACTGTACTAGGTATTAGTATTACTCTATAGATGTCATACATTCCTTTATGATATAGAAGATCTGAGATCAAATCTTTAGTCTAAATGAGAGGACAAACTTGAATCCTGTTCTCCCATAACCAGAGTCTGTGCCCTCACTGTTGGCATGTCTGTGGACTTGCTCATTCCCTCTCCCATTTTGACTAGAAACATCATCCTGGAGATGAAAAAACATTGTCCAAATCATTTTCTGTTAAAGTTATGTCAAAGCTAGCACTATCTCACAAAAAAATTCCTTTCAGCAAAATAAAATGTCCCACAACAGGAAAAGCTTCATTGAAAAATCCATTCTTAGACCTATGATGACATTTATAAGACAAACAATGGAAAGACATGTAAAAGGAAACATAACCAAGAGGAGATGAATCTGCTTAAGTTTATAAGTTCCTGGGGACAGTCCAATGCAAATAAGTCTGCTGAGTCTAAGTGTGGAGGCCCACATGTACCCAGGAATGGACTCCTTGGTGCTATGACATCAGATGGCAGCTTCAGCAGCACCTCTGTCCTATGCTAGAAAGGGAGGTAATCACTTCAAATCCTAAATCTCACTAAAAGTTGTGTGACTACACTTGGTATGTGCCGTGAAAGAAATGATATTTGGCTCACAGAGAGGAGAAACTGCTGCATTGTTAATACAGAAGTTGGCCGGATCCTGTGATCTCAGTGCTGCACTTACACCTCGGATGGACTCTGATAGAGCAAGTGCGTCCTGTTCCACACTGTCTCTGAAGAAATCCTGTGTTTACCTGTGAGAACAGCTGTTGTGCAGTTAGTGACATGTAGTTCTTGTTAGCTATGTTGCTATTAATACATGCTTTTCTGGGAGTATACAACATTTTTCCTTTGGCTTCATGACGTCTCTCTTCTCTCCAGACAGGATTTAATTTCTCCTACTAATTAACCTCTTTTTGGAGAACAAAGGTATTTCATTAAAATACAGTGCATTACTGGGGAGGAATGAAGATTCAACTAATGGGGAATTGCATGTCATTTTGTTTTTGTGGGGACATGGTAGACTTTGACTGGGATACTTCCAATCTCAGACCTAGAGGCAGAAAGAACTAGCTTCTTTAAATCTCCAAATCAAATAAATAGTAATAGCTCCTCCTGTTGTCTTCCAAAGCCAATGCTTAGTACTTGAAGGGGGGGGTAACCATAAAAGGTTCAGGGCTTACCTCTCACTCCTTCTTGGGATGGTTTTTACAGCAAAACGGTAATGATGTGAAGAAAGCGTAAATTATGGCATGGAGGCCAGGCAAGGTAACAGCTGAGACAGAAGCAGGAATGTAAGCCATGGTAATAGCTCTTCAGTCTGGTGGAAAGGATTTTAATTATATGTCTCAAACTTTGGGACTTTGCAGCATGAATAAAAATCTCAGATCAGCGTAACATTAACATGGAACTGTCATTAGAGGTTAAGTAACCGAGAGTTTGACCTAGTACCTTTTACCTTGCTAGAAAGATCATGCTCACTCTATTTTGTTTTGATTTAAACCATATAATATTTTGTCTTCTATTTCAATAACTTTAAGCAAATTCTACATATTTGGAGGGTGGTGGGGCGGGTTTTTTCAGTTTTTGTTTTGCATCTGTTGTCTATGTGCAAGACGATATCCCTAGGCAAACTTTGAGGAGAACAGGAGGTCCCTTGTCATTCTATTTAGCCTTAGATTTATAGAAAAATCCCCTTCTAGCCTCTCAATTCCAGTGAAACTGGGCAAACGAGTGTATGGTAATTAAGCACTTAAAAATAGAGCCTTGTTTGTTTCTAGATCTTCTGGCTCTTAGGTTTGAAGAAGTACTAGGAAAAAAGTATATTAATTCCAGTTTTCTAATGAGAAGATGACTTTTCTTACAATGGGACAAAAACTGTAACAGGTAAATAAGAAATTGAAAAAATGTGATTTCTAAATGGAGTGTTACAAAGTACCTGTAATAAGAGACCTGAGAGAAATGCTTTGAAAACCACTTGTATCATGTTTGAGGATATGAATGTAGCATCTGCTTCTGAGTGCCTAATATACGCTGACTCCTTGCAGCCATGATAGAAAGACAAGGTGAAAAGTTATAGTCACAATTTTCCTAAAAGGAGAGCACAGGCACGCTTGTCATGTGGGAACAATAACGACAGACTGAAATAATTCGATTAGTTGTCAGTTTGTATCAGATGAAGGCTTATCTACGCTCGATTTTTTTATTTTTTGGTTAATTTGAACTATTCCATGTTAAAATACCTAATATTCTCAAACAATATTTTTGTTGCCAATCCACTGTTTTCATGTACAATAATAAAGCCATGATGGAAGTAGCTTTCAGTGAGAGGTGATGTTTTCCACAAGAGTGAAATTTATTTATAAAGGGTGGCTGAGCATGTGCAAAGTCCTCTACTGCGACCCCCTCCTCCTTGCCAGGTCATGCTGGCTTGATAAAACTGTGCTATTTAATGCTACTTTGCAGCCACAGCCTGTTCTGCATGAGTTCAGGTACCTGAATCAGATCTCATGCCTCAGCTTAAGCCTGAGGTTGTGGATTTCACTTTTCACATGCAATCATGTCAGTGCTCAGCTTTCTAGGTAGCTATCTGAACAAAACTGAGATCGAGCCCATGCCACAATAAAGGCACTCTAGATGCATAAAGATGTGTGGAGGAAAGCGACATGTTTTACGGGAGACTTCACTAAATGAATATCTACTATAAGGAGATGGACTGTACACTTGTGTGAGATCCCATTGCCAACGCATTGCATTTGGTCGACTCCATGCACACCTCTGTGATTGCCACCCATGACATGGGACAGAGTGACCCATGACACTGCAGAGTTTGTCGCTGAAATCCAGGATGTGACTGGAGCACTGCAAGTTCAGGGGCTCACAGCCAGGAGTTCTTGCCTGAGCTGTGAGGGCAACCATGCCTGGGAAGAGTCACCTGCAGGAGCTAGTGTAGGCAGGGAGACATTAAGACCTCGGCGCTGTGCTATCAGGTGTCTGCCATTGTAGGATGTGCTTTGCTTCTTTTTATCTTCTTGGCTTTCTCTCCTCAACATTTGTTTCGTAAAATAGATGCTGCGTGCAGGGAAGTGCTGGGTAGAAAAGTGGGTCAACTCAATTGCTTAGTGTATGTGAGAAATGAATGTGCTCTCTATTGCCCCAAACTGAGAGAAAGCAAACCCTTTTATCTGCATATTCCCTTGATTTTACTTGGCATATATACAGGAGCTATACTAGAGATTTACAGGTTTCCCAGTTCTTTTCTTTGTCTTGCTACATCCTTACCCCACATCAAAGTCACTTGCTCCCCTCTGCTCACTGTTCCCCACACTTTGACATTTGCTCTTCTACTTCCTTCCTCTTCCTATCTCCAAAAGCCCCAAATTAGCCTCAGCCAAAATGGTGGCACTGTGTGGATTAAGTTTAAAGGAAATACACTTTTCCGTGTCACAGTAGTTACAGGGGGAAAAAAAAAAGTGTTCCGAGCCTTTAACCAACATGAAGTATGATATGGTAAACCAGCCAAGTCACACAACACAAATGTTTCCAGCAGAGAAAGATATTTTGGTTACTGCAGAATTCTAGCTGTTTTGCAGCACACATTATGTTGATCCACGAGTGTTTTCTTTTCAGAAAAACAAGCCAAAGAATATGCTTTAATTTGATGCACAGATTGCGTGGCAATGCAGTTCACTTTGCACTTTCCGTAGTGCCTGTGATTCTCTTTCACCCTGTTCCCAGCTCTGAAAACACCATTCTGGCAAATGAGATCACTACATAGTTTCTCAGCTGGACCGGCATCTCTTCAATAAATGATGTTTTCATTGTTGGAGGACACACCTAACGTGTTTCATTCTCCAAAGCAGGGACAGCCTGCTGGAGTGTCCCTGCAATGATTAACCTCTTTCAGTGGCACTGCCTTTAGAAAAAAATGCTATATGCACCCTGAGGGAGCAATAAAGAGTTGGAAGAAGGGAGTGAAGGAAAGAGAAAGAAAAAAGAGAGAAAGACAAAGACACAGTCGAGTCGTCACAGACATAGCTGAGGAAGATAATGAAAAGGTAAAGAGGCTCCCTGGAAAGCATGGTGGATACCATGACAGGGCACTGTAAAACAGCCTATATAAACCTCTCCTGTTTAATTTGTGTTTAAAGTTTTAACTTGGCACATGATTGTGCATGTTTAACAATACTTTTTACTGGTCACAGTTGTGTGTTTAATCTTTTTCTACTGTTCACAGCATTTAATTTGGCATCCTCATTGTTATTTATTAAAAATTCATTGAAAATATCTTTGCATTCATGGGTTCCAGTCTTGAGCGATTCATTAAAATGCCCACCTTCACTTCGCTAATTCATTAAACAATTCATTAGAATGCCTGCATTCACTGAACCTTCAGATGCTTTATTTTAATCTCCAAATGTGCATAGTATTAAAATCCCCATACGCAGTACACTAAAATCCCACATGAAGCATGATAAAAGTTTTATAACATTGTACCTACCCCTTAATACACATGTTAATCACATTTAGATCTTATACGGAAAGTTGCGCACATTGTTCACAAGTGGCCTTTAAACTTTAGAGGAGGAGTGGAATACATTCCTTATGTTATTCCTACCATTAAATGTAGCATCTCAGAGTAAACTCTTCACTGGCTCATCAGTCCAGCCATCTGCACGCTCCCTTCCTTAATTTCACAGAAGTTGAACAAGTCTCAGTGAAGAGCTGTTGTAAGAGCTAGGGTTGCCTTAACAGCCTCTTCCTTTCCACCTCATATGTCCTTACCTCCTGTCCTTTGAAGTTAGTGCATCACCAAAACCTGTTTGTATCCAACACTACAAAACTGCCCACCAGGGTTTCTTACATGCTGCCTCAAAAATGCCAGTAGAGTGGATGGGATGAAACATGAGATACGCACAGTTTGGCCTCCAGCCCTCTGAATTTCTTTGTCTTCAGGTCAGCCTCCCAGAACATGTAATATACAAAATGCCAGATGCAAATACAAGATGTGTACAGCACAACGGCAGAGCAAGGGGGCTTTGAAGGCTTGACCAGAAAAGGGAGGGCTGATTTCAAAATGTTCCAGTGCTGGGTGGATGCGAATGACTCCAAGTGAAAGAACGTTAGCCACGGGACAGCGTGGCATGCACTGTGCATCGAACTGTCCTTGTGAGTCACTCGGTGGAGGTTTGGAAAAGCTGGACCATGTTTCAATTATAAACATGTGCTAAGAATGGAGATGTCTCCTCCAGATGAGTGCCTGAATAATTTACAGCTGCTCTCTCAGTGAGACTCCCCTGTAATGTCTTCTTATATAAATATTAGTTTTTGCAAACATAGGGATTGGAAACCATCTGGCCAACTCTAAATTTCTTTGCTTAGCAGTGATGGTAGTGTAGCACTTCTTATGAAGGGCAGTGCCTCTTATAGTAAGAAACACAGGTGTGAGGTGTGAACGCTTGGCTTTCAATGTCCATTTCTGCTTTTGTCTTCATTTGTTGTCTACTGGAAGATGATATAAAGACTTCAAAATATCAAGCCACACAGTATGATGACCAAAATATTTGGGGTAGAAAGTTTGATTTTAAGGAATGCAAAAGGGTACATTCATAGGAGAAACAAAGTAGACAGGATTAAAAAAATCTTTGGTCTGAGAAATGACCAGACTAAATACAGATCTGTGGTGTGTGAATAAACACCTGATTGTATCTCCTTGCTTGGTGGTGAAATAACAGTTCTACATTTGGGGGGAAAGAATATTCCATGTTATCAAATAGACATAAGCCATAGAAATATTGAATATCCTTAGATTCAGATGGGAACAGCAGGAACCAAAGAGTAAAGGACAAAAATCTGTGTTTATATCTTTTTTGGCAAAAAAAAGCAAAATTATATGCTTACTTTGCATATTCATATGCTATGACTATGTCTGACAACTGCAGAAATAATTCGTTTAAGTGGTTAATGATCATTATTCCCACACATCATTGAACAATATGTGCAGTGATCTATAATTATTTTTCATACATGTGAAGTCTATAACTGTTTAACAAACTTTTCAAGAAATTATTCCTGGTATGGATTTCCATAAAGTATAAAATCTTCCCAGTTGTAGTTTTTAAAACCCAGCAGCCTCTCAGCATTGGGAGAATGGTGTAATCTTCTGACTTCTCCAACCTGTGAGTGTGAAGCAGCATCCTTTCTGGGAAGCCTGGGGACGAATTATTCCCACTGGGTAGAATTGAGCAATGCTTTTGAATAGTCAGTTCATCAAAAATGCAATTTGGAGGATACTGAAATGATTTGTGACATATGAAGCCACAATTTCAGCCAAAAAAAAAAAAGGGGGGGGGGGAGAGGGGAAAAAGGAGCTGGAAAAGTTGAAAAATAAACCACAAATTTTCATTTTAAGACTGATCAACAGGTTAGGAAAAAAAAGAGTGTAAAAGAAACAAAACAAAGAGCTAAAGAACCCCAAACAATTCAGTTCAATCTAATGCAATTTTTTGCTGTTGCTCAGCTGATAAACAGAAAATTCAGCTATTCATGTAGCCCTGCTCCCAAGGAGCTGATAGCAAGTAGGGTCTTGAGGCAGCCTGTTCCCTTGCACAGCCAGCCTGTCCCTTGTGCTGGGTAGAAATAATAGAGCTCTGGTAACACTTCCTAACATCACCTCCTTTTAGCTTCACCTCAGTTGCCTCATTCCCTGAATTTTTCTAAGGGCCAGGATTACGTCTATGACTTGTCTTTGCAGAAGTAAAGGACAAACTTTTTGCATAAACTGCAGTGCTCCCACACTTCTCTTCCCCAAAAGCTGTTCCAGAGCCTGTCAAAACCTGTGCCTTTGGGGCTGGAGGATTAATCTAATCAGTGCTACCACCTCTATGGACCTGGACATGGAGAGTCACACACTGGACACTGTAATCCTACCCTAAAAATATATTTCTTTACAGAGCAAAAAAGGATGTTCGTCTATTCCACAAAACAACTGAAACAACTCACTGTGCAAACTTGGCTAGTGAGTATAGTTATTTTGGCAAATATATGTTTTTGAAGATTGAGATTGTTTTTCTACATAGTTACTGGTGTCTGTTCAGCAGTCTGAGACATGTTTGCACCACTGACTGTAGAAACTTTTAACTTTTACTCTGCTGCTTCCTTTGGTGCTTGAAACATGCAAATATACTCACTCACCAACCCTCTTCTGTGCCAGATTTGACAGAAACTAGTTCTCACTTCCTCCGTCTTTATATGGGCAGTGTCTTCTTCTTTATGCTAAAAAGAAAGTCACATTTATAATATACCTTCATTTTCATAAGGTGGCCTATTTGCAGCAAGGATAATTCCTTGTTCTGCAGATCAGCAGCGCTTCATGGTTTCACATTCACCTTCCCCCTCAACTGTCCATGTCGAATGTGACGGTGTGGGGTGTCCTGCGTTCAGACTCCTCTCTCTGCAAATGTATAATTTGACAAACCATTGTGTATATTGTACTTCACAGTACTATGAAGAATTTCCTGGTAGCTAAATTATCTTTTGACATTTTGCAAATCAACCAAAATTTATGCCCAGCAGAAGACTGATATCAAAAAATATCTTGCTGATGACCACATGCTATTAATGATTCTTGCTTTCACTCCTGTATTGCAGGTTATCTTTTATCCTGTGTCTGCCGGGAAGCTTATTTGTGAACAACAGCTCATTCAGTCGTTTATGTAAATATAAAGTTCAAATTCATTTTAGAAAGTAGTTGATTTCAGAACAAAACAGAGCTAATAAGAACTATGATGGTTTCTATTAAATTTTATTTTTACCAACATATCAGATCCTGAATTTGAATGTGAGGTTTCTTGTGTATAGCGATATACTGCATACTAATTTCCTCCAGATACGCCCTTAGAGGGGTAATAAATCTAGTCTTTCAATCCATCCAGAACCTTTACTTTAAGTGCTTGCAATTTTTCATCTTGATGGCAGTGGGTATAATCCAAAGCCCAGTGAAGTCAACAGGAGTCTGTTCGTCAAGTGTTTGGAATGTGGGCCAAGGATCTGTCTTGCTATGTTTTTTTAAGGCAAGCTATTCATATGATAACCAAACAAGTCCATCATCATTATTTTGTTTGAGTTCCTTGCTGGAATCCAACTGCTGTTATGAGAGCACAACGGTTAGGTTTTGTTTAAGCAGGAGAATACAACCTATACAATGTGCCTTTGGAGTGAACTCAAGGTGGCATTTCTGTAGACGCAAATTTCACCACAATCTCTTGAGTATTTTGTGAGTGTATGAAATGGATGGCAAGCAATAGGTGAGAAATAGCACCTCTAGCTGCCCATCCTGCAGTCTCACAGGCTTTTTCTGCTGTGAAAATTATTGGCCTGTATAAGGGATATTTCCACTGCACATGCTGAAGACATGTTGAATGGACAGAGAAGATTTATGGAAAATTTTCTTTACAAAAATCTTCCTAGCATGTTACTGAAATACAGTGGTTCCCGTAACCAGTTTTCTGGATGCTGTATAACAAGGTTGGCTTTGTTTTAATATGGTTGTCATTTGCACAGAAAGTCTTTGTTTGTTAGTTGTCAGCTGCTCTGGGCAAAGAGTGTATGGTATTTCACAAACTCCCAAAGTGACATGCTGGATGAATACTGCTGAACTGAGACAGGACAATCACCTAAAAACTATGGCAGAGCTTCACAGAGAAAAGATTTACTAGGTCACCTAGTCCATGTTCTTATCCCTCCCAGCAGGGAGTATTAGACATCATGCAGTCCTATTTTAAGTGTCCAAAGCAACAGATTTAAACAGCTTCTGCAGCTTCACAATCTTCTTTCATTTATCAGTTTAATTTCATCCTGTTGTGCCTAGTTAATTCTTGCTGTAGCATCCAGCATCATCTTGCTTCCCTGGCTACTTCTTTGTTTCAGCATATATATTTGCCAAATTTTGAACTGCAGCTGATATTTATTTAGCGAGAAAAATAATGTTGAGATTATGACCCCTTAGACTATCCACACTCTTGTTCTCTAACAGCTGGATTTTATCACTTACTCCCATGTTATTCCCCTCTCTCTGCCCTTGCCCTTGTCCTTTCCCTGCCTCTCTGACTCGCTTGTAGCTTGTGTTACATTCAAGCAATGGAAAGCAGTTCTCCATGACTTGATAACGTCAGATCAGGATCTGCCTAAAAATGTGTGCTATCCAGACACTACGTTGTATAGCCTCCCCTGATTTTTAGATTTGATGCAGAAACCTCTGTGTGAAGTTTTGTACCTTATGTTATGAAGGGGGAAGGGCAGAATAATCATGAATGTTCCTTCAGATTAAAATGCTTGTATGCCTCATGCATTTCTGTAGCACCTTACAAAATGAAATGGACTGAGTTCCTTGGCCAAACAGCAATACTTATTAAAAAAAAATAAAAATTAACAAATGAGTACAGTAACCTGAGTTCTAGAAAGGCCTTCAAGCACTTGATGCTGTTACTACTCATGCTGTCCTAAAACAAAAAAACCCCATTGCTTTTCTGAACTGCACACTGAGCCTTACTCCCTCCACAAAAGAGAGTCCAGACGCTGTCATGTAACCATTTTTGCTGTCCAATTTTATTTGTCATAAGCGATCACCAGATAGAAGAGACATTAGCTAGGTTTGAAAATATTTTTCTTTGACATTGTAAGCACTAGGGCTTTCAAACTGAGTTTTCAACAAGGGCTGATCATATCTCAGCTTGCCTGGCTTCCTAACTGCCATCAGGATGTTTTTGTTCCAGTTGGCTTTGGGACTTGTTCTATCGTAACTTAGCATGAGAGCATTTGGTTTTGTGCTGAAAGATGTTGATGCTTTAAAGTTTTGTGAGGACAGCAGCAGCAGCCACCTCTGCTTCCCCTCCAGGAGACACATGCCCAGCAGGTGCCCAGACCCTGAAACATATCCTGGGGTTAGAGAGATATCCAGAAACTTTGCAAACGCCAGGGCAGGGAAGTACTCGGTGATTTAGCCATTTCAGTCAGAGATACTTTCTAGAGGGCCCTTTTCGTGTTTACATGGTTTCTGTGACTTTCCCCGCCTAAATTAAAATGGTTTCCACATCCTTCTGTTATCTGAAAACACATTCATTCCTTTAATCTCAAAAGTATACTCTGATATGCAGTGCACTTTGCATACAATGATCCGTCTATAATTATATCTTGACCCTGTGGTACTATAAATTCAGATCCCTGTCTGGCATCCTGCAGCGCTTTCGGTCACTGGTTTCCTTAACCAGACACTCATTGCTTCCCTCTTTATTATCAAGGACCTTTGGGTTTCACTGACTTCCAAGATATTTTACAGTAACTCTCAGCTCTGTTCTCCTCAGGTCATCTGTATTTTTCTGGACTTTCTCCTTTCGCTGACTGTATGTTTTGGCAAACCTTTTGTATTTCTTAAGCTTTCCGAAGTTCTTTCTACACATTACTTCCTGCTGTCTCTCTAGTTTACTGCTGCAGGAATGGTGACTGATCATTGAGCTGGATTTACTTTTCATGTGTATTTTCTTTTCCTCTTTTGTATTGATTTTGGAAGGGAAGAGTTAAATATTTTTTTCTGTTTCAGCATTGGCAAGGGCCACAACTTTTCAGCACTGATTCTGCAGATGACATTTTGCATATGGCATATCCAATCATCCTCTTCATGAACTGAGCCTTTATCTTTGGAAAGACAGAAGAGAAGCAACCATGCCAGTCTGCTAATTAAGTCAAGGGCAAGTGTCTGTAATAGCTGACTTATGTGCCATGTTGTGCTACGTATTACTGTGCTCTGAGAATATTCTTTATTCAGACATTCAAAGTAGGTGAATCAATAAGGGCACCACTTCTTAAAAGATATACTATACAGGAAAACATTTTGGATAGTTGTAGGTAGATTAAAAAGCAGCATGATACAAATGGAGCAAAAGAGAGTCTATAGGACCTAATATGATTTTGCAGTTACCTAACTAATCAAATGGAATAAAAATATGCCATGCAGATTTTAGGTACTATTTTGCCAAATGTTCAGCCTGGTACAGGATCCTTGACACAAAGGTCTTACATGAGAGCACGAACGTGACATAGGCTAGGGTGGGATTTTCTAGAATGTAAGGGCTCTTTCACAGTAGCAGCCAGTGTCTTTGCTTTGACCATGTGATAGCTTGTTCCTGCACCCAGTTTTCTATGAGATATTTGATGTACCCCAAGAGTAACAGCACAGGGTAGCAAATGAGCTGCTCATTACTAGGGTAAGAAGCAGAATTCTACCACAGTATTCCCTCCCCCTTACTCCTTCTTTCCAGGTTTCTGCTCAAGCTTGTACCACTCCTGTTTATGCAGAGAAGCACCCTTGCTCTCCAAGTAATTTGGAAAAAAAAAATACAGAAAGAGGAATGTGATTACAGTAAGCATAATTCATCAGGAGTGATAGGGAGAGAACTGACCACCCAGCATGGTAAAAGGCCACTCTCTTGTCTTAGTTATACAATATCCTAGGATAACTGGAAGTGTTTCCTGAGTATCTCAAGGGTCTGGAGTATGCTGTCTTTTAGAAGTCTTTTTTTTTTTCAGCTGTTTTCCAATTTTTCTTTCCTCTACCTCTGAGCAAAAAATAAAAATAGGTTAGAAAGATCTTTGCTTTCCATGGGGGTTGGAACTGGAACATGTTAGCATGCTTTTTACCCACTCCCAACATTTCTTTCATTCTTTCCACAAGTCCAGCGCTTTCTCCGCTTTTCAGAATCCTTCGGACTGAAGCTACTCAATGGTAGATGTTTTCGTACTTCAGAGCTTAAAAATAGAAGCAGCTTTAATGAATCCAATATGCTCAAAGAGCAAACACTATGTTTTCCGATATCCTTAAGGGAAGTATACTAACTTCAGGTTAGTATACCCTTTGTAAACAACCACACCCATTGCTCTGCACAGAGCAGTTCACTTTCTGGTCAAAAAATCATAATGTAGTCATGAAGGAATATCTATTAACTTCCAAAGTCACTTTTGAAAGACTGTATTATTGCCAGTTTATGCCCATGTCCTACTCATGTTAAAAAATAAGTCACATGAGTCACAGCAACCATGTCACTGGTCATAAAGAACTGCCTGATAGGGTGTTGTTTCTGACAGCTGTCTGAGCCTGAAAATGCAAGGAGAACATGTGCTGAGAAAGGGTAACATGAAAAGGAGACCAATAGGAGCTGTGTTTGCTGAATTAGGGGCTTTGGAAATAAGGTGCTGCTGGACATCACCATATGCTTGAGAGTCAGAGCTCAGAAGTAGTAAGTGTAATTGAAACATTTAAGAGCTGGTGTTAAACTAAATCCAGCTGTCTCTGTGGTGAAGTCTGTTTTGAAATTAAAGGTCTACAGATTTTCAGTATCACTCAGTTCCAAAAGTTCCAAAAAGGATGTTGATGTAATAAAAATATTAAAACAAGATGGAAATTTCTTTAAGGCCTACTGGTCAATGAGAAATTTTACTTGAAGAACAGGACGCATAGAAATGATTGCTGAATTTTCAGTTTAACAGCAAGGTGAGGTTGAACAAATCCTTCTCAGTGTTATCTGGGATGTTTTCAAAGTAACCATAGCAAACTGCATATTGGCCTAAAGTAGAAATATATCCGTTCTAGCAGATTACCTTGAAAAATAGTTTCTTGTTGCTCTTGTAATGAGATTTGTATCCCTGTCCCTTGCTCAGAGGTGTGTTGAGAGCAGTACTCTCTAACATAAACGCTGAAGAATTTATAGAGCAGTCTGCTTTAGCCTGCAATTATCCTGATGCAGCAGACCTGAGAGAAGTCACTGTCATTTTCATGTTTCCTCCAAAAGGTAGCTTAAAAAGAAGCAAAGCCAACAAAAGGGGTTCTTTGTTATGTTTGTATGAAGTCCGTGATTCCTTTATTTAACCGCTGTGTAGATCAGGGTATATACAATTAGGATATGTGGTCAGCCAAGGCTTGGAGCCTACACAAAGACATTATTGCTGTATGTATAGGAGCCCAAAAGTGTCTTGTATGCATATGCTATGTTTATATGTTTATCCAGTGACTTAGCACTCAGCTAGACTGGAGCTTACTCGGAAGATAGTCAGTTGTCCATATCATAATCAAAATAAACAAAACCAGCAACTGACATTGACTAGATAATTACAAAGCTAAGTTTATGTCATTTCTTTAACACAGCAGTATATTCTTTGACATTTCTGCAATATGTAAACTGAACAGGTAAGAAAAAGCTCCCACTTTTTATTTCAAAATTTGGAAAAAGATAATGTCTGTTTATGCTACATTGAGCCTATTACTGGGAAAAGCAAAAGATAATAATAATGTGAAAATTAGACAACCATTTCCTTTATAACTAATAAGTACGCATTAAAAGAAGACTGTCATAATAATTAACCCTGAATACTTTTATCCCAATTAAATGTTGATTATGTGCTACATTCCATATGCATTACTTTTGGAATTTGAAAGAGTATTTATATAAAAATGTAACATTAGAATCATTCCTCCAGATATAAGACACTGTAAATAATTTTCTAAATTAAAACTTCACCTACTTTGCTGCTGCAAGTTTATTAAACAATGTATATTCATCCATGGAAGAGCTGGCAAAGGGGTTTTCCATATAAAATATCTTTTGTTTTTCATTTTTCATCTGTATTTGTACCCTAGTCAGATTAATAAAACCGTGTACATGGTCAATTGCAGAGGTTCAGCCAGTAATTTCTCTGGGGGGTGGACAGTTTTCTTGTAATTGAAAAACCTGTAATGGTACCTGTCATGGTTTAACCCCAGCTGGCAACTAAGCACCACGCAGCCGCTCACTCACTACTTAGCAACAACTAAAAACATCAGTGTATTATAAACATTATTCTCATAGTAAACCCAAAACATAACACTACACCAGCTACTAGGAGGAAAATTAACTCTATCCCAGCCAAAACCAGGACAGTACCCCACATCTCTCACCAACACTGATGCAACTCTGGTCTGCAAGCGTGTGAAGGAGAAGGTACTCAGCTCCTTGGTCTGCACTGATACAACTTCAGACAAAGTATCTATGTGATCATGGGCACCACTGATCCTTAGAAAAAGTTAGTTTGGCAATAAGGTAATTAATTGTACAGAGACAGTTCCCTTGATACACCTTCCTAACTGTAGATGAAAAACACTCCTAACCAAAGGTTGCATCCAGATGATGATACTTAACAGACAGCTGTTAATCGACCTGTCTTCTGTGAATACGTCAAATTTTCTTGTGAGCTCACTTATGCTTTCAGCCCTTAAAAATCCAGTGGCAGTGGTTCCTTGAAATTGTTCCTTGCTTGGAAAATGCATTTTCTTTTGCTGGTTTTATATCTGCTGCCTAAAAAATTTGTTGTGTAACCTTAGTGCTGGGAGAAATTCTAAATTATTCCTGTTTCCTTTCCTATTCCCCTACCATGCATAATTTGCTATTACTATGTTAGTCACTGATTTCTTTCCCAAGTGGGAGAAACTGCTCCATACTCAGCAGCATGGTCATAACCATTTGCTCTACCTTTCTAGTTTTATTGTCTTGCATACGGCAATCAGTAAACAAGATACGAGTACATGACAGTGTTATACAGTGGAATATTGACGATTTCTGTTTTATTTTCCATACCTTTCCTAATAAGATCAGACACTATTTTCCTTATATCTCCTCCTTCTAATTTCATGTTTTTACTGTTTAATTTTAATTTTAACCTACTTCAAAATTAATTTAAACATATTTCAAAATGAATATGGTGTTCTCTCTCAACACTCTTCCTTCTTAAAGTTAGGAAATTAAGAGATGCAGATCAGGAATGCGTAGGTAGGACAATTCTGCGTTCAGGGTACTGACTAAGAAGTTACCCACTGTATGGCTACCACAGATTTTAATACATGTGTTGGTCCAGTGCTATGATTAAGACTGTGTAGAGAACTGTCTCTCTGTGGGGATCTGAAACGAGAAATCTTTCATAGGACCAAATTGTCAGATGTCAAGACACTGAATGGAGCAGCCCTTTGTTGGGGTTATTGGTTAGGAGTGATTGTTGACCAGTTTGTGACACTGGGAATAAAACAAATTAAGAAAGTATGCGGAGAAGGGAGTGGTTTGTAATGCTGCCAGAGGTGAAATACAGATGGAGCACACCTTTATCTGCAAGCAATGTGTATTAGTCAAAAAGAAGTAACAGCCAGGAAGTGGCTTTAGTTATGACAAACTTAATGTTTTAAGTGCCTTAAGGCAGTAAAAGAAGCCAATTGTAATATTGAACACTAATGTACTTCATGAATGCCTGCAACAAGAATGACACATTTTCAAAGAGTGAGCCAAAGAAGATGAACAACTGAAGAGGCTTTGAAGGATCTGAGGTGGGAAGTCAGTCTTTCTTACACTACTAGAGGCTGAGTCCTTGCAAAAAAGGTCAGATCACGGCTATGACCTTGGTCAAACCACATGTTGTGGTTTAACCCCAGCCAGCAACTAAGCACCATGCAGCCGCTTGCTTACTCCCCCACCCAGTGGGATGGGTGAGAGAATCAAAAAAAACCCCAGACTTGTGGGTTGAGATAAAGACAGTTTAATAGGACAGAAAGGGAGGAAAATAATGATAATGATAAGAAGAATGAGAATAATAAAATGAAATTGCTCACCACTTGCTGACCGATGCCCAGTTAGTTCCCGAGCAGCAATTTGCCCCTCCTGCCCAACTCCCCCCTGTTTATATACTGGGCATGACGTCATATAGTATGGAATATTCCTTCGGCTAGTTTGGGTCAGCTGTCCTGGCTGTGTCCCCTCTCAGCTTCTTGTGCCCCTCCAGCCTTCTTGCTGGCTGGGCATGAGAAGCTGAAAAATCCTTGACTTAGTATAAACACTACTTAGCAACAACTAAAAACATCAGTGTGTTATCAGCATTATTCTCACACTAAATCCAAAACATAACACTATACCAGCTACTAGGAAGAAAATTAACTCTATCCCAGCTGAAACCAGGACACCACAAGAAGGATTTCTGGAAGCTAAGAATTGTTCATTTCTTACAAAGCAACTCAGAGATAATGAAGAAAAGGCAAATCACGATCCAGCATGATGTTTATGGAGTACAGATGATGCTCTTGAAAATGAGGAGATTGTACAGAATTTAAAATATTTCCAGTGACGGGACCTGTAACAGGAAGCTGGCAGCCTCAAAAAGCAGCACATGAACATGTAAATCCTGTAGCAAACAACACTCACCACTGTAATTGATAGTTTTTGGAAGAAGATATAAGAAGTGCAGTGGATTTTATCATGTTGCCAGAGGTTGCAAGTACCAGCAGAATATGAATAGATAGCAAGGACAAAGAGGATGACTACAGAGCCATTAGCTCAGAGCTGTTCTTCATTGCAGTAATGGCCAAGGTAGCAGCAGAAGATGAATGAACTGTCAGCCTGAAAACAAATGGAACACTTTTTAATTTTAAGTTGGACACAGGTGCTTAAGCCAAGGTGGTACCCAGAACAGTGATATTAGCTCTGAAAAAAAAACCAAACCAAAACAGAGGCAAAATAATAACAGGTACAGCTTGGGTTTACAGCACTGAATGTATATCTGCTGATGGTGCCCGAGTATTAAACATAAAGAATAATTGGAAAGATACATGAATTACAACAGTACCTCAGAATGAATGCATATCTTTTATTTTAAAGCATGCCCTACTGTATTCTCAAAAGGGAGGGTGCAAACATTAGGAGGACACTAAAAGATGTCTCTGCGCATTGCAGGGTGGTTGGACTAGATGATCTTTAAAGGTCCCTTCCGACCCAAACCATTCTGTGATTCTATGATTCTATGACAAAAGACCAATGCAATTGCATTCCATTCGTCTTCCAGAGGTGAGAAATACAGAACTAGGTTGGAAGAACCTCATCACTCCATAGTCCCAGTGAAAGTTTCTGTCACCCCAAGGCAAATACTCAAAGATCTAAATGCACATACTTCTTGGAGTCTCCAGAGGCCAAAAGAAAAAAGAAAAAAAAGAAAGAAAAGAAAAGGAAAAAAAAAGAAAAGGATGAAATCCTAATTTTATACATAGATCCACTGCCTACAAGATAAGATATTGGGGGGAAAAGGAAGGTATTAAATATTTTTCTACAACTGGATTCCACAGGTGTTCTCAGAAAAAACAATAGGGTGGAGAAGGAGACTATGGCATGGTGAGTTCATGACCATAATAAGGCAGCCCTAACAAAAGCAGGTAGACTATACAAAATTTGCCAGATTATCAACATGACAGCAGAACAGGGCTCATTTCTCCTCTGCTTGTCTACATTAACATGTAGGAAGGGACTACTGTAGTCACATTAGAAAACTGGAGATGCAGCTGCTGCTGCCTCCTGATTTCTAAAAATATGGTCAAATAGGGAAGACATTGGATTAGTTAATATACAGGTTTATGTCTGCATTTCTGAAGATCAGTATTTTTGAAGACCAGTGTTATCTGAGATGATTGACCATGATGCAGTGCACAGGGGAGAGCTGCAGAGTGTAGCTCAAAGGAAGCAGGACAGAGTCCAGGAGTGCTCTCAGAGGGGTGTTTACAAAATACACATAGACATTTGGTAATTAAATGAATTAAATAATCAGAAATAAAAGTGAGTAGATTCTGGGCAAGAATCAATCCCTTGAAGATGAATCCAATAGCAAAGATATATGTATAAAGATCTTACACATATCAAGTTTATATATGTTATTTATCTTAACAATAGGATATTTGCATACAATTCAGATTTATAGAAAACCTTAAATAGGTATATTTCTATATTATAATATATCAAGTTTATATTTGTCTAATTATAAGTGTTTATCTAAATAGTCTTTGACATTTATATTGTTTAACATTATTGTTAAATATTTATATTAAAATGTATGTGTATATATATGGGATTCAGTTGTAAATATCGTGGAAGAGATTTATAAAGGAGCAAAGAAATAAAGAAATGAAAATATTTAGTATGGAGAAGAAACAGGTTCGGGAAAAAGAAGGGGAGTCAGTAAGATGTAAAAGCTGAAATAATATGTTCTCCAAGAGCTTAAAACCAGACTCCCCAATTCTTTTGAACTAGATCCTAAGTCAGCATTCTCAGAGAGGTTTCCTGTTATTACAGCTCCAAGAAAAGAAAAGGGGACAAAAAAGATACCAGATCTAAAAATGCAAGTGACTTAGGAAAAAAGTAATTCTCCAGACCTGCCAGCTACATATACTAAGGCATCACTAAAGTGTTTAATGGCATAAATGGATCTTAGTCTGTGTTTAAACTGTGATAATGCCCACTTGCAAGTATTTTGTACTTCCTTTATACACCTTTACAGTTATAATTATACTTTATACTGTATGGCTAGATCTAAAGGCAAAGGAGAATCAGGCTTTGTGTCTTGTATTCATGTAAATATGGTTTCTGCCCTTCTGAACTTCCCTGCACTGAATGTTTCAGGTTGAGATAAGATGACTGAAGCAGAAATCACATCAGCCCAGGTGATGATGGGCATATAAGGAAGTGCATGGTCCTCCATTTAGTCAGTTAATGAGAAAGTGCTATACAACTCTTGTTAGAGGCTGAAAAATAATGTTGACAGAGGATTATTTCCACACATTTATTCCTTGGGTACTATGACTGTTTTAGGTAGTTCTAATATGTAGGATTATAATTCAAATTTGCAGGCAAGTTCATTACCAACCATTTAATCTTTAGAATTAGCTATATGAAGACAATCTCATAAGGGTTACTTAGGATAAATGAATAAACCTTTCTTTTTATTTTATTTGGCAGACTAATTGCTCCATCAAATCACAACCTGGATAAACAGGTAGAAATTTGGACTGAATTTATGAAAGATAACGAATAATTTCAGATGTACAGCTCCCACTGTGAAGATAACTAGATTTATATAACTGAGTGAATTGAAAGCCACACTCTGGGCCATGTAAATGGTCAATGTTCAGTATTCAAATGGAAAATTAGTCAGAAAAGATATATTTAAATATAGAGATTTTGTGTACATATCAACAAAAGTCATGTGTCATTTTAAGAGTGGAATATTTGACTACATTTAAGATTTCTCTGTACATATTTTAAGATTCATATTAAATAAATTAAATGAAAATATTTTAAAGGTACCAGTAGCCACTGAGGATATGCAGGGTTTTTTTCTAAAATGGCAGCGAGAAATAAAGCAGGCAGAGAAAGAAAGGAACAGAGAGAAACTGCAGCAATAAACAGAAGCTTCACAGCAGAACAGATTCAGTCAGTGGTTGCAAGTATAATATTGTTTTCTTTACCATAATAAGCTTTGTTTCATGTTATTACGATAAAATGACTCTTCACCATTGCCCTAAGTCACACTACATGTTCACTCCCAGAATCTTGTAAGCATGTTTTTTCATTAGTCTTTTTAAAGCATATACGAGGAGTTTTCAAAGTCAATGATAATAAAAACTATAGAATTTCTTCACATGAGATCAAAGTGTGAGCAAGATTTAACTATAGGCATCGTTCCAAACATATTTTCATTTTAGAGAAGGAAGACAGCCCTTTCTGCCTATAACTCTGTAGATAGCTTATTTGTTAAAAGATTTATGCATTAGTATTGAAATGTACTTGGTCCAGTCAGCCCTATAAATCATTCCCAGATGATTTTTAAGCACATTTTTAAACATCCAAGAAGAATAAGGTTTTCCAGCTCTTAGAGGGCTCAGTTCTGCAGCATTTACTGAGAAGGGTCACTTCAGCAAAGTCACAATAAAATGCTGCAGGTTCCAGTTCAAATGGACTAATTGACACAGGCTGAATTCTCACCAGTTCTGTGAAGCAGGAGTAAACAAAATTTGTTGCAGCAGATTTGTGTGAAGACAGAAAGATAAACTCCTCTGACCTTAATGAAGAGCAGCTCTGGGATCCGGCTGTGAGACTTTGTCCTCTGCTGCTGCAAGGGACCACGAGGCTGGGGCACCCAGGACCCAGGACTCAGCTGCCATTCTTCCTCGTCTGGTAGCAGAACAAGGCACATCTACTGCTTTTTAGCCTATGTCTGGATTTTTCCCTTCAGGAATTTTGTAAACAAGTTCTCAGGGAAGATGCTTACAAGGACTGAGCCACACTTGCCAATCGTCAGGGCAGGAGCTCTCTTCAGGTCATCTTTGTACTGATATATTTTTTTATTTTTCCAAGTCTCCAAGAAAACAGGGGAAAAGCTGCATCATAAACTATTACTCTTACTGGACTTCTAATATATCAAGGTGCCCTACAAACACAGAGACAATGCTGTGGAGCAGGTATAGGTAAGTTAGATGGGGTAGATTCACTGTGGGGGGGTCCTGTAAGCCCCCTCAGGCATCACGTGCTGGGGCAAAGCCTGTCCTAGAGCAGAGCCATTCTGTGGCCATCAGAGCATGCCCCATGCCTTCCTGTATGTAGAACATCCCAACAGCAGTCCCTAAACAGCGACAGCCTCAACTACCAGGGACATTTTTGACTATGCAGTGTGAGGGAACTGCTATAGGTATCATTATTCACAAAATAGGTAGCAGATAATCCAGCAGAAACTGGGGAAGGGACAAATAAAGAATTTAAATGTTTAGTGTTTAGTGTTGCACTCTACCTCAAATAACTAATGAAATGATAGTGTGATTGCCTTTTGGCATATAAAGGTGGGTTTTCCAATGAAAGGATAAAACAAAGAACAAGGCATATTACATGAGCAAACTGTTGTCACAGTTCTGTCTTTTTGCACATTTTTCAAAGGCACTTAGTAATGATGCTGAAAAAATGATCAAGGCTGGTCAGAAGAAAATGATTGCAGACCCATATGGCATTGTTTTATTCAGCTCTGACAAATTTAAAATGTTTGTGAAACTGGACAACCTTTTTAAAAAAATTGCTTCGGGAATCGAAGTAAAAACTCTGACAGACCATCTAACTACACTTTTCATTAGAAAAATTCAAATTAATCTTTGAATTAGATGTTTAGATGGAAATGCTTGTTTTATATTTTTTTATAGCACAGCATGAAAACTCCAACACTGAAACACTGTTACTTCAACCATTTGCACCAGTTTGGTTTTTTTCATTGTTTTAATATACTGGCAACAAGATAACTAGCTTTCATAAATTTCCATTTTGACCATTACAGTTGAAGGGGTAATTAGGAGACAATTTCCTGAGGGAAGTTTGTCTTGTAATGCTGGGTTTTCTCTTACCCTTTTTCATATTCTATTTGCTATTGGCAAGACAGCAGACAACCAGTCAAACCACTGATCAGATCCAGGATTGTCAGTCTTGGTCCATACCCAGACGGATAGTTCGTATGATCACATCTTAAAGACCAAATTTCCATGTACAATTGTGCTTGACACAGTTGTCAAGACATAGATATACTACTGTGATCTATTACCTCTGCTAAAGGTACTGAAGGAACAAACACCCCTCCCTGAAATGCTTTAGAGACAGGCAAGGGAAAGAAAAAGAGAAAGAAAAAGTAAAAGCCAGAAACCTAGTGTAAAACAACAGAAGTAAAAATGCAATGGAATGTAGGAAAGCACTGCCATCAAACATGAAAAATAAGTGAACAATGCGGACTTTATCAAGGATCTTTTAAAAACTTCTCAGGTAAGAGATGGAGATCAAATTACAGACTGAAATCACGGCCAAGAAATAGTCTTTGATTGACTTCCACAAGACTTCTTGACAGTGTGAAAGTAAAGGATAACTGGATTACAATACAATTCTTCATTTCCCAGAATAAGAATCTTCTGGGGTATGAGCTCAGGCATAATGTGCTTTCATGAACTAAATCAACCGATTGCTTTTCCAATATAAATGGAGGAATGCATCACATATTGACTGTGGTAGAGACATTCTGTACAGTGTACAAATTCTGCAGCTTGCTTTGTCTGTTCACACAGAAGCACTGTTGTTTTCTTCAGTTTTTCAGAATCTTCAAGGGCACAGACTCTATGGGCTCCCTCCACCTTAGACTACTGCTGGTCTAAGAAAGATATTCCTTCCTTCCACAACTAGAAATTTCTTATTATGTTAAATGTTCCCTTCAGCTTTCTATGCTATCTGGGTTTGTAATTCATTGCTCAGAGACTACTGATAGTTGAAGCCAACAGATAGACAGCTTTTGTGTGAATTCGAAAAAGACCTTCAGTCTACTGGAGCCAGGATAGGAACTGCGGAAGTCTATTCAAGATAATAAATGTCAGCACACGTTTCCTCTCTTCAACAACCTCAATTTCATTTGAAATTGTCAGACACTTCCAAGAAGTCAAGAATTTTCCCAGGTGGCTTTTTCAATAAAGCACACTTTTTCTCTTTCTTGTCTCAGTGGATTCCTTCCTTGCTGACTGGTCCCCCATTTAACCCTCAGGTAGAGAAAAGTATGTGCTTGCTGTTTTGACTCACCCAAGCTTCTCATGTTTCTGAAAGATCCCCCTAATTCCTAGAGTATCTTATATACAGTGTTTCTTAAACCCAGCATTAGTACCTGGTTTCTTTATTTACACTTTCTCAGTTTTCTTCTACCCTCTTTCTAGTCTGATGTAATGCAAGCCAAATGGCTATCTGTAGGGTATAGCCAAGGGATAGGCACCTCTTGGGTTTGAGGTAATTGCATCTCAGTGGCAGCCATCAAAGAGTTTTCCCTTTGTCCTTGGCTGGGGAGACAGATAACACAAAATATTGCTGACCCTACGTACAGTGAGACACCCAAAGATACTGCAATAGTAGAAGAGCTAATAAGTTGTGTATGCATAAAAATGTGGGAAATCTATTTCTTGCAACTTAAATGCAGCTCTTTGGTACTCACATAAAACAAGTGAAGATCCAAAGGTGACTGCTACTGGACTCACCCATCCCCTCTTCCTCAGTCATCTCATCATAGCAGGCTGTCAAGCTGGTCAGGCATGATTTCCCATTTGTAAATCCATACTGACCATTCCCAACCACCCTTGTCCTTAGTATGTGTGGAAATGTTTCTCTGAATTTTTTGCTCTGTCACCTTCCACGGACTCAGATGAGGCTGGCTGGCCTGTAATTCCCCAGATCCTCCTTCTTTCTCTTCTTGAAGTTAGGAGTGACATTTGCTTTCTTCCAGTCCCAGGGAACCTCTCTGGACTGCTAGGATCTTTCAAAGATAATTGAGAGTGGCCTTGCCTTGACATCCACCAACTATGTGTGTATCACCTCAGGTTCCATGGTCTTGTGTATGTTCAATTTGTTTAAGTGTTCCCTACTCTGATCCTCCTCCACCAAGGGTAAGTGTTCCTTGCTCCAGACTTTTCCACTGGTCTCATGGACCTGGAATTCCTGAAGGCAAATCTTACAGTAAAGACTAAGGCTTTCCAAAACCCATCCCTGCGCACTCAGACAGTGTCTATATATTCATCTTAGGTGACCTGATCCTGCTTCCACCCCTTGTGTGCTTATTTTTCATGTGTGAGTTTAGTCAGGATCTCCTTATTCATTCAGTCAGGCCTCCTGCTACCTTTGATTTCTGCTCATCAGGATGGACCATTCTTGAGCTTAAAGGAGGTGATCCTTGATAAACAATCAGCTTATCTGGACCCCTCCTCCCTCCAGGATTGTCTCCAATGGGATTCTTCCAAGCAGGTCCCTGAACAGGCTAAGTCTGCTTGTTCTGCTATTGTTGTTTTGCTATTTGCCTTGTTCCCTTCTCTCAGGATACTGATCTCCACCATCGCATGGTCATTGCAGCTACAGTGGCCCCCAGCCTTCACATCCCCAACTGATTCTTCCTTGTTTGTAAGTATTAGGTCCAGCAGAGCACTTCCCCTCATTGGCTTCTTGATCATCTGTGTTAAGATGTTGTTATCAATGCACTCCAGAAACCTAATGGCAGATACTGAGGTGGTTAAAGTCCCCCATGAAGACCAAGGCTTGTGAACATGAAGCTTCTTCCAGTTGTCTAAAGAAGGTTTCGTCTAGTTCTTCCTGATCAGGGTGTCTGTAGGAGAAACCCACAACAATGTCACCCATGTTGCCTGCCTTCTAATTCCAACCCACAAGCTCTCAGCAGGCTCACCATCCATTCCTAGGCAGAGCTCCAGGCAGTCCTGCTGCTCTCTCCTGCAAAGGACAACTCTCCCTCCTTGCCTTCCCAGCCTATCCTTCCTAATTCTCTTTGCTCAGTTCACACTGACATCAACCAAGGTCCCAAATCTGCTAGATAATGAGATCACTTAGACTGCTTACTCTGCCACGAAAAGGCCAGGTATAATATACAATGACATGATTTGAACACTGATGTGCCTATCTTTGGGGAAAATTGCTCATTTTTTACTGTTGGAGAAGTCTTCTAATTGCTACTAGGGAACAATTCCAGAGAATTTCAAGAAAGATGTTTAGTACTATATCAGGATTCAGGTTATGTAGAATAAGGTTGCATTAAAAAGCCAAGCAAACAACTAAACATATCTGAATGAGGCAGCTCATATTACTCAAGTGAAAGAGGGCAACAATATAAGTTAAAGCAATCCCAAATCAATATTTCTTCACCATGGAATTCATTACCAAGTTAAGACATATGGCTGGAATTTAAACGAGGACCTTCAAAATGTTATCAGTAATAATAGAAGATGTTCTTGGCAAATGTAACGCTAATTATACACAGAAACCTATTTAACTGCTCTTTACAATGATAGTGATTAGGATATAAGCCATTTTCAAATACAAACCATTTCCAAAATCAGATTTTTGGCCATGATTCCTGCCATGGGCTTAAATCATGAGATTTAGATTTGGATTTAGTTCTTTTCTCTGCCATTAGCTTTATTTGTGACATTGAGTAAATCACCTAATTTCTCTTTTGCTGTAAGGAAAAGTCCTCATTCTTCCTCTGTTTTGATCACAGGTTATTTACAGTAGGGACAATCTCTTATTAGGCAAATATCCTCTGCAGATCAGTGTGGTCATGATCACATCAGAGGGCTCTCAGTCTGCAGGAATGCATCTGAAATTTTGCTTGTCCATCAAACTAGTGAATCCCTATGGGCACACCAAAACAATTTTTTTTGCAAGTTGGCTAATATAAAAATTTGTGACAAAATGGTGGTTTGGAAAAATAATTAGTATTCCCAATAACAATCTGACACAACATCCTAATGAGTCATTATATTTGTCTTATTCTATTATTTAAATAATTTGGAGCGATAAGGCTATAGCAGGCAGTTCATATATCAGTTCATCCTTCTCCTTTCAGTGAAGAAGTGCTCCTCACTGGCAACTGAATAACATATGTTTATCAGTTACCTGATGCATGAGGATAAACCCTAGGTTCCTACAAAATCATATTCTACAATTTATGCACCTGTGTATTAGAACTAGACTAGAATTACCTTCACTGGGTGATCTACTAGCAGTAGTTGATTCTACGTAAAAAGGGGGAAAAATATCTATGAAAAAATAAAACATTTCCCTTTTAAAATGATGGTCCGTTTCTGACCTCTTCCTTTTTCAGCCAGTATAATGAGGGATGAACCCAGTTATTTCCCAATAATAAACTCTTTTAGGGTTTGTCTACACAAAACTCTAAGGAAAGTTAATCGGAATTAAGTAACACATATTTGGAATTAAAATGTGTCTGCACAGAGCTTTAAAGGGTTTTAACTAATTGGCTTTAAATTCAAAGAAAATGAATCCAAATTAACTAAAGATATGAAGGTAATCTACATGTAAAAAAGCCCCTAGGTCAACTGCGTGCCAAGCCCCAGAAGGTCACTTCCAAATGGGCAATCAGAATACACAAACAGTAAGGCCAAAGACCAAAAGAATCTCCAGCATATAAACAACCAGTATGGTATTTTGGAAGCTCAAAGCAGGCTCTGTATCAGAGAGGAGTCCCCATACAAAATTTCCCTTGGGAGAAACTGGATTCAAACAGAGTGGACACATTTCTTGCAGTAGGAAGAAAAGGCCCTTTTCCAAGTCCATGATTATTCTGAATCAGATCTGGAAAGAGCCTAGGGGATTAAGAGGCCATTTCCATTCAGATACACAGATGTGCTAATTAACATTTTAGATTGTTAAAGCCTTCAGACTTTAAAGTCCAACATTCAGACCTCAGAAACTCAGCTGCTGTCTAACTCTAGGGACTCCAAAACACCGCAGGCACCTATTGGGCATTTTTCAGCAAAGTTCTGCTAGTTCTGGGAATCCTTGGAAGCTCCTTATTCTTGCTAGTGCTGAGCAAGCTCCATAGCTCCTTCATATATCTACTCTGTTTGGATTGACAGTTTAGGGTTTTTTTGACCTGCCTTGTCTTTTATGGTCCAAGGCAGGACACATTCTCAGAAGACGCCTTATGGAGAGAGTCAACACAAAACATTTGGTGGTGGGTTATAGTTCCCTTTTCATCACCATTCATGGAAGACCATTGTCTCAAATGTTACAGGTTCAGTTCCACCCCTTCTCATGTTAATTTGAGATGAAACATATTAACAGCAATAAACACAGTGACTGGGCCTCAGGTCTCCCCCTCATTCTGGTCAATACTGGTAATATTAGTCAATATTACTCAGCTTCCAGGCTAAGAGGATCCATGCTGTCACTCCCTCTCTTTCTTTCCACTTCCTTTCTCGTGGCTGAATGAGTAATTAACTATACCAAGTAAACTGGAACAGCTTTAACATGAGTGGCTGGAAGCATGCCCTGCTTATTCCCTATACCTTGAGGCTTAAGGCTCCCTGTACCTTGTGATGAGAGAGCTGGTAATGAACCTGTGTCCCCCACAAAAGCTCAGTGAGTGAGTGCACCGCTGACAAGCTGGACAGAAGGAGAGAGAGGAATCCCACAGCTTGCCTCAGTGTTTTGGCATAGGCACCTGGCTCCAACAGAGGTTCAGGGCTGTGAATCCCAAGTTGGGTGATTCCTGAAAAGGAATACAGTGTAAGAGATTGGTCTGCTTCTCCGCATATGCTATTGGCCCTCTCTGCTCACAGTGTTACTCAGGGGACTTTAGGCTTCAAGCAAATAGCTCTTCTGCAGTGCATAGGTACTGTAGGAGCATTTTGCCAGATGCCAAAGCACTTGAGAGCTAAGTGCCTAAGGGTTAAGTCCTGCAATGCTTATCACAAACTCTTACTCCTTGATGGCATAAGGTGGGCCTAAATCATTTCCTCTTTTGACCTACATGTCTGTCTGAGCCAGCCACAGATTGGCAGGCAAGCTGGCAGGCAGAACAGGTCCCCGGGGATGGGGTGAGCACTCCTTTACAAGGAGAGCCTGCTTAATCATGTGTGAAATGGCTACATCCTGTCACCCTGCTCATTAACTTGTTTTATAGATGTGCTGACATGGAACCAGTGATTCCCAGAACATCACCAGCCACCTAATGCAGTATACGCTAACCAGGCCCATCCTTCAGCCTTTTGCAGGTCAGTTCAGGTGAGTATTTTAATTTTCCTTTGCAATCTGTTTCTCTACTCTTATTTAAGGCAGGGAATAAGGCAATCTGCAGACTGCCCCATGACAGGCTTTCTGCACATTTTGCAGAAGCTGTAATGCTAGCCTATCATTTGCTGCTGCCTTTTGTACTAATGCCCGGATCCCTTGGATTATTTTGGTGCATGCAGCTAATTATCTACAAATACATACGCCAACAGAATGACATTCTGGAGGTGATTCAGAATGAGGACTCTGATATGTTCGCTATATCAGGACTTGCTCCTTTTGGAACAACATGGATTATATCTGCATGTCAATGGAACAAAAGCAGGAACAAATGCAACAGAGAATCAAAATATTTTTTCCTCCCTTTTCCATTTTGAATGGGCAAGATAATATTAAAAATGGAGGGGAGGAAAGGGGCAAAGGAAGGGATGGAGAACAGAGCCCTTTTTCTGTTTTCCTTCCTTGATCTTTCTTCCTTCCTAATAGGATTAAAAGTTGATCTGTTCTGCAAAGAAGAACCCGTCACTTGTGGCAAGCATGTGCCAGGCTTGTCTAGTATGACAGCAGGTTTTTCACTATTTTCAGCACCTGTGTGAAGCTATGATTGATTCATGGTTTAAATGATTCACTATAAAAATATGGTACAGTCTGTCAGCTTATTTTGTGATGAGCTGATATTACTGCAGAGTTGGTTTTATGAATTGGCAGTGCTCTGACAACTCAATTTGAAAATAAATATCTCTGAAATTCATCCACTGCAGCATTTCAGAAAATCAGTCAGTTACTAACTCTATGCATATCTAAACTCTGACTTTACTGAATCGGAAATTTGCATCAATTCCTTATGTTCCCCTCAAAGCTGCACATCTATTTCCACGCAGAAGTCACTTGCATGATGTGTCTGTGTAAAGAAACAGTTAATTTCTAACATTACCAGTTATTTTTAGCTTTAAATAAGTTATGTGAACTTTCCAAATATTCCTTTACCTCATTCCAATGCTTCAGGCTACACAGATGGACCAATTCAGAATTCAAGAAGCAACAGCTTGTATCAATCACTTTCTTTCTGCCTCTCCTTACGGGCTTTCTTGAATTCAATATTACTTTGTCCTTCTCATGCCTTTTTTCCATGTGACATCTAGCTCAGTCACAAACGTACTGGTGACTTACCACATGACCTTCACCATATTTTGGTAGCTTACAAAAAAGAGTAAACCTAAACAACCTGAAGGAAATAATTTTCAGGCTATAAAACATTCCTGAGAAATTAGAAAGGCTGGTAAAGATTATTGCAGAAAGATTTGAGTATTAATTTTTGAGGGCCAAGAAGTGAATAAGTTTAATCATCTACGTTTGTCTTGAAAACTTCAGAGATAAACACCTCAGTTCTCTAAATATATATACATATGTGTACTTGCGCAGTGCAAGAAGTTCCACTAAAATCACTGGACCTCATTTCCTGCATTAACATTTGCAATCCTGGGGCCTAGGCAAGCCTGTGATCAGAAAATACATAGACAAAGACAATAATTCGTGGCAGGGGAACCAGCATGGCCAAATGCCAAATGCCAGGGCAAAAATGAAGAAAACACTTAGCAATATCTAAGAGAGTTTCTAATAAAATCCTACTTACTGTGTAGTCTTTGTTTTTAAAGATTAATCCCTTGAAATAATTGTTATATTGTAAAAAACAGAAGAGGTGCTGGAATGCAGTAAGTATTACAATGGCAAAACTACTATGATCAGAAGAACTGCCTTTTTCTGAGTGAAATGAAGGCAGAGAGATATACATTGGATCAAGAAACTCAGTTGTAACAACAGAACATTTTTTTAACTCAGCTGATAGCTGGACAAAAGAGGTGAATCCTATATTCCCTCCATATCAATGGGTGCTTTTTAATTGATCCCATTAAAGCTGAGATTTCACACCAGGTGTAAAAAGTGTTAGATAACGTGTCTCTCAAAAGTGAAAAACTGTGATTTTGGTCTAAGTATGGCTGCTGTCTCATGGACCCAAAACCAGGCAAACCACCTTAAAAAGCAATGAATCAAACTGAAGAGACTTTCAGAGGAATGATTCAGAGGCTAGTCTTAGGGCCAGTTTTTTAAGACTACTTCATTAATGGTATAAAAGAAAAACTGGTGAAAACACTTGCAAATATGTGTTAGGGAACAATTTTTCATTGACAGGGAAGTCAGTAGAATGAGTTTACACTACTTTTCCATACCCAACTTCTAAGGGTCATGTGCAATTGTTCTCTGCATTGCACCATGATAATTTACTATAAATTTGGACTGTATCAAAAACCGCAAGCAATGAAGTCAGATTGTTATGCAACACTGTAGCATCCCCTGAAATCACCAGAACATGAAATAATGCAATTGAAAACCTCTGTCCTGAAAGACTGCATTACATGAAAAGTGGCTTTTATTAGTTTTTAACTTGAATCAAAAATCTAGGCTCAATTTCTTTGTGCAATGCAAAATGCTCTATTTACATCCTCAGACCACTGTAAAACTGTTGTTATTCAAAATATTCATAAACTATATTTTTAAAATGCTCGTCACTCAGCTAAATTGAAACTGATTTTCCCTAAGAATCTGTAAAGCATCTCTCATTCCCCATATTCTATCTTCCTGTCAAATTTCAACTTTCTACTCCAGTCTGCTAAGGATGTGCACAAATTGGATCAATGTTTGCTTGTTATCGTTTATTTGTTTGTTTTTTAAATAAAGAGGGAAATGGATTCTCCCTTAACAGTAGTCTTAAAAATCAACATGTTGAAACACTCATCTTTGCTTAGTAACTTTTTTCTGCCACTGGGAGAAATGTGCCTCAACAGCTGAAAGTTTTGGGAAGTTTAAAGTGGGAAGATATAGACAATTTTAAATATAGATATCTGTTCAAAATATATTCCTCACTTGCAAATATTCGCTATGCAATACAAGTTATCAAAGTGTTACTGTCATTCAGACATATGCGTTTTATGTTCCATATTCTCTTGCCTGTGCATCTTGCCTAGGCAATGTGAAAAGCTTGCTCTCCAGTGTTTGATATCATGTTTTCTATGTGGTGATTCTTTGACATTTTGCAGCAAATAACTCAGTGAGACCAAAGTTTGCCTTTAAAGTGAGATAAACTCTCTTCTGACAAAGGTTTAGAGGCATTGTTCTCTGTTGTACCACAGTTTTATTCTGACTTGGTGAACAAATGAACTCTGAGCTTCATGTAATTGTGCTAGAGGTGCTGAGCATCTTAAATCAAACAGAATTTTTTGTCCTTATCAGAAACCACAGCCTGGAATATGTTCCATAAATTCTGAATTGGTATGTTCCCACAGCTCCATGCATGATATCTGTCCTTGATTCATGCCATTTCTTCCACATTAGTCATTAAGGTTTTAATCATCATGAGGTAACTTTTACCCCCTCCCCCTCAATTAAAAAACAGTAAAACCTTGTTTTTCTCTTAAGTCAATTATTCCCTCCATGTTTCAGATGACAAATTGGGCCATAAATTGAATTTAAAACCCATGGGCAAAATGTATGAGTTTGGAATCACTTTGAAATAAAATGGGCAATAGTCATTCCGATTAGATTGGGTATTCGAGTTCTCCAAGCAGATTAACGTAAGTTTTTCTGATTAGAATTGCTGAAAATTTAATATCTTAAGAAGCATCTGGAAATCATCTTTTGCTGGCAATGCAGTTAATGGGTGATATGTCTTTGGAGACTATTGTCCATAAATGTCTACATTGTAGTATTGATTATTTACTTATCAAAGTCAAAAGTATGTAGACCGACTGATGTTAGTAACGTGAATTCAGCAGTGTCCTAGGGCTTATTTCTCTTTCTCTTAGAAGCCTGGGCAGTTGCTAATGCAGCCTTCATGAATTTTCTCTTGCTCCCTCCTTTCCTTCAAATGGTAGCAGTCAGCTATTTGTTTTCATTCTCTCTCTCATTAAGCTTTTGTCTGCTCACCTGCCTTGTGCTTTATGTCAGAGTGCTGCAGGGGCCACAGCGGCAGGGGCTTCCCATGGCAGGGCAGGGCAGGGCTGTGGGGAGCTGGAGACCTGCCCTGCTGCGGCATCACTTGGGCAGGGACTGACGGCCCCAGGGGTCTGACAGAAGGGGTCCTAGGCCATGGGCAGGGTAGGGAGAGGTGGTGGTGGTGGGCTGTTAGTGCCCTCAGGGCACGACACTTTATCACATGCTCACCACGTTATATTGAGGCATTACAAAAACAGTAATTCAGAACATACACATAGTCCTGTTCTCCTTCCTGTTCTGTGACATTTGAGTCTTCTCTTCAGATCTCGCTCAAAACTTGTTTGCACAAACTAGCTCTGGCCTGAAAATGGGATTTCTGTCTGACCATGTTGAGGTTAGCGACACCTTAATATTTCCACAGACAGTAAATAAAAGAAGTGATTTGAAAGCATCAGCATGCTTGCTGTTGATAACAGCAAAGCATTGTCATATAGATAATATTTAAAAGAAGACTAAAAATTGAAATTAAGATGAAATATTTAAACTAAGACTGTAAACATTTATGAAAAGATCAAATTGAGTCTTAAATTCAAAAGAAATAATTTTTTTGTCATCTGAGATCAGGAAGTTGAGGTATTCTCAAACCGGGAGAACTATTTGCAGGGAAAAAATTCCAAGTCTCACAACACATTTGGGTTTTGATGAAGCTGCATTCTCTGACACAAAAACGCTATTATCCTGATGATGGGAAGGTGAGTAACATGGCACTCGGGTACAATCACAAGGCATAGGTGAGGAAATTGAACCATCCCAAAGAGGGTACTGAAGATCTGAAGGAAATCCTGGATCTGCAGACGTTCAAGAGAATTCGGCCACTGACTTCAAGAGAGGCAGGGTTTCACCTCTGCAGCAAAGCTTCAGCTCTCTATCCACAGTTTATGGGTTGGAAATAAACAGAAAGTTTCCTCATTTATTTTCCTGGGCTTTGAATGAGACTCACAACTTGCAAAAACACCTAACAATGGCACATGAGCATGATTTCCCTATTGGGAGACACCTACACTTGAGGCACAATGTTGTGAACAATAAATGGCTGAGGCACGATTTGGAGCAAAAATTTCGTTCTGAAATTCTTGATTCTGTATTCACAAAAGAGTCACAAACATTCTACTGGTTCCTGAAATGTCACAAAAAATGATATTTTAGATGAAACAACAGCTCCCTAACCTTACTTTAACAAAGGAATAGAAAAGCTGCCTTCTAAGCTCAAGGGGGAAAACAAGGAATACAAAGAAAATGCTCACAAAGACAGAAGTGAACAAGACAAAGAAAAGACCATCTGCTTTTGTATAATTTTTGTTCATGATTTGATGCAACTGTAACACAGTGTTCTTTCTCTCAGCAGCGCCAGAATCTCCTGGTATCTCTAAAGTTAATGAAAACACAATTCAAAGACAGTCCTGAGGTCAAAATTTGTTACACGGTTTTTCTTTCTGTAGCACTGTCAGTTGCTGCACAAAGGTTTCCCAGAAGTCATTAGTATTTCAGCATTCAATTTATACAAGACAAAATAGAGTAAAAGTTCACAGTCAAGTGCTGCCTGTAGCTTATGACCAGTTCAAATACAGCTTTTATTAAAACAAAATTGATCAAGTTATGTTACTCCTACTTAGGGCCAGGCAAAATATTTTTTACAATTAGTTAATTTATTAAAGAATGTGCTTAGGTTCTTGCAAATATTTGCAAATTCAGATCTTTCCTGGAAAAAAGGGAAGTATTCAAATAAAAAACCTAAGTAATTCCAGTAAAACAGATTGGAGAACAAGTGATAGAGGGACTCTGGAGGAAAGATGGGAGACTTTGGGTCATATTCATATTGCAAGAAGGGTATGTGACTTCGAGCCTGTTACCTTGGAGTTCCTAACCATGCAAATATGGTTCTTTTTTCTCTTTTACATTTTTAAAAATGTGCAAGCAATTATTGAAAAACAGTGAGCTCTCATTCCAGCTGGGGAATTTGAAGGAAGACCATGTCAAAATCCTGTTTTGATTCAGTATGTGGTGACCCTCCTCAAATCTTCTAAGACACAAGTTCAGATCTCCTTTCCCAGGCTAGGCCACTGGGAACACATGGTTATATATTAAATGGGTTAAAAAACCCCCAAAACCAAAAAAACCCATCCCCTCTTTTTAATTCACAAACTTCAGCTTTTGCTTCCTTTTCATTTCTTAAAAGCAGCTGTTAATGCAATATTTTCTTTCAGGTTAAGAAACAATTCTTCAAAAAAGAAAATGAATGACTGTGCTTAATTGCTTGATTTTTATTTCAGTCAGACAAACAAAGAATAATAAATATTTGTTTGGATCAAGCTCATTTTTTTTCCCCTGCAAATATTTTGGTTTCACTGCTGAAGTCTTTTTCACACAACTTTATGTGGTCTGTAAGTGTTCAGCTGGACGTGCCCTGTGAGTTTGTTTACCTGAATGTGAGTAAGGAGTTCAAAGGATGAGCCTTGACTAAGTAATTCAAAGTAGATATGAATATTTATTTCTGAGTCAATTCTGTTCATGGAGGGAGGCGAAGGTCTTGAAGGAGAGCTGGTTTTAAGCTTTCAATTACAGCATCTTCTGCAGTGGGAGGAGAGGAGATTTGCTGCACTTTTCCCACTGGCTCTTCAAGTAATATTTCCAATATTACAGAAGCATGAAGTCTGTGGCCAGCCCCCTGCCAGTGTTAATGGGAGCAGCAGCATTGATCCTCTGTAGGCAAGGAAAGGACGTGGGACACTACCCCTGCACAGCCAGCTGGAAAGCTCTCTTCCCTGTGGACAACACAACCATTAGCTCTGGTCTTCAACACTCCTGCATACTTGCTCCTCTCCCCTTCTAACAAGCACAGCCTGCTCAGTTATTTAAATGCTGCGTACCTCTGAGGAGCTTTTTCTGCAAAGCCACTAGTACATCTCATAAAAGCCCAAGGAGCCCCTTGCAGAGTGAGCTCTGCTTCTCAGTGGTCCCAGACACAGCCTTTCGCTCATCAGCTTTTTAGCAGCCTGTTTTGCCTTTGGAAAACCTTCCAGAAACTGCATCTCCTTTCCCTCCATATACCGCACCATTTTATTACTCTATGGTCATTTCAGGAAGGAAGAAATTTAGTTTTATTTTTGTTGAAGGCATTCACTGTACTCCTTTCAAGATGCATCAGAAGATGGCTGTGGAATGGGAAATGCAAAGCCTGCGGCTTTTCAAATGATGAATTTCAGTCACCAGTTGCAGGTGATCCTGCATTTCTATTACAAAGACAGCAAATACATATTTTAAAAGATTAAAGACCTTCTACTTTTGAGCTTCATTCCACTCAAGTGTGCCAAACCCATGCTAAAAAAGGCAGATGTGGCAAAGCTGTCAAGAACAGAGATTTGATTCACACAGATAAAATTTAGAATTTTGTGTTAAAGACTGAGCAGTAAAAGACAAAGGTTTTTGTCTTGGGCCAAATTAATCTTTCACTGCAGCAGTGTGACTGAAAGAATCCCAAGAAGCTATTTCACTATTTAAAGCAAGACCTCATGTAAGAAATGTGTTTTTTCTTCTATGAAACATCTCCCTTGTAATTGTGGCCAATGTGATATTTAGTTTGAATTAATAATTATTTGGGGACATGCTTCAGTATTTGGTACACAAAACTAAAATAAAGCTGTAGTATTGGACTGCGTAACAGTGTGTAATACAATAGGGATTTGCTCTTCCAATGAAGTACAGGAGGTGGTACTTCCCACAGCTGTAGCAGGAGCTGTAAATTGTTAGAGGCTGTGGTCATATTCAGTTTAGTAGTAGAAAAGACTTCTTCGATTGCAGTCATGGAATAATTTAGGTTAAAAGGGCCTTCTGGAGGTTATCTAGGCCAACTTCCTACTCAAAGTAAGGCCAACTTCAAAGATAGATCAGGTTTCTCAGGGCCATATTCAGTCAGGTTTTGAATACTGCATGCATCACAGTCTTCCCTAATCTCCATTTTTAGACACAGTTGGATGCTGAGATAGGTGAAGGTTTGGTTTGACCCAGTGCATCTGTTCTTGCATTCTTATTCAAAGAAGTGCCATTTTCTTGGTATTCTTAGTACAGCAGTGCTCTCCTAGGAGGAGAGGAATGGTACTTGACTTCGCTTGCAAGCACTTTTTTCTTTTTAAAACCAGCAGAGCAAGGAGGCTGTGCAGATTGCTTGCTCTCAGGGGGAGTCCTATCTGCAAGTCATCATTTTTACACATATGCTTTGTGACAGGAAGGTAAAAAGCTGAAGCATAAGCTTGCTTGTCATGGGCGAAGTAGTAGGTGGTAAGTGGGCTGAGGCAGTGGATGTTCAGAGCCTGTAGCATCTAAGGAGGTTTTCCCTGTTCACTTAATGCAAATCCCATATCCCTGCTTAAAAGGATTATTGTTTCTACTCCCTCTTTTGGGAGACAGTATTTCAAAACAGCCCCCTCACTGGTAGTGCTATGTATTTGAACCCTCTGGCTGATTACCTTGTGAAATAGAGGCAGAAACATTGCAGCTGGAACCCAAGTAGGAAATAGCATAACTCTCTGGCTAGCTAGCTGTGGGGCAAAGGGAGAATGTGCCAAATGGACGGGAAGAATAAAAACCATTAATTGATCAAAGCCATAGTGGCTTTCCTTCATTTCCAATTGGTATGTAGAATATATGAACATTCAGGTCAAGCTGTTATTTTATTCCATCTTATTTGTGACATCATGAGTCATGATTATATGTGCAATAGCATGACTCAGTGTCATCTCCACGCATCAAACCACATCTCACCTTTTTACTGCATGTAGGTGGCATAAATGACAAATTATTTTCCCTGTCTTATTGCAGGCCTCAGGATCACATTTTCCTGAATACAGCTCCTGGGTGGCAGTGGACACTAACATTTTCCAATGTCTACAGTTCATCCCCTCACTCATTCACAAAATAATGAGGCCAGTAAGATTTCCCCAGTCAGTTGCTGCAGGTTAAAAGTCACAGTAGGATGCTTCCTATTGCTAGGAAATAGATAGTTACAACACAGATCACAGGGTGGCATGACAATGTCATATTCACAATTGCCAGATTCCAACTAAGAAAGCCCTTACACTATGGACCAGTAGATATGACCTGCACTGATGAGGTTGTAGGTAGAATGCTCTTTAGAATTTAAGATATCCAGCGAGCTCTAGCCATAGGTCAATGGGTGAAATAGAGTAGGACTAGAGAAAGCAAAACAACCCAGGATGAATCTCCCTTCCTTTCCCATGGCTGTAGCCATGCCTTGGAAAGGAGAAAATATACTGATGGTACATAAATGATTGCACCGACAGTGTGTGCAGCTCACATCGGATGTAGCACCCAGCCCCAAGCAGGGCTTCTTCCACAGTAGAGCCCAGGGCTGAGAAGAATGGCTATTGCTCCATTGCTTTCCTCTTCTGTAGAAGGCATTCAGACTGTCAGAGGTTGTTTTAGCCTATAAAATGGAGCTTTGACAAAGACATCCAAGTAGAACATGACAGAACCTGGACAGTGGAAAGAGCTGCAGAACTCTGTATGACTTGTGGTCAACACTCCTGAACTTGTGGTCTCAAATCCAGGGTATACCTAAAAGTCAGCTTTAGCTATCCACATTGCTCCTTTCGATTGCTCCAGTCAATGTGCCTACAAATCCCATCTGCTATGGCAGTAAGGATTTCAAGGCTTTTCCAGACAAAAGCATTGAGCATATTTCTGCCCAATTTCAGTCACTTGATATTGCATTGAAAGAAGGCCAATGCATATGCTGTAAAGGAGAAGTGATTACTCAAATTTCTCCCCCTGCAGAACTGCCTGTCTTCAGTCCTGGCTCTGAGCATGCTCCTCTGGGTAAGCAAAGCGTCCTGTCAGCAAATGCAGCCATGGGATCCTTCTCTCCTAAAAGAGACAAAAGCACAGGAGTACTCCTCATAAAAGGTGTGTACAGCAAATTTGGGATACAGCACCTGGGTCAAGGGGCCTTCCTCCACTGTAGATGCAGGAGCTGGAACTTGCCTGGAGCTTTCAGGCAGCCCTTAGGGCTGGGATAAGGAATCTCTAAGTATTGGGAAGGAGTGGTGTTCCTCAGGGATCGGTATTGGGACTGGCGCTATTTAACATCTTTTTCGTCGACATGGACAGTGGGATTGAGCGCGCCCTCAGCAAGTTTGCTGATGACACCAAACTGTGTGCTGCAGTAGACACGCTGGAGGGAAGGGACGCCATCCAGAGGGACCTTGACAGACTTGAGAGGTGGGCCTGTGCAAACCTCATGAAGTTCAACAAGGCCAAGTGCAAGGTCCTGCACATGGGTCGGGCCAATCCCAAGCACAAATACAGGCTGGGTGATGAGTGGATTAAGAGCAGCCCTGAGGAGAAGGGCTTGGGGGTGCTGGTGGGTGAAAAACTGAATATGAGACAGCAATGTGCACTCACAGCCCAGAAAGCCAACCGTATCCTGGGCTGCATCAAAAGAAGCATGACCAGCAGGTTGAGGGAGGTGATTCTCCCCCTCTACTCTGCTCTTGTGAGACCCCACCTGGAGTACTGCGTTCAGCTCTCAGGCCCCCAACATAAGAAGGACATGGACCTGTTGGAGCAAGTCCAGGGGAGGGCCACAAAGATGATCAGGGGGCTGGAGCACCTCTCCTATGAAGACAGGCTGAGAGCCTTGGGCTTGTTCAGCCTGCAGAAGAGAAGGCTCTGGGAAGACCTTACAGCAGCCTTCCAGTACCTAAAGGGGGCCTACAAGAAAGCTGGAGAGGGAGTTTTTGTGAGGGCATGTAGTGATAGGACAAGGGGTAATGGCTTTAAACTGAAAGAGGGTAGATTTAGACTAGATGTAAGGAAGAAGTTCTTCACTGTGAGGGTGGTGAGGCACTGGAACAGGTTGCCCAGAGAGGCTGTGGATGCCCCATCCCTGGAAGTGTTCAAGGCCAGGCTGGATGGGGCTTTGAACAACCTGGTCTAGTGGAAGGTGTCCCTGCCCATGGCAGGGGGGTTGGAACTAGATGATCTTTAAGGTTCCTTCGAACCCAAACCATTCTATGAGTCTATGATTCTGTGACGTAAGAAACATATACCCTTGTGCAGGCTGTCTGGGCACCATGCAGGCTGGCAGTTTTCTGGGGGCTGGGAACCAGGGACAGCGGCGACTCCCCGTGGTGGGTCCAGCAGGGCTGGGCCTGGCAGCCAAGGCCCATCCCACCACCCCAGCCAGGAACAGGGCAGGTGGGGGCAGCCACAGCCCCCGGCATCTGGCACCTCAGTGGGGACAGGGCTGGGTGGAGGATGGGCCGGGCTGTGGGCTTGCAGGTGGGGTCAGGATCAGGCCTTGCTGCAACATGGCTGCTGTACTCTTTCTATGTGGACCCTGCACCCCAGCAGCCAGACCCCCAGGAGCATGGGATGTGCTCAGGGCCCTGTGAAGTGGCTGGAGGAATCTCATGAAATCCGATGAATAAAAGGGAGGCACTGCCCCTCCAGAAAGTCTGAGAAATGGTGACTAATGCTTCCTTTTCTACATTGCCTGCTCCCTTCTGTACCAAAACTGTAAAGTTCACGCATCATCCATTCTCTTCATGCTGTCCTCTGTGGTATAGCATCACCCCTATTCACAGTCTGTGGCTATAATTCATGTATTTTTAAAGTAGAAAAAAAAATAATTTTGAACATGGGAAAGGGAGAGAAGTAGTGTGAAAGAAAAACAGATTTAAATTCAAATGTTCTCACATACTCTGTAGAAATAAGGCAGTTCAGCTACAAAGGCTCAGGGGCTCAAACCCAGCAGTAATTGCACGTAATCAAGCATTGCTTCTGAAGCTGTGTGAAAAGATTTCCAGCCATAGGCACACCACTGCCAATCAGATATAAATGCTTACAGATATAAACGATAGCTCAGCAGCTGATAGATGCAGGAATGAGATATATCTGCCATGAGAGCTGCTACTCCCACGAAGAGAAAGCTGACAGACTTATTTCTGTGTTGCTCGTATGCAACTGTCTTTGAATACAAGAACTGGGTATCAGGCAGTACACATTAGGACCAGTCTGTGAAGACTGATTAATCCTTTCTAAAGGAAGATACAGAGGATGAGAGACAGTAGAGGATGCCACAAACACTAGTATAAACATTGTATTGAAACCTTCTTTAAAAATGAAGGTAACACTAGAAAAAGTGTCTGAGTGGATGAGTACATGCCTGCTGAAGTCACTCTCCTCCTGGAGCAGTTTCTGGTCCCCAGGAAATAGGGCACAAACTGGCTACATCCACAAACGTCAGGGGTAGCCTGCCTTTATCAGAGCCCCTGCACACCACCTGACCCAGGTCTTCTTTATGGTCCTCACATGCTGCATTGTTTTGGAAGGAGTGGTCCCTGGAGTTAGCTGCCCCCTTGTCCGCACCCAGCTTTCATCTCAGAGGAAAATTTCAATGTAAAAGTTTAGAAACAAGTCACTATACCATACCTGCTGTTTGGACAATTGGGGGATCTGAATCTAGGATGAGGTTATTTGACCATGTAAGGCACGCTGTGTTTGAAGGTAATGAGCAGGGTTACTCTCTCCTACCTCATAACAGTCATTATTAATACAGTGGGTTTTATATATATATAAATCTCTGTCAAAACTTATTTTACTGAATTATTTTTTATTTTCTTCTCTTTTTTTGTAGGTAATGGCAATTATTAGCACGTAATTTTCAAAATCTTATATACAGAAGTCATACGGTCAAGTCCTGAGGAAATCCCACTCTTTCAATTCTGCATGAGCTATATTTCAATATAGCAATGAGCTATATTCATGCAGTAAGAAGAGGGAACTAGTTATATTAAACATTGACATATAACACTGTAATTCTATCAATATTAAAACCATGGTTGTGCAGTGTCTGTAGCTGTAGCTCCCCATCCTTGGCTGGGAATGTACCCTCTCATTAGGAACATGAATGGTAACAGTAAATTGGGCTCCATCTGGACCTCTGCAGACTTTTTATGATTGGATGAGAGTGGACTCTCCTCCATAAACAGGAAGATACTTAAAGTTGTATCTGGAGTGGTTTGAAAGATTTAACATTTTGATAGATGGCTTTTTAATATGAGAGAAATGCTTACAAGTACTTGAAGGATACACACACGAAGGAATAGGAAGATTATTTGGTTTTAAACAGTAAAAAAGCTTCAACTTGAGTACATGATGAAACTGATGGGGCAAATATTAGGTTGAATACTCTGGGAAGAATTCCTACCTATGAGTTTTATGGAAAACATTCTTCAGAGATAGCGGTGGGATCCCCAATACTTGAGTTATGTAAAGTCAAACTCACCCTCCCCCCATCTCTGAAAACCTGTAGGAAGCAGTTCAGCAGCCTTTCCATCTGTAATTGCCTTGATTTATGTACAGCTAGTATCCATCTTCCAGAGCCACAGAGCTCAAAAGCAAGCAGAGGCTCTTTCATGCTTACCTCGACTCTGCACAACACAAAAGGCTCTTTGTAGGAAGACACTGTACAGTACTATATATCCTAAGGCACTCAGGAGCTGCTATAGAAGCAAAATGTCAACTTTTAAAATTCAAGAGGAGATTTTTCTTCAAGCCACCCCTATCCCCATAATAACAGTAATTCAGCAAAACACATTTTCATAAACTAAAGAATACCTTGTGGCAGAATGCTTTACTTTCAAGCTCCCTCTAACTTCATTTTTTAGAGGGATCAGAAGAGCCAAAGTGAGTACTTTCAGCATTCCTTAAAATCACAGGCATTTCCCTCAACTGAAAGTGACATAGATGGCTCCTACTACTGAGGACAGGGCTAAGGGAACGACATGTTCCTCTATTTGTACAAAACATACTTTGTCTGTGGTTGACACATCTGTATTTATTTTAGGCAAAGATGTAGCAGTCTTGATGGCTTTTCCTTTCCTTCATCCCAGAGATAAATGTTCTTTAACTGAAACTTTACCGGCAGAAGCAAACTGATTAACGAAACAGCATTACCAGAATCTAAACCAGAGGTCTGCATTTGAGCTGCAACCACTTAGCCGGGGACAGTTTATTTTGGATTTAGCATGGTACAGTAAGTTTTTTAAGCTCTCAGCTGAGCTAGGAGATCTTTGCATGCATAAGGTGGCCTGTAAGTGCATTGTTGAGTCTATTCTGAAGGAAATTAAATAAATTACTTGTTTAGAAGTCAATCTAGCATAGTATGAAAGGTGAAACACACACTGTTCAGGTTAAGTGTGTGATTTATTATCATGACAGGATATGAGGTTTTGGGGTTTTTTTTAACACTGTCCTTATTTATCTAATGGTAATTATACCAAAAAATATTATTAGCTTTTGCCTTTAAATCATCCTGAACAAGGCATCTCTCTTTATACTTGACAGCGGGAAAAAGAGTAGCTTGCCATACTATGCAGGTATTTTTGTTCCCTACTGGAAGCAGTGACAGTAACTGCCCCATTGTTTTGTTATGTTTAGTACAATTAGAGAAGAAAAAGAAAAGTTGAGTATCCAAAAGTGTCACATCCACTTGCAAAGAAAAAAAGGAAAAAGGACCATCTCTTCTACTAATTACTGTTTTCTAAATTCAGCCAGAGCAGCATCTTAAGTAGCACAACTGGAGAAACTGGAAAAATCCCAGATGTATAACCAGTGTTCAATTACATGGCAACTCCAATAGCTTCATTAACACAGCTGTGTCAATACTGGGGGGAAAGTCAGGAGAAGTATCTTTTGGCAATGCTAGTCTTTTGGAAAACTCTGAGAATCTTTTAATATCTAGATGAAAATCATATGCTAGGTTTAAAAAAAGTGAAGCGATATTTTAAAATAATTCCTCTTTAAATACACAAAGGATCTTGAAAACAGTGCAACATCATCTATCATGGTATGAAAAGTGGTTGTTTACGTTTCTGAAAGAGCTGTGGCATCAGTTTATCAACAGTTAAAAGGGTTACACTTTAATATATTTTTAATTTCTGAGACTGAATGTAATATCAGAGATGGCAAGATGAGACAAAATCTTGGGTTTGGAAGTACGCAAGCACGTTCATTCCTCTTAAATGTAATCTTTAGAGCCATTCCTTCTCTCTCCCCCTGTGGATTACTCCAAAATAAGATACATGCCAGAAATGGGAGTAAACTTTGCCTGAATATTTTTCTGTGTCTGATTCAGTTACTAAATGCCACTGCCATGGACAAAGAGTAAAAAGTAAATAACAAAAAAGTCCACCTATAAATAAGGACTATAAATTTTGTGGTTAATCCTACTCAAGACAGCATGAACACCCATTCTGTGCTCTATGCCCTTTATGGGAGCATATATCATAAGAGCAAGGGGAATCAATGTCAGACTAGTTTCCAAGGGATATGTGCTGCCCAGCATAGTGGAGCGGCAACACCCAGAGATTTTGGCTTCTTTTCATTGCAAGTCTCTCAAGAATTAACTGGGTTGCAAGGCCAAGCCCTGTGAGCTCTAGGAGGAACCCTGCAAGTTTCCTGAGTCCTCTTCCTTCTCCATGTGGATTTTATCATGAATGAACACATCATAGTCCTTGAAAATCTTTGCCCTAATATCCCAAATGACTGTAAACTAAAAAGCAGCTCAAGTTAAACAGATATATTAGATTCCTTATCAATAGGAGGAATACCACACGGCTGGCACAGACCCTTCTCCACACTCGTTTGGACTAACTGGGCAAAGAGGGTCCAATGCAATTACTCAGCCTTCAGAGTTCAGATTTTTATGATTGACTGAGTTTCAAGTGTTAGAATGGGCTGGACAGAATATATCTAACTTGAAAATACATTTTAGACTCCAGGAAGATCAGACTTATTTAAAGAAACATCTCTTTCTTCTTTCTTTTGGGTCTAAGAAAGTGCAAACTAGACAAAGCTTAGGAAAAAAATGGCGTACAAGATTCTGAAATACCATGGAAAGAGGAGGTTGGCTTGGACATCCTCTGAGAGATACCCCCTAGTACCATTTCTACTCCATCATCATGGAAATAATTTCAAGGACAGTAAAGGCTTGAGATGACTGACTTGTTAGGTTTGGCACTGCAGCCCTGGATGAAGACAATGGTAACCCTGTCGCATCCTGGCTAAAATGAATGCACTCTCAGTTACCTGATGGCAGATGGGCAAAGCACGGGTATGTGTCATGGTTTAACCCCAGCCGGCAACTAAGCACCACGCAGCCGCTCGCTCACTCCCCCCACCCAGTGGCATGGGGGAGAGAATCGAAAAAACCCCCAAACTTGTGGGTTGAGATAAAGACAGTTTAAAAGGACAGAAAGGAATGAAAAATAATGATAACGATAATAATATGACAATAACAATACTAAAAGAATTAGAATACGCAAAACAAGTGATGCACAATGTAACTGCTCACCACTCGCCAACTGATGCCCAGTTAGTTCCCGAGCAGCGATCTGCCCCTCCCAGCCAACTCCACCCGGTTTATATACTGGGCATGACATCATATGTTATGGAATATCCCTTTGGCCAGTTTGGGTCAGCTGGCCTGGCTGTGTCCCCTCCCAGCTTCTTGTGCCCCTCCAGCCTTCTTGCTGGCTGGGCATGAGAAGCTGAAAAATCCTTGACTTAGTATAAACACTACTTAGCAACAGCTGAAAACATCAGTGTGTTATCAACACTATTTTCCTACTAAATCCAAAACATAACACTATACCAGCTACTAGGAAGAAAATTAACTCTATCCTAGCCGAAACCAGGACAATATGTACAACTGCAACTCAAACCACAGTCCAAACGAAGCCTAGAAGGAGCAGTAATCTACAAAGGAGCAGTGTCTGTCACAGCCCTAACCCCACTAGGCTGGGAATAACACAGAATAAAGACAAAAAGGCCAGCTTTCAGTAAAACCCTGTAGATTATGGATCCTGAAGGAAACTGATAAAACTGAAGAAATCAGCGAATCCCTGGAGAAGTGTGGGATCCAAAACACTTTATTCTCAGTACTGTCCTATTGATTAACTATAGGTGGTTCTCTCATTAGGGGCTTGAAATTTCAGCAGCTCTTTTTAATTTTTTCGTACATTGTGCAGTGAGCCCAAGCACCTGGCCATTATTCCAGCATAACTCCAAGGAGCAAATGTCTAAAAGACAGGAGTTATCATTGGAATAATAATTTAATGGCACTGCAATTAAACACTTCCAACATATTTAACAACTATTGAAATGGCTTATATACCTACTCTACCTGTTCATAGATGACAGTAAGTCATGTCACAACATCTCACTTCAAAGCAGAGAGCATTTTTAATGGATGATAATACTATGGTAGGAACCAACAATAGTAATAGTTTTAAATATCTTAATTTTAAAATTTGAAATTTTAAAGCTATTCCTTGGAAAACATGCATTCATTTATATTGTGCAATGCTTTCAGAATAGCCTGCATTTGCAGCTAAAACTTATCTGAAAATAAAAAGAATCCTAACTGTATAACATATTTCACCACTGTCCCACCTGTCACAGCCTTTACAGAGAAAACAAAAGCTTTCCTATTTGTTCAGCATCACTTTACTCTCTTTTCTATTGTATTAACATAATTAATTTGAAATTTTGTTTTCAACAAGCTGAACAGGACCGATCTACTATCCTTAACAACTCAAACTCATTTTAAAAGTAAACACATATCACCATTCCTCCACTCCTCCTATGAGTAGAAATGTAGACCACTGGAGAACAAAGAAATTGAGGTCTAGGATAAAAACAAAGCAAGACCCAGCCCTTTCCTTCATTCCTATATTGAAACTATGCTGTAAGAACTGGGGAAATAATATATTGAAAACAAGAATAATTTCATTTGTCAGCAAGAAGTCTGACATGAGCCTGAACCTTTATTGGTATGACAGACACTAATGACCTCTATGAGAGCAAACAGAGATTCAAGCTGGTGTTTGCAGATGATAAAAGGGAAAGCCATTGGTCAATGAGATAGCAGAATACTTGACTAATTGTAGTTATATACTAAAATATTTTACTGTACAGGAGCTTAAAATGCATAAAACAGGAACTCATCAGAGCTAGGTAGGTTGGTTGTTTTAAAGCAATAATTAATTACCTTTCACTAGAAAGATATTGGAAGTGCTTGTAACTCCAAATCATGTTTTGTTCAGCATGTAAACTAAAAGAAGTATTCCTGATTTCAGCTGCAGCCCATTTCTCAGATGGTTGTCTGTCTTTTTGAAGTACCTGCAGCTGGAGATGAAGCAGCTCTCAAAAGAGAGAAACAAGATGTTTGAAAACAAATAGCCTTTAAATCTGTTTGCAGTTTAGCACCTTGGGCAGCAGCATCCAGCTGTAAGCAGATTTAAAAGGTATTTTTAAAACTAATAAGAATAGGGCTTTATGGTAATTCAAAGGTAAAAGATGCTATGAGAAGTGTGAAGCATGTCTTATCTTTGAAGTGTTTGACTCTTCTCTGGGACTTGTTCTTAAGAACTCCCAACACTAAAAATGAATTATATTTTCTTTTGAATTGATGGGAAGATAAACTATTGTAAATTAGTTTTACCATAACTTTGATAGAGGCTAGATTCGCAGGGATATTATAGGCAATTTCCTCTATACTCTGAAACAATTATTGCTGTATTTGCAAAAGTAGTATTAGGCTATCTTTGGTACATAAAAATTCTAAAAACTGGATATAATTTGTTGGTTACCAAAGTATTTGAATTCTGAATCTCAGAGAACTTCTAACAAATCAATTGTTCATTTGGTGGTTGCAGTTGTTTTAAAGGAGAACAATATCACAGCCATGAAGGATTGGTGGGTTAACAGAGGGTTCATCATCAAGGGTGAAGTTAAGTGGTCAGAAGTAGCTTTGCAATGTACTGTTTACCCTTTTGTTTGCCTTTTCTGGAGTCATTGTCACTGCACACTTCCTAGCTGGTAGGTGTTAATATACACCCCTTTCTAAAACCTGTATTTGCAACCCAAATTACATTTAACTCTTTGTAGTGGAGGATGAGAAGAGAAAATAAGCATAGCATTCTTGGTTTTAGTAAGACTTAATCAGAAAGAAATAGAAAGTTGTAGGTTTAAAAATTAGGAGATAAAAAAGCTACTAATGTTGTGTTTTCCCAAATGACTCAAACACTTAGGACTGGAATTTTTCCCCATATCACATTTTGTCTGTAAAACTATCTATCTGCTTGCTTTCAGAAGGACCACTAAAGAACACACTATTCGAGACTGTGAAGTAAAAGTAACAGGAGCTGAATCAGAATGACTGCTTATTTGGTTTTGTTTTGCCCTTTGTACACATTTCCCAACTAACTAACTGTAAAGGCAAGTCATGGGTGTGGCAGCTGTGTAACAGCGTGTGGAGGGATGTCCCCACGTGTGTGTCTGTAGCTCAAGAAGTGAGACCTGACAATGGCTTGTGCAGCTCACCCCTCCTTTCCTAGTGGGCAAGCGTGAACCATTTTTCCAGTGTTACATTGCTAACGCACATCTGCGCAGAGCTCATCAAGCAGCATTCAGTCCACTGTTTTGAATGGTATTTAGATCAAGATGGAAGTTATCATTCTCTTTTTCTGTGTGTCTTATGTATATGACTATGGTAAGTACCTTTTTATTTATCCATTTGTCTTGCTTTTATTAGTGCTGGTTTAATTCCATCACTGCCAGATGTACAGTTGAGGCAATATTAAACTCAGAGACACATACAGCCTTTTATTAGTAGAGCTGCAGAGGCCAGAGCACACAAGTCGCTTATTGCTTTTAAAGCTAGCCCCATTATCAGAAGAGCTGAGGACTCCAGGTTACACCATTATGGTGATCTTAAAGGAATATATCATCTTTATGGAGGGCAGCCTAAAACTGGGGGGGTGACAGAATGTCTTGTCAGCAGTACTTAAATGCAGCTTGCAAGGGCTTCACCTGGGAATGAACTTGATGAGAATGCACTCGATTTTCAAAGGCATCATGTTGTTAATGGAAGTAAAAGTCTTGGGGATAAGCACAGAGGTAATAGGAGGCAGGAAGTGCTGGCTCTTCAATATCAGCATTTGCAACATGACTTGCAGCTTGTTCTGAAAAACAGCTCTTAAAGACTCCAGGACAGTGCAAGGAGAGCTCTGTGTAAGCCATCTTCCTCATTTCTGAATATAAGTGATGACTTTGGGAAAGAATAAGGGCAGAGATGATCGACAAGAATTTGGCTTGTGTCGTGGTTTAGGCCCAGCTGGCAACAAAGCGCCATGCAGCTGCTTACTCACTCCTCCCCCCTGGTGGGATGGGGAGGAGAAAATACAATGAAAGGCTCGTGAGTTGAGACAAGGACAAGGAGGGATCACTCACCAATTATGGTCAAAGGCAAAACAGACTCAACCTGGAGAAAAATAAACCAATTTGATTTGTTAACAACCAAATCAGAGTAGGATAATGAGAAATAGAACCGTATCTTAAAAACATACCTTCCCCCCACCCCTCCCTTCTTCCCAGGCTCAGCTTTGCTCCCAAGTTCTCTATCTCCTCTCCCCCAGTGGCACCAGGGGACAGGGAACGGGGATTGCGGTCAGTTCCTCACATGTTGTTTCTGCCGCTCCTTCTTCCTCAGGGGGAGGACTCCTCACACTCTTCCCCTGCTCCTGCGTGGAGTCCCTCCCATGGGAGACAGTCCTCCACAAACTTCTCCAACGCGAGTCCTCTCCACGGGCTGCAGTCCTCCACGAACTGCTCCAGTGTGGGCTCTCCCACAGAGTCATGGCCTTTTCCGGGCCCAGCCACTTGCTCCACCGTGGGGTCCTCCACAGGCTGCAGGGGAATTTCTGCTCCAGCACACCTCCTCCCTCTCCTTCTTCACTGACCTTGGTGTCTGCATGGCTGTTTCTCTCACATCCCACTCCTCTCTTCACGGTAGCTGCTCTTCTTCTTTAGCAGTCTTTTCCCCTTCTTAAATATGCTATCACAGAGGCGCTACCGCCATTGCTGATGGGCTGGGCCTTGGCCAGAGGCGGGTCCAACTTTGGAGCCGGGGAAGCTTCTAGCAGCTTCTCACAGGAGCCACCCCTGTAGCCCCGCCCCCACTACCAAAACCCCGCCACACAAACCCAACACAGCTTGATATATAGCAGACTGAACTGTCAATTTCAGACTGAAATTGTGGAAATTATCATAAAAGCCTGCAGATGGACTTTGGCTGGATTAAACATAAACAGTAAAATAACCTCACAGAAATGAGGGATAGATAATATCCACCTGCCTGAAGTGTCATAAATTTATTCATGTACTCTTTCAGTGGACAAATTCAGAGCTCCACTACTCTCCACACCTATTAGCTCCAGCGTATATATTTATTTGTACCTGGAGAATGGAACTGGCCTCTCTACTGGATGCCAGATGTGTTTGGATTGCTGCTTACAGTTCATAATTTCTCCACACTTCGGATCTGAAGTCGAGGTTTAAGACAGGCTGTCCATACTGGTGATCTGGAGGAGACTGTTTTTTAAAGTCGTCCTTCCAAGGCCAAATCAGTTTATAGTAGCCTCCTTGTACAAACCATCTCTGCCCCACTGTGAGTGACATCCCAGGGCAGAAGTGTCAGGCCTTGTGTGCACCCAGGGGTCCTGACTACCCTGACCAGTGCCACCAGAGGCCCCCACCCAGGAACCCTCTGCCCCTCACCTGGAAGCCCTGGCAGGGTTTGAGCTGGGTCATGGGTATGGCTGTGGCCGGACCCGTTCTTCGACTGTTGACAGGGCTTTCCAGATTGACATAAGACCTGAGGCACCACCTTGCCTTCATCTGAGGATGACTGGGCTGTTGATGGGACCTGTCACCCAGACCACCCAGCCATTCTGCTGCAGGACAGTAGCCATCCATGAGGAAGTTTCTATGGCCTGTTTTGTGGCCACCGTCAATCCCTAGATCAGATCCTTGCATAGGGTAGCCCCATGGACATATGTCAACTCCTGAGAAGCTATGGTCCTTCCCTCCACCACAAAAACATCCATTCTCTAATAAAATAAACTGCAGCAGCTGGTTGTTTGGTTGCCACAGTGGGTCTTCCCTCAATGGATGACATCATTGAATAAATTGGTCGTAACATTGCTTACCATATGGCTGCTGCTGCTCTCTAATGCTGCAACAGGCTGTGGGGAATGTGCAGAAGCTCTTTATTAGCAGACAAGACAATGACAGGAAACAATGAGGTCACTGATGAGTCTCAATGACACCACATCACTTCTCTTGCCTTACTTTTCCCTTTCTTTCTTTTTCTAGTTGTGCTAGATATTTTGATTGACTGTATCTGGTCTGCTAAGGTCAAGGGCCTTGAGAATGGATGGCATGCAGGCAGTCGTAAATTTATAAACAAAAAAAACCTAAATAATTTTGAGTTACGAGCAGTTTTCTGAGCTGGCTGCACAAACTTTCCACAGCACAAGAGAATACGTGCTGTTCATCTATATTCATTTAAAATGGATTTATTATAAGTTATCCTTGTCACAATGGCTTCCATATATTTACCACTCTTCATAGTATCCACCAAAATATTTATGTAATAGATCATTGTCTTCCAGTCAAGGACTTTGCATTTGAAAGAAAATAAAAATACTTATAAATAATTGGGGTTGTGGAGATGACTTGCAACTCTACATAATGCATTGTAGCAACTCACTTTGTTTTGGGAACAAAAAACAAGCATCAAGGTTTGCTTTTCAGAAACGCTTGGCAGAAAATAACCCTTCATTCCCAAAACAATGGAGAGTTATGATTTTAATTTAGTTCTTCTGTTTTACTTCTGTTTCAAAGCAGATCTCCAGAAAATAGGGTATTCCTAAAGTATATTGAATATTTTCAACTGAAAATGTATGCTGGAATATTGGAAGAGCTTGCATCCCATAAATGCGGACTCGGTTCTCATGCCTGCACACCTCAGAAACCTCAGCCGAGACTCTCTCAGAAGTTGAATTCGACTTCCAACGGAACAGCCAAAATGAAAACTCACTTCTGAACTTCTCCTTAGATACCTCATATACCACCGTGCTACCTAACCCTCCTCAGTGCTGTTTGTTGGCTTCCCACCAGCATTGTGTAATGCTCTTCTCACAGTGTCTACTGCTTTGCGTACTTTTCTGCCAGTTTTCCTTCTGAAGTTTTTTTTCTTTTCTCAGTCTCTCTTTATAAACCCAATCTCCAAAGTAACATACTTCTCATGTGCTTTCTAACTGTGTTCTTATGTCCTCCCACTGACTCTGTGGAAATCAATGTCCAGGATATATTAGTTTCCCATAGTAAGCAGGCTAATATCTTGGCCTAGTGATCTGTGGATTTTTATTTTTTTAAAACTCTATACAGTGATACAGAAGGCCAGAGAGCTGACTTTCAGCCTGGGTAAAACTAGGTGATGACGCTATCTTAGAGGAAGCAATTGAAAGATGTAGAGAAAGCACTGTCCCTTTAAATGAGCGGATACTTTATTTACATAACCTAATAAATGCCTGCAGACTTGAGAGACCTATGCTGATATAGACTGTATGAATTCGGTCTAAAAAGAGTGACTTTCCTGTCCGTTTTCTCAAAAGGCAAAACCCTTTAGGGGGTTCTTTGTTCACACTGTACATGCAATGGCAGATAAACAGATCTTCCTTCAGTATTTCCATCTTTCTGTATGCTTCTCCTGTGGGCTTGTCCCAGCTGAACACACTCTTGCTGGTTCAGCAACGTGAAATACGTCCCTCCTGGCAGAGGAAGCTCTTGCAGATACTTTGCTGCAGCACAGGTAATTACCCAGGAGATGCACGCAGGAGCTTCTCTAGCTCCTTGCTGAATTCAATGTTTCATCATCTACACATCTCACATTTAATTATGCCTTGGTTTTCCATTTTACTACCAAAGAATTGAGAAACAGTTTTTGAGGAGTTGCTAGTTAATCAGTATGCAAGGATTGCCTGCCTCCTTCACTTTATTAGTTTTGCAGACTGAGTTTATAGTATGATCATTAGCACTATACTGGATTACATAAAATCTAGAGACTTATGGACTTTTGAGGTCCTTCATCTGTGGAAAAAAGGCTTTCATAATTATTTCATCAAGCTTTAGTGATTTGTCTAGCCTGGACAACCTTGCAGCGATTTGCCCCCTAAAACGGGCAGTTAGAACAAAGTATTTGTTGAACACTTTATGACAAGTATTTCTTAATAAAGTGCAAGCACTTTTCTACTGCACATCAGTGCCACAGTGAGATGCTGTTATGAGGGAAATGCAGCTTGGTTTTGATTTTTTCTTTAAATTGGGAGATTATGCTCTTTTTATGTTTAGGTTGTAATTCAAGTTTTGTCTAAAAATGGGAGTTAATCGAGGTTAGATTTTCAATATGCAGAACTACTCAAACTGATCAGTAGTTAACTGGTTGCATGTGGTAAATGTGTAAGATAACATAGCTAATACGTGCCCAATTTTCACTGATTTTTTTTTTTTAAAGGAGTCTTAGAAGTATAGTCAGTGTTGTATAAGGAACTACAATTAAGCAGGATGTTTTGGTATTGTCTAACTAAAAATCTTTTATCTCAGAGGATTCCACAAAAAGTGACCTTTGAAGCTTTCTGTTATCATTCATACTTTTAGCACTGACGTTATTTCACTCACCTCAGCGACATTGGGCTCTTAAAGGTGATTTTGGTATTATTTTCTTAAACACAATGCACATTCCTAGGTGAAATCAAAGCTGTAGTAAATCAACCTGTTTACCTGAACCTGGCCCGTATCACAAGGTACACCATGAAACACTGGCTTCTCACAGAATGTTTTACCCAAACTTGTTGATCCAGCTGGGGAAACCACGTTAAAACACATAGTTTACCATGTTTCTGCTTTCCTAGCTTTGGCAATCAGCGCATTGGCTTCAGCACATTTTTATTCTGAATTACATCAGTTAGGGTAAAAAAACCAAGTTTTTATTTGACCTGATTAAAGTCAAGGTCAATCAGAAGTGATTTCTGAGCATCTGTATTATACTAGGGGCAAATAAAGCTGCTTGCCCCAAAGTGATATCTTGCTGAAGCACTTGATTGATTGAAACTTCCTCCTCACACCTTGGAAAGTGTAGCTTTACAGGGTCCTCAAGACAGCTGAAAATTACAGAACTGTCTGGTATGCCATTAAAACTATGATTGCCAGTATGTATGATAAACTTATTTTCCTGACATTTTAACATGAATTTATTATCAAGTTTTACTCATTTAAAACCAGTATAAAAAGCTCAAAACCAAAAACTGTAACCCATACCTGTGAATTTGATTATTTGAGGCAATTGGGTGTATAGAGTCATATTAAAAGCAGAATTTCAGTTTATAATACATTTTATTCACATTTTCTTATATAGAAGAGAGAAAGATATCTTAATATGATCAAACATCAAATGTAAAGAAAGTCTGCAATTTTTATGCAAAAGAAACCAAAGAAACACATTTTCCTTAACCTTTGAAAAACTAAAAGCTGTAGAAGGTAGATCGTAGATTTGTGATTTGTAGATTGTGATTTTTGATTTGTGTAGATCTGGAGAGGAAAGGAGAAAAATGCTGAAAATAATAAGAAAGGTGAAAAACGAAATAGGGCAATAGGAGAATATTTGAAGTAAGTGCAATTATTTTTAAAACATCACTAAAATATTAAATCTGCCATCCACAGAAAAAAAAAAGGATAACTCGTTATAACTGGGCTAGAGAGTACATACTTTTCATCTACCTTTGCAGTCACATACCTCCTGTCTTTTCAGAAGTGAAAAAGAGCAGCAGCATACTTCAGAGTTTGTGAAAGCCATATTAATAACATTCACTACTCAGTAACTAAATAATGCTTCCTGTGCAGATGTGATTTTACACCTAATTTTCACATTTAAATGAGAAGACAAATGTTGCCTTCAAGAAAAAGCTCAGTTGCCAGACAAGCTACCAGAGAAAACAAATACTTGACTTTGTCTAAAACTGCTGCAGGAAAACAAACTCTACTGAAGCACAATGCCGTATATGTAATATCTATACCTCTAATACAGTTATAAGGGATATTTTATTATCTGCTGAAAACAAGCAGAGAGGTAAGCAAAAGGGGCCAGAGGAAAAACCCTGAGAATGGATTTACTAGTACAGTCCAAGGGCCAAGAAGACATAATGAGGCCTTTGCAAGGTCTCCCTGAAGCTCTCTGATGTGCCTTTTGGAGGAACATCTCTCACTGACCCCTCAGGGAATTTGATCATTCCAAATTATGTTTTGTTTGGATGCTTCAACTATTAATGCCAATAACCTCCCTATCCTGCCTCCTAGTGCATTATCTTCTTGGTTTCGCCACTGAGCTTCAGCTTTACAAACCTCTCATTCCTCTTAACTCTTCACCTTGCCCACTAAGATTGTAGTATTTGTAGATCATATTTGTGTACAACCTAGAAAAAGAGGGCTCCAATCCTGCATAGATCTTATAGGCATTACTGCCATAACCATTAAAGAAATTCAACCAAATTCTTTCTCATCTGTACAAGTGAAATGAGACCCCATAAATGAGTAGGCTAGCTAAGGCTTTTGGGAGGTGAAAAAGCACGCTTAATTCTATCCCACTTATTTCATTGATTTGAGTTGGGAATCTGACAGTTGCATATGTTTTGTGCCAGAAATAAATGCTATGCTTGGCATATTACTCCACATCCATTATTTATTTTAATTGAACTAAAGTCTTGTATTTCTTTTGGGACATTAGATTTAGAAAAAAGGACTAATTGAAGCATACATGAACTAGGAAATGTCAGGACTAGCTGTACAAAATGATAGGAAGTAGGACATTGCGTATTAGTACTAGTTGCTAAATGTCTCTGAAAACATATGTTAGAAAGAGATATGATAATATAATAAATAACAGAATATAGCTGATCCAGTAAGTTCCACTTGAAATTTCATTGTGATATTTACATATGATGTAAAGTGAAAACTCATTCTTTTTGCTTGTTGATCATCTCTAATGCTGTGAAACTGGACACTGTCTGGGTGTTTTTCTCTGAAAACACTGAAAAAGTCAAGAGATTATATATGAGCTATATGAGCCAGATATCTAGCCTTTTGCATCTCTTAGACTTTCCTGTGATTTAGGCCACTTCTCTCCAAACTCTGTTTCTCAGAATTTTTCTATTATTGCACAGAAACGTACTGCATTCCTTATTTATCTAGTTAAACTGTTGCACATAATGGCCTAAATCAAAGCAAATAGTGATGCAAAGCTGTCAGAAAATGGCCCTGGCCAATACAGGTTATACTAATTGTCTGTTCCATGGCCAGGCAATGAGGATTCATTTGAACTTGAATGGTGGGAAAATTCTTGTTAGTGAAGGGTCTTCCTGGCTGCAGCATTTGTCCTGGCTGCAGTGGGATACAGTACAGCTTGATATAGAACCACTGCAGGGTGTTCTCTGACAAATTTGTGCTGATTTGCTGCAGTTGTAATTTAGAGAAATTTCAGGACTCCTGCAAACCAATATTTAGCTTCCTTCTGCCAGGTGGATAGTCCACGAATTTCAGAGTCATGCAAAAGAATATTAGGTGGCATTGAAGTGTATGGCTGTAAGCCATGAAAGGCTACTTGCTGTGCTGCTTGGATCTTCTACTAAAACAGAAGCAGATAGAAGCTTTGTCCCTTTGGAAAACCAGGCCCTCTGTGTGCATAATGCCACTAGTCATCTTTTATACTCCACTCTCTATTTAGCGTAGGTCCAGCTGTTTTATTTCACAAAAAATTTTCTTCCCACTATATGACCAAAATGTTTCTGCCTCTGTATTACTGCTAAATCTAACCTGGTATCTCACACAGCTTTATTTATAAAACTAATAAAGTTTTTTTTATTGCAGAAGACACGTGGTTCTAAACATTTGCATGATAATTCTCTTTTAAAATAATCAATATTACATGTAGGGCTAAGCTCCTTTACTGTTCTGTAATGGACAATAAGATGTTGCTATGTATACTTATCAAATTTATTCTTTAATTACGAATTAAAGTTATGTTGGTGAAACAATGTCTTCTGGTAGTTAGGAATGTGTAAGATAGGAAAGGGCAGAATTCAATTTGGCTGACCGGCCTTGGTGCATGCATTCTCATATGCTCTTTAATTACATGCATAGCTGGTATTTTTCCCACAGTATCTCTGCCTTAGCCAGCGGCACAGGTGTTTACACCTGTGCTAGTGGATGCAAGATCCAATGTCAGTCTCCATCCTTCCAGACTCCTTGCTTCCGTCTGTTCTCTGGTTCTTCTCAAAATTGACTCCTGCTCTCATCCTCTGCAGCTGCAGTTATCCTCCCTCTCTGCCCACCTTCACGGCAGCTTTATTTCTCCTTCCTGCATTACAGAATTATTGCTAGGTTGCTGGCATATGTGCTTGACCCATTTCAGTCGATGGTTGTCAGAACTGCCTTTTTCCTTACCCATCAGCTGCAGATGTTACAGTCAATTTAGAGTTTACACTATACATTATAAGCATATAGAGATATGAAAATCTACATCTTTCAGTACAGAAATCTTTCCAATGCTTATAATTTGCTTATAATGTCCTGTGAACACTGAAAGGAACAGGAAACAAGAATGTTGCTTTGCCAAATATGAAGCCCTTGATGAAAAGCCTTCAGAACTATGTACTGGAACACAACTGTTATTTAATTTTACTTGATTTTACTTAAAATTGGCCAAATAACAAGTTGTTCTCGTAATGTTATTCTCAGAAACAGCTGAACAGTATTGTCTGAAGTTTTTCTCAAAAAGTACAGAAATCCCAGCTTGAAGTGGCACGAAGGGTAAAAGTTTGGCAAAATCAAAAGAAAGAGTTTCTAATAGTGGAAGGAATAGCTTTATAACAAGTTATACCAACACTGCAACTTGTAATGTATTTTCTTATAATCACATATATGTTGAAGGCACCCCAAGTATTTGTATACAGAATAGAGGGATAATGATAATATTCAATATTTAGCAGCAGTAGTTGAAAAGTAATAAAATAAAAAAATCTTGTTGGAAAACATTCTCACAACTGTTTAAAAATCTCTCCGCCATTCAGTTATCTATCATTGTTGGGGTTTTTTTTGTTGCTGTTGTTGTTATGAGCATGCTAGAAAAAAACTAATCTTGCCCTGGAGTGATTATTGCTCTACATTCATAACATTTGAAAAACCTGTCATGCAAGATGTTGAATGCATACATGAATGATGATAGTTTTTTTTTTCCCCAGCATGAATGAGAGAGCGTAAATCTGGTCAGTCATATATTTATGCCATGCACATTTTTTAATTGCATGAAAAATAGGTTTAGTGATTCACTTCAGCTGATAGACACAGCTTTTGCAACACTGCAGCAATAACAATTTAAATGTATATTGCTCTGCTCATGACTAGGCTCCAAAAGCAGTAGGCAATAGAGAAGAAGAACTGAATAAATGAACACTGAGAAAAGAAACAATTTAAAACTCTGTCTTTAAACAGGATTGTAGCTATGAGCTCCCCAGGCAGCATATTTGACAGTATGCACTGAGAAGCAAAAGAATTTAGAACAGCTCAGACCTGAACACCTAATCAATAAGACAGCAAACAAGTCCAAGCTAGCTGACCGCAGTACATACCACCTACCCATGTGTACGATATATGATCTAAATTTGGTAGAGCATTCTGCAGTCAGTTGGTTACCACACTGTTTTGCCCTACATAATCAGTCAGCTGTTGCTGTGTGTTCTCTGTTTATTGGTATAGTCGGCTTTAATTGGACTCATTTTCAGTTTTTATACGTGCCACTGAGAGAGAATATTTCCAACAGTGGGAAGGCAGGATTAGTCATACACCCTCCCACTCCTGCTTGCAGACGCTGTGCCCATAGCCTACCCAGAGGACAGACGTGGGCTGGGGATCATCTGGGGTCCTGCAAGAAAAGTTCATCTGATCTCCTCTGAGATGAGATGAGATGAGATGAGATGAGATGAGATAAGTGGTATGAAGAAAATCATCTAGCTTCAGATCTTCAAAACAAGGAACCTCAGGGAACTAAAGAAAGAACTTTTCTGTGCCCTGTATGGATGATATGATGAATACATAACCTACTCCATGCCCTATTTTGCCATCCTATACCTTTCTATAGGTTTAGGATGTGCCAATACATTCTTTTACAAGACAGTCTTGAGTAAAGCTGAGGTTAGATTACACACATAATCCTGCAGCTATCAAAGGTGTTAAGCGTGAGCCCAAGTGCTACACCAAACTGAATACAGTTTCTTGGCTCAGTTGCTGCAAAGAGGCAGCCATCTGTATGATCAGAGATGATTTCAAACTTCAGAAGGATAACATATTTATCCTTTTCCAAAAACACTGACAATTTATCGAGCTAAGGAGCACTCCCTGCCCCTTCTGGTTCCCTGCTTGCAGGTCCTTGTCTGACCTTTGTGATAGAGCCATGTCTCTTACTAGGATGCCATCATTTTTGTCACCATGCTTTACTTCACCCATGCAACAAGTCCAGCCTTCCTGCATACATGACATTCAGCCTTTGAGCTTGTGCTGTGCATCTACTTCTCCCAGGACTTCCTTGTTATTTAGGACAGCCCTGCTGATGCAGCAGCTATTCCAAAGCCCAGTCTCCTAAGAGGACAGTCCAAAGCTGGTCACAGTGCCATTTCACTTTCACTTTTGGCCCTGAACATTTAAGTTGGTTACAGTTCTTTGGCAGGAACAAAACCAGGCTTCATTTCATTTTCGTAAAGACTTAATGTTAGACTTAATGTTTCAATGTCTTAGACTTACGGTCTTAGATTTAATGCCTTTTTAGCTAAGAATTCCCCAAACCACTTATTTCCGGCTGTGTGCAAAATTACTATCCAAAACATAAGAAACTATATAGCTGAGCCAATCCTTCAGTTACAATGGAGGAAAGTTAAACACAAAAATGAAGAAAGTATTTACAGTACAAAGTATGTCTAAGAAAAAAGTTGAAATTGTATATGCTAACAAGTAATAACAAAACACAAGTCATTCAGAAATACCACTGGAAACCTAGTATTACATCAAAACAGCTAATTTACAGCCCCTCCCCCCCCCCCCAAATGAAGACAAATGATCACTTAAATAGCTCCATAACAAACTTCTTCTAAAATTAAGGGTAGGAGTGGCTAACAGAATATTGGATAGAGTTTATTTGGACTGTAATTAAAGTATGAAATAAGCAGCAAGGACAGTTAAAAAAATTAACAGATCTTGTTGAAATAAATGAACTCTCAGTATGGCAACAATGTGCTTTAGCTTCAGAAACTAACTGCTTTTTTTATAAATGATTTTAAATTCTCAGTCCTCAAAACCTGTTACCTTGACCCTTGTCTTGAATATATTTTTTTTGTCACACCATTTGTTTAATACGCAATTTAAATTACCTAAAAATACCCATTTCATATAGGGAAAACAAGGTCATCAATTTATTTATCGATCTCCTCTTCTAACTAAACAAGGCATTTATGTAACACAATCCAATACAGCTGTCAAATCACAATTGGTTAATATTACACAGCAAATAATAAAACCAGATTAGATAGAAAATTATTCTGTTCCACACATGCATGTCTCTATGCTTTACATATATGCTGCCTTACAGACAGGATAAATGCTGCTTATCCTGAGCAAGAAGCTGCCACAAGGGCAGGATCACCTGGAAAGGGAGGAAAGGGATCTCTTTTTTCATCTAGTTTTGGGCAAAGAAGCCTGAGATTTGTCAGGAGACATGGATCCATGTGCTAGCTTGGAGCTTAATTACAAATACTCATGACTGCTGACACCTTGCAGAGATTTTCTAAGGACCATGAGTGCAGATGGCTTTTTAGAGGTACTGTTTTGGATTGGTATCTCAAACAGCAAAAAAGGGCAGCTTCTTTGTCATTTTTTCCCCTCCGAAGAGGAAACATGAGATTCTTCACATGGCTGCTATGTTTTGAGATTGAGAGCTAAGACGGCATAGGCTTGGGGTGAAAGCAGAAAACATCTGATTCTTGTAATCCTCTAGCAGTGTAGTTCTCTTTCTTCCACACCTGGTCCTAAACCTTAGTTTGATAAACCTGTATAATTTAACACTTTGATGCAAGAAAAATGGGCCCAAAAGTGCTTGCTGTTAATAAAAACTATTGGGAGCCAGGAGAGGAATTCAAGATTTTTCATTAGCTTCTCACCATGTTCCTTCTGGGAGTCTGATCTGCAATAAATTAAATAGGATGATATTCAGATTCTTGCCACAAGTTGAGTACGTAGCCATGCACACTACTCACCAAACAACCGCACATCTGAGAGATGTCTTAGGGAGAAGGGGTGGTAAAGAGTTGACTATGGAAGATGTGTTTTCTTTGGTACAGGGAAATTCCCAAACAGTGCTCTTCCTTCTTGGTGCTGCCACAACAGAGCAAACAAGGGAGCATGAGAGACTGCATTTCTCTCAGTACAGATAGCAGAGTCTGGCTGTGCCTTGACAGTACCAAGCTGGAGATATTTATAATTCAAAATAAAAATATTGTTCTTATCATCTTGTGTTCGGCATTGCAAACCTCCCTAGAAATCACCTGACAAAAAGACGAGCAAAATTGTGACAGGCCTGGAGGGAACAAAAGTTTATATGGATGACATTTAGTTTAAAGGAAATCAGAGAAAGAAAAGAAGTAAAGCAAAAAATTCAATACATTTCTCACAGATTGAGTCTATGTTTTGAGATCAATAGCAAACATGGATGATTATAAGCCATCTGACCATTTGCATTTGACAAAAAAATTTACTAGTTGACATATCCATGACTTCTATACCCAGCTCTTTTCTTTACTAAAAATTTGTACAAGTAATTGGTGCCACACCTCAAGGATTCAGTGCATTCTCTGCAAGATTACAAAAGGCACCTTCTCTATTTATATAGAAGAATGAATCAGAGCAAATCAAATGGCTAAGCCTTATGAGGTAGGTTAAAATTTGTTCAATACTTTTTCTACAGAAACTTGGAGGAAAGTTCTAATCTCCTATGTAGCATGTGATGAGGTCTTTAACTTTGTGTTTTCTGAAGGTGCTGGAAAATAGCATTTTATCTACTCATCCACTTACCTCATATTCAGTTCTCTAACATAAGACAACTGTTTATTTACACCACCCCACTAAGCATCCAGTTCAAAACCATGGCTAGGGTCTGGAAACCTGATCAGCTTCTATAGCAGGAGAATGACCTAGGAACAGTCACCTCTGCCCTCTGTTTCTCGAATGGCTTCATAGAGTTTGAAACAAAGCTCAAATGTGAGCATCTGATCCATACATGTGGGCAGGGTGGACAGATTTTCATAAATGATACCATACGACAAACACTTCAGAAACAAAAAATAGATATGCTAATCCTTAATATTTGTCATGGTATATAATAGTCAGGACAAGATGAAAAGTCATAATGTCTATCAAAAGGCAGCACATGTAAACAACAAAATTATATGGGAAAGTAATTTAAGAGGAAAATTACATCTTTCTGTTTTTCTCTCTGGTACATTTTCTAGTTTCTGTAGTTCTCTTTGATCTAGATTATTTATCTTCAGAACGTAGTTAAGGTTATTATATTTATTAAACTTGATGCTTAAAACGAGAAAACCGGCATATATTAATGTAAATTGATGCTGAAGTGTAACAGATGTTATATGATTTATATACCATTTCAATTGCAGAGATTTTTTTTTAAATCTAGTTATTTTATTTTGCATATAAAGAGTGATTCATTTTTATCCAGTGCAGTTAAAGGCCCAAAAGAGGTTAGCATACTACGTTAAAGAGAGCTTATTTTAAAAGCTTTTTTTTTCTTTGAAAAGCTAAATAGGTAGGAGCAACAAGGGTTGGAAAGAGGAGCAGGTATGGAAGAAGCTTGATCAAGGTCTCAATTTCAAAGGCAGGATTCAGAATAATACACATATATGGTAATATATAGTCTTTTGCTCTGTGCTGTACCGAAGGCAACCCTTTCCTCCCTGCAATACTACAAATACTCTATATGCACCTGAACCTACCAAAGGAACAGGCCCTGCTGTCAGTCGCCCATATCAGGTTTTGCCCTCTAGCTGCCTCACTCATCTCTTACAGTTTCCATCTCTTTTGAGACAGCCTGGTATGTCACCACACCAGTTTGATTTAGACTATAAGCTCTCTGGGGCAATGATTGCTATGAATTTGCGCAGCTGGGCATACAGGGCTTTGACACATTGGGATCCCAACCTAGCTACAGTTTTCAGGGTGATCAGTATTACTGTTCAATAATAACAATTACAATTTTTCCATAGTTCCTATGGAGAGAACTTGGCGTTTCCCATGCCTTGTCTATGGAGATAATATTAACTTATCTTGCCAGTTGTTTCACTTCCCGCTTTCCCTGTTGCACCTTTGCAAGTTAATGAAGGTCAGAGGCAGATGTGGAGCCAGTGTAAGTGAAGAGGGTTCACTGCAGAGGGGTGTGGTGGTGGGTAAGGGTATCACAATGGACAGCTGAAAGATGTTTAAGGCAATAACTTAGGAGCTGCTGAGCACCACAAGGAATGAACAAGAGATTGTGGATGGTAACACTGGGACTCAGCTACTTTCAATCTTCTCTCCTTTTGCCCCTCAGTAAAACCATTCCTAAATGGCCTGGAAAACTATTCACATCCTAATTACTTATTTCTTTAGGTAAGCATGTCTAGCTCTAGGCAAGCAAACTTAACATTGCTTTCTAAGACACAACTACCTTTACTAGAGTGTTCAGGTCCTTACAGTGTATCCTGAATTCCACTCAGTACAATGAAAACGGATTATTTTGGATGTCAGAGTTGCTTCTGCAGCAAGATATTTGTGCTACATCTTTAACAAACCCAGACTCTTTCTAAGTGACAGAGGATAAACACAGATATAGCCCTCCCTTTTTATCGTGCTTAGAAGTCGCTGATTCTTATGACATTTCATGAACCTAGGCAGATTTAGTAGGGTAGTGTTTTGGTTGTTTTGGGGGGGGGTGGTGGGTGTTTGGGTTTTGTTTTTGGTTTGGTTTGGGTTTTTTTTAAGTTACAAACTCCTGGATGTGTGTGAGCATCCATCTTAATTAAAAAGAGCAAAACAAACCTCTCACAATTACTGGGGGAAAATTGGGCCAAACACATTTAGTTCAAAATCAAAGAGACAGTAACAAAAATTTCTAAAATGTTATTTCTTGTTGATGACTTTAAATCAGTTCTTAGGAATTTTGAAGATCTAGCTTATATGCTTTAAACTATTGGAGTTGCCAGTACTACCTATTTGTCAAATTTGCATCCTTGATATATTCGAGTACAGCTTCTGGGTCTAGTCCTACTACAAGCAAGGGGAAGTATCCATTTGCCCTTCTGTCATATGCCTGCATTTAAGTTAGTTCACTATGCCTTGCTTACAATTACATTTAACAAAAAAAAAGATGATCACTGTGGGTAAGGTGACTGCTAAAACTGTATGAATGCTGGAAGCAACCCGTGACTGGCCCAATACTGCCATCTAACAGAGGGGGGATGCAGAACATTGGGAGATCCTTCAACTGTATTTACAAAACACTGACTGATATTAGCATTGATAGAGGATGAGTGCTCACAAAACACAGTAAACATTCTTCATGCTAGTACCTTCTAATACACATCTAATTTTTTACCTGCATATTAAAAAATTCCCCTACAATATATCAATTTCTGGAGGTTTTTACTTAAAGCACTTTCTAGCCTCTGTTCTTGAAGGGATTGGCTTCTTACACTTGCCAGTTTTACTTAAAACAAGTCTTTTTATACTTATTATTTGATATGACTTACAGTCTGCTTAAGAGAATTAATTGTTTCAATTTTTTTTCCCCCAAATGTTCTTATCCTTTTCCCCCATCTATTTAAGGATGCTTTCAAGGTTTGATCCAGTCCCATATCCTCAGGTATTTAACCTAATCAAAGTCTTTACTTATATGCATTTGGAGTCACTGAATTAATAAGGGAGGCAATGAACCACATCTGCCTGTCTGAGGGTGAGACTGAACAACTGAACCATTTATGTTCACTTTTCATTAGACATAGAAATAAATGTTTCAGTCCCTTTTTTTTCCCTCCACTGATCTTTTTGTCTTTTCTGACACATGGGCCACCTTGTTGACTCATCTGTGTAGCTACCATTTACTGCTGTTTATTTTGTTCCTAATTGCCCTTTCCAGATCTTCAGTAATGATGTATAATGAGCAAAGAATAACTCAATTAATTTAGATTAACCAAAGTCCAGATCAATTAGAAGACTGTAACAAGACTGTAAGACTGTCTTATTCTTCCATCACCCATGACTAGCATCAAACAACAGAAAAGACCACACTGCTGTTTTCAAGTCAGGGGTGGTCCTTTATGATTTATATAACTGCTTGAATCGAGTGATCATCTTTGTGCACACTTCACAGTTACCTCACTTCACCACCCTCCCCGCTCCTCTTCTCTAGGGCTAGTGTATTAATAATTCCCTTCTCACTGAGAACAAAGCTCTTTTAACTTCAAATGCTGTTTGCTTGAACGTTACAGCAAAAGCAGTGAAGGGGCATGCCAAAGAGCAGAATTAGTGTCCCAGAAAGCAGCTTCACTCCCCACCTTCCACATGTCTCATAAATGGCAGACAGGAGTGTCAAGGATATATGTAAATACAGTTTCAAATCTCCAGCAAGGGAGACGGGGGAGTTAGGGAGGAGTATCAAAGAAAATCTGATGGTGATTACTGATAAAGCAATTCTGCTTGAATTTTGAGCTTTGTTGCCGCACAAAATCCCCTAACCACCCATATGAAGCTTCCTGAGGAAAACTTCTTGCCCAAAATACAAAGCAAGGCAAGTTAGAAAAGTTTGCATGAGTAGAAAGAGAAGGAAAAACAAACCTTTTTTTTCGGCCTCTGACAAAAATAAGAGGGTTATACTGTAGCTGGAGATGTATCGTCTGGCTGATCAATTTTCAGATACTGGCATAAACTGGGACTCTTGTCAACACCCTTGCTACAACAGATCCCAGATACATGGATCCCAGCCCTACTGTACCTCCCTCTCCTGGCTGTGAGCCAGACTCAGATCAGAAGAGAGACGTATTGATCCTTTAGAGAGATGGGTATGCTACTGTCTCAGAGACTTTTATGTGCCCCAGGGTTTTCTAGCACAGAAATAATCAAATCACAATGCATTTAGTGATGAATTGAATGTGCTACCTCTGTTCAGATTTCATAGGTAAATATCGCAAATAAATTCTTATTTTTAATGCACAGTTTGACCTATGCAGTTTGACCTAGAAGACAGTGGAATAATGTATGTAATTCACCACAGAATATAAATTTAACTGCAGAAAACCACATAAAATAGATGTGGCTGATAGCGGTATTCTAATGGTTACATCCATGGGAAACACATCTCTAATATGATCCCACTGTCTGGGGGTCTAAGCACTGTGGAAGTGGACTCAATACTATCATCAGTCTAGCTCCAGAACTTGGGGAGCAATGTGAACCTGATCCATGTTTTCTCAGATGCAGAAATACGAGCCTCTGCAGGACCATTTAGTACATTGTCTCCAAAAGATGATGCTGCATCAGTGTACATTTGGTTCTATTTGCAAAACATTCTCCCCCCAAAGACAGCTGGCTAGCATGGCACCCAGCCCCACAGCAATGCAGTCGGCACTTCCAGCTGGGACATATCTGCTCTCACACTGCAGTCACCTGGGGTAAGGACTGTCCATTTAAAACCCGGGTGTGCAGTCCTGGAGAGGAACTACAGCTAATTAATAATAAATTGATGACTTAGGTGGCTACATTTGGTGGGGAAATTTTCTCTCACCCTTTAAAACCTGTGACTACATTTTTCAAGCTGTATTTGTACAACTATTGAGAGTGATTTTCTAAACATTAGTTTTTTCTGCCTTTTATTTCCTTCTCTGTATTTTTAATTTTTTTCCCTCCAAGCTGTAACTTAACTAACTTGAAAACTGTATGCAGCGTTGTATACTCCGTAATGAAAAATGCTGTGTTTAAATCAATGGAGCAATGCTTCCTCCTCCACCTAAGTAAACTTTCCAATTTCTTTGGCTCTAAAATTCTCATTTTATTAAGACTGCACTCTGCATCAGCTGGAAAGTTTTGATCTCACTTAAAGTACCATCATTCATTTCCTTCAACAGGAGACCATTGCTGGTAAAATCACTGTTTATCCATCATAACAGTGTTATATCATAATATTTTATTGCATATACCTATGCAATATTTTGTGGGTTTTTTTCCTAGGAGAAAGATGTTTATTATTCAGTAAGTATACGGAGTCTGAAGTTAAATAGGCAGCCCTGCTCTCAGTGAATACTTTAACATGGTTGCAAGCCGTGAATAATTTTGGAATGCTTGTCATAGAGGCAGTACAGGCATTATCTTGACCCAAACTCATTTGCTTTTTACCTTCTGCAGCATTAAAGATATTTTTGACCCATTTGTGAAAACCTAGGAAATAAATTCACTATCTGTGAAGCCTGAAGGTCTGGATGAACAAATCATAAATCAAATGCCAGCACATGCCAAAACTAGGCATGCTCAAAGCTAAAAATGCAGACACTATACTGATGTGTAAACAGTAATACTCAGGGAGAAAACTACTAGACGGAGGAAAAGAGAGAAAAGGAATGAAAACAGATCTTTTGGAACATGAATAAAATCAAACTTGAGTTTTTTACAAGTTCATTCAAAGTACAGTATGGTATTTCTGAATATTGATTGAAAATTTCCCAGTCAACAGAAGAAAACAATGAAAGTCCATCTTCAAGTTCATGCACAGAAACAGACCTCCTTAAAGCCAGTAGGACTGCTAAGGGTAAGCACATGTATAGGTAGTTTGTCGGGTGAGATTGCAGTTTGCCTTCCAAAGATCTTTCTAAGACTGATTTCAAGGCCCAGCTTGAAAAAAAGAGCTTTATTTCTTGCAATGATTTTTGGGTCAGAGGTTAGGGGGGTGGTTGTTGTTATTATTATTGTTATTATTAAGGGCTATGGAACTAAACCAGGGGTATCACATCCCTGAGCCCAGAACCTATGTAGTCATTTACACTAGATCAGCTTGAAGCTCAAGTGCAAAGACTACAAATGCTGGCATTCCAGAGTTGGAAACATTTTACATCCACTTTGCACAGATAGGAACAGAAAAGGGCAACAGAGATTTGAGTCATTTGTGTTTTGTAATGTCTCCTGATTTATGCCTTAATATTAAGAAACTGTATGGGGAAATGGCAATTTTGTTAATGCAAGAAGAAAGACAATTAGCTTGAAAAAAATATGAGCCCTTTAAAATTATTACAGAGTGAAAATTGCATGTTCATTATCAAAAAAGATAAGTAGTAAATTCTTCAGAACAGGAATAGCTTAAGCGCGACTTCAGAACAGGAAATAAGTATAGAAAAGTTCTCTGTGGGAGATTGTGCTAAAATGAACTAAATTATCATTATGTCTAAACTTTTTTGTATTCAGTAATTTGCTACTACTGTTGCCAGCAATTTACTAAGAGTGTGGAGGGGGAAGAATTAAAAAAGAAGATTTAATTAAGGAATTCCTGAGAAACAAAACAAGCCTCAAATGACAGCTCATGTACTTAAAGCTTACAAGTCAATAGGAGACTTGCAGCTTCCAAATTCATAATTAAGTCCCATAGCTAATTGTTTGGCACAATTATCTCTCTGAGCAAGGTGTCCCGTTACCAAGAGAGATCATGGAAAAGTCAGGAAAAGCAGAAGGGTTCACTTGCCAAATAAGAGTTGCTCCATTATTAAAAACAAACAAACAAACAAACAAACAAACAAATCCATTCTGAAGTCACTTTCACTGCAGAAGTCCTTGCTCAGTTTTCTAGCCAGTTTTTCTGGGAGTGGGACAATGAGTTTGGGAGATTACAGATAAAAAGAGAGATTGATGGTGAGGAAGAATTGAACCTCACAGAAGAGGTTGGACAGGTAGCTTCTTTAACAAATTCAAACTTTGTTCTCAGACACTTACAAGAAAAATGTAATCAAAGAGATCCCCAAGAGCTAAGGCATTGCTAAAAAAGATTTTACCTAGCCCTCTGGAAAAGGTTTGTTTCGACATTCAAATCTCAGGTCTGTATGTTGCTTACACTACTTTACGTGAACTTTGGGACTATTAAAAATTATCAGTAAAGTAGTGCTCAGAGTTACCAGACATGAATAAAACTCTCTCCTTTCTTTCCAAAAGCTGACTTTATAACGCGTGGTGCATAAGCCTTGCAAGGCTGCATCATACATGCTCCAGTCTCGGACAGTCTCAGACAGTGCCTTAGTCAATGGCATTAGTAAACAAAGTGTAGTTTCAGCTAGAGACAGAGACGATTAAAGTTAAATAAGATGAGTTGGCCCTGTCAAAATTGCCTCTAGTGGGCATTTAGGTTCAGCCTTTTGAACTTATAGCAGATAAATATTCTTCAGGGTGTGTGGGGACCTATTAAGTCAACTGCTTCATGTAACTCAATGGAACTACACTACCCTGCCCAACAGCATGTGCTGTCGTCATTAAGATAAACAGTCTGCTACTGGTACGATGTTGAAAAGATATTAATAAATTCATAGTTGAAGTCTGATTGCCTTAAACAATTGAGTAATTCTTGAGAATTACTTAACACAAATGAAGAAACGTGAAGAAAACTGCGACAAAAAATATAGAGACCATTTTTTGGTAGAAAATTGAAATTTCCATCAAAACACATACACAATAAAACGAAAAAGAAAGTTCCCTGTGGATAACTGAAGAATTCAGAGGGATTAGTCTCAGTATGGCAAAAGTTTCAAGGTAAACACATTTATCTCAATATTTGGGATATTTCAGAGAAAAAAAATCAGTATTGTTGAGAAGAGGTAGGTTGTGGTAACTGAAGAACTTTCCAGCATAATAGGAAGACCACGAGAAGTATCCTACTGGATTAAGCTGATACTCCTTCTAGCACAGGATTTGGTTTCTGACAGTGGCAAAACCTGGCCGTTTTCTGCTATCCGTTCTTCTCGCTCCCTAGGACCCACCACCACTGAACTGGGGATATTGGAGGCCACATTCCTGCTTGTTCCGTTCGATAAATATTCTTTGAAATTTTTAACCTGCTGATACCATCTGCTATCCTCAATCTCCTGTGGCAAACAGTTCCCAAAATTTACCACCCATTGTGTAAAGTACTTTTAAATGTTTTTAAGCTGATTTCAGTACTATCCAGTGTCCCCAGGTTTCTGTATTGTGGGATTTGGTGAACCATAGATCTGCATTCAGCTTCCCATCACCTGCATGATTTTCTTGGCCATGACTTCCCTCAGTCTTCTCTGCTCCAAACTAAATAGTCCAGACTTTCTAGCCTTTTATTCTAAGGCACCTTCTGCATGCCTTGGATCATTTGCACATTTTCTAGTACCTCCACATCTCTCTTGAGATGCAGAGACCAGAACTGCGCACAGGCTCAAGGTGTGACTATACCACAGAGGTTTTATAGTGGCAAAATGACACCTTCTTTCTTTTCCCAATGCTCTCAATCCTCTGTTGTGTACAATAGAGATATAGAATATAATTTAATGTAATTTTGCCACACAGTTAGAGAAAAGATTGTCATCTTGCCTCAAAAGTCACTGCTGAACTATCTTCCTAGATGAGTACCTAAACTTTCTTAATTCAAAACTAAATCATGGCATAGCCAAGGAAACCCCACACATCAGATTCAGAGTAGTTCTCTGGGGTCCAAACTGTTTTTTCTCTGTGTCGTGGTTTAAGCCCAGCCAGCAACTAAGCACCACACAGCCATTTCTCCCTCCCTCCTCCCAGTGGGATGGGCAGGAGATAAAAAAAGAGTAAAACTCATGGGTTGAGATAAGACAAGTTTAATAACTAAAGCAAAATAAATTATACTACTAACTAAGAATAATAATATAATAATAATAATAATAATAATAATTGTAATGAAAAGGTATATAACAAAAAAAAAAAGAGAAATAAAACCCAAGAAAAGACAAGTTATGCACAATGCAATTGCTCACCACACACTGACCGATGCCCAAGAAGCGATCTGCCCCTCCCGTCCAACTCCCCCCTGTTTATATACTGGGCATGACATTCTATGGTATGGAATACCCCTTTGGCTAGGTCAGGTCAGCTGCCCCGGCTCTGCTCCCTCCCAGCTTTTTGCACACCTGCTTGCTGGCAGAGCATGGGACTGAAAAGTCCTTGGCTTAAGATAAGCGCTACTTAGCAACAACTAAAACATCAGCGTGTTATCAACATTATTCTCACCCTAAATCCAAAACACAGCACTGTACCAGCTACTAAGAAGAAAATTAACTCTATCCCAGCCAGAACCAAGACACTCTGCATGATGCCTGAATAAATAGATTTTGTACGAAGTGTGAATATCAAGCAGGTAAGATGAAAAAAGTCTTCACCAACCCTAGAGGCAGGCTGTGGCTTAGCTTTGTAGCCAATCCACAGTTTCTACTGGAAACAACCAGGTTAGAGCAATGGCCAAGGGCTGTTACACATACTCCTTACACAATGGCTTTCACACATGAAATCACATGCTGCCAGTTCAAAACATCACTTACAACATATTCATCCTCAAATCAAATAAAGTCACAAGGGAATAGATAATGATATTAATCTTTTGCCTGTTGGAGCTTGCTGCCTCTATGCTTTTTGAATGAGTGAGCACACAGCCAGACAACTACCTCATTCTGAGTGGAGAATAAAAAAAAGAAAAAGAAAAAGGGAACTGAGCCTTTGATATGATCATCACATTTTGGCAAACTTTTCTGGAACTGGGAGTGAAGAACTGTCTTTCATCTCAGTACTGGCCAGGTGAAAATGCAATTGCTGTGCTCAAGCAGTGACTCGTTTTTTCACATTTCCTCAAGGTGAGCAGGGATGAAAAGAAGAACAGACAAAACCAGGATTTACCTGAATCATTCCAGCCATGCAGGGGGAAAAGTGTGCTGCTGCTACCCTCTGAAGTGGCCTAACTTCGGGCTTTTCCCTCCTGGATCTTCTAAAGGTATTTGTGCCTCCCCAAGGCACAACATACTCAGGGGTGGAGGGCAGAACGAGGAACAGGGCCGCACTGTCCCCACAGCCCCACTGCAAGACGTAACCCATTCCTGAAGCATTTATCCATCTCCAAAAATGTGGGTGAGGAACAAGGACACACTGAAAACTTACTCATATATAGAGTGACTAGCTATTTTCTTTTCTCATCCTTGTTATGTAGCCCAGTTAAAAGGAAATTTTAATAATATCACTGTTCAGTTGAGGAGGGGGAGTGATAGAGCAGCTTTGGTGGGCACTTGGCATCTAGCCAGAGTCAATCCACCGCAGTCCTTTTTGGCACCCAATGTGGAGCTTGACAACGGCAGTTTTGTATTAAGTGTGCTATAGCTATAGTAGTTATTAAGTGGCAAGCTCCTGTGTGGGTCATGGAGTTTGTTGGCTGCACTGCTTATCTCTTTATTTTGCTGAGCTTGGGAACATGTTAATACAAATAATGGTTGTGTGCTTTGCCCTAGCATTGATGGCCTTACTGTGCTGGGGGAGCTATTTTGTGAGGAGGATGAAGGAACTTGGGAGCTTGCTAGTACAAACAATGGCGATGTGCTTTGCCCTGGCATTGATGGCCTTGCTGTGCTGGGGGAGCTATCTTGTGGAGAAGATGAGGGAATACATCTCTCTCTCCCTAGCTGGGATTGATGTGGATGGTTTTATTATGCAGGCTCCCGAGGTCCTTGTTCACCCTTATGTGAGTTGTTTAATACTGCTAATTAATATTGTTGGTACATTATGGGTTTTGTGGAATCTGGTCTCATCCTGGTGTAAGAGAAGACAACTTTTGGGTGAGGTGATACCAAAATGTGCCCTGAGGTGGCTGGTCCCTGGGTGGCAGGGTGTGTGGAAGGATTTGGGCAGATTCCTAGGACGGTTACCATCTCCCATAACCTGGGATTTTACACCTGAACAGGCAAGCAACCCTGGCAAATTGACGTGCCACCTGACAGAGGGGTGCCTTGCCTACCCCAATGAAAACCAACACCTTCTAGCACTGTACTGGGGCCTGGCCTGTGCCTATCGAGCCACAGTTCAGTACTCTCAGAGGACTGTAGTTGAGGTGGGGACCCAAACTGCATCTGAGGACACCATGCTTGAGAGAGGGACCGAAACAACAACTACAGTAATTGCCCCAGTAGTGAAAAAGAAACAGTGGACAAGGAGACCAAAGGGTCCATATCATGGATTAGTAAGGGAAGAGGAAGAAGAAGAAAGGTTTGATCAAGAAGCTGGTCCTTCGACAAAGAAATTGGAGGAAGGAATGAGAGAACTCAGACAGGAAGTGGAAAGAAACTACCCTGTCCCTGCCCTCATCAGAACTTCAAGACATGCAGAAAGATTACAGCCGCCAGCCAGGTGAGCGGGTTGCTGCCTGGCTGCTCCAATGCTGGGATAACAGGGCCAACAGTCAGCAATTGGAAGGTAGGGAAGCCCAACAGCTGGGATCCCTTACTAGAAACCGGGGAATTGAGAGAGGAATTGGAAAAGAAGCAGCAATTTGCAGTCTCTGGAGATGGCTCCTCTCAAGTGTGATATCCTTTCAAGGAAGATCTTGTGAACTCGCCAGGAAAGTGGACTACCGCAGATAAAGGCATCCCGTACCTGAGAGAATTAGCAGCGCTGGAAGTCATCTACGGTGATCTAGACAATGAGGGGATCTCCAAAGATCCAGAGGATGTCCTGTGCACACGGGCCATGTGGAGGAAGGTGATTCAAAGTGCCCCAGCGTCATATTCTAACAGCTTGGCAGCAATGTATTGCCCGGATATGGATACACCAACTGTGGAGAGAGTGCCTTCTTGGCTCTAAAACTTTGAAGATAATCTCCGTCCTTCCTCATCAGTGCCTTCGCTGTCAGGGGCGCCCCAAGAAATCAGTCCTCTCCTGCCCCAGTCAGAGGGAAAGGGAGCCCCAGGTGCATGCTGCATGGTGCACGCTGGTTCTTCCTGCATGACTAGGGGGAGGACAGGAGGAAGTGGGATGGTGAACGCACCTTTAAGCTGAAGCCGATGAACATGAACTGAGAGGGAAAACAGCTGTTAAGAAAGGAGCACCCAAGAAGGCTGTCAGCGTAGTTGCTGTAGAGACACAAGGAGGCAATCAGTGATCTCCCAGACATGGAAGAACTGAAATCACCTCCCTTGATTCTGGTGGGGGGACTTCTGGTCTGGCACTGAAAGGGTCAGACAGTGAATACTCTGATGAGGAACAGGAATAGAGGTGCCTGCCTTTGGCCAGGAGGAGGAAAGGGATGACCAGGTATACTGGACTGCATGGATTCGATGGCCTGGCACATTAGACCCACAGAAGTATAAGGCTTTGGTAGACACTGGTGCACAGTGTATGCTGGTGCCATCAGGGTATAGGGCACAGAACCCATCTGGATCTCTGGAGTGACAGGGGGATGCCAAGAATTGTCTGTATTGCAGGCTGAGGTGAGCTTAACAGGGGACAAGTGGGAAAAGCACCCCATTGTGACCGGCCCAGAGGTCCCTTGTATCCTTGGCACAGACTACCTCAGGAGAGGGTACTTCAAGGACCCAAAGGGGTACCGATGGGCTTTTGGTGTTGCCACTGTGAACACAGAGAAAGTCAAACAGCTATCTGTCTACCCTGCCTGGCCTCTCGGAAGATCTCTTCATTGTGGGATTGCTGCAAGTTGAAGAACAGCAGGTGCCAATTGCTATGAGAACAGTGCACCGGCGGCAGTATCGCACAAATTGAGACTTCCTGGCTCCCATCCATGAGCTGATTCATCAATTGGAGAGACAAGGAGTGATCAGCAAGACTCACTCACCTTTTAATAGTCCCATACGGCCAGTGCAAAAGTCTGACGGACAGTGGAGGTTAACAGCAGACTATCGTGGCCTGAATGAAGTGATGCCACCACTGAGTGCTGCTGTGCCAGACATGTTAGAGCTCCAATATGAACTGGAGCCGAAGGCAGCCAAGTGGTATGCTACAGTTGACATTGCCAATGCGTTTTTCTCAATTCCTTTGGCAGCAGCGTGCCGGCCACAGTTTGCTTTCACATGGAGACGTGTCCAATACACCTGGAATCGACTGCCCCAGGGGTGGAAGCATAACCCTACCATTTGTCATGGACTAATCCAAACTGCACTGGAACAGGGTGATGCCCCTGAACATCTACAATACATCAGTGACATCATCATGTGGGGCAACAAAGCAGAAGAAGTGTTTGAGAAGGGAAAAAGGGTAATTCAGATTCTTCTGAAAGCTGGTTTTGCCATAAAGAAAAGCGAGGTGAAGGGACCTGCACAGGAGATTCAGTTCTTGGGAATAAAACGGCAGGATGGATGCCGTCATATGCCTATGGATGTGGTCAACAAGACAGCAGCTATGTCTCCACCAGCTTCAAAGAAGGAAACAAAAGCTTTTCTAGGCCTTGTGGGATTCTGGAGAATGTGTATTCCAGGTTATAGTCAGTTTGTGAGCCCTCTCTTATCCAGTAACCCGAAAGAACTATTTTGAGTGGGGCCTTGAGCAACAACAAGCCTTTGAGCATATCAAACAGGAAACAGCTCGTGCAGTAGCTCTTGGGCCTGTCCAGACAGGACCAGCTGTGCAAAATGTACTCTACACTGCAGCTGGGGAGCATGGTCTGACCTGGAGCCTCTGGCAGAAAACATCAGGAGAAACCCAAGGTCAACCATTAGGGTTTTGGAGCTGGGGGTATCAAGGATCAGAAGCCCGCTACACCCCAACTGAAAAAGAGATACTAGCAGCATATGAGGGGGTTCAAGCTGCTTCAGAAGTTGTTGGTACAGAAGCATATCTCCTCTTGGCACTGCGATTGCCCATGCTACACTGGATGTTCAAAGGAAACATCCTCTCTACACATCACACAACCAGCGCTACGTGGAGTAAGTGGGTAGTGTTGATCACGCAATGAGCTTGATGGGAAACCCAACCACCCAGGAATCTTGGAAGAGATCATGGACTGGCCAGAAGGCAGAGATTTTGGAGCATTACCTGAGGAGGTGGCTTGTGCCCAAGACGCACCACCATAGAACGAGCTATCAGAAGATGAAAGGCATTACGCTTTGTTTACTGGTGGATCCTGTCGCGTGGTAGGAAACCATCGGAAGTGAAAAGCTGCTGTGTGGAGTCCCACATGACAAGTCATTGAGGCCACTGAAGGAGAAGGTGAGTCAAGTTGGTTTGCAGAAGTGAAAGCCATCCAACTAGCCCTAGAGATTGCTGAACGAGAAAAGTGGCCAGTACTCTATACTGACTCCTGGATGGTGGCTAATGCCCTATGGGGATGGCTACAGCAGTGGAAGAAGACCAATTGGCAGCGCAGGGGTAAACCCATCTGGGCTGCTGCATTGTGGCAGGACATTGCTGCCTGGGTAGAAAACATGGCTCTAAAGGTATGTTATGTAGATGCTCACATGCTCAAAAGCTGCACCACTGAAGAACATCGAAACAATGAACAGGTAGACAAGGCTGCCAAAATTGAAGTAGCTCAGGTGGACCTGGACTGGGAGTGTAAGGGTGAGCTATTCATAGCTCAATGGGCCCGTGAAACATTGGGACATCTAGGGAGAGATGCAACATACAGATGAGCTCATGATCGAGGGGTGGACCTGACCATGGAGGCCATCACACAGGTCACTCATGAATGTGAAACATGTGCTGCCATCAAGCAGGCCACGCGAGTAAAATCTCCCTGGAACAGAGGGTGGTGGTTGGGTTTTTGATATGATGAGGCCTTGCAAATTGACTATATTGGACCACGGCCATGAAAACGCCAAGGCAAGCACTACATACTCACCATGGTGGAAGAAACTACTGGTTGGCTAGAAACATACCCTGTAAACCATGCCACTGCCCAAAACACCATCTTAGGCCTTAAGAGGCAAATTTTGCAGTGACATCGTACCCCAGAAAGAATTGAATCAGACAATGGGACTCATTCCGAAATAACCTCATAAACTCCTGGGCAAAGAAACACGGCACTGAGTGGGTGTATCACGACCCCTATCACCCACCAGCCTCTGGAAGGACTGAGAGATATAATGGATTGTTAAAGAGCGTTGGGCAATGGGGCATGGAAGCACTGGGATACAAATTTAGCAGAAGCCACTTGGCTGGTTAACACCAGGGGATCTGCTAACAGTTGTGGTCCTGCCCAAACAAAACCCCTACATACTGTGGGAGGAGATAAGGTCCCCATAGTGCACATAAGGAAGTGGCTGGGCAAGGTGGTGTAGATTGCTCCTTCCATGGGAAAAGGCAAACCCATTGGTGGGATTGTCTTTGCTCAAGGATGTACTTGGTGGGTAATGCAGAAGGATGGGGAGACCCAGTGTGTACCTCAAGGAGATTTAACCTTGGGGGAAAAATAGTCTGTGATGTGAGTTGTATGTTGTAGGAAGTAATGTAGCAGGAATGACCTGAACCGATGAAGAGTGAGTTTCGCAAGGAACCAGACGAGTGCAATGATGACCCAAACGAAGCCGGTGTTGGTGCCCAACAATAGAACATACTGCTTCTCCTGTCCTGAGCACCCATCTTGACAGATGGGGCCCAAGTCATAGCCTGTTCTTATGAACATCTGGAGCAGTGGAGGAAGCCCATGGAACGGGAGAGTAATAGCTGTCTGTTAAAGGACAGGGGGTAGTAGTTAATGAGAATGTATAAATGTGTATGTTGGGTATAAAGATGGTTTAAGTATGTAGTGTAAGTTGTAAGTGTTGGTAAGAAGGGATTTCAGTTATGAGAATTAAATACAATGGGATGGTTAGAAGACAGAGAGAGAGAGATATACATGCATTAAATTATGCGGGACCTGAGCATGACACAAATCGTATGGAATATGGGGTGGAGATTGCATTGGGTCTGGCTGAGATGGAGTTAATTTTCCCCATAGCAGCCTTCAAAGTGCCGTGCTTTGTCTTGGTAGCTAGAAAGGTGTTGATAACACGGCAGTGTTTGGGCTGCTGCTGAGCAGTGCTCGCACAGCAGCAAGGCTGTCTCTCCAACATTCCTCCCCGCTCACCCAGTAGGCTGGGGGTGGGCAAGATCCTGGGAGGTGACACAGCCAGGACAGCTGACCCAAACTGACCAAAGGGATATTCCATACCATACGACGTCTGCTCAGCAATAGAAGCCAGGGGAAAAGAGGAGGAAGGGGGGGCATTTGTTATTTACATTTGTCTTCCAGAGCAACCACTATGCGTACTGAAGTCCTGTTTCCCAGGAAGTGGCCAGACATCACCTGCTGATGGGAAGTAGAGAATAAAATCTTTTGTTTTCCTTTGCTTTCACGCACGACTTCTTTTGGTTTTGCTTTATTAAACTGTCCTTATCTCGACTCACAAGCCTTTCATTATATTTTCTCTCCCCTGTCCAGTTGAGGAGGGAGAGTGATAGAGCAGCTTTGGTGGTGTCATGGTTTAACCCCAGCGAGCAACTAAGCACCATGCAGCCACTTGCTCACTCCTCCCACCTCCCAGTGGAATAGGGAGGAGAATCGGCAAAAAAGTAAAACTCGTGGCCTGAGATAAGAACAGTTCAATATCTAAAGTAAAATAAAATATAATACTAACAGTAATAATAATAAAAATACAATAATAATAATATTAGTAATGAAAAGGAATATAAAGAAAAAAAAAAAGTCAAACTGTGGTGGGTTGACCCTGGCTGGATGCCAGGTGCCCACCAAAGCCGCTCTATCACTCCCCTCCTCAACTGGACAGGGGAGAGAAAATAAAATGAAAGGCTCGTGGGTCGAGATAAGGACAAGGAGCTCACTCACCAATTACCGTCATGGGCAAAACAGACTCGACTTGGGGAAAAATTAATTTAATTTATTACTAGTCAAATCAGAGCAGGATAATGAGAAATAAAACCAAATCTTAAAACACCTTCCCCCCACCCCTCCCTTCTTCCCGGGCTTAACTTTACTCCTGATTTTCTCTACCTCCTCTCCCCCTGAGCAGTGCAGGGGGATGGGGAATGGGGGTTGCAGTCAGTTCATCACACATTGTCTCTGCTGCTCCTTCCTCCTCAGGGGGAGGACTCCTCACACTCTTCCCGTGCTCCTGTGTGGGGTCCCTCCCACGGGAGACAGTCCTTCATGAACTTCTCCAACATGAGTCCTTCCCACGGGCTGCAGTTCTTCACAAACTGCTCCAGCACGGGTCCCTTCCACGGGGTGCAGTCCTTCAGGAACAGACTGCTCCAGCGTGGGTCCCCTGCGGGGTCACAAGTCCTGCCAGCAAACCTGCTTCAGCGTGGGCTCCTCTCTCCATGGGGCCACGGGTCCGCAGGTCCAACCAGGAGCCTGCTCCAGTGCGGGCTTCCCAGGGGGTCACAGCATCCTTTGGGCATCCACCTGCTCCAGCATGGGGTCCTCCATGGGCTGCACGTGGATATCTGGTCCACTGTTAACCTCCATGGGCTTCAGGGGGACAGCCTGCCTCACCATGGTCTTCACCACAGGCTGCAGGGGAATCTCTGCTCTGGTGCCTGGAGCACCTCCTCCCCCTCCTTCTTCCCTGACCTTGGTGTCTGCAGAGTTGTTCCTCTCACATCTTCTCACTCCTCTCTCTGGCTGCAACTGCTACTCCCTTAACTTCTTTTCCCTTTCTTAAATATGTTATCACAGAGGCGCTACCACTGTTGCTGATTGGCTCGGCCTTGGCCAGCAGTGGGTCTGTCTTGGAACCCGCTGGCATTAACTTTATCGGACATAGGGGAAGCTTCTAGCAGCTTCTCACAGAAGCCACCCCTGTAGCCCCCCCGCTACCAAAACCTTGCCACGCAAACCCAGTACAAAAACCCAAGAAAAAAACCCAGTGATGCACAATGAAATTGCTCACCACATGCTGACTGATGCCTAAGCAGTGATCTGCCCCTCCCGTCCAACTCCCCACAGTTTATATACTGAGCATGACGTTACATGGTATGGAATATCCCTTTGGGTAGTTCAGGTCAGCTGCCCCGGCTATGCTCCCTCCCAGCTTCTTGCACACCTCCTTGCTGGCAGAGCATGGGAAACTGAAAAATCCTTAACTTAGGATAAGCGCTACTTAGCAACAACTAAAACATCAGAGTGTTATCAACATCATTCTCACACTAAATCCAAAACACACTGTACCAGCTACTAAGAAGAAAATTAACTCTATCCCAGCTGAAACCAGGACAATATCCACCCCTTATTCTATACCATTTATGTCATGCCCAGATCCTACACTTCCCGATACATTTCCAATTAATCACCACCACTTTTCCTGTCTTTTAATATATACACACAGATATCATTCCTGCAGTCTACAGGCCATCTCTATCAAATGTCTGTTGAGTTCATTCAGTCCATGACTTAGGGCTTCATCTGTCATAACAGTGTGTCTGGGCAGGAGGGATGGCACGAAGTCCGCTCAGTTGACAGAATAGGATCGGGCTTTGGTGTGGTGCGTCGGGTGGGTGACATTGGGCGCAGCAGGAGGGTGGTGTGTAGTGTTGGATTGTTGCATGCTGAAGTCAGTCCTGGTTCCATCACTACTGCGCTTTGCTCAGTTTTATCGAAGTTCATTCTTCATTAATCTAAGTGATTCTTACTGTAATACCATTAATATATCATATAACAATTATAATATTGATGACATACAATAGCAAGATTATATAGCAATCAACATCATACAATTTAATCTATTGGCTATTGTTACCTAAAATCAAATCCCCTTGAGGCACACATTGGACTTCCCCATCCTTCCGCATCACCCACCAAGTGCACCCAGGTCCTTGAGCAAAAGCAATCCCACGAATGGGTTTTCCTTTGCCTGAGGCAGGAGTAACCCAGACTGTTTTCCCCAGCATATTTTTTATCTGCCCTACAGGAACTTTATCCCCTTCCACAGTACGTAAAGTACGTAAAGATCCTCTAGTGTTGACTAACCAGGTGGCCTTTGCTAAATGTGTATCCCAATGTTTGAAGGTCCCACCACCCATTGCTCTCAATGTAGTCTTTAACAATCCATTGTATCGCTCGATTTTCCCGGAGGCTGGTGCATGATAGGGGATGTGATATATCCACTCAATGCTGTGCTCTTTGGCCCAGGTGTCTATGAGGTTGTTTCGACAATGAGTCCCGTTGTCTGACTCAATGCTTTCTGGGGTACCGTGTCGCTATAAGACTTGCTCTTCAAGGCCCAGGATAGTGTTCCGGGTGGTGGCATGGGGCACGGGATATGTTTCCAGCCAGCCAGTGGTTGCTTCCGCCATTGTAAGCACATAGCGCTTCCCTTGGTGGGTTTGTGGGAGAGTGATATAATCAATCTGCCAGGCCTCTCCATATTTGTATTTCAGCCATCATCCTCCATACCAAAAAGGCTTTAACCGCTTGGCTTGCTTGATTGCAGCGCATGTTTCACACTCATGGATAACCTGTGTGATAGTGTCCATGATCAAGTCCACCGTTCGATCATGAGCCCATCTATACATTGCATCTCTTCCCTGATGGCCTGAGGTGTCATGGGCCCACTGAGCCATAAATAATTCACCCTTATGTTGCCAATCCAGATCTACCTGAGCCATTTCAATCCTAGCAGCCTTGTCTACCTGTTGGTTGTTCTGATGTTCTTCAGTGGCCTGACTCTTGGGTATGTGGGCATCTACATGACGTACTTCCACAACCAGGTTCTCTAGCCAGGGCGCAATACCTTGCCGTAATGCAGCAGCCCAGATGGGTTTACCTCTGCATTGCCAGTTACTCTGCTTCCATCACTGCAACCGCCCCCACAAAGCATTTGCATCCATGAGTCAGTATAAAGTATTGGCCATTTTTCTCATTCAGCAATGTCTAAAGCCAGCTGGATGGCTTTCACCTCTGCAAACTGACTCGGTTCACCTTCTCCTTCTGCAGTTTCTGCAACTTGTCGTATAGGACTCCATACAGCCACCTTCCACCTCCGATGCTTTCCTACAATGCGACAGGACCCATCGGTAAACAGGGCGTATTGCCTCTCATTTTCTGGCAGTTTATTATACAGTGGGGCCTCTTCAGGACACATTACCTCCTCCTCTGGTAATATTCCAAAATCTTTGCCTTCTGGCCAGTCTGTGATCACCTCCAAAATTCCTGGGCGACTGGGATTTCCTGTTTGACTTCGTTGTGTGATCAGTGCAACCCACTTACTTACTCCACGTAGCATCAGTCGCATGATGTGTAGAGGGGACCTTCCCTTTGAACATCCAGCCCAGCACCGGCAGTCGGGGTGCTAATAGGAGCTGTGTTTCAGTACCAACCACTTCTGAGGCAACTCGAACTCCTTCATATGCTGCTAATATCTCCTTTTCAGTTGGGGTATCGAGGGCCTCAGATCCTTGATATCCCCAACTCTAAAACCCTAGAGGTCGACCTCGGGTCTCCCCAGGTGCTTTCTGCCAGAGATTCCAGGTAGGGCCATTCTCCCCGGCTGCAGTGTAGAGCACACTAAATCCAAAACAGAGCACTGTACCAGCTACTAAGAAGAGAGTTAACACTGTCCCAGCCGAAACCAGGACAAGTATGTAGTAGAGATGGATTACTGAAACAGAAAACAGAAAACCTCCCCATTAAAAAAAAACAACAACGACCCAGAAAACCTTAATTTTCCAGTTTGAGGACTTTTGTTCCAAAATCTATGTGAATTCATTTGGGAAATGAAAACTTTGCAGGTAAAATGCAAAAGGTAAATTGCCTACCTAATGCAGGTAAGTTTCCTTTAGAAAGAACATGCTGGAGTGACAATTTTATAAGTGCACTTAATATAAAGCATGTTAAAGTTTTTCTTCTGTTTTGGTTTTCTGGGAATTTTATCTGCTTATTTATTTAAGTTATTATATTAATAAATCACCATACTGCTTGGTGATGGTTTTCCACGTAACTTTGCCAACAAACAGAAACGTATTCAACACGTTATTTATTCACTAAAACTTTGTTTGTTTTCTGAATCTCATTTTGAAAATAAAAATTTCTCTGTATACTTGTAGCGTTAAAAAAAAGGACTTAATTTTCTTTTCAAGCTTCTCAGCAAAATGTCAGTTTGGCCAGATGACAAGCATTATTTTATTTAGAGAGAAAAATAAAAGCAAACCCAAAATACACTCAATTTATTCACAGCTTTTATACAAAAGCTGTAATAATGTCCTTCTGAAATTATTGTATTAATGCAGAAAGCAGAAATTTTATAGGTAGTTTAAGAAGCAGCAGGTATTGTGCCAATTCAGAATTGCTACTTACCTTCAAAATAATGTTCTTTTAGAATCTAATGCAATGTTCATTGGAATCAAAATGAGTGTCTGAAATGCAGTTTCATTTCTTATGTAATAAGTGTATGTATAGTATCTATGGAAAAGCATGAAAACTAACACCTGAAAAAAAGCAGTCTTCTCTTTCACAGACATTCCAGTAGTAAATAAAAATATGTTTTATGATTTTTTTTAACCTGAATGCATTTTTTCTCATCAGTTGATAACACTTCCATGTTTGATCTATACACTCTTTACTGAAGTTGGAAATGTCTGATCCTCTAGACATTTCATTATCAAGGAGACATTAATTTTATCATAACATGGATATTTTTTCCTGAACAAATATACACAAGTGTGTAAATACTGTGATATTACTACATAAAAGATTGTTTTACAAAAAATAAAATCTGTTATACTTAGTCCTAGAGAAATTGAATTTTCTTAAATATCTTTCCCCATTCCTCTCTCTACCATATAAACTTCTAATAGCTGTCATGACAGTATTTTTTACTTACTTTATGCTACTGTTGAACATGGTTTGGTTTTGGGGTTTTGGTTTTGTGGTTTTTTTTTAATTTAAAGAGATGCAGGCCCTGATCCAACAAAGCACTTACTTACACATATAATTAACTTTTGCGATGTCTGTAGCTCCAGCAAAATCAATGGATGGCTTACCCATGTCTAAGCGCTTTGTGGAGCCTAGTCTTACAGTACATTTGGCAATAAAATATCTGCACTAAGGGAGCTTCATCCAGGGTAAGAATAGGATTTTTTAAGGCCACTGTGAAGGATAAAGCAAGGAACTAGGAGCTCGAGACCAAGAGGTGTATATCAGTCACTTATTCCAGAGAACAGCTCACACCATTTTACTGCTGGTGAAAAAAGAGCAATGCTTTTGAGACAGTGAGATTCATCAACACAAGCAAGAAACACTGGCATTTACACTTACTTGTGATAAAAGTTCAGCGGGGACAAGCTCTACAATGAAAATCAACAGTTCTTCAAAAAGCTTTCCTGATTTGCAACCTGCATCAGACATTGTTCCAGCCCCCTAACACTAATTTGGGCTAAATAGTTTCACTGTGAACCTCATTGCAAAACTGTCCTTTGGTTTCCTATCCTCAGGGCAGGTATCAGCTTCTCCGAAGAACCAGGGAGGAAGAGCTGTGGGGGCACCTTGCAGGCAAGAAAATGGCTCCAGTGGGGCCCACCCACTCCACTGTAGGACAAAACTGGGCAAGGCATGCTGCTAGCGAGCTCCGTTCCAGACACTTTGTCAGCCCAGTTTCTCTCACAGGGTCTCCCAGGTCAGTCCAGCTCTTTGTTGGACAATGATGGTAACACAACATCATGTTGCTGGTAACAGAATGTGAGCAGCAAAAGTCCTGGGGCTAACAGCTGCGTCCAGCTCATGGCCCTTGAGTGGCCACTCAGACTCCCTAGAGATGTTTCACACCACAAGCCCAGTCGCTCAGCTGTGGTGATCTTCGAATCCCTGCTGAACTCTACAGGGGTCCTGCGTCAAGAAAAATGTCCTTTGCTGAAAGACAAAAGGAAGCAAATTAACAAATGTCTGTTGCGCATCCTTAAAAAGACATTTTGGTGAGATGTGACCTTCTGATGCTGCAGTGAACACCCAAGGGCACTATTACAAATGTTGACAAAGTTGCTTCATTTTTCAGGCAAGGCTAGAGGTTTTACCTCAAGGCTACATTCTTAGAAATTTCGTTTGCTTTATTAATTCTGCTTGATTTATATACTTGCTCTTAGGTATCTTTATTTAACATTTATATGCTGTCTTGAGTACTTTTTTATGGGTAGAAAAGACCCTATAACTATCTTTTCATAGACTCTTCATAAGTTATTTTGTTGTGGATGAAACAATACAATATTTTCATAATTTAAATATTGTGTCTAAGCTTTCTGTATCATTGCTAAATTAATTAAAAAGTAAATTTTCACAACAAGAAATTCCATGCAATTCCACTGGCTACTTACCTTGTTTTCCATGCATGCCTTCTACCTTAAATTATAAAAGCAACAGAATAAATAACTTTAGGTTATAGATATGCTCCTTTGAAATCTCTTGAAGTTCTAATAAGATGCACTTAAACGTGCTTACAGCCAATACTGTAATTAGGAATTCGTTTTCTAACTTATTTGTCAGATTTCATAAGTTTGAATTTCTTTTCCCTGGGAGGATAGAAAACACCCAAAACCCAATAAAAATCCAATAATTGTATGAATTTTAAGGTATTTCATAACATAGATAATTGTTCAGTTAGTTACTTAACATACAATTAAGTTGTATGCCCCCTAGGGGCAGGGGAAGAGATACATTCACATATGCTTGTGCCCCCAAAGGACAGAAAATTTGTGTTATTTTAAAATAGATATAGGAAAAAAAATAGAAAGAATCTGTTGGCTTGCAGGATGAACCAGATGTAGCTTCCAAGGATGTAGGCCCTCTGACTTGATTTGTTGATTTAATCAGAAAGTTCAATAAGTATTAAGGAACAAGGAACAAGGATAACAGGAAAGCATTCATATACTTAGAGGGGTTAATATGTGCATATATACATTTTCTGAATCTTGCAAAGCTAGCTGTATTTTGCAGATACAGGGATTGGGATTCTTGATACAGCTTTCATTAGGAAATTAATTAATAGTGTTGCTATGATAACAAAAAGGAAGAAGGCAGAATTTGAAGGAGGAGGTTGTTGCAGCCTTACAGATTAATCCAGTGCAATGAAAATATGCATAAAGTGTTGGCACGAAAGAGTGTGAAGCCAGTAACAGAAGTCAGGCACCAAATAAACATTCAAAGCTTGACACGTTGGCAGAATGGGTCAGAATGAAAGTTCACACAAGAAGATAACAGCAGCAGCTGAGCAGCAAGAAACAGATGTGTACAATGTCTTGAAGGTTAGAAGAAAAAAAATGGGATTTTCTGTGAAGAGAAGGTACCTGAAACACAGAATTGATTTAAATGGAGGGAGACTTGTCAGCGTGATTGATAAGAAAGAATTTGGGCAAATGGGAATGTGTACGGACAGGAAAAGAATTTATGACACAAGTTTTAGGTTCCATTAATTAATTAATTAATTAATTAGTTGCAGTAATCAAGTTCTTATCTTGAAACTCATGAACACAGAGTATTACAGCACAGAGAGAGGTCATGGAGAACTGGACAGAACAACCTGTACAGGCGAAAGGGAAGAAAGTGCTGAAGCGGAGCCTCAGGCTAGGGGTGGGAAGGGAGGTTAGGGGATGGAGACTGTTAAAGCCCTGGAGGTGGCATGGGGGGAAAGCCAAAATAAATAAATCATTGATCTTTCTGTTCTATAAGATATTTTAAATGGCTGACAGACTTTCAGAAGAAAGAGAGACTGCAGTGTATCTGGAGAGCTGAAGATGGGTAAGTCCTCAAAGGTAATTGTATGAGACCATATTGAAGTTGCAAGGAAAGACTGGCCTCCTAAAAAGGAAATGTAAATTGACAGGAAGAGAAAAGGTGGACGATCTCAGAGAGATACTTCTTACAGAAGACGTAAGACCAGTCTATGCTCACTGCTGACTGAAGGATGCTATTTAGATCAAGACAGGAGAAATAAAAGATGTCAAGAAGACATAAAGGTGTTCCTACTGCAAATGAAAAATATGTGCCGAGATGATTCGCACAATCCTGCAAATACTGGAAAAAAAAATTGTGGGGGAAAAATATAATGAATGATCTCCATGTTATTTTTTAATTGAAATGTATATAAGCGTCCTCACAGAGAACACATTCAGAAATCCAACATTTTATGCAAACAAGAAAATAAGAGAGGAAAAGACCTCATCATCCTATACCCTGATGTCGTGGTTTAACCCCAGTCAGCAACGAAGCACCACGCAGGCACTTCCCCCTCCCCCCTCCCAGTGGGGTGAGGAGGAGGAAAGAGAAAAAAAGTAAAACTTGTGGGTTGAGATAAGAACAGTTTAATAACGAAAGTAAAATATAATACTAACAATACTAATAAGGAAATATAATAATAATAATAGTAATGAAAAGGAATATAACAAAAAAAGGAAGGGGGGGGAAGAAAAAAAAACAGTGATGCACAATGCAATTGCTCACCACCCGCTGACCGATGCCCAGTTAGTTCCCGAGCCGCGATCCGTGCCTCCTGGCCAACTCCCCCCTGTTTATATACTGGGCACGATGTTCCATCGTATGGAATACCCCTTTGGCTAGTTCTGGTCAGCTGCCCCGGCTCTGCTCCCTCCCAGCTTCTTGCACACCTGCTTGCTGGCAGAGCATGGGACTGAAAAGTCCTTGGCTTAAGATAAGCGCTACTTAGCAACAACTAAAACATCAGCGTGTGATCAACATTATTCTCACACTAAATCCAAAACACAGCACTGTACCAGCTACTAAGAAGAGAGTTAACTCTGTCCCAGCCAAAACCAGGACACCTGAGTAGGTTTTTCTGCAGTTTTTGTGCTGATTATGTTTTACCCGGGGAGACTAGAGGCCTTCTACCTCAGTTGAAGGGGAAATGAAGCGTTTTTGATTTGCATGCTTTAACTTCCCATCTCTACTTTGCTGTGACCTGCAAAAGATATTAACAACAATACTGATAACTTCATGGAAAAGTAATTCAATTGCTACATTGTCAGAGCATTGATATTTATAAACCAAGTAGATGGAACACTGTTATTAAAAATACTATTGTATTGAACGTGATGGACTATTGGATTTGGAAGCAGCTTGTGACAAACAATACGTTTAAGATGAAGAGACTAAAGCACACTCAGGCCAGTGGTTTCAAACACTTCTTGGAGTAAGATCTAGTGAGGTACAATGTAGTGCAAAGACAAACTGAAACTGTGGACTGCAAAGTTTTGAAAGATTTGGGAGTGCTCACCTGTGTGATTCCACACAGGTTTTAAGCCAAGCCATATTTCTCATCCCCCTTCTCAGCTTCAGTCTTAAATGATTCAGCAGACGCAGCCTGATTTTAGAGCACATAATTACACTCTCCAGGGACTGGGTACAACACAGAATGCAAGGTTTTCTCTTTGCGGGCTGTTTTCCAGGTGGTCCTGGCCCCTAGGAAGAAATGTGGACAAATGGATCCCTAACTGTAGGACCCGTGCTATAGGCTAGGAGTCACAAATCCCTCAGCAGCTTGGTAATTGCACTGTACCAGCACACAAGACTCGTCAAGGAAGCCTGGCCCTTTACCCTGTTGAGAGCCATTGCACTGCTGAGGTCTGCCCTTGTCCCTGGCACCTATGCAGGCCGCTGGCTTTGGCACCATTTTCATTCCCTTTACTGTGGGAACAGGCAACACTCTGGGGTAACAAACTCGTTCAGACACCTTTGCATCCATGGCAGCTGAGGCAGATCCTGTGACAAAAGTCTGAGCTAAAAAAGAGAGCCTACTTTTTTATTTTATTTTTAAAAAAGCATACACTCCTCTTCGTTGCCTATTTCCAAACAGACCAGAAGCCAGTACCATTCCTCTCCCATTTCTCAACTTGGCTCTGGGGTGGCCCCACAACTGTATCCCAGCAGCATAAACAAGTTTCCCTTTGAGTGCAATCTAGGGAAGCCGCCGGGCTGTTCTTGCTCTAAGAAACCAGAAAGACTCCCACCTTTAAATCCAGTTCACAGAAAAGTTAGATGTAAAGACTGAGGCTTAGCATTGGTGTGGTCAAAGTCATTATTTTTGGATACCAGCACTGACATCAGGAAACCTCTGATTAAGAAAGAATCAGGTTTAATTTATATTTTTTAAAGCAAGCCTTCTGCCTTTATACTCACAGACTGAAGACTGAAAATAGCACCAGGACAGATGCTAAGGATTCAGTTCAAACAGGACACTCTGACTGAAGTTTTAGGACAAGAGCTCTCCTGCAGCAGCTGTAAAGAATGACAAAACATTTCTCCCAGCACTCTCAAAGATCATTATTAGAAAACAGAAAACTATTATTGGCCCTAAAGCCTCTCTTCCTTCATTTAATTTACTACCACATCTTCCCCAGGGCTCCTACTGTCTGTTGTCCTTCTACAGCTTTTAAAGAAATAGTACGTATCTCCACAGCTGCTCTCTTTGAACTAGCTCTGTCACTGCTTATGTGTTACAGCTTCAGAGACTCTCCACCATGGCCCTGGATTCAGGAAGATACCTGCTCTTAAATTGTTCCAGTCCAGTTGTTGCAAACCTCTCTTTATATATTCATTTGCCCCAGTTTAAGCTTTGATTAAAACTTTCTCAGCTTGCATCAGGAGATTACTAAATTACACTAAATTGACTAAGTAGGGGATAAGCCAGCTTAACCAGGACTGTCTTTCAGTGGCCTTAAGTAGACCAATTCAAAATCAATTTAGATAGATAGCTATAATGTTTCAATGAAGAAGAGCACAAGTAAGGATACATAGTAATCCTTCTAATCTGAGGCTAAATTGCTAGGGGACTGTTAAATACCTTACTTTATCAAAGTAGGGACACAAAGAATATTCTCCTATTAGCCTCCTTTAAATAACAGAAATGTATAATTCCTTAATTAATCCTTTGCAAGTTTTCTTGCATGCACCACACCCAAGAAAGTCTTCACGTGCCTGTATTTATCACACTGTGACATATACTATCTATTGAAAGGATGCTGTAGTGATTATGGAGGAAAAAAAAAAAGGTTTCTTGAAATCACAGCTGACAAAAGATATGGGAAGAGGTGTTAAGGACATACACCACTGAAGGGAAAGAGCAAGCCCTTGAGTTGAATAGAGCCTGTTATGGAGAACATATATGCAATCAGTGAAAAGAAATGGAGAAGCATTACAATGGATCTCTGGGGTAACACATATTTTTGCATCATCTGTTGGTATCTTACTGTGTCAATATATTTCTAATAACATGTTACGTGTCTCAAACTAAAAAAAAAAAAAAAGAAAGGGTAAAAGACTTCCTTGTAAAAAAGTCAATTGTATAATCTCTCTACCACTTAAGCTTCCAGTACTAGATAGCAGACACTCATGGTCCTCCATCTTTAATATTATGAAGTAGTGTGAATAAGGAAATTGACTGATGCAGTTCTGAGTGGATCAGCTTGTTTCAGAACAAAAAATCTGGTTTTTTTCCTGTTTACATGATGTCACTTTGAATGTGAAACTAATACAGCTTATAGCACCTACTTACACATTTTCATATGGCTGTAAAATTAATGATTACAGCAGGGAAAAGTTTAGTTCTCAAGATAAACAGTATAAATCTGTTTTACTGTAAGTAACAGGACTTGGGACTTTTTTTAAGAATGAAAAAAAATAAAACATGGATATAATTCATTCACATTGGCTACAATCTAAAGAGAATTTGTGATAAGAGCATTCCAGTACCTATCTGTTTAAAATTGTGTCCCAAACACTGGAAGAGCGGTATTTCACCATCTGTTGCTGAGTGGCTCATATCAATGTCTCGTTCATCATCTTTAGCCTGTTACACTGCAAGAATTTATAGAGCAAGAGTCAAACACCATCAGCAGCAACCAGAATTCCTTTAAAAACACTGGGAAAATTTCACGCAACAGATCTTCAGTAACTCTTGCTTTTCATGGAAAGGACTTTGTTTAAATGTGATGTTGGTGTTGTTTACAAGATGACCCAAACTTTGTGTCTAGTCATTATGGCCAGCAGATGATTTCCAGTGATTCCATTTGATTTTTGGCTGGCGGCTGCCAGGAGGCCCTCCACAGCTGTATTGCATCAGTGTATTGCACATAGTTTTCACAGAAGTTTCTTCACCCATTCTACATCCTTCAACTACTTCACGCAAAATACCTAACGGTGCCAGCTACCAACTCCTGAAATCAGTAGGTGGCTTAATTAGGAGGTCAAAGAGACTGTCTTTTTTCACAAAGTGCAAGTTTAACCCCACAGCATTTTGCTTTGCTGCTGGCTATATGGGTGCAGATGGTTCGGATGGACTCCAAGCAATAGGGTAAAAAGCTGCAACACGCTCTCATTGACTGAGTAGGAAAACACAAGCGCCACTGGCATATCTTTGCTTTGTTTTACCAGGTATCGTCTGGTATGGCATCCTGTCACTCCAACAATGCATCTTGCAAGGGACCTTTTACAGCATACCTTGTGTGATAATTTTTCCAGATTTGCAGCACACGCTTCAATGCAGTATATAAATCCGAAATCACTGCGAGAGAGAAAATATCTTCCAACAAATACTAATGCTATTTTTGTTGGCAGTACACATGATACATTTCACTTATCTCTGTAGGTGAGTAATAACAAACACTAACATAATCTTTTTATGCTATTCATTACGTACTGCATTTTATGCTTTCCTAATATATCACTTTCTACCTGAAAGTTGAAAAGTGGAGGTATCGGAGATCTATGAAAAATAACAGCTTCATGAGCCTGACTTTTTAATTTGAAATGTGACCTAAGTGAGCACTGTTCCGATGATCCCCACCGAATTCTGCAGAATTGTATGTTATTGTCACTGTAGCACACAACACTTCAGTGAACATCAAAGAGCAGATATTACAGCCCAGGCAAAGCAAGCTTGCGGTATTGACATACGCATGCTTCTAGACTGAGAGCCAGAAATGACAGGGGATCACCTGAGAATTCCTTGTTGTACAATATTTCACTCATATTAAAATTACCAGAGAGGAAGGATCGACAAGAAATAAAATGTTTTTTTCAAGGCCTCTGAAATGCATTCCTCTGGTTTGGTTTTTTTTTGGGGGGGTGGTGATGTTTGGTTTTGTTTTTGTTTTTTTCCTAAAGGACTGAAGGCAACCACATTAAAATTTAAATTGGGATTGTTTCACTTCGTATGTGCCTTCATGTTACTGTATCTTTCAGTCTTGGCTGCTCAAAGGCCGTTAGGAACGTAAATCACATCACTGAGTTCAAAGAAAGATGGGCCCTGAAATAACTTTGCAGATCTGGACCTCAGTACCTTTTCAGCAATGCTATTTGAAATGGATGGAAAGGGGTGGAAAAGGCCACAACAAAAAACAGAATCTCAGATGGTTTAAATGAGCAGTGTTAAACTGCTGTCAATTCACTTACACCAAAAGAAAATCTGATCCTTTGAACATAAACTGAGTCTTCAACACTAAGCAGAACTTACTGCTTTCACTGCACAGAGTAATAGCAAAAAAGCCACAGAGGAGGAGCTTAGGAAAAACAAAAACCTCTTGTCTTCAAATAGCACATAATTCATTATAAGAAAACAAGTCTTATAGTATTTGTTGCTCTCATTAACTGTTTCCAAAACAAATATATGCAATTAGACCACTAACAACCTGTCATTTTTAAGAAGTATGATTCTTTATCCCATTGTATTCTGTATCAGATGCTTAAACTTTTAAAAATACTTCTCAAAGAAACATTTAAAAATATGTATTTTTTTATCTATGGAAAGTTTCAAACATTATAGCTGGTGAAACAGTACACTATTATTTATCACTCAACTTAGTCTACATGTTAAGAAAAAAGTAGAAATTATATTGAATTGGGAGCAGTCAGTATATGTGAGAGAAAGAGGAAAAAATAGTAATAAAAATGATAGCACAATCCTATTCCATTGTTTCCCCTTTTCCCCACAAAAGTAACGGCTTCAATTATACCACACAATTGAAAGTATGTTTTCTGTTTTTTCAAATGTAATGAATTTAAATAACCATTTTGTTAGCCTCCGGTTAGCACCTAAAAACCTATTTCAGTGAGGACCCTGGGATTAGATTGTAAATGAGCGGTTGACCAGTCCACAGCACTTGTCTGGGAAACGGTGATATTCAGTAATTAATTTTTTACCCTCTACGAGACAGTATGTGTAGAGCTCCCGGTCTAGAGGGAATGCAGCATTCTGCAGACTTCACCAATTTTAAAATGAGCTAATTTATAATAGATAATTCAGCAGGCACACTGTAGAACTGAGATTTGCACTGTAAACTGTTTTGTGAATTCATTTTTTACTAGGGTGGGTATTTTTTTTTTGTCATGACACTTTCATAAACAATGATGTGTTAATATCACAGAAATCTTGCACCCACCATCCCTGACACTAGCATTGCCCTGGTCTTATGGAAAAGCTGTAGATTTTCTCACAGAGAGGACAGGGGCTTGATTTAAAAGCTACTAAATCAAACAAGATTATTAACTTCAGCAGATTCCAGGTAAGGAAAAATAAATATTATAAAATCACTTTACAAAATTACTCTTGCCGATAGAGGCACTAGGAGAAAGCAGTCCTACAGGTTCGTCATGTTCTGCGGTAGGACCTCCAGCTTCATCTGTCCAGGGACTACAAGCAGCGCGAGGAGGGCTCCTGCTCCTTTTCTGTAAAGTCAGTGGTCAGCACCTAACAGAAATGAAATATTCTGCTTCTTTGAGTTCATTTTAGTAACCGATACAGAGAGGAAAGCTTGTAAAAGAATCACACTGTGCAAGTTATATTTACAGCTGGATGCATCTGTAAGTAAAGGTCTCTAGCCAAGAATCTTCAGGCAAATCCTCTTTGAGTCCCACTCCTTCAGGTCTCTGGCAGCATGCTGGTACCTGATTTCTATCCTCTTTGACACCACTTCTGAATTTGGCATTGTGAGCTGAAGGTGACATAATGTACACACCAGGGGATAAGGAGAATCTAACAGTAGAAGAAGCTTGGAGGTAATATAAATGGGAGCCAGTACTCTGGCCCAAAGGAAACAGCAGTCATTTCATGGGTATTTGCATCAGTATATTATCTTCAGCATCCTGGAAGTTAAATTCTCCCCCACAGGTTGCAAACTGCATTAGGAACTCCCCCACCATGATACACTGTGGCTTCTCCCAGGTGACTGCCACTGCTAACAAAACCAATGCCATGCCTTTTGTGTACTTTTGAAGATAAAAAAAACCCCGAAACTCAAAATTAGAAACCATCAAATACTCACTGACATTACATTTGATTGGGAAGATAGCAGGACACAGTGCATCATGAATGAAGGTGATAACTCCAGACCATATCTTTGCACTGAACTAACTCCTCTCTCGGCTGTGCTCCCCCACAGCCAGCTTAGATACTCATCAATTTTGGCTTTAAATCCTTTGAGGCTTTTAACTTTGATTATTTCCCTTGACAGCCTATTTCCTAGGACTGTATCACTTTATGTGGCAATAAAATCTTCTGGATATCAAACCTACATCTCTTTCCTCAATTTTCTTTGCATTATCCTATGTTAAAGAAAGGTTAATTCCCTAATTCGCTATTGCTTGTCACACACATGGTATTTGTATGCCATTGCTAAGCTTCCTCTCAGGTGCTTTTGCTTCCAAAGGGTCACTGCCAGAAGATACAGAAAAGACCTTTAAGTTCATCTTACTTATCCCTTTGGCCATACAAAAGTACTCCCTGTAGTATATATATGCCAGTGCTCCGTTCAGTTCAATTTAAATTGTTTCACACAATAGGATTTCTGTTCTTTCCCTTGGGAAGCTATTTCACAGCCTAACAGAGCAGCATCTCCCTTGGACCTCCGAAGGAAAAGTTTCTGTTTTAAATGAGGGGCCCGGTTCCTCGTTATGGCCAAGCAGGGTTTGCTTTTTCCAGTTCTGTTTGTTTCCTGATCAGTTCTTTCAGTGAAAGAGCAGAAGGAACTTTAGGGGAACATGAGAAAAAGAAGACCTGCAGGGTTACCCCTACCCAGATGCCCTACTATCTGAGAGTGCCTGGAAAGGGCAAAACAACACAAACAATGACAAGATGGCCGAAAGACAGCTCTCCCTAACCATCCTCTTCTCCGGAGCAGTATGCAGGAACAAAACAAACTGAAACCCAAACCAACTAAACAAGAAATGTAGGTTATGAATGCATTTCTAAGTTACATCTCCTCCAGCTGTGAAGCAGCCTCCTACTTTTCTCGTACCAGGACAGCTGAGGAACTTCTTCAATTTACTCTTTAGCTGTAACCACCACTAACAGGTCACAGGTTACAAAGACACCTTAGCTACTCCTCCAGCTGGCCAGGTAACCGGACACTTGTGGCTGAACTGGATGTCCCCACAACAAGATGTTTTATCACTCAGAAGCTTTTCCTCCAGATCCCTTTGGTTTCTTTCTCCTCCTGTCCACAGTGTCTCCTCCCAGGCCACAGGCACTCTCCGTTTCTGTATCAATCCCATTTTTCCCAGCTGTTGTGTCCATGTTGCAACCACTGCTCTTTGCCAACCCAGCCTGCCTTAAAGTTCCTCTCCCATAGCTTTTGCAGCAGCAGCTAGCTGGACTCACCTATGATGTTTCAGTGTTGCTGTGGCTTTGGAGTGGCTAAACCAAGCTCACAGTGGAACTACGCCAGCAACTGAATGCCCTGCATTGGGGTAGATCAGTGCAAGAAGAAAATTGTTATAGCTAAGGACGTTATGATTTTGAGCTATCAGATCTAAATGTATATATATACACACAAACATTTATATATAAAATAATGCTAAACAACCATTTAAATAAGAAAGTTCTTAGGATATCCTAAGCATTAATTTGACAGTCACATATCCCAACTAGCTAGATCCACACCTGTTTTGAAAAAGGCTGAGTTCTTCACCTTCATTAGATTAATCGTCCTTTTAGTGAATGATGAAATTCAGTTCTATGTTACAAGAAATATGAGTTAAAACTCAGCTCCCAAATTAAGTATACATCAAGCTGATAGATGTAGTCATAGACAACCCACACAAGAATTGCAGTTTTCTGACATAAGTAACTCTAAGTTTATGTCAGTAAATGTGAGAACTATCCTGAAAAAAATATTATAGCTCATCTCTAACTTTTATGTGGTTGACTATCACTTGTGTTCAGCTGTTCCTCTATATCTAAAATATATATCAGCTTTGAATAGGTGAGTGAAACTTCAGTCTTAGTCATATAAAAAAAAAGAAGTTATTTATGTTCCTCTTGAAGTCTGGTCTAAGAATGAGGATATTTTTTTTTCTTTGTCTTGCAGGTTCAGGCACAACAACCTTCTCAGCTTCGCTAATTAATCTTACCCCAGCTGCTGACTCCACAGGTGATGAGAGTCTCCACTTGTCATCTAGGAAATACAGCTTCTGTAATAGAGAAAGGTTTCCATCTGTGAGAGTCTTAAAACCTCTATTAAAAGGTTTAAAAAAAGTTCTGGGGACCTTGCCCATGTAATTGAAGAATATTGGAACTTTGAAGTTTTGAAGTATAAACTACTAAAAGCTGATGAGTTTTTTTATCCAGCTCCCTTTTCAAACCAAGGTAGCAACAGCTGCTTGATAAATAACTTTTTTGCCACGTGCTATGCAGTCATTTACCTGCAGCATCAGAGTTTTCAGTTAGCAAACTGTCCAGCTTCCTGGAAAAAAAATCACTTTCTTGTTATCTCCTAATTGAACAGTATGTAATGAAAATGGCTGTATTACTAGATATTTATTTTTTCTATAGCAACCAGAAGGAATACTCTCCTCAGGGAAATACTGTAAGGACTATTTACTACAATTACTGTGAAAAGAAAGAGTACGTGGGGATTCACACCCAGCCAGATGAGTTGATAATGAAGATCAAATAAACCTTTGTGACATTTTGCCAGTATTGATAGGATGTTTTCATTTATCTTGCACCTACACTGTTCATTAGGAAATGATTTCAAGCAAACACAACTTGAGAAAGCAATCTGAATTGCCCACAGTTAGAGTGAGCAGTATTGCTGAGGTTATTATAAGCAGACCATGAGGTCAGCATGTTTATTCCATCAGCCACTCGCTTTGATCAGGGACAGTAACACAATCTGACTGAATCTCTGAAGACCTGATAGTGACAGGGCTGCTGGTGGGTGGTGACAGCTGTTTATTACACTGACCAGAGCTGCAACCCTCAAATAGGTGCTTCTTCCTCCCAGTTGTAGCTGTCCCCCCTCCTACCTCCCATGTTGTTTCTCATGTTCACTCCAAATCGCTGTGACCCCGCTTTGTTTCTACCACCCTGGGACAGAGGGCTGAGGGTGCTGAAACATCACTAGTGACTGCCTGGCTTTGCCTTCCTGCTTTATCACTGCTTGGCAATTTGTTTTCACTAGCTGAACTCCTGCATGCACAGATAGAATCAAACCAAGGAGGAAATGGGAGCAGTTATTCTTACTTAGATTGGAGGTTTTGAATTTTGAAAACAGGTTTTTTTGAGAATAACTAGGATAATTTGAGGATAATTGGGGAAACTTAGTTGGAGCCAGAGGAAGAAGTCCAAGGTAGTCAACAGCAGCTCAATGACTGATCCAAATGAGTCTACAGTTGCTGTGTAGAAGACCTGACATTTGCTTGGAGGTCTATGAAGACACCATGCTGTTGCCTATGCTAATAGATACAACAGGGTATGGGCTGTTCTTGTGCCCTGAAGAAAAGGGCAGAGCACAGCTGTGCTCCTGCAGCTGAGATCTTTACCCTCTCCCCACTACAGCCCCCAGGACAAGGTGGCCTTGCATATTCAGCCGGCTGGGAGCAATCCCTGGAGCAGACTTATGCCCCAGATGATGCCTTGGCATCACCAAAACTATGCCAGGGCTCATGCTAATAATTAAGCAGAAGGGATGGTCACATATCAAGACCTGAGCCTATGCCCCTTCCATATTCAGTTTATTAATATGTGTGTAGTCAGTAATTCAGGCATAGGGTCCTTGACATAGAGATGTTGGGGTAAGAATTGATAGTTTCTTGGAATACTAAAGGTGTAAGAGTGCTCAAAAAGTTATTTGGTCCATTCCTGTGCCCCAGGACAGACTCTATACCTGTACTTGGCAAATTTGCTCTCAGGAACAAGATCTTTGGCGGTGTCATCACCCCTAAAAGGTATAGAAAGTATAATCTCAAGCTTTCCTCCCATATTACAATCTCTAAACTATTAACCATTCTTGTTGCTTTCCTTCTTTAATTGGTATAAGTCCTTTCCAAATTGCTGTACCCAAAATTGTCTGCAGCGCTCCAGCTGAAGTCTTACCAGTGCTGAGTAGAGAAGAATTATTTCAGTGGTTTTTATATACAACATTCCTGTTTACGCATTCAAGTAGATTTCTTGCCTTTCTCACAAGTGTAACAATATTGACTCCTATTTAGTTTCCTATTCAGCCCCCTAGATCTCTTTCTGCAGAGCTGATACCCCACCAGTTAATCCCTGATCTGTTTTTGCCTGGCAGATTATTCCTTTCCAGGTGAGGTGTCTCCCTCTTGTCCATATTGAGTAGTGTATGATTTTTTTTCAAAGCAAGTTATCATCAAGATTAGTTTGAATTCTCTGTTCTTCAATGTAAAGAAGTTCTTAAAAATGCACCCAGAAAGCAGTTATCAATGGATCATTGTTAAAATCAAAAGAGATATTGAGTATGAAATTACAAGAAAAGTTGGGTCTGTTAAATGTTTACAGTAGTTAATATAGATAATAAAAAGACAGGAAGTAGAAACAACACTTTTGAACTGATCCTACCCATGTATTCATACAGAATACATTTCCTTATTTGCTTGCAATAACTTCATGGGCAGTTCTCCTGCACATGAGCCCTCATACTCTGCTTTCAGTTGAAATTTGATCAGTTCAACATGGTTTGTGCACAAATCCATATTGGCTTTTACCCATCTCCTTATTTTCTTTTCAGTGCTTCTAAATGGTCAGCTTGATTATTTATTCCAGAACTTTTCTGGGGAATTAAAATTAAACTTACTTGTATGCATAGTTCCCTGGCTTCTCTTTTGCTTATACTGTTTTGCTTGTTGGCAAAACGATACCAGATAAACAATTGTGTTTTCTACTCCAGAATAAGACTGATGGGTGAAAAAGCTCATAAAGCATAAGAATTAACTTAAAATTAACGAAAATCTAATGGGTGAACTATCTACCCCTGTTCAGTTGGGATTAGTTCTAACACAGGCAACAATTGAACTAAAAACAAGCTAGAAGGGTAGGTTTTTTCTCTCTCTTAAAAATGTTCCCAAATATGAAACAGAAATCCAAACTCTGTGCCTGCTGCATGTGACTGACATAGATGATTTACAAGAGGATGCTGCTATAAAGCAAAATCCAGTTCCTTTTGGCAAAAGCAATAATTCAAAATATCCTGAGAAATTAACTGAATTTCTGGATTCCAAATGAAAATGATGAAACAACACGAAATATACCATCAAAAGATGCAAAAGCAGTAATTAAAAACTGTGCCAGATCTTCCAAACACACAGGAGAACAGATTGAATGCACAGGCATTTTAGAAGAATTGATCATACTACATTTGAAAAGCTTCATAAAAACAAAAGCAAGTAGAACCTATAGGAAGAGACTTACTCTAAGAGGAGAGCTTAAATGTGCTACTTAGAAGATAACACTGTTCTTAATGAAAAGCACAAGTTGGAGAGTCTATGGAGAAAATAGCAATAAACCTGATAGAATAATACCCCATTGGCTTACAAAGTGCACCCAAAGGAACACTGACCAAGCTAACTGAAATTAAGGCAGCCATTAAACTTTTTTTTTTCAGTATTATGTACTACTCCCAGATAAACAGAGCTCATATTGATGACATCAACTGCAAATTAGAGTTCCCTGTTTTCATATCATGATTGTAAATCCTTTTTTTTTTTTTTTTAATTCTGCTGCTACTCCCTATTTATTTGGGATTCCAGGAAAGGCAAATCTCCAGGGCTAGATGAGTAGCAGATCCACTTCAGTAAAGCAGTGAAGCAGCTAAAAGGTAATTGCTCTGTTTCTGACTTTCTTTTAAAAAGAAAAAAAAAAAAAGATAGCACTTGTCATTAAACCTACATGATGACATTTCTCATATATTATACAAAAATATCTGACCTATTGAAGAAAGTTATCTTTAGTGTATTATGTAGTGACAGACAAACCTCACACGGGTAACATGTCTAGTTCTTATCAATTCCCCTGTGGTCAGAGTTGAATTTCCTGCACCTAAATTCATTATAGAAGTATTCTATACTAAAAAAAATAGAATGAATAAAAATGTATTGCCTGATACAAAAACAAGGTGGATAGGGAAAAGAGCAATTCTACATTAAAAATCAGGTCAACATTTTAAATTAATCAGTGTGAAAGACAAGCGTACCTGTTCACAGTAAGGGAATGAGACAAGCATAATTTGACCAGCTGGTCATATTTTAGCAGCAGAAATAATTGGATTCTTTATCTGAGTTTTAATACACTCACAGGATGGGTAGATGTGGGAGATGTGAATAAACATAGGAAAAATAGCAGAGACCTATTTGCACAAGTAATGATTTAAGCATCATAGACCTTTTCATTCTCCCACGCTCGACCCCTAAACCTATTACAGGCTGAAAGAAGAATATAACCTGTGTACACCATCAAAGAATAATGAAAAAAAGCTTGGGTGGACAGGTGAGAGAAGGCAGGGGGAGTGTCTTCAGATGCGTCTATAGAGATTGTCATGGCTAGAAAACGACAGGGAACAGCAAGCACCAGCAGCTGGTAGAAACTGTAAGAACCCATAGGAATTTTTCCAGTCAAAATTACTAGGAAACGCGGCTAATTAATCCTGATAATTGCATATTTTCCCAAATAAGAAGTTCAATATTTTTTTCATTTGCCAAGCCAAAAGTACATTTTTCTAGATTCTTTATCCCCCACAAAAGATTTTGAGCCTCAAGGGTTATTTGACTACTGACAGTATTGATCAATCATCAGTTTTTTAGCACAATAAGATAGATACAGCACTAAATATTTCTTCTAATGAAATAGATGATTAAATAGAGAAAAGATCAGAAATATCAAAAGTAAAAATTTTCAGAAATCTTGCACTAGGAGCTTAGATTCCTCCTGAGAAGCTATGAGGACACAGCACTTCACTTTGCAAATCACTCGGTGCTTCTGAAACTTTCTCTGAAGCATTATCTGTCTGTCTTCTTCTTGCCTTTCCTATTGGCACAAGGAGACAGAAGGATGAGAGGAAATGGCTAGAAAAATCTGAAGGTTGTTTTTTAGGGGGTCCTTACAAAAGGAAAAGATGACGCATGGAAGCAATCACCTTCCGTCCACTGCTCACTACTCTTGTGAGTAATTTCTTACTAGCACAAGCAAAGTTGTCTGCCAGGGAGGGAAAGTATTAGGTGTTCGGTACTTAGTACTCTCCTCCTTGCCTCTCTCCTATTCTATTATGTGGACCACAGAAAACAAACGATATTGTCTCTGGTCCACATAAGATATGTACATCTTAAGAGATTTTTTTGGTGTTAGCTCTGCCTAAAAACATAAACACATTTAGCATGCTCCCTTCGATATTCCCTTGGAGCTTTTCAATGACCAGTTTCACATTTGGTAGTTTACCATCGGAAATGAGAATGGCTCATGCTCAGTAATGCCTTAAAATAGCTCTGCATTATTTCAGGCCCAGCACTGACATCAAAATTGTAGTAACACATTAAAACAATTCATTAATTATTGTTTATTCACTGGCAACTCTATAGTGGAGTATAATTACTTCATATACCACTATTCCCGTGGAATACATAACGGAGCTCTAATTTGGCATTAGCATTTTTTCCCCAATTCAAGTAGCACTGCAAATATAAAAATGCAGATGGGATTACACTCTGGCTGTTGCAAATACTATATATTTTCCCTATGTGAGCGCAGCCCTGACTGCTGTGGAGAAGTGGCATCGTCTGTGTCTCACTCCTGCACCTAACCTGCTCCCTGCGGTTAAGCTCGAGATGGAGTCAGGCAGGTGCTTTTACAGACCCTGTGTGCTCACCTGCTCAGCCAAGAGCTGAGCCTGGCAGGAGCCTTCTCTTTTCACCTCCCATGATTTTGTGTCGCTTTACCGGAGAGGCAACAGAAGTTTGAAATGAAGAGGAAAGGAGAGTAGGCATGATTATTTCTTCAAACCTCTTTTTCCTTCTGACCAAAATCACTCCAGTCTTTTCAAGGCTGAGATTCAGCCTTTAGTAATTTCCTTTTTACTCCCATTTAAGAGAGCACGGGAAATGACCTACCACATATTTCACAAGGATATGTTTACTAATGGCATATATGGCATTGTAATACATTTCCACTAAGGGTCTCAAAGTGTGAGGACAGAAAAGACTTCTGTGGAAACTCCAAGGCTAAGGTTTCTGAGAGATGTGGAAGCTCATTTCTGCAAGGCGTTTTTGCTCTCCTGTGTATTTATTTCAAGGAATAAGGACCCCATTGAACCTAAGAAGGAGCAGAGAAAGTACAGGAGAGACATGAGCAGGTAGCTACAAGTGTGCTGTTGCCACCCATACAAACAGGTTGGAGTATATTTGCTTGTTAAAATGCTGGAAGTGAGTGGTGGTGCACGGGCAAGATTAATCCCAGAATCAGCACTACGCAAGAAAAGTCTCTCCTGAAAAAGTGGAGGGTTTAGATTGATGTTTTCCAGTTGTACCACTGTGCAGATTTTGGGTTTCTGGTAGGACCTTAGAATACTCTGCTTTGATTTACCTGAGTGATTTTACTCAACATTCTGCTCAGAAGAGGAACCAGAACACTCCTGGAACTGGTTGTTCCTCACCCAGGATATAGTCCTTTTTCTCAAACAGTCCACAGCTGAGAATAGACTTAAAATGCACCAGCCAAAAGTTTCAGCAGCTGTCATTTCTTCCTACCCCAAATTACCTTTCCTCCGTCTCCAGGGAAAATACCAGACATGCAGCACAGGTGAGAAAGCCCCGCTTCTGAACTTATTATGCCATATAACGTGGATCTGACTGCAACACAGAGCCAGGCGGTGGAGATCACTTGCTGAAGCTACCCACTTCCTGGCACCTACTGAAGTTCATTAAGGAGAAGGCTAATCTGTGCTGCATATCTCTGAATACTATTGTCTTGTAAACTGAGCTGAATGGAGTCAGATGATAAAAATGGTCTCCTGTGTAGGTTTTTGTAAGAGGAATGACTTCTACCTAAAATCATTATTTTTGCTTTTTGTCGGAAGTGACTTGCCTGCTCTGACAATTAAATGTAAAATGGACTTCTGTACATGCTTCATAGTTTAGAAATATGTTTCTATAATGGCTTTGGCTCATGCACTTAAAATGTGTATAAAGATTGAATCAAGCTCCTATTCTATTAAGATATTTTGTTAAAAAAAATTCTGCAGCAAATATTAATTGTTTAAAGCATTAAACTGCCACTTTACAGAGATAGTTTCAGGTCAAAGAAGTGTATTTGTAACCTATTACAAAACCACCCCCTTAATTGACTAAGAAGGCAGTATTTTAAAAATCTATCAACAGGTAGCCCGAGTATGATCACTGAAATTTTACGGGTGTAACTATAGTCAGAATTTGGTCTCTCATTTATTTCTATGCCATACATATGTTTTGCATTTCTCTTAGCTTGGATAACAAGCCTAGACTTCTGAGTTTCATATTCTCATTTGTTGATTTAGTCCAACAATTTTGTGCTTACATTGCAAGACAATTTTTCTCTTAATTTTCTTTCCATTAGAATGTCTAAAAAAAGGAAATACTTCTGTTGGTTCTAGATTCCATTAAAGGCTAAATTTATCCAAATGGTTAACCAAAACTGACCTTATGTTCCCATTCAAGGTTTAAACATGCTCCTAGGATTGTTTATATTTATGATTCACTTGCTCTCTTAATTGTACATCTTAGAGTTCTCCAGGTTGTAATGCTTGCCTCAATATCAAAATGAATAGAAAGGTTAGCACAGTTTTATTAACTAATGATTTCCTGGAAAAAAAAACCAAACAAACTATAATATGAATAGTGCTGTAATGCCTTTAGGTGGTGGTTAATAGGAACTTTGGCATTTTTAAAATCATATCAGGTAAATCCTTAGGAGAGAGTCAAGGGGATTTGTGTATCTTCCAGTCAGGTTTTAACACAGACATTAATTGCTTTTAAGTAGAACATTCATGGGTTTTTGCATTTCCATCTGACCTCCTTCAGGGTAAGTTGCCTTCACACAGTCCAGATCCCATTATGGTTTTTAAGCCAAGTTAATTTTCTCAGAATTTAAAAAAAAAACCCACCCAAAATACCACCGACAAAACCCCCCTGCTTGACACCCTTCTCCCTTCTTCTCCAGGAGAATCCTCTTCCAGATACTTGCCTCACCCTTCTTCATGCAATGCCCTCTACATTTCATGCAGCTGCCCTCATGCTCTCTACTTTCCCCTCCCAATTGTCCAGCCCCTACAGGCTGGGACCCTGTTTTAGCTACCAGTGTCCGGGGTTGACAAGGAGCTAGGTGTATTCATGTTGTCTTTGCAACAAAGGTGAAAATAAGCTCATCATTTTGGCCTCTGAATTAGTTCCGTTTATAATACTGCAACTAGACATGGGTGTTTTTCATAGCATCTATCATGACAGTATCAAAGCATTTCATAATATTAAAGATATATCAAATGTATTGCTAGGAGGAAGATCTTTCTTTTCTTGTTCTTTTAATCCAGTTTGTTCAAATAAAATAAGCTGCTAGCAGATTTCTTTACTTTCCATTTGGCTATTAGTTGGCACATACTTATTTCAGTAGAAGAGTTCTGTTGTGCATTCGAAAACTGGGAAGATTCGGGCTCAACCAGATCTGTTGTGGAACCCTGTTCCATAGAAATCCTGTTGGGTTTTTTTTTCCTCCTCAAAAATTTTCCTCTTCTCTCTCAGCAGGATACAAGCTGGACTCCATCAGACCCTGTTTTTAGTGATGAATAGGAAATATGGATGGGAAGACAGAAAGAGAAATAATTCTCCACAGAGATCATAATAAAGAGCTTGACTGGCTTGAAAATCTGATTGGCAGCCAAGGCAGGTGCCAAGCATATGTATCACAAATTCGTGCTGGTTAGCATCAGCACGCATTTGCTGAGAGAAGGCTCCGTATTGTGCTCCAAATACAGCTAGTGCCCATCCCTGGACTAGCTGTAAGTCAAACGCTTCCTTACCATTTCTCATGGGAAAACATAAATACTTGAAAACTCAAGACAAATAACTGGAAATTACTGGATCAAAAGGCACAAGAAATGTAATTGTACAGAAATGAGCACTCAGTTTCCTCTTGTCCTGAGGTTTCAGAGTGAACTGGAATATAACCTTGCTGCTTTTTTAGGCAGAGGTTGCAAGCAGCCATGGGAGTCTGTTCTTCCTCACAAATGCCTTTGCTATGTGGGACCCAAGGTTTTCATGTGGAATGGTTAGAAAGATGTTTACGACAGCACAAAGATATTATGAGGTACTGCTATCTTGTTATAGCAGACAAGTCTCTAAAGGACATATCCCTGTTGAAAATAAAGCTTTTCAATTTGGTCTTCAAGATCGATCTAGGAATTTAATGAAACCCAGTGATCATCACTTCGGTTGTTTTTTATAGCTGATTAAGCTGGAACCAACAAATGAATAGCACATTACATATGTGTTTTAAAAACAATGAATAATACTGTAAGTAAAAATATCATCAAGGATATAAACTCAATACAGAAGTCAGAGAAAAGGAACCACTTTAATTCCGCAGAGAACTGAGAAATTTCATTCTCTAAGTACAGAACAAATGAAAAATGCTGGGGCATATGTTAGCTTTTTACTACCCTGTAATTTCTGAAGATTAAAACACTTCAATGTTCTAATGTATGAAATTTTGTTTAACTTTTATTAGGTTGGTATGTACTTGGAAAGAAGCTGGTGTGTCACCTCAAGGAAACAAGCAGTTTTCTAAAAATAAAGATATTTGTTCCATTCTCTGAGTCGTTTTCTTTTTTTTTTAATGTTAAAAAAACTATTTTTCTTTTTCCCTCATCAGATACTTAGGCTTTGAAATATGATGTTAAGAAGCATCAATATTCACTTTTCTGCTAATTCTCCTCTACAAGGAGAGAAAGGCAAGTCAACTGATCTCTTTTCAGATTTCCAATTTTTAATCATGCATTGGATCAGCTCCTGTTTTACTAAAACTTTTATTTTATCATACAAGAAACTGTGGCAACTCCTTTTGGTTCAGTATGGTAACTACAGAAATACAAGGTTCACAAGGGAGGATTAGACACTGTACTATTGAACACTGAGAAGTTCAAAATTTTGGCCCTTGGCTGCCCAGAGGAATTTGTAACCTCAGATTTGGCACCCCATCTGTTGCTTGGAGAGTGGTGTGGGCTTGGAGAAGCAGGTACACAGAAGCCAACAAGCTGGCTGCAGAATAAGGTAATGCTAGCCCACAGGAAATTGGAGAAGAACAGGGACTCAGGGATTTTTCCTCCAAAATGTACTATGTTTCTAATTTTGACCTGGATAGAAATACAGCTCTTTCACAGCCATGAACCCCTTCTTGGACTGAAGTGTCTAAGTTGAGTCAATCTTAATTTTTTTTTCCAGAAACAGAGGAAAGAATAGTAGCTGTTCTCCTCCTTCCCTCAAGCATAAGTTTAAAAATTCATTGGGTAGATAGAGATTGAGAATGTTTCAAAACCACAATGGTCTTCATATTAACCTGGGATACTTAGATGCACATCCCTTCTCCAGTGAATATAGAAATATATTAACAAAGAGGAGAAACAGGAGAGACAAAATTTACCCATTCCACATCTTAAAAGCAAGGGAAACTTTCTGAGGGATGAAGTTTCCTTGTTCAGTTAGCCTGATTGGGAGGCTCTGACGCCCTCGCTTTCTGCTCTCCTCTGCTGTACAGGAGGGTTGGTCTGCTGGGCCTGGGGGACCCCAAGGCTGGGGTTTGCTGCCAGGATCCCAACAAGGTGGAGCTGCATGGAAAGTTCAAACACTCAGAGCAGGCTGAGGGGATCAAGCCCACATATGACAAAAGCTCAAAAATGCTGCTTTGTGAATCATGGATACGAGAGAAATCTTGCCAGTGACAGTTTGTACAGCATTTAGGTGGCTGTGTAAATGCTCAAAGGCGAAAGTGCAGTGGCTGGAGAAAGCGCTGATGAAAAACGAGCTATCTGTGCATTTAAGTGGCAGTAGTGCGAGGTTTACCAACTGAAAACCTACGATACCTGATGTTGCATTTAGGGATTAAAAGTGGTGTTTAGACTCTCAAACCCCCCATTTTCTTTTAGATTTTTTTTTTTTAATGAGAATATAAATCACTCAAAGTAGGTCAAGAGTGAGATTTTCAGAAATGCCCTGCATTGACTTGGAAAAACATGATAAATAGCACATCAAACAAGACAAAAAGAGTAGGATCATTGGCCTTTCTGAAAATGCCCTGTCTTCAGCAAACCACAGAGCCCTGGTTTTGGTAACACTCTGCATTTCTGTGTCTAACAAGCATGCCTGAAACATAAGTGAAAATGACTTTCTTTTTTGTTTTGTTTAAAAGCAATATATCCATATTTCAATATGCTTTTTCTTCCAGTTTTCATGTAACTTAAAGTCTGACTCAGGAAGTTCTTGTCACATTAAACATTAAAAATTATTACTTACCCAATGACCATTAGTATGAGAAGATATCTCATTAATTATGAAAATTAATCCATCTGCTTTCTGGGTGCTGAGCTGTTATGTTTTCCAGTGTTGCCACAAAGGGCTGAAAGTGAAGATTCTCATAGGGACATAGTGGACCAGGTTCTGGAATTATAGATTAGAAAATACAATCAAAATCAAAGAAGCTGGCAACACTGAGAATATAAATTGGAGAAATTAATTCAGTTATGGGCCTGCATGTCACAATGGATCTTCTTCCAGTAAAATAAATAAATAAATAAATACATAAATAAATAAAGTGTTTTCTGTTGTTCTTTAGTTGGGAGGGAGATCTGCAGTCTCTATGAAGTTAAAAGGTAAAGACTGTCAAGATATGGGGATAGAAAATCCTGTGCTTCCTCCATTCAAGTCTTTTAGCCTCTTGTTTGTGGGATGAGAAGGTGAAGAAGAAATCATTGTATGGTTCATTCTCATATCCAAACGGACAAGTAAGTCCTTCGCAAAAATGGATTGTTAAACCTCAGGAAAGTAGTCTGCAGGACAGAAGACATGCTGCCTCTAGCAGCTCAGTGAAACATGGGATTGAGTACAAATAAGGCAGCAAAAATCCAGTCCACAAGCAGGAGACAGGTAGAGCCAGTTCAGGCTGCACAAAGGGTGAGTCTAGGCAAATGCACCTACCACCACAGGCCAAATCATTCAGTTTTCAAAAACAACATGTAAGAACAAAAAACACATCACAGACAACTGGGCTGCGACTTTTCCCATATCCCTACAGAGTGGAGAGTTTCCAATTGTTCCTGCTGGGGAAGGATCTTCTCCTTTGCCCCTTGGGGAGAGAAGTTACTTCAGCTACTTACAAAATTATTTTTGTTGTTTACATATTGCAGTATATATAGTATATTCTATAATTACATATTTTAAAATTATTTTGGTTTTGCCAGCCACTGGAAAATGTCCTCTGCTCTGAAAGAGAGGCCAATTTTAGCACACTATTTGCCTAAGCTTAGGCAATTCTGGCAAAGTTTGTAGGGCCATTTGGGATAAGAATCATAGAATCATAGAATCACAAAATCATAGAATCATAGAATGGTTTGGGTTGGAAAGAACCTTAAAGATCATCTAGTTCCAACCCCCCTGCCATGGACAGGGACGCCTTCCACTAGACCAGGTTGCTCAAAGCCCCATCCAACCTGGCCTTGAACACTTCCAGGGAGGGGGCATCCACAGCCTCTCTGGGCAACCTGTTCCAGTGCCTCACCACCCTCACAGTGAAGAACTTCTTCCTTACATCTAGTCTAAATCTACCCTCTTTCAGTTTAAAGCCATTACCCCTTGTCCTATCACTACATGCCCTTGTAAAAAGTCCTTCTCCAGCTTTCTTGTAGGCCCCCTTTAGGTACTGGAAGGCTGCTGTGAGGTCTCCCCGGAGCCTTCTCTTCTGCAGGCTGAACAAGCCCAAGTCTCTCAGCTTGTCTTCATAGGAGAGGTGCTCCAGCCCCCTGATCATCTTCGTGGCCCTCCCCTGGACTTGCTCCAACAGGTCCGTGTCCTTCTTATGTTGGGGGCCCCAGAGCTGGACACAATACTCCAGGTGGGGTCTCACAAGAGCAGAGTAGAGGGGGAGAATCACCTCCCTCAGCCTGCTGGCCACACTTCTTTTGATGCAGCCCAGGATACGGTTGGCTTTCTGGGCTGTGAGTGCACATTGCCAGGTCGTGTTGAGCTTCTTGTCAACCAACACCCCCAAGCCCTTCTCCTCAGGGCTGCTCTCAATCCACTCATCACCCAGCCTGTATTTGTGCTTGGGATTGGCTCGACCCATGTGCAGGACCTTGCACTTGGCCTTGTTGAACTTCATGAGGTTTGCATGGGCCCACCTCTCAAGCCTGTCAAGGTCCCTCTGGATGGCATCCCTTCCTTCCAGCATGTCAACCGCAGCACACAGCTTGGTGTCGTCGGCAAACTCACTGAGGGTGCACTCAATCCCACTGTCCATGTCACTGACAAAGATGTGAAACAGTGCTGGTCCCAATACTGACCCCTGAGGAATGCCACTCGTCACCGCTCTCCACTTGGACATCAAGCTGTTGACCGCAACTCTTTGAGTGCAACCATCCAGCCAATTCCTTATCCACCGAGTGGTCCATCCATCAAATCCGTGGCTCTCCAATTTAGAGACAAGGATGTTGTGTGGGACAGTGTCAAATGCTTTGCACAAGTCCAAGTAGATGATGTCCATTGCTCTTCCCTTGTCCACCAGTGCTGTAACCCCACCATAGAAGGCCACCAAATTTGTCAGGCACGATTTGCCCTTAGTGAAGCCATGTTGGCTGTCACCAATCACCTCCTTTTTTTCCATGTGCCTTAGCATAGTTTCCAGGAGGATCCGCTCCATGATCTTGCCGGGCACAGAGGTGAGACTGACTGGCCTGTAGTTTCCTGGGTCTTCCTTTTTTCCCTTTTTAAAAATGTGGGTTATGTTTCCCCTTTTCCAGTCAGTGGGGACTTGCCCGCACTGCCACGACTTCTCAAATATAATGGATAGTGGCTTAGCCACCTCATCCACCCATTCCCTCAGGACCCACGGGTGCATCTCATCAGGCTCCATGGACTTGTGCACCTTCAGATTCCTTAGATGGTCTCGAACCTGATCTTCTCCTACGGTGGGCGGTTCTTCATTCTCCCAGTCCCTGCCTTTGCCTTCTGCGTCTTGGGCAGTGTGGCTGGAGCACTTGCTGGTGAAGACAGGCAAAAAAGTCATTGAGTACCTCTGCCTTCTCCATGTCCCGGGTAACCAGGTCTCCTGTTTCCTTCCGAAGAGAGCCCACATTTTCCCTAGTCTTCCTTTTATCACTGACCTACCTATAGAAGCTTTTCTTGTTGCCCTTGATGTCCCCGGCCAGATTTGATTCTATCAGGGCTTTAGCTTTCCTAACCTGATCCCTGGCTGCTCAGACAATTTCTCTGTATTCCTCCCAGGCTACCTGTCCTTGCTTCCACCCTCTGTAGGCTTCCTTTTTGTGTTTGGGTTTGTCCAGGAGCTCCTGGTTCATCCATGCAGGCCTCCTGGAGTTTTTGCATGGCTTCCTCTTTGTTGGGATGCATTGCTCCTGAGCTTGGAGGAGGTGATCCTTGAACATTAACCAGCTTTCTTGGGCCTCTCTTCCCTCCAGGGCTTTATTCCATGGTACTCTACCAAGCAGATCCCTGAAGAGGCCAAAGTCTGCTCTCCTGAAGTCCAGGGTAGCAAGCCTGCTGTACGCCCTCCTCACTGCCCTAAGGATCTTGAACTCCACCATTTCATGGTCAGTGCAGCCAAGGCTGCCCTTGAGCTTCACATTCCCCACCAGCCCCTCCTTGTTGGTGAGAACAAGGTCCAGCACAGCAACTCTCCTTGTTGGCTCCTCTATCACTTGGAGAAGGAAGTTGTCATCAACACATTCCAGGAACCTCCTGGATTGCTTATGCCCTGCTGTGTTGTCCCTCCAACAGATATCGGGGTGGTTGAAGTCCTCCATGAGGACCAGGGCTTGTGAAAGGAAGCTGCTCCTATCTGTCTATAGAGGGCCTCATCCGCTTGGTCTTCCTGGTCGGGATGGACCACCAAGGCAATTAATGAAGTAGGTTCTTAAATTATGGTTTTTTAAAGGCAGATTGTTTGTTCAGGCAGATAAAAATGAGTTTTTTTCATTAAAAACCTGCTTAGGTGGGCTATGCTGCAGCTGTGCCATGCTTCATTTTGTCTGGAGGACTACAAAGACCAGAAGATAAGCAGAAGGTAGAGTGAGGAGAGAACAAACAGCAAAACAGCACAAAGACAAAACATAATTATAAGAGCTTGATCCTGAAGCCACAGAAATTAGTGTCTGTAGCATCTTGATTGGTCAATCTACTTCTAGTGCCAAAGCCTTATAGTGTAGGTATGTTATATGCATGAAATCTGACATTTCTGAAATAAAAACCTTCAGTGTTTTATTTGTAGATAAGGGACTTGCTGCTCTTTCATAGCATTCCAGTGCAGGCTTCTGACCGATATTTTTAAAAGCTTTGTTTTGAAATTTTAAGAGACCTTCAAGCTGGACTTTGGTAAAATGACCTGAGTTACTCTAATTCCCTGTACTTACCAGCTGACAGCTGAATACCCACTTGATCATATCACAAAATGTACCTCATTTTGTTCCTCTGAGCAATTTATTCAGTTGTCAAAGTCATTAGAATATGCTTGCTAATAAAAGATGTATTCTTTATTGTATATGCAATCCTATTGTTTGAAGTTAATACAAGCCTGTTTGAAAACAGCAGTTTCCATAGGAACAGTTTTCCCAAATAAATCTTACATGGAGAAGTATGTCATAAATAATTGGTCCTGCCCTGAGGGAACCGTTAAACACCCAAAGAAAATGCATGGGTAGAGACAGAGAAAAGAAAAGCTATGAGAAAGGCATAAAATGATGGCAAATTGGGAAAAGTACATATTTTTTGCCTATTCAGAATTCTTTTCAAAGTTAAAAAAAGTACAAACGTCCCTTGTTTTCGGAACTTTGCTGATATAGAGTAGGAGTCTATATTTTACCCCTTAGGATCTTAGTTGTGTTCAAGTTCAAGTTACACTCCATGCAAATCTCCTTAAATTATATTGTTGTGATGTCTTGGTTTTAGTTTATCCATTTATATTGCACACTGCCTCTTTAACCAACAAGAAGAATATACACATGCTTGCAGTACATTTTTAGAATGTAAATTTTAAAATGTATAAATTCTATGTAACATCTTACAGAAAGGATAAACATTATGTTATAACATCTTCTCAGACTACGATACCTCAGGAAAAAAATGTGCTTGCATCCAATAAATAACTAGTCTCCCTGGAGAACACAATATAATGGATATTTTCACTGTCTAAGACTCTCCTAGGAAAACTGGAAAACATAAATTTGCTCTCCTTTTAAAGCCAAGGAGAAGTACCAAAACCATAGAAACACTGGTATTTGATAATGCCTGTAATATAACAGGGGCCCTCACTGCTCAGCAAGCAGGTGTTGGGTGCCATTTATGGGTAGGGATGTAAAGGAAGGGCCTCAGGCACCTGTTTCAAGTGATGCTTCAGGAGTTGTGGCTTTGGTTACTTAATTTTATCTGTACAAATGGAGACAGTTGAATTCTCTTCAGCAACGGGCTCTAAAAGCCTTGTCTGAGTCACAGTTTCCAAACTATAAGAAAACTCTGAGTATATGTTCAAGTAATTGTTTGGTTTGAATTATATTTTAATTCTGGTTAGTTTTTGACAGTTAATTATAAGCTTGGTCTGGAAGCCTCAGCAGCAATGGCCAAGGCAGAGAGCTGCCAGCTTGACTAAAAGCTCTGGATAGGATCCAGATCCAGCTAACTTCTGTAGGCATGTGATTTAATTTCCTGAGCTTTTGTCCTCTGCCATGACTTCAGGGTGGACAACACAAGGGTATTGCTTTGTAAAGATGTGCAGCTTGCAGGAATCCCTGTCTGGAGAAAAGAGCATCTCCATTAAATGCTAAAAGCTGAGTTTTCTGTTTCTTAGTGATGAGCTAAATTAGGTAGCAAATAATTGAGAAGGAGATTAAACAGGAATACAAATAGCATTTACCACAATATCTTTCAGGGCCAGCTGACAAGGAAATGACTTCTATCGTGCTGCCATTTATAATAGTGGGTCAGCTGGCTAAGATGTCTGGCTAGGTAAACAAAATTCATCAGCTCAGTTAAAATAAATAACTGGAGTGTAAAGTATCTGAAGTGATCTGTTGCATCTTCCTGAAAATCTTTTCCTTATGACAATGAGTAATGACCCTAAATTGTTGAATGTCTCCTCTACTTATGCAACTGAGGCCTGCAATTATATTCTTTTTCATTTGGAAACTTGACACATTTGGTTAGCCAAAGCCCTAAAAGGAAGTTATATCCAATATAAGGTTGAATTATTCTATTCGGTAAAGAACTGGCCTCCAAGTTCCTCATTCAGTGCCCCTCCACACTGGAGCGTTCACTCATACAAGGCCAGATTGACTTCATTGGACTTACGCTGATTTACACCACACAAGAATTTGGTTCCACCTGCTAATAATTGCCAACACCTTTTGGTGGAAAAATATCCAGATAAGCCCCAGGGCAGACTGGAGGAACAGGACACAGGATGTGTGATCTTGGCGGGGGACCCCAGATGGTGGTGCGTAGGACAGTCAATGACTGTGAACTCGGAATGGAGTTCAGATCAGTAGAAATGTGCCTTTAATGTCTTACATTTTCACCCCTGTATACTTCACTGTGACATTAAAAAGAATTGTTGTGTTTTTTGTTGCAAACACTGAATTGCTTGCAAGCCCACGTACACAGACAAACATGACAAAAACTTCTTTAAATACCATGACTGGTTTATTTCTACCAGGGAGATACAACACCAGCTCCAGAGAACACTGGAATGCATTTAAGAGGCCGTGCATGGCTATCTGGAACTGTGTTACAGTTATTTCTCATACATATTTAATTTTAAACAAAGGGATTAACTCTGAGAGGGTAATATCTGCTTCTGGGAGTGCCACAATCACGGTAGCCTTCCCCAAGGTGTATGTGTGTTATGTAGGACATCTATAGGTAGAGATAAGACATGCAGTCTACACAAAATCTAGTAGAAAGATGGTGTTTACAGCTATAGGTGTCCACATTTCCGCACTGTAGAGTCAGATTCACCACTAAAATCATGCAAGACTGTGAAAGCAAGGAGATCTCATGGTACCAGATGATCATAATGAACACAAGAAGCAGTGCTATCATCTGTAATTTGATATAAATGCAGCACGAACTCTTATGTAGATTCTATTATAGCCTTTCCAGATTATGGGCTGTGAAATTGCTATCTCATAAGCAATGCTGGAGAAAGTGTAACAGAGATGGAATTTAAAACAGACAATTTGGTTCTGTCCCAAAACACAGAATTGCTGATAGGAAACAATAACAGTTGCTAAAAAATGCTACTCGAATGAGAACGATAGCATTTCCTCTGCAGGAAATTATCTTAGGAGTAGAAAATACCTAAGTAGTAAATGACAAAACCCAAAAGCCTGTAAAAATATTGTTTCTGACAGGGAAACATTCCATAATCAAGACAGACAGCATTCCCATAGTCACTAATGAACCAGTGTACTGTGTGCACACCTAATGAAGGTGCAGACCTGAATTTGTTCTTCTTGAAACAAAAATTATAAAAAAAGAAGTTGCATGGCCTTTCTTTCTTTTTGCCCATTCCTTAATTCCCTTCCTCAAAATCTTTCTCTTTTTCTCTGAACTCACAATCCTTTCACAACCAGAATGGATCCTGCTACCCTCAAATGTTGTTAATTAATTCTGTCACATAAACAGTAACTGTGACATTCAGAAAAAGCACTGAAGATACCCTGCTTCTCCCATTCAACAGTTGCCATCCCTAAAAACACTTAAAAACCATGAGTCAAGCTCTTTTCCTCCCCCAGCAATAAGATGATTAAATAATAATAGTCATGCTTTAGGGATTTCTTTTTATTTGCCTTCTGGTTCCTTACCTTGGACTCACTTCACATGAGAAGCCTTTTTTCTCCATAACCACAAAAGTTAAAAACTTTCTTTAAAATTGAAAAGTAGGATCTACCGTAAGATCCTGATTCCAGGAACTGGGACTGTGAGAACTACCCTGAAGTTGTGAAATCACAATAAAACCACAAGTGTTGGCAACAGTGCAATTTCTCCATGAGGATGCTTTAGTTTTATTGTTAGTTTCCTCACTGTAGGGCTCAGAGCGTGGAAGAGGGGACAGTGGAAAGGGATTTCCTCTTCTCAAGCCTGGGAAAGGGGGGAAGGTGCCTGGTAGATCCTGTCCCTGCCCTCTCATTCCTACGTTCACAGGTGACAAGAGCTGTTCCTGGGGAACCTCTTGCCCAAGGGTGGTGGAGGTGAAGAGCGTAGGGAGGTGGAAGGGGGAGTGACACTTTAAAATGTGAGGGGAAATGAGTCTCAGGTTTCTTACCCCTGGAGGAGGGCGGCAACAGGGGGCAATCACAGGTGAATTCCCTGTGACTTGGCCAACCCAGGGAGCAGCTGAGGTCCCACACCAGCCTTGTGCTTCAGACTTACACAGAAACCCTCAGCTGTGGTCTAATACCACTTGGAGAAGAAGAGCCTCTTCTGCTGGCAGTTCATGTGGTCCAGCAGGCTCGTTCAGTAAGAATGGTGTATTTTACAGCCTGCGTTTAAATTAAAGACTCAGGAAGATGCTTTTTTCCTCCTCTTGAAAGAACAAGAAGCCCAATTCAGCTTCCCTGGCGTAATTTCTAAAAATGAAAATTGTCTATAAAAAGTATGACCTAACATTTGTTTGCATTTTTTAACAAAGCAGCAAGGCTGAGAGCATACATTTTTATAATTTCTGGATTTTCTTTTCTTAGCAATAATGATTTGACAATAACTTAGCACAACTGACCAGTACTAATGTCATAATTATAGAGGTGGTTTTATTGTGCAATAAGTGAAAATATAGAGCCACTTGCAACTTCTCTCCCTACCTCTCTCCTATTTCTTGCTAGACTGAGTTATCTGATGATCTTATTTGCATTGAATGGTAAAATTGTTGTTAAGTTGTTGTCACTTCTTCTCAGTGAGACAGGACAGACTTTATGTTCTTCAAAGCTATTTAAATTCTTTTGGCTGGAAAGTTCAATTATAGACAGTGACTTCAAAAACTGAAGAAATATTCTCTAAGTTAATTTTGCCCTCCAAAAATCCAGATGTTTATATTTAAACACCATTTTTTACAGGATGTTTTTTTCATAATATTATAACTAAGCAGAATCTTGAATTCCTTCTTAGCACTAAGGCAAAAGTAAGAAAAATGAAAAATAGAGTACATGTTTTTTGACAGTACTGTGACTTCCTAGTGATACTACAGGGAATAAAAAAACTATAGAAAGAAACAAAACCTGAAACTGAAAAAAGTAATCTGGTAGCCTAAATCTCTGCCTAGATCGGAGACCAGTGCATTTGGGAGTGAAGAATAAATTCACCTAAAGCAGTAGTTTCAGGAGACTATAATTTTTTGTGAGTTTGGGGAATAGTTTTAGCCCTTCTGGAATGGGAGTTGGAATGTGGGTTAAGAAGAAAAGGATGAGAGGACTCTTCTATTTGGACATTTTCCAAAGGAATAATTTAAACTTTTTTCATTTCAAAATGACATTTTAATTTTAAAGTCAAGTATTTTAATATCATGTTTTAAGAACTGAAGTGATCATGAAGTGAAACAGTTTGTGGGCCAGGTGAAGGTGTTCCATTTTTACATCAGCTTTTCCGAAATATTTTTTTTTTTAAGTAAAACAGTGGGGAGAGAGGTGGGGATTTGACCAACCAGCCAAAAAAGTCTGTTGCTCACTCACATCTAGCCGTAAGTCAATAAAAGGGTTTTCATTAATCTTTTTGGATATCACAGTCCTATGTAAATTTGTTTATGCTCTGATCTAGGGGTAAAAGATGTGACGGTAGACTGTTTGCTCAGGAGCCTGTGATCTGTTCCCAGCTGGCTGGAAAGCAGGGTGGGGGTGACTTTGCCCCACTCCCTGCCCCCCCAGTATAAGGTGCACCTTTTGCCAGACTTCTATAAAAATCCAGAGATTAATTCCTTCCCAGATCCACTTGTTACACCGCTCCATCTTCAGTATTTTAAAAACTTCCAAACTAAGTGACAATATATTGAATTTCCCAATTAAAAAAAAAAAAAAATCACTTAAGGTGAGATCATACAGTCCAGGGAATGACATCAACGTTTTATTTGCATCTATTCCCTGAAGACTGGGGATAGCTGCAAGACATGAAATGGTTTTGACTTTTAAGGAATTGACAACTGCCCTTGATGTACTAAATAGCAGGGGAGCAGGTGGCAATGCAATCGCCATGAATGGGTTTATAAGGCATGCTTGTGTGACTGGTTCATGATCCTAATTCTCTAGGTCAGCATCAAGGAGGAAGAGTGGCTTCTATCCATCGCCGCCAGGCTGTCATCACGTTATAACCTAAGTGGTGGAAGGAGGTCAACAGCTAATAAATCTTGTGAGTAGACTCCACTTTCAGACTGCAGTCCCTTTAGAGGTTGCTGCTGTCTTTTTCCCTTTTCTTCTTTTACCCCCAGTGAACATTTACATCCCCAGAAGCATTTGGCTTTTCCTGGCCTCTGACAAATGCAAAATACTAGGCTTTGAATAGGAAGCTTCCGCAGTTGCCAGTTAGTCTTTGAAAGAACCAGAGAAAATACATTGCCAGATTTTTCTTTTTCTTGAGAGCTCTGAGATAAAGGTTCTGATTAAAGACAGGGCTGTGCAATTACATGAACTTCTTGAAGGGCATTTTTTCTCAGTAGCTTTGATTAAATTATAGAAAGGTTATTACATTAAGAAAATGATGCCATTTAGCTGTCCTCTCTGTGCTTTAGAGCTAGTTGTGAAAGAGCTGTATTACAGAGTCTGTTATAGTATTGATGGATATGTGCATAGTGTCAGGTTCACCAGTACTCTGCTAAGACTCAGCAGAAAAGCAGCCTAGAGACCATCACTTTATTCATTCCTCTCTTGTGCAAAAAAATGGTCAGGAAAGTGCAAATGAGAAGTTGCACAGGGGATAATTAGCACAAAGGTATTTGTGAAATCTGAATCCTGAGTTGTTTATGTCTTGAAGTATTTCATAGTAACGCATTATGTTTTATAGTTGCTTAGATTTCATGCTGTCTTGCTTGACTATTTCCACTTCGCTTTGCTATTTGTACTGCAGAGGCAGTGTTAGGCTGTTTCTTGTTCCAGAACAAAGGCAGAGACCCTGAGACAGCTGGACTGAGTGGTGACAGCCCAAGGAACCACTGTTTTCCCCAGAAACATGTGTAGCTAAATGACATCCATCTACTATAGATACAGTATTGCTGCCTTCCAGAGACTAGTGGTGACAGGACAGGACAAGACATCTGTGCTTCAGACAGAGCCCCACAAGAAACAGGTATCTGAGTGGCTGGAAACAAGATTGTTGCATCTGCTAGGGCAATGTCTTGTACTACACACAAAGACCAAAGTTTGACTTAAGAAGCCATGCTCATTATTGAATAGGAGATGTACTGAAAGTATACTATGAATTGTAGCTATCTAAATCCCATATTTTCCTGTATTTCCTATTATTTCTGGAGTACAGAGCCTCCACGATGTGCTGTAGCTTGAAAATTGGTAAGAGTATACTTGCTTTCTGAATAAATGTGTTTCTGAGCCAAAAGTAAAAATGTCTCAAAACCAACTTCAGGTGGCCTCATGCGGCAGCCGTAGGTGGCACGACACAGACTGAGGGCAGGGAGGAGAGCACGGTACCCTGTGTCATGGTTCACCCCGGCACAACCGCAATCTGCAAGAACTGCATTTCTGACAATGGCAGCGTAACAAAGACACTGCAGAAGCTCTGGTGGTTTGATGTTATGTCTACGAAAAATAAATAAAGCAGGGGAAAGTTAACATTTATTCCATTCACTTCTCTAATGGAAGCAAAACATTCTCTTCTCAGTCCCATGCCACATATTTTTTTGGTCCATTTCTTAAAAGTACATAAACATTAGAGAGCATTTAAGTACAGCTCTCTTCTTGAAGATATTTTTGAGGACTCCTCCAGCTTATTATCATAGAAAAAAAAAGTTTGTGTCCATGGGGCCCAGTGAAAGCTCTCCCACCAAGAACCTCAAAGCCAACCCCATTAGTGGTTTACATTATGTAGCAACAGGAATAGCAGCGCATTCACAGAATTTCAGCTGTTAAAACGATTGAAGTGCATCAAGTCTGTAGATATTGAAAGTCAGGAGCTGCAGTGATTTTATTGTTCCCTGCCACCCTGGCAGAAGACTGTCAGGGCAAGCTGGTCACCGGTGCTCAAGAAGTGGAGATTTAGCTGTCTCAAGGGTAACATCTGCCTAGGCAGACTTCTCCACCATGACTTCAGCTGTGGAGATCAGTTGATCAAAATAATAATATGGGAAAGTAAAGGCACCTTTATGAGGAATAAATATTTCTCATCCTGTTCCAGCATTTGCTCAGGAAGCACAAGTTGTTCCAAGAGAGCAGCAGAACTGTGCAGCAGTAGCAGCTGGAGTCTGTGAGGTGGTGAGGCTGTGCACTTCCTTTCTGTGGGTCCTCTCTTCCCCAATTAAACATCCAGGAGGCAGAAACCTCCCAGGCTACTTTGTCATTGGTATCTGACTCATTTCCACAGGACTGTGGAGGGTGCAAGCAGCAAGAATGAGGGAGGTGCACCAGGAAGACCACCAGCATCTGTGCTGGGCACCCTCATCCTGTGGCCATCAGCTGAAAAACGGTAAGTCAAGGGGGTGAAGGAGCTTCGTGGCCTAGAGTTTGGCAGAGGAGGCACGAAGGACATCTGAGGGCCATAGAGAGGGAGGGACAGACTATAGTCAGTTCCAGTTCATAGTATAAGTTGTGAAGGTGATCTTTCACACCAAGGTACCACACAGATCATGCTGTATCTGAAGATCAGTGAGACCTATTGGTGTCCTCAGAGAGCAGTTCACCCCTCCTTTACCCCAAGCTTTTTCCCAAATTCCTGCTGTTCAAAGTTACAGGGTTATTGAAACTTTCTGCTGCAACAAAGCTCAAGTGGATGCTGTAGGGCCAAGGCAGGACAGTCCCTGCAGAGGCTGGCATATGGGAGGAGAAGAGAGCATAGGGGGAGACCAGAGTGCACGGTCTCTAATCTGAAGTATACCTCGACATTTCAAGTTTCAGCAATTTGTCTGTATGCAAGGTAATGAAGTTTCATTGGCGTGCTGTACTAAAGGGATAAATCCAGCACCCATTTGGTGGGTGATAGATTAGAGACAATATTACCAATTCCTTTGCTAAAAAGCTATGTGGGGAAAACAGAAGTAATGTTTTTGTTTTCCAGGTATATTTTCTGCTTCTTACATTGTTCTTTAATGGAACTTCAATAACTTAAATTTAAATATTAGGAAAAGTTATGTTAACTTTGTCTATATATCCTGTATGGTCTGGATTGTGTATAATTCCTTGCTTAAGTTTTTGGCAAACTCACTGCTGGTTTATAAATACCTAGCTCCTATCTTAAATCTGCTTTAGCTTGGAGAAAACGATGAAAGAAAGCAAGCGTGTAACTTCAGAGGCTGTAGGCAGAACCCAGTGCAATGACTGCCTCGGGATATTGCAGAAGAAGAAGAACAAGCAATGACAACAGCAGCTGTCAATACTGCCAGCCTCAGGGACTCCAAAATGAGTGAGTGTCTGCTGCTTAAATAGGATAGTCATTGGCCTAGGACAAGGATTAGCTAAGCTCTCTGGAGAAGGCAAGACTGGCTTCAGATATTTCCAGTCAGCTTGACTGTTTCAGGCTTTGTGCTCATCACAACCCCATTGCTCTCAGCATCCCCAGGCTGCAACTATACTGTAGCCTTTCCCTGACTCCATAAATCTGTGCATGTGTGTTGCTTGCATAAGCCCCTGCTTGAACCTCATGTCAGACCTATGAGAACATACCTGGTATACCTCTGGATTCACTAGCATAACCCCGTGATAGAGTTGAATGCACAAATGATCCCTTTACTTGCATATCATGTAGGCATAGGCTAATGGCAGATAACACTGTGACATATGGGTATGAAGCTCTCAGAAATTATCCCAATGCTCTTGGATAGTCTGTGCTTTTATGTTGTTTGGTACTAGAAGTGACCAAATAGTTAAAATAAATAAAAAATGTGTCCTTTAAATGACAATTGACTGCAGAGGCAATTGAAGGCATCCTCAGTACCCTTCTCTTCTGCTGAGTAACTTTATAAAATGTTCCCGTGGCATGGTTCAGACCCTGGAGGGATGTGATGTATATGACAAGTAGCTCATTGTGAACAATGGGTCAGGTAGAGTTGAGAGCTCTGAATCCATTACCTTTCAGGGTCACTGAGCTGCAGGTTGTATGGAAAACACCTTGCACATCATACCACTGGAATTATAATAGGATTGAATAGAGGTGGAAAACGTATATACAAAGCAAACAGATACAGTATCCAAGTGTTAAACCTCTTGCTGAACAGGAAAAACAGAACGGGAATATCAAAGCCACACTCTGGAAGTTCTTTCACCACTAAAAGCATATGGTTTTTTGAACCACTGTTGGCTGAGGCAGAAGAAGAAAACCTGTAGATAGGAGGAAGAACAACCAACCACAACCGAAAAAAGAAGAATCTATGTTTCCTTTGATTTACGTGCTTTATGGTCCACAGAGGACACTGCGCTCTCCAAGACCGTCACTCACATTTCCTAATTCCCTCTCCATGCTGCAGGCTAAGGAACAGTCAGTCAAGCCTGAGCAGGGGAAAATGTTAACCAGAACACATCAGCTGTGAAAATCTTTAGCCATGAGCAGGCAGGTGCATGGTTTGCAGCAAAGGAGCATTGTTGCCTTGATAAAGAGTGTTATTCTCTGCACAGTCACCAAGAGAGTGCATTTATTCAATTGAGGCAGTGCTCAATACATGCCATCAATACTGTTTAGGCAGTGGAGCAGGGCTCTAGCAGCTGCTGCTCTGTATTTTCCTGCCAGAAACACAGTACCAAGAAGGTAGCTGGCCATCTCCACTCCTGTGCTGTCAATGGAGGTCTCAGAGTTTTTTGACTGATTAGGTTTCAGTTCACCATGCCTAATTTTAGGCACCTAAATAACCTGCCTAACAGTTCCCATATAACCAGAGGCTCTGAGTCACCTTCTGGGGTGCCTCAGAGCTGAATGACCTCTGGCAATATCTCTCCCTCCTTACTGATTATAGAAGGCGGCTAGTGCAAATAGGGTCTCAATGTAAAAACTTTATTTTAGATCCCTTAAGGTAAACTTCCTGCTCTGTTCTACTTCAGGATATCACCTTGTCAAAAGTTGCTGTGATGTCCTACTCCTATTCTTACTTGCTTACTCTCAAAAGAGCAGCTCCTCTGTCTGGGGTCCTTCACTCTTAAGGATAATAGAAAAGTTGAAGTTGCACTTAGAAGTTAAGCAAGACATATTCCCCTTCTAACTCTGCTTTCAGTGAGTGATTATGAAAACTTTTTCTTCTTCGTGTCGAAGGATTAGTAGATGGGGGCATCAGATGCTGAACTGGCTTTAGCTGAAGGCCACACATGTGAAAGGTAAGGCCAAACTTTTACTCACAACACTTTAATAGGTGATTAAGTTATATTACAAACAGGCAAAACCCAACAGATACACTTGAGAGCACACTCAGACACACCTGAGCCTTCTTTCCATTGTTATATACCCCATTTTCTGATACCCAAACACTCACCACTGCAGGTAGGTACTGCAATGCTTTTCTGCTCTATCTTTTTTTTTTTTTTTAAGTCCCTACGTCTCCTACTCACATCCCTTTCTTTCACTGGTCACAGCATGTGTCATCTTAACCCATACTTTGTCCCACTTCCTGATGCTCTCCTCTCCTGGGCAAAATGGGGGGGGGGGGTGGCGGGGAATTCCCCCCAGTACTCTGCCACCTACTTCCCAGGCTGTGCCTGCCATGTCTGCCAGCATGCCCAGTTGAGCCCGGGCAGAGTGGCAGCAGGTATGAGTACCAGAGGTTAGCAGGGCAGCTCACCTCACCTCCGTGGTGCGAGCGGTTTCCTTTGCACACCAGAAACCCGGTGGCTGTCTCTCAGCATCAGCCTCCAGCCATAATACAGACATTTTGGGGAGTGTTCTGTGAGATCTGGATTAACTCCTGATCTCTGCAAAAAAAGATGATACTATTAAAAAAAAAAACCAACCCAGAACACAGTTCCCTAATCTAATACAGCTTGTAATAACATGTGTCTGTAGCAGTTCAGGAGCACCCATATGTGTGTATGACTTGTGACGTGGGGGCTAGTGAGGAGAGTAACTCACTTAGCTCTGAGGCAATGGAGATCCCCTAGAGTACCTGGGAGACAGATAGGGAAGCAAATAGAAGAGATATAAGAGGATCCTCAAACTAATAATGAGTCAAACTAGACTGGTTTTTGGTTGACTGTGTTTTATATTTAGGGTTCTATGTATGTTGCCACTGACCGTCCATAAGTTGTGATTACCACTGCGAGTCAAAAGGATCTTTGATCAGTGATGCATGCTTGTTATTATTATGGCCATTCAGAAAATCTCTGCTGCAGCTACATTTTGACACAAAACACAGGTAACGTTACAGCTTGTGCTTGCCACTTTCCAGGGAACCGAAGCTGTTGTTTCACCAAGTTTGCTGTGACACAGTAAGAGCATCTCAGCTTAGTCTAAGCGGCCTTATCTCGCAAGCCAAAGGCAGTAATCATCTTCCATGGCTGGAGGCACACCGTCAGACAATCTTTTGCAAGTATCACTTCAACAACATTATGTACAACACAAGGAAAAATCTTCAATGCACTAATTTTTTCTTTTAGTATGATTTGTTTTCATTTGGAAAGCATTAAAATATTCCCATTACAATATTCTGAGAGCACACGCAATGCAATTAATGTTGTAGCTATGCCTCTGAACAGGGAAGAAAATACTCACTTTATAGAACAGTGTGAATACATTTCGAGCAAGGTAAAATTATATCGGTATATTTTGGGGGGAATTCAATACTAATCCCATCTGGACCTGATGTTTTACTGAAATGAGATCATCAATTCCTGTCTGTGTTTCCTCATGAGGTAATGTTTTATTTAAATTGTTCCTGATTTCTTCTGACAGTTTAGGCAAATGTAATTTTCATAAAAAGGACTTTTACTGCTTTCAGCTTTTTTCCTCAATATATAATTTCTAATAGAATTTTTGAGGCACTGGTGGTTCTCTATTTTTATCTCTCTCTGATGTGGATGCATGCATAATATGGCATCTCAAACCTTTACTTTCTTGAGTTGTGATTAAATGTGGTATTAGTCATCTAGATTACTGCAAATTCAGGAAGTCTTTTTAGATATATCTATATATCTATGTATCTACCTCTACCCGAATTCCTCCTTCACTTCTTTGCCAAGGAAAACAAACTACTGTTTTGTTTCCCAGCTCTAGAAGTAAAGGATAGCTCTATCAGTTATCATCACCAATCTCCTTAAAGCATGGCTTGTTTATAAACTAAGTTGAGCATCCCCTAGCAGTCACTTTCTCTGGTACCTAACCTTGGATAGTGTCCACAAAATTTGTGGTACCTTCCAAAAAGTGTATGCACACCCAAAGCTTAAAGAGGCAAAGTCCAAGAGAAAAGGTCTCTGTACTGGAATTATTATTATTATTATTAATCACAGACTTGGTTTCCAAGTGAGAACAGGTGATTGAAATGCAGTAATTTCTATACTGAAAGCAAAATAGGGGAAGACCTAGAACAAGTGGCGTTATGTATTATTTTCCTGTCAGCATCAAAATATCAGTTCGGCAATAAATTTTATCAGAGAGTGAGTACAAGAAACCCATGAGTGAACGCAAGAAGCTGTGCCTTCCAAAAGCTTATGTGGCAGAAAAGGCCAGAATTCAGGGCTATTAAAGGCATATTTATCATATTCTTGGTTACACGGCAGGAAAACACTATCCTAATATACTGCAGCATAATTGAAGAAACTTTCACTGGAGATAATACTGGAATGATCGGAACTAAGGACAAATGATAGAACTATATGAATAAAAAAAGATGGAAGCCAGGAGGCAATCTGGTGGCTATAAACTTCCCTCTTGGTACAGAAGCAAGGAGACAAGCACCAAAATTGGAAGGCAATTGATATAAAAGCAACATAGATCAGTGATACAAATCATCTCCTGATGACCAAATGCATTCTGCGACACCTATTGAATCACACCTTTTAGTTACAATGAAAGTCACTTCATGAAGCTTCTACTCCCTGATTCCCAGAGGCCTTGATCTTTAACAATTTTCTTAGATGCTAGCTCAAATCAGGGCTGCAACATGCTCTCATGACATGCCCTCTACAATTCCCAAACTTTTTCTGCCCTTTCCATACTTCTATATCACTTTTCATGTATTCACGAACCCCCTTTCACAAAATAGCCTTGGAACTGCAGTTCTCATTCCACTTCTGATCTGCATATGTAGCAAAACTCAGGAAAAAAATTACACCTAGGATCAGTTCTTCTCAGCCTATGCGGAAAACAGAAACACAAATTGCTGTCTCTGAAATTGCTAGGCAGAGTCCACAGTGTCACTTGTTTGACCACCTCTGTTTTTCCAGACTTGACAGTGGAGGAGCTTTAAGAGGGAAACACTTCCTAAATAAGCAGGATATGCTACCTCCTCACCTACTACCATCTGTCCATCATTCATTCACACAGCAGCCGAATTACGAACGAGTTCTCTGCATCCTGGCTTGCCTCATGAGCACCCTGGGTATACATGGTAGAAGGGTGCTCCACTAATCAAATAGGAATCTAGTAATACTAATGCTAGAAGTTTGCCAGTCTAGTAAAAAAATACAAAATGTCTCAACTACACTTTTATTCACTATTAGCTGAGTAAACTGAAGACACTTATTGTCCTTTTTGAGGCCTGGAAGAGGTAGTTTTGGGACACATATGGCAAAACACAACTTGAAGGCACACTACATGAAGGTGAATATGTACCTCTCTGGATGTACTGCAGAGCACCCTCAGGCCAATGATGTTACTGCCAGGAGAGCTCCAGGTCTCAAAAGCCAATTTTATTACCACTGAAGTATTCCTCAACAGGAATATGAGGGTGTTTGGAGGAGGCGATGGAGAAAGTAGATCGATATAAACCTGGTGGGACCATAAAGGGGAGACAATGTTTGGCATCTAGCATCGAAGGCTGGGCAGGAGAGGGTGCTGCAGCAAGGAGCCAAACATAGAGCCCTCTGAGGCTGAAATGGGAGCTGAGGTTAAACTCTGATCAGATCACAGAGACTTCCAGGCAAGGTATTGCAGGTGTCACACTTTGAACACTACAAAAGTGTTCAGAGCATTGCAGTGTTGAACCAGTACCACTCCATATACGTTTTGCCCATGAGGCTAAATAATCTCAAGCTCAGCATAATGTACCAGGCCTAATGACTTTCTTTCAGACCTGCTTAGCTCTATCAAATGGTAGTGGACATAGCTGGTGTTGAACATGGTGGCTACCTCAACAGTCCGCCTTTTCCCCCTTATCTTCCTTTCCACTCACTCTGAAAGGTTCATAAGGTTCCACTTAGCAGGTTGCAGGAGAGGTTAGGAAATGAGGAATGAAGTGAGCAATAAGGACTGATCCCATAAAAACTATCCATATGTCTAAGTTAGAGGAGATGTTTCCTGGTTAGAGATCTTCTGCACATCCTACACTTGTTTTCTAATTTCAGTATTAGATAAGATTTGAAATTAATTGTAACTAATATGGAAATTGATGTTTTCATGACAAATTGAATTACAACATACCAAATCTCTGTCACTGAAACTGTCTCACTGTCTTCTTACATTTGCTTTGTCAACCAAACCAATGTCTATTTTGTTTGTGAAGTACGCAAGCAAAGATTTATAAACATAAGCACATTTAAATATCCACAGATGTCAGAAAGCATTGAAACTAACTCCCATGCTAGCTCAGCAAATCAAATATGTTTAAATACCCACAGATGTCAGTGTGTTGCAACAAGTCCTTATGCCATATCAGCAAATAAAATTTAAACAGTTGCTTTGCAATGGATGTTTCAGTATAATTAGTGCCTCTGTCATGTTTTCAATAACTCTCCTCAAGCAGGAAACCCACCATACACAAGCTCCTCTACCAATTCCCTCCCGGCTTCTGTCTTAGCTGCTCGATTACGACTGTATTTCCTTCTCAGATATGTCGGGGACAAAATAGATATTGACTTATTAAGGGAGGTTTCTAAATCAACTCTAAATATTCTTCCAGCGATAATTTACCTGTCATTACTGTTATATACTATTCATTTGGCGAATTCAATCAATTTGCCAGTAGAGCAATTACCTCAGGGTCTTTACTTGAGCAGTGCCCAACTGAAACAGACGTGGTTTTAGCAAGCTAAAATTAAGGGGCCAGAAAAATACACTGACTTATATAAAATGGGAGAGATACATTGGGATTATAGATATCTAGATTGTTCTGACATTCCATAGCCAGAATATACAAAGGAGGAAATTTAATATCTTTCAGTACATAGATGTCTGAATGCAGCCACCAAGACGTCATGTGTGAATTTAGAATGTGTGTGGACAGGGATGGCAAGGAGTCAAGAAGAGCACTAGATGTTAATTGGAAATGAAATTAATCACATCCTCTATCCCTGGAGGTATTTAAAAGGCATGTAGATGTGGAGCTTAGGGACATGGTTTAATGGTGGACTTGGTAGTGTTAGGTTAACAGTTGGACTTGATGATCTTAAGGGTCTTTGCCAACCTAAATGATTCTATGATTCTGTGATTCTATGATTCTATGAAATGTGCATAGGCACTTTTTTTAGGTGTTCTGTAATATAAATAAAATAAATAAATTATAAGATTGATGTTTTATACCTTAAGTTAGAAATAAGAAAAAATATTTTTCATCTGAGGAATACCGGCATCTTGAATGAACAAATCAAACCAATATATTCCACTACCAAGAAGAGCTACAGTGGTTTCCTAATGAATATGTAATGCCTACATTAACATTTTTATTAGGCACAAGTCATCATTTTTTCATATCCATAAACACAGTAGACCATGCATGAAATTACTACTTTTCAAGAGAGTTGTGTTTCCTGTTGTAAAGACTTGTAAACCATCACTTAACTGCTGTGTGGTTTCCGCTAACAAGGTTCTTTGGGATGTCTTTTCTCTTCCGTTGGTCAGGAACCATATGGCAATGACAGAATCACGTTTTTAGATAACCCATTTGTTTAACTAAGAACAAAAAATAACTAATAGTGTAATCTAGCCTGGAGGAACTGTCATGCTCCAATTCAACAGCTTGCTTCCTTCTTAAGAGGTTTGAAAAAATTATAGAATCCTGTCTCTTCCACAGTATGTGGAAGTTTAAAATTTCTTCCTGAGATTTGGAATCCTTTACAGAGCAACTATTCCCGTCTTCTCCTGGTCTGTCAGAATGCAACTGATTTTTTTGTTCATTTCCAGTAAAATTTTATGACTAATTCAGTGCAGCTCATGTGTTCAAAATAAATTAACTATATTAGTATGAGTCAAAACGAGAAGAAATAATTTGTAACTAAATGAAGGGCCTGGTTGCAAGTTCTTTACTATGATAGGTTAGAGTCCAAAGTTAGGCTAAATAACTCTCCTAAGCTAAGTATTTCCATTTACTCATGATTCATCTAATCCCCCATTAACATGGGCAGCAATTTAGCAATGTAGACCACCATCTGGAGCACTGTCGCAGCAAAAGTTCAGCTGGATCATCCACCACACAGATGAATAATAAGTGCTGGTGGGGTGGATACGAGCCAGCTGACCAACAGGACATTTCCTTTGCCCTTGCCTTGATATGTGTTCCCACCCTACATTGCTTCTCTCCCTGCTCCCTCTGTGAAAAGCCCTCATTCACACCTGTAACCTCCCTGCATGCTGAGTTCCCACCTCTCGCCAGCACTCGCGCAGGGAGCAAAAGCCCCACCAGACAGAGCTGAAGTCAGGGGTGCAGATTCCTACGTGGTGGAAAGACCCTGCAGACAGTGGAGGCATCAGCCCCTGGCGATGGCTGGCAACGGGGGGACACAGCATGGTCCATGCTGCTCAGCTCAGCCACTAGCCTCTTCAGGGGAGACATGCTGGCATGGGTGATGGGATCAGTAAGTTGCTGATGCAGAGGATGGAAGGGCAGGAAGCTGTTACAGGAGAGCAATGAGAGGGAAGGGATTGCTGGAGGGAATCACTCCTAAGATAGCTGAGAGCAGACTTGCACAGCTCCCCATGCCCCACTCTGTCCAAACAGAGCAACATCCCTGAAAATAAATGGTCTTCTCACAGAGCAGTCATGGGATTATGCAGTTCATTTTTTTTTGTGCAAAATAGGAGGCAGGTATATATTTTTATTTGTTTACTAATACAGTGGCTAATGCTAAAACAAAATCAAAGTTTTAATAACTGCTGGGATAGTGATCGAAACACTGGAGAAGAAAATTGAAGCTGTGTGGAGATCTGACTGAGTAAATCCAAAGGATGTACTCTTTTAAAGGCAGTGAAGAGTCTTTAGTGAGCTTAGTGATAACTGTAAAATTTGATGTGGCATCAAGTTGACCAGTTCTGATTCTGAAAGATTTTGATAACTGCAAATGTACCATGACGGAGTCTATTGTAAAGAAGTTAATTTCACAACCACTTACTGCCTGGTAAGTGCAATAAATGCTTATAACAAAATTATTTGAGGCACAAGGTGTGTTTCAGAACCTACATTCTTCCTTTAGGGAAAGAGATCACAAGCCTTTGGGAGTACATTGTATTGCTATTGTGAGATAGTTTGTTTCACTGTCTCACAAACACAATTTAGAGGCACTGCATGGAGAAGGAAATTATTAATATATTAACACTATCAAGGTTTTAAATAAGACTGTATAAAACATTTGGAAAATGGTAAAAAGAAAAAAAGTAACTACATTGGAATTAAAGTTACCATAAAAGAAAAGAACCAGTGTCTTCACTCCTATTCATTCCACCCCTTGATCAAGTCATTTTTGATCCAGAATCTTTATGCATGAGTTTCTGGTTTGGTCAGATCAAAGAGATTCTGCATTCCTTGCAGTACAATTTGGTCTCACTGAGCAGTTCCTGCAATGATACAGAAAAAGTGTAGAAACATTATTATACCACTGTTTTGTGCACTCCTGAGTTTACAAAACCTAAGCCAAAAAATGCTGTGGCTTTTATGTAGTGCTGCACTGTACGGAGCTGTGAAACACAGATAATAGACTCTGAGGGACTGACTATGATTGCTGAAGATGATCTGAACAAATCTGAAAATTATCTCTGTGTAATGATACACCCATAAACTGGACCTGTAAGACCAGATTTTACTTCACATCAGTTGGACCACTTTCAGACAATACCAGAAACCTGAATATCTATTTATCAAGGATTTTACCTTTAACATATGCAAAAGGCAGATTTATTTTGCTATCAGGAATGACTGAAGAGTAGCATCTTTTATTAGGTTGTACCTGTGATAATAGCTTACGATATTTAAGCTCTAAGGATGGTGACTTGGGCATATGAAGACCCACCAGAATTTTTTCCTCTACTTGGGCTTAGACAGGTACATCAGTTAGCCTATTCTGACTTCCTCATGAGTCATCTGATTGCTTGGGAAGGATGTACGGAAAAGTAATGCAAGAAATTCTGGATTTTGGCAGAAAGTAAACAAAACAAAAAACTCAAATATTTTTGGCTGGATGCTATCCTTGAAAATGCGATTTTTAACACACAGGTATTGTGGTGTTCTGAATGAGCCAGAGATAGGCTCCTGCTGTACAATTACCCACCCTAAGATCTGCCCTTAGTGAATATTGTATTTCACATGTGAACAAGACTCTCAAATCAAAGTCATGAGAAAACCTAAGGTGGTAACAACTGAAAAAGTAACCCTGGAAAGCAATTTTTTGCTTGAACTTTTTGCTAAAGCTTTCCTTAAAACAGACTCTTTGGATGATGGTGAACACACATGACTGAAAAGTAGCTGTTACCCAGAAGAACATGAAATGACTCTCATAGTGTGGATATTGTCCAGCTTTTCAGATTATATCACCAGACAAAGCAAATTATGTTTACTTCTGGCTGAGAAAGTCAATAGAATACAGTGAATGATTCATGGCAAATCTCACTTTCGAAATTATAATAAAAAGCTTGAAAAGTTCTAACCATTTTTATATGTTTTTATATTTTTTTTTTTTTAAGGATACTGGTGCTAAGGCAATCAGTGTTCAGTATTTGTATAATATAATATAACTTGTATACAAGCCTATCATGCTTTCTGTGAGTTGAAAAAGATTCAGAATATCAAAATTGAATATCTTAAACAGTGACTAACATTGCTCATGGCAGCTATTTTTTTGGTCTTTCTACTGCGGCCAAAGGAAAATGATATGACCCTATCCATGTTTTATGTATGTTTTTGACACCTAGTTTCTGGGAATCTGTACAAGTATAGACTTGCATAGCAAGACTAGTTAGCTAGAGAGCTATACTGTACTCCCCAGATAGTCTCAAGTTGTATTCCAAACGAGGAAGAACAAAATCCACTGTTACCTTAATATTTTTATTTTATTGTATTTTGTGGCTGATTTGTGCATTTTAGCTTTGTCTTTTTTATAATTGTAGCTTTTGTGTGTGTGTGTGTGTGTGTACTTGAGTTTGTTTCCTGTTCTTAGTGTTTTGCTGGTTTTTTTCTGTCTTAGGATTCTTGTAATGTTAAAATAGATTCATCTGTTCATCACAACATTTTTGGTGGAAGGGTCACAAGAACTATTTTCACTAATTTGTGAAAGGTTCCCCATCAGGGATTCATAAACAACATAATCTCTGACATACATACAAAATCAATCAGTTTTTTATTATTGCTATCTATCAGGTGGAACAACAGCCAAGGGAATTGGCTTGACAGGCTAGGATTGTGAAAAAGAGAAAGAAAAAAAGAATGAAAGAAAAAGAGAGAGAGGGGGAAAGAGGGGAAAAAAGAAAGCAATTGCTGTTACCTGTCTGAGGCATGTGTTGGTTACATGAAGTATACACCTGTTCGGCTATCTCTTTTCTTGGTCTAGTGATACTGATTTTGCTCTAAAATTTGTCAGGAACCAGTGATTTTCCTTTTCCCTTAGAATTATTGTAGGCCTTTGACATTTCCGCAGGGATAGACTGAAAAACAGATGCTGGAAGGCAGAGGAAATAGATACACTCTGCTAAGACCGTGGTGCAGGAGTCCAACGGGAGGAGAAAGAAGCAGTATTACCCGGACTGCTGAAGACAGACATCTGCTTTCCCAAATCACATGTGGAAGCAGAAAGCAGTGGAGAAATCTGATCCTCTCTTCTCGCAGGAGCGTAAAATATCCGTATTTCCATCATGATTGCAATCAAGGAACAAGAGAGAAAATACAGGTTCCTTATTGTGGGCTAAGATAAACTCTGCTTCTGTTGGTCAACAGGCTTAAAAATTATGGGGCTTAAGCCAGAATGGAAAGGACATTAAAACAGCCCTCAATGACCCGTTGAATCATCAGGTGGTCACTATACAGCAGAGTTTTGGTTTGTTAACATCTATCAATAGTTATGTGGAATATGAGCACCTAAATCAAGCTGGCTTAAAAGAGGTGTATGAAAAGCATTCTATGTATTTTTAGAAGTGGTATTCAACATTGATACCTTCTAGGTTTCAAAGAGAAATGTCCATAATTCTTTCTTTCCACCATATTCTTCTGCTTATGGGGAAAAAGGTGAGAGATAGGAAGTGCTTTCTCTGATTAAGAAAAATACTGTCAGAAAATTAAAACATCAAACGTAAAACATATTTTTTGTAAAACTTCAAAATCTTAAATATTTTTTGCTCTTTTTTTCCAGATCATCAAATTTAAAGGAAAATTTTAATCAAACTTTTTGACTGGGTTGAAAACCCATTTCCATCTTTTAAAACTGTTACGACAGGAAATTTCTGTCAGCTCTGACCTGATCGTTACCCACACCAGGCAGATCCTGGTGTAGAGGATCATGTAGCAAATGGTGAGAACAATTCTCATCCACTGTCTAGATTTCTGAGTGTGAAGAAAACACAGGTGCAGAAGGGTGTTTGAAGCTGCACTGTTGATCTCTAAGTCTACCTGTGTCTGGAAACATAAAGCTGATATAGCTGGAAGTGTTGGGAGCTGTTGGATGAGTATTAATCATTTCTTTCAAGTGGGGATGCTGAAGATCAAGACTCATGCATCAGCATGCTCAGCATTCTGCAAGGATCATTAAGGTGTCATGCCAAACAATAGTATCAGCAGTCAGTGTCCATGTGAATGTGGGCCAGTCCTTCTGAGGAACAGGCTTGGAAACTACATATCTGCAGCTCAGAGTGCCAGATGATCTGAAGAGGTTCTCTGAAATCCCTTCAGCCAGAAAAACTGCCATTGGTTAACGAAGTGTGCTTAGCAGCTATGATTTAACTCTTTCCCCAAGCTGCAAGTATTGATTTTTTTAAAAAACACTAATAAAATGCACAGACACCTCGTGCCCACTTTGCCTACCTTTATTGCATTGACAACAGAGTTGTTCTTCACAGAAATAGTGGTTGAGCATGTTGGCAAACACAGTAAGTATCCATAATTGTCAGATCACCTCATGCCATCAGCAGGCACTGGAGATAATTAATATTTAATCATTTGTTAGGAATACACAGAGCCAAAAAAGAATATGACTTGCCTTTAAATGTATTGGCACAAAGCACATGGAAAGCTGCGTGGCTGTATGGAAAAGTAGCTTACAAATCTAGTAAATACGTTGTAGGGGTGCTATTTAGAACACCGTATGTCTTTATACTTATACGTACGCATCCTGTTAGGAGCATCTAGTCTGCAGCATAAAAAGTCAGCACACTAGTAAAACAAAAGATCTATGGGGCTGATTATGGAGCATATCCCAGAAAGGAAACAAACCTCAACTTTAGAGCTTGTATTGGCTGCTACTGGACTTTATCTTTCACTGTTTAAGTTCACAGATTCAGTCTTTATAAATTGGCGTCTACATGTGGGACTTAATTAATATCACTATAACTTCCCATTGATACACACCAAAAGCCAACTCCATTCAAAACACAATAAACAGAGATCTGCACAGCTTGGTGGGCTGCCAGTGACTGTGTTGCTGCAAATAAGAACATTGAATGGTTAGTTTTCCCAAAAGCTGTAACATACAATCCCTTTGATGATATTTCTAGTGTCCTTGCAGTAGATTTCTGATACTGGAAGCTCACTGAGAACATTCAGAAAAATTCCCCACGACCCACACATCTGAGACCGCCAGGGTGCACATGTGAAAAATACATCAGTCAAGGAATTGCCATAGCAAAACAGTATGCTTCAAAGCACAGACTGCCTCTGTGACCATGTCTTTAGGAAGGGAGCATGCAGAAAGATTATGATCTGTACCAGAGACGTGGACTACAGCTATACTGCATGCTTACCTCCCCACAGAATAGGAATGCAAGCTCATTCACACAACAGCACGTGCTCAACCTAACAGCAGAGCCATTGACTATACCTATTTCATATTTGTCTCCTTGAGACTGGTTTGACCTTTATTACGTGATTGTCAGTGATATTACATTTGGCTTCTCACTGTGGACTTCTGGTAGGAGTCCAACGCAGAATTGTGCCTTTGTGCTTTACCATCAGCATCGTGGTTAATCAACATTGACACTTAAAGGACATTGGGATGTATGTGTGTGGGAAGTCAGCTTCATAATTTTTGCAGAGTGCTTTTCCAGGTTAGGAGAAGTCACATTTGTTTTTAATTTCCTGGAGTGAAAAAGAAATTAATATTTGGGTTCAAAATTATTTGGGATACTAAAGTGAGAGTGGTTGTAAGTGGTGGAGTCTCTGCACGGTGACTGTGTGATTACAGGTGATACAATGGTTGTCAGCCAAAATAACCAACAACACCTATTTTGGGAGTGGAGGAGTTGACTAAGAGTTCATGTGTCATGTTGTGTTCCCACTGCAACATCTCCATCTCATCCAATGCAATGTGTAACAAAGAGTGTGAATTCTGTAGAATGGGGTAGGGGCAGATCAGTCAGTGAATACCTTGCTGTTTCTCTTTTGCTTTTATTTCAATGCACCTAATGTTTACAGTCTGTTTTCACAATAAAAATTGTGTTCAGGAATTTGACATCACAGTCATTAAACTGCAGAGCCCTAGTGAGAGAGCTGACTCCCTACCTTAGGGTGCTGTTGTTATGGGGCATTTCACGGCAGGAAGTAGTCTCAGCTTTTTTTAAATCTTGCATTTTCCAAAGCTGGAAAATTTCAAACAACTTGTTCTCTGCCTCTATTGAGTCTTGTCTAGCTTTTGCCTGTGAGTCAGAGGAGTAGTCATCACGCAAGAAAACTAACTGCAGAATTTGAACTACAGCCAAACTTGCTTAGAAAACCATTAGATTTTGAAGGCAGGAAGAGGAAAGGAACAGGGCAGGACAGGTGCACTTCTGTTAGAAAAGCAGTTTCATAAAAAGGCTCTGAAATTACTTCAATTGGTATGGGTGTTGCATATGTCACTCAGACTTGCAGGCTTTAAGAAAATAAGTCATGGCAGCTAGACACCATAAAAAGAAAAGAGGAAACAGCTTTATTTCTCTGAATAATGCTGCTTTTAATTCCTGACCTTAGTTTCTACTATCCCAACTTGTCTTGAATCACCTATCATATGTTTCTATTTGCTTTTGTGTAGCGATACTACTATTAGATAGTAAATATTAATAGTAAGTACTGCAACATATGCAGCTGAACATCCTACTGGCACTCAGTAATCAAAGCTGGCTTACACGAGGAGCATGAGAATGCCTCTTGTGTGATATGGACTAAAGCACAGTTGTTTAACAGAGTAAGACCTCATTTCACAGCAAAGACTCCTCCATCTACATCTCATAGCTTGCTAGTTGGTGTTATTTACTCTGCTAAATGCAGGTAGTTCCCTCTCTGCCAGGCAATATGCTGGCAGCTACTGTGTGGAGTCGATGAGGCCAAACAGAGGTGCCAACAGAGGTGTCTGCTGCAGGGCTCAGGAAGTCATTACAGATCTTTGCATCCTCTGGAGATCTCAGCTGGAAAGCCAGACTAATCACACACACACATACACAGAGAGTCACACTGACAGAAAATTTCAGTTCTTACTACTCTGTCTACTCTTGCCCCTGGCTCATCCCAGAGAGTCAGCAGAGACCTCTTACTCATTTCTCCAACATCAAGTCAACTGGAATGAGTAAAGACTGAGACACCCTATTTCTCCATGCTGAGAGTTATGCACTTCCCAAGGAGCACAGAACTATTACATGATGTCAAGGGCTTTTTTATTATTACTATTTTTAGCATGGCTACTATACATCTAGATCTAGGCCCCTCACCTTGAACAGATATATGTACGGGGCGGGGGGAAGAAAAAAAAGTAAGGTAGTTATAGAACATTGCCTATGAAGTGTCACACATTTTCTTGGTTGTGAAAAACACATCAAGGGGGCTTCTTACTATTTTAATGGACCTGTTTTACATGAAAAAGAGCCCCATCTTTAAAAAGAAGAAATTCAGAAGCTGTTTGCTGAAGTTGGTGTTTCATTATGGGTAGCTATGCTTGCACACAGCAGATGAAACTAACTCCATTATAATTTTTCAGGGACAGGGTGATGGGAGTCAGCGATTCCGAAAAGATGAGAAGTCAAGGCTCTGGGAGAAGGACTGAATTCCTAAGACAGGGAGACATCTTTGTTTCTGAGATGCTGTGTACATTAGCACTATTCTCATAAACTAGCAAGTGACAACAGTTGCAACTAGTGGCTCTCTACAGGGTTTTCTATGCTGTCCTTGTTGCAATCTACTCATGTTTCTGTCACACTTTTCTCCACAGTTCCCTTCCGCTCACCAAAAATTTGCTTATATTTGTTACATACATTATGAAAGAGATAATATCTCCTTTACCAATTTTGTACTATTTTCCATGGGCATTTCTGCTTAGGAAAGCCACTTAAACCTCCAAACTAGTAAGAAGAGCAACTCTTTCATATTGGTCTACCTTCTCTAATTTTAGAGGAAAACCCTTTGTAAGGAAATAACCTATAACCTTTACCTAGTAGTGATGAGAATTTTTAGCCAATGAGCCAACTCACATGAGTTTCTCTTGCTCCAGTGAAGAACTAATTGTTTTTTTCTTCTGTCTTGAGCATATACTAGGTCTTTTTTACAGTTCACAAATTGTATTAAGACATCTGCACAAACTGTGCATGTTATACCTGTACCCTCACAAAGCTCCAATTTAAAATCATCTTAAGTACAAATACAAAGGGATGATGTTCTCCTTTTAAAGCCCCCTAACTGAGGTTTTTCTATAATTTCTTACTAAACAGTACAAAGTAACAGAACAGAATCATGAAAAACAGATATGCATTTCTAACTCACCTCCTATGCTTCTACAGAATTTAGCAGTAGCTTTTTACACATCACGGACAAGATAGCCTTTTACAGTTCTTTTAAACTCATTTTAAAGGCTAACACACAAAGCTTTCTGCCTTTAGTGAGTGCCCTTCTATGGAGGACAGTCCATAGAAGTACAAAAGGGTTCAAAACCACCATTTCTCAGCCAAAGTTTGCCCTTGCTGAAAAGACCAGAACTCAGTTCATTTAGCTAAGAAATGAAACAGGCTGGTTTAAGACAGAAGGCGGTCTCACTACCTTATGTTATTTATTCTGGCCCAATGGGGATGCCACATCTCAGAGTTTAAATTATTGCACTGGATCTCAAGATATGTGACTAATTCCCACACCTACTACTTTATATTTCTACTATTTTGGGCAATTAGCTAAAAATCTCCATGCCTTAGCACTTACAGCCCAGAATATAGTCACCCAATCTCTTACAAAATGCGAAATTACCAGAGCTGTTCAGAGGATGCTAAGTAACTAAAGATACATACTGTGCTCCTCACGGGGTGACTTATGATCTCTGGGGCAGGCTGGTAAGAAGCAACCACTGTGCAAAGGGTTGAGGGAGTGAAGGAGGAAGCTTAAAAGGAGGTGTTGCAAAAACTTTCAGTCTATACTCAAGAAATTTTTGTTCCTCAGGGACACTTCTCAGCGATTTGTATCATATAACCTCCAAGATCTCAAAAAGTACATAAAAAATTTTAACAAATAGATTTAACATGCAAAGTATTATTATTGCTGATATTTTTTACTCTCGTTTTTGTAGTCAGTATAATTGGGTAGTGAAAAGATTTAGCAGACCTAAAAAATAGTTAAATATCACAGAGTTCCCTTTATTTTTCCTTTAAATAAAAACATTGAATTAAGTGTCCTTTTTCCAAACAGCTTACAGTTATCTGTGCATCTATGAAATCAAAATACTTCTACCTCATTGTTAATATTACTCTATTTAGCATAAGACTTTGGCAAGATTCTAGTCATGTTTAGGAAAGATAACTTAGCAAATCATTGGATGTCTTTTTTCTTCTCCTCCGAAATACTTTTAAAAAACTTTTTATTCGATGTGTAGTAATGTTGTCTTTAGCTACTGACACCAGTATTATCTGTCCAGACCAGAGGGAATTAGGTGGTTGGAGTTCAATGCACATATATTTCTCCCAATTCCCTATTAAAATGTAGCACCAAAAAAAAAAAAAAAAAAAAAAAAAAATCCTATCCTGGGGCCATAACTCTGATGCTGAAAGATTGTGAATCCTGAGTGTAGTGATTAATGGTTGAGAAATCTGCGTACAAAAAGCTACACTGAATGAAGCTAAAAGGCATTTCACTTCCAGGAGGCAATTAATAGATGGCAAGAATACTGTTCGTTTACAAGGTTATGTTTAGCTGGTAGTGATGTCACAGAGCTGGGTAAATGGTAGAACTGCATTAATGGTCTCCAAACCCCAAATCTCAGCACTCATTAAGCCTGAGTCATAGATTAATGAAGAGGCATTTATACTTTCAGTCTGTGCCATAAATAACTATACAGCATTAAAGTCAGCTCATAAGGAGGCAGAAGATGTTGCCTTATGACTACAAGCACATTTTAGAGATGTTTATTTCAAAAGAGATTTTTTTTCATAAAGGATGCATTACAAGTCACACAGAGGAACTACACAAAGCTGTCAACAGAGTTTCTTCTGGGAAACTGTCATGTACGCTGCAAACAACAAAAGTCTTCAAACACAGAAGTTTGGCAGAACATATGTTCTTCTAGTAAATGACACACTTTTAAGTAGGTAGAAAACTCAATAGCAAACATGAGCAAACATGACCTTTGACCAGAAAGAACCTTTCAAGTTTAGTTGTTTTCCTTGGCAAATTGGCAAAGAGGCGATTATGGTGCACCCTATCGGACACATTATTCTTAGGTTATAGTTAGTAATAAGCCATCAGATACCCTTTTCACTCCTAGTAAAAGATGCTGGGTTTTTAACTATTTCTGTACAAGAATTAGCCTCAAAGGTTTCTGAGGCTTAGAATAATGATTTTGCACTAAAAGCCCCGCAAAGGGCTCTACTACTCCAGTACTGCAATATTTGCCATGCCTGTCACTAAAATAAGTCTTGCAATGAACTCCAGCAGCTATGCATACCTAGTTACATTCATTACACTTTTAACTATGTAAAGTTTTGAGGCTAATACCGATGCTGGGAAGAACTTCATTAGAGTAAGAGCTGTCATTTATTAATCTCAAGCTATTTTTAATAAATCACAGATTTACCGAAGTGACACAACTATGGTTAAAAAAAACCCCACAGTGATTAATTAAGCAAGAATACAAATTTTGATTGGATTATAAGTAGCCACTACTTATTTTACATAAATATATCCAAACATGAGTGTCTTTAATAGAATTTTATTTGCAGGCAAGGAATTCAAACAAATTATTTGATTGTTGAACAGAATTTTTCAGCCTTTATAGTGTTTAGTGTGATTTGCTAGCATTTCCAATGCTTGACCAATTGATTTCCATGATCAATTAACCGTGAATTTTATTCCATAATTTAATATGAATTGAATTTTTGCTTTACTTATATGTAAATAAAGATTATTTTAATATCTTTCATCCCAGAAGGGAGGAATTCCAAAACACTGCACTTTTCTGCATTACATATTTAGTGCAATTTTTCCTAATTTAGTATTGTTAGTCAAATATCCTTAAGACAGCCAACCTGAATTTGTGGATATAGCAAAGAAACATATTATCATTACTTTTAGGCAGAGGCCTATTCCTGAACAGTTTTACCGTGGAGAGTAGTTGTGCTAGGTTTGTGTAGTGAGGGAGGGGCTACAGGGGTGGCTCCTGTGAGAAGCTGCTAGAAGCTTCCCTGGCTCCAAACTCGGACCCGCCTCTGGCCAAGGCCGAGCCCGAGCCCATCAACAACAGTGGTTGTGCCTCTGTGATAGCATATTTAAGGGGAAAAAAAAAACCAAACCTGAGGTGGTAATGGTAAGATGGAGGAGGAAGAAGAGGAGGAAGAAGGATTACAGTAAAAAAAGAGGAGGAGAGGAAGAAGATGGGAGAAGAAGAGGAGCTACAGTGAGGAGAGGAGTGGGATGTGAGAGAAACAACCATGCACACACCGAGGTCAGTGAAGAAGGAGAGGAGGTGTGCCGGAGCAGAGATTCCCCTGCAGCCCATGGAGGACCCCACGCTGGAGCAGGTGGCTGGGCCCAGAAAAGGCTGTGACTCTGTGGTAAAGCCCATGCTGGAGCAGTTTGCGGAGAACTGCAGTGCGTGGAAAGGCCTTGCGCTGGAGAAAATCATAGAGGGCTGACCCCCATGAGAGGGGACCCCACACTGGAGCAGGGGAAGAGTGTGAGGAGTCCTCCCCCTGTGGAAGGAGCGGCAGAGACAATGTGGAATAAACTGACCGCAACCCCCGTTCCTGCCCCCCTGCGCCACTGAGGGGGAGGAGGTAGAGGTATCAGGAGCAAAGCTGAGCCCGGGAAGTAAGGGGGGAAGGTGTGTTTCTAAGATATGGTTCTATTTCTCATCATCCTACTCTGATTTGGTTGTTAACAAATTAAATTGGTTTATTTTTCCCCCAAATCGAGTCTGTTTTGCCTGGGACCATAAGTGGTGAGTGATCCCTCCCTGTCCTTGTCTAGACCCACGAGCTTTTTTGCTGTACTTTCTCCTCCCCATGCCACTGGGGGGGAGCAGTGAGCAAGCGGCTGCGTGGTGCTTTGTGCCGGCTGGGCTTAAACCATGACAGTAGTCCAAAACCACTGAGACTATTGTTGTCAGTAATTGCGGCTTGTGGAGCAGACAGGGGCTGAAGAACTAGAGTTTGACCTGATGAAGTTGTTTATAAAGTACAGGTGGTGGTGAGACCGGTTATTGAAGTAGTGTGCAGAGAAATTAAGAGAAGTGCATAATTTATGGAAAATTTTATAACCACAAACCATGAAGTGGGCAAGAGAGAGAAAAGAACAGTCCCTGACATAAAATATAACTTCAGGAATAGCAGACACATACTACCTTGCCTGGCTGACTTGCACCCATCTAGACTGCATCTTGATATCAGATCAGGAGCAGAGACAGAATGATTACTGTGTTAATGTGATCCCTGCCCTTGTGCCACTCCAAATAAGCTGGATCCATCCAACTAAGTACTACACCAGAAGGATTTATCTCCACAAGCAGTCTGGAGTTCCTCATATAGCCAGCCTGCTCATACCCCAGGAACATGTCTCCATGGAGCATGAACAAAGCTGTCGGCCAAGAACTGAATATCCATCTGGAAATGAGACAACTGATTGTATACAGAGGCTGGGCCTCCTGGGTGTCATTAACCTTTGTACAGATTTGCCCACTGAAGAGTGGAGGGGTTCCAGTATTTTGCCACTTGACTGGTATATATTGCATGCCAAGAATGAATGCCAAGAAGGCATTCCCAAATATGCACATCCTGTATCACTCAGAGCCATTTACCTTGCACTTTTACAGAAGGAACTGGTAAGATTGATGAATAGGAGACAAAGTTTACATGCTACCTGATGCAAGAGTTAGATGTCTGCTAGGACCAATGTTTTTAAGACAGGACAATGAAAGTCTTTAAGTTACTTATTTGAAAAGGACAATTGGAATTGACAACACAAGTATTTACAAAGAGGATCTGTAAGGAGATACAAAAGCAAGGATGATGAAAGAAATTAGGAAAGGACAGTTTCTCTGAGAGTTTCAAGCAAGCTTTTAGAACAAAGTTACAACAGCTTAATGTTTTCTACTTCTAAACAAGGAGTCATGTTTCTTTCTTTGCTGTAAAGAAGTTATCATTATTAATCTCCATGTTTCTGTCACACTCAAAGTTTGGTGAGAGGTTGGCAGAGGGGCTTGGGAGCTTCGATATCTGACATAGACTTCTAGTTCTCTCTGGAAATCAGTCAAGAGTGATTATTACTGTTCTAACAGCTGCATGCCAACTTTCAGAGTGCTTGCTTATAAACCAGCTGATGAAATGCTATTACTATCAGACCTCAGTCTATACAGTTATCTAGGTGGCAAAGACATTTTGAAATTGGTAATGGTGATTTAATAGATCACTACTTGACCTATCAGGAAAGTGCAAAAACCTGCCAAGGCAAGATCACAGCTGTATCAAAATCAAAGAACTGAAATCTTGGAAGAAAATGAAACTAATTTTGACAATGCCTTCTGCCTGAAATGGTAGCAAAGCCAGTAAATAACCCTCTGACAAGGTGCCGCGACACCAGTTGTAAATAAATGCCAGATTCTTGCTTGAACGGTGAGTTGAAGAACTTTGATTAACTGAGCTATATTTTACCTCCCACTCATATGAATTGGTTTCATACATATTGAAGTGATTGGCATAGTTCCAAGACCACACATTAGGGGTCTGGCTCAGTCCAGAAGAGATCAGAAATTCTTCTTGGAAAAGAGAAGAGCTAAACACAGTGCCATATCCCAGCACCGTATGCACTACCTGTCAGTATGTACGTACTGTCCAGTAAAGTGCCTTGTAACACAGTAAAAGATCAAAGGTCCTTGACCAAAGAGGGTTTTATCACTTGCTGTTGTCCATAAGCACCTCTCAGGTGAAAAAATTCTACTCCCACTGGGTCAAAATTGGGCTGCAAGAATTGAGCATTGTACTTTGCATAGCATCAGTCAGCAACTTTGTTTTATGATGAGGAAAAGCATCAGGCTAACAGGAAAAGGTCATAGCTATTAGCTTAACTGAGGCAGGGAGAATTATAAGGGCAAAACCATTAGACATACTAAGTAAACATAGCCAGGAAGAACAATTCACAACATTAATAGCAAATTACTGAACTAGCTATTTTGTAAAACTGCTAAGATTATTGCTATTAGTTATGATATCACATTACCCAGCTCATTTCAATATGCGTGAAGTAAGACGCATATTACTTGTTGCTTCTACTTTTTTCTTCCCAGCACAAACCAGGGATAGTCAATCTCCTGAAAGAACAGGTGGAATTGATGATGCAAACCACTGCTTATGAAAAAAGGTTACGATACGGACAAGAAGGTCACAGAAAACAATTTGAAACATGGAACCCAATTTTATGGTTACTGAATTTATATTATTTATAAATTACTGCAGCAACCTGTAGCGTCTGGGACAATATCCAAAAATAATTCAAACAGAACTAGGCCTTGTGGATGAAAGGGAAAAGAACAGAAACTAAGTATAAAGGACAAAAAGATTAAAAAAAAAAGTCTAAGTAGTTGTGTGTGTGTGTGTGTGTGTGTGTCGGAAATAGTATACACAGCCTTCTTGTAATTTCCCCTGTAAATACAAAATACTGCACACTTCATCCACATCCATACTAAATATCTGCTAATGTCATTACAACCTTAGCATCGTTATTGTGTTGTACTAGAAGGAAAATCAATGCATTGTGCGTAGCATTTTCTTATCTGTTGGGAGCAGAAGCATGCTGTTGGTGGAGCTGTGGAATCTGTTCCTGCCAGCTAAAAATGTTACATGGTGTAAATGCAAGGTTAAGCTATTTTATAAAACCTGGCACTTCCTCCCTCTAATTGTGCAATAGAAGACAGATCACATTTAACAAACTTTGCTCTCATTATAAACTATTGCTGGAGCTGAGATAATGCATTTCCCCTTCCTGCAAGGTTTGTGGTACAGAATGATAGCATTTAAAAAAACTGCCTTTGGTGGTGACAAACAGCATGATATGCCAGGTTGTTTTAAGTTCAGAGTCAAGCTTTTCCTCTTGTGCTAAACCAGAGAGGCCGTAGGTACTTCACAGTCTCAGGTGATCATATTTGGTCAGCACTGGCTGACATAGTGATAACAGATTATCTGTCGCTTCTTCTATGGAGCAAAAAAAGGCCAGATGGAGTTTTCTAGAATTTCAGCCAATCTTCCCATATTTCCAAAAAGCACCTGACAACTGCAAATTGAGTTTAACAGCGGCAGTGAAAGTTGATGGACTTATTAATTGTGACTGCTGTTCAAGAAAAAATGTATAGACAAATGCCAACACATTTAATTGAATAACACTGACTCCTGGACCAGAAAGCCAACTCTTGCTGGTGATTTTTTTTTCCACTTAAAAAACTGGAATGTGGCAGTCTTTTTGAAACAACTGATAACTTGAAGTTAGTGTAGTATACAATCAGGTATGTTAGAAGTTTTTCATTCTAGTTTCTGATTTGGATAGAAAATGAGAAATATATTAATATTGGCAGTTATCTAAATATTACAGAAAATGGCAGAAAACATCAGGATGAAGGGTTGTTTCTGCTGACTTTTGTCCTTCATTGCTGCCCATGACATGATGCCCATGAAGTCCTGTTGACAACTACAAGGCCAGTACAGAATAGACTGAAAAGGGTAGGTTTGACATATCTTTTCCATTCTTTAAGAAAGAAGGCTGTTTTGGATCACTCACATCAACAATTTCAAATATGATTTTGACCTTGTATTTATGATAGCAGACTGACCAGTGACACTCAGCTCCAGCTGTTGGTACCAAACACTGCAGTTACAGGCTCACAGAATCTCTTTCTGTTTTCTTATTTCTGAAAAACAAAACAAGGCAAAACAAAACCAAGAAGCCCCTAGCAGTACTGCTTGTTTACAGAAGGAAGTCAGGCTTCAGTGGGACATATCTAGAAGACAGAGTGCTATGGTAGAACAGCCCTGAAAGAACATATCCAAAACATATTATCACCTAGCTAGCTCGGAAGACACCTATCCTTTTGGTGACTAACAACTGTCATGCAAGGGGCCAGCTGCCTTCTGCTTGCACTCTAAGAAGCTGTTACATGAGACATTATACTTCAAAGACGTGAGTCCCAATGTTAGATCCCACAATCCCAAATTAGTTCCATAGAGCTTAGGAAAGGAAATGAAAATGAACATATAAGTTTCCCACAGCCCAGCTCCATAGATCTCCTGCTATGAGCATCAGCAGTGAGACGTTACCTAGCTGTTATTGAAGATTCAGCTTCTTACAGCCCTTCCTAGCTATTAGACCTTCCTGACATGCAAGATAAAACAGAAACCGAATGCCTGCTTTAACACAGCTCGAAACAAACCCCCTTAGTCCTTCTGCTTTTTCTGTTTTCCTAAAATGAGAGAAGTTACTGACCCCTTCTCTCCATCATCTACAAAAACAAAGTGAGTATCACCTGTCCTTTCATTTTTGTAGTGAAGCAAATCTGGCTGGAAGGAGAAATCACCAACGTGGGGGACTGAGATCTTTTTCACCTCTGCAGGGTGCATCAGTGTGTTTGCAGGAAGACCTCTTGACAGCTTCCTGCATCAGCTCTTGGCCTGGGGGTTTAACACTCCTTCCTCCTCCCTCCCTTCCCCAAACAACTTAATTTTGGTGAGACCCCATGATTCTTGGTTTCACCCACCTACAGCCTGAAGTTAAGATAGCTTTTCAGCTAGAAGCACAAAGCATAACAGGGAATTAAGGTAGAGTGAATTTTCTTTTTAGTTTTGAGTGATGGTTGAAAGGTTTTCCTGGGCTAGAAAAGGAGGATAGGAAAAGAAAAATGTGAAATTTTACATTACTGATATTCAGATACATAGCATACTATAAGACACTGAAGTCAAAACAAACTGGCTATCTTCAGCCAGGCAAACTAGGATGAATGGCTGAAATTCCCCAAGCTCCCCAATTTACTGATTTTAGGCTTACTGAGTCACAAGACAGTAAGTTCTTCCTTTCATCCAAGTTCTCCAGCAATAATATCTGAATAATAGCATTCATTCTTAATGAAACACTTTATCTTATATTATATAGCTTGTTTCCTCATTAAAGCCATTTCCTCCTGGTGCTGGTAACCACATAAACCTCAAATTCATTTGCATTAAGATGTGACGCTACTATTCTCCCTCATCTACTCCTATCCAGAAAAAATATTCTCACTGTGAACATACTGGAGCTGTTTAAAAGCCAAAGGAGAATAATCAGTAATTTAAATCATTGTTCTTATTGTCTATTAACAAAAGCTATCAGAAAAGGCTGATTTTGGTGAAGTAAGAACAGCTGGAAAGAAAACAATGGACGGATAGGGACATGGCTGGGAAGTCTGTTTTCATTGATTCTACCTATGTGGTCTATTAGGAAAGTAGTTATACTTGTCGGGAAAGTTCTAGCTAGATATTGAGCAAAAGGGGAAGGAATTTACAAAGTGCTCCTGGTTTTATTTTGCAAGACTTCTATTTACTGCAGCAGGGAGCAATACACAGGGTTGGCATGAATAGTCTGGAAAGAAGGAAAGAACAATTGGCTGTGGCATATTTTTAAATTAAAGATCCTAACTACAGTATGAATTATTTTTTTTTTAGATTTAATTAGGTCAGTATGGTGTGTCAACTATGAGGCTGTTGATTGTTCTGAAAATACTTTCTGAGGTTAGGAACCAAAACTATTATTCTGGTTGTAGGCTGAAAACACCGTGTTGCAAAGAGCTTACTATGTACATTAGATGCAGCCAATACTGCACGGGTAAAAGATTCACGTCATACAATGAGGATCCGTACGTTCAGTAATAAACATGAGGAAAAATGGAAATAGATCTCAACAAAAACTAAGTTCTCAGAGAGATTTGAAAGAGCCAGTAGATAATGAAAAGAGAGGATATAGGTTTCGCTGGGTCTGTTCCCTGGACTTGAATCCAAGCTTCCAAATCATAAATCCTGTATGTGCATGAAAAGAACCGGAACTCTCAAGAGGGCAGCTGAAAAAACCTTTTAAGCTGTCTAGGAAGGTCAGTAGAGCTATTTAACCAATAATGCTGAACACAGGTATTATTTAAATTTATTTTTCTTCTCTGGAACTTAATACCTGAGTCAGAGTCACTTTCTGTCCCACTCAAGGTCAGAGCCTGCCCCTCCTGGAAGGTGACTTTCCATTTTCATTAAAAAACTGTATAGGAATATTTTATTCAGAGAGGAGGTTGTAGAGGTGCACACTTCAACACAGGGTGATTTTAATATTCAACTGAGTGGGAGACTTGATTTTCCCAGTTTAACAGGTTGACAGCCGCTGCTACCACAACTATTTCCTATCTAGCAGGCTGAAAATATAGCTGTCTAAGGCTGGGCTGAGCCTTTCTCCAGTCTTGTCAACACTGAGTTTCTGGACAGACATCAATGCAAGAGTCACAGGCAGAGAGTAAAATAGGCAGCCTTCTGGAGTCCTTACTTCTGGTCCCTATTTCCAACATAATTTCTCTTTGTTTCTAAATCTAGTGAACGCTTCAACAACAAAGCTGAGAAAAGCTCTCGGTAGGTATCCAAGCCTGTCAGTGCTTTAGGCGAAGACTATCCCCACTCAGCTAGATTTGGGCTTGTCCTGTGCTGGGTTGCAAGGTAGTATTATGTGGTCTTCATAGAAATAGCTCTGTAAACGTTTCCAGATTTGGACCCTGTCTGGACAATTAGCAAGTTTTTAGCTGATCTAGTGAAATAAAAGTGAAGTGCATCCTCCTATGCACATCTGGATAAAATTAACTGTTTTTCTAAATCACTAACTTGGAGCACTAACTTGGAGAACTAAAACAAGACAACCAGTTTTCAATGAAATATTTTTGTGGGCTGTGCCCGGTTTGACAGAGTGACCTACTTGCAAACTGTAACATAATCTCACAATTTAGTTGGAAGTTTTTTCCTCATTTTTCTTATGTACAAATAAGCAAGGTCACTAATTTAAGAGATTTTAAAAAACAAGCCCAACTTCTAGATAAGAAGGAAGAAGGATCGGATTGATGATATACTTAGTGGACCTGTCCCTGGAATTTCTGATACATGGATCTCTTTATAGGATATTCTGAAGGCAATATGAAAGGAGCAAGAAAATGAAAGAGAATTACCTTATTAGATTAGAAATGGATGACAGAAGAATTACTAGAATGTCCAAAATGCTGGTAAACTCAGGTGATATCCTTAAACAATTGCTTTTAGCAGTGAGATGCTGATAATACAACATCAAGTCCAAACACATTTGAAAACTGTGACTCCAGGAAGGACAGGGCTCTGAGCAGAAGGCAGTTTCCATAATCTGAGTGCCAAGTAACAAAGACATTCTCTGGAGTTTTCATATCATACAGCGGTTGACTGGAGAAAGATACAAACTGGTTATCGGAGCAGATAACGGACCGAGCGGCTATGTAAGGAAAACAGCAAGCACAGGGAGCCAGAGTGTCCCAGACCTAGTCCCCAGTTCCTGAGATAATGTGTAAGCATCTTACTACACTTTTGCCTAATCATGAGCTGCTTCAAAAAGAAGCTGCATGAAAGGTAGGAATAATTATGGATTTTTTTCATTTCCTACTTAACTAGGGAAAGTTGAATGTAAACAAACCTGAAAAATGGGCAAAAATTGGAGGAAAGGGGAAAGTAAAAATTTTTCTGAGCAGGAAAGGAAAAGGACATTTTATGTGCAGCAGAGGACTGTTCACTAGGCAATAAGTCTACATGACAAACCCTTACAGAGTACTCCTAAGTGACTCCTGGCTACGGGCTGGCTGAAGATGAGGCTACAGCTTCATATACTCTAACTTCCCTTATCTTCGAGTCTGCTGTTTAATACTACATTTCTTCTTCTTTTATGAAAAAAGCTAGGGACAGGCCAAGCCTTCAGGCATTTCTCAGCCCATGTGCATGTGGACTACCTCACTGCAGTAGCATCAGTCCAGGTGTCCACAACTACATGTTGTCTTGCAGTATGTGACAGACCCTGCATGTGACAGGGAGCCCTGTGACCCTGCTGCAGCAAGACACTGTGATGTTCGAAATGGAGAATCCACTTTGGCAGGTACGGCAATAGCCAGGCTTGTCCTGTCTGTAATGCAGGTATTCAAGAATACGGTTTTATGCCTTGGTGTGTCCAAAGGTGGACAGACATACTGCTTGTGTATGCTTCTGGGAGCTGTGGACGCAAAGCAGGTCTGGACTTGTGACAGTCTCAAATTTATGTTTGAAAAGCAAAGCAAATGGGGCTGAAAAGGTGGTGTGGCAGCTGTTCTTCCATTAAAGCCCATGTTCCTTCCTTATTATCTCAGAGATCCAGTCGTGGCAGGATGGCTGAGAGTCCAGCCAAGGCCATGAGCCCCCTGATCTTACTTTGATGCTAAACCTGTTTTGACTGAATGCTAAAATTTTTAACCTCTCTTTTTGGCATAAACTTTTCTATCATTCAATGACCCTATGATTATATGGATGGTTGGTCACTAAGTTATGGTCTCCACTATGGCACAACAGAATGCTGAAATCCTGGGTTTTTTTCTCACCTGATGGGTTCCACATTATGGTCAATATTATCTGAAATCAGATTGATTAAGTTCCTCCATCTGTGTGCTCCGAATAATTGACTGCAGTGTGAAAGTTTAAGAACTCACAAGAGGAACAAAATTGCAGAGAGGAGCTTCTAGCAGATGTCACTTCAAGGGGAGCCACCAATCTCCAAAACAATAGGAAATAAATTATTACATGAGCCAGTCAAATACACATGATATGTTGATTAAAGAGACGTTATCTAGCCTAACAATCGATACTCTCTGTGAATTAAATACAATATGAAGACTAACTTCAGTTTCCCTTCTGTGGAAAATTAATATTATAAGAACTTAAAGTAAACAGATGAATGGTAGAAGAAAGCAACAGAACATTTCACAGAACTGTTTAAGGTCACCTATTTTTCAAGGATTATTTGTTTTTTAGCACTGTGCTTCCCTTAGCGTCACCGTTAACTATTTGCTAAAAGATTCCACTGTGTTTTCCTCAAGAGCTTTCATTGCCAATCCATTCATTCATTCTTGGCTGGCTGGGATCATGCTTTCCGATGTTTAAAGTTTCTGTTGCTTTCTTTTGCTCTAGTACTTTGTCTTTCATTTAGAAGTAGCTAAGCCTAATATGCCACTATAAATAACACGCTGGCTCCATGGCTTTCTCTCTGGTCATTTCTTAGGCTCTGGGATGCTTAATTGTCTTATGTTTGTATTATTATTTTTTAAACACAGTGAGGAAAAATACCAGAGCAGTTTCCATTACAAACATGAACTGTTAGCACAAGTGTTTTGCACCTTGGTAACCCTTCTGTTTCAAATGCTGCCCCAGAAAAAGCAAGTGATCATGCAGATGATCAATCAGACTATGCAGGATAAATTTTGAGGATGTGCAGAGATGAGAACAATCAGGTGTATGTGCTGAGCAGGTGTAATTGTGCTTTAGGGTGTCTGAAGTTTATTTCCATGTTTAACCTTCCCTACTAACCTGAGCAGGAAAAACTAAAGGCACTACAGTCATTGGCACATTTGTGTGTGTTATTACTGATACCTAGAAATAGCAATAATAAAAAGGACTGGTTGGAATTCTGTGTTGTTTTGGAAATAGTTAGAGGGCAAATTCAATCATGTGTAGATGATGTAAGTTCATTACATGACAGTGTAGAGGTGAAAAACCTTGCTAGAGTTGTTCATTGATTGAATTTTTGTTCATTCAGGTTTAGTTTTATTTCATCTCATATTTTAAATAACACTAACAGACACATACACACAAAAACACACATATATATATATGAAACAGATAGACTGGCAGTTGCCCGGAGCAACAGACTGCCACGGGCATAAAGATATGCATAGCTTCTGCCAGAGGACTGGAAGCCCAGGGCTGGCCGCTGCTGTCAGTGCCAAAGGCAGAGCAGGGGCATGTGGGATGGCGTCTGCTGCTGCAGGACTGTTTGACTACAGCCAAGTCCGTTCTGACTTCCCTCAGCTCGCATCTGGTCCCCGATGCTGCACCCCTCCTGTAGCAGGAGGCTGAGCCAGCGACTGGCTCAGTAAAGCCTGGTGTGCTCCTTGGCACAGCTCTGTATGCCCACTTACGGAGCTGGCAGCTACGTGAAAGTCTGTTGCCTCAGTGCCTGTAGCTCCCGTACTGACTTGCAGATTCAGCTGGACGGTCATGGCTTCCCTCCGCAATTTTATTTCTCTGGTGAGCTCTGACACTTTCAAATTATAGTCAGTCATTTGGAGCACACAGATGGAAGGAAATTTAACCAAATTTATTTGCTGGCATACAGACCGTAAAGGCATTCCCCATTAGGAAGGAAGCTTCAGGGTTTCAAGCTCTCATTTTGTAATAACCAGGACCACAATCTAGTGACCAGGCATTTCAAATAACATTCCAGCTCTCTCCTTCCTTCCTGCCTCTCTTCTTCCCAAGGCAGGACTTGTCCAGCCACAATCCAAACCAGAAACCTCATTTGAGGAAGATGGAAAATTCAATTTGCCTACATTTCTGAGAAGTCTTGCACCATCTCTGAATTCATCATCCCAACATACATTTTGGTATAAAAGGCAAATGACGGCCAGTGATGAAACTGGTCATATTTTATGAATAAACCATCCCTAAAACCAAAACATTGCAGAAGCAAAACCATCTACTTTTTATTCCTACTAAAAGTCCCTCTATTTAGCATATAAACCCAGTTTGATGAAGCGTATCATATACATATATTGTGGAAATGCTATGTTAGGGGATTTTACTTCTTGGAGACTTTTCCGAATGACCATGAGAAATTTAAATCAGGTAGTGTCTCAGCTTCACAGGAAGACTTGCTTTCCCAGGCTTGACAGATTTCCTTGACTTCATCTATAATGTTGTGTTATGCAGTTTCCCTTGGCACCCTTCACCTTTCCAGACTACCTTGTCCTTTCAGCACAAACCACCTGCTACACTGTGGGCGAAGTCTCGGGAGAGCCCGGCTGCCTCAGTGCTCTACATGGCACTTGCCCCCTTCCTGAAGTTGCGAGGCAAGACGGGGAAGGAAGAAGAAGCAAACAGATCGAAAAGCTGAGCTCAGCAGCTTGACAGAAAGCACTGCAAGTGAGACCAAGTGTTTTGGAAGAGTGTTTTTCTATCCTGTGGTATTTTTGCATGCACCAGCAGTTGCACTGACTGTGGTATCGTTATGTTGGCTACAAGCAGCATGGAGAAAACAGGGCACAAAACTGTCACTAAAGAGATGTTGCTGGGGGGCTGAATAGAGGTTATGCCCAAGGCAAGGTATGTCAGGGTGAGGATATATCTAGATTGGCTGGGAGAAGGGGCCATGAGGCATGTACAAAGGAACTACAGTGTGGCACCCTGGGTATCTGCCCCACAGGTTAGGCTACCCATGCAGCTCCCAAAAAGTGGGGTTAGCCTTCCTGGGGGGAGAAGCTGCTAAGAGGAAAAATGAGGACAATTTTAAGAAGATTTTTTAGCTAGGTGGTGTTTGAAGCAAGTGGATACTTCAGAGAAAGGTTGGGGAGCTCACAGGCACGATGAAATCTTTACATACTTAAAGGTTTTGTACCCAGAAAAAAAAAGCCTTTTAAGGATTAGTTTGGACAGGTGCTCTTTACTTTTCACTTTAAGAGAGCCCCTTACTTCTCCTCCCTTTGTTCCCTGTACTCCCTGTAGCCCTGTGGCACTGGCTAAGCCTCAAAGGCACAGAATCTCATAAAATAAAAGTAAATGAAAAGAAGAACAGATAAAGGCCAAAGGCTTTTAAATGAGTTATTCTTCATGATGTTTTTCTGTCATGTGTAATAAAGTCAGCTGCATTCCTTGTCATCTGGACGTGTTCCAGGGAAATGCAAGTTGTCACAACAAATAGAATAACTGGGCAAGAAAATGGTCTTTCCAGGCCACTTCCTCTTGGGATGTTTCATTCAGTTGTTTCTCGGTGTGTTCACTTTCAGGTAGGTGTGTGAAAATTCACCTTGCTCATCCCAATATTATATCTCACTGCTATAAAGAAGTGAGATATGACATGGGAGAGCCACTGGGAAACTTTCCACTTCTAAAACAGTATAAGGTACTTCATGTTAAGTGATGGATTTTAACTCATAAGAAGCTGAGAGATGACATCTGTGAAGCTGGGACGCAGAGCAGACTTGGCCCTCCCAGATAAGGCAAGACATTTAGGTCCAACTTCCAACTCTGGTCCATCTTTGTGTGTGCTCCTGGGCAAGACACTTTGCTTTCCATGATCACAGCTCTCTTATAATCCCTGTTTTTTTGGGAGGAAACGCAAGCTCAGAGATAATTTATTTGCAGCTGCGTACAGCACTTAGCTGTGTGGGTCCCCAGACCTATTGGGGGCCTCTTGACATTGTCATAGCACAAATCATTAACAATAAATCACATGGAGTAGATAGCGGTAATTAATTTAATGACTGAACAAGTTGGCATTACACCTATTAAACAAAGCTGTGGGTTTATGAACCTGAATTGAAGATGTGTTTTCTTATCCAGCTGAGAAGCTGGATGTCTTGAAGTTCTTTCTGTGCTTCAGATGAAAGCTTTTGTCCTGGATGCGGTTACTCTGCAGTCTCTTAAGATCATTTATTGCTATTTGTTGACATTTCTGAGGTTCTCTGTAGTTTGTAACAGCCCAAATCATGGAAAATGACCATGCTTGCTCAGCATCCATGACCACAGAACAGCAGAACAAAACAGGACACCTGCCATTACAAAGCTTACAGCTTGTGAGCACAGAGGGATGCATATACCATCTAAGGAAGCCCAAAGTCAGTATGGGTCATCAAGGTAGGCAATGGTCTCCATTCATCTCGTCTCTGGGAAAGAGAAGAGAAGCTGTCTGACAGTGGCCACTTTAAAAAGGGTCACTGGTGCCTAAGGACTGGTGCCAAGGCCAGACTTCTTACTACCCCTCCCCTGTCTAGATATCTACCCCTTCAAGAAGCCATGAGGAAGATTTTCTGTGAAGTTTTCTTCTGCACTCTCTTTTTTATTTCAAATGCTTTCATAGCCCACTCAGCCTCAAATAGAGCGTGAGCGGTCTTGCAACATGCCAGCAAGATCACTGCTTCATAACAGACCCCCATTACACTACTTTTGCCATTCCAGATTTTGGTGGATTGGAAAATCAAGAAACGCAGAAACCGTCAAGCCATGGTGGACAAATGCCTGAAGATCCAAATGCTGATATTACTTGTGAGTCACTTGAGTGAATTGCTGGGATGACTTTCAGGGGGCCTTGAGGGAGCCCTAACATTTTCCACAAATCAAGTGTAACGAGGAGAGGTGTGTGCCTGCCATAAAAGCAGAGGCCAGGGACTATATTACCTAGAGTGAAGTAAATTAAGATAATAGCAATAACAGTGTTTAAGAAGAAGCTATTACGATTTCCTATTCTGACTTGCACAACACGAAGCACAGAATCTAACATAATTACTCCTGCACTGAGTTAACCCTTTACTTAACGCTCATGGGAAGAGAAGCGGTTAGGTGGCAGCCTGTCTAGACCACCTGCTAAGATACAGGTATAACTCAAGTCTGATCTGAAGATCAGAACACTGAAGAATTAGCTTAGATGTGAACAAGGAGCTATAGACCACACCATTTTTCATAAGCTTTACAAGGAAGTCACTGAACTGGGATTTATAACCTGTAAAGACAAATAGGTATTTTCTGGAACTTAATAGCATTGAGATGTGCAACTTGTACAACCAGGACTGATAGTTTTAAGAGTAATAGCACCAGAAAAAACAGAGGATCATAGATCATAAAATGTTTAGGTAAATTTTGGTTTATATGATAAACCAAATAAGCCTTGGACTTTGTATGCTATGATACAACAGGAAAATCAAACACAGGAGAGAAAATGAATACAGTATAAATATGGAAGACAGAAAAATAAAGACAAATGGAGAAAAAAATCAGAATTTGTTTAATAACATATTTGGATTGTTAATTATCCTGATAGTCAATTTTTTCCGTTATTTCCACTTTAATCTTGCTGATGTCAACTTTCAGCCATAAGCTGTTGAGTTTTGCTTTTAGACAAAATAACATTTTGTTTTTCTGTTAATTGTGAATAATAGCATTGTATGAAAGCCTCTATCAGAGAATTACCTAGAGATGCAGACTTCCCTGACAGAGTGACGGAGGAGACATTATGTTATTAAAAACAAGGACCTTCATTTTACGCTTGACATAAATGATTTGGTAAACTGTCAGGGAAGACACTGAATAACTCTGAAATGTCCTTCAGAAGGGCAATACTGATGAAACCAAACCCCGTGGAAACCTTGTTAAGAAAGAAGAACAAGCTCCTATGGATCTAGAAAGGGGCGTAATCATGCTCCAGACTTGATCAGCCCAGGAGCTGGGGTGATCCTGATGCAAATCCTCCTTGGCAGAAGTCTGTCCTTATCCCCCTGGGTGCAGAGAGAGCCCAGGCTTTCACTGGTTAGGTGCCTATCTTATGTTCCTAAAGCTGCCATGGTGCGAATGCTGTCCCTGTGCTCTGGCTCTGTAGTTGTTCAGGGCTAGCCTAAGCTCTAGGAGAGCCCAGGCACATCTGGGCAAGCATCAGTTCAGAGCTGGAGATGGGCCAGGAGAAGGCAAGGGACAGAAGACAGAAGAGCTTCAGTGGGCCTTCAGCTTCAAAGTTATTTAAAATATAGAGACTTTGCAATACAGAGGGCTGGCTCAGATACAAGAAACTGGTCATTGCTACCATAGACTGTCCACCATGACTTGTGGTCTTGTCTCCGTTTTCATTTCTTAGATACACCCCTACATCACTTACAGCTTTATCTTCAGCAAGGCTTGAAAGAAAGGCATTTCTCAGGGGAAGTGAAAGGAGAAAAAAAAGTTGATATTCCAGATTCATCATTATTTGCATTCAGAAAGACAAAGGCTGTGACACTTGTTATTTTGTACTGAGGCTTCTAATTTAAAATATGTTTTCCCCATGAAACTCAAGATTCTGCCACCAGAGCTGTGCCAAGGGAGAGGGATGGAGGTGGAGAAGTCCTTAAAGAAAGAATCACCCAGAAGAGAAAAATGAGGCTAACTAAGGCTATCCAGTGACTGGTCAGTGATTCAAGTCTTGCTGGATCTATTTAACAGAGCAAGTATGTTAAATTAAAAAACTGTAGTGAAAAAAACCTACATAAAGAGGAGGATAAAAGGGGAAAGAGAAGATACTATCTAGATTGTTGAGCAACATATTAGGTGGATGCGTAATGTAAAATTACAAGACTAATAAGTTACTCATCACGAAATCAATGGCATCTGACTTAGGAGGAAGCACTCAATAAGCCGTAGCGCTCCTCCTCCTAACAGACTGTGGAAGCCGGAGCTACGCGGGGGCGAGGTGGGCTTTGCCTGCCTGCTCATCACTCACAGGCTTGGGCTGGGCTCAGGTGCCAGCACACCACGCCAGGTGCAGTGCTGTCTGTGTGCGCCAAGAACTACCCGAGAGACAAGGGAATTGTGTTTTATATTATTTCGGGTGTGTTAGCGGTCTCCGTCCCCGAGGGTCTCTGTTCCCGGGTTGTCGCTCCCCACCTAGTGACCTGCAACAGAATTACAGGAGCTTTTGTTTTTTTCCTGGAGGAGGGTGCATGAGCCCTACCTGCCTAAACCCTGTCTTTTATTTAGGCACTTATTTTGAACCTATAAATACAGTAGGTGAATAACTTATACCCTGAATTAGTTAATCTTTGTAAAAACTTTATGAAGCAATAAACAGACCTGAAGAAATAGCCTAAAGAGACCTCTTGTACATTCCTGTTTATCCTCTGCTTCCGCCATCTATTAAAATGGAATATAGCTTTCTTCTCCACCAAGTGTAACACTGAATAGTTATAGTTCCTATTGAATGGGGCCCAATATTTTGCTATAATGGATCATAAAGAAGATATGGATCAAATTTCCAACTACACAGTGATTCATTCTTCATTTTTGTCAAAACATCTGCGCAGCAGAAAACATATTTGCCTAATTTGTTTTGAAGACATGATTAACCAACAAATTTGAGGCATGATGGCAAATGGGTTTTTCAGATGCCTAACTACTACATTCATAGAAAATGCCATTTATGTGCAGGACTGGTGGTGCAGCTGTCTGAATGTGCAAGTAACGCAGAAATGGAAGTTGTGCTTGAAAGTCTGAACCTCCATTTGGCATTTGCTGCTTCATAAAATAGCTTGGTGTACCTTAGATGATAGCTGCTTTACTGCTTTCAAGGTATAATAAGTATTTTTCAGCCCATTAACGTCTTGTGGACCCAGAAGAATACTCTTTTAAGTCTTCTGATGGCTTACATAAGGCTTACTTACGTTTTAGTTAAGTTTAAACTTGACTTACTAGTTCAGTTTAGTTTAACAGATAGTTATTCCCTATTCATCTACACAGAGAAATTTTTATTACTTCCTTTCTGCCCTCGCACCCTGAATCTCAAGTCAAATATCCAAGCAAAGTTAAAGACATTCTGAAGAAGTTAGTGATAAATCTACATATCAGAAATACGTGCTGTAGGAAGTATATGCTATTCCTTTTCTTTTGGACGCTTAATATTGGATATTCCAGAAGGCAAAGCTATATGGCTCAAGGGGTTAAAGTCATGAAGGCTCCATGAAGGCTGTATATCTGCTGAGTACTCTTTTTTTTCGGATTGGCTAAGGGTGGCCTTTGGCACTACACTGGGCCAATGCTCAAACTCAGTTTGAAAGCCTTAACTACTTTATCTGTATCCCAAGATCCATAAAAAGCTGCAATAATGTTAGGTATGAACTGTCCTTAATGTTCTTGAGATTAATTTATTTGAGTCAGCATGTTTTTGATACATCAAAAAAGGAAACGAGAAAAAGAAAAAAAAAAAGAAAAAGGAAGGAGCCTTTCCAGCCAGCGTGTTTTCCTTTCTGATGTAATACGAGGAGGAAAGGGTCCTTTCTGGGGTTAGACTTACATGTCTTGTAAGTAAAATGACACTTTCCTTAAGAGTGTGAAAACTAAATTCACACTTTGAAGATTCTTGTTATAAATTTTTCTGCCTCTGTGGTTTCCCAGACTTGGTAAATGAGAGCAGAAAACAGAAATGATCAAACCTAAGCCTACAAAAAAATCTCTCACATGCTTAGAAAATGTGGGTTATAAACCTAGTCCTACCAATAACAGACAATGCTATAAAATTTTACTGCAGTTAGGGTCAAGGTTCAGGATTTTACCTGCCCTAATATGAAGGTATTTGAAATGAAATCATTAGGATGTTAAATATGTTGGAAAATGACCCCATCAAATACAATACAATTTAAATTTCAGCACCCTTAAACTAAGCCAAACTAAGCCTAACTTCTCTGCTCTTTCAAGGACAACTGTTTTTTAGATGCTGTCAGTTCAAACTTGCTCAGGATAGATGATTTTTTGGCTGGTGTCAGTTTTGACACCTGCACCATTAACAGGTAATACTTGGAATTTAGAAAGACAACAGCAGCCCTTGTAGATTATATATAATATATTATATTATATTATGTTACATTACATTATATTATGTTGTATTACGTTATGTTATGTTATATTATATTATATTATAATTATTATATAAACTCTCCTGATCCTCTAGCATCCTAAACCAAGGTTTGCAAGCAGCATTTAGCAAGCTTGATCTCAGCATGCCAGTGAATTAGGACTCACTCATCAGGTACATCCTTTGCCATTAATTTGCCCCACTTGCTTTTAGTTTTGAGTTAAGGCTCCAAGCAACTAATTAGTTATGAGGCAACATCAGCACCTGCATAGGTTTGCAAAAATATTCAGGAGCAAAATAGACAACTGAAGGACTTAGAGATCTGTAAGCTACATATCAGGTGAAATGACAGCCTTGAAAATGCTGGTATTTTATTAGGTGTCTGAGCATACAGACTTATGCCCAAGTACTTAAAGAGATGGGCCTTGGAAGCTGGAGTCTAGCGAGGTTCTTGCAGAAAAAAAATGAGAGGGAAAAAAAGTATGTGATTTTAAAATACAAATAAAAACTACAGGCCACCGATGGCAGGGATATAGGGGGGCAGACTGATGCTTCCTATCGTCTGCATGCCAAGGAATTTAAGGGCTGGTATAGGCTCTGACAAAACATCCCGATGAAACAGAAGCAATATTCACCTGCCTTTTAAGACATATATATTTTAGGGACTTCTCTGTGTATCAGGGCATATTTACAATCTTAATGATATGTCAAAGTAGTATTTGAATAGTCGAATGTGTCCAATAATGCACATAATACACATTTTTCAAGGTATCTCTATCTTTTTTTTTCACCAATGTTTATTTTTTAAGACTCAGACAAATATATTATTTTCTTTATGCCAGACAGATGTTTAAATCATAGAAATGTAGCTAGCAATTAAGAAGTGAAGTAGGCTGTTGAGGATATTGGTAGAAAGTGAACATGTTCTTCACATTCTATATATAAAATAGATATTAATGTCACTGAAAACCTGAAACTTTTTTATTTCTACTGTTAGAAGACCCTGGAATAGATAATATATTAAAAGACCCCAGAATAGAAACTGCATAACAGAGGTTGGAATACCATCTTGTAAAATGTAGGACTGAATGGTAGAAGGCATTTTGAATATTTAAAGAGTTGCTGTAGATGCCAGAAGAGGTAACAATTTACTTAATACTTTAAAAGGTAGACTGCCCTGACTTTTGCTTTGATATAGGATGAAGCAACATTTAGAAACATATAATTAGAAAAGGGGCAGCCACTGCATATTGACAAAGGGAAAATTATAGATAACAAAACCTGTTGGAGTATATTGCTTAACTGGAAGACTAAGTAGAAACACCCGAAATACTTGGGCTTCTTGGAAGTTTCTGACATTGGAACAAACTGAAAGATCCTCCACCAGGTCAGTCAGCACAGTCAATACGACAGAAATATTACCAAGAGATTAAACACAGAATACCTGCAAACTGCCATTATAAAGATGGAGGAGAGCAAGTCTGCTGTGTAATGTTAATTTGTGTGCAAGCTTGGAGAAGCTCTGCTTTCAAAACGAATTCAATAAACACAGGCAATGTAATTTCAGTCAGTGGTGCTTCTAAGTGAATACATGATTTATGTAATTGTATGAAAGTGGGAAATAGAAAATACAAAGCCTAAGAATCAAAAAAAGTAACAGAGTTACAGTGAGACTGAAGTGCAATGCAAGATGTCAGTGACAACTGGAATGTGTTACTTCATTTTGTTTTCTACTTTGGTGACAAAAATGTGTTGAAAGAAAAAAAAATCTGTTCTAAAGAGAGGTGACATCTAGTAATACTGTTATGTATACATTGATAGTTTGATGAAATACATTACTCATTGGGTACATTATAAACAAATAAATTATAGTTCATCTAGTTTAATATTCATGTTAGATAAAATTAGGAAGACTATATAAAAGTACAAGCATGTTCAATAATGATGACAAAGATCTGTTATCAGATTGTCATGTAAATTAAGGAGAAGCAGGTGAAACTGATAGTTGTAGATGATAAACTACAGCCTTTTATAAAGTGACAGATACCATTTCTCCTGGCTAAATTAGAAATAATATTTGAATGTCCTAAGAATGTGAGAATGACCATTTTTGTCTGTTCATTCTCCTTTCATCAGGTTAAGTAAAATTGGGGAAAATCATTGCATTTAAAACTTCTGAGTTAATCAGTATAGTCTACAGAGATTTCAATCAAGTTTTAGTTCAACATTTCTCTTCTAAAGTGATACTTTTTGTGTTGAATTTCTATCATATCCAGTAAGAGATCTTTTAAGGATTTCATGTCCTGTCACCTTTCCCTTTTTAGAAAAGATAGATGAAATTGTCTTTTTCACCCTTTGGCATTTACACAGAATCACAGAATGATTGAGGTTGGAAGGGGCTTCTGGAGGTCATCTCGTCCAACCCCCTATCTCATCTCAAGCAGGGCCATCTAGAGCCATTTGCACAGGACCATATCCAGATGGCTTTTGAATATCTGTCTCTAAGGATGGAGACTCCACAACCTCTCTGGGCAACCTGCTCCAGCGCTCAGTCAACCTCACAGTGAAAAACCTCACAGTCTTTCCTGATGTTCAGAGGGAACCTCCCATGTTTCAGTATATGCCCATAGCCTCTTGTCCTGTCATGGGCACCACTGGAAATAGCCTGGCTACGTCTTCTTTACACCTTCCCTTCAGGTATTTATATACACTGGTAAGATCCCCCCTGAGCCTTCTCTTCTCCTGGTTGAACAGTTCCAGCTCTCTCAGCCTTTCCTCATAGGAGAGATGCTCCAGTCCCTTCATCATCTTAGTGGCCCTTCACTGGACTCTCTCCAGTAACTCCATCTCTCTCCTGTTCTGGGGAGCCCAGAGTTGGCTGAGGGTTTTCATGGGCATGTGTCGCTGACTTTCTGTGGTGGGTTAGCCTTGGCCCGCCCAGCTGCTCACTCACTGCCCCTCCTCAGGGTCACAGGAGGAGAAAATAGAATGAGAAAGCTGGTGGGCTGAGATAAAGGCAGGGAGATTGCTTACCAGTTATCGTCAGGGGCAAAAGAGACTCGACGTGGAGAAAATTAATTTAATTCATTGTCAATTAAAATAGATTTAGGTAGTGAGAAACAAAAAGACAAACATTTAAACAACACCTTTCCTCCCCCCTTTCCCAGGCTCCATTGCACTCCTTCACTCTTGACTCCTCTCCCCTCTGCTGAGTGGCACAGGGGGTGGGGGACGGGCTTGATTGTCCATAACAGCTCCTCTCTGCCACTCGTTCCTCCTCACACTCTTCCCCTGCTCCAGTGTGGGCTGCAGTCCTTCAGGATAATCCTGCTCCAGAATAGGTCCTCCAGAGGCTGCAGTCCCTGTCAGTAAAACTCTACTTCTGTGCCTGGAGCACCTCCTCCTCCGACCTCGGTGTTACCTCTGCTGGATTTCACTCTTGTTTTCCCTCTCCTCCTCTGCCTGTCCAGTGTTTTTTGTCCTTTCTTAAATATGTTTTCCCAGAGGCACCACCGGCTTCGCTGATGGGCTCAGCTTTGCCCTGAGGTGAGTCTGTTCGCTGGCATGGCTGTATCCTGCATGGGGCAGCCAAGACCTCTTCCCACAGAGGCCACCCCTGCAGCCCCCCACTGCCGGCACCTTGCCACAGACATGCAGTACACTTTCCCTTGTCTTATGCAGCTGCTGTGTCAGTGTTGTCATCTCTGCTTTTCTGCCCTCCAGTCTCATGCCTGCTGTGTAACAGGGATATCTCCTCCTGCTCATGTCCCGAGGTTGGGGCACCCAGCCACAGATGGAAAGTTTTCTCTGAGCACTTGCTGGCTGCCATTCCTAGCAACCAAATTTAGGCACTTAAATACTTTCTGAGGGTTTGACTCTAGGTCATTTCTGGAAACTTAACCCTTACTAAGAAATTACAATTATACCCTCTAATGAGCTTTGGTTCACTCAGGCCTAGGGAGCTCTCCATTTTAATAGGGGTTTGCCCAAGTACAAGGAGAAACCTCAATATATGACCCTGTACTTCTGTTGTTCTTTCAAAATTCCCAGTGAAATGTCCATATTAGTAACTCTAGCAAAGGATTTTATTGTGCCTCTGCTGTTAAACTGAGAGGAGAAGCTTGAGAAGTGCCTTTCATTTACTTACCCGTTTCAGTTGCAGAGAATAGTGCAGACTTGGATGACTCAGACTAGTATTAGGTTAAACATCTTTGATCATCTTTGTTGCCTCTTTCTTTACTTCTTGCATTTAAAAAATAAAAAGCCAAACAGAACCAATCAGAAAACCCCATCCATTTCTGAGTCTGATGGACAAAGGATTTGAGAATAAAGTGAAAATGCAATCAGAATTACTTAAAATGTCATGGACTTCAAAATAAAAAATACTGGGATAATTCCCACTCCAGATCAAAAGTCAAAACAAACTTGTTTTTCAGTGGATCCCACTGTGATACTATGACTGCTCTTTATAGGACTGAAATGTATAGCAAAGTATTATTTCATAGCAGCTCTGCTATGTATAACCTTTTTTTTTTTTTCTTTTTTATTCCTTTGATTGATTCTACAGCACCAAGGGTAAGAGACATGATTCAGAAATCCTGAAATTCTAAGTGTTGGAGGAATTATTCCTGTTGCACGAACACAATAACTGTGGAGCTCACAGTGTGGAAGTGGAGCATAAGGAGCTGCCAGTGGTAAAGACCCAGAAGTACATGGTAATAAAAGTGTACTGCAGTCTAGGGCACTACAGCATTGAAGAGAAGAATCAAGGGCCCTGAATTAGGTGCCTGTAGGCTCGTGATTAAGGCAGGCTTCTAGAGCACAGCAAGCATGGAGTTTAATCTTTTGTATTTGGTGGGGAAATTTAACCCAGGTCTCCCACCTGCTGAGAGAGCATTTTATATGTAATCATTTTTTTCTATGCTCAGTTCCTTAAAAGAAGTGTTCCTGGCTTCCAGATAGACAGAAGCACCTGCATGACGCCTCAAGAGAGATGTCAAAAGTCTAGGGAAAGGAGAGGAAAGGGAGGCTGTGAAGTCTGCTTTCCATGAAGGGTTTTTTTGTTGCTGTTGTTGCCTATTTCTAGGTGGTTGCCTGCTCAATCTTAGTTTTTAAAGATTGTTATTGTAACATACCTGCCTCTTCCATTGCATTGCACTGGGGTCTATGGATATGGCATCTGCATGAGTAACCAGAAGGGAGAGGGCAATGGTGGGAGGAGGAGGAACAGGGAAAGCAGGTACCTAAAAGCTGTCTGCTGCAACTCTGACATTTGCATGCCCATCCTCTTCACTAAATCTAGTTCTTAGCCCCATTCTCGCAAAACTGAAGGAGAAGGTCAGTCTTAGGGTTGAAAAGTGGCCAAAGAAAGGGATCTGAATCCTCCCTGGGAGACTGCCGCTACCGCGTAAGCTGTACTCCATTCACAGAGGAGGGATTGCTCATCTCCCTTTTGTTGGCTCTGTCCTATGTTTCACAAAAGGCTCACCGCACTGAGAGCAGGGAGCAAAACAAGTGATGTCTCCCTAGCCCAGCAACTGCAGGGAGGGACCCAATTCCCTGTTTCCTGGTCCCATAATCATACTGTTTTATCCAGTTACTGTTTCATGCAAAATGCACACAAAGTCCATGTTCAGGAAGCAGAGTTTGGACGATATTTCAGTCACCATTTCAAAAACATTGCTCTCCCTTTCGCATTCCCCACCCCCTTATTATTCCATGAAACATGGCTTTGTTTCCATAGAAGGAAATGAGAACTCGCCCCCCTTCTCTTCCATCTGCCTTTCCCTTGTAAATAGCTTTTTTGCTTGGGCACTTTTCTGGGAAATGGGAGGTGTGATTTAAAGCACCTCTGAAATTTGGAGAGAAATTCTCTAAGCATTACTTCACGGCCTGAAGAAGTGATGCTGCCACCTCCTCCAGCAACAGTTGATACACAGAGCTGTGCCTATGTATTGGGTTTGCGTGGCTAGGTTTTGGTAGCGGCGGGGCTACAGGGGTGGCTTCTGTGAGAAGCTGCTAGAAGCTTTCCCTATGTCCGATAGAGCCAATGCCAGCCAGCTCCAAGATGGACCCACTACTGGCCAAGGCCGAGCCCATCAGTGATGGTGGTAGCACCTCTGTGATAACATATTTAAGAAGGGGAAAATGTTACTGCACAGCAGCAATTGCAGCCAGAGAGAGGAGTGAGAATATGTGAGAGGAACAACTCTGCAGACACCAAGGTCAGTGAAGAAGGAGGGGGAGGAGGTGCTCCAGGCGCCAGAGCAGAGATTCCCCTGCAGCCCGTGGTGAAGACAATGGTGAGGCAGGCTGTCCCCCTGCAGCCCATGGAGGTTAATGGTGGAGCAGATATCCACCTGCAGCCCGTGGAGGACCCCACGCCGGAGCAGGTGGATGCACCCAAAGAAGGCTATGACCCTGTGGGAAGCCCATGCTGGAGCAGGCTCCTGGCAGGACCTGTGGCCCCGTGGAGAGAGGAGCCCACGCTGAAGCAGGTTTGCTGGCAGGACTTGTGACCCTGCAGGGGACCCACGCTGGAGCAGTCTGTTCCTGAAGGACTGCACCCTGTGGAAGGGACCCACGCTGGAGCAGTTCGTAAAGAACTGCAGCCCGTGGGAAGGACTCATGTTGGAAAAGTTCATGGAGGACTGTCTCCTGTGGGAGGGACCCCATGCTGGAGCAGGGGAAGAGTGTGAGGAGTCCTCCCCCTGAGGAGGAAGGAGCAGCAGACAATGTGTGATGAACTGACCGCAACCCCCATTCCCCATCCCTCTGCACCTCTCGGGGGGCAGGAGGTAGAGAACTTGGGAGTAAAGTTAAGCCCGGGAAGAAGGGAGGGGTGGGGGGAAGGTGTTTTAAGATTTGGTGTTATTTCTCATTATCCTGCTCTGATTTGATTGGTAATAAATTAAACTAATTTCCCCAAGTTGAGTCTGTTTTACCTGTGACAGTAATTGGTGAGTGATCTCCCTGTCGTATCTTGACCCACGAGCCTTTCATTATGTTTTCTCTGCCCTGTCCATTTGAGGAGGGGAGTGATAGAGCGGCTTTGGTGGGCACCTGGCATCTAGCCGGGGTCAACCCACCACAGCCTATCAGGGCAGACCCTAAGAGAAAGCAGTAAGAGGAACACTTTATCTGTGGTCTCCAGCGTAAGATAGGTCACCTAACCTTGACAAGACTAAGGACACTTCAGATACATGAAGAATCAGAAAGAGGTGAGTCAGGGACATTAACATTAAAAATACAAGTGTCTACAGCACTGGATGCCTCGAAAGATGGTTGGCAGTTTTTGTGATGATTTTGAGGTCTGAAGCTTTGGATTTAGGCATATAGACCCCACTAAAGTCCCACCTTAAGCATCTAAATCCTTTGGGGTCTGGAACAAAGGGCACGAATTATGCAAACCATGTAGATGACATTTGCCTTGGGGGTAAGTGCAGAGAGAAGCATAAGAGAAAGGAAGCTTGAAAGAATGCCAATTACCTGCTTTGAACATTAAGATGAAGCAAATGCAAGCTTCACTGTTTGAGCTTTTATATTTTATTTAAAAGTTTCATTCTATTATCTCTTTTAAAATGTGGCAGTGAAAACAGTAAATGTAGGAGTAAAAACAAAAGTTTTTTTGTTAGCCCAGAGTCTAAATCAGAAGTGCCTAGTTACTGCTGTCTACAACTTGTAGATTTGGTGTATAAAAGGTAGCTAGATGTACAACTGCACTGAATAAAATGTGTTTGTAGAGATATAAATACAGATGCATTTGTCAGAATTTGCACTTTGAATTTCTTAACTATAAAGCTGTTACTTCATTTTCTTTTGATTGCTGCCTGTTAACTACAAGACCGGACTGTTTGCTCTACCTGTTATATTACCTGTCGGCTACCGTCATTGTGGAGCTCTGAATGGAGAAAGACTCCATGGAATATTATAAAGGAAAAGTAGTAATGAATATAGAAGGTCAGTGTAAACAGCAGAGCTGCCCCAGCAGCTAAGCAGCAGCATGTTCATTAAGTCTTTGGGTTATATGTTCCCTGCTTCTTCAAAGTAAATGCAATAACTACGAAACATGTATTTCTGCCCTACTCATGCCCCAGCCACAGCTAAAATATAAGGTTCAAGTAAACACATTCACTTCACAAAATCCGTTTCTGGATCACCCAGAGGGCATCCCCCCAGTCCACATGCAGTGGTGTTCAGAGGACCACCCTTTTAGATACAAATCATTTAGGCAGGGCATAGCTAGAAGAAATCAAGAACCTAGGGAAAGCCAGCATACTGCCATAGTGAACAGGTAGTATGATGACAAATGTCAGTCACACCAAAACAAAACAATGACCAAAGAGGGAAACACGGCTAAATGTAATGGAGTAGAAAATAATACTGCAGGTATAATAATGCCTTTGTGCTCAGGTGGAACATTGTGTCCAGTTCTGGACAATAACAGCATGACAGGTTCATGGGCAGGAAAATGAAATGCTGAGAGAAGAAAGATTTCTGTATAAGAAGTAAGTAATTTTAGAAAAGAGAGTCATTTTAGGTAAGAGATGAATAAAATGGGTACATTGTGAGTAGGACTGAGGTGCTTGTTTTTCTTTACCCTACCCAGAGAACACCTCTGGAATTTTCCACATTGTCTGAAGGCACTGCATTGAGAGGAAATACTTGTTTTCACACGATGCATAATCAACTCCTTGCTGAAAAACAGCATTATGCCCAAGAGGTTTGTCAGACTCAAAGTACATGTTGATATGGCTAATGAGAAACACCATCTTCGCTGAACATAACTTCACAAAAAAAAGGAATAAAAACCTTCATGCTCCAGTGCAGAAGACAAAGACTAACAAGCAGAAGCCAAGGAGAAACTTTCTTTAACATATAAGGACAGAAACTAGAATATGAATTTTTACAACTCTGAGAAAGAGAGGTTACTAACCTGTATGGAGCAGTGTTCTAAGTTCCTACATAAAGATGACCAGGGTTGTGAAGGGCTTTCTATTTAAAGAAAGTACGTAAGTAGGTGATCAGCGTTCAACAGTCAACAGCCAACAACAATTATCAGAGTACCCCTTAAACTCCTGGATCTGATGCACAATTAAGGTTCAACAGTGCTTGAGCAATGGCTTTACCCCACCAACGAGGAGGAAAGAGCTCTGGTGCTAGAACAAGGAAGTGATGTTCTGATCAGCTGGTGTGTTGGTTTTGGCTGGGATAGAGTTAATTTTCTTCATAGTAGCTAGTATGGGACTATGTTTGGGATTTGTGCTGGAAACAGTGTTGATGATAACACAGGGATGTTTTCGTTATTGCTGAGCAGTGCTTACACAGAGTCAAGGCCTTTTCTGCTTCTCACCCCACCCCACCAGCAAGGAGGCTGGGGGTGCACAAGAAGTTGGGAGGGGACACAGCCGGGACAGCTGACCCCAACTGACCAAAGGGATATTCCATACCATATGACATCAAGCTCAGCATATAAAGCTGGGGGAAGAAGAAGGAAGGGGGGGATGTTCAGAGTGATGGCATTTGCCTTCCCAAGTAACCATTATGCGTGATGGAGCCCTGCTTTCCTGGAGATGGCTGAACACCTGCCTGCCGATGGGAAGTAGTGAATTAATTGCTTGTTTTTCTTTGCTTGCATGCCCGTCTTTTGCTTTACCTACTAAACTGTCTTTATCTATCTCAACCCACAAGGTTTGTCACTTTAACCCTTCTGATTCTCTCCCCCATCCCACTGGGGGGAGTCAGCAAGTGGCTGCGTGGTGCTTGGTTGCTGGCTGGGGTTAAACCACGACAGCTGGTTTTGCATTGCCAGTATTTGCATTAGCTCCAAGTCAAGAGTGTTTGCAGCATTAGATATAACTAAAAGAGATTTAGAAAAAGCTGTGATTGTTTTTTTAAAATATTGGTGTCATGTTTCATCAGATCTGCCAAGCCTCAGCTACAGGAGTTAACCAGGCAATTTGGCATAAGCAAGGAAGTGGACCAGGTTGTGTCTAAAACTTGTCTCCCAAAAGTCACCAAGCCAGCATTGCTAGTGCTAATGTTCCTTTTTCCAAATGCTCAATAGTCATGAAAAGCATAAAGGAAAATATGATCTGGTTGCTAAAATGTACATTTCTTTTAACAAAAACTTCTACTATCTCTTATTTTTCATATTTTTTCATTTCTGTCTATTGTCTTCTTACAATGTAAGTCACATATCAAGGATTTTTAATTATGATTATTTTGAAATAAAAATGTCAAGTTACTTTTCTGAGCAGATAAAAACTAACAAACTCTTTAGCAATAATTTAAGCTTCAAATTGAAGTAATTTTAGTGGTGTAATACATGTTCTGTTTTATATTTAGAGAAGAAATTTTCAATACAAAATAATATTCTACACTGCAGAGCTTAGAGTATTTCAAGACAGGAGTTTAAGCCAGAAATCTTATTACTAGGGGCTGCCATCTCTTCACTACTCATTGCTCTTTCACATTCTCAGCAAAATCATCCCTAACATCACAGAATCATAGAACCATAGAATCATAGAATAGTTTGGGTTGGAAGGGACCTTTAAAGGTCATCTAGTCCAGCCCCCAAGATACCCAGCCAAGGGAAAATACTATCCCTTCATGCAGTCCTTGAGCAGTCCTTAATGACAACTCTGACTTCATTCTCACGAGACTAGTCGTCCTGTCCTGGGCAATGTCTCTGGATAGTCCCAAAGCTGCGCACGTAGCTATGTCCCTAGTACAGGCAAAATTTACTTGCCCATCAGACTGCTCTTTTCTACATATGGACTCATTTACTACTGTGGAGAAAAGGCTTTTTTATGTATTCCTGTGGTTTTATAGTGAACTTCTCATCAGTTTTCTCCTGAAAAAGACAATGAGCAGTCCTGATACAAAAAGAACATCTTTTTAAAAGAATAGGTGTTCAGAGTAACTTAAAATGAATAATTAGCACATTAAAAAATACCGATGCTTTCTCTTTTGTTTCTTCTACTCCCCCTTGCTCAGTTTTTATTATCTTTGAGAAGAACTGTGTTAGTTATGAAATTGTCCCTTTTGAAACCTTAGGTGTTTCTTTTGCTATCAAAAATTTTTATCACTTAATAACTCCTTGTGCTTCCTTTCTAGTTACCTTCAAAGATTTCTTAGCAGGACTGAGCTGAATATAAGGTTTGGGACATGCCAGTATTTTCTTTCTTTCTACATGAAGGATGTGATTCTAAAGCAATTCCATTTGTTGTCATTTGCGGGTTACATGTTTTTCTCTTTTGCAACCTTTTCTCAATTCCCTGTGTGTTTGTACAAGAAATGTATACTTGTTTTATTGTCACCCTATGTTTGGATGGTTTTTTTCTTTTCACTTTTTTAAAGTAGATTCCCCAAATCAATTTTCTTCAACCTTTTCTCAGCATGTGAATGAGAGTAAAACTCTAAATTGCTTTTCGTTTATATTAACATCTTCTTTTCTCTCTCAGTGAGTGTGCTTCAGTCTCAGAAACTAATCTCCTGTATTTTCATTTGCTTCGCACTTCATTCCATATGCTGTTCTGGTAGCATCTGCATTGTTTTGGAATAAGCCAAAAGTTTCTTACAGCAATATAAATCACAGGAAGGTTTCCTTTGTTTTTGGAAGGGTGATTATTAGAACATGCTCAGTGATCTGCATGTCAGGCTCGTAAGACCTTTATTTGCTCATTTAAAAGATACAGTAAACCAGGAATTTCTCTAGGAGCTTTTTAATGGCAGGTGCATTCTTCAAATGAGCCGTTTCTCTTTCAATGAGAATATAAATCTCTGACATGGCTATCCAGAATGTCTTTTCTGAGCTGGGCACTGATTTTTCTTAGTTATTTTTATGTTTTGTTATGATGGTGATGACATGAAGCTTATTTCCCCCACTTTCCTTGAAAGTGTGAAACAGCAAGTTTTTCTATATTTTTTTCTATTCATCATTCCTCACATTTAATTTATCATTTTAACAAGTGAGTGAATGCATTCACTTCTATAGCTAATCAAAATTTTACATCACTACACTATTTACTGTTATATTGTGATATACATTTTAGGAATGTGGAAAGATAGGAGTAGAAAAGTTGGCTGGGATGAATTGTTCTTCCAACCCAGCATCCTGCCTCTCACAGCACACAGGCTTTAAGGAATATTCCTTAAGGAACTAAAGTGCAGGAATATTCACAGTGGACAATCATGAAAAACCTTGCCCACAGTGAGAAGTTCATCTTCATTAGTTAATAAGTTAGTTTGTGACTGGAGACACAGTGATTTTATAAATTATTTACTATTTTTACTCCAATAGATATGATGTTACTGATGTCTGAATGTATATGCTTGCAAATTGTTGTGCTTGGGCTCCAGGATGGTGCATTATCAGTTTATATCCAAACCTTACATCTTTGTGTGCTAAGCCTGTCTTAATAGCAAGTGATAACAATTTACTTCCCTTCCTTCTCCCTGTCTCCACAATAAATTTGCCTGCCTGACTCTCCTCTGAACCAAGCATATCTGAACTCGGGAACCACACCTCACTGCCTGGGATAGCGGGGCTGGGGCTGCAGGAGGACCCGCTGCCCCAAGGATGCAGATGGGGTCTCAGGGTCCAGGCGCTGGGCACCGCAGGAGGGGCAGCAAAGACATTCGGGGCCTCTCTGCAGTCTGAGAGCTGTCTAAACCGTCTCAGAAATGGTGCCTGTTCTTCTTACCTACGTATGTACTTAAATGGTTCCAGCATTGAGCTAAACTTTAAAGCTCAGTGGCAGTGAGTTCTACTACTAAATTTTGCATATTCCCCCCCCTGCCCCGCCAGGGTTATGTTGGTTGACTTTCAGTTTCACTGAAGACTTGCTTATTCCTATATTAGGAGAAAATGTAACTGTAAAGAAAAATACTTGTATTTTTTTCATATAGCATTCAGTATTTTATATAGTCTTGTCATATCCTTTTAAATTCATCTCTTTCCCAAGCTAGACAATCTCAGTCTTGGCAATCTCTCATCATAGAAATTGTGCCATGCTCTTAGCAATTTTCATCACCTATTTCTACATCTCCTTTATCTCTTTTTCAAATAGATTGACCAGGATTGAGCACATATCATAGCTGAGGGCGCGTCACTGACATTATAATAGTTTCACAAAGACAGTCTGTCCCATCCTTTTACACGACAATATCTTATTTGTTGCTTTGGGTTTTTTTGACCACTGCTGTACAGGTCTTCATTCCACAGCATTCACTGTAAATGAGGAAAGCAGAACCCATCTGACTGTTCACATAGCTGCTTGGGATCTGCAGTATCACCTTATAGACAATACAGTATTTCATCTGTCATTATGTTGCTCATTTGACTCTCTGGCATTCTCTGCCCTTTCACTTACCTTAGGATTTATCTTATTTTACAAATTACTGTTTTGTTCTTCTTCTCCATTTCAGAAGCATGCTCCATACCATTAATATAAAAACCACCCTGCTTCCAGACTGTTAAAGGAGATGGTCAACATGCACAGAGTTACCACAGGCATTTGTGATTCAACATTGCCCATCATAAACTTATTTTGAGTTTTATTTGAGTGGTTCAGGTGTGAAAATCTGATGCTATCCAGACACCTAGCAGCTTGCCAGACCCTGTCAGCCTAGTAAAGCACTTGTATACCCAGAGGGATAGCCTGGAGATGTGTGAAGGTATAGGTGACAGTGCCAGCTAGAGCATCTGCTTTTCATGTTGCTGTGAGAAGGTATTCCTGGCTCACTGATAACCCAGGCAGGACTACATGCAATTTTTTTTCTATTCAGTGTTTGATATGGTATATCCTCTTTGATTCCTATGACGCAAATTTTCAAAGCTGCTATCAGGCTGGTTCTTTCTCTTCAAACAGTTTTTGAGCTGTCATTTCTTTTTCAAAAGCAATCAATTTTTAATAAAAATTCTTCTATTCTCATAAGAAAACAAAATAAAAGACACAAAATGTCTCTTTTCCTTTGTTTCTTAAAAGAAAAAAATTGCGTGTGTGTGTGTATGTGTGTGTATTTGCGTGTATAAAATTTTTGGTGTTTGCGTTATTCATCTTGATTTTTGTTCCAAAGAAATAAATTTGCTTTTTTTTGTAGGGACAGTTGTTATTAAGATTTTTGCTATACAGCATTGAATGCTGTTAACAAAACCTGACATAGTTCTGAGTTTCTAGGAAATGTATTGTCATCTTCATGCTTGGATGCCTGAGACTAGATATTTTCTACATGTTGCTATTATCAATCCTAAGGGTAGTTCTGTTTTTGGCTTTGACATCTTGCTCTTGTAAGTGCAATTCTGAATCAATGGGTCTTAACATCTTACCCACGTTGTGGGATGGTTTGACATACCTGATGATTTCTGCAGCCAAAACCAAAAGTTAACCTTCAGTCATGTGCTTTCTTGGATGTTACAAATAAGCATCTAGTTTTGACATCCATATTTGTGAAAGGGGAAAACACTATAAATAGCTCATGAAACTAGAAGTTTATCCTAAGTCTGCCTTTGCACTAAGTGGATTTCATTTAGATATAGAGTTTGTCATGCAGTAAATTTACAATTCTAAATTCCTTAAAGGGAGTAGGAAATTTTATATAGGAGATTGAAGGAAATAAAAATAATCTCTATATTGATAAATAATCCTAATTAGCTTTCTATTGCCACCTTCAAACAACAAGGTTAAAAAAGAGCGTCATAGAAATGGTCTAGACCGTGTAGGCATCTTTTGCACTCCTTTAATTCCTAAGACATGCATTGACTTCGCTAAGGCTGAGATTGATACAGATCATCCAGTCCTGGACATATAATTTCGACATGCTGATAGAACCTTGATGTCCTCTATAAGGCTATAAGCGGCTTAAAGATATTCAACCAAAATTCCATAGCTTCTATAGTACTTCCAAGATCTAGATTTCCCTTATTTCTTCTGGTAATGTTTCATGATCAAAATAAAAGCAACCTTTAAAATGAACAAGTAATGGTGCTGAAATATGTCTTAAATTGAGAAAACTGGCATTTAGAAGAGAAAAATCAGTTTTTACTTTTACTTGCTGTTGAATCAATAGTAGGTTTTTTTCTGCTGGATTTTTTAATTGTCTTTCCTTCCAAGAACCACTGAAAAGAGAACAAAACAAAGCCCAAAGAATAGACAAGAGTAAATGGTGGATACCAGAAATTCTAATCCCTTCTTCTCTGTGAGTTTTAGTTAGGAGAAATGCTTTAAGAGCTGGGGAGGGGGGGTCAGTCTATGATGACATTTCAGAACGAGTTCAATGGGGGTTCTTCCATTTCATTTTGCTGCAAGTTTTACCAACAACCAGAGCAGCACTGCTGGTGCTCCATCCTCTCTGACGCTATGGAGATCACATTATAAGTATCCTTTCATTGATTATGTTGATCAAGTACAGCTATGGGCCAGATATTAAGAATAAAAGCTCTTTTTCTCTGAGTTTCATGGATAGCCAAGTGTTAAATGTGAAAAGCCTTCTGATTTTTTTTCAGTCAGGATTAAAATTCAAGTGAAAGAATTAACCTATCTGCCTCTATGCTCCACAGGGATTTTTATTATTCAGATTTATTCATTAGAAGACTTGCTGTTCATGTTTGCTCTATTTGCTTTCATTAAATGTTTGGCATTAAATGCCTTCCTATTGCATTGCTAACTAAAAAATAAAATAAAAAAGTGTGAGTGCTATGATATAAAATTCATATATCCTGACCAATATAAATGATGTATTCTTTTAATATAAAATAGTAGGGAGTAAACAATAGCAGACAAATACAAATTAAAAAAAAAAAAATAGTGAAGATGTTTATGGTCACTGAAGTGTAAATTTCTTCTTATGGAAACACATATGCTGCACCTGCATCATGATTTGTATTTTGAAATACTGCAATTCTACTGTTTTTCATTCATTAAGTGCATTTAAAAAAACACAGTTAATTCAAAGAGATATAAATATATTCTTCTTCTTTCGCAGGCCACAAAATAAATGTGGTTCCCAGTATGATGCAATATCAACCTACTCAATGCTTCTATGAACCTATTAAAAAAATCAGGGAAAACAGTTGTTAGTGACAAAAATCCCCCAGCTGTTTTTCCCTCAGTGTGAAACTAGTTCTCTAAAAGTCACTTGAAATTTTGTTGTTCTTTTCGTTTGGACTAATTCCTGCCTGGCAGGGCGGCTCTCCTGCACCAGGGTCACTGGCTTCTCCTGGGCTGGCTGCAGTGGTCTGTCAATCCATGTGCTCAGGTGACCCCTCTTGCAGCTGAGGTTGATCCTTAACCAAACACTTGGGCTCAAACCTTGCAGGTTTGGGTCTGGCTGCTGTATGGCATACACCTTAAGGCAGGCTTCACGTCTCCTTTTCTGCAGGGGTGGCCTGGATGCTGGTCTGAGTGAACTGGCTGGCATCCCTGTGGAAAGTCTTGGCTAACTCCGAATTTTCAAATCTCTTTTACCTGCCCTGTGGGCTGTCCCCAACACTGTACTCAGTACAGCCACCTTCATCAGAAGAGCCTCATTTTTTCCTGCAGCAAGGGAAGGCAGGACTTGCTGGCAGCAATACGGTCACAAAGCTCCAGGTCCCAGGACCAACCTGTACTACCAGCCATTTCTAGGGTCACTTGGCAGCAGTCACAAGTGCAGCCTCTGTCTTATCTTGCCTCATCCTGGACTGCATGGAGCAGAGCCACTGTCATGAAATAATAAATTGTAATAATCTAATTTCTGTGACAGTGATATCTCTGGTGACGTCTGACTCCCTCAGCCCAAGAGGTTCAGCAATTTCAGTAGTTATCTAACCCTGCATCACCACATCATTCTCCCCTCAGATTTTTCTCCTACCCTCCACAGCCTCATAGTGTCATGCTGCCAGCGTAATTAGATCTCCTCAGTCAATCACCGATGATGCTTGAACTCCAGTGGCCAGTTGGTGCACTCAAATAACAACTCCTGGTCAGCAAATACTTGTGGGGCCAAGTTTAAAGTGTTATTCAGGAAGAAGAGACATATTGAGGTGAAGCTGCTTAACCCTCATTAACTCCCCAGCAATCTCCAGGTTGAGTTTGTTCTCATAAAACATAGGTCAAACCATTTCTAAACAGCTTTGTGAAAACAAAGGCTGTGTGTGGGGAACAGCCAGCCCTCGGGTGCAGCCCTGCCGGCACTGTGGCAGGGGCACCGGCTCACTGGGGCAGGGCTGTCTGAGCTAGCGCTCACCCTCCACCTCATCTTAATACACTTGGGTTTAAACAGCACTAAATTGGATGGTCTGTGAGTTGTTCTTTGGAGCTCATATTTCCCTAACCCTTTGCCCTGGTGCTTTCTTATGTTTACTCGCTCACTGGTGAGATATATGCAAGGGCAGCACTGTCCAAAGACTTTAAACTGCTTTTCCAGGACAAAGAAGGCAGTAATAAATCAAGCAGCATTAATGAAGGGCAGTGAAATGGCGTTCAATCACCCTCCCCCCCCAACCCCAGAGCAGTCATTAATGTTAATAGGAGTCTCCTCCGTGCCCCACTCTTCCACGTGCAGAGCTTATGTCACGGGAATCATCAGGACAGTGCTCCTTGGGGCACTTGCGGTCAGCTTCAGTCCCTCCAACATATTCCCAGCAGATCAAAGGTCAGTGCAAACAGAAAATCTCTTTTAGCTACTTCTTAAGCATATATTCACAGCAGTTATTGCCGCCTATTTTGGTTCAGTAGCATGAACCCAGCGAGGCCAGCTAAAATGAGGACCTCCTGTTAGAAAAAAAACAAACAAAGAGAAAAGCGAAGTAATTTTAAAACCAACAATGATAACAGTATGTTTCCTCAAAATAAAATTATTAGTGCTTTTACATAATTGAATGAAAAGAAACAATCACTGGATTCTCTAAGTATTTGTGTAAGAGAGGTCAGATATTTTGGTCACTTCATTTGTGTTATTTTGTCACCCTTTTTTTTTCCTACTTTAAACAGGGTTGAGGGAAGCTCCTATACTAGTGATTACAGAAATGGGAGTCTGTTAGGCAAGAGATGATTATTGTAGTCACATGCTGAACTATTATTTTCTAGGAAATTTTACACATGAAAATATGAGGTTGCTTAAATGCCAGGACAACCTCAGTTACTGTCTGTTGCTGTTCATCTGAATTATTGCCAGCTTTTGAACAAAAACCCCATAAACCAAAGTCCAGACTGAGGAAGAAAGCCACGTACAGGCCAAGGCCATTTTCCTGCGGAGCTGATGCGACTCAGAGCCTGATGCAGTTTCCGGGAGGAGTGGAGCAAACCTCTGGCCCAGAGCAGCCGATGGTGCTGATGTGTTTCAGATCAGGAGACAGGTGAAGGTTTCACTGCTTGAGCCTATGCCAGCATGAACATTAATTCCTGAAGAGCACGAATATTTGCTTTTAACTTATTGATCAGAGGTCACCAGAGACATTAATGCAGATCCCAAAGACTTGTATTTTAGCTCAAATTCAGTCTTATGTCAATTCAGTCAGCCCTGAATTGTTGCCTTTTTTATTTTGATAGTTATACTGGCATTCTTGGCAAAGTGTGGAATCATTTATATTTATGTGTACTTTATAAGATAAATTATACATTTTTTTAGAAAATCACAGTGATTTGGAAAAGTATATGCATTAGTAGAATCCAAATTTGCCTGACAGACCACATCTGTAAATTGGATACTTCCCACCTTATTATAGCATTTCTTCAAATATCATCTAAAAGTTTTATATGAGGGAAGAAGGTTATCACCTCCCAACAGAGGAGATATGCCAGACCTGCCAAGACATTCACAAAGCATCTCTATACATTAATACTGTATGTATGCTTGGTCTGTGCTCTGTACCAGAGATAACCAGGAAGAAGGTGGTGTAGTGAATAAGAATAAGGTTCCCAAAGGGTCAGGAAGGAGGAAGGAGAGAGGACTCCTGACAGTAAGTGCAAAATGCAAATTGTGACTGGGAAACACAAAGTAGAAGCAAAGAATGGGAAAATTAGATATCAATGCCTGATATGAGGAAAAGGAAGAGATGCCTTAGGGACTTGCAGGTGGCATAACAGAAACAGAAAAGATGATACCACAACTCAGGAGTGTACAGGAGGGCAGGTATCCAAGCAGAGGAAGCTTAGAAGAGAGGAAGAAAAACAAAATAAAAAGTTGAACAGGCAGATGGAAACTGAGGACCAAAAAAAAAAACCCAAAAAGTGTGGGAATCACAGGGAAGGAGGAAAGTAAAAATAATGGTGACAAATGGCCAATCAGTATCAGCAGAATCATGAATCACAGGAGCTGTAAACTGGTGCAGTACCAAATCTGTCAGGTGATTGCACAATCAGTAGGCATCTCAATAAAAGCACTGGCAGGAGATCAGTATGCCAGAGGAGGCAGGTTCATCTTTTACATGACTCCAGTGAACTTGCTAGATTTGTACTCGGGATGAAATGTGCCCCAGGAGATCGGCTGCTCAGGAGATTTCAGATCAATAAGCAACAGGGTGGATAATTGATATGGCAGTTCATAAATGGGGATTTTATGGTAATAACAATGATCTCTAGGTAATGAAATCATCTGTATGGCAGCAAATCAACAGCAGCAGATGACTGTAGCAAACCACAATGGATTATCTTAGAATGAAATATAAGAAAATAATATTCTTTTCAAATTCTATTAGCCACAAACAATTAAAATGACCCCAGACAGAAACTGGACACAGATGTTTAAAACAAATTAAACGGCAGAGTAATTAAAAACAAGTGGATGTAGCAGTTGCCAGGTTATCAAAAGTGACAGACAGGATAAATAGTGTAATATGAAGCTTGAACAGTTCACAAGAAGGGAGAGGTCAGAAGAGCGAGGGATGTGGCACAGCATATCTTGCAGAAGAGCCGAGCCAACAGCACAGCGTACCCAGCTTGGGCCCTACAGGCTCGCGTGCCGAGGGCTGTGGGAAAAAGATAACTTTGTTGCCCTGCAAACTGACAAAAATCAGGTTGGGCCAATTTTTTCACATCTTATGTATAATGGTGGAGACTGCTGACTGCTTCCAGGTCACTTTGTTGTGTGCCAGAGGTCCCCAGGGGGGTGTGCAAAGGTAAGGGGTTTTGATGACTCCCTGGCAGGGGTGATGCAGTATTTGGCCCAGAAGGATTGCCAGGGTGGGTGATGAGGCTGGCAAGGGCCTGGGGTCCTTCTGCAGCTCCTCCTGCAATGCCACCATCCGGCCGGGTGCTGGGTGCCACATGGTGCCACCACTGGCAAACCTAAAATCATTTCTGGGAGGGTGGGGAAAACACTGATCTCCTCCCTCCCCTTTTCACTGAATAAAGCTACTACTAGGGCAGCTTTAATAACCTGTTGTTCCCAGTTAATGATTTTACTAAGAATATTTTCTGAGATCCTCGTGCTCTACCTCCTCAGCATGTGAAAACACATGAATATATTCTTATGTAAAAGCATGGTTGTCCCCAGTGCAGTTCCCATGGTACCGGTTTTCAGGTCGCAGGCTGCCACAGGGAGGTACAGATGGGCTCTGAGGGCAGTGGATGCTCTCAGCGTCAGCACTGGCTCCATGCTGAAGCTGCCTGCGTTCACCCTCAGTTGCAGCAGAAGCAACCATCCTGCAGTGCCCTCCTCTCTCAAACAGAACCAGGGTGTCATTTCAGCTTCCTGTAAACGTGCTGTCACCAACTTACTGACAGCTGTGACAGACACTTTCATTGCCCTAGTTAGTACCATTCCTCCGTGGGATGGAGAGCCATTCCTAACTCTCTTCATCCCAGTAATTGCTGAAGGACATTAAAAGGCTGTCAGCAGCAGACGCCAGTGTTAAAATACCTCAAGGTAAAGAGACTCATTTGAGATTTGGAAGATAAAAGTTACCTTTGCCTCATTCAGAGCAGGGGTTTGCTGAAAGATTTACTATCATTTCAATCAGGACAGTACCCTCACCACACATGCAAGGGTGGGTATCGAACCTGTATTTTCGACTTTCTCAGAGAAATTCAAATCACAAAGGGACTGGGTGAAAGAGGGAGAGTTATTCCTTTTCTTCTGGCTAATATGTGAACTGAATTATAACTGATTCATAAAACAAAATAAATAATTTAAAGCCACCTGCAATGTTTTATACTGAATTAAATACTCATATTGTTTCTTTTTGAGATGACAGAGAGGGAAGGGTCAAGGTTTGGTGGGGCAAGGGGGGAGGAGGAGAGAAAAAACCACAAATATCTACTGTTGGTTTGATCCAAAGAGTGTTTTCTGAGGTAGCAGGCAAACTGAAACATTTCTGTGTGTTTTCCTGTGTGTATGTTTTTCTTCCACAACATAGGTTGAAATTGATAACCATATCGATACAATGGGTAATAATATTTTTATAAAATGGAGGGCCTAGCATTTTTCATGAAAAATAGAAACATCTCTAATGCTGGCCATTTTTCCAAGACAAACATTTTTTTGAAAGGATCATTTTTCAATTTACATTTTTTGTCTCACTCTAATACTTCCCAAGGAACACTTCCGTATTTCTTTCAGCTTTTTCATCATCTGAACCCAGAAATAAGCTCCTACCAGCCAAGGAACCACAAACCACCTCACTGGCATGCCGCAGGGCTTCCTGCGTTTGGTGTGCTCCTGTTGCAGACCCTGCAGGGCACCGGCTGCCTCTGCTGCTGCCTGTGTGCGTGCCATGCATGTGCTCTGCCCCTAGCCGTGCGGCATTTGTGGCTGCAGGCAGTCAGGTGTTTATCGTGGTGCAGAGCCACGGTCCTCCAGAGATTCAGACTGGGACTGAAACACAGGAAAAGAAGGCAGCCAGGTGGTGGATGCCAGGGTCTGCTCCCATCCCAGTGTGTGGTCCAGCTGCCCTAGGGTCCTGCCTCTGAGAGCTGGTTGATACCTCCTGGCCTAGGGGGTTTAGACACAGACTGTGAGCAATAGGATATATTAATAAAGATAATTTTTTTAAAGCATTTTCTCCACAGTCCCTGTATTTCAGTCTTTTTCTGCTAACTATTCATGAAGTCCACTCCTGTCATGGGCAGGTCTCACTGATACTCTCACACTTTCATCATCTGCTCCGCAGAGTCCAGATCCCCCAGTGTAACTGGGCATTGTCTCTATAGAGCGTTGCCTTGATGGAAGGCAATATACAAGCAGCGCTATCTGGAAGGAAGAAAGAAAGGCAAATAAACTGCTCACAGGAGCAATGAAGGAACCTTTTACTCAAATCTGAAGAAAACTCCAGCAAAGGCATATCAAAGGATGGGTCTGTCCTTGCCATAATAGCACACTGTATTTCACAAAGACAGCAGAGAAACAAAGCTGACAGGCTAAATATTTCTCTGGTATCTTTAGTAGCTCCGAGCCTGATGGCACATTTTGATTTCAGATCCCTGGAACACACATAGACTCGCTGCCAATTGATTTTGGAACGATAAAGGGAGAAGAATCAGGCAGTTTAGGTGCTTGCAATTAAGTGAATATCAGACCCGCTAGAACAAAAAATCAGAATTGTTAGTGTGGTAGGACCCTCTGGTAGGTTAAGTTTAAGAGTCAAACCTGAAAAGACTATTTTTGAAACTTTTAATATTCAGGTGTGACCTTCAAACTTGCCCAGTGGTAGCTGGACTTTGCTTCCACTGAAGTCAGTAGAAATAATCTTGTTGTGTAAGGCACTTCTGAAAAACTGCAGCCCCCTTGCTGCTTTCCCAATAAAGACAAGCAAATTTAAAGTAAGTTTTAAAAATTGCTCCCATTTCATTTAATAGGAAAGGATGACCTTTTTGGAAGCAACCTAAACAATCCACAGTAGATGCACAATTCTACAGGGCTTTCTGTAAAATTTCATAAGCATATCTGTCATTGTTTTTATTTAATTAAATCCTACCACTCTCTTCTATACAGATATAAAACACTACAAGAATCCCCAGACTCCACAGCTGAGAATAATTTAATTTCCTCAGATAAAGGCTGCCTTTTCTGGATTTCCTTTGAAAGCTTAAGAATCACAGACACCATTAATGCTAAAAGAAGGCTGTTGACACTCTCAGAAAGGGATTCACATAAATCTAGTGCTGGGTGCAGTCTTACGGGTCTCCAAATCATACAGCTTTTCCTTCTTTATGTGACAGACACCCCACACCAGGCAATGTTAATGGGAAAGAGGGATTAAAATCTCGTTTGGTCCTCCTTTGCTATTAAATCCATTCCTGTAGCTCCCATTGAATTTACAAGTGTTTGAATGTTGCATAATGGAGAATTCTAATAGTTTCAACTCCGCTTGTTCAATCTGTGTTCTGTTTCTAGGACTGATGGGTACAACAAAGGAGGGAATAAAACTAATTATTGATAAATGGCCTCTCATTATTTGGTCTAGTGCAGTCCATTCGGTTGAATCTGATTATTTTGAAAATGCCAAGTGCAATTTTTGCATCTGAAGTGATAAAAGGTATATTTTATAAGCCTGGTATTAGAAGAAAAGTAAAAATACTATACTAGAAACATACAGAAAACTACAGTATTTTCTTCTTATTATTTGTTTGTATTACGCTTGCACCTGGTGGATTCAGCCAAGTTCAAGGTCACATTGTATGCTGTTAAAAAGCACAGACACTAGTTCAAGCTCGTCTGGTCTTAGTAGAGAAGATGGCTAAATACAAGCCATGTAAATCATGTGCAGAAATTTGATCAAGTGTGTCTATAATCCCACAGCAGATTACCAGTGTTGTGATGAATACACCACAGGTTTTGTGAGTTTGAGTTCAAGGGTCTTCCCAGACTACTTGGTTTCCATTTTCACTTTAATGTGCCTGTTTGTTGTTGGGATTTTGCTCCCTGCCCCCCCATATCTTCTCTTCAGTCTCAGATTATGTCTTTGCTTTTTTTCTCATGTGTATATCTGCTTCTGCCTCCTATACTGCTACAGCCTTTACACCTATCTTTCAAGGGAGAGTTGCTTTCACACCTCAGTGAAACACAGAAGACTTCTCTTCAGGTGCCATTTTTAAGTATGAATCTTTAGCTTGAATATAACAACTTCTTAAATTATACATGTGTTAATAGCAAATAAGTTCCTCAACTGGAACCTGAAGACATGAATGAAGGAAGGAGCAGTAGGTGGCAGACATAAATGGTTTAAGATGGAGACCCAGTAAATTCCCTACACACACATAATAATAATAATAATAATAGTAATAGTAATAACAGCAACAACAACTTGGCTGAACATAAAATTTTCTCATTTATGATTCAGAACTCAGTCACTGAATGAATGATGCAGACGTAAAAAGGCACATCTCAGAGGAAGGATCTTGATAGGACTTATAGCCATGCTTACAGGCTGTGCATCCATGGTACACCAGAGGATTTAAACCTTCATAAAAATATTTGTGAGACTGAGGCCTTATTATGCAAGTTTGTGATTACCAAGATATTTATAGACATTAAAAAGTCAGAGTTTAGCAATTTGATATACTATTTCTGTTCGTAATAAACAATTGTGACTGTTTTTGCAAAGCTACTTAATGTTTTAATGTGGCTTTAAATTCTTGGAGAAACATCAAAATACCGTATGCTATTCCTTGTTGAATTCAAGCTGGTTCTAAATCTCCAGTCAGCTGGTGGGACTATTCCAGGGAGAAATTTTAGGCCATCTTTCTTTTATGAAAAATTAATCTCAAAATGCTCCACTTTCAGAGAAGCACTGTGAAAAACTCTTTTACTGATTAACCATTCACATTATTAGGTCCCACTACAAGAAAGCTTTTTAGTACAGACTGGTCTTTTACAGGACTTCAACATATACTTGAAGCTGATTATATGGTTATGTGATTTTTTTAAAGAATGTTTTCCTGAATAAGAATTTATAAAAGGACAAAAGAAATGCAGATCAGCTTTCTTAAAGGTAGTTTTCTTGTTATGTCAATAGTATAAATATATTCTAACTGAACTGTTGATAAGCAACACAGTGCTCCCAAAGTGGAACGTGAGCAAACCAACTTTACTGCTTGAAGGGATCTGTCCGTCTTTCTGTAGATAATTTATATAATTTTTATATTAAATTTAGTCACCAAACCAATGAAAATGTTAAGTACCTGTGTGATATTTGCAGAATCAAAGTATGAGCTATGAATACTAGCTGACATTATGCAGTACTACTATCCATATTGCTGCATGATTAACGCCACCCTCTAGATGTGTATGGACTTATCTGCATCAGCAGCAATTATCTTTGCAAACTTGTTGCCAGTGGGGAAGATCTTAGAAAACTAAAAGGGGAAAAAGAAGGAGCCCATCCTCATTTAATCCAAACTCAAAAGCTAAGAAAATTCTAGAACAAGTAAATAAAAGCTATTTTGAAGCATCTGCAATGTAATAAAGTGATAAAAATACTTACTATGAATTTTTGAAGACAAATAGTGCCCAAGAAGTCACATTTGTTTTGGCAAAGTCCTATTTGAAAGATGAGAAGGCAGATGTGACATATCTGTACTTAGTAAGGCTTTTGACATAACCTGCGTGACAGTCCTGCAAATGAATTGAGTAAATATTATCTAGATGGAATAACATGTGGTAATGGGTAGTTGAACCACTCTGCTTATTAAATAGCCAGCTATGGGTTTCTGTTAAAATGCCAGGACATTTCTCTTGGGATTCCACAAGTGACTTATTCTGTTCTGGCATGGTTTTTTTCTCTAGTCTGAATGATATTTTTACATGACAACAGACTGTGGAGGGGGAAGAAATGTAATGTTCCTTTTTGAGAACTGAGTCTGACTTTAAAACTATCTTTATAAACTAGAGGCATTTTTCCAATCAACAAGATGAAAAGACAAAATGCTGCATGTAGGAAACAGAAACATGTAGAAATACCCAACAGGGAAATATGGCATGGCAGCACTACTTCAGAAAAAAGCATGGTCGTGCTATTGAAGCATCAAATGGGTATGATTCAGGAATATGAAACTGTCACAAAAGAAACCAGATCTTGTTCTTGCATATATTTATGGTCAGTGTCGTATGGAAGATAAGAGAAGGCATAATTTTATGTTGCAGCTGAAGGTGTAGTCTGATGTCTAGTTCTTTGTATCATACTTCAGGAAAGAGGGAGTTGGATCAGAGATGCTCTAGGAGAGAGACACAGACTTTACATGAGATTTAATAATTCTAAGGAAAAACAGAAGGAACTGGGTTTGTTTAGTTGAAGAAGGATCAAAGCAGACCATCAGATCAATCATCAGTCATCAGACATGTAATAAGAAGAGATTGATAGATTGTTCTTTGTGTATGCTTGGGACCAGAGAAAAATCTTCATTTCCAGAAGAGGCAATTTTGGCTTTCAGGCAAGGAGTGCACTAAAACAGGAACCATGGGATCACTTGAACTGAACATTTACTTCAGTGGTTAAAACCACTGATCAGGAGCAATGTACATGTACTTAATCTTTCCTGAGAGGGAACTAGCTGACCTTTCACAGTTCCTTACAATTGTACTTTACAGTGAAATATTTCAGATTTTACAATGTTAATTCTGATTTGTCTCTCTTTTTTTTTTTTCCTTTAGTCTGATTTCCTAATTAAATGTGGCTCAAGGTGACCATGCTCCCTGTTTGCCCTTCTACCTGACTTCCTCCCTTCTCAATGACTTTCTGAACTCTGTTGACCACTTCAAAACAGATTGGAAAGAGAAGAAAGCAGTACCTGGACAGGAGACAAAGATCAAAGCCAGGCAGGACTCAGCTGCTGGTTGCTCCACATGGCAATACCTGGCTAACCAGTTACTTGCGTTTACTGGTCAACCAGTTACCATGCATGTTACTCCAGGGCAGCTCTAGCATGGTCCTCTTGTTTGGTGATGGCACCACGGAGAAGAGGGAGGTGCGAGAGAACCAGGGGAACAAAGCCACTGTGGGGTGAAGGATGAAATCTCAGTGGGTCATGTCCAAGCACCCAGGTTTCAGGGTTTCACACCATTCTTCCCACCCAAAACCCCCCAAATTCTCTGATGTAGCCCAAGGGGCTGGCATCAGGCTCCCTGTCTGCTGGAGAGGCAGATGCTCTGGGCAATGAACAGTGCCACAGGCCAGCATGGGAAGGCTAAAACACTCTGAGCAGTGCAGAAAGTGGCGGAAGATTTCCATTCTTTGGCCCACTTTAGTGAATAGCTGTGGTCCAGCTAGCAAGAAATGCATGTGTGATTAAAAAGAGTGGGATTTTTACAGAAAACTACTATTTCTCAGAATTCAAACATATTAGCGGAGCTGGATTCCTGTTTTTGTGACAATGATGAGAATATTGAATCTCTGCTAAGGGAGACAGAAGAAACAACTAAGTCTAACAACAGAATGATACAGGAAAACGACTGCATGCATAGAAACAGGCCAATTATTATAGCAGAAAATTGTTTAGAGAAGCACTGTCTCAGCAGCTTAAATAATCACTTTGGAACAACTAGCTTTACAGTATGTAAGATGTAATTCTTCTCTCAGTCCAAAATGACACGGAGACATTGATTCAAGAAGCAATTACAGCTGAAATCAATAGTTTGCTTGAATTTGGGGGCAGAAAAGGATAGGGTAAACTATATCACTGATTGTAATTCTAGTCCTGGACACAGGGAGGCAAAAAGGAAGGAAAATAATTGTAACAGAGAAAATACAAAACAGCATTTAACTGTATTCTTGAGACTTACTGTAGGTATTATGTAAGCAGAAAAGTCTGGATTAGGGAAGGTGTATATCCAGTTTCTTGGGAAAAGCATAGGAAAAGCTGAAAAAGATTAGAAACCTTTCAGAAAGCCTGAAAAACTAGGCACAGGATTGAAACTTGGTTAAACCAATTCAGAAATCCAGACTAGGAAGGGTCACAAAGAAGGAGTGTAAACAGTAGTAAAGTATAAGAGAAAAGCAGGAAAGGTAGGAAGGAATTTGTAGAGAAGAGACCAAAAGTGATAAAACAGTTACAAAATAATTTAATATATGAGAAGTTGATAGCCTGAGGGAGAGTAGGTGGGTCTTATGAACTAATCAAGAGTAACAGATGCGGTGGAGAGGGTAAGGATGCAGTGGAGAGGGTAAGGGCATAACAAAGAAACTAATTAATTTTTTGCATCAATCTTTACCTCACTTTATGTGGAGAAATGTCTTCCATTAACTCCTTTCCTTAGGAAATGAGGTTAAAGTGTTATTACAGTTTGAGGCATCAATAGAAAAGGTGCCAAAACAAACTTAATCTAGAGAAGAACACGTCACCACACTGTATAATATATGCTCAACAATTTTTAAACAGGTTTTAATTAAGTGGTTCATCTACAAGTAAAATTTGCCAGACAACCATTTGAATAATCTACATTATTTTATTTAAATCATATTAAAATATGTACTTCGTGTATGGGTCTCCTTAGAAACTTATACAGCTCTGTGAAATTTTAAAAACTACCTAAAATCTCTATATTCCTTTCCATATTTTATGCAAAAAATCATTTACTGTTTTACTTGCTCTAAGTACAGTAAAATACATTGCCAGGGTTGCTCAGAAAACAAAATTTCCTTGAGAAACATTTTGAAGAAAAGATGGTATTTTGTGGAATTTCATTGTGCACATCTTCAAGGTTTTGCCCACACAGCTTGGGGAGGAGGATTTTTTTAATAGAAATACAAAGTTTTCAACAAACTGTGTAAGAGTCTCCATTTCTGTATCCCCCTGAATAATCTTGTATTCTGCCAAAAAGCAACTTCTAATTTAAAAAAAAAAAAAAAAAATAAACTTTTCTACTAAATTTGCTATTTCCTTGTCAATACAAAATAACTGACACATTTTTAACATGTAATATAGTTCTGTAAACGTAGAAAGTTACATGGGTGTTTGTCATGAGTATCAGCTCATAGAGCTCCTTCACAGCCAAATTAAATTCATGGAAGTACTCCAATTGATCTTAATTCACTCTGAAACAAGGCTTACTAATAGGTGTTAAAAATACATTCCTTTTTAAGCTTTTCCATTCCCATGATAGGGCTAAAAGTTTGATTCCACGTTTACTAATTGAGGACTCTCATGCATACACTTGAGCACTAAACATGCTGGAGCTGGGCTGTTCTGAAGGGAATTTAGCCACATGAAGTTGCTATCGTAGATAATGTGAGTATAAAAGAATAAAAAAACCCTTATTCACGGCTAGAAAGCAGATTGCCCTATAAAATATCAATATATTTTAAAATGTGCAATCCACAGGAATTTTGCTTTCAGAAATTAAGAAAGACATCAGAGTTCCCAGACTTCTTTTTTGTGATACCCTACATGCTTGAGACTAGACTTCTTACACTATGTGTCATTTCCATGATTCTCAAGGAATCAGGCAGATGTAATTCCATGATCATAATTTTGACAGTTTTCCTTTATCAGAGGTCCCTCCACGAAGGCTCTTCTATAACAGAAAATATATTTGGGTCGTATTATATAAAATTGATTCCTGTATTAAATCACTAATAAAAAGTACTAAATCTTTGTACTAGGCTGGTGTTTCTAACAGGCAATTTACTGGAATGTAGTGATAACACCAAATTTAGGTTTAGCAGAAAACTAGCTATAATGGTAAGAAAATCCTTCACATGACAGCAGAATTATCAGTTTCCTTTAAAAACCTTGGATCTATATAAATAAATCTCTATATCACTGTGCAAAAAAGTGTTCTTTTAGTTTGATATCCAAAAACGAATGATCACAATGGAATGAAAATATTTCCATTTTCTTTCCAACCCAAATACTTGAAGAAAATGGTTTTAGATTAAATTAAACATGATTTGAAACTCAAAAGCAAAAGTTTCAGTTTAAAACTTTCTTTTTTACCTTATGAATTTAAATTTAGGCAAACTGAGTCTTAAAATATGAAATGAAAAATCAGAATGTTTCACTTTTAAAATGTAGGAACAAATAGTTCCATACTAGGTCATACAAGTATTTCTTTATTTACATAGTTCCTTTCGACTTAAAATACACTTTCAGGTGAGCAGACCATTGAAATAAAAAAAATCACCTAGAACTACTACTACTACTACAGTGATGAAAACTTTTACATAGACTAGTTTTTTAATAAATGTTCATGAAGCTGATCAAGTGCTTCCACATAATGATTAAAGGATGATATACACAGATATTTTCCCAACGCAGGAATTTCAGTGACAGTTTTTCCAGCTCAAAAGTCATAACTTGTTTTAAAACAACTGAAGTACAATTGCACTAAACAAACTTCATGCACATATTTGCATGCAATTTTTTCAAAGAAATGGAGTGTAATGGCTATAATTAAATTCAATGCAGAGTAAATTGGAGATAAAAATCAATAAGCGACTCTGAAATCTCATCACTTATTGATTCATAAGCCATTTATCTCCTTCTGCATTCCACATCAAAAGCAATTATCAGCTAATGATATCACACAGATGCAAATCAGAAGTAGGAAAAATTATTAACAGTGCCCCAAAACTGCTGTAAATATATTTCTTTACAATCTCTACAAATTAACTTAGTCAGAAAAAATGTGATCATCTTGTGAGTAGCTCTGGTTAGGAACTTTTTGATTAAATATTTGGAGGTTTTTTCCTGTTCAAAAAAAAAAAAGTTAACTCGCTTAACCAAAGCTTCCTCTGTCAGAATAGATAGACTTCAATTAACCGTTCTTTAAGAAAGACCCCTCTACCCTATCAGTGATTTTCTGGCCAAAGTAGTAGAAATGCATAAGTCACAAAAACCAACCAGGCAGAGCAGGAGCTACTCTGGTTACCTCTGGCCTCCTCCCTGTGAGGGTGCAGGTAAACGGTGGGCAGTGTCAGGTCAGCAGGCTGCCAGCTGAGCCTCTTTCTCCTGTCTTGATGTGCAACAGGAACATTTCCCGAAATCTCGAACCTGGTTAGAAAAACCCAGTGCCAGTGGTGGCAGATGCGGGTGGCAGTCCTGTTAGCACCAGCAGCCCTTCTGCCCAATACCAAGGGAAGCGCTGGGAACTGGCTGGAGGTCCCAAGTCGGTCTGTGTCAGGGCTGGTTCATGCTGGAGCAATGCAGCTGCTTGTTGCTCTTTGCAGTTTGCTCATCAAAGGCTAAGGGTCAAATTCAGTCTAGCTCTGTAAGAGACAAGACTGTAAGAGACTGAGCGATAGATGATAAAACATCATATGAAATTCAGTGTAAATAAATATAAAATGATGCACAGGAGAAGAATCAGAGGGAATGCATAAATATAGTCCGTCTGAAAAAGAAAAAAAGTAATAATGTTTTTTCCCCAGGAGGAATATAATGACTTCTCTATTTCTATGCGCATGGAATGGCCCTGAGACCATTAGTGGGAAGTAAGCATATTCGTGGTCCCAGCCAAAACTCCTGAAATGCGATGGAAAGTGAATGCTCTCTGCTGCTCTCGGTGTGGGGTTGCAGACTCGGTCTGCACTCCTCACACGGTACCTCGCTTCCATGGCTGAGCCCTTGAGGCTATGTCTGACCTGGGAGATACCTGAGTGTTCACCCAGTGTTTGTTGCACTTCTTGTTCAGGACAGCAGGTCTGTGGGCTCGCCACCATATTCAGCAGGACATTCAAATTCATTTGTTGTTATATGTATACTTATATATGTATGTATACATATGTGTAAGTGTATAAAGTACTATATAATGTACAATGTATGTCGTGGTTTAACCCCAGTCAGCAAATAAGCACCACGCAGCCGCTTCCCCTTCCCCCCTCCCAGTGGGGAGAGGAGGAGGAAAGGAAAAAAAAAAGTAAAACTTGTGGGTTGAGATAAGAACAGTTTAATAACTAAAGTAAAATATAATACTAACAATAATAATAATGAAATATAATAATAATAATAGTAATGAAAAGGAATATAACAAAAAAAGGAAGGGGGGGGAGAAAAAAGAACAGTGATGCACAATGCAATTGCTCACCACCCGCTGACCAATGCCAGAGCTGTGATCCATGCCTCCCGGCCAGCTCCCCCCTGTTTATATTCTGGAAATTTGGGGATCGAACCCGTGACCTTTTTGCATCATTAGCACCACGCCCTAACCAACTGAGCTAACCACTGGGCATTATTTTCCATGGTATGGAATGTCGCTTTGGCTAGTTCAGGTCAGCTGCCCCGGCTCTGCTCCCTCCCAGCTTCTTGCACACCTGCTTGCTGGCAGAGCATGGGAAACTGAAAAGTCCCTGGCTTAAGATAAGCGCTACTTAGCAACAACTAAAACATCAGCGTGTTATCAACATCATTCTCACACTAAATCCAAAACACAGCACTGTACCAGCTACTAAGAAGACAGTTAACTCTGTCCCAGCTGAAACCAGGACAGTATTCTAGTTATAAACACAGAGTCAATATTACTTACCTAGTTATGATTGTGTTTCAAAACTTGTGTCTTTTGCAGACAGAAATACATTAAGGCAAGCAACCAAATGCATGTTTAACCAAAATGAATTTAGTGATAATATTTACATATATTTTCTAGGGTTTATGGCATCTAATAATAAGTTGTTACTGCAATTACAAAAAACAAACCCAGCAAACCTTCAACATGATGAAACCTTTAAGCATCTTTAAACTTGGAAGGAAAGCATTTTTTGTGTATCGTTGCATGCCTCCTGAACCAGAAAGAGGGAACTTAACCCTGACATTTACAATATAACCTTCAGATATTCCAGGTATATGGATGACAAGAATAGGAAAGGAGAAAAAAACTCACAGAAGTCTCTATCTTCATTCTACGTCAGTGTTTGCCTCCTGTCTAAACATATACAGATCACAGGTCCATTTTTGGTTCACATTCAAATCCCGCATGGTTACTTTTTTTGAAAAAACAAACTAAAACCCACCCTGTAACTGGTCAGGTTCAACTAGTGTCTGTTATATGACAGTATGAATTATTATTGGTAGTACAGATAATAAAAAATAATTAGTCTAAATTTCAATGAATTTGAAAATCACAGCTTTAGAATTAATATTTGAAAGCTGTGTGTATGTCACTTGAAGACTGTAATATAGTTTTAACTTGCATCAAAAGCTAGCATTGCACATCACTGGCAAGCGTGTATGGCAAATATCATATTGTAGTGAAGTCAAGAGCAAGAAAAAGAGAAGCTTTGGGTGGGAGACAGAAATTGGAGGGCTTATGTCCAGCAATGGCCCCGAAGTAAGAAATATAACTAGAGCTATTCCCTCCAGCCTGATTTAAAGATACAAGGTTACCTCTGCAAACATCTCCACACAGGTAGCACTTCTGAAAAACAGATGCATCTTATATAAATATCTACTGTGTACATCCAGCTTGGCATGTGCTCCTCTGGCCTTGGCTTCACAGCTGTTCATAGCACAGGACAGCAGCAGCATGCAGAAAACGGAGCTTTTCAGGGCATGCGGTGCATGACGCTCATTTGTAGGAAATATGTATGGAAATCCTAATGAAAATGTATCCTCACTGAAAACATTTGTAAATGCTTTTAGAGGCTGGAAAATAATATTCCAGGCCATCTACACTAGGAAGGTCCCAGCTCTTGCCTATGTAAGTGTCTATTTCTGTAACATTTTATGACACTGTGCTCTGAAGTGGGGATTGTGTTTATCTAAGAAGTAAAAGAGGATGCCATAGGTACCAAAGCATGAACAAAGTACATCTGCAGGATGGGGAAATACAGTTGTCATTTACAGAGGCAAAAGTATAACCATTTTGTAGATAAAGTGTTTCTATATACCAGCTCTCAAGAAACACAAAAATCCAATTGATGGACAAAAGGTCCATTTTGTGCCTGAGAAGCAAAGAGAAGATGTGAGTGTATCTCCGCGGGACAACTCCACGGCATTTCCAGTTACAGCTTCCTACAGTTAAATGAAGGAAAATGGCAAATTATGTAGATGAGCTTCAATATCAGCTCCAGGACAAACATGGTCAATCTATCCTGGCTACGGGATCCTCAGTCCTAAGTCAAGGCAATAGCACAAATAGAATTTGAGAGTATTGAACACATCACCCAGGGTGGGGATAAACAACTAGCAAAAATGTTACATTTGTGTTAATCTGGAGTAACTCCAGTGGAACTGACAGAGGTCAGTCAAATATTTAATGCCTCATGCATCTAAATAAGGCCAGGTACTATGTGTGATTGTATTTCTGCATGTGGCATTTTCAGAACAAGGTGATTACTGTTATCATCTCTGCTTCCAGACAAAAAGAATAAATAGATAGTTCTTTCATGTCAGGTGTCCAGAACAAAATGATAAGCAAACATGGGGGATCAATGAGGCTTCTGTTCAACTAAATTTTTTTTTCTTTTGTGCCTTCAAAAAAAATCACGGTCCTCAGTCAGAGAAAAAACAACAGAGAAAACCAAGGTGACTGGATGACAACCGAGAGGTGAGGCAAGGCTCTGAAGGGCCTGGACTTCCAGACCTGGGGTTGTACTTGGTGTTGCTGCTGCATAGACCCCTCCTACCCTACACAGGAGCACCCAGACCCAGACTGACCCTTTGGAGGGCAGCTGGGAGGAGGTCTTCCTTCAGGAGCTTGTAGAGGTCCATCTGCCAAAATGCTTAAAAAGGAGTCCCAAGAGAAGCAAGAGTTCGAGAGCCCTGTTACCTGTTTTGGTAACAGGAGTGGAAGTGAGGAATCTCACATCCTCTCCCCCGTCTCCCCTTAACCTCTCGCCGGAGGTGTTTCCAATTACAAAACACTAAACTGTGTCAAGCCCTTCTTTTAAACCTTGAGTTTAGCTGAATAACAAATTCAGAATTGCTCTTTTTAGACAAGTAATGAGTAGAAAGCTGTAAAAGAGAGACAAAGTTATTCTCTATTCAGACTTAAAACAATAAAAACACGTTTCTCTGAAGTTTTACGTACTCTGCCACCATTAACAAACACTTCACTGTCAGCCAGACCTATGACAAAAGTAATTCCATGTCTTTGGAAAGTGTACTCTAATCTAGTTTGAAAAAACGTCCTTAAACATTTACCCATTTTGCCAGGCGTGGAATGCTATTGTCACCAACAGGGTTCAGGGGACAGCGAAACATTTCATTATTGCAGCATTGAAACCATCTGACCTGATCATGTGCTGAACTGACAGATTCAAGCATTTCTAAAAACCTTCATAGTTTCAAAGTATGGAAACTCCCCCTTCCCCCCACCCCCCCCACAAGTAATTTTTTAATTTTTCTTTTACAGCTGACATTTGATAAGTAAGGATATAAGAGAAAGTAAATCAAGCTCTTTTTTCACTATTATGCTTTGGTATTATAAAATAAAAAAATAGTAAAAATCTAGCACATGAAAGTACTTCACATGAGAAATATCTGCTTAGTTTCTTGAGCTCATATCAATAATATCTAATTAAGGCCTTTACTTTAGCAAGATTTATAAAAAATATATTAGACACGTATAGTTGTCCATCACACAGACTTTACCACTTTCTTGTAAAACATCTGGCATTGGTCAGACCTGGAGGCAGGCTACTGGGCCAGACACATAGCTGATCTGATCTGGTCTGGCAATTCCTCTGTTGCTACACTATCTTTTTGATATAAACTGATAGGTAAGAATTTCACAATATTTGGTCTCCAAGGCAAGATAACTACAGCGGAGGAAGCAGCTGCCCCTCCCCTTGGTTCCTTTTCCCTTTTCCACACACCCTGAGCCAGCAGCTAGTCCAGAAAGAGAGGTGTTAGATTTAACTGACAAGCCAGCAGGGACAGAAGTACATTTCTTGTGAACCTTGGAAGTTTTTGCTCAGAGTTTCTGATACATTTTAAATCCTTCTCTGTATGCATCAGTATGTAATGTAAGTTCATTTTTGCCATCCACATGCTGCAAATTGTGACATCTGTAAATTGTTCTGTTTCTTGATGTCTTTATTGCAGATTTCATATTTAAAAATAAATCATTCAGAGCATGCATTTGATTACAGAATTGCAGAAATAAGTTGATTAAATGTTGCACACTTTATTAATCCTTAGGAACATTTACATTCCTACGGTATGATCCAATGTTTAAAAATGTGATTCTAGAATAGTACTCAGAAATGAATACTTTAGGATGGACAGTTAATTAATGCAAGGAGTAGGATTCCTGTTACCTAACTTTGGTAAAACTTAATCCAGGCTGGTCATCCAGGCTTTCTCTCTAAGACACTCATTGCTTTTTATTGACTATAGAAGCAACCTAGAAAATTATGTTAGATCAAGCTAACTCTTGGAATGCAAGAGTAAAAGGAGATGAACTGCTCTGAAAGGGATTTGCATGCATAACATTAGTCACAAAACGGAGACCCAAAGGAATAATCCTGTATTGTTGTTAATTACACAAATCAAAGTTATCAACAGAGGCTGTTGGGCTGAATCCTCAGCTGGCTTGTGGGCGCCACTGGGGCTCTGATGATTTCTGGCATTATTTGCCTCGCATGTGTTGCAGTTAAATCTTGATTCAGAAGGGACTTAGACCTGTGGCTGAGCTTAGTCATGAAAGTAGCTTAGGCCAAGGTGCTTGAGTCTCTGAAGTTAGGTACATGTTTAAGTACTGCATTGAACTCGGGCCATATGCAGACGTGTACACTATGAAATAGTTTGTTTCCACTTTGTCTAAAGAAGTCTTAAACAAAAATGGAAATGAACAGGACAGGCAGGTTCAGCGATCAAATAATCAATTAAAAAGTTTTACAATTTGAAACACTAAGTATTCCATAACTCCTAAAGGAAAAAGCAGGGACTTCCTCCAGATGAGAAGATGAGATTTATTACTCTCCCTGCAAAAAACCCCCTAGTGAAATGGCTGAAATTGTCTTAACTGAGGATGAGGCAATCAAGATACAACAGGTAAGGAGGCACAGAAATCAACCCCAGCAGAAACCTATCTAGGGAAGGACCAGGGAGAAAGGCTTACAGCCACCAGCAATTTAAAGAATTTTACAGGCACATTCAAAGCATTTAAGAGAAAGAATTTAAGAGGCAGATGATGAATCATTGACTGTTTCAAATTCATTGCCTGGCAAGTTATTGTGTGCCGAGCCATTTCTTTTACTTACAATTTATGACACTGTATTGAGAAGAGAGATGAAGCTAAACATGGGAATGTGCTGCAAATACATTACTAATTGCTTAGATATGCTCTAGGCTCAGTGTTTTTAGATGGAGCGAGTGCAGAATTTGCCATTGTGTCGATATGTTATTTTACTTTTTCAAAAGAGAAGATGAACACTTAAATATTTCAAAAGCCAGTACTTACAAAAATATTTACATACATGTTCATAACCCATCACGTAGAACTGTAAACAGTCAAAAACTGGCAATCTGCCACTCTGATGATTAATACAAGAAACAAATTAATAGTTGTCCCAGAGCATCCAGCAATTGTCTTTTTCTTTTCTTCTATTCTTGTTTTTGTCTCTGTATGTCTGTTGTGGGTAGCTTTAGATCTATTCAACTATCCAAAGTCCTTTTCCCTTCTAATTCCTCAAAAACCTTGAAAAAGTAAACTAAACTAAATAAGAGTTCACACAGGTGCTTCTATTGAAAATGGTGAGCTTCAGATGAAGAAATTATTTCAGAATATGTTTAAAACAAGCTTATTATTATCTACACTTAGCAGTTTGTAATGCCATGTAAAATGACATGGTTACAATTAAAAAACATGGAGCTTCTTTCTCTTCTCTTCTCTTCTCTTCTCTTCTCTTCTCTTCTCTTCTCTTCTCTTCTCTTCTCTTCTCTTCTCTTCTCTTCATGTATTGTAGGGGACAGGAAATAGGAAAGATTGTTATCTCATCTGTTCCATCTGTCTGTTACAGACTTTTAGTCTACAACTAACCTTCAAGTACCTTACAATTTCTGATTTTAATCCTACGCTAATAAGAGATAACCCTAGCCAAAACTCTGAATCAGAACAACTTGAGGAGTTGTGAGGTACGGAAAATAATTGTCACATTTGGCCTCTTGGGTTATATAATGAGATCAACCAAATTCCCCAAGCTTATTGAAAGTACAGAATTTAGATGAAGTTTTTGTGATTTGAACCCAGCCTCTTATATAGTTACTAACCCCTGCCAAGCTACTGTAAGTATCCCCATTGAAGGAGTAAAATACCAGCCCTTAAGTTTTAGAGGCCTCACTACTCACCTTCCTATTGGTAGGACGTTCTACTGTTAGATAATTTTCTATTGCAGACATGCAAAAATAACATCTTGTAGCACTGAGTTCCTCTCCTTTATTATCAGCTTCCCTCAGAATAATTCTCCAGTTACAGAGGGGCTGCAAAAGAGAATATATAAAAAGTGAAGAAAAAAGTAACTAAAATATAATTTGATTAAACTCAAAGTAGACTCTAATTTTTCCCTCTATCCTTAACAAAAAGCAAGCTCTTTAGTATCAGAAGTCCTGTTAAAAAGGCATTCTAGGTATGCCATATGAGAAAGAATTTAATGTTAAAAAATAATTAGAACAACTTAATTACCTTTAGCATATCAGCTGTCAGAACTGTTGTTGGTATGCCTAACCCTTAATTAGCAATAAGTTATGATTGATTAATGGACCCAGAAGAGGTTTAATCTCTAGCTATGTAAAGTGTATTAAAAAAAGTGAAAGGGGCCTGTACTTTCACAGACAAGTTAACCTTTCAGAGATACAGCTTTCATTTTGATGTCCTCAGAGGTCAAAGGACATCCCAGCTGCTTTTACAGCAGACTCTTCATTCAGACAGCCAACAAGAAGCAAAAATTAGGGAAAATTTTTGTTAGAACCTAGTAATTAACAAATCCTGCATATATGCATTCTCATTAGACTGAAAATCAGTGTGTTGCTGAGTCACTTTGCCATAATTAACATTGGATAAAATTTCAATGCTTTTAGATATTTTCTTTTTTTTTTTCCCTGCTCTTTCCTTTGGAGTTACCTTTTTGAAGCATGCATTTTTTTCATAGGTTCAGAAGTATAAATTACAAGGTTCCCACATAAAGCTAAATTTGAGCGTTGAGCCACTGACGTTAGTAGGTTGTGCTGCCAAGCCATTTGCCCCAGTCTGGCAGTTTTCATTCTTCAAGGCCAGAAGAGGATTCAGGAGGACAGTGTCAGAGGTGGTCAGTCTATCTCAAAAAGAAGGTGGCAGCAACAAGAAGAGGGTGTACAAGTAGGTAACAGAAATGAACAGAGGCACTAATATAGCTTTTGTTTGAACAGAAAATGCCTAGGCTTTTCAGCAAGATATCAATGGCCTGGTGGAGTCAATCAAACTGTGTCTGCTAAACTGAGTCTGCTAGACTCAGTTGAATGATTTACAATTTCATAAATGACTTTTCACATATAAATCCAGGACGCCATCTCTTTGGATGTTCCAAAGAATGAATAAACAAAATGGGGATTTGCTATACTTGTAAATTCTTCTAACCATTACCTGTAAGTGGAAGGGATCTACCTGTAAGGTAGAAGAGATGGGGGCATACTTAGAATTTGATATAATTTTTTCCTAAGGTCATAACCTTAGCTGCTGGCTGAGGATATCTTTTGTTGCTTTCATTATTGCTAACTCTCAGTGGCAAACAGATCATCAAACCAATTTTAAAACCATCATGTAAATAAAAGAAGAAAACCTCAAACATTCAGCAAGTTAGCTTGCTTGGGTAAATAGGTTGTTCTCAGTATTTGCAACATCATACAGATATTATATCATAAAACATATTGCGACTGCAGTACAAGTAAAAAGTCAGACCGGTGAAAATATGACTCATGACTTTGAATATTCATTGCTTCAGACTTCTTATAACCCCAAAGTCTATCTGCTTAAAAATCTTGGCAGAAAAAAGAGTCCCTGTGGAAAGTAATGTTAAAACAATAAGAAGGAAGAGTCAAATCCATATAATTATGTATTAGTCCACTTTTATTCAGCCATCAACCTCTTCACTGTCCCATCACTTAAGATAACAAAGCATTCACTATCTCCATATGATTTCATCACTTTTTTTCTTGGTTCCCTGAAGCTTGGTGGTTTTCATGTTTCATCAGTGAGTTGACATTGCCCCTCAGTTTAGGGTACAATTGCTTCCATGACTAGCTTCCATGGGAGCCCTAAATATGAGGTAGCATGATTAGCATTTTGTTCTTCAACTGGGAATATTTTTAAAGGCCAAGGTGGTGGAAAAATGTTCATTTTCTGCCATAAATATATCTTAATATATAAATTCAAGACAAAAGAGAAAATTGCAGAAGGTGTCTCTGGGCAGTGCCATCACTCACGCTGTTACCACAGAACTCTGCCTCATTTGCATTGGCATTTTGTCAAAACTAACTCATTTCCAGACCATTTTTTGACCTCTGAGGGATGAATATTATTCAGTGGCAAAATATTTTATCACCGTATTTCTGTGAGTTATTTCAAAGTCTTTTAGGCTTTGAGAATACCATCCACTAGAACCTAAGATCAACTATTTTCATGTTTCCAAGTGACCTAGGCAAGTTTGCAAAACTGGTTTTGTCTAATACTTTGGGAAATTTTGCACTAGATTTTCTTTTCCATTCTCACTCAGATAAGGTACAGAGTTATGAAGAAAATTGTCCTGTCACTAATTTTCTGTGTATGACAGAAAAGGGGAAAGATACAGTTAGTAAATGCACAAAACTGCTGAAATATGCCCAGTCCCAGAAGAGAAATGTTAAAGTACAAGAGTTTTGTTTTTATTTTATTGTGGTTGTAAAAGAAAATTCTAAACGTTTTAACAAACATACCACAGAACAAAGTAAACAAAGATAGTTGGTTTCTTTAATGGGAAATGAGACTGCATAAGAGGATATTACATTGATTTGTAGCTGTTAAAATATGGATAGCAAACCACGGACACACATTATCAATCAATCAATCAATCCTAAGCTGAAGGTGTTCTTAAGGCCTGAAACTTTTTTTTAAAATTCTTAAATTAGGCAAGATCCCGAATAAAGAAATAAAGCCATTGTCTTTCACCTTGCATTTGGCTAGAGAGTGGTTGCATTTACACGACACTCAACAAGGGTGGGCGCTAACTTTTTGTAGTATAAGAGAGAGAAGACTTAGGTTGGCTGACTCTCACCCTTACAGAAAATCTTAATAAACTCCGGCTTCTGTCCCTCAGAACTATCATTTAGTCGTTTTTAAGATGAAGAGTAAAAATAAGAAAGCTAAACAGCAACATCCAAGCCATGTAGCCAAATTAATACTTTTATAGGAAAGCAAAAGTTTTCATTTTTGTTTTAAACCTGGTTTTCCCAGAGTTACAGGCTATAATTGTAGACGTATGTGGAAAATAAATATGGCCAAATTCTGACCTCAGTTACACTTGTACAGTCCCATTAAACTTAATAGTTCTCTACGGGTGTAAGTGATGGCAGGGTCTAGATTGTAACTGGAATCCTTGTCAGAGCTCCTCAGCTGGCAGGGAGTGAAATAGGGAATGTCTTGGTGCTAGAGCTTCCTGTGCTGGGTGAAAACTTTATGGAACAATTTTATGGAACAATGCATGTCTGGAAAAACAAATCCAACAGATCATTTATAATCCATACCTCGCATGTGCTTAAGCATGTCATTCACTTCACCTCCGTCCCCGGCCCTGTGGAGCCGGGGAGGAGTGTCCTGGGACCACTGCTGGTTCCATGTCGGTGCTCAGGCATAGCTGCTCTTTGCGGAGCATTTTAAAATTACATTTTCAAAAACAGTTGTTTCCCTTTGTCAGAGCGGTGTCCACTAAACGAATTACATCTCTATAAAGCACATTAAGCTATGGATATCCTGGGGGATTTGGGAGTGTTTCTCAAATCTAAGGTCTGGATAGTCAATTGTTTCAGTGTGGGAGGAGACATGAGTATTCCTGTCACCTCCCACTACTCCCTGACTTACATGGGCAGAAACTCCACATATATGAGCCTCAGCATACTCCAGCAGGCCTTTTCCCAATCCTCTGAAAGTAAGAAGTGCAAGACAAAGCAAGGCTGCCCCACAGATGAGGCATAGACTAAGCTGAATTGCTGTCATAAATATAAAAACTTTCCTACAAATATTTGCACTTGATTGCTGTCAGGGGCTCTCAGTTGCAAGTTTTTGTCATTTGCACCTGTAATTCATTTTAGCAGTGCAGATATTACAGGGTACATCCATACGGGCAGAAAGCTACACCCCCCCCAGCAATTACAGTCGTGTACATTTGGGTGAGATACTCCTAGAGCTGCAGCTTTGCCTAATGTTTCCTTCATACCCTTACTGGCTTGCTTGTCTTTGGTGAAGTCTGTGCAGCTGTATCGGTTCTGGTTTCTGGTTGGTAATCCTGGACAACATCTGATCCAGCTGGAGCCAGTCCTCCCTGTCAGCTTGAAAAATGACAAGAGAGAATGGAGGCTCTCCACTGTCATTCAAGGAAAAACGTGGCATCTGCTCTTGTTTATACTCCTATTTCTGTTTGGTATTTGTATACCCATTGGTTTCTGCAAAATGTTGATGTTTTGTCTTCTAGTACAATTCTGGTACTGATTCCCCGTTCCATATTTGATCTCATAATATGCATATTTTTAGAAGACATGGTTATACATTTGATATACATGGCATGATGTGCCATCTATGCATGATACAGGTACATAGAGGTGTTGAGGTGGCACAGTTGTATCTTAATGGTTGTATCTTAACTGACCCTTTCAATTGGGCTAAGGTTGACTAGTCAATCTTCTCTATACAGGTTGAATTAAAGCAAACCTGAAAATACAGTGTCCTTTACCAAATTCGGAAATATCCGAGATTTGTCCTGCTCCAAAAAGCATTGTAAGTTTCCAAAATCTTGTCTCTCAGAAGCTCAGAGGGTTATATCACCCTGGCATATTTTGAGTACAGCAGCTGACAAATTAAGCCTTTGTTTACTCAGAAACTTGTATATTTTTGCTTTGTTTTCTGCTACTCTAATATAGATGCATTTCTTCTCATATTCTGTCATTCAATTTTTATTTATTTTTCTCTTTTCAAAACCAAAATATTCAAACACATTTGACATGTCTACAAGAAGAAAAGCAGTTTCTCTGAAACTTGCTTCAAATCCAGACTTCTCCATGGATGATCCTTCTATCTTGGTAAGCCTCTTAATTTCTCAGTTCTTTGCATGTAAATAGGGCCGATATCTCTTTACCCCTTTCACACTGTATCTTGTTTATTTAAAATCTCAGGGTCAATGAGTACATTTTATTAGGGATTTGTACAGTCCATGGCGCAAGGGGATACGACATTGGCTATGACCTCTAGGCAGTCTTCTAATACAGTACTTAGTAATAAATAAAATTTATACTAGTTTTTATAAACTATTCTAGGTTTTCATTACTGTATAGCTCAGGAGACCAATATGAAAACTGGAGAGTGCTTCAAAGCAATATGCCAGAGAAAAAAGATGTTCCAGCAAAGCTGGTACGCTGTTGAGAGAGGAATCTCTGAGGGTGTCAGTTTTTCCGTTTTGGGAGGGGAGACACATTTCAGCTGTGCCACCATTGCTATCATTCCCGTTTGAAGCCAAAGAACATTGGAATGACTGTATATCTAAGAATGTATTTACTGCCCTAAACTAAATTTAAAGAGGATTATTTTTATGTCAAGTTACTCCCAAGTCCCTTTGTATGTCTAAGATTAATGCGGACAGACCATGCAGTGGCTGGATCAGGCTGCTGATATTGATACTTTGTTCGGTGAAGTCCCACTGCCAAAGGGATGGATTTCAGCCCACCTTCTGTTTCTTTTTTCGAGGGGGGCAGGGCAAGTTGTGTGTGCGTGTGTGTGTGTGTGCGCACACGTGTGTGTGATAAATTGCATGCTGTGCTGAAAAGCAGCCCACTCAGAGATTGGGTATAGCAATGGGAACGTCAGAGAAAAGAGATATGTAACACAGAGACTGAAAGGATGTGTAATTGGAAGTAGGATGAAGAATGATAAGAAAGGCAAATAGTGCATATGTGGAATACAGCCATAAAACTCATCTGAAAAGGTGGGGAGAAACAGAAAATCAAGGGATAAGACATATTTGAGCCTCAAGAGTTCATGTATGCTTAGCTACTGGGGATCCTGAGCACCAAAAAAGAAGCAGGAGTGATATGGAGGAAAGTATTCAGCAGCTGTTTACCTCTCTAGCTGTCTTAGGAAGTGAGATGTCAATATGAAGAGAAATGCTGCAAAGGCAGGGAGAGCATTGCTCCTCCACCTTCCCCCAGAAACCATGGGACGGATTCTGCAGCCGCGGGGGCAGGAGGCAGCAGAGCTGCATGGGCTCATTCTCCTCCAGCAAAACAAAGTGATATAGAGCAATGCAAAGGGGGTAGTAAAAATGCTATTTACAACTATTTAACAAACTGCTCCCCAAATGACATTTCTCGCATATGGATGTAAATAAAATGCTGACTTTTATTATGCTGCACTGAAGAAGGCAATGTGAACAATCCCATCTAATAGCTAACTGTAAGTTGAAACACTCTCTACCATAAATTCTGTCCATTTTTACTGCAGTTTTGGGTGTGCTGATGCTGACCACAACATTTTCCAGGGTTCTGTTTGTATTAAGGATCCCCCATGGATTTCACTGAGTTATGTGGCTAAACACAGCTTTGAGAGCACCATTACTTGAACGCTTGGAGGCATCAGTTAATTTTTGAAGGCTGTCATAGGGATAAAAGAGATGACTAAATAATCACAGGAATATTCTATTTGGTTTTAAGAAGGAATTTTTCCCTTCTGTGATACAATCTGCTTGTCTTCCTCTCTTTTGTTAAACAAATAAATGACTTATCCCAGGTTGATGCTCATTATATTTCTTTAATATTCACAGTAAAATCTCTGATGCCATACTGCTTCGCTGCTCAGCAGTTCCATGATTTTTAATAGCGGGGTCTCTCAGTACCAGTGCTGAAGAAACTTTGCCCATCAGTGTCAGGACACAGCCCTGGGAGGTGCTGGGCTGATCCTGAAGAGCTCTGAGCATCCTCAGCTCCTGGGTGCACCCATGGGCCTCACAGAAGGTGCCTGCTGCATCTACCCCTTAGATTCAGGGTCTTATTCTGCAAAACAAAATTCCCACTGAAGTCAGTGTGAGCTATTCACAGCCACACTGAAAGTCCGTTTCTTCACTTAATTACCAGATGATAAATTGTAAGGTACCACATTGAGGTCCATGAGTTACATGAGCTTAAAACTAGTCTAAATAGGTAGAAGTGTGATTCCTGGGACCACTACCAAGAAGAAATAATGATTCTTCTTAAAATCAGACTTCCAGTATTTATGTACTTATTTAAGGTCAAATGTACAATAATGAAGGAAAAGTAAGTTCTGTTACTATGGAAAAAATACTCTGAAGTGCTGTATCTTCTTCAGTATGTCTGATAAGAGTGCCAGTCTTTTGATTTTTGTTTGCTTCCAGCACTGCATATAGTTACATTTAGGCATGTCTCTCTCATTTGCCAATGATGTGTGAAATTGTTCATGATGATTAACCTCCGCAGGGACTTCAGAGAACAGAACTACTGCAACTTACAGGATTCTTTTGAGTTCCCAGTGAAATTTACTGCCTCCAAAGAAGTTTTGCTGAGGTATTTTGCCTGATGAAAGACGTATCTTTTACAGTATGCTCCCACCTCCAAACGAACATCTTTTTCACTATAACAATGGAAGATAGAACTTTCTGTACACACTGTAATCAGTGTAATTTATTTATGTCACAAAATGATGCTGATTTATAGCTGTTGAGTATCTGACATTTTTCTTTTGTACAAATATTGTGGAGTTTCAATTAACTTTAAAAACTCTCCAGTTGCTTCCCCTGTTTCATTCTTTTTGGCATCTTTCCTCTTCTTTCTCCCCTGTGGAAAGCAAACAAACATATCAACAAACAAAAACTGTACTTGTTGGACATGGAACATAGACTTCTGCGTCACAGAGCTCTGACACATCCAATAGATGTTCTCCAGTAGCTGTTTACGTCCTGAATGTTCCCTTCTTAAAAGCACATGTACAGAAGTGGGGTTTTTTGTGGCAGAATAACGTAGAACAGTATTTAGATTAAAATAAAAGACATAAAGTAAAAAAATAAAGAACATCACAGACTTATAGTAGACAAGGATACTGTAATAAGATCTATTGAAGCATAATCAAGGCTATTGCCACAGCAAGATTTTAGTGTGTTTGTTAACATCTCTGCATCTTTTAATGTATGAATTTTAATGCAAGTAAATATTTACTTAAGTCAGTTTCAAAGTTTTTTGCAGCCTATTTCCTCCTGCAAACCACTTCCCCTTTTCACTACTAGCACCTGTAGCAAAACATAAAGGATGCTTTCAAAATGCAATCTAACATTCTAATAAAATGCCAATATTACTTAAGAACATACCTGACGTCTAAAAATAACTAGGCTGAGTTGTACAAAAAAACCAGCCTCAGAACAACAGCACTGCCGTTATTGTTAGTGCCATAGCAACTGTCCTTTGATGATCATTTCCCTAAAAGTAAGTTTGAGGTAGATAATTGGATAAGCAACTTTTTAAGAAGTTTCTGGAAGCAGGACATAAGCAAATGCCTCCGTATCAATATCCACCGACTCCCCTCTCCCCACCTAATATCTCTGACAACGGAAACAATAAAGTTGTTTCTTAGATGCTCTTCCCATGCACAGACCTCGTGACTCAGAACTTCAGTGTTTCACTATCCTGTGTTTGTTCAAATGTAAAGCAGATCTTTGGAGTAGTTCCCTGACACCTTACTGTCTTTTGTGGAGAATGAGCTTGAGCTGCATGTGTAGTATCCCCCACATCCATGACTTTGTGAAAGACTGAACAGAAAATTGCTAATAGAAAGTCTGAAGGACAGCGGTGCACCTTGGGATCCGTATTTCCCTTAATATCAGTATTTCTAAGTCATCAGTAGGCTTCTTAAAAAAACTGCAGGTCCACTTCAGCAACCAAACTAATTGTACAAGAATGCTGACAGATGTAAATCAGAGGTGAAAATGGAGATAGATAACTTCATTTCTATATCAGTGGAGATAAAGTGATTTCCAACATCTTGTCTTCAGTGCACTTCACTTCGTCACCCTCCCAGTCAAAGTCAGAACAGAATGCATGCTTGCACCAAAGGCATAAAAGGATTTTTAAGGCATCCCCCAAACCATTTGTTGGCTCAGCAGTGATGACACTGATTCACAATCTGTCATTAAATTTCAAAACTCTGTAATCATGAGATGAATCATCCCTACCAGGCAAAGAACTCTGCTTCTCTTCACTTTCTCCAAGTCTACAACAAAGAATCACAGGTTCAATTAGCTAGTCCTATTTCCAAGTTAACCAATCAGATTCAGAAGCAAAGACCTTACAGCACCAACCAAACTCATAAAAGGAAACAGCTGTGTCCAAATCAAAGAGTAATTTGCTCCACAGTGGACATGAAAAATTCTTAACAGGATGAACAGCAGCTATAACAAATAGGACAATCTGGATTTACTAGGTGATTGATATAATCTGCTGAAAAAGTGTTTTGTAGCAACTGTAAAATGCAAGTATTAAAACCTATTTGCATGAAGAATGCATCAGAATTTCAGATATATGAAAGGACTATTTTTACTGGAAAATTAAGGGTGATTTAAGGCTAAAAATTAAGGCTGAATAAACATGGACAAAAATTTAAAAAAATTAGGCAAAGAAATGACATGACAAATATTTCCCCTACCTTGCGTACAGAAATAGAAAACAAAATGGCCTTAAATGCTCAGATTTATATATGAACCCAAAGCTAATAATACTTTAAGGTCTTTGACAGAGTTTTTCAGAGGTGGTGCAATCCACATTTCACCACAGTTTCATATCTTGTTTTCATCTGAGCCTAAGCTCTGTCTAGATAGTTTCAGCCTTTACTTATGTTTACCATATACAGGTTCTGCTTGATTGCTGAAGGAGTGAGTGATAGGCAGTGTCCCTGAAGACTGCTAATTGGGTACACACCTGAAGATACCTGCAAAAATGGCTGTGAGCTAGTGGTAGGAAGCAATGCATCTTGAAGTGATGGAAGATTACCTTACAAATACAGGCAAGAGTTGTTTATCAAAGGATGCATATGCTCCCAAAAGAAAATTCAACAGTGAGTTAATGGATTTTGTTTTAATGATGTTATTTTTCTTTGCTTGAAAATATTGTATTGCCACCATTCTCTCATGAAATATTTCATTTCAATGGTATTAATATGAAATTAATTTATCAGAGTTTTTGTGTTGCTAAAGAATCTCCAAATGTTCTTTTTGTTGCAGAAAACTTTTTGTTCTGAAATTTGATTTTCACTGAATGGTTTTGAAATAACACTGAAATTAGTAGGTTTAAAAATATTCAAAGTGCATCCTTTGAGCAGATATATATACTTTTATTATATTTACAAATATATGAAATTATTATTTGTATACAATAAAACACTTTTATATTTGTTCTTTGGATTAGGTAGAAATAAAACTGGTTTACTTAAAAATCTAATGGGACCAGAAAATAGAAACCATACCGAGATGTACGTAAATAAGTGAAGTACATAGTAGGAATGACTTTCTTTTTATGAGGAAAAGGTGGATATAATAGTCTTAATGGAGAAAATTACTTAAGATGTGTTTCACTTAATTGCTTTTAATAGTGATAGAAATGTGATTAGAAAGTTTCTTCAAAAGAAAAAAGCCACCTGAAAGAAGATTGTGTAGAAAGAAAATAAAATGTTTCAACAAATACAAAACTTTCCTTTTTAAAGATTATGAAAAACAGCAACAGTTTTATGTTCTCCATGTTTTGTTTAAATCTGTTTTCAGGGAGCTTGAAAAGCTAAAATATTGCTCTAAAAATGAAGAATATTTTCATTTGTTCAAAGATTTTGTTTTGTTCAGCTTACCATTTTCTTGCTGAATTTTTCCTTTCGTATGTATAAAAGTAGTACAAAGATGATGTAAAAAGCTATCAAAACAAAAAATGTTTTCTTAAGTATTTTGAACTGTAACAAATGCCTATAGAAGATGCATATTACTACAGGAAAGAAAGCATTGTTCTGCTATGCCTGCCTTTTTTGCACCATCAGAGGGCCTACGCCCCTGAAACTTGTATTATCTGCAACACTTGCACATTGATCAGCCATGTCCAGAAAACACTTGGGTATACAACTGAGAAAGATACTTTTCTATTACTTTTAATGCATCCTAGCATAATAACCTGTTACTTGTTATAATTCCATCAGACCAAATTCTTCATCTATTATTTATGCCAGTATAATTCCAACCCTTTGTACATTTCTTTACCCTTATTTAGAATTTGAAAGAATATTTGCTTAACTTGCAACACTAAAAACACGTTATTAGGTAATATTAGTGCTGCCAGGATGCTGCAATATTACTCTGGTTGAAGACACAGAAATAAGAACTGTGGCACTTGGCTTCTGATGATTATTACAAATCAGAAAAATAAATTTACTACGACCAACAAAAATCTGCAATAATCCATCTGAAAGACACTTGATAAGATGGAGTTTTAAATATATTCCTTCATCTATTTTACTGGAGTTCTTGAAGTAAATGTGTGATCTCTTCCGGGCACCACTGTATAAAGTTTGCCCAGCAAGGCAGACGGATATTAACTATAGTTTTTGTAGGGGGAAAAAAAAAACCAAACCACACCATAAAATGACTTTTACAAAAAATCTAATTGACTACACAAAGTTTTCCATTTTATTTTACTTATCAACTGCCTTGTGTTTAAAAACACATCTAACAATATTTTGTTTAATCCTATTTGTGGAAATGTTAGACTAACTCATCTATACATATGAAATCAAATACTTCAAAACACTACTATGTCAAATTAATTTCCTTCATCTCTTTTGAGACTGCATATCATGGAAGGGAAGTGTTTCTAAGAAAGATATTGCACTGCTAGAATAACTTTGTGACCATATCCTGCCCAGGTCAAATATGCAGTCGCTGATGGAAACAAGAGGAATGCCTGGTGGCACAGTGTATGGTTCCATTATTAGAAAAAAAAATGTAAGGAAAACCATTCTCTGCAGGAAGGTAGCTTACTTTATTCCCTACATTATATTACAAATACATGAATTTCTCATCACTGAGAATTCCTCCTTACAGGTGATTTCACTGTATGCTTAAATCTCTACTCTTTGTGCAGAGAAATTGTAAGTACCTTTCTACTTACCACAGGACAAATACTTAAATTCCTGAGTCAGCTTTTGTTCAGTTCTTGCTCAGGCATATCTCCCACTTAAATTGATTTTGTTGAGTGAGTTACTAGAATTGACTAAAGAATTCAAGATATTACTATCACAGAGTGGATTTCAGCTTGGAATGCTGTTAAATTAAAGAGAAGCTGATTAAATGACATCATAGACTATAGGAATTCAATTTCATTGGTGCAAAATGCATGAAAGTATGCATGGATATGAGGTGACGGTTGTAAAATAAAAGATGGTTCCACATGACTGAGTTAGACAGAAATATTCTTTTTTCACCAAAAGGAAAGTAGCCTGGATCAACATAACCAACAATATAGAATCCTCCGCTTCCCTGCTGCTACTAAGCAAATGTCAACACCCAATGAATCTGTCGCTCCTTTTACATTTCCATGCTTAATATAATGACGGGTGAAGGCTAAGACTAAACAAATCTACGTACAGATGAAACAAGATATTAGAATTTCTACTAAAATGAAAGGGAAAAGAAATAAAATAAATAAATAAACCCAAACCAAAACCATGATCTTTTTCTTTATCTTATTGATGCTCTGTGACTAATTGTGGTGATTTTTTTTTTTGAGATAAGAACAGTTTAATAACTAAAGTAAAATAAAATACGCTACTAACTAAGAATAATAATAATAATTGTAATGAAGAGGAATATAACAAAAAAAAAGAAATAACACCCAAGAAAAGACAAGTGATGCACAATGCAATTGCTCACCACACACTTGACCGATGCCTGAGCAGCGATCTGCCCCTCCTGGCCAACTCCCCCCCCCCCCCCCGTCTATATACTGGGCATGACATTTTATGGTATGGAATGTCCCTTTGGCTAGTTCGGGTCAGCTGCCCCGGCTATGCTCCCTCCCAGCTTCTTGCACACCTGCTTGCTGGCAGAGCATGGGAAACTGAAAAGTCCCTGGCTTAAGATAAGCGCTACTTAGCAACAACTAAAACATCAGCGTGTTATCAACATTATTCTCACACTAAATCCAAAACACAGCACTGTACCAGCTACTAAGAAGAAAATTAACTCTATCCTAGCCAAAACCAGGGCACCCCATAATACAGTTTTATGACTTTATTTTTATTTACATCAAATGTTAGCTTAAATATTATAGATTGCAGTAAAATATTGATTTTAAATGGATTTTTCAACCCAACAATTCTATTTTGTTGAAAAAGCTATTTTTTTTCAGGAAAAAGCTATAGCATATGACTTCATTTGATGAGAACACACTACATCAGCTTACACATAAGTTCTCAAGTCAGTCTACCTAAAACTCTGGATTTGGACTGAGATGCAGCAGGTGTATTTTGCAAAAGAGAGAGGCATACTCACTACTTTAGGTTTACTTGTAAGTGTTTTATCTCCTACCAATCTGAGACGTTCAGCCTTTGCTTGAGCTCACTGAAAAAATGCAAAAGAAATAACATTTGGCTCTGCATAATGCACAGCTAACCCATACTGCCCTCAGAGAAGGTAATGCTCATAAATTAAACATTCATGTTTAGACTAGCAATAGGTGTGCCATAGTAACATTGGTATGGCGTAGATAGCCTGAATCTGACTCCAAGCAAATATCTTGTAATTAGAGACGACTTACCTGAATGTATTTAGTGACAAACCGAAACCATAGTTCTCAGGCTTCTCTTATAAAAGCCCAGTATAACTGCTCTGCGCATGTACCTTCAAGGAACAAATAAGAATTAATCCAACCTTCAGTTACACAGTATATGCAATGTAGTCAGGGATGTTAAAATTGATTCAGTCGGGTGTAATGACAAAGAACTGCATAAAATGAAGAGATTGGCCAAATAATCAGGTCTGCTTTGCCAGTTTTCATGATGCAGACTGAATCAAAAATAAATGTCATTCTACGCTGGAAAGGGGCAAAATCTTAAAAAAGGTATGCCACTGTACTAAATATGTGGCGTACTGGTGCATCATCATGTGCTACAGCTGTCTGAAGCCTGCCAGATTACATTGTAGGAAGGTATATATGTGCATGTCTGCATGTAAAAACAAATTCTATTTTCCATTTCTATATTATGCAGCATTAAATAAGCAACGTGCAGGATTGGTTTACTCAGTTGCCCCATTTGAAATGCAAAATAACAATTGAAACAAATTTTCTCTATTGCTTTTAACATCTGCTTGCTGCTTAATAAAAGTTTCAGACGAAAAAAAAATACCCAAGGAAAAAATGCTTCTGTGCTCAGAGTCCTGTTACATACATGACTGCTGAAATAACACCATAATGGTGTTAATATTGCACTTATTAGAGTTGAAAACACCATTTGTGCTTTGGAAGTAATTACTTATCCTGAATATATTGGCAAAGCTATACAAGACTGAAAGGTTTAATGTAGGCTTGTCACGGATACATTAATTTTTCTTAAAGTTTTATATGTTTGTGGAGGGTGAGGGGGGAAAAAAAAAAAAATCCCGAAAGCTTTTATTGAAGTCAACAGAAATATTCCCATTGACTTTAAGCTGAACTATATACTTGAAGCTCTACAGGGTGTCTAAGGCAGACTTGGTCCATGACTCATGTTTGATTGAAGACTAGGAAGCAATTCAGAACTCACCACTGAACTAAGTGAAAAAGCTATACATCATGCATCTAGGACTCAAAATGGGAGCAAGAAGCTGCTAGACATCAAAGGGGAAAAAGAATCCAGTTGTCTCATCATCTAAAAGATGAATCTGTGTCTTGCATGTCAAGCATGTTAGAGAGATGTCACTGAAGTAGCTCAGAAGTGCATTTTTGCCTTATTCTCATGTGACATTGCCTGAAATATTACTGAAGTGTGAAATATTAATGAATTTACCTTCATGATGTCTATTTCAGACAAGATTGCAAGAGGGATAGAATGCATTATCCTAGTGTTTCTAATCAGGAATTTAAGAGCAGTTATTGTATATGTTCCTTCAGACCAGCATAATGTCCTGTGTGGATTTTTCAGTTTTTTTGGCTTGAGAAGAGTCCACAATGAATTGCTTGTTACTCACAAGCAGAAGAAGTAGCCTGAAGATAGTCTGAGGCCAGAGTGTGTGTGTGTATTCTTCAAGGCAGAAGAAAGAAGACTCTTTCCCTGTTCCTCCGTACAGAGCCCTAGCAGATTGGATTCCTTTGCAACAAGGGCATCTGTGTGGCCATTACCTCTGTCTGTGCTAGCGTTCATGGCTGGGAGAGACTTAAGATAGAGACATGGGGACAGGCTACCACAAATGCCTGGGGATAGAAAGGACTACAGACTTTACCCTTTCTAAAGCTAATGCTCTGGCTCTGTGTCTTGAGAGATCTGGAAAACCCTATTTTTTAAGACTCTATACTGAGTCTAACATAAGGATGTTGAAGAAAAGTGTTTTCGCAGAGCTTAAAGCTTAATTTATTTAAGCTTAATTAAAGTTCTAAAACATCCAGATGGACTTGGCATCCGGACTCCTGCAGAGCATGTAAAAATGCCAGCCTAATACCCTTCTGCCCATTTTCAGTAGTTTCAAAACTTTTTTGTTTTCTTCAGTCTGCTTCTCCCCCATGTCCAGCGAAAAGGCATCTAAAATGCACAAGAGTCTTCTGTATTCCAGGTGGTGTTGTTCACCTCCATGTAAATACTCCTCAGAATTTACAGTAGGTATCACTCTAATTATCTTTCCCTAACTTTCATTGCAGTCAGTTTTCCAAAGCACCATTTCATATGCTGTAAATTAAAGGGACCCAGTAGATTTTTCAGGTCTTCTAGCCAATAAACTTACCATCCCTCGATGGGGATTTTTTGTACATCTAACTCTTTCACTTTAGTCCTGAAGAATGTGCCTCTCTTGCCTTGAATCTGTGCAGTTCTCTGCAAGCAATCATATTGTACAAATTCATTAAATTTGAGGTTTGTGGCCTACAGACAGAGGAAATAAGACTAACAGAGAGTGAAGCCAAGATGAAAGCCCCACAGGGTAGCAACTTGGAAAGACTGCTAAATGGCCTTGTTATCTCCCATAGCTCTAGCTAAACAGACAATTGGAAACAGTCTCCATGGTGGCTTAAAACCAAGAAAAAAGGTTGGCTGGTAATGAGGATGGAGAATATTGTGGAGCAATTTCAGGCCTAGAGGAGCAGTAATGTTGCTGGTCATCAGAAAACAGCTTGTGGCATCCGGAAATAAATGTATTCTGAAAACAGGAAAAAGTGAGCTGAGACCTCATTTTCTTCTCCTAAGGGAGAGATGGATACAAAAGGCCTGACAGGGAAGAAGCCCAGCCTAAAGCTGGCCACTGGCCCACTCAGTGCGGGAATTTGAGTTGCCACCTCTGAGGGGAGCCAACTGAATGAAAAGAGAGGATAAGCTTCATTAAAAGCACCATTTCACCAAAAGTACTCAAGGGTCAGAGAAAAGCAACAGAGAGCCCGGCTGAGCCCTTTTGGCAGAGTCACTATCAGTACTGGATCCTCCTGAAGGAGTTTGTCCCAGGTGTGGACAAGGAAAGATGTGGAAGGAGCCCATGACAGTGCAGATACATGCAGATGGAAAGGGTCTGCATTAATATGTCTTACGTCCTTCAGCAGTCTGTCACCAGATTTTTTTCTCCAATTTCAGGACATCTGTGGGTTCAGACTAAGCCACCTGTTCTGCACAGGGCATATCCTATTTTCTCACTGGGACAATTGTAAGAACTTGGAACTATAATTTCTGCCTAACTTTTACCTCCCAGAGGTTTTTCGACTTTAAATTTGCTTTTTTTGCTCCAGTGCACATTTTAACATTTCCTGCTTTCCGAATTCCAATGCTCTGATCATCCAGGTCTATTTAGTAAGGAGAGCTACTGCCAACAGATGGATCACAAAAGCTTATGTGCCTTCTAATGAAACCAATCTTTCTAATTTACTTTTCCCTGCAGAATGTTTTTATGCTTTCCTCATTTCTTTAGAGTGCGACTCTCAAAATCATCTGTTTGACCATGTTCCCAGGGTGGTATTTGTGATATAATAAAATATAAACATAAAAAAAAAAGATAGCTATGCTTAGTTTAAAAGTCAGGCAGGTTTCACAGGTGTTGCTGAAGAGCCTTTAATTATTTAGAAGTGACACAATAGCATCACAACTACTGTTACCTTGGATGAATATTCATGAATGGGTTAGATATTGTAGTAGTGCTGAGTGAACTTCAAAAGGCTTAGAGTTAAGTTCTGATGCAGAGAAGTATTCAAAGGTTTGGATGCTTATCTGAAACAGCTAACTTGCCTCTAGGTATGACTGTCAGGCGTGAATCTGAGAGGTTTGAAATCAGTGCAAGTTAGTCCTCTGACACAAAGATCTAGGGCTAAGTCACTGACTAATTCATGAAAAAAAAATTGGCTGTAAAGCATAGATCGCCTAAAACAAGAAATCCCTGTGGAACACACTACACCCATTTTCAAGCCTTCACAGTACTTTCATTAAAAGACCTGTCTACACCTTCAAGTTAAATGAAAAGTTTCCCACCATGATGACAGGGCTTTGTGGACCTCCTGTCTCCTGTCTCTTCTCAGGAACTTGTGGGTATGTTCCTTCTCTGGCGTCTTAAAGACACAAGGCAATAACCTACATTTCTTCATCTATAGGCAGCATTGAATTGCTTGTCTGGACTTGGTGGAACCGAAGATCTGTTTTACCCGGAAAAATCAGTTCATGAAAATAGCTGCAATAGGATGACTAGAAAAAAATTAAGTAAAATTTCACTTGTTTGATGCAACTTAATTGCAACGGCAAAGGCCAGCTCTTATTTGTCTTTGAAGCAACAGCAATAAAGATGTCATCCCTTTTAAATGTTCTCATCTCAGGCTTGCCTAGGAAGTATTTATGAATGGGTCCTGGCTGTGGTCAGTGCATGTGAATGTCAGTGGGGTCAAGTAGGATGTTACATCCCTCTTCAAGCCATCTTCAGGGCAAACAGGAAAGCAGATGTGCTTCCACTGAAAGCACATGACTCTTTAGGTTTCATAATGGGAAGCTCTAGGAGATATCATAGCTCAGTAGAACTAAGTCCTTGCTGACGTTTCCTGTATTAACCAACCTTGGTCCATGCCAGACTATGTTGAACCTATTTAATTAATTCAGTAAAGTATGGTGACTGAACATTAGCCAAAGGTTTTTATCTCCAGTCTTTGATATCAGTCATATTTCTTTGATTGTGCCCAGAATTCTTCCAGAAGTTGTTGGACCTTCTTTATTTACCCTGGATGGATTTTAAAGAGGCACCAACCTTTTCTAATACTATTTTTTTTCTTAAGAAAAAGCACATTTCTTTTGTCAGGCAGGACTTCATGTTTCCATTTTACCCCATGAAAGAAAGGAACCATAGAATTTACCATACTTGATTAAGACCATTGGTGTTGGTGTCCTGCTTCTGAGGATGGCTAGGAATTGATTCTTCTTCAAAAAGCTGTGGAACAAAAAAATTGTAATGATCTCATTTTTGCAGCTTAGGAAAGGAGAAAGTTCAGAATCATTTCCTATCTTTAAGTAACAGACTAACATCCTAAAAAATTATTTAGTCTTTAGTCCCAAAAGTACCAGTTGAAATCTTTACTGGCTATATGTGGGATTAAACATGTAAAGAGGAGTTCGCTGCTAAAAGGAGTACCTTAGACTTTCCAAAAACACAGTGAAGGAATGGGAAACTGGCTAGGGCTTTTTTGGTATGCAAATACTGAAGTGCATTCACTCAACAACAAGAAAAATACCAAATTACCACTTTTGTGGCAATAACATCTTCTCAGTCTTTTAATCTATTAAAAAAAAATCAAAAGTAAAATGAAAGGTCAGGCTTTTATTCATGCACAGACAGGCAAACAAAAATCTGTGCAAATTGTTGGGGATAAAGTCTGAATTTCCTTCCAGTACTGCAGTGTCACAGTGGTTTCACCACAGTCAAAGGAACAGCTCTGAACTGACACACAAGGAAAGCAAGATCAGGATCTCACCCATGATGAATGATGCATTTTCAACCTGGAGAGCTGCAATATGAACTGACAGCAGTTTTCCCAGATGAAAATAGATAAACTCATTGAACCTTCTGGCAAGGCTCCACTGTTTCATCAGTTACGCAAATCATTGTGTTATTCATTGGAAAACAATGAGATGCACCAAAATGAAAAAATGCCAGCTCCCCAATGAAAATTTAATACACTACACATGTATTCATAAGCAGTAGAATCATTATCAGGGTTTATGTTTTTTTCCAATGGCTTTTGCTGTTTTGATGAGGTGCTAGACTGACACAAACTGTCTGAAGTTTATGCATCACAAGTCCAGTGAGGAATTTGAACCTTATGTTCCCTGGAGTTCCTGGACTCCTTGTGGGAATCCATCTAAGGAGGGGCTGCATGTGTGACTCCCTTATGCCTCTGGACCTAAAGGAACTTCCTTATAATTTCCAGCCTGGATAACACTCTACTGAATCTGTCCTTCAAATAAGAGCCTTGACCTTTTCATGCCCTGTCCTGACTTCATTTTGTAGCTATATATTTCATCTGAATGCTCCATTTTACAGTTCCTTGGACGCAGTAACACTCTGATTTCTACATACTTACAGCATTATACTTTTTTTTTACCACTAGGAATAAGCACTTCTCTGCTATTCAACTTTTTCATTGCATCTCTCTCAAGCCGAGCCACTGTTTCCTACTGTTCTTTACATTTCACCATCTTTCCACACCGTGTCTTGGGCATTGCATGTGTGGCACAGCACTGCCAGAGTGCCTGGTAAATTCAGAGATTCTCCTGTGGGGTGTAAAAGGGCCCCTCTCCTCCTGGGCTGAGAGAGAAACCTCACAGCTCACGTTTCTGCATTGCATTCACTGGAGTCACCGTGACAGGGCTCAGTTTGAAAGCGTTTGACATTTCACAAGCTATTGAAGTCTCACTGCACCCTATCAGATAAGACAGCAGAGGAATGACACCTGCAGACGAGTATTTTGCTTCTTTACGTGCGTTCAGTTTGAAGAGGGGTGGGAAAAAGATTTGTGAGGTGCAGGCCATTCCAGGCAAGCAGTTAGAAGCAATGAAAGAGAGAGGTAGAGGAAAAAAGAATGTTCATGGTTTCAGCTGAAAAGAAAGTAACTGGAAGCTAAAGCTGAAATGAAAATACCGTCTCCATCAGAGAGTAAGATAGACACTACTTTGCGCATAATTTTTAAGAACTGAGGTCCAATGTTTGGTTTACAACCATGATTTTCATTTGTAAACCATTTTCTTTGGCCCCAGAAGGTTCATGAGCTACTTCTAAGAAACAATGAAGAAAAAGGAGCACAAATCTGTGAGCTTACATTTACTATAGAGATTTCTGCAATTTCACTGGAAATTTTTTTTGCACGCAAACTAAAGATTGAAAATCACTGGTTCAGTGGTATCTTTTTGAGTGTCAAAACTATGGTGTTATGGTGGTTTAGTACTACAACATTACCTTGAGGGGAAGCTGAGTAAATTGTGCCATTTCAATTGTGTTAGACGGCTGTACATCTCAGTCCCCACCCTGAACACTGCATCTCATGGAGAAGAGTGCTGGTGAAGAGTCCCTTTGGCCTTCATCCAGTAAGTATAGCAAAGCGTATTCTTTCAGAGGAAAGGAAAAGGGAAGGCAAGGCAAATCACAAGAGAGGAATTGGTGTTGTGTCTTTTTTGTGGGGTTGTTTCTTTTGTTTTGTTTTGTTTTTTCCTGAACAATTTATAAGGTAGGTGGAGATACTCTTTGGCTGAATTAATGGTTGTCTGTGAATAAAGAGTAATAATTACCAAAAAAGTCACTAGAAACATGGCTGTTTGTTGTATTTCACCTGGAGTAATTTTAAAGTGATTTACAAGTACTTTGAACCTGAAATTTCCTGGTGAAATCATAGATCTTTCTGCAGTGATTAGTAGAATGTGCACCTCTGAACTCAGGCTGAGACCTTCAGGTCTTCTGACTTAAAAGCAAATTACTCATCCAGGTCCAGATGAAGGTACAACAGAGAATTGAAATGTTATTAGATGACAAAGAGCAGATTTAGAATAGAGCTGTACATGTGTGCGGTGATTCTGCAGAAAGAATACTAACTGTTGTTTGTGGGGTAGTCTGTTGTCTGTGGGGTTGTTTTGAGGGTTTTTTTGGTGATTTGTTTTTTTTTCTTTAAGCAGGAACAGGAATCAAGGCAACATAAACCAAAATATTTTTTAACTTGAAGTATACCTGAGTGGGTGAACTCACAGAATAAATCCAGAATTCTGTATCTGTATTTCTAACTTTATCTCTCTTGGATTCTTTCTTATATTTGTGCCACTGAAGATCCATGTGAAGAGGAAAACGGAGCTGTCTTGCAACCCTTGTGGTCCTGCACATTTATCACAAAAGATTAGAGGTGCAGTGTATTTGTATTTGTGAGTAATAATGTGTTTTATACATTCTACACACAAGGTTGTTTTCCTATTAAAACAGAAGACACATATTTGCTTTCTGAAGAAAATATCTGATTAAATAATATTTATTCACTAATATGTACACAGTGCATGTTGATGTTTAAAGCAACCATATCTTCAAGGAAAATCTCCCCTATCTGTCGGTGTAAGTAAACGTAAAACAGACATACGCAGTCCTTCTTTTGCATGCAAAATCCTGCTGAAAATTCCAGTTTTGATGAAGCAGTAAGTAAGTGAGGAATCCAGGGATTTCCTAGAGCACAGTTTCCAGCTATGGGCATTCAGCATTATTACCCAGAGGACCAGCCTTGCTGTCAGGAGATACACAGACAGTCAGACACCAGCTGAAATTTGGCAGAGGAGAAGCAGAACAGCAGTACACAGGCAATTAGGTGTTCCTGAGAGCAGGCAGCATGTACAGATCCAGACGTGCACATTTAGGGAACAGGAACGGGCAGCCCTGCGAACATGCTCTGCCTCATGGAGAGTCTACTCTCATGCATCACATAATCCTTTTTGTCTGTCCACTCATTGCTGTACGCAGTTTCTTGTACACCTTAATCTCCCAGAGCAAACTCCTCCATACCTCCCTAACCGTGGGCAAAATGTTTGTCCTTCAGGAGGAGCAAAATGCTGATCCACAGCTGAAATACCCTCTCCCGTATATCAGGGAAGTTGGGAAGGTGGGCTGCTGCTCTTTGTCTTCCTACCAAAAGATACAATGTTAGGGAAGACAGGGAAGTAGGAAGAGAGTGGTTTCACATCTAGATCTCCACAAGCTTTGTTTTCTTTCCCATCCAAAGTGAAATGGGGACCTTCAAAATCATACATCCAAAATCAAACTAACCCCAAACCCAAGACACTAGAGCCAGAGAGTAGCCAACTACTGTTTTGAGCTGTGTGATGACTAGCAGACAGAACATGAATATGGGTTTCCTACAATGGTGTCATTTCCAAGCTATTGATGAGAGTGCAATGCCTGTCTCCTCTCCCTCCAGGAACTCTGTTGGGATCTCAGGAACTCACTTGATGAAATCCCTATTGAAAAAAATCAGTTTCAATGTCACGCAAAAAATTTCATTGGGAAAAAAGCTGATTTCTTTTGGATTAGTCCCAAGAGATCTCAGCATGCTAAAAAAACCCACAAACCCACACAAGCTAAGAACAGAGGTAATAGTAGGAAACTGCTTGGAAAGACTGTGTTTAATGCAGCCTCACAGAAAAGGAGGGCTACTATTTCCAGAGCAGTTATTTAGGTTTCTAAGTTCCCAGCCATTCAGCAGAGAACACAAAATATGATGAGACAGTTATGTTTGCACATATACAAGTCTGGTTTCTGGACCCTGAAAAAGAGGAAGGGATGCAACACCAATGACATAGACTGAGTCCAAAGAGAAGTCAAGGCAATCTCCCTTCGCTTCAGGAAGCAGCTCTTCAAAGCACAGCTTTGGGGTGAGTTCATATCACCAGCCACCACCCCACGCTTCATAGTGCTTGATTCTAACAAGAGACTGAAGAGCAAATTTTCCAGAGCACCTAAATTACTTCGATATCATAGTCCTTTCAAAAAGCAATGAAAGGGAGACTTATGAGTCGCTTAAGTCTGTTTTAAAGCCCAACTCTACGCCTAATGCTCTTTAAATACAAGGACACAACATGTTTGTACACATATAGACGTGTCCTTATATACACTTTAATGAAAAGCAATGAAAAAAGGAATATCAAGTAATAATAAGCCTCCAACCTTGAGGTTAAATATTCATCTTCTCTTCAAGAGAGAGAAGAACAAATACGGGCTTTCATACTTGAATATTTGTCTCTGCACTTCTGTATCCTCAGCCTGACACTATTATGAAATGCTTATGCAAGTACATTAAATTTTAATGGTAATTGAACACTATTTTTCCTTGTGCGCTGGTTTTGGCTGGGGTAGAGTCAATTTTCTTCATAGTAGCTAGTATGGGGCTATGCTTGGGATTTGTGCTGGAAACAGTGTTGATAATTCAAGGGTGTTTTAGTTATTGCTGAGCAGTGCTTACACAGAGTCAAGGCCTTTTCTGCTCCTCATACTACCCCACCAGCGAGTAGGCTGGGGGTGCACAAAAAGTTTGGAGGAGACACAGCCGGGACAGCTGACCCCAGCTGACTAAAGGGATATTCCATGCCATATGACATCATGCTCAGCAATAAACCTAGGGGAAGGTTGGCTGGGGGCCGCTGCTCGGGAACTGGCTGGGCATCGGTCAGTTGGTGCTGAGCAACTGTTTTCATTTGCATCACCTTTCTTGGGTTTTCTTTCTCTCTCTTTGTTATTTTCCTTTTCATTACAATTTTTATTATTATTATTATTATTATTATTATTTTCTTTTATTTCAATTATTAAACTGTTCTTATCTCAACCCATGAGTTTTCTCACTTTTACCCTTCGAATTCTCTTCCCCCATCCTGCTGGGGGAGGGAGTGAGTGAGCAGCTGTGTGGTGCTTAGTTGCCGGCTAGGGTTAAACCATGACACCTTGGTTACATGTTTTAAATTAATATGTAATTTCACTGGAGACTAAGAAAAGCTGTCTCTTCATGTACCTTGGCGCACCCAGGCTGAGATGTAGGACACAGTACACAGTAGCTGGGACAAATTTTCAGGAATTGAGTCTAGTTTCTTAATCAGAGTCCATTACAGGTGCAATACAAGTTAATTCTTAGTAATAAATATTACCTTTCACATAGAATTAAATCAGGAAAGAAACTGTATTTGGAGAATAATATGTATGTTTTCTGCATTTAGCATTTTTTTTAAATTTCCATTTCCAAACTCATTACTATGCTTTCACATGTGTAACTCCTGTGTTAGGAAGCATAAACATAATTATAAATTCCTGAAAGAGAAATGCCAGAATAAGCCCCAGCAGACACAGAGTTCAGGGCAGGGCTTTTCAAGGCTTGGAATCAGGGACCGGGGAAATGTCAGGGAAGAAGGGGCTTTTGGGAGCACTTCCACTCAGATGAAGCTCACACACAGAACCTCATTAACACTCCATGTTTACTCTGTTTGTTTGCATGCAATAACCATGCAATACACACAGCAAAACATGGTTTATTTTGGTACATATACTTGGCTAAATCTTCAATAAAAATATTACTTAGGTCATCCAGACAGATCACAGTGGTGGTCTTTATGGCATCTGGTGGGAGCGAAGATGGTAACTAAGGTTAGGGCAGAGTTAAGGGTATAGAAGCACTTCTAGCATTAGCATCTGCTGATTTCTCAAATCATCTTCTTCTTTAAACTTTGACTATCTCCTGGGCCTGCTTTCCTTTTTCTCAGAGCAGAGGGAAAAAGAAATGCATGCCTCAAATGTAGCAATATTTTATAGGCATAAATCAAAATATTTGAGATAGGTGAATGAAGTCCCTTCTCATTAGATCCCTTCTCACTGTAACCCATTTTCTTCAGACACACATATATCTGGAAATATAGCATCTATATTTATAATCAAATGGACATCTGTTTTGACACTAATTAAACACCTTGTTGCTAATTTTTAAGGGCACACATAGCCTAATAGGGTGGTTTAATTGCATTGTCACTTATTCTATAGGGATATGGAATCCTCTTAACAGATGGACAGAGTTCAGTCTGTCAGTGACTTGATTACATACAATTTAACAGTTTAACAGCTGTGTATTGGCTTATGTGAATTATTTGCATGAGCAATTTATCAATAAGGAAGCCTGCAAGCTTTACTGAAACTTCTCACAGTAATGTTTAAGAAAGTTGTTGTATTATTAAGTTCAACTGTTATTAACCAGCAATGCTTGCTTTTGTCACAATTTTCTGACACAAGCAACAAGTTGGACTGTAATTATGTCACATATTTATCCAGCTATTCTTTAACAACATCTTCACAAAGAAAACCTGGCAGGAGAAGGCTGTCTTTTTTCCAGGCTGCTCTGTGGAAGGGTACCCCTGAAAGGAGAAAGGAGCCAGTTCAGGAAGCTACTTCTGGCTTGCTGAGGAGAAGCTCCTCAGGATACAAGAGATTAAATCCTTGCTTCATTGAAATCGATTATAATATTTCCATTGACACCAGTGCTGTCAGACTTTCACTCAAAACACTTTCTTATGCATACAAAACCATGGTAAGTTCGCTAGTGTTTACTAGTGAAATGGAAGTGCTTAGGTGTAGAGGAGACCAGACTGGTGTCATTCAGATAGTATTTCTCATAAATATGGGTGGATGCTTTGTTCTTGTTGGCCTTGTGTTACAACTCTTGCAACACACTGAAGAGTAGAGTTCAACATCAATAATTGCTGGAAATTTGAGGATGGCATCCCACTTTTCACTGTAAGCCTGCAGGTCTTTTTTTTTTCTTTTCTTTTTATTTAGCCAGTTGAGAATATAGCAACAAAATTCAGCTTTTAGAATAAGGTGTCATTTTTAAATACTAAGAAGCCTTTGCAGCCATGACACAGGGGAATGTGTTGCAATCTGGCACAGTAAATATCTTCCACAAGAACTAATCTTTTACTTGACATAAAAGAAAGACTTGATGAGAGCCAGGTAGAACAAATCTTCCAGATTACATGACATTAATTCTTGAGCTCGTTCAGACAAAACACCATCTCACTTTTATAGAGTAAAATGCAAAACACATCTGCAAAAATCAAATTATGAGCCTCACCATGAGGCACCATTGATCTGTGCCACAGGGACTATTCTGCAGATTACTCTAAACCAGAATCTTCTCACAGTGATATGGGAAAATGCAGGAGGAACAGTAATGCTGCATAGTCCCTCTCCACACCCAACAGCCTACCACAGCCTCACCCCCCCTTCAGGAGTATTGGAATGAAGCAATGTATGCTAAAAACCATATATTACTGTTTCTTTAAAGCCAAAGAAAACAAGAAACTTCCTGCTGTTCCCAAGCCATCCTGAGGTCTTACAAAGATCTGGACTCTGTTGACACCAGAGCTCCTCTCTGCTCTCACTGGATGGAAGTACCTCAGAGGAAAATGGCAACACCTTCCTACAGCATCATGGTCATCACAGTGTAGTGGAGATTTATGAGACAATCTGTGGTGCAGGCACCATTGTCAACGTGTTACCCACACCACTTGCAGAAACTGCTGATTTTGTTTCCAGTTCATCACTCAGCTTGAGACCTGGTCTCTGGGTGCTATCTGGCTACCTTTTACACAGCTGGAATTCCAGGCCTGTAAGTGGGGCTGCCCATTTCTCCTGAGCACTTCTCCAGCCAGGGGCTCAGGATAAGCTGAATGACCTAGCAATGTCCTTAGCAATGCAGTTACAAAATTCAGCACCATCTCACCTGGATTATTTTGGTATGCTGAACACATTTCCAAAGCTGTGGTTTGGTTTTTTTCTGCCTCATCTTTCCACAAAGGTTGTTCCACTTGACTTTTGCTTCTGTTTTCCCAGCTAACATTTCTTTCCCAGATATGCTCTCCCATCCCCCTTCGCCCTGCGTACCCTCCTGCCCTCCCTCCTGCCTCCTCACCTACTTGTCTTTCTGCTGAGCCACTGCCTCTCATCTCTGCTCCACTCCTCTCACCCTTCTTGCCTCTCAGACCGAACAGAAACCTCGGAAACAAGCAGACAAAAGTACCACCCAGGGACTCAGCTCTCTGCTTCTTTCTAGTCCCCTCAGACTGCCTCCATGGGATTTTGGGGGCAGGAGCGGGGCAGCAATAAGGATCTCCCCTGGGACTGCTGTGCCCCTGGAGCACCTCCAGCTACACCAGCCCCTGGGCTCATGTCACTTGGCGAGGGTCAGTCGGGGCTGGGGCACCTCCCTGGTCCCAGACCCCTGCAGCACCCTCAGGTGTCTCCCATGCCTTGATCTGCATGGGGGAAACTCTCACCAAGGGAAGAAATGGGGAGAGGCTGGGACAATTTCTGGAAATAAGCCCTTGTAGCCTTCTCACACAGGTTTTCCACATAGGCAAAATCAGGGATGTCCAGCCCTTCACCCTCCCTTCCCCACGCACCATGCCAGGGTGGTTAATGAGCTAGGTCCGATGTAACTGATAGGAGACTTCAGTCTATTGTTTTTCTAACATTGAACATAATGAACTGTGTTTTCATGTGTTGCATCAGAGTTTATTTTGTTTCTGCTGACACTCAATATCCATAAATATTAGAGAGCAGAGCTAGGACAATCTCTTGGGTAATTTACTCTATCTGCCTGCACTACTAAAATTTGGTATTCATAGATTCCTGTACAATCCCCATTAGTTTACCCTGATTACATGCAATGATGTTGATTCTGTACCTTTCTTCATCTGACTTTATTATAAAGTATTATTTATAAGACTGCTTCAGTATCCATGGCATGGTATAATCAAAGCGAGGACACAGCACTGCCACAGAAAGCCCTGACAAACACAGCAGGTAGCGGTGGTACCTCAGCACAGCAGAAGAAACACAAGGTGCTCGAATGCAATGCCAGTTTGAGCCTACTCTTGTCACATGCTGTGAAGCATATCTACACACAACTTTGTGGTTTCAGATAGCAGTTTGCTCAATTAGCCCTGAGTTTATTGTTTGTTTGTTTGTTTGTTTTTCCCCAGCTGCCTAATTTTCACCCCCCAAAATGTCTATTTTAATTCTGGGTTCAAACACAGGCCATGGCCCAAAAGCAAAACCTACTGACAGTCCAAATTACAGGTGCACACAAGTCTGAAGACTACATAAACGTGGCTGGTGATAGGTATTCCCCTGAAACAGTGGGTTGGGAATCCTCCGTCAGATCCAAAACTGTCTTTCTCCACAGAGGCATTTTGAAGCCCAGCCTGCCTCCCTCCTCAGATCTTGGGTGTCAGACTGGGCCTCAGCCTAGGGCTGGCTCAAATTTGGCCAAGGTGCCTCTACAGAGCTGGGATCCAGTTTCTGATACCAAGCCAAGTGTCATGCTCTTGGTAAAGCACCACAACCCAAAGTATGTTTTGTACAGCTGTGTTATATACCTGATTGATTCCTAGGTGATAAGAGCAAAATTCAGGGAATTCTCCTCTTACCAAATTATCTGAACTCCCCTACTTATATCACTATCACATTTTTCCACCTATTGTCTCTGTGAAAGGAAGGTTAAAATTCATTTCTTTAGCTGTTATACAGCAGTAATAAGTCCTATCACAGTGAAAATATGATGAAGGACTGCTGACAAGGCCAGAAACTTTTTTACATTTGGAGACTATTTGTTCAGGAATCAGTTTGAGACATGTGGAGGCTTGCTGAACATGTAAGTTATCTGTTTCAAACTCAAGCAGCCCTAAGGTAGGCTTAGGGTATGCCTGTAGTGGAGAGCAAAGCAATAGGGACAGAAAGACAATGAGATTTAATAGCAAGTAGGAATGAGGTAAGGAAAACACAATCATATACTTGGATCCTGATCTAGGAATAACTTTATCATTGAGGCCAGATTTCAGATTAAAGTCTTCATTCTTCAGAGGAGTTACATTGACTAACTGCATCTAAGAATTTGTGCTTTCAGGCACAGATTTGCACGTGTTGTGTACCGCTCATGAAGCCAATGTTGATACACTAAAACTGGCTAAAAACCTCATAGCCATTATGAAACCTGTCTGGATTCACATCAGCAAAAACTTGTTCCTGATTACCTTACAGAATTCCTCATTACCTTACAGAATCAGCAATCTCAAATGTAACATTAATTACCTTTTCCCCATAGTTTTTAACAAATGAAATATATAAGTAATAAGATTAGATGATGATTCCTTGTTCCTGACACCTCCCTCTGGCATTTCTTACCTTTTTCTAAGTGCTTTCCAGGTTTAACTAGTAATTATTCTAAATGCTTAAGAGTTTTGAAATGCCTGGGCTCAGCATTCCCTCAATTTATTTGCTCATCCAGACCTCACAAGCTGTATATTTTATAAGCATTTAAATAATTAAGTTTGAACCTGCAGGGCTTTCCTTGCAGATTTTTGAAAAGGGGGAGAATTTAATGGGAAATCAACTTTAATTGCATTATCTTAAATGGAAAAATGATTTGTCAATGTGCATTACCAGATTTTATTTGGCAACACAAATTCTTTCAGTGAAAAGATTGTGTTGACTGATTTAACCAGGCATACTGCAGCAAAGATTAATAACTTCAAAAGCAGATAACGTAACCGTCTTGCGTTATTGACACAACAGCTTTTCACACTTTTTTGAGACTTAAGAGGCAAACGTAAACCCAGTACTCTCAACTATCATTAATTTGTGAGATTTTTGTCAGACAGAATTGCATTGTTATTTTGGTATCACCTACATCAACCTAACAACCCAGGTAATTAGACTTCTAATGTGTTTTTACTGAAGTCTCAGCTGAAAATCTAATCCTGTGGGCTTTTGTAAAAGCATATTGCATTTTTTAACTTCATTGCTCTGTTTAGCTAACGTCATCATACTTATGATAAAATGTAAACTGAGGCCTCTGTAGAGTTCATTTTATGAAATGCAGTTTTCGGTCTACACTGTTGCTGAAAGGGAACAGTTGGACAGGAACTATATATCCTAGCAGACATTAACTCCTGGAAAATTAATAGCAACAGAATTTTCCTGGGTCTCTGTCATTGCAATGAAGAAGAACCCAAGTATTGTCACCCCATGGTGTAAGGTGATATAAAAACAGAAAAAGATGCACTTCTGTAAATGCATATGCTGGGGATTAGAGGGGGACAAAAAAAACCCCCAGAAAACAGATCAAAGCTGGAAGAAAAGAGAATATCAAGGCAAATTGGTTTAAGCAAAAACAGGCACAATCATGTTAATTCCTCATACATGCCACATATAGGAAATTGCCACAAGCTACTCTCCATTGTTATTTTCTGTAAGTAAGTGAGATACTTAACTGCAAAAAAATCAGCAAAGCTACACTGATGTCATTGGATACACTCTGATTTGTGTCAGCCAAGAATATGGCTATGTTTGTAACTCTTACTAGCTCCTGCTGGTTTGAAGTGCTTTATTGTCTTTAATGAAATGACCCAACCTAAGTGTATGGAATATCTCTTACACAAGTGTAATCTTCAAAGTAAAACCAATATTTAGAATATAACTGGCATATATAGTTTCATAAAGAATGCATTTCCCATTTAAAAAATTATATTTCAGTCTTAATGAAGGCAGGATGGGTTTTACACTAACACAGAAGAAGCAGAGATTTCACCAATTTAAATTAGCATGGATCATCATGTCGATCAAACATCTATTTTTTCATTTAATTTGCAAAAGAAAAAGGAAGAGGAAATTTATGAAGATAAAAGTCAAGAAATCTGTGTTTTTGAATTACAATCTGTCCCAGAAGAGTACTTTTGTATCATAGTGGGATTGCAGGTGTAGAAAAAACACTATCTTTCCTCACTAATGTTTCTGAACTTCTACTTTAGCAGTAAATCACATCTGCTGCCACAGAGTCTGTTTTTAACTGCATATAAATGATTCACTTAAGTGCTTATGCTAGAAGATAACTTTTCTTAAGCTTGCAAATTGCCTGAAAGCTATATTAAGAAGTGGTTTCTGTCAGCATAGATAGTTAGAAAATGTGTAGCTATAAAATATACTGGCAGATGTGATCCTATATGAACACTTTATATGAAATCACACCTGGCACAAATCGGATCACAATCACATCAGAAGGACACTTGTGCCCTGTCAGTGATACAAACACAACAGAACAGAGACGTAGAGGATGGCTGTCCTTAGTTCACTGTGCAGTAGGACAAGGTGATTAGGGAAATGTATACAAAGGGTTTACTCTTGCCAGTGCTGTTGAAAATATTGCAAATATAAACATGATGTGAGGGGACTTAGACCATCACTAAAGTGCTAATGTGCAGCTGTGGAGGTACTTTTATCAAAATCTGAGTTGTTTTTATTTAATCAAACATTTTTCTCTCTGGAATGGAAAAGCTTAGGAAAGAGTCAAGAGCTCTGATTAATTTTCCCTTTCAAAAGCATTTGGAGCAAAAAGTTTGGAAAAAGCTAACTGACAAAATCCAAATGTGATACATTTTGCTACATCCAAGAGAGTTATACAGGAAGCTGACCTGCTAACACTGCGTAATTCTTAATGCCTGAGAAGTGACATGAGACTTTTCTAGGCACCTACATGTAGCTATTCATGTAGACTTAATCGTACTGTGCTTGTGGCACATAGGCCCTAAATTCAAGCCAAGCTTTGATGTGATCTGGAGTTCTGGTAGCCCTCTGTCTAAATTCTTTGAGAGTCTCCTATGCTATGTCTGTTTATTCACAAACTATGACAGGGTGGTCATTTCATACTCTCTCATGTGGGTGCAAGCAAAGGACTGGTACTAGATGGCTGTTTGCTCAGCACACAAACTTCTTGGATTACCTTTCAGGGCAGCCCTGCTCTATCTGCTAAATGCACTGGGAATCCAAGTGATCAGCTCAGGCAGTCCATACTGGCCCAGTGAGACCAGGCGTCTGTATTTTAGACTGTGTTACACCTGAACAGAGCCACTGACATATGTTTGTGTCTGAAATATTTACTGTTGACACTAAAAAATTGGATGAAGGGTTAGAATGAACTTCTTTTTTTAAATTAACATTAATTTACCGTTTAAAAAAACCCACATAATTATTTTTAGGATCCAATTCAAAACATTTTTTAGATGGAAAAAGAAAAGATGTCTTATTTCCTAGTGCAGATCCGAGGAGGAACTGTGAAGGTGGATTTTTAATCCAACGTGTTTTCACTGTTTTCCACACATTCATATACACACTAGGAAGAACAAGACTTTACTACAAACATGCAGTTAACCCAGCATCAGCCTATTAACTCCTATTTAACACCAGTGATGCTCAGATGCATACTACAAGTACCCATTTCCCAGTGCTTTTGGGGCACTTGTTTATAGGGGGGCGAAATTCCAGGACAACAGATTACACTGGATGTGCTGCTTATTTTAGAGCAATATCTCCTGCACTCTGCACAAAACATAGCACTATTCCCTAAAACCAGAAGGTGCTAAACAGCTCACAACATAAAACTCATGGAAAAAAGATCAAACTAAATAATTCACTCCAGCTACTCAGTTCCCTCTGGCCCTGGGCAGTGTTTCAAACATCTATTTGGGCTTCAGGCATGTACTCAAGAACCTATGTTTCTCCTAAAGGTTGGAAGAGCCAAACCAGGACAAGAACTTATATTGCCTGATGAAAAGCTCATTAAAGAAAATTCAGAATTATTTTTATTTTTCTTTCAAGGAAAGAACAAGAATATGACTTTAATGATGTTTATTACCACACTGGTTAGATGCATCCAATCAGCAAATTCAGTCCTCCACTGGTTCATTTAAACATATTAATAGCTTTGATTCAACCTGTGTTTCTGTACTTGAGCCCTGAAACGATTTCATATTCAGTATAAATTGCAAATGTCAAATACTTTAGGCAATACAGAACATATACAAGAAGCCAATTTGAAACAGGACACAGTATCTGTATTGTTTAATCCACATCTCCTGGCTCATTTGCTAAACTATATCATTTTAATCTTCAACACATAGTTTTCCACTGCCTTGATGTTTATCTTCAGAATCCAGGTGGCAATGAGGAAGACAAGAATTTTATAAATGCAGGATTTTCAGCTGGCATGTTTTCTGGAAATATGTCTGTGTTGTGGAAATTCCCAGTTCAGGAACTCATAAAACACTTCTGCTTTCTTCCTGCACCTCTCTGGGAAGTGCAAGTAAAGAATCCAGGTGACCTGGTATGATTCTCTCTTTCCTTTCCCTGCCAAACTCATTGTTACACTATACCAATTTTTTGATACGTTTAGTGGAAGAAAACACTAATTTCATGTAGGTTTACAAAATAAGCAAAGAAAGGCAGAGTTATCCTTATATCAAAATCATAACAGTAATCATGACTTTTCTTTCTGCCTCTGACTTCATCTGCCACTGACGCAAGAGCATTTGATGTGGCAATGCAAAGGACAAAAGGGTCTCTTGCAGGAAAGAGCTTGCGTGCACCTCTTTCAGCTGCCTCACTAGCTCTGAAGCAGAGTTTGAGATTCTGCATAGGGCCTTGATGAACATGAGAAGTTCATACTGACAGTTCAAGCTACTAGCCATGCTTGGTTCTCAGTGATGGCCCATTGAAACCCGCTGAGGCTCGCAAAGTGCTATTTACTTCAGATTTAGTGATCTCACAGCAGCAGTGGAGGTTACATAGCACTTGAAATAACTGTGCTGCCGAGTCATGACAGAAGAACGGATGATGAACATTATCTTGACAACTCTGCCAATACTTAGGCCAAAATCTTTTTGACGGTGCCTCTTTACAAAACTCCTCCTGAGTTGTGAGGACCAAATCCTGTCCTCATTTACACCTCTGCAGCTTATGTGAAGCCAGCAACCTGAAACTGTATTTACTCAATATTTAATCTCAACCTCACAGCAGTGGCAGGGGTTATACTCTCCTTGGTTGCAAATGAACTGGTCTGCTGAGGAGTGACAGGAGTAGAAGGACTGTGGAGTAGCGCCTTGACACCCTTCAATATGGGGTTAAATAAGAGTCGACGGTTTTTCTCCCCAAGTCTTTTTTTGTTTTTCAGGGCCAAATTCTGCCCTTGCATATACCTCTTCACCCAGTGAAGATAAATAGAGCAGAATTCAGTCCTTAATATACAGAGCAAGTGACTCAAAGAGGAGTTGTCAACTCTGTTTTACTAGATGGAATTAAAACTGTTCAGCCAACAGAGTTATCAGCTGGCTCAGCTAAGAAGAAAAGGAGATGAGGTCTGAGTGCTAATGAAGCACAATAGTCATTCAGAGCACATCAGGAAATGGCAGCAAGCTAGGCTGGTACTGTTCGGGATGAACCATGAGCCCCAGGCAGCACATTTTCCAACCGGAGATAGAAGCAATAAGTATTAAATTGCTACAACAGAATTATAAGGTAGTTAAGACACACAGTTATCATTAAAGTAGTCCTTTTGTCTTTTGCCTTTAGAAAAATCGTAAGAAAAGGTGTCTAGGGAAGATACCTACAACAGTGTTAAGGGCTCAGTTTTATCCCTTGTGGTTTAAAACACTTCAAGTGAAATCATCTATAACCTTGCATCAGTAGAGGTGTGGAGATAGAAGGAGGAGTTTACATTTTTAAGGTAAGTAGCACATATTTAACTAAGCTGTTTTCAACAGATTCCTTTATCTACTAATGTAATAGTCACTCCTCTGAGTTTTGTGAATAATTTCTTCAGAATGTATCCCACAGATTTAAAGTGACTGTATTTAATTTTAACACTACCGCAGCAGCCACCGTCTTTCTGTAGCAATATATACCTGAACAAATACTAGTGAGAACAGGCCACTTTTCCAATCAAATTATATAAGTAAGCAGAGCTTGAAAGAGTAAGCAAATGTATTCTTGTGAAAACAAGAACAAAATTAGACCAAAATTTTATATATCTCTCTCTCTCATGTCCTGGCCTTATCTACTTTCCGAAAATTGTATACCATAGTAATAGGTTTAATATTCAAAGTTAGTAACCTCACTTTTAACTATCAGTCAGTAGTTAATTAAACATCATATAAGGCACAGCAGACCTAAGCTAGAGTGTTCGAGAAATTAAGTTTAATTCCTTTTAATTATATTTTTTTTCTATTTTTTTCCATATTGATTTCATAAAAAAATGGGAGAGTCAAAAGAAAAATAGAAAGACATATTTTGGCAAAGAAATAACTGACAAACTCTTTGAATTTTAAGGTCAAATCTCAGAACCCCTTGTCCAAATGATTCTATGGGGTTTGCTTAGGGGTTTTTTCTGTAGATTTTGAACAGAGGCAAAGATCAGATTATTTCTAATTATAGAAATTAACTAAGAATTTCAAATTATTTTGTAGCCCCCATTTTATGAACAGTCCTGATCCTGATTGATAGCAAAGCACAAAAATCACATCAATAACTGTTTAAAGAAACATCAACAAATAATGCAAAAGTGCCTGTTTACCAAGGCAGACTTTCCAAAACATTTCTGAGAGACATTATCTGTGGTGCAATTCATACCAAATGCTCAGTGAGACTGTAACTCAGGGAATCCCTGCAAACACTGAACAGAAGAGTGTGCATAGCACATTTTTCTTAGAAAGGAACAGCCCTTATTCCTTGAGATAAGTGAATGTTTTTGTTTTCCTGTTGCTTAGTGGCTTGCCTGGCTGTCACTTGAAGGTGTGTTGTTTGGCAGTTTACTGAGTAGCCCAGGAACTTCATGGCTGAAGGGGACAAAATTTCCTGTTTCTCATCACAGTAAATGGATAATTGCTAAATCAAACCGAGGATGGGACTGACAGAGGCAAAAGCCTTAGAAAGCTGAGCAGTACAAGAAACAGAACAATAAACAAAGGAGGTTGTAAGGAGAGAAGTGGATAAAGGCATCTATATAGACTAAATTGGGATATTTGGGTTATTTTGTTAGCAAAATGAAGGATAAGAGAAGATCTAATTGCTCTGTCGGAAAAATCAGGGAGACATGAATGATTCAAGCTAAATGTTGCTGTTCGACAAATGGACACGAATGGCCCATGAATACATTTAGGCTGGAAACTAGGCGAAGACCCTTTCTGAATATTGGAGCAGTCCTGCCTGGACTCAGCTGCCTTGGAGTAGCTTTTCCATGTGCATGGAGGACAAGAGAATAACTGTGTAATTTTAAGATGAAGTTTGAGCAGCTTGTGAAAGAAATTGTTTAGTTTGGTTGCACGTAATAGCAAGATGTTGGACTGGATGGCAAAGAGGGTCCCTTTTGGTTATAGGTTTCTAACGAGATGCCTACCATGTCTGTATATTTTATGCACACATGTACATCAGCCTGAGATTTTAAGAGAGACATGCAGCTTAATTTATTCACAACATTGCTTCATGGTCATATGTATTCTCTGTTGCTGCGGAATATTAAAATAGTGTAACTCTACAGGCCAGTGAGTCTCACCTCTGTGCCCGGCAAGATCATGGAGCGGATCCTCCTGGAAACTATGCTAAGGCACATGGAAAAAAAGGAGGTGATTGGTGACAGCCAACATGGCTTCACTAAGGGCAAATCGTGCCTGACAAATTTGGTGGCATTCTACGACAGGGTTACAACGTTAGTGGATAAGGGAAGAGTGACGGACGTCATCTACTTGGACTTGTGCAAAGCATTTGACACTGTCCCACACAACATTCTTGTCTCTAAATTGGAGAGCCACGGATTTGATGGATGGACCACTCGGTGGATAAGGAATTGGCTGGATGGTTGCACTCAAAGAGTTGCGGTCAACAGCTCGATGTCTAAGTGGAGAGCGGTGACAAGTGGTGTTCCTCAGGGGTCGGTATTGGGACCGGCACCGTTTCACATCTTTGTCAGCAACATGGACAGTGGGATTGAGTGCACCCTCAGCAAGTTTGCTGACGACACCAAGCTGTGTGCTGCAGTTGACACGCTGGAAGGAAGGGATGCCATCCAGAGGGACTTTGACAGGCTTGAGAGGTGGGCCTGTGCATTCAACAAGGCCAAGTGCAAGGTCCTGCACATGGGTCGGGCCAATCCCAAGCACAAATACAGGCTGGGTGACGAGTGGATTAAGAGCAGCCCTGCAGAGAAGGCTTGGGGGTGTTGGTTGACGAGAAGCTCAACATGACCCGGCAATGTGCACTCACAGCCCAGAAAGCCAACCGTATCCTGGGCTGCATCAAAAGAAGCATGACCAGCAGGTCGAGGGAGGTGATTCTCCCCCTCTACTCCGCTCTCCTGAGACCCCACCTGGAGTACTGCGTTCAGCTCTGCGGCGCCCAACATAAGAAGGACACGGACCTGTTGGAGCAAGTCCAGGGGAGGGCCACGAAGATGATCAGGGGGCTGGAGCACCTCTCCTATGAAGACAGGCTGAGAGCCTTGGGCTTGTTCAGCCTGGAGAAGAGAAGGCTCCAAGGAGACCTTATAGCAGCCTTCCAGTACCTAAAGGGGGCCTACAAGAAAGCTGGAGAAGGACTTTTTACAAGGGCATGTAGTGATAGGACAAGGGGTAATGGCTTTAAACTAAGAGAGGGTAGATTTAGACTAGATGTAAGGAAGAAGTTCTTCACTGTGAGGGTGGTGAGGCACTGGAACAGGTTGCCCAGAGAGGTTGTGGATGGCCCCTCCCTGCAAGTGTTCAAGGCCAGGTTGGATGGGGCTTTGAGCAACCTGGTCTAGTGGAAGGCATCCCTGTCCATGGCAGGGGGGTTGGAACTAGATGATCTTTAAGGTTCTTTCCAACCCAAACCATTCTGTGAGTCTATGATTCCATGATCTCTCTTCCTATGACATATTTAAATTACTCATTCTGGCCTTTACCCATTCTTTTGCTTACGGGGCTAAAGCCAGCAATGACTTTTTCTCTTGACCTCTGCTAACATTGTTAATGTGTGTTTTGGCTTGCTCAATACAGTACAACTCTCTAGTGGCTATTTGTCTCTGCTACCTGAAAAGAGGTTTTCACTTTGAATGAGTAGTCCATCCCATTCAAAAGCAAAGTAAATCACATTCTTAATGCATTTCATTCCTTCTCCACATTACTATGCTACCCAAAAGATGGTTCGCTGTGTTGTACATAACTCACAACAGGTTGTGCTGTCAGCTGCTGAAAATACCTTACATTTGTAAAGTGTGGTTACTTGTTCTTTGCCATTTTCACATGTTCTGTTTTGCTCCCCCAAAAGAGACTGGCAAGTTTTTCTGCGTTGCACAACCCAGTACAATCGCCCTGTTCATTAAATGCAATATTAACATAAGAGTGATCAATGTGATCCAGTGGCTGGTCCCATTTATACTGCAAAGCTGTTCCTCCAAATTCACTCTGACTTTTTACTAAAACTAGGAACAAAATCTGCCTTTTTGTTGTACAGCAGGATGGTCCCCAGCCTTACCTTCTCCTTAGCACAAGCAGCTTAATTTAAAAACACATGCACTGTAACAGCAATCACTCCCGTTTCCTCAGAGGGGATTACAGGCTAATCTTCCTGCAAATGCTCACTGAAATTCTACCCTTCGCTCTCTGGGAACAAAATTATGGCACGATTAATGCAAAAGGGAGTTTTGCCATAGAGTTCAGTGGAGCAGGGCTTTCTAACTTCGTCTTAGCCTACTCACAGGACTGCCGTAAAGTCTCATGAGTAATTTTAAAGATGGATTGCATTGAGCTGTGAGGATAACCGGCACAATCTGGCTTTTTTGGTGCATAAGTTTTATACTGGAAACATCTACAAGCAGACACATTCTGTAAGGAAGAACAGACAAATATTCTCACATAAGAGAGAAAAGTCAAAGCTCCATGGATAGCAAAATTTACAAAGACCATTAGGGTTTCCTGGTGCTTGTTGCTATTGTGAGTGCACCAATTTTTAAGCTGATATCAGAGGCTTCCCGCATATGTGGCTTCCACTCTGTGCCTTTCCTCAGGTAGAGTTTTCCACAAACTCATGAGCGGTTTTAGGATCTAGCTACTATATCAAATTTGGTTAACCCTGGCTAATAGCTTCAAAAGCTTTTTTTTTTCATGTCCACCTCACTTTCAAGTCCACACACAGAGAAATGATCATGTAAGTTTTACTCCCTTAGGAAACCAAGTTACAAAAACCTTGAAAAAATATAATTTTAATTCTAATTTATCTAGATAAAACTGTAGAACTTTAGAAAACCATTCAGACAAGAAAGGTAAACAATGTACTGTAATGAATAAAAAAAGAAATAATACTTTAAAGTGCATAAGAGAAAAAACAAGACCAATTTATTTCAGTACAGGTTTGAAAATAGCCAACATTGTAAACTCTGTCTGGTAGGTATAACACAATATTTAAAATGGTTTCAGAGTTCTGCAAATAGACAAGGAAACAACAGAGATCAAAATATATTATAGGCTGTCATGGTTTAACCACAGCCAGCAACTAAGCACCATGCAGCTGCTCACGCCTCCCCTCTTCCAGTGGGATGGGGAGGAGGATCAGGAAAAAAAAAAGTAAAACTCGTGGGTTAAGAGCAGTTTAATAACTACAGTAAAATGAAATATAATAATAACAATAATAATAATAAAAATACAATAGTAATAATAATTGTAATGAAAAGGAATATAACAAAAAAAAAAGAAAAAAAATAAAACCCAAGAAAAAAAACCAGTGATGCACAATGTAATTGCTCACCACCCGTTGACTGACACCCAAGCAGCGATCCGTACCTCCTGGCCAACTCCCCTCCATTTGTATACTGAGCATGACATTCTATGGTATGGAATGTCGCTTTGGCTAGTTCAGGTCAGCTGTCCCGGCTATGCTCCCTCCCAGCTTTTTGCACACCTGCTTGCTGGCAGAGCATGGGAGACTGAAAAATCCTTAACTTAGGTTAAGCGCTACTTAGCAACGACTAAAACATCAGCGTGTTATCAACATTATACTCCCACTAACTCCAAAACACAGCACTATACCAGCTACTAAGAAGAAAATTAACTCTATCCCAGCCAAAACCAGGACATAGGCCTAGGTCATAATCACTGTAAAATTCTCTTTGCCTCTGTAAATTTAATTCGGCTAATCCACTGCCCTGTTCCCAAGTGAATTAACAACTCCACTGAAATATATCTTCTAATTAGAGGGGTCGAACTTCTTCTCCCAGTGACATAAATAAAACACAGCAACTCCAGTTTTTTGGGATAAGGATTCAGTGGGGGAGTAGATTTGTACTGATGAAACAGAGAATAGAACATGATCCTAAACTTATTCTGAACAAAAATGAATCAGGAAAGTATTTGTTTTGCTGGCTGTTTTTCTGGTTTTCCTTTTTTTCCCCTTAACATTGTTTGTGTTTTGTGGATACGATCAATAACAAGGCTGGTGCATTGCCTGGAGATACATCGAGAGGTATAATCCCTCTGAGGCTTCTGAGATATGCAAAGATTGTGCACATTAACTGCCCCACACCTTTATGGCCTCATCTCTTCCTGACCACAAAGGAGTTGGAAAGGAAATCACAGAGTGCATGGGCCGCAATTATATCTGTTCTTTGCAAAGAATAAAGCTCATCATCTCCTCCATGCCAAACTACACACCAGCTTAAGAACCAGGCAGGAAATAGCCCTTGGGTAGAAGAAATACCATGATTAAATCTTCTGGAGCAGAACTTGGGATGAGTACAGAAGAAGCTATTTGGAAAAGGAGGGCCCATTAGCAATCCGAAGGCCAATCTGAATCTAAATTTTACATCTCGATTGTGACCTGTGTGCCGTATCTGGGATCCAATACTGTAATGGGCAGCATGTTCCTTCCCCATTGGGACACTGTGATTAAGTCCTGGGCTACCTGGAGCTTTAGAGCTGACCCCAAATGGTAATTCCCATGCCCTTGATACAAGTTCTGCACCTCAGACTCATCTGTAATATTAGGTCTGATAGTAGCACATCAGACAATCACTGAAGCCGGACAAAATGTTTTGAATGAAGAAAAATCTGTTTGGAAAATAAGGGTTCTTCCATGTGGAAATATTCTGTGGAAAAATGTCAAATACTACTCTTTCCTTACTCCCTACACCTCCATTAGATCAGGAAAGCTAATTTCTCTTTTTTAAGAAACTTCAAAATGACATTTTAAAATGGTTGCAAATAGCTCAAGAAGCTTCACAAAACCAGAGGCACCCCAGTTGAGCCTCCTGTGATGTCACTGTTGCCAAGCTTGGCAGGCATGCTTTCCCAGCTGTAGGGCTCCCTGCACCATATCATCCTCTGCAACTTTAGAAAGGTGGCAGGGATGTGCTGTTATGAGTGGAGACAATGACAAATGGGTGCTTTGTTTTATTTTACTGTCATTCTTGCAGTTCTCAGGTTTGACAGAAGTGAAGAGTAAGTGGAAACAGCAATGAGACCTAATGCCAGTGCTCTTTAAAAGACAACCTGTTTTCACAAAATCCACTGCACCTCCAGTATAGTAAGGTAGGGAGCTGTTTGTTTCTTATAAATTCTTTTTTTTGCATTTGTTAGTAACTTAGTATGGATTATTACTTTCTTGCTCATCAGCTATAGATCTTTGAAAGTAATTGCCCAAAGGAAATGTCCCTGTCATTCCTGAGTGGATACAGAATCTCAGAGGATGAGACAGAGCAAAGACAACAAGAGCAAAATGAACAAAACCCCCACAGAATAACATGGAAAAATACATTTCAGTGTACCTCTGGCTCTGATTCTTCTAGACAGTGAATGACTCCGTTGCTCAAAGAAGCTATGTCCAGAGGTGCTTCAAGCTTTCATAATCTGAAAAATAACTGGGTACTGGATATTTAAGTATTCAAGAAGCTGGATCCTGTTGCTCAGATTCTGCGTGGTAAAATGCAATATCAGAGAAATTTGCTTTTCCACAATGTATGCTTAAGAGAAAAGAAGGGAGAAGAAAGGAAGAGAAAGCAGTTAAAGTCAGAGTTGTGTTTCTTATCTGCAGACACTTTCTGGTCTGGGGAAATAATTCTCCTATAGGTATTAGACCAAACTCACACATAAGCAAAGAAACAGAAAGAATCTTTGCTGAAAGAATAAATTATAGACCATCAAAAATAATTTGTGTTACCTGACAGGAAGAGAGGTTTTTTGTTTGTTTATTTGCCGTTCTTTCTTAAATACAAGAACATTTTAAACTAAGGGAGTATTTTAAAGCAGCAGACTATCCCTTTCCTCTGGGGTAAATACATACATTGCTTAGCAACCTTTTATAATCCAAAGACCAAAATATCTTAATATATAAAATACCACTATGAAAAATGGTCAGCATGAGAAAAGAGTCAGCAGCCAAGTGGCTGGATGATTTGAATGATTCATTAGATTAAGATTTATTAACAGGCTTTCTCTTTTGAAATCCAACCGTAAAATGAGTAATGAAGCAGAGCAATCATATAGGGATCATATAGGCAAATAGGCAATGATAGTTGTCTCTGAAAAAAGGAGGAATCAGCACTACTATTCTCGGGGGTTTTATGTACATGAGATCAGAAGAAATTGCTGCATAGCTATTATGTGACGGGGGTGCTAACTGCGTCTGAAACAGCCCTGGCAAGAATTACTGATGGAGGGGAAGTACGAGAGAGCTCCCTCTCCTTTGCTCTCACTTTCACCCGTAAGGACCAGAGCCATCTCAAGGTCTGGCTGCACGGGGCCAGGCACGGATGTGATCAGCTCCACTGGCTGTTGAAAACAGAGCCTTTCCATTTTCATTAACAGGCAGCCTCCTGTGGACCAAAGAGGGTGGAAAAAAGTAAGGAAGATTAAACTGTGGACTTCTTGCCTGCTGGATGGATACCAAGGAACCAGACAGGTGCAGAGAGGGAAGAAGCCTTGTTTCTCTTGCCAGCTAGGAGGTATTCAGGATTAAGCCTAGATAACATGACTCATGCTGTGACTTAACACTTGCAGAGGTGGATAATTTTTCATCGGGACAATCCAGGTACTAGCACATGTGTAAATGTATCCTTCTTTGTGTTTTGAAAGATACTTCCATTTGTATGTTGAATTCTGCATTTGTTAGAGTTATTTTGCTCTGTACAAAGGACATTCATGTTTCTGACTTCCTGGAAGACATTGACTAAAGCCCTGGAGCCTGAATGTTAAGATGTGAGTGAAGACGCAGACCTAAGCACCGATCAGTGTGGTAAAACTGTGCCAGACCAAGGAGAACTTCACCACACACCAAGCACCACAAAAATGCTCTCAGCGGCCACTGTAAGACACTCACTATAGAAGTAGATCTGGCATTTTAAGGATCTTATTTGTCTTCTTCTAAAGATTGCTGCCCACAGAGCTAAGCTGGCTGCCTGGCCTTATGCCCTGGAGTTCCATGAGCTTTCTGAAGGGACTTGCCAACCTACTCCCCACTCTTCTCCTTAAAAAGGCAGGGGGAACCCTAATGCAGTACACAGAGTTGTCTCAGAAAATAGCATTGATTTTTTTTATTGGTTTTCTCCACAGGATAAAGCAATCAGGAAAAGTTTTGCCCATAAAACTTTCAGACATTACAATAGTACTTCGGTTGTTTCTTTTCATATGGAAAAAAATATCCTTAGAACACCTTAGTTTCTAATGAGCCCTAAGATCATGGGGACATTGACAGTACCCCTTAGTGACACTTCTGTCTGACAGTGAGACTGGACACTTCCTTGAGAAATTGCCAGATTCATCATATGAAAATTAAATTCTGTATGGTTGCCTAGGGACTACAATGACGTTTCCAGATTCGTGTTTGGGGCTGGAGGACGGTAATCATGGGATAGATGTAAGCAACGTGGTACAAACAAAGACTGAAAGCACAGTTAGGGTTTTAATCTACTTTCTGAGTAGCCTCCACTGAAATCATCACTTCTCCACTGTCGTGGTTTAACCCCAGCCAGCAACTAAGCACCACACAGCTGCTCACTCACTCCCCCTCCGGTGGGATGGGAGAGAGAATCAGAAGGGTCAAAGTGAGAAAACTCATGGGTTGAGATAAAGACAGTTTAATAGGTAAAGCAAAAGCCATGTGTGCAAGTAAAGCAAAATAAGGAATTCATTCACCACTTCCTATCGGCAGGCAGGTGTTCAGCCATCTCCAGGAAAGCAGGGCTCCATCATGCATAACAGTTACTTGGGAAGACAAACACCATCACTCCGAACATCACCCCCTTCCTTCTTCTTCCCCCAGCTTTATATGCTGAGCTTGATGTCATATGGTATGGAATATCCCTTTGCTCAGTTGGGGTCAGCTGTCCCGGCTGTGCCCCCTCCCAACTTCTTGTGCACCCCCAGCCTCCTCGCTGGTGGGGTGGGGTGAGAAGCAGAAAAGGCCTCAACTCTGTGTAAGCACTGCTCAGCAGTAACTAAAACATCCCTGTATTATCAACGCTGTTTCCAGCACAAATCCCAAACATAGTCCCATACTAGCTACTGTGAAGAAAATTAACTCTATCTCAGACAAAACCAGCACATCCACCCATGTGGCTAGCCTCCCCAGGGAAGTCACTGCAGGGAGCAGAGGCAAGCCCAAGGATTAATTTAAAGGCATCCTTCATCTTCTTTATTTTCCTTTGAAGACTGTTGAAAAGGTAGAATCTGGTGTTGAATTATGAAGAGTATTTAAAACTAGATATGGCAGAGGAGATTGCAGGGGAATTTTGAGTTTTGTGGGTTTTTTAAATTAATTTTTGATATCTGTTACTAGAGCTTTTGCTGATGTCAATGAGCGCTAAATCTGCTTACCATAGTGCAGGATGAGCTTCCAGAGAAGTACCCAGTCTGAAGGGAGTTCCAAAGGGAGAAGTAGGGCATTTCTCTCCTCGCCTTTGATGGTGAGACTGCATTATGGGTTCAGCTCAAGTGCAGATCTTATTCTTAAAATATTCACAGCATGCACAGTTTTAGTTGTATAACAAGGATCCAATATCTGAAATGTGTTCATTGGCACATGTTATTCTTAATATGTCAGGGTGCAGTTTCTTAGCTCCTGTGGTAAATACATTAAAATCTAACAATAAGATACTCTCTCAGTCTTTCACATCTACCTCCATATTAAGCTTTCATTGAAAAGAAGTCTGAAGAACACACAAAAATGTTTTAAAATTCTTCAAAATAGTAATATCTAACTTGTTTGGTGCATATGAACTTAATGTTTTCAAAAATACAGTGTATCAGACACAATTAGCATCCCATATTGAAAAATTCTCTAAATTACCTTGTGCTAGAAATTCAAACAACTTATCCAATGTGTAGAGAAATCAGCAAGACTTTTTCTTTTGATTTTGATGTGTTTTCTGGTAGGCCTTCAGTTTAACAGCAGACCTATCCTTTTTTCCCCTGGTGTTTTTGCTAAATCCATTTTCATTTTTGACATCAACAGCAAGTGTCCAGACTTGTGAAATCAAAAGTGTTCTGTGTATTATTTCAAGTACAAAATATGAAGTAAGTGGACAGACAACATATTTATTTTTAAGGAAAGTATAGTGTTAGAATCAAAACCTTTAAAATGAAAACTGGCACTGCTCCTGAACTAATGGGAGTATATAAACAAAACAAACACAGCTAATAACTTTTGAATCAATGTTTGATGCAAACTTAGATCAAAGATAAATTTGGTACACCTTGAAATACTTTGTATACACCTTGAAAAAATGTAGTATACCTTGAAATTAAGAGTTTAATCATCCCTTTGGTTTCCACTTCCACTAGTATAAAACAGTGACTAACACAAGGAGGTCCTCACAGCTTTTTTTTTGTAAGAGTGATGTGTCTCATCAAGCATCTTAGGTACAACAGAAGGACCTAGAGTAGGTGTGAAAGGGAGATCACTGAACAGCAAAGTCTTTAGGACTCACAAGTGCGATGACTGGGTTGTCAGATGGTCTCTTAAAGACTGTCTGGCATTATTTCTCTTTCCAATAGAATTTACGGAGTTGGGAGTCCTTATTGTAGATTATAAAGACACTCATTAAATCTCTAATGGGAGGTGAGGAAGGAGGTAGAGCAGAGACATCACACATCAGCTTCTTTGCAGAGACACAACCAGGTCAAGATGGAGACATGCTAGACCCTGACTTGCTCTGTTGGTGGTCAGGTGCCTCTCAGAAAAGTGACAAACCTCCTCCACCTCTCCTCTTTTTCCAAGGAGAAAAAATTTTTCATCAGTCAAATAAAACCTTTAAATAAAGGTGTTTAGTGCAGTGTGTATATGTGGGTACTTAATATCAACTGCACCATCTTCTGGGACACAATATTGTTAAGGCTGGCATTGTTACAGCCGTGGAGGCGTAGCTGCACAAAGCTGGAGAGGTGCCACCTTAGTAGAAAAATAAGCACTAAATTGCACATTTTCATAAAGGATGTTGTAAGTGGCAGAGATGGCAGAGCTGAGTGGCCTTGTTGCAAGTAGTATTTAACAACATATAACACCAGAGGATAAGAGTTATGGAGATGGAGTGGACTAGAGATGTTTGCATATTCAATACTTGATTTTTCAGTCTAATAAATAAATAAATATTTTTCAATATTTTCTCTAAATAGAAATACCACAAATGAACTGTAGATTTCAATGTCATCACTTGAGAATCATGGAGGACTGAACACAAGTGTGGTTTTGAGTTAGGACTTTGACTTCCAGGGATGCTGGGTCAAACCCTCCACAAGGAAAGTGTTGAAAATGTTGCATTTCATCTCTAATAATATGTCAGTTAAATGAAAAAGCCTTCTAATAGAATCATAGAATCATAGAATCATTTAGGTTGGAAAAGACCGTTAAGATCATTGAGTCCAACCATAAACCTAACACTGCCAATTCCACCACTAAACCATGTCCCTAAGTGCCACATCTACATGTCTTTTAAATACCTCCAGGGATGGTGACTCAACAACTTCCCTGGGAAGCCTGTTCCAAGGCTTGATAACTCTTTCACTGAAGAAATTTTTCGTAATATCCAATTTAAACCTCCCCTGGTGCAACCCTTTGTCTGGTGAGTAGCAACTGAACACTAGGAAAACGTAGAAATATTTCTGGTATTAATGTTTTCTTTTCAGGCATCACTGCCAAAAAATAAAGCTGATTCCTTAAGTATTTCTAAACTTCACTGGGGAATGATAATCTTCCCATGGCATTTCTGTACGTTCTTTTGACATCGGCAGAGATTTGCACAGCTGCTCTAGTGAAGGTGGCGGTGAAGGCATTTTTTGGATTAAGAGTAGACAAGGCCAAAGATTGCCAGCCATTTCATACGCTGTCTTCTATAAAGTACAACTACTGTTTGGTAGACAGGAAGTGTCTGTGTGGACCAGAGTTCCTTTCACCTACAGGTCCATCCTTTTCTTGCCCTATGTTGTCATCTCAAAATGTATACCAAGAATTACTTAATCTGGGCAACTTCCTTTTCTCTTTAGGTCTTCAGTAACTACTGAGTCCAAGCAGTGAGGAACTGCATTTATTTAATTTCAAGCCTATGTCTGCATTTGACCTATTACAGTGACTGGACTGTCCATGAAGAATCAGATTTTCAAAAAGAAAATCTATGTAGTGTTTTATCCCATTCAGATATGGAACTGTGTGAAATTATTCTTTTTTCTTTTTTTTCCCCCCACAGCAGCAAAAACAGGTAGGTTAGGTGCTTGCCTATATAAAAAAGGATGTTTATGATTGCCCAAGCTGGTTCTGAAAATTAGTCACTTAATTTTCTACATACATTTCCACATACATTGTTTTATAAGAGAGCCTCTGCTTTGAGTGTCAGAGTACCTAATTCACAGGGGAACTGTGGAAGTCACTCAATAAATGTTCCTTTAAATACATGTGTGTGTGTATATGTATTTATATAAGCAGTAGGCTGGGGAAATGTTCACGTATTTTCTTCTTTCATTTCATTTTTATGTTCTTTATCTATTAAGTGAGTGCAGAAGATATGAAAAATAGAGTAAGGAGATAGAACTAAGAGACTCATTGGCTTGCTCAGAGAGACCTACACTTCACAATTGCTTCTCGGAAGAGTGAACTCTTAATTCTTGTCTTAACTAACATTTTGCTCTAATGAAAACAACAGTGATTCTCCTGTCAACCTCCACAGGAAAGAATCTTGTGTAATGAAAAATAATGCAATAAAATCTGCTGTGAAAAGGTAAATAGCAGCAGTGTAAGAAAATACCTGGCTCTGCAATTAGTCATGTAGGACACAGCCAGTATGCTTCTATTCTACCAAATGGTTTTATATGCTTGCAAATATCTGAAGCATGTGAATCGGAATATCCATATGTTCTGTTCCATTTAATAAAAAAATAGCACCAGTTAGCTTTGCACTATTCCATACGTGCATGACTTCTTATCTCCTTTGGCTTTTGTATCAAGTCACTTGCAAATACAGCTGGTGAGAGTTGCCAGGTGTTCTTTCTAAGAACTACATGCTCTTGATAAGAAAATAGGTGCATGGTGTAGATAATTGCATCTGAAATCTTCAGCAAATCTATTTTATTTTCCCTCTTTTTTGCTTAAAGAAAATTGGCTTAGGAAACACCAACCGGAGCAAAACCGAAAAAAAAAAAATTCCATAATTCATCTGTCTTGCTTCTTTACCAATTCTCCTTCAGCCTGCTGATACCTCATGGGTTTAACAAAATTCTTGTCTGGGGCCTTGAACTCACTCCCACTGAAGTCAAGTGGGAAGACTTCTGCTTCCTTAGTGATGACTTAATTAGGTTTTGTAAGAGATGTATTAATGCAACCAGAATTCCCCTGCATAACTTATATTACTAGTTATAACCACAAAGCAAAACCAGCATCAAAACTGAACTTCTAAGTACAAGATACTGACTTGGATTTGTCAATGATCACACCTTTAAGAACAAAAGCTCTTTCAATATCTATTTACCAAATTTGAATACAATATTTGAAGAAATCATAATGTGTCATAGATCAGCAAAAAGAAATGGTTCATATGTAAGCAGAAATCTTTCTAAAGCCAACATGAATCAGAAGGAAAAAAAATCCAAATGGTCAGGTCTGGCAAATAAGTTATCTTACAACTTTGAATGTAAGTGTAAATGGCAAGCAGTATGAAGAAAACTTAAGAGTACCAAGTATTGTAGTAAGTCCACAAATGGGGAAAAACATACTCTCTAAGGCTAACAGTCTATAGGTTATTACAACAAGCACTGTGCTAAAACAAAATTAAAATCCCACAGAGCTAAGAGAAAGCGGGAAAGAGCCAATTATTTCTCATGTATTATGAACACCTGAATAGCAAATTATCTTTCCCTTGTTTCTGATTTTTTTTTCTGCCTTGATGGGATTAAGATTGAATGCCTGGAAAAAAAAATTTTTAGTCAAGTATGTCTCCTTCCTGGATTTCATAACAAGAGACATTTAATGGGCAGCATGAAATTTGTAAACACAGTGTATCAGTGCAGGAAGAGGATCTTCTGTTTTTAAAGCACAGATTTTTACTGACATAAAACCACAGAAGGAATGTGTGAATACCTGTGAATAGCCTTAAGAAACAAAATCTGATAGGCAGTTGTAAGAGTTAGGGAGCAGAGACATATCCACAAGTGTTCACAGATCAGCTTTATCCCTTCTTTAATGTAACTACCTTCATTTTTCTAATTTCAATCTAGATGAGACATGCCTTGTGTACTTAACTGGGGTCAAACCATGGTATTACACATGGACCATTTCCAACAGGAAACTTTACACTGGCATCATCTTCATAAATCTGGCCCTGATTAAACACAGCTCCTCCCTTCATCCAAACACTCTAAAACAACCAGTTCTCCTGTCCCTCCTCAGACTGCTCAACTATTAAAAAGGGCTTAAAAATAAATATTCACCTGTTTTCCATGATAAAGGATCAAATCAGATGATTAGCTGGTCTAAAGACTGCACTCAACTGTGATGAGTGGTAACTCTACCATGAAAAGCAACTAATAAATATTAAATTAGTTCCGTCTAAAAGCTCAAGGCACAAAGTTACATACTGTACTTGCTGGACCTTTAGCGAAGTGGAAAAGGCTACAGGTTAACTTTTAATATGTGCATAAAATGAAAATTATTTTTGGCCTTTGTACTGCTTTTATTACAGTCATGTGGCAAATCAAGTTATGCTGATGCATAACTTGTCATGGTTTAACCCCAGCTCGCAACTAAGCACCACGCAGCGACTCGCTCACTCTCCCCCCCACCCAGTGGGACGGGGGAGAGAATCGAAAAAAACCAAGAACAAAAACCAAAAAAACTCATGGATTAAGATAAAGACAGTTCAATAGGACAGAAAGGAAGGAAAATAATGATGATGATAATAATAATAATAATAAAATTACAATAATAATACTAAAAGAATTGGAATGTACAAAACAAGTGATGCACAATGCAATTGCTCACCACTCGCTGACCAATGCCCAGTTAGCTCCTGAGCAGTGATCTGCCCTCCCAGCCAACTCCCCCACATTTATATACTGGGCATGACATCGTATGGTATGGAATATTCCTTTGGCCAGTTTGGGTCAGCTGTCCTGGCTGTGTCCCCTCCCAGCTTCTTGTGCCCCTCCAGCCTTCTTGCTGGCTGGGCATGAGAAGTTGAAAAATCCTTGACTTAGTATAAACACTACTTAGCAACAACAAAATCAGTGTGTTATCAACATTATTCTCATACTAAATCCAAAACATAACACTATACCAGCTACTAGGAAGAAAATTAACTCTATCCCAGCTGAAATCAGGACATGCACTTACTAACTAAAGTTTAACTTCTCATAAAAATAACACTCTTCCCTATAGACAAGAAGACAAGAACAGTTAGCAAGAGAACGGGCATGACTTACTCACATTTGATTACTAGTGTTCATTCCTGGATATTCAAAACTGGGGTTTTTAACAGTAGCTGTAATCATTTGAGCAAATGGCTTTGAAAGTGTGTCCTCAAGTCTGACAAATTACACAACCGCAGCGTGAAGCTGAAAGTTTTACAGCTACATGGAAACTCAGAAATGAGGACAGGCATCAGTACAGAGACTGAAAGACGAATGAAAAAAGGGTCAAAACTTTAAGCCCTCACTGTGCCATCTTAGGCTCCAGTTCTTGGAGAGCTATGTATTCAGCTTAATTTAAATTGCCTAGAAAGGTTTCCATATACAAATGCATCTTTTTTTGAATTTTAATAATACATGAATATATTAATTAGTTATGCCCCATGTTGCAGAAATGAGAAGTAAGCAGACAAAGAACCACTAGAGAGCCATAGAAGTTCTTTCATAGTACTTGAAAGAGAAATTTTCTGTCACTGGAAATTATACATTTGTTCAAAGAACCAAACTGGACTTGATTTTCCTTCAAATCTGACTGCTTTGGTGGTGTGCCAAGTCTCTTCACACACTGTGACTTCCTTGGTGTTTGCAAGCACTTGACTCTGAGAAGGTGAGGTGCCATTGGCCACATTTAGACTAGACGATCACTGTAGGTCCCTTCCAACTGAAATATTCAATTCTATTCTATTCTATTCTATATAGTTCTTCCAGTATCCACTTGGAAAGCTTTGGCTGAGCCTGCTCATGGTGGAGAGGCAGCTGCACCATCCTTCAGACTACGTTTATTTTAGCAACAGCATAAGCTCTGGAGTAGCCAATTCACAGCCATCATTACCATAGCAGATGAAAGGTAAATGCCTGGCAAACTTGCACAGGAGCATATCTACTTCAGGCTTCTTATTCTTACTCCCTTCCTGTGATGATGTTTCCTGCCTACAGACCTGTGGGTCGGCTTGACTTCCACATTCCTGATTTCCTTCCCCGGGAGGAGAACTACCATAGGGAGTAGGCTACATAGTGCCTATTAGGTAGGCAAGTCACATGCCTAGTGCACATGGGACCTTCCTCTACCGGGGGAGGAACAGAACAAACAAGGAAATTCACCAGTCCCAGGAGGGCAATGCAAGATTTATTCCCCACTGGTACCCTGAAAACAGAACAGAACCTGACTGCAAGCTCTGCAGAGGCCACTGCATGATGGCAAATGTCACTTTACAGGACTGAGAGATAATTATTTTCTGGCTCATTAAACTGTACAATCCTCCGTACTCATTTTCATTAGCAAATCCTGATAAATCTGTTCATTAGACAGAAATGTTTATTGTATATCAATAAAGTGAAAGGCCTAAGGAGGGAAGGTGAAACAATTCTTTCAATATCTGTTCTGGGAACAAAGCTTTCAGAAAACAACCCATGGCTGGAATCACAGAAAATGTCTTTTTTGAGCTTCCTGTTTTTCAGACTGAGACAGTAAATATGCTCAGCACCATTTTAATCAAAGAAAAACACTTTTTTTCTTTCCCTGCAGCAATTAATTATATTCTAGCTGAAGGGAAATTAAAAAAAAAAAAAAAAAGGCAACCCAAAAAACTCCCCACCACCCTGGAGCAGTCACGCTAAAGGAAGAAAACCCAGCTTTTCAGAATCATAAGCTTCTTTGTTCAGACTTGTTTTGCCTTAGTGAAATCTGGAGGAACATGTATTTTCCACTAGATACAAAATACTTCCTTTACACTTCCTGATTTCATTCGTAATGTGGTCCTTATCACCATCCGAGAAAAACAGAAGGATTAGAAAATAACAAAGCCTGCTTCTTTGGAAAAAAATCTCCAGACAATAAAGATGGGAGTAAGCTCTGTAAGTGATTCTAAATTCCTTTGCTATCTGAAGTGGCAGATCAAGGTTTTTCCGCAAGTGAAACTTTTTCTTATTGAAAGTGAAATATTGCCTTTCTAGCCCATTCAGATCCCAGCTGTAGACTTCAGGAAAATTCAGTATTCAACTATTACATCTCTTAATATTTTATTTTCTCCTTATCTTTAATAAGATCTCTGCCAAGAGTTTTGGAGAGTCCCACTTGAAACTGTAATTTTCTCTCCTCAAAATATTTTCATATCCAGCCGCAGAAATTAGAGTTCCTCTACAATTCCCCTCAATGAGGAACCTGCTGCGCATGCTTATCCTACTGGATTGCACCAGTGTTGTTTTTGTTTGTTTGTTTGAAGCATAGTAACATGGAAATCAGAGTGGTGACAGGAGACAACCATATTTAATACAGTCTGTTATGAAGAACTGAGCCAGGAAATCTAACTTGATGAAAACCCCTCTGCTGCTGCAGCACTGACCGGTAGTCACCAGGATAGAATAAAAAGGCTTTCTACTTTCTAAAGTCCAAGCTGAGAAGTTAGTCAAGAATTAAGACTAGTGAAAAGTCTATGCTAAGCAAAATTTAGCATAGAGGATTAAGTTTAATATTTGTTTATGTTCCTGGGTAAAATAAACAGTGGTTAATATGAGATGTGATTTACATACTAGGGTATAAATACACTGGATTTTAAATAGTAAAGCCATGTAGTTCACACTGCTCGGGGCATTCATGGGTTACCCAAAGCAAGCATAATTAATGCATGACAGACAGACATGATTTATCACTCCACTACTTTTGCATTTATGTCCAAGTATTATAGCAAAGTTGTACACAGTAGAAAGCTAGAGTAGCATGGTGGCGAGTCAGTACTCAGGGGAATTAGATAGTGACACAGAATAGAAAAAGCTTAAATACCATCAGTGTGGGAGATGAATAGCTAAGAGAAATGCTCTGGATAAAATGTATAATGAAGTGAAGCAGTGGAGATAAGATTAGGTGTCTGTACACACCTAGATAATAGATCCCAAGGAACATTCACCCCCATTTGAATCAGTCAGCCATGTTGGAAAGAGAGCTTTGAATCAGAAGAAAGACTACGGGGTTTAAAATACATTTGAGAACAACCCTGAATTTTTACCCATCTATACCTTGAAGAAGCAGATTGTGGCTTTGTTCCCCTGTGCCAACATGATATTGGTGTAACTGCACCAAGGGGAATAGCCAGTGCCATAAAGCCAATGTAACGCAGAGTTGTACCAATCCAATGAACTTCAGCCATAAACGCTAACTACTTTTTAATTGTTCCTAATGACTGCTGATATGGTTTGGCATTTAATTTACGTTTATGAAAATGTTGAAAAGGATGATTCATACCAGATTCAGGTCATGGGGAAGGAATACAATGTCGTTTTTTTAATGCTATATCTATTTAAGTGTTTTTACCTAAATGCAAAGCTCGTGATACTCACATCTACAAAAGCTTCAACCTCCGCACAAAGTATGCACTTTTGCATTTGTAAATGTGTCAGGACAGCCTTCAGATTTCATGTCTAAATATACCACTGGCCAAGCATTACAGAAAAGTTTGTCTTGCCTTATATGCTTATAGGAAGTAGTTGCAAAGAGTTTCATTCCTCCTCCACTTCTCCACAGTTATAAAACTTCATTCAGAAGTCACATAGTTTTCAAATTGCAGTTTCTGCTGGTTTAATGTTTAAAACTACACTTTCTTTGACTGAAAGCGGCCAAAAGGCCATAACTTCTCTGATTATGGATGCAATACTTTTACAAGTTCCTCTCCTTTTTTCAGTGGCTCATACATCTTCCATAAAGCACTCATTAAACACTCCCAGACCAAAGGTAATTTATTTATTGATGTTAGATAGTCCCAAAGTTACCATATTGAAGGAGGCTAAGTTATTAAAGGTTAAAGCTCCTATAAGGGTGAGATGGTTTACACAAGTATCTGAATAGAAATTTAAGTATCTAGCTTTAGCATTGAGGGTTGGGGTTTTTTAATTATTATTGAAAAAAGCTTGTGCACAGTAGCAGTTTCTCAGAAACAAATGCAAAAATCACTTTATTACATGAAGGCAAAATGCCTGCCACATAGTTTGAAAGACACCCACTTGGAGACTCATCTTGACTCTCTCTATATTAAAAAACACCCCTATTTTCTGTTTTTCTGTTTAGTGCCTCACTCTCTTCCTCCTTTTGAAGGATACCTGATAAGATGATAACATTATTCTCAGAATACTATTCCAGAATAAGAAAAGATATGATGCTTGTATTTCTTACAGCTGAGTTCTCTTCTCCAGACAATTTGTCTGATTCTCAGAGGTTCCCCAGTGCCGTGACATACTGTATCTAATGCCACATCTAACCATATCTAATCTGTAATCTTATAAAATAACACAGAAGCCCATTTGTCTTCCACACTCAAAATCTTTGATTTCCAGTAAGACTACTGAGCTAGGCATTCCTCTGCTCTGTCCCAAACACTGGCATTTTTTCCAGTATTAGGCAAGCCTGCTATGAATGTTAAGGATTTAGGAGCATCTTTTCTACAGTGCTCACTCCTACCGTTAATACTTAAAGAATTCAGTACCCATAAGAAACTAGGAGTTGTTGAACCCTTTTAGTAACTGGGTTTAGCATTTATCGGCAAAATATTCGTCTTATATTTGAAACACCAGGCTGGATGTGTACACTCTGTTCTTGTCTTTCCAGGGGTTTTCTCTACATGTAGGCTCTCTGCTTCCTCACTGAATAGTGTGAATAGCACAATGACGATTTATGGTGACTGCTTGGCCTTCTGCATTGTGCCAACCCATCAGTAGCTGACCTCTGCCAGGAGCTCCTCCGCTTGCTTCGAAATCTTAGAATCACTTAAAACTGTGAACAATCACATCAATGGCGGATAGGGGAACCAATCATAACTACGTGCTTCTGTGTAAACAGCAGACTCTGTTCAGAAATAGCCTTCCATGTTGGAAAAACAATGAGTGGTCATGCACAGATTATGCAACAAAACTGCTGGAAAGGGTGCAGAAATAAATGAATTCTGGTTAGGATAATCTTATTCGTAACAATCACATGTAATTTAAATAATCTTGAAGTGGAAGGTGGGAAGGGGATCTCCTGGGTCAGCCCCTCAGTAGCTGACTTCAGTCAGGTTTGTGCAATTCTCCTTGCAGAGAAGGACAGCCATGGGTATACAGGACTTCAAACCCAAAAGCCTTTGGTAAATTACAATTAAAGAAAAGAAAGCATGGGTTTGAGTGAATGATCTGTGAGGAAATCTCAGTTTTTAATTGGAGTTTATTATCTACTCTACTTTTTCTTTTTTTTTCTTTTCTCTTTCAACACACTTCCTGGAGTATAAATATCATTTTTTGCTTTTGTGGATCTATGTCTTTTAAACCAACGCAATTATATGATCCTTTGAACAGATTTTCTTTGCAGTCAGTTGGCAAAATGAAAGTCCCCTTCAAGAGATGATATATATTAATGCCTTCCTCATCACAACAGGCTACAGGGAAAATACAGACAAGCAGTTCCCCTGCTGCCTTAGATATACCAGGCTCACCAGAAACACTAAATTATCAACTAAATAATAAGTTGAAAAATATGCTGTAACAGTCTGTATCTGTGTTTGTGTGGATAATAGAATCAATAGTGCCTGGAAAAAGCCTTCCATGTTGAAAAAACAATGACTGTTTATACATAGATTATGAAACAAAATCACAGGAAGAAGCACTGAAGAAAATGACTTCAGTTAAGATAATCATATTGATATAAATTATGTCTAATTTGCTTAGTCTAAAAATAGGAGGGTACGAAACAAAAGGGGGAATTCTTTTTCCCGTTTAATTGCCCTAATGAAGTCCCTGAAGGTATATAAGAAATATAGATTAGACTGTGTAATTCATTTAAATTAAAGGCTCTACCTTTTATGAAGAGATTATTTACTGTTTGTTACTTGTGTCTCTTTCAAGACAACCAATGTGATGAAAAGATTTTGCCTGTACTGAGGTATGCATTTTCTGAATCTAAAGCCTGTTGGTATCCCTCAGTTCCAATGACTTGTCAGGCTGTTGGTCAGGCATTTGCAGTTTAGAATGAGAAACTTCAGCTGAAATACACAAGCAAAATGTATTAAAGCATCTGTTGCATAAAAGAAGAAGAAAAAGAAAAAGAAAAAAAGAAGAAGAAAAAGAAAAAGAAGAAAAAGAAAAAGAAAAAGAAAAAGAGAAAAAGAGAAAAAGAAAAAGAAAAAGAAAAAGAAAAAGAAAAAGAAAAAGAAAAAGAAAAAGAAAAAGAAAAAAGAAAAAGAAAAAGAGAAAAAGAAAGAGAAAGAAAAAGGAAAAGGAAAAGAGAAAAAGAAAAAAAAAAGCTTTTCTGGCCTGAAGTCCGCAAGTGATGGAGAACATAAATAGAAGTTCTCTCATATCTGAGACTAAGCATATGGTACGAAAAAGGTCCTCCTTTTTCCTTAAAAACCAGGACAAAATATTTTTCCTGCTTTCCTAAGTCTCAGATTTACTACCAAAACACCTTCTTTTTTTTTTTCTTATAAGAGACTGTGAGTCCAGAATGAAATGCTTAGATCACTGAAACAGGAGTGATTAGATCACTTCTTATGACTTTGATTAACACACATAATATGAAACTATGAGGAAAGACAATAGCTGATAATGAGACTTCAGACACAGAGTAACTGTGCAGAAGATAAGAAAATCTTCACTTTGGCAGGACCATTTTGCTCTAAACTTTCTAAGAATCTTGCTTCCTTATCATTTGTAGTACCAGGAAAAAGAGAATTGAGTCTCATCTTGATAAAGTACATCCTGCTTCATCCAGTGTAGTTCCAGCAATGTTTTCATTTTCTACCCTGCCAATTTTCTTAATTTAAATACAGAATTTGTGATCTTCCTCTTATTTTGATATTAACTTCAGGGAATTTGCCATATAGGAAATATACTTTTGCACTGTTGATGTCTATATTTATTTAAATATGTTATATGTTAAAAAATCTAAATTAGATCAAAAAATTCTGATACATTTAGTCACCTGACCTGTGAAGGTCATAATCTGCAGGTTTAGAAATGAATTTGTAACAAAAATTATTAGAAAATTAAATCTTTTCTCAGTTTTTCTCACACATTGGTGGAAAGTGTCAGGATGTATCTAACAAGTGGTGCAGTCACAGAGGGAGTCAGAAATACAATCTGTAAAGGGTAGCTCAGGCAAGGTGCTGACTCGCGGCAGGGGCAGGGAAGTAGGAGGTGCAGAGGGTAATTTCGTTCATCAGTAGAGGTGATTGGAATGTTTTGCTTCCAAGGAAGAGTTTGAAAAAGATTGAAATTATTTTTAAGGGACAATCTGCAGAATCACTGATATTACCATTAGGTCCTTGAGCTTTGTATGAATTACTCACTTGGAGTATTCTTGGTATTATAAACAATAAGCAGGCAAGAAAGAGTGAGAAGGAAACAAAGAGTTTAGAACCATTTTTTCTTCATGGCTTCCTAGGTGCTTTACCGAGGAGGATAATATCATCCCAATGGAAGAGATGCTCAGGCTAAGACATGGAAAGGTGAGAAACTTCCCAAAGGTCATCCAAAGGACTAGCGTCAGACTATGGAATATGACCTAGGTCTCCTGAATCTCAGCACTGTGCTTCACCAACCAGGTTATACACCATCCTGTCAGATTACCTCTGCTAAACAGACAGATTCTGAGACAAGAAAACAAAGAAACTGAACACATGGTTTTCCTAGAAGGAGTGAACTTTGAAACCTGGATAACAAACTGATTTGATTTCATTAATAATTTTGCAGAGCACTTCCACTGTGATGCATTATCAGAGCTGGGAAACATGTTGGTAGAATCTCACTTCTAGCAACAGCACATCTTTACAGGAATTAAATTCATATCGCATATCTTGGCATTGTTATTCTACTGGCAGAATTTGACATCCAATTTCTGGAGTTGATTGGTTGCTTATTAATTGGTTTAATTCCACTTCCTGGGTCTTTCTTGCTTTTCTTTTTTTTTTTTTTTCTCCCATCTTACCTGAACTGTGATAAAATACAGCATTTGTTAGAATTTCCCTGTGAAGATCTTCACAGCTGAAATATTTAATTTTTATCTGAAGAAAACAAACTATATTTTACCTGACATTAAGAACAGGTGAGTTAACTTGTGATGTTCCATCCAGTAATGGAGTCTTCCCCAGAAGAAAGATTAACTGAAGTGAAGAAAGGGACGACTTTAATTGAAGAAGATTTAACAGATTACCTGAGTGCAATAAAAAGCAAGAGTGGGTTAATATACTCTGACTTATAAACAGCTGTTACTAAATTAAAAGAAATTAAAATAAAAGAAATGAGTGTCATGGATGAATGGGTAACAGAAATAGAGGACTGGTTTGACCAATACGAAAGACATTATGAGCTGACTACTGAAAAGCTGAAATTGATTGGAAGGAAAGAAAAAGCATTTGAGTTAAGGTATCACAGTCTCAAAACTGTGTGAGAAAAATTAAACACCACAGCAGTAAGTGGTTGAGAAAAAAGAGTGAGAGAAGACACAAGGAACTCTTCAAGTAGTATTTCAGAGAAGTTTATTTTAGGGCCTGCCTTAGATAAGCTATTGCTCCCATGGGTGTGGAGCACAGGGAACCAGCAGAGAAGTTATCTTCAGCCTTGTTCATGCCCTCTTGCCTCAGTCCTACAAAAGACTCTGCTTAGGGACGCGCATGGCTTGCAGAAGTGAAAACAGCTTTATCAAAACTCTTCTGGTGATTAAAGTTCAGCTTTCTGTGCTTCAGCAGCTGCTTCTCGAAGGAGGCTGGGCAGGAAAGCAGAGTGGGGAGCAGGCTCCTGGGGACCCTGGAAGGTCCAGGGGCCAAGCGGCCCCCAGGCTACGCAGCCTGGGCCAACCAGCCCCACCAGCTGCTGCTTGGTTTGGGGCACTAAGTGCTTTGGGGACACAGTCGTCCTTCAGCCAGGGCGGTGTGTGCCCACACATGCAGACCAGCCTGCAGCGTGGGGTCAAACCACGCTACCAAACAGTGGAGAACACAAGAGAAGCCCTCCCTTAAACAGAAAGCCCTCTCTGAGTGAGCTGTACCTGAAAGCAGGATGTTGTTTCCTATCAGTGATTGAAAGGCACTGATGAACTCTACTGTCACTAATGACAAAAAACAGTGACCTTTGTGAAGAGGTTCTGAACCTTTGGAGGAGAAAGAATTTATTTTACAGATGCAGTTTTCCAATGAAAATGTGCACTTAATAGACCTGATGCAAGAAAATGGTATAAGCAACTAAGAATAAGTTACCCCAATATAATATTTACTGGCATATGAAAAAAAAAAAGGCATCAAAAAATATTTTCAGAGGTATCAAGCAGAGAAATTACCAATAAAGTAGTCCTAAGAGGGATTACCAATAACAAGAAGTAGCACATCCACCATGAGCTGTCTCTAGAGACTTTTGCTTTATGTGTTCATGTAGAGCAGTAGAAACCAAAGTGACAGTTCATAGGAATATGCCAAATCCAAACTATTATTCATTATTTACTTTCTGCATGTAAAACAGGTAAGTCACTATGCAAGGTACTACATTGCTAAATTTTCAGTATGTCAACTATGTGTTTACATTAAACTGTTTAATCTAATAGCAGTTTGGCAAATTCATTACATTTTTCTTCAGCATTGGCTCTTATTTGCAATTACAGAAGAAGCTGAGAGGTCACAGAGGTTAATTTCAGACTCACTTTCCCACTGAAATTCAACCTTCACATGTGTCCCATCTACCTGCTCCCACTCCTTCCCCAACACAGAACGTCGTTAAGGGCCACCCTTGAGACGTCATTTTTTATATCCATTTTTGTCCCTGTCTGGGTCAGTTAACATCATTTCTTCCATTCACAGGGGCTTTGTATGGGACCGCAAGTCACTTCAGGCTTTTTGTCACATACTTCATCCACTGCCCGAGCTTCAAAATTTCTCACACAGTCTAATTGGCCTGACAGTGTGCTCTCAGGGGCTTTTCCAACCACAACACACTTTCAGTCTCATCTGTCTTGCAGGACTCTTCTCCTAAGAGCTGAATAACAGCTATTGGAATAAAAATCCTGAAGTCTAATGAGATTTCCTTTTATTTTTTTGGAGAAGACATTTCTTAAGAGAAAGATTTGTTGAAAACATGACAGGTTTTTAGCTTAAAGCTGTTGGATTTTGCCTCATGCTAGTTTCCTCTGGCAAGTCATTGTGATACTGATGAAAACACTCTGTGTTTGCACCTTTGCCATGTTGTCCATCGGTGGATCTGATCAACAAAGTCAGAGACCCTGTTTGTTTCAGCAGAGTAGCAATCCTACAGAGCTGAATAGCTAACACAGGGATGAATTTCCTGGATACTGCTTGTATTTTTCAAAGTAACACATGAATGCATGTGCCTGAAAGATTTTCTAGCTTGCTGACCCTTCTGGGGGGTGGGAGAGCCTCAGCCTGCTTGATGAGGTTTGAAATGCTCTACAAAGAAGTTGGCTGGGGTTTTTTATCACATTTTTTTTCACGTGTATAGATACTTGGAGCATTGCTCCTTTGTAGTGTTTGGATGTCACCACTCTTTTCTTCCTGATACATTTCTCTCATGTCTTGAAAGCTGCAGATTCTCCTTGCTTTGCACACCCTCTGAGCGCTGGACAGGCACCTGGGGGGCTCTTCTGGCCCCACCACAAACTGTTTTTTTAAAGGACGTAGATGCAGGAGTCCTTACAGCACAGCAGATAGCTATCCTGGCAACCATGAGACATCGAAGCAGAGAGTCACATGCTCTGTTGCCCCTCGTCAAAGACAGGACTTTATTGCTGACCCAGCTTCAGGATACATTAAATTGACTGTGCATTGTCTGCAAACAAGCAGTGATGGTGAAATGCTTTATGGGATGGTGAAACAAGGTTTTATGAGACCTTACCTGTTACCACAGAGGAGTCTGGGTGCCTACGGTGTTTCCTGGGTCCTGGCACTGCTCCTTGGTGGGACTCTGTCTCTGCTCCCTTCTCTCCCCTACCCTGTCGCCCATTCATCTCCACAGGCTCTGCTGGGCTCCACAGACCTAATTTCTTCTCCTCAGCCAGGGGCTTCAGTCTTCTCTCATCTCCCACATCCTCCTGCTTGCTGCAGAACAAAAATTACCTCAATCTAGTTTATGTTATCACTCACTTCAATACAAATAACACATCCTTTGTTGCAAACTCAGTGTCTTCACATTTCTTTGCTTGCCATCTTAGCAGTCCGTGTTGTTTTGTGGGTCTAGGATGAAAATCGAGCTAGTTTATATTTTCCAATTTATTTTACATTTTCCACCAAAACATTGAGATTCTTAATATATGTTAAGAAAGATTTTAAATTACTTTCATTATAGCAATATAGTTTCTTTCTACCACAATGCTCATCTTTCCAGTCTTTATATTCTTTCAGTAAAATAGCCACAGCCTTGTTTGGGGTGGAAATAGGCATTAATGAGATTATCTACTGAAAAGGTCCACAGTTTCCCTCTATGAACTTCTGCTTGAAGAAATCTAAGGTTTAGCTCATATTTAGTTGGTTACAAAATAGCTGGTCTCAATTAGCAATTTATCTTTCTAACGCTATTCTCTTATGCCACCCCTTTCCTGCAACTGTAGATGTTTTATCATTGGCAATAAACAAAGCATGCGTAAGTGATATTACCTATGTGTCTTGGACAGTCTTCAAGGATTTAAAGCACTACAAAGAAAGCATAGTTCTGTGCTTTCCAGGTAGTCCTTTATCTGCAATGAATAAATAAAAGGTTGATCAACAAGATGTTCTTTCATATTCTCTCTTTCTGTCACAGGAAGATGCAACTTGCCATTCAGATGCTCAGCTGCATGGTTTAATGAGACTGTTTCCAGTTTTAGCATAAAAAGCTTTGTATCTTTTATCACAAGGTGTGAAGTTGCAAGTTTTGGCCCCTGTCTGATTTAAGTTGAAATAAAAAGTTCAGCCTCTTTCCACTGAGAGTGATCAAGCCTCCCTGTATCGCAGTGCTAATTAGAGCAGGATGAATTCTTCAAAATAAACAAACTTGTGAAATGCATTTAAAAACTTAGTGCTGAATTATTTTTTCTTTGTGAAATAGTGAATCTAAGAGTTGTTTCAAAACTCTTTTCCCCCATGAATATCTTTCTAGATAACTGTTCATGAAATAGTCTTCAATCTTTTAAAGTATATGGCTATACCTTTCTTTATTGCAAAATTCATAAGTGTGTGGGATGGATAGAAAAATTTTGGTACCAAATACTAATTTTTCCCACACTGGATATTCTTTTTTTTTTTTCCCAAAGAAAAAAATTGAAAAATTTGTGCTCAGAATCATGAAACATCCTACAGATAAAACTCTGATTTTGCACTCTGAGTGGAATTTTAATGTCATTGCTAATAATGTAATTATTTACCCTTAATTTTAAGTAATATGTTTGACATAGATATATACATAAAATGTTTCCAGGCCACAGACCAAAATGAACTAAAAAAAAGGGAGGTTTCTGCTCCTACTGGAGAAGAAAAGGAGAATATACACTGTGGCAAGCACGAATGTGCACTAGAATTTCATTCTGGTACAATTCTGTATAAAGCTTTCAGTTGCATCATTTTGCATTTCTTCGTAGTCTGCTTTTGTTAAGGATAGAAACTGGTTCACATGAACATATTTACAGGAAGGTGGGAGGGTAATGAGAAAGAAACGTTAAATGAGCAATCTTGACAAAATGTTATCTTGTCCTCGAAAGACTGTGGGAAGTGAGAAGGATCATATCAGGTATTTCAAATCCAGCCACCAAATGTACCAGCGTGCAGCCTTCTGTCACCCTAGTGCCGTGATGACTGGTCTCACTGTGTGCCCATTGCCCCTTCTGCCTTCGCTCCTTTGTGACAGCCTGGGAATTACGTGTTTAGGTCCACAGAGGGAGTGAAGAATTCACACACAAAAGAAGCAGTCAAAGCGGGAAACTCTCAAAATGCCTTTTTGTTCACTTGAAGAAAAAAAAAAAAGCTAGTTGCATAGGCCCCTATCTCTTTCTTTGTTTCTGGCAACAATAATCTCAAATTTAGACAGAAGATGAGTTCCCAAGAGAGCAGGATACAAGCCTTTCTGGCTTTCATTCCCCAACCCCACAGCTCTGGGAGACATGTGGAGCTGACTTCAGAGACTGGAAATGTTGGTATCTGGATGATATAAATTCAATCCAGCTTTGGCAAAGCTGACTTTAATATCCCACTGGAGGCAGCCTCTGTTGCACTGCTGCAAATCCCTCATGAGATGGATGAAGCGCCCAGAATTTTCAGCTCACACCTCCATGGGAGAGCATCTGGAAATTCAGAAACCCCCTTCCTTCCTTCATCCCTTCTTCCTTCTCCTCTGCTCCCCTGGCTCCCTGCAGCTTGTTCCCACAGGGTGGTCCTGGCAGCCTCATGGACCCCAAACCCAAGACAGCAGCACAACCAGGCTGCCTCACAGCTCACAGCGGCCATCACAGTCCCATAACTGTAGGCAAAGGCTGGCTGTCCAAGGGAGAAGGGGAGAGGCTCAATAGAAAAGAGGCAAGACCTGAAATCTTGTTTGATCAGAAGATTCATCAAAACCAATATAGTTTGGCATGGTTTTTGACAAGTTGGCCCTTCAAAATGAAAATTTCCCAGGTGGTTTTTTTTTTTCTCATTCTGTTCTAATTTGCTGCACTGGGTTTTTGAAGGGTAAGTCAGCTGGAAAAGCTCAAAAACATAGGTTTCGGAAGAGATGTCTCGGTGACCTAACTCCTTGCAACTTAAGTGCAGCTGAGTGAACTCAGTCAGACAGGTCTTCTCTAAGCATCAGCAGCACTATATCAATAAGGGCAAGTGGAAAACTGTCATCACTGTGGATGTGCTGGACGGATATTCTGGGAGGAAAAAAGGGTACTTTTTAAAGGTTTTCTCTATATCCAGCAATGTACTTACTTGATCATTTGTGAAAAGAGCAAACCACTGTTGACATTCATCCACAGAGAAAAGTTTAAATTTTATACACTACTGCACCCATTATAGCTCAAGCAAAGTTCATGCTCTCAAGGCCACCCTCCTTTGTAATTCAGTCAACAAACTCTATTTTTTGTCTTGCTCTTCTGTCATTGTTTTTTTAATAGAGCTCAGAATTAGTGTAGTGAACGCAGCTACAGGCATGAATTATGATAGCAATTTGCTCTTTCTCTTGTTCAAGAAAAAAGGTGCAGAGATGGGAAAGATTACATGGAAGAGCTAAAGTGGATGGATCTGCCAAAATAATCGTAAAAAATTAGATATTTGCAAGACTAGTTCTTTTCCCTTAGCATGAGCCTTAAGTAACAACCCTTAACCCATTAAGCAACAGCAACACTGCTATATCATTTACAGGTCTACTCATTAAAAAATAGCAGATTATATTTTCAAAAGTAACCAGTAACTGTTATCTTGGCTTTTAAATTTGGACCCTGATTTTCAAAAAGCAACACACTGAGACTTCAAAAATTTTGACACTTTAGAAGGCATTGTCTACAGTAAAGCATTTTTTTCTCTATTGTATTCTTCTTATTTTTGTTAGTGTATAAGTTATTTAATGAGTACTAGAAAAATAACAATATGAGCACAAAGGTTCACCCTATCATAAATAAAGGTGATTTATGAGGGAAAATTAAGGCATAAAATAGGCAGAGCTTGCTTAAATAACTTTGTAATAGCTGACAAATACAAAACTGGTATAAAAGCAAAGGAAAGATAAGAATTGCTCAAGATACTATAGCAAGCTCAAAATGAAATCCAGCAAAGTATTATTTAAAACCAGATTTTGTGGAAATTATCTTAATAATGCAGACTGATTAGACTGAGAAATAGCGTCCTAGCAGAAGTAAGAGCAACCCTGATAAAACATTGGAGAACTTACTGCAGAGACCAGTCCCGCCTTGCCAGCGTGATAGCCAAGATTCGTCAGGAGCTATCTTTATTCCTCTCTACAGCTTTTGTGATCCTGCTTCCTGTGAGCCTTTGACATATTAATTGATGTTTCTTACCAAGTGCACTTTAAAAGGATTCTAAAATTTCATCATCCTGCCTTTAACATCTGCACACATGTTGTCCACCTGACCAATTACACCTCAAGCTGACTTTCTAATCAAAAGGCACTGAGCTGGAGTCTGCTATCTGGACCAGCAGACACACTTGTACCTCAGGAGAGGCTCTCCCAGGAGCATCCTTAAGGCTTCTTTAACTTACGGTCCAGACTCTGTGGAGTAGTGGTCATGGGGGCCAGCAACAGGCAGTGCAATAAATCAGCACATCTTCCAGTTATATAATTTCATGTTGTGGGGTTTTGGGAGGGTGAATGGGATGAACAGAAAGTCATATAGGTTGGCACACTGAATACTTCAATTTTTCCCTAGATGAAGTCATAACAGAAAGCTTCCTGGGAAGGGCTCTTTAACAGGGGCTGATGGGGCACTTCACTGCTCACCATGACTGTCCCAGGTAAACACAAAAACCCACTGTTCATTGCAAGTCTTCTTAGCAAGGACAGGTTGCAAGCTAGTTATGTTAAAGAAACTACCTGGAAATGACAGCTATATAACTGCAGTGAAAAGGCAAATAAATGGAGTTAAGACTGCTCAAAATGAAAATAATTAATTTGTACATTGCTATAGATCAGCACTGACTGCAGGAAGCAAAAGAACAGGGTAGATAATATGTCCCTAAAAGGAAAGCAAAAGGGGCAAAATACGTATTTAATAATACAGGATTAAATCTATCATGATAGAAAAAGAGATAGTTTCAACAGAATAAATAGGAATAGGGTTAACTACATGTTTTCTCCTCACAGAAATCAAAAACTGAAAGCATGAATAAAATTCTATTAGGACTGAAAGATTTTCATTTAATTGAACAAGCTTTGTACTAGGCTTTTATAGCACCAAATAAAAACAGAGATATTGCGGACGTATAACTTTGTCTCCTTGGTTAAGGCTTCCACCAACTTCTTTATTTCAGATAACCTTTAATGCCTGAATATATCCAGAATTCTTTTGGAGGCAAAATTTCTTTTAAAATCTCTTCTTAAAAATAGCTATTTGGGGGTTACCAGTTGTTAAAAAGTTATGCTGGTTGTGTCACATTCATAGCCTCACTGTAGCAATGTTTGCAACTGGACTTTCATTGAGGGCTTCACTTTAAACTATTCCAATACTGTAACACTAGTAGTCACTGGAAAAAAAAAAAAAAAAAAAGTATTTTTGTGAAGATTTTCCCAAGAGAAGCCTTTGATTAGAGATTTCTAACTTCAGTAAAATTATCCAGTAATATTTGCAGAACTGAAAAATATGCAAAAATATGTTTTTCTTCTTTTTTATTGAATTCTTAATTTTGACAGTTTGAAAACAGTAACTTATTGCAGGAATTTCTCTCATCTCACATTTTTATGAGATTGCTTGTTATTACTTCCTCTCAATTTAAAGAATAAGACTACTGGATCCTTTTAAAGTTATTTCATCCAAGGTGAAGATAGAAAAAATTGAAAAGGATGAAGTTTTTCTACTAGAAGAAAAGGGAGATCAAACTTTCATTCCATACTGCCAGTTTGTTAAGAGCAGGATAATGTAAAAGAGAACATAGAGGTTGTCTTAAAATAATTAGGGGTTTTGTTAGCATTTTAGTTCATCTTTTTTTACATGAAACCTACTTTCAAAAATCTTCAAAACATCAGACCAAAACGGTCCTTATAGATAGGCAATATTTTTTTAACATTAAAAGTAAAAGAAAAAATGAGCTTGAATCCTCTTCAGTAATTTGACAAGCTAAAATACTAAAGCTTAAAAAGATTTCTTTCTCAACATATAAAGCTTAATTTGAAAGGGATAAGATTCAAAGCTAATTTTCAGAACCAAAACTCAAAATATTTTAAATCTTTTGCTAATACTCCATGCCTAAGACGGCATTTGCAGCTGCAGAAGCAGCCGGCGGGGCCCTGAGGTGCTGCTGGCCGTATGAAGCCCAGCTGGAATGGGGAGCACGGGGTGAAGCCTCCCTTTTTGACACCTCGCGCTGCTGCTCTCACCTTCACTGCTTTCTTTGTACCCATTGCTGGCCGTTGTGCTCTGTTTGGTCTCTTTGTTTTGGAGGTTAGCTCAGGAACAGAGGGAAGCAAGGCATTTATGCTTGTTTGCTTTTACAGATGAGAAATGAAGGTCGAATTTCAGTGGCTTTTGGCTTGTGAGGGCCCAGATCAGAGCAAGGCTACTCCAGCAGCAATGCCAGCAGTATGTCCAGTTACACCCTCAACCTCCCTCTTTTGCTCGATCTTCAAAAGTCCTGCCAGTGTCTGATAACTGTGGGGAAAAAATAGACTGATTTAACTAAGTCCTTTAGCTGCAAGTAAGAACAGACCCTTTTTGCCATTTGCTTGATGTTCCTTTTTTGGCACGTCTACACCACCTTTGTTTGAGGCACACTTTGCGGCTCTGCCTTCAATCCTGTGTGCCCTAATGTGAACACGGCAGACACAGGAAATAGCACTTATTACAGGAGCTGCTCGACACTTTCCATCCTATGACTCTGTTTTCTGTTGCTCATAACTTCATAAAAATTACAGATTTAGGCTGAACTTTCCATGCCTGGTATCTGCCTTAGGCTGTGTTTTGTTTTTGTTTTCTTTTTTAAATATTCCAGCCAAAACAAAGTGGCTGTTTCCAAGAATACATTTAAGGAAAAAATACATCATTCTCTCCACACTGAAAGAAGAAAACCCAACAAACCCAAAACAAACAAAAAATTCAAAACAACAACAAAAAGCCCAAACCAGACCCTTGTAACTATTTTGTTAAAGTTATATTTTGTCCACACTGGAAAAACAAACAAACAAGCAAACAAAACACCACACACGTGTGAAAACAGACCCTGCTTGTAACTAGTTTGCTGAAGTTAAATCATTGCTGTATTTTGGAGAAGGAGTATCAGGCATGCTTGTCCTTCTAAATTTTGTGGGGTGGATCCACAATGGACAAAGCTCAAGTCTTGCTTTTGAATGAAAACTTCTCACTGTGCTTAAGCCGAGAGATTTTAGCTCTTGCACGTGTTCCATCAGCAAAATGACTACAGAGTTAGGCGTTTCTTGGGGTCCATCAGTATAGCCAGCCAGTCAGCAGATGGGGGAAATCCCAAATGGAGCGGGAAGCCAGAGCGGCTAGGTCTGAGTCTGCCTGGCGACTGTCACAGTGAGATTAGACTGAGAAAATGCCCCAAGATTGCAGGTGTGGGGCAGGAGGCTGATTTGTAGGCAAGGGAGCTGGGCAGAACCAGGCAGGTACATCCCCATGGGGTCCCTGTCTGAGGATGGTGCAATGAGCCCAGTGGTTCCTGCCACAGTGGTGCCTAGGAGGGAGTCAGGGCGGTGTTTCAGGGCTCTTGCTGGGTTTAAGGATTACATGGTCAAGGAGAAGCATACTGAGCCTACAAACAGTACACGGGTCTCATATGCACACCTGTGCGTGCATGCATGCACAAGTGGGTGTATGCAAACCAATACACACAGCATCTGAGGTGGGGAGGCGGGGAGGGAGGGAAGGTGAACCAGGGATGTGGTCCCAGCAGCAATCACCTCTCCTGGGCAGATGCTCACTGTTCCCAGCTGGGAGCCCCTGCAGATGAAAAAGCTCCCAGCTTGGGCAGAGCAGTAGGAGCAGCAGCACCTTCCTACCCAAACCTTGGTGGGAGCTGAGTGTGCCTGCCTTGGGCTGTGGGGAATTCAGCTCCACGTGGCCCAGACAAGCCTTGCAGCATGCAGGCAGTGTCTGCTGAGCACCACAGCCCTGGGGAGGGCACGTTCAGAGGAGTAGACTCCTCTTGAAAGTAGAGGTATGGTTTTAATTATTAAAAAAGCCACACTGGAATAATATATGGTTGGTCTGAGTGGGGCACATCACACATAAATACAAACTAAGGCGACAAAAATTTGGGGTTGCAAAGGCAAATTCTCAAAAATTAGAAGTGGTCCTAACAAAGGCAGCTTGTACATCCTTAATGCAGCTGCTTGACGCCTATCAGTTCTTTGATGTAAGCAGTATCACATCCAGCCACAACAATGTGACAAAGTCCATTCAGTTCTCCCAGGGCTCTGGTGAGATTACCAACCCCAGGATCTCTAAGAAAAGGATAATGCTAAAGTACAGTGAATTCTCCACTTGAACACAGAGAACACAATTTATCTTTTTGCCGTGGATTCAACTGGCAGGCTGAAAAATCCTACTCTGCATGCCTTAGAGGAGCAGTAAGTGATAGAGAGGGAAGATGCTCGAGCCACTGCTTCCCCAGAAAGCAACAAAGAGATCTAGTTTCAGTTCCCTTCTCCTCAGCCATGAACAGTAAGGGACTCCAATTGCATGGTGCTAATTAAAGACTTGGACCTCAGCTGTATTTTCTGACCTTGGGAATTCCTTCATCACATGGCTCAGCTTTTGCTGAGTTGCTCAGGTTGTTGCTTCTTTTCACTGTACTCTCTGTCAGGTTTTCAGGCTCTTTGATCCAAATCTTCAACTGGTGTAAATTGGTACTGCTCCCTAGGGACTTAGTTTTTAAAGATGAAAGAAAAATGCTATTTAAAAGCACTGCTTTGCCAGTCTGACTGTGAAAAGATGAATAAAAATGGCTGCTGCTGCTTGCAGTACTCAACTGGTTGCCTTAGTAATAACGTCACAATTGTGATGAAGGGACCCCGTATAGGACAACTAATATCATAAGAGAATTGGGAAGATAACCCTGGCAGAAAGGGTCATGGCAATTTGATTGAAAATGGGCATCGAAAGAACAATTAACGTGCTCTTTCGCTGCACTTCAATTATAATTGAACAAGCACAACTCTGGCATTTTATATGGGGCTTGCTGAGTAAATGCACTTTACTTGTAACAAGAATCATCTGATCAGATAAAGCTACTGCCACTTAGTGCAGAAGGGAATGCAGCGTGATGGGTTAATCTCAATACCTATGGCAGCTTAAATTGGAATCCCTTTTCCTTGTCATGGTGCAACTGCAGTCCTTACCAGTACTATAAGAGCATGTTTCCCTCTGTTACACATGAAAACACACTGTGAATCATTTTTTGCAGAAAAAAATCCCCCAAACTAGCAAGATTTTATTGTACAGTTTCTGGTAGAATTGTTTACTTATTTATGTTATTGGAAGGCACAGTCACTGATATATTTTTCCTCTGGTGTAACCTTTGCCATTTGCTATATACCTTCTACGTATGCTTAGGCAGTCAAGACTAGCAACGTTAGATGTACAAATACACTTACAAATCCAGAGAGGATAGGTGAGCCAGGATATTGAAATTTAGGATAGTAAAAAGCCTACTTTATATGGCCTAGGGTGTTGCAGATTTACCAGATTCCCACGCAGAAAATTTTTAGGAAATTTACATTCCATGGGAAATGCATAGCCCAAATGGCTGTCCTTAGAGAGATTTGGTTTATCAATTTAAAGATATGCGAGTATCAGACTTCTTTCTTTGTCCCCACATTTCACTGTTCATAGATTTGCCCTGCCAGAGTCACTGTGTGCCTGTGACTCCTTCTTCTCTAGTGAGGGCTCCAGTTCTTTCAAAGGCTCCCAAACAGTATTTTTTTATTAAAAAGAAAAGTTTCTATCTCCACCTGAAGCCTTGATCTAAAACAGCACCCATAGTGCACTCTGGCACCATCCCCACCTGGGATCCTCCCTCTTCTTGCAGTCCAAGTTGCTCCCTTGGAGGGTTCCTCCTGGAGCCACCCTGTCAGCTCTTTCAGCAGCAGAGTCATGTCACTAACCAGCAAAGAGCTTTTGGAGAAAGAAAGTTTGCCCTGATCCATCCCAATCATAGGAAAAAGGAGAATGCTGTCAGTAGCTTTGCTAAGGTCCAAACAATGAGCAAGGAATTCAAAAAGAGAACAAATGGCAGCAGGGTGCGGGAAGGATTTGTATGTGCATGTGTGTGTATGGATGGAAGGAATATGACTACATCAACAGTACTAATGCTCTCAAGAGGTGGAGTGCTGCAGACTAACAGCAAACTCAGCACTTCCACAAAATGCATTTTTTCTCGCCTTAGGTCACAGGGAGTCCCCTTTTCAAACAGGTGCCTGATACACCTTGCACTAGAGCAAAATAACAGGTATTATATGGCCTACTTCAAAAATAAAAGCAACCTTTGCTAATTTTCTCTCTGAATACTGACTTTTGTTTTCCTTTTCCTATAGTGTCTCAGTCAAGGGAATTGAAACTAGTCAAAAAGAACAATTATATACAAATAATGCTGACAGAGTTGCAAATACACAGTACACCTGTATTCCCAGGGTACCAGTGGAGTTTTTCCTGGCTTAGAGACGCTCTAGAAAGGGATTAAACCAAAGCAGTACTAAGGCCCTTTCAATAACCACCGTTAAATGTTGTATCAATTGTTCAGTTAAAAACAATGTTTTAGTACATAATATTTACACATTTATGCTAAAAATGATGGCTAAAATAAAAATTTTCCTAGGCACAGGAGGTAGAATCCAAGATTTCCAGCTGCTTCTGTGTGTCCTCTACAGTTGTTCTTCATCTTCCTCGCTCTCCCTCCAGTTCGGTGAAGTTTATCTTTCTTGGCCCAGACACAACATGGAAGGAGAGCATTCTCCCACCTTGCAGTGCCATAACTGGGGGGCTCAGAAGACCTGGAAAGGTAGGTTTGAGCTCTACAAAGGTCTTCACATCCTGAGTACATGTGCTCACAATTTTATTATCAATTTGCAAACTTATTGTTCTTTTGAAAAAGACCAAAAATAAAACTCTATACTGAAGAACATAAATTATAGATTTTGGGTCTCTTGGGCCTTGGATCATAGCATTCTATTACTATGTCACACGTTTCCAGTTTGAACCCCTGACTAGAAGCAGCAGCTTCTTCACAATAGACTGATCCAAACTGAAGTACATGTTCATTTAATTCATAAATTCCCTTCTGTCCTGTGCAGAATGAATCAACACATTCCCACATGTCTTCCTAATAGAGAATCTTATATTAGGAACCAATAATAAAGTACATCTGGGAAGATTCAGCCACCATATGCTTTGGCATAATTTGTATAAATATCAAAAAACTGTGTGCATTCTGGAATTTAATGGAAACTGTCTGTTTCCATTAAATAAAATCAGTACTTCCCAGTTATTTTATTAATAAAGTCCCCTCTAGGCAGGAAGTTCATTTTATAAAAGATCTATTTAAATAGGTAAAACTGTTGTGCTTATATTCTGTTAGTTAACCAATTCCTACATATAAAATGAGGAATATCATTCATATACAGTGCCTGGAATATATTATTACATAAGTATTTAGAAAAAAATATATTTTATTGCACTATCCTAACACACAGGAAAATGTATCAATTATTTTAACTTTAGTTATCATGAAATTAGTTCTCTAAGGAGCAGGTAAAAGCCTTAAAATAACTTGTTTTAAAATTATCTTCACTTTCTGCTGTTATCCCAGAAATAATAATATCATATTAAACCTGTTTTTCAAGTATCCATTAGAATCAGAATGTCAAGTGAGCCATTCTTTCAACATAATGGGAAGATTTGGTTATTTTTATTTGTTGAAATTATAATTATTTGCATATACAACCCTATCACTAGTAGTTCAAGAAAAATTACTTAAGATGTGATGGTGATTTTAGACAGACTGATTAAACACAGCATTGTAGCAGAGTCAGTCAGTTAGTCAGAACAATGTTCTCTAGATGATGAAAATCTTGTTCTAATTATATAGTATTTGCAACACAAAAAATAGATGGCATTGCTCATGACTCTGTACACACTAATTCCAGTTTACAGATGGTTCAGTTTTATGACTCTGGTGACAGCTTCTCAGCAGACCCAATGGATCCCCTGAGAGGTACCAGTGAAGCTCATATCATTTTTTCTGAGTTCTTCTAAAGATTACTAATTCAGGTAAGATTATACTTGCCTCTGAAAGTGATGATGATGCTGTAGCTGCTGACAGTAGTTAAAGCAGGAACAGAAACCCCACTCTCCCCAGTCATTAAACTGATACCCTAGCTGAGTTTACTACTGTAAGCGACCTATTAAATACCTGCATGACAGGGAGTCTATTAGCTTTGCACTGGTTTTTCAATGCTTTTAATGGAAAGAAAAAATACTATCATAAATTTGACTTATCCAAAACATTCTTAGTCATTTTTTTCATGGAGCTATGGGGTGCAGTGCATGGGGATCCACACACTCCAGGATCTGTTCCTCCTCCTCCTTTATAGAAGACTTTTCTTCTTTACAGAAATAAAATGCACAAAACCTTGTTGACATGCTTTTGGTTACATGTGAGTTTTAGATATCCATAGTCTATTAGAAAAAGTAAGCTGACAGAAATAATTTTCCTGCATTATAGGTAATATGCCAACCATGGCATATCAATTCCCCTTCCAGTGTTTCTCATTATATTTGGGGATTAGTGGAGAAGAGGAGTTAGGCGCCATCTAGGAATTCATACATTATTAAAAATGTATGCGTGATAGGCTAGTGTTTTTTAGATTAGCATTTTTAGTCAAGATTGGGGTGAAGAACATCATTGGGATAGTCTAGGAGCAGGAGGCAGATGTATTAGAAGTGTCTCCCTCAGATATAAGAAAAGACTTCCTTTCGCAATACATAATTTTATCAAACTTTATTTGCATGTAAGAAACTGCCTTGTCATTACTAAAAAAAGGGGGGAGAAATTTAACCTCTTGCAGGTGGCATTAAAACACCAAAAAGAAAAATTCCCAAATACAAAGCATGTCCATATCATACAGTGTTGTGCAATGGAAAATGTTCTAATGTTATTTTTGTATTGCTCATGAGACCCAGGCTTCTGCCTTGTGCTTCAAGCCAGTGAGCCTTCCCCCACCCTGAGAGGCAGGTGCTGGTGTCCACAGCGGTGCAGCAGGTAGCAAGAGGGAGGTAAGCAGCACCTTTGGCATTCCCTCTTTGGATGTGGCTCACCTCCCCACTGCAACTTCAGCAGGTGGGCTGGCATGCCTTCACCCCCACCACGTTACAAGGGGCAGTTTCAAGGGTTCAACACTTTGAATGTGGCTAGGTCCCAGACCTGGACTTTGACCTGGGCTAAACATACCATGAAATTTAATTCAGGGCTGCAGTTTCATACTGCAGCTATGGTGTGCTCCTGGGTAGCATTTTTGCCATGTCTCTGCAGCTGTAATCCTCTACGGATGCCCACAAATGTATGCGGGGTCCCAAGTGGCTGGCAAAGTCAGAGCCCTGTGAGAATTGTCACAGGCGGCACGAGAGCCCCTAATAGCAGACCTGGTTGTGGATCCCTGCCTTACTTCCCGGCGCTGAGACAAAGGGAGTTGCCGCCCTTTTTCTCCCCTTTTTTTTCCTGTCCTGAAGAAGTGCTGTGTGAGAGAATTCACTGGCTGCATCATTAGCATGATAGCATCATATAGCAGTTGCTTTCACCTCCAAAGCACTGTCCAAGCATTAGTTTAATTGATATTTTGCATAAATTGAGAAAAAAGAGTATTTTATCAGTGTTGCCTGAACATAACAAATGTTTCTCTCTTTGATAAACTGTTACTGAATATTTCTGAGATCTTCTGCTCTCAAATCTTTTCCTAGCTTGCGTATACAATGATAGCTTTCAAGGACTTATTCAAAATATTAAAATCTTAAATATAAATTGCTGCTTGTATTGATTTTCATGGGCTTGTTCCTGACTGTGTGGTTTTCATAGCTCTGATATTTGTTCTCTTTATTTATATTCATGGCTTTATTCTTTGGATAGCTCAGGTGGCGTTGCAAATTATTTTTAAAGATTTTGTTTTAAGAGATCATGTCCTAACGTCAGTTAAGAGCATACAGTCTAGCCTAAAGATTCTGTGACTGCTGAGCTATCAAATTCACTTTGGCGTATACTACCTATGTCAAAAAGTGAACCATATGTCCATTGTCCAGGTGATTACATATGTAAGCTTCAATTACTCAGTGGGAGTATGTTTGCTAATCTTTAAGAGCTCCACATGAAACACAACGACATCTGTTCCTGTCTTTATGAACTTGTAGTAAAAGTGATGTTCTACACAAGCAGTGTAGAAATATCCGTAATTTAAAAAATAAATAATGGCAGAAATTACCACAATGAGGATTAAAAAAGCAGTTGATATCCATAAAGTGTGTTTTGAGATTCCTCTGTTATTTCCTAATCAAAGACATATGTTGTCCTGTTTTCTATATCTAGGAGATTAATAGTTCCTATGGCATTACTATTACTGTTTGTGTTACTGTAGAATTTAAAGATTGGGGTTTCAGGCTACAAAGCTTCATCAAGTAAAAATACATAATGAAGTAAAGCTCCCTGTCCAAAATAATTTACGGTATGGGAAATAACAGGTAGATGTACCAGATAGAGGCATAACAAGATAGTAAGTTTTTTGCACACCACAGTAAACAATGGTCATCACATGTGCCACCCTTCAGAAGAGTTATTAGCTCTAGAAATTGATATTATTAATAGGGTTCAGAGTAATATCATGTTTCTCCGTTAATTTAATATTTCAGATCCTCAGTAAATTCATAATTGTCAATTAACTGAATATTTAGTTCTCCATTTCAGTCCTCCAGTGTTTGGGGAAATGGACTACTAGGGAATTTTACTGAGAAGTAACCACACACATTTCCAATACTGATCTAATTTCTGACATTGGACTTCTTACTTCCCTAAATTACAGATGCAGATGGGAAATGACTGTGTGTGATCTATAGGGAAACTCCAATATATCTGAAAACCAAACATCCCAAATATGAATACAAAAGAAATATATGCATGAAAAATAAAAATTACTGGAACCAGTGCCTAAAAACCACCTCTACTTCTGAACATCAGCAAATGCTCTACCTACCTAAACAACCTAGCTTAGTATCCAAAGACATTAGCTAGATAATTTTTCCTATTCTCTAGTCTTAACATATTTTTATTTTATTCTATTTAACAGACACAGGCAAAATCAAGATTGGTGAGCTGGTTTCATATGCTATCAATAGTCTTTTCTTATGCTGTCTCTTTAAAAGCGATACAAAGATACAGTGAACAATACCTGATTGATACTCTGAAATGTATTATTATTTAGATTGAGCCTTTTGTTATGCAAATTGCATGCTACTGCATTTCAAACGGAGAAGTAATCATGGACAGTGAAATGAAGAGGAAAGAAACAAAGAGATGGACAGCAAACGAATCTTATTCATTTGACCAAAGGCTGAAAATGCACAAAGACAAGTAGATACAAGGATAGGACAAGCCTGACATTTCAGATCAACACAGACTGAAAGCAAGAAAAAGTAGAAGCGAAGCAAGTAAAAGCACTAATCAACATGGTGTACACAGAACACATTAAAGAGTTTGGCTTTTTTTTTTTTTTTAATCAGACAAGTCTTCCTAATTGTAACATAATAAGACAATGATAGGAAATATTTTCACCTTTCCTTCGTTAGTTGTTTTAGCTGGTTCTGACCCATTTGCCCTTCTTCACTACAGTGTCATCTAAGTCTTAATAACTCGGTAATTGCCGACTTTCTTGGTTGCCTAAGAATAAATTACTACTTTAATTTGAATGCATTGTCTATTTCTACTCATAAATAATGACTAATATTGCCGAATTTATTATTCTAATTATTATGTTTATATAGAACATAATAATCCCCAGCCTCTAAAAAACACTTTTATAGTGTTTTACCGACTTTCTTTGTCACAGACCGCCTCATCCCAGGTATCTGTGAGAAACTTACAATCCACTGTGAAATGCTAAGTCTTTCTGGCCTCTTGTAGGATACTCAGCAGAACATTGGACACTAAACCGATCCACAAGTGAGATGTGCAGGGAGAAAATTACAGATAGAAGCAAAGCAGGAATCTTTCAATTAAAGGCCTGATGGCCATTTTTTCCTAAGCTACCCCTGCTAGAAAGCTTACCTTGTTAATATTTACAGTGCAATAATGATTATCTCATTCCTGACAGTGCAGGGGGAATCTATCAAGCTGTTTGTTCTGTGAACACTCCAGGCACTACAGGCTCTTAAGCAGAGAGTCTATGGAGAAAACTCAGTTCCCTCAAAGCTACAAAATTAACATAAACCTTTATTTTCTCCTGTATTTTCAGATCTGCTTCTTTCAAGCATAACATGTACATAGATATTCTTTGCAAAGGAAACACCATCAGGCCTGCATAATTGATCTGAAGTTGTTAGTTCTCACTTTTTTCTGTTCAATATTCACTTCAAATCTCATTGCTCCAGCCTTTGCCAGCTGGCATACAAGAATACAGTAAGGCAAATAGATCCTCTTCTTTCACTGTAAAATCCTCACTGTCCCTCCATGAGATTTCTAGTCACCCCAAATGGAGTTGCACCCTTGGCAGTGTGGAAACAGCCAATAGGTTCACTGTACTAATCACTGTCTTCTTTTCATTAACATAATCTCACCAAGAACTACTGCACTGCAGAAGGCAATCTAGGAGGAAAGCTCCTAAGAAAATTTGATTTAGCTACTAGATTCAATACTAGTGTATCTAAGTGAATATCTATTGAAATGAACTTCAGTGGCCTGGGTCATTTACACAGTGAGACTAGGAGACCTAAAAGTCATTTCTGGCCTTAAAGGTCTCTGAATCTATGACATTACTGAGAGGACAGTATGTTAACTCTTAGCAGCCAATCTTGACAAAATAAAATGCCATCTCACTGTTTTTTGCTTCTTCTACAGCCTTTTGCACCTCCAAAAAAATTCAGAAAGCAGGATGTACCTCATTGTCCAGAGCTCTTCTGTAATGTGTAGTGCTCTCAAACCCTCCACATCCACACTGTACCCTGCAACACCTTGTTACTATTTTCCTGAACAAATTGGCCTCATTGCTGAACTTCTGACACAGACCTGTATTTTCACATAAAGCCAGGTCTCTTAAGATGGCTAGAATTTCGAGGCATTTTTGAATTGGATGTCTTCTGCACCCTCTGCTTGCCTTCTGCTTTCACCTTCTTTCACCTTCCACTGAAAGACAGTATCTTTCAACAAAGATACTTCCTTAAGCGAATATCAGCTTCACCACAATTCAGTGAGAAGATTAAATTCAATTTCACCTTGTTTTTCCAGTGCTACAAGGCTCGGCAGCTAAGTGAACATCTGTTGTCCAAGTACAACCAACACCTCAACTCTGCAAGAAAAGATCTGCAAAATCCTAAGTAGACTCAGTCTTGAAAGAAAACAAACAAAAAACCCCACCACATTCTCATTTGATTTCTTCTAGAGTATATTTTGTACTCCTTCCTCCAGAGTGTCAGCTGCCCTTGACTTATTGCCACAGTGTAGTTTTCTTGAAGAGGCTTATCATTCAGTGTGAGTGTAATGCAATTGAAATCAGTGGAGCTCTGCTCATATACATCAGCTGAGGATATATATAACCAGGAGTATTAAAGTGCACAGACACTCTCTGTTATGGAGTACGCTGCTCTGCAGTTTTGCTGAAAACACTGTAGATAGATAGATGGGAAAATATGTAAATGAGAAGTTTCTGATACTGCAGCTTTAGATTAAAGTATATAGAAACAAAATTAGAAACATTCTGGTGTGAACACTGTGAAAATGCATAGGCAACATTTCAACATGACTATTCATATACTTAAAGTTTAAAAAGTGTATTAGAGAGGCAGCATCTGAGGGTAATTACATTTTATTCAAACTTTTCTTATAATGGCATAAAATCTCTGCCACTTAAAAAAAAAAAAAAATGAAGAAGCTTTTCTTCATTAACAATTAAATTTTTCTGATAGGTTTCCACTATCCTGACTAAGTTAGTATGAATCTTTTACAGACCTACATCCAAATTGGCCATATTATTGTGTATGAGTTCTCCTAATAATATTGTTGGTGATGTTTTAAATCATGGGTCATATTGCAAACCATGGCTCATACAAACATTCACATAAACTTCTTTTTCAAACCAGTGATTTATATTCATTCTGATACATCTTCTCTCACTGTGGAATCTGAAGAAATGTTTATAATATTTCTAGGTACATTTTAATATAATTCTACTGGAGAGATTTCTACAGTTCTCATAATATTCTATTTTTGTGTAAGTTCTTATGTCACATCCCTCACTGGAATATCTGAGTGCTTCTCAGCTGCACATAGAGCAACATAACTAGCATCAGTACTATGCTATCTACTCTCACATACTCTCTCCAAAGGGAGAACAGTGTGCATTGGACCATCTTATCTTGGCTTGTTCTCAAGTGCTGATGCTTTCTGATGTATTTGATGGAGTGCCATGCAGTGTGAAAATATACTCAAGCTTATGGCATATGAAGCTGCTGGGTGAGACATCTAAGGGCTTTTTCATCCAAACTGGTCCCCCTGTAGAAAGCACCTGTAAAAAGGCTGAAGTAAGAAATGGGCTAATTTCATTCATGCATGGCATATCTGGGCCTCTAGGCCACGGGGTGAAGTACAATACTGAAAATCAAGTGTCATTATTTATTTATTTTAAATAAAAATTCTTGTTTCCTTCCTCTTTCCCTCTACAACTATCTTTCAGGTTGATGAAAGCATCCCAGATGATGTATCCTCTCTTACATTTATAATCATGGTTTGCAACTCAATTCATACATTCTGCAGATATCAGAATTGAAGCATCTTGGAGTATCCTCAGAGAACTATGAAATATCAAGTTTATTTCAAGAACAAGCTGTATAACATTAAATTAAAGCTTTTTTTAAGTTGAAGCTTCTTCCTTTGATGAACAATTAACTTATATTTTCCCCCTTCATTCCCTGTCTACCATGTAAACTGTCACATATTTCTGAAATCAGTTTTGTTGGTATTGCAGTTTGAAGTTTTTCTTTTAAGTCAAGGAGAGCATAAGATACCTTTCTCTAACATTGTGCTTGACTCTCTTAGACTTATGGCTTCTGAGCAAGCCTTGCTCCCTCTTGGAGGTTCATTAGGCCCAAGGCAGAGAAGTATATAATGTAGTACTTGGGGTAGGTGTGAAAATCCAGTGGAATCCCAATTACATTTTTCATCTGTTTAGCTTATCTCACATATTCCTTGCAGCTCTGATAGCCCTTAGTCTTTACTCTGAATTTTTGATGGGCTTGAATCTTCGACCGTTTTATTCTTTATTCCCTTTCACTTGGCTTTTTTAATATGGTTTCTCAGGACAAATTAGTAGTGATGATCAATGGCTGGGTTGCTTTGAATAATTCTGCTGCATGCAAGTAATCAGATGTGGGATTTCAATAGGATGCTCATTAGGCCAACATGAGTCAATTTAACAAAAAGTAAGATATTTTAGATACATACTGAGAGAAGCTGACAGATGTAAGCACTCCCTAGACAGAGGAGAATGATATTTTCTGTGTGTCGTTGTACACTGAGAACAAAACTAAAGCTGGTGTTTTTGAAAGACTTAGGATCCACAGGAGTAATGAACAGCAAAAAACTGTAATAGGATCTTCTTTGTAGTCATCTGAAATGGTTGACAGAGTTTTGAGGTTTGATCCTCAAACACACACAAAATGAAACCTGCTTTTAACTAGAGGCAAACTGGAGTTTGTCTGCCTGTATTTTGTTCATGGCCAGAAGTTTTTTCCAACGGATAGCTAGAAGCTTTTTGACTTTGTGTGGACATAGGCAGATACTCACGGCCTCATCATCAGAAACACTGTTCCTGCTTCATTTAAATTTGTTCATAGAAGTAAAATAGTGTTTCCCTGCACCCCAGATTTCTTTAGCTTACACGTGATCAGAAAGATGGTTTTATCAAAAAGCTTTTTTGAACATAGTAAGTAGACTTTATACTCTGTAGTTTTCCTGAATTAAGTTTTTTCCCTTAAATTTTATATGGTAATGTTCCCATAATGGATTTCTCTAGAATGGTTCAAAACCCTATTTAAAAACACAAGTATCAAGTGCAAGTTATAAAATGTTATCTAGTATGAGAGAGGAAAAGGAATAAAAGAGTCTGATGGGCCTTAAGTACATACTTAACTGTAAGCATGAGCTTCAGCATTTTGTTCTTCTATTTTGTTTTTCCTCTTGGTACCCCAGAAACATACATATGACATGGAAGTCATAGCTCTAAATGTCTTGAAGGTAAAATAGTCACCATTTGAAATTAATAATTATCAGGGTTTGGGTTTTTTTTAAATAATACCCATCATCAATTCTCTGTTAAAAAAAAAACAAAGTAAAAGAAGTCTGTTTTTCTGAAATAGCTCTGTTCCAAGACTGGAATTACTGTTCTGCAGTAAAACTTAAGAACAAAACAAGCTCAAGGTTAGAATTGCTCCCAGGCTTCCAAGCCATAGCAAGGAGCTATGGCCTTGCTGAATCAGGCTCCCGGCTCTGCCTGAGGAGCCCAAGGAGATTGGGAGTCCTTCAGCTGTGGGATGCCTGGCACTGCAGCTGCCTCTGCACTGCCCAGGGTATTGGGAAGTGTTTCTCAAACAGCAGTGCCACAAGGACCTGCAGTGCCTCATCCTGGGGACGATGGCTCAGCCAGAAATTTCCAGGAGAATTGGACAATTAAATCCCTGGAGGTTCCTTCCCCTGGAGCAGAGGAAGGAAATAAAAGATGGTTATTTCCACTCTATGCATTAAAAAAACCCCTAATGGTTACTTAACATGCTGTGACATTTGGAACAAATTGTTACTGCTTCTAAGACACCATACACACAAATCTATAAAATGTCTGTATTTCCAGAAGGTAGAGAACTATCATGGATCTTGGTAGATTATCTGAAGAACAATGGAGAAAGAAAAGGACATCAGTGTACAGACAATACTTCAAAAATCTGTTTTTTTCAAAAGGCACATGCTATTAATGAACCACAGACTTCATTTGCTCACCTTGCCCAAGGACTCAGTAGTGGGGCTGGTCTATACCCTGGAGAGAGCACTGAGATGGGGTCCAACCTGACTGGTGTTCAACCAGCAGATGATACCTACCCCCATCTTTATGACCTCTGGCCTGTCCCTTCTTGTCCAAGCTGGCCAAGCGTCCTTGGCCGAGCTGGGCTAAAGGGACCCCCCTCCTCTGGGGCAGCTTTGGATGTCACTCAGGGATGTGTGTCGGACTCGCTGGACAGCTGGCATGCGTTACCCCTTCAGGAATGTTTTGGTCACATTTCCAAGCTCTTGCTTGCAAACAGCAGTTCCAGGAACTCTTTTCTTTTTAATGAGAATTTCAGTTCTGAGTGAAGCATATATTGCAAGGAACTTGAGACCCTACGCATGGGCTTACAGTGCTTCTGCTGCAGTCCAGCCCTTTGAACATTTATAGATGCATTAGCAATGCACATTTTACCAAATCTTGCCTGGGGGTTCTCAATGAGATCCAAGCACATAAAAACTGTGTTAATCTAAACCCCAATTTATTTGAACTTCAGGGCACATAAGTCCATAAAATAGGCAAGCCAAAAAAAAGAAAAAAAAAAGGAAAACAAAAAAAACCCCAAACCAATCACTGCTTCTAATGGGAAAAAAAAAATCTGTGAACACGTTAATCTGAACTTGGAAAGATTCATAGAACTATGAAGGAGCAGAATTGTACTTGTGCCTTCAGCCCTAGCATAACTAAGCCTCATATCATTAATAACAAAAATATAGCTTTAGCTCATTTTTTAGGTTTTTATTTAAAACGAGAAAGCCCTGCAACAAAGAGCAGAGGCCAAACAGCTTCGCCTATTAATTCAGTTTTAATAGGGATTGTTATGTACTGTAGCATTATTCTCTGTGCACATTGATGTTCCTGTTTTCTCTTCACTCTTCTCCTTAGTGTGAAAGCTGTCTCTTCTCACTAATTAAATTTCATTACCTCCCACTGAAGTGAAAAGACTGAGAGATTGCTGGCTGACTGCCTTTGACACACTTAATCAATCCCTAGAGAACAAATAATGACCCTTTTTTTGTTTCTTTTTAACTTGTAACCTTTTTTCCTGTCCTAAGACACAATTTCCCCAATCATTTGAATTTATGTCCATCTTCAATTTCAGGACCCTAATGATAAGTAATCCTGTCGTCATGTAAGTAATCCATAAGAGGATAGTTATTCGACTCATCTTTGGCATGAATATTAAACTTGCAATGTCATTTTGCCCTTAAAAACTCACTTTAGTACTATTCATGGAAAACTCTGGAATCTTGTTATCTGGAGACACCACCAACACTGTATTTACCCAGTCTTATCTACAAAGTTATTTGCATAAAAGTTGGACTTCAGTTATGGGGTTTCTATTAATTGTACCTCATTTTTTAATTATGAGGACAAATCAATATACATTGGAGCTCCACTGATTTAAGAGAAGTGGCATCACACATGAATTCTACTGTAATTCTCAATTTATGACAAACAGAACTGGGTGCTAAGGACATTTCTTATCACATAGTAAATCTGATCAGTTCAGAAAGACCAAGTGAAAGAAATAAGTAAACCTCTAAGAAATAATTGCCTTTACCACTTTTAGATATGTCTGTGTAATGGAGGGGGCACATGCATCACTTTTTTCCCATTCAGATAGAGCACAACTTCTACCTTCAGACAAGAAATGATGAAAGAACAAAGATTAAATTTCTTCTTAACTAAGTAGTATTTCAGCTGCCATGTAAACTGTGGCAGCCCTAACCTAGTGAATCAGGATGACAGCTTTATTTGTACTTTAAAGCATCAATACACAGAACATTTACATACATGCCAGTATAGGTATGGGTCATTTTTAGTCACTGAGGTAATTTCTTTCTGTCCCCATTTGACTTCCAAAATGAAGCTGTGCTGGTTTTGTATGGGATAGAGTTAATAGTAGCTAGCATGGGACTATGTTTGGGATTTGTGCTGGAAACAGTGTTGATAATACAGGGATGTTTTAGTTATTGCTGAGCAGTGCTTACACAGAGTCAAGGCCTTTTCTGCTTCTCACACCACCCCACCAGCGAGGAGGCTGGGGGTGCACAAGAAGTTGGGAGGGGACACAGCTGGGACAGCTGACCCCAACTGACCAAAGGCATATTCCATACCATAGGATGTCATGCTCAGCATATAAAGCTGGGGGAAGAAGGAGGAAGCGGGGAACATTTGGAGTCATGGCATTTGCCTTCCCAAGTAACCGTTATGTGTGGTGGAGCCCTGCTTTCCTGGAGATGGCTGAACACCTGCCTGCTGATGGGAAGTAGTGAGTGAATTCCTTGTTTTTCTTTGCTTGCATGCCCGTCTTTTGCTTTACCTATTAAACTGTCTTTATCTCAACCCACGAGCTTTCTCACTTTTACCCTTCTGATTCTCTCCCCCATCCCACTGGGGGGGAGTGAGTGAGCGGCTGCGTGGTGCTTAGTTGCTGGCTGGGGTTAAACCATGACAGAAGCCTTTAAAAAATTTCAGTTTGTCAGCTGACTGCGTGAGACCCCAGCCCCATGGTGAGACTTTGTGGGACTCAATTACATTCATGTGAGCACTTACCACATGTAAGCATGTACCTATCCGCTGTCATAAACCACCCAAATGTCTAAGTCCCCAGAGTATACAACTTGTCGTGATAGGACTGCGGGAAAGGTTTAGATGTCTTTCTTGATATACAAAACTACCGCTGTCCCACTCTTTTCAGACTTTTGGTTTAGAGCAGCTTTCCCTCTCTGGTTCACTTTCTTTGCTGGGATATATACTCTTTGTACACAAGCTATCAGTTCTATTGCTATGGAAATCAGTGTGTTAGAACTGATGGACTTTTTTTTTTTTTTTAATGAGTGCTTAATGGATTAACTAACTACCTGCTGGTATATGGAAGTCTCAGTTGTGCAGATCTTTCCATGGTTTAATGAGGAAAGTATCAGCATATTTTGATTTCCAGAGCTGTCTAAATCCTCTTCTTACCATGACAGGTGTTACCCACACAGTATGATCCACTCTCCAATTAACTGTAAGACAGTTATGTAACCTGATAATTAGAAGTGGCAAATATTAATTTGGAGGGTTTCAGAAGACAGAAACACTCACTTTCAGGACAATGCAAAGTTCCAAAAATAAGAAGCAAAACCCAAAATCTTTCATCCACCACAAAAAGGTAAATGAAAAAGTTTGTTTATTTGTTTTTAAATAAAATAATATGAAGAGATTGATGAAGTGAGCTATGCAATATCAGTCCTACTATTTAGAATAACAGCTTGCTTATGTTATGGGAAGAGTTAGAAGAAACCATGTGTCCTGGTTTGGCCCCAGCCAGCAACTAAGCACCACGCAGCCACTCACCCCTCCCACCTCCCAGTGGGATGGGGGAGAGAACTGGGAAAAAAAGGTAAAACTTGTGGGTTAAGAGCAGTTTAATAACTAAAGTAAAATAAAATGTAATAATACCTACTAATAATAAAAATATAATAATAATAATTGTAATGAAAAGGAATATAACAAAAAAAAAAGAAATAACACCCAAGAAAAGACAAGTGATGCACAATGCAATTGCTCACCACCCACTGACCGATGCCAGAGCAGCGATCTGCCCCTCCCGGCAAACTCCCCCCCCCCATTTATATACTGGGCATGACGTTATATGGTATAGAATATCCCTTTGGCTAGTTCAGGTCAGCTGCCCCGGCTATGCTCCCTCCCAGCTTCTTGCACACCTGCTTGCTGGCAGAGCATGGGAAACTGAAAATTCCTTGACTTAGGATAAGCGCTACTTAGCAACAACTAAAACATCAGCGTGTTATCAACATTATTCTCACACTAAATCCAAAACACAGCACTGTACCGGCTACTAAGAAGAAAATTAACTCTATCCCAGCCAAAACCAGGACACCATGTGAATCCATTCTTTCAGATCCACAATTATTGATGACAACACAAGGTTGTCCACAAGCAAGATTTTGGGTTTAGGTCTTTTTCACAGATGTTCTGAATAAATTAAGGCAAGTTTCATAATGTCTCTTTAGCTCTTTTTATTGCCTGAATATAGATATTAAAAACAAAACACAACAAACTTCCCTATCTCACAGGATATTGCAAGCATAAGAGAAAACATAATGTTAAATACCTTAGTTATTTAAGAGATATGCAGGTATTGCCTGGTTAAAATAGGACTGAGTATTCTTCCTCCCATGAAAATGCTAGGGTATTTCTTTTGTCCTCATAATCAGACCTCCCTATAAAATCCATATAAAATATTAATTTCACCTACCAATACAGAACATTATCCCAAAGTGCATGCTAATCTTATGCAAAGTGAGAACACAACTTCCCAATAGAAAGTGCAGAGCAGCATGTGTATTTTCACTTCTCCCACACATGCATAACTGGTTAATTTTTTTATTATTTTGTATCAAAGAATTCAAAAGTTACTTTAAGTATGAAACACTCCTCTTCTTGATTTGTTGGATCCCCATGTAATGTAATCGGATCTACATGTTCAGGTACGTATACCATTTACATTTATTTAAGAATTTATTTTCTTTGTAAATTCTGAACTGAATCAAGTCTATTCATGGTGATTTGCTTTCAGCATGCACTAGAAGAGCGAATGTGTTACTGACCTCTATGCTGATAATCACAGAGCGCTATGGAGGGAAGGCAAGGGTCCTTCACTCCTACGCAATGCGTCGTCATGAGGTATTCTCACCCACTCAATTCCTGAGACTAAATGAGGATAGTGACTTCTGCAGCACCTGCTGGGTCATCTGCTGGATGAACAGAAAGAGCAGAAGCACTACGAGAGTGTAGGTCACCCCAACTCGTCTCCCTTCTCCACCCACTCAGCTGCACTCACCAGCACCCGCACAGCCAGAAGGGATGAAATGCATACTGGGGCATGGAAATGCCATCCTCCTGTTCTGCTAGAACCTCTAGAAAGGTGTGCTGGTAAGTATGGATGTATGTAAATAAATGTATGCCTGGGTGTTCACAACACACAGGCACAAACAGCTTATTTTTCTTTTAGAAGTCAAAGAGCAGTGAAAAAAAAATGCATGGTGATGCTCCTGATGGGCTTTTCAGCATAACAATATGAGGATCTCATTTTTCTGGACAGTGAAACCAGCTTCATGTTCCATCTGTAAACAGTTCCAGTGCCAAAACTACTGCAAGTATGAGGTCCATAACAAACGTCTTATTTTCAGTATACTTTTAAGAGAAAATATTTCAAATTCTTTTGAAAGTCCAATTAATTATAACTTAAGTAAAGCACTGTTTGGAATCTTTTTATAAATGTTACTCTCTTAATGTCTAAGGTAAAAATGTGACACAATCCCCCACTCTGCTTAAGTCAGTGGCAAAACTCCGATGAACTTCAGCAGGGCTGAGGTTTTGCTTCAGTAGTTTGTCCATTATTACCCACTAATCTTTATACCACTACTGTGCTACATCATTATTTCTTTCAGTACTTCTTCAGTAACACTTCTTTCAGTTACAATACTTGCCATTTAATACTCCTATGAAATTGCTATCAATATTCATTAAACATAAATTGGAAAGGAAAACATCTGTTTTATACAGTGACTAAATGATACCAGTTAGCCAAGTAATTCTGAGTAAAATGTGCCTGTTTATGTCCACTTGCTATTGTCAGTCATATTTGTAGGTGGAAAGAAAGATCCATTCTTTCCTTGGTTGAAGCTGCACATGAGCAGTTCTTGGCAACTGTGATCAAAATTGCTGTTTGATGATGCTTGAAAGATTATTGTATTTTAAGTCTAAGCTAACATCGTCAGGCTATATTTCACTTTCAAGAGATCTCTGGGATAGGAAGAAAATGTAACATGTAATATACAGCACATTTTGACTCATATGCCCAAGGAGATGCAACAAATCATATGACAAATTAAAAACAAAGAAAATTTGAATCCTTAACAATACAAATTTAGTTTAGCATTCATGTTTGAAGGAATAATAGAATGTAGAGTTTCTGGGGTCTGTTTTATTTTTACTGGAACGGCACTACTTTAAAATAACTGGTGCAAATCACTTCGAGTTTGTCACTGACTACAGGCAAAGGATAAAACCCTGTGGCAAAATGTAAACACTGAGCACAGTTCCATGGTCCTGGTTCAGACAAAAGATCCATTGAATTCATAAGAGATGTTTGCTTGGGGAGGAATTGGGAAAGCACTACTCTGGCTTTTGATAGCTCCTGGTTGTAAACTCTAATTATGTATACATCTGCAGAAGAGAAAGGAAACAAACATACTGCAGAGCTGACAGATATAGGTATCTTACTATTAACTACTTTCTGCTTTATGCTTTTATTGTTCAGTGCATTGTGGTTTTGTGTATATAGTTTTTAATCCTTTTAGAACCCAAGGAGGGGACTCATTTGACCTAACTTCAAACTTCTAAATACAGAGGTCAACATCAGAGCTGGTTGTCTAGACTCTAGATTTTTGGCAGAAAAAAATAGGCAATTCTGAGATATGATTCATCTCAAGTTCAGGCAGATACCTGAATTAGATAATATCAATCACACATAAAATGCTTTTTTCTGTTCACTCATCATAAAGAGTCTAGACCACTGTTTCAGATATAGACAAAAGCATTATAGTTTGGTCAGTTAAATCTCACCCCCCCCAGGTGAATCAAAAACTTTTATTACAACAGCAGGTCACAAATTAAAACTGAAATCCCCCAAAAAAGGAGGAAAGAAAAAAACTATTTAGTCTTTTGGACAGTAAACATTTCTATTGCTAACACCTCTTACTGCAATTCCCAAGCTACAGAGGACAAGGCAAGGATTGGTCTAGAAAGACTACACGGTTAGACTTTGTAAGCCCTATATGTGACAGCAGTGAGTACTAGAAGTGTCATAAATAGTTATAGCTGTTTCACTTTGTTGTACCAGGAACTGCATTGCACTCCGGGGGCTGCTTATGCGAGTGCTTGCCTGGAGAGCAGCTCCATCGCAGCACCTGCATAGCAGGTGGGATAGGAACCCCTCTGCTCTGGGTGGTGAACAGCTAATGGCATATGTGCAGGTACACGGTCAGGATAAGCTGTGGTGAGCAACATTGGAAGGACTTGGTTTTGATTCTGGTTTCATCTCACCAAATAGATTTTTCCCAGTCTTGTAACTGTGGCACCACTAGCAGTGTCGTTTCTTTCAACTGTCCTCACAAACTCTCTGCTCTTGGCATGTGCAGACATTTGAAATGGAGTTTTCCTATTTCTTTCCTTTCCAGTTAGAAAAAAAAGTCTTTAAAGAAGCATGTAAAATAAATACTAGCCTTAAATGACTTAAAACACAGTGTTCAGCTATACAAAATGATCCTTGTGATAAACGTGGAATCACATAAGATTATCTCAGGCCTGTCAGGTCCTATCATGTTATGTCAGCGGTGATGTAATATCTTTGAGCTACTATAATCCAGAATGATTTGATAAAACATGGCACACATCATGTCTGAACAATGTTATTAGAAAGGGAAGGATTTAGAATGAAACTATAGCTGTATTAGCATGTGACTAGTTCACATCTACTTGTACCGCTAAGTATTGAATGCTGTATATAAACTTTTTATGATTTTCCTCTCTGTTGCTTTAAAAAGTGACTGCTACTTGCCCATAGACTGCCGGTCTACAAATTTTTACAAAACGACATCTGCAAGTGTTGAAATACAGCTCTCAAACTGCCACTGGGCAAGTAATATCTATTTATGGTTCCTTATAGTCAGATCTTCTTTTGTAGGTTTTGTTTCTTGTTGAAAGTGAGCAGCTTAATCCCTTTGGCTCCAAGATGCTTTCTAGCTAACCATTCTGTGAGACTTTTCTCTATGAGAATTATTTTGAAGAGACTGAGAATTGACCCCTTTAGCCAGCTCACATTTCTGCTTCTCGATTAATCCTGAAGACAAGACTAAGAAACGGTAAGTTCAGTCTGGATGCACTCAGTGCAAGAACTTGAGCCTTTGTTCCCTGTAGGTCTGGCCTCCAGTTATTCAGACTGTTGTTTCACCCTGTCTAAAATTACAATTTGAACTGATAAGATAGTTTGTAACAACAGGCTAAATACATTTCACCAGATATTATGCTCAACCATGGACCCCAAAGCCAGTCTTTGGACCAAAAAGCTTACAGCCTTTTCTGTATCACAAATGTGTCGTAAAGAAAAAAAACTGTATAACTTCCAAAACCCATGGTAACAGCACAAAGTTTCCCTAGGTAGATGCTCAGGTAGCACAAGCCATTGTAGCCATCATCATTGCTGCAGTGACTGACGCAAGTCAGTAGAGGCACCAGTCCCTGTTACCAGCATGATCACAGCAGGACTGCAGCAGCCAACCCCTGCTATAATGACCAGCCTTGCACATTCTCACATTATACAACCTCAGCTGCACATAAAGGCAGATGAGCAGAAGAAAGAGTAAAGTGCTAAGGAACCATAACGTGTTACATACCTTCAAAGATTTCCTAGCATTAAGAAATCCAAATCTGCCACATTCATATTATCTATGATTTTGAAACAACCCAAAATAGAAGAGGTGGGCACTTAACTTTCCATGGCTTCTGTGGAAATCCATCCGTTAAGTAGTTACTCTGGTGTCAGTTTAACAATACAACTATATAATTTTTTACATTGAGAGGTATTATTCAGCATAAACAAAGATAACACCATCAAATCCACAGACTTTGACATCTAACTGGACCATGGTGTAAACACACTGTACTTTAATCCTTACTGGAGCCCTAGAGCCAACAACCACTTCTGTTAGCACAGATGAACACAAAGTGTCCCTGGTGGCCATACCCTGAGGGCTTTTCTGTTCCTTGTCAAAGAATTTGGCTCAGAAGCACTGCAAAATCCCAGAGCAGTGCAATGTAAGGTGCTAGACAGCTGACTGTCACAGGGGCTTTATTTGAGGTAGATACTTCAGGTTTCAGGTAGAGATAAAGATTTAAAGTTTGTTATGGATAGATAAATAAATAAAGACAAAAATCAGTTCACAAATAAAGCAGCTTCTGTGTCTCTTTCCCAGCTGTGGCTCTGCTCCATGTTGTTAAAACAAAGCTTGTGAAAGCAACACTCCTTTGCATCTTTTCTGAAGAATGGGATGTTTTTGACTAAGTTTAATATAGGTTAGTATGAAAGGTATTGTTCTATCTGTGATGATCTAAAGCATGGAAGGTTTTGATGTTAAAAGGACTCACATTATTATAATAACAACTTAAGTGGAAAACACACACAAGGTGTCAGGCACATAAGTTCTTCTATGGGTCAACATCAGTGTGTGGAAACTTGGGTATTTTTTTTCTTCCAATCATACCAATTCTCTAATAGGAGATACTTTTACAAACTTTGACTTGCTTAAAATTAATTTGGAATGCCCATGTGCACATAGATCTTTCGCCATGCAATACATTTTAAAATTCAAGGAGAAAACTTTCCTAGGAATTTGTTGCAGGATATCACAATTGTGCTGGCTGTCATCAGCCTCTGCTATGGTAAAGTTATTTAATGTAACTCTTTTATCTACTGAAATAAATGGCTTTAGCATAAGGACCATCCCATTCTTTATGCCTCGTGCGAGGCCCGTTCAGTGACTGTTTGGAAAATATTTACTGGATGTGGCCCTAGTGATGAGGTAGCTATAGAAATTTCTTATTTGGACTTTTCTGGAAGTTTGGAGCATCAGCTCAGTACCTTCACGCTGGCATGACTAGGTTGTGTGTGGTTATGCAATGGCTGCACGTATTTCTGAGGCTTACTGGGTCGAAGATCAAGCAGGTAAGTAATTTAGGACTACAAAACAGGGGAAGGGGAGTTTAAAGAGCCTACATGTGGACCTAGATCCCAAGTGGGTCCTGGCTATCACCCCCTTTGCAGCTTCTGCCTCCAACAGAAAGGCCCACGGCCAGTAGGAAGCAACATAAGAGAAAGTGAATGCCTGTGACAGCATTTTACATATTTCTTGCCAGTCTTTCCAAAGACTAAGTTATTGCTGTACTGTGGAGGCAAAATGTTATGATATGCTTTAAAAATTAGGGATTTTTTTGGTGATGGGATGAAGAATATGGCAAAATGTTTTCTCGTCAAGCTCTGAGAACAGGGAACAAATGGTAAAAACATAGGACTCTTCCACAGTGTCATTATAAATGGTTAGCAAAAAAGCTTGTAAAGTGAATGTTAAAGTGCTCTATAAAACACACTATAGTAAAGGCAACGATAGTTACAGTAAAACAAAATGGTGCGACAACGAAGGTGAAGTTTTATACCGAATTGTCTAACAGTGTATAACAACAGGAATTTTGTTCCCTTCAAAACTTCAACCAGAGACATTTTTTTCCTTATTATGTTATTTTCAAAGAATAAACCTTTTGGAGTCCCTACACCTGACATTTGATCTTTTTATTGTGCATGGTAACGATTTCAAAGTTAATGCTCAAGAGGGAAGTCCTTTGGTTTGTGATTATAGAAGATAATTTTGGATGTGTTCTCTGTGTGCTATTGTATGTTTAGACCAGTGTCAGTGGCAATTATTAAAAAAAAATCCAATGAAACTGTATATTCCCCTAAATGTCTAGAGGGCTAATACATAGGGTCACAGTTGATTCGCGTGATCAATATCATGAGAAAGGATTCTGTCTAATTTCTGTTTGATTTAACCTTTAAAACATATTTGTGCCAAGAGTATCCTTATTAAAAACTTTCTGTGTCACTTGCACTGTCTTCTCATGTACATGCTTACAGTTTGCCAGTTTGGGCACTAATGAATCTTCTAAGTTTCAGGATGAATTACTCTTTGTAAAGCCTAATATCTGGGGGGGAAAAGCGTTGCTGATATGCCAGACTGAGCTTACTTCTTTAAGGGTAGAAAAGAGAATAAACAAGTTTAATTGCCTTAAGTTCCTAAGCCTGGAATAGAAAACATAAACTGCTTTCAAAGTCAGTGATATCCTACATGGCCAGAAGGATCTAACAGCAGGAAATCTATCTGCAGATCTTAGTTTCTAGACTGATCTCCATTACGATTAAATCTAGAATAGGTTCTATTTATAGGCGTTTAAAGTTGGCTTATTAACACATTTTAGCAGATAAGTATTTGAACACTGCTAATAAAAAAACTGTGGCTGCCCACGGTCAAGAGTATATTTTTTTTTATTTTGATGAGGACAAACTATGTCCTCATTAAACTATGCCCTCCACAGTGTAAAACTATGTGGAGTGAAATTTTACAAGGTATTTTGTCCATTAACAACTCCTAGATAAAAGCTACCATTCACCCTCCCTCTTCAGCCCCACCTTACAACCTACCTGGGGAAAGCATCCTCCCTTGTTTGGGCAGCAGGAACATTACAGCTACACTGCAGAAGCAGTTGCAGGGCAGGAGCCAGCCCTCCAGTTTGCAGCACATTACTAGGTTGTCAGGTGGAGGGGGAGTGTGTGAATCCACTCTAGGAGAGGCACTTACATTTTTTCTGGTATGCAGAACAAGCAAATTTGTATTGAAAATAAAATCTTTTTAAATTACTTTGGAAATAGAAAGACTATTGGTGGGGTTTCTGCTGTGAAGAGCTTTGCAAAATGGTTGTAGGTACCACAGTCACTTGGATATTTCTGAAAATGTTTTTCTTGGTGTGAAAAGTCTTTCTTCCTACTGCTTATTGGTATGCATGCATTCCTGCATGAATCCATCTATCTTGCTCAAGAGCTGGAGATCTAATGGAGAAAGGTTCCCTTAGGGAGTTAAAAAAAAAGATTTTAAAGAAGAGGAGAAAATAATCATCCTCTGTGAGAGAAAGAAGGGCTCACACAGCCCTGCTCTCTTAGGAAGGATATTTAGCCATGCATTTAGAAGAAGGATAACCATAGCACAACTGCATAGGCATAGTCTCAAAACCATCCCTTCACAGAAATGCTTCCATGAGAAGTGCTTCATGTCTTTCATGCTAATGTTGACAGCATTCTTGTTTTCTTCTTGAAGTGATTATTAATTCAGATGCCCTGATGCCAGAATTGTTTCTGAAGGGAAACATCCCATGCCAAGGCCACCTCTCCTCAGTGCCCACCTACTACTTGGAGCCACCCCTGCTGCCTTGGATACAAAGGTTGGAAAGAGGCAGCTGCCAACTTACTGTCCTGGCCCACCAGCCCCTCTGGTTTTTGCTAGTCCTGCAGGTTAAGCAAAAGGAGGGGAGGAGAACTGAGGGACAATTGTGTCCCTGTAAAAAGTCATAAAGCCAGAGGAAACTTGTTCATTTAGTCTGTTGCTTGCAGAATGATTTGTTTCCATCTTTCTTATCCTCCCTCAGTTAGTCCCCACTATAAAATATGTGGCTTACAAGTTTTCTGCAATTGCACTGTTTCATCTGCTTGTCCCATTTCTGTACCTACCCTGTCTAAGTAGACCATAAATGATTGAGGTCAAGGCCAGTGTACAGCTGGGCAGGTGTGCAATGCCTAAAACAGGCTCTATCCTTAGGTATTGCATTAATAAATATGAGTAGTATAATATTAACTATTAAGATTACCTCGTTCATTATACTACTTAAAATATGCCACAGAATTTACAAAAGCTTCATCAAGATTCTTTGTCTTTATAAATGCCTTAGATTACATTCTTGAAATTAAGCTTGTAGAATAAAATATAAATATACTGAAAGCGGAAGCTTGTGTGCAAGCTAAGGAGAGAATATGAGCTTTGCCCTTAAAGAATCTGAACTTCTCAATGTTATTGTTATGCATCAAACTGAAGAAAATGTAAACATTTTAAGTATATTTTTGTCTTCTGAGAAAAGTCATGTTTAAAATCATATTTAAAATCCACTGCTAGTTTGCAAGAGAAGAAAAATTGATATATCTAGAATGGTCTGTTGAGCAGAGGGACAATTATTCAGATTAATGCTATTTAGAGCACTTCATTTAGTTGTTTTCAATAAACTTGTTACCTCTAATTTCCACTTTTTTGATTAGGATAAAAAAAAAATCATACACCATTTTTTCTGAACCTAATAAACTTTGATATTTTTTGAATAAGTTTTACTACTTTACATATTTTGTCACATAGGTATGGTGAGGTTTTCAAAAACACATATTTTTTAACATATACATATGATATAAACTTCAAGAAACAATGGTGCATTATTTTATTACAAATGATAATATAATGGCTTACATGACAGAAATATTAACTGATTTACTCTGCAATTTGAACTGGATTGGGCTTCAGTCCTGTAAAACACATAATTACATTTATGAAAGTAAGTAGTCTCACTGAATCTGCATTTCGGAGAGTAAGGCCATGTTGTAAGAACCTACCCATTGAGATAATGATATTCTTTTTGACAACAACCTTTCAACTGCATTTCTCAAAAATGAATAGTTAAAAAACAAAATTCAGTTTTTTTGTTAAGTTACTGTTTGCCCGACACGGTATTTCCATAAAGATGGAACCATGGGAAAACATTAATATCTAATAGAAAGAGAATGAAATGCCTTAATGAAAATTTTCATGGATGAATTCACATACAAAGGATGGCCTCAATAAAATGTATTACTAAAATACATTACCACCTCAAAGGGCCTACTACAGTATTTTTAATTTTATTCTGGAAGCATAGAAAACATGCATACTTTCAAATAATGTTATAAAATCTCTAAATGATGTTGCTTGTTTGTGTTTAACACAAATTACCACTTGCTGTGCAAATGACAATATTTATATCTGAAAGATTTTGGGTTTAGCTTACATATATTCCAGTCAGACAAATAAATCTCAAGGATTATGTTTCAGCAAATAAATTCTTTGTAAACAGTTTCAGAAAGGCTCTTATGGTTAGCCCTTTCCACCCTATAGCATGTTGTGTGACTGTGAAATCTTTAAGCTCTGTATATTCACTAATAGATAATGGAAATAGAGGGTGATTTTGTAGGCTGTGAAAAGAAAACAGGGAGTTTATTTCCTGTTTATTTCACTCTGACCTTCTTTAAGCTTTACATGAACCAGCCATTTGTTTCAAACACAGGATGCTTTGTGAAAATCCATTTCAGAATATTTGAATATCAATGACTGGAAAAAACATGATGGTCTAACTTTTGCATGTATAGTTACTGGCAATATATCTGTGCCATTTAGTTTTTATTACTGTGTAGCTCTAGCTTCTAGCAGATTACCCAGTTAGCTAAATCCCTACTAAATATTTATTTTTATCCAAATCTTGTTTAGAAGTGCGAGTCCTGACCATGCAAAATTTTGTAAATGACATCTCTGCAGTATTTGGGAGACAAAAATCTCTGCATGCAAGTCCACTGCCTCATGGCCCCACAACTGTTCTTCCCTGCAGGCTGGCAGCATGGCGGGTGCCCTGTGGTCGCTGGATTGCAAAGAGCTATCGACAGCTGCTGCCCTTGGGGAGAAGAATTGCACACAAATTTCTCCCAGAAGCATCAGGGAGAAGCTGGGAAGGGAAGTGGCTATCAGAAATGAGGACCTTTGGTGTGCCTAAAAGTCTCATTCCAGCTCTGCAGGCTGCCATTTTGATTCACCAGATCTACACTTGCTTATGATAGCCAGGGAGCTTGCCCTCAGCAGGAAAATGCCCTCTCATTTATTTGCTCATTTTACCTCAGTCAAATAAATGTTACTGATGTTATAGCAGCCAAGTGCTGCCACAGATGAAGCTCCCAGTCCTCCTTCAGCACCCACTTAGGCAGCAAGAGTCTGTGCTGAAGACCATGGTATGGATCCAGATCTGCTGGACATAGAGATCTTCTGGATATAAAGACTATCTAAAAGTCCATTGGTAAGTTGTTCTTTAAGGCAAAAATTAAAATTGCTATGAGAAAGAGAAATGCAAATTACTGGTGGAAAGTGAATATATACAACACGATTGAGCTGCAGTGAGCTTACAAGATTCAAGATCTTTTGTGCTACATAAGAATAGGCTAATCTGTATAATGTCGGAAGGAAAAATCAAGCTGTGACTCTCAAAGTGTTTTTTTTTTTTTTTAATTTCAGTTGGCTTCTTCAGCTTTTCCTTTAATTGAAGCTGAGAAGAATAAAAATTAAACAAATGTCAAACTCTATATCAAGCTGTTACAGCTAATAGGCATAGCAGGAAACTTTGTAATAGTAATACTTTAAATCAAACTTATTGGCAGAAAGCAAGCAATCAGTGTCATTTGAGAACTTTCCATGAGAATAGTTTTCCAATGGAAAAATGCTCTTCTCACAAACATGAAATTTTCCCAAGGAAAATTTTATTTTTGTCAAAAAAAGCATGATTATCCTTCAGAAAAATGAAAAAGTCTGCATCCAACCATGTATGTAGCCTTTCAAATATCTCATGACCCTGTATGTTATAGGCAGAAAACTTGCCAGGTGTAAAATTGCATGCCAGTGTTGCTTACATTAGATTTTTCTGGGTTTTTTCGTTATTTTTCATCCTGACAAAAGATGAAAATACATTTAAAATTTTGAAATATTTGTGAGAAGAAAGAGGCTTCTCTTCCGAACAGATACAACTCTCTGGCTGGAAATGGTAGATTTCATGATCATTATTATTCATTGGAATTTTTTTTGTTGTGTACTTTAATTTTTTTGCAATTTTAATACAATCTATCAAAAATATCTGTCAACATTTTAGCTTCATTTTAGTTTTTCTCTTTTTCTTTATTTTCCTTTATCCATTTTGCCTTTGCCAAAAAAAAAGAAAGGGGAAAATGTTATCTTAGGTTTCATGAAAAGCAAAAGAATACAGACAAACCCTTAAAATAAACATGCTTTCTGAAACGTGAATAAAAATATAATCTTTGAAAATTTTTGTAACACCTTTGCTTTTTGGTGATTACAGAGAATTGCAAGAAAAGCCACTGCTTTCAACAAGGATGGAAAAGCGCAAAAACAATTTTAAAAATATCAGTCTTTTGCCATTTTCCCAGCTCCACCATGACTTGGAGTGGAACTCTAATCCCATTTAAGTCAATATGTTAACTACACTGAGAATTACATTCTTGTTTTTTGAAATACCCAAAACCAGCTTTCCTATCCCAGAGCTATTTCCCAAAATGTAGGCTATCCATCAACTTGTGTGGGGTCAAATATGACCCTCACAAAGGTTCACTCAGCACACCTTCATCCTCAACAATGAAATATCTTATTAGTGCTGAACAGTACAGTGAAGCTTCATTATAAAATTTAGTGAAAACCTGAGCCTTTAAGCATCTTCGAAGGATTGCTCTGTTTCTATTCAGTAAACACTTTAATAATAGGCAATAATCCTGCCTTTAGCACAAGCTTTACTGAAGAAATTAATATCTCAACAAATATTACAGTGTATTTTGGATTTTGTTATCTGAAGTAAGTAGCAAATGTGAACTTGGCAGTTGCCACCTGGTTAATTCGATTACAATCAGTAATGAAATAATGTGTAAAAGTATGAAGAGGAAGAAACCTATGACCATCTTGACTAATGAAAGTCTGAATACAAATGACATCAGCCATGTCCTTAGTTAAGTTGCAACATCTGCAGCCTCAATAAAGAGGATGTAATTTGGCTGGGTGTAAATCAGCACAAAAACAACTTCATTTTTAAAAAGCATAATAAACTAAATTCATTGCTTTTCTGGATAGAAATGCAACGTGGAGGAGAAAGAATACCTGCACAGAGTTTAGATCAATTTTGGAAAAGCATTTGCTATATAATCTCACGAAATATTCTATGAAAGATGTATTTAAGTTGTTTTGGACACAAATGCACAAGAAAAAACAAAACTGGGACCTCCTATGCACGCACAGGATGCACTTTGCACTTTATTAGAAAATTTGTTGCTTATGTGTTGGCAACACATTTCCGAAAGCAAGGTTTACCTAGACTGGTGCCTGCTCTGCCCTTGATAATGCATTTGAAATAAATCCTTGTCACACTCTGTAAGGTAGTTTAGACCAAATACATGCTGCTGCTAAGCTGATGGTGGCAGTTTTGTTGTTGTTTATAATGTCTGCTCTGGTTTCCTGCTTTGAATTAAGCATCACCATCTTTCCTCTCTTAAATCCCTACGTTTTCTTTCAACAGTGTGCAGGAAAGTATTGTGTGCGTTGACCACAAGTGCTAGCAAATTGATCATGAATTGGCCAAGGGACCAAACACTGAACGGTGCTGAAAACTGTGACACCAGCCTGAGCTCTCTGTGAATGCTCCATATTATTTATAAGATGTTGAACAAAACTGACTGCCTCTTGCAGCATTGCCCATGGGAGCACCACCGCGAAGAGTGCTAGATCCGATCTGAGTGTTTCTGTTAATTATCACATGAAGGAGAAACACAGAGCTCTTTTAACGTACAGGTGACAGCAAGGAAGGAAAACTTCACTGGATCTGGAGAAAGAGCAGTGACTTTTGCAGCCGTGTTTGTCTGCCTTCTCCGCCCCCTTTTCTCTGCCCAAACCTGCATCAAGTCAATGCAGCTTCCAACACCCAGTCAGTGCCTGGGAGCACAGCAGGGGCCAGACATTACCATCACCAGTGTCACTGTGACCCTGGGACATGTCCAGCTGCAGCAGCAGCACCCTCATGGCTTTCTCAACTCTGCACCACCGAGACACACCACCAGGCCAGGACAGGCACAGGCACCTGTACAGCTACCCCCATACATCGTATATACACCTGGCAGAAGGCCTATTTTAATATTTCAGAGGGGATGGAGTATAGCTGAGCCCCTGCCTCACTCTCTGGCTGCTCACTGTGTATTATTCTATGGGCATCTCTTTGCAATCCCTAGAACTTGGTTTTCAAAGAGGAATCCAGCGTAAGTCACTGCCATGTCATTTACTGTGAGCATACAATTTTTTGACGCTGCCTGTTAAACTATTTATTAAGAGCTCATTAATTTACTTTTTCTCCAGCAAGAATGGCTTAATTCTTTATGCTGCTGAACTGCAGCCTGGCACAACAAGGCCTGAAATTCTGTTTGATTATCTCCTGTTAACAAACAAAATAAGCACAGCTTTCTAAAAGGTTTTTTCAGCTTGGAAATATTTGAAATTGTCTGCTGGCTGAATTCAGTCTGTGAAACTTTGGCATTTCTGTGAAGCTTCAAGACTTCCAAACTTGAATTTTCGCCACTTTTTATGAATTGTGGAGATGACCTGTAATTATGTCAGCAGGTTCAGATAAAAGTTTATTCCAGTATTAAAATGGTTTTCTTATACTTTTCTTTGTCCCTTGGCTATTACATTCTTTGCATCCTTTTCACTTGAGGATATCCACATAAAAGGAGGAAAAATCCCTCCCTTCTGCTCTGGCAGATTTTCAGCTCAATTAGTGACCAAGCATTTTTAGACTTAGATTTTCTTACAATATAAACTTAGGCACAAAATCTGTTCTTGATGATGACACTCTCAATCTGTCATCTCTGTGCATAAGAAGTCTAAATCTAGACTCTAGGTGGACAGCAGTGAGATAGACAGTGAAGACTGGTTCTGCACGTATCTAGACTAAATGTTTAAATATGTTTTGTAACATTGCCAGTATCTATCTTGGTCAAACTATTGACCACACAATGAGACAATACAGTCTTTGGAAAACATTTCTGTAAATTTTATCTTCAAAGTAGAGAGCACATTAAAGGTTTTACCTGGAGCAAATCAACATCTCCTTTGATTTTGGCAAAGCTTTACTGATGTAGCTGAGCCGCTTCACTCACTCACACCCACCCACACACTCATGCACACCTGTGGTTGAATGTAGGGTACGTTGCTATTGGTTTAACCCTAAGTAAGCAGAACTCCGGACCTTCTGCATGTCAGGTATAATTTCCAAAAGAATAGTGCTTTGGATGCATAAATGTGTCCTGAATTCCTTGGTGTATATTGGAAGTTCCTCTACAGACCTCTGAATGCTGTAGCCATGCTCCCCGAGAGCTTCCAGTCAGTCGCTAAACCTACTAGTCGCTAATCCCCTGACTCTGCTTGACTTCCGTGTCTGTGTGTTTACTCAGGGTATTTCTCCAACACAGCCCTCAATAGAGTGTATGATGGAAAAGGAATATCTCTGAACCAATCAGTGCAACAGAGTTCAGCAGAGGACACAATCCAGATTTGGGTCTTGGTAGCATGCAGGAAATGCAATAATGCTTGTCGGATTATTCTGGATCATACTGAGGCAGATCAAACAGAGAGTGAATTCCTTTAAATTCCTTCTTGGTTTTAGTCATTTTGCAGTAGCTCTGCATTTTAAAAAACCCAAAACCAACTATTTAACACTCAGGCTAGAAATCTTAGTACACAACAAATACCGTTTTAGAAAGACTTGTCTTGCTGTCAGTTCACCCAGGAGAAAGCTAAACTGAAATACACTTTAGAACTTAAATTCACAGCATCTTGGTCATTTAGTAAATATTTTCTTAGATATTGTAGATTTTTCTTACTGGGGCAATGTTTTGTATTCAGCCCATTTGAGAAGACCAAAAGCCACAGAAACGTAGCTAAACATTTCAGTTTTCACCTCTCATCTTCTTGCCTTTATCAGGTTATGATGATAAACATGAGGCCACATCCTCATCTCCTAGTCTGCACAGATCCTGTTGATACCAACAGGCAGAGTACAACAGGTCTGCTGAAGTGACTGAGATCCCCCCTGAACGTCACTAGCAGCAGGCCCAGCTCCTACCCTTTTATTTGCACTGCCTCCGGACAAAAGCCTCCCAAACACCAACATGGGAAACAAATGACCTCCCACCACAGTGGAGAAGAACCACCATTTCGTTATGAAAAACTTTCTCTTCTGCTTGTTGTTTTCAATATTTCCTATTTGTCCAAGAAATTGAAGGACACCATTAAAATTCAAGACAGCACATAACTGCTGGTGATATCCATGCACTCAGTTGAGCAGCTGTATGACAAAATGACAGAACCTTTGACCACACCTCTACCTCCTGCCCACTAACCCACCTCTCCTGGGGTTGTCCTGATGTTCCAGATCCCAGGACAGCTTTGCACAGCTGCAGCATCATAACACATTAAATTAAAAAAAAAAAGAAAAGAAAATTATGAAGAACAGTCTGCAAGGATACATTTTGAACTTTTTCGCAGATGCAGTAGGTGCTTACCCAAAATTATGCAGGCCTGATATCTGGGATGGGCGGTATGCTGGAGCTAAGTTTAGTCTCTGAGATTTTACAGCCTATGAAGGAAAGGGAAGGTTATGCTTCTTCTTATTTCAGTGTATTTGCTCCCTGTTAGGAAGTGAATTAACTACAAAGTGTGTAAAGTATTTGTGTGTGTATATAAATGTATACACACATATACAATACACACACGCACATACACGGAGCCTCCTGCTTAGGAATGTCCTGCCGTTTTACAGACATCAGGCACACTTCTGGGATATCTGCCAGGACACACTTTGTTTAAATACTTTCCCGAGGGAAAGCATTGACCCGTGGTGCAAGCTGGAAGCTGAGGAGCTTCCCTGTGCTGCTGTCTACCAGGGCTGTGGTGGCAGAGGGCTGGAGCCCTGGGCTTTGGGCCACAAATGCATCCCCTTGCACAGGCTGTGCTCACCCATGCTCTTCCCCATCTTTGCAGCACAATTTCAGCCCCTGGGAGCCTGTTAACACCTCCTACACATACAATGGCTACTCCTGAGGGTTATCTGTGAAGCACATTGTCATAGATCTGTGGTGCTCGTATGTGTCCCCTGCTCACCCAGCTTGATTTTAGGCCATTTATTTGGTGGTTTGAAGAGGGTGTGTGCTATTGTTTTTCTCAGGTGGTCAGCTGGTTTGCTGACAACTTTGCAGTGTGCATATGCCCTCAGGCTGATGCAAAGTAACCACATCAAAGCGGAGGGACCCTCCTACTATTCCTGCATGAGCAAGGGATGGTTATCATTAGAGCAAAAGAAACTATTTGCAGCATTACTAAATGTATATCCATGACATTACTGTTATAGCCTGATTTTTAGAAACGTGTTTGTTATTTGGAGTAATTGAATGAAGACTCTTTGGAAACCTGTTTCAAACTATGAGACACTTGCAAATCCTTCGCTCCACTTATTGCTTGCAGTGTTTCTCCTTTGTAACTGCTCTGTTCTTCATGTTGTGCTATCCATCGCCACAGTCATACAGCATTGATTTCATCTCTGTGTGGATGGGCCCAGGACTGCAAAGAGCTTTGAAGATGTGTGAACATTCTCAGAGGGAATCTGTATGCAAAAATTATTTTTTTCCCAGAGTGTGTACCTTGCTATCCCTTCACAGGAAAGTCCTAAGGAAAAAATTTCCTTCCAGGAATATGTGCAAGGCATAAATAAAAGGGGCCAGAAATACAACTAGAGTGTATTTTTTATTCTGCATTTGAATGAGGTAATTCTTTTCAGTGTTACTCTAGTTTGAATGTTTGTATCATGATGAAAACAGTTCTCAGATTTTAGACAATCCTTTTTTCAGACAATTCTCCGTTGTCTGAAACGCATACCCACCCTAGATTTCCAGCATGTCATTTTCTGTTCTCCGAAGTGGCTAACTTAGGCTGCCTGCCCAAACTGTATTGCTTATCTGCAATAGTATTTCTATGAAGATAAGAATTCGGTGATTCCATGGTTTTTTCCAAAGAAACTCTTCCACAAAGCTATCACAAAATTCAGAAAAGGAACTTTTATATGTGGGTTTTTTGTCCTGCAGTGCTTTTAAATCTTAAAACAGACAGCATTTTGTCTGTCCCCTATCTATCCTCTTAAATTGACAAAATAAAGCATAAGTTGCTGTTAAGTGATTCACCCTCTGCAGAGGTTGAATTTTGTGCTCTGTGCATGAAGAGCCTATTCTATTATAGCTGTTCGTTCTTTTTCTACACTAATTTTCTGGAAACCCACATTCAATCAGTCTTTTTCCAGGGGGACATGTACTGATGACTAATTTTACACGAGTTCCTACTGTAGTGTGTATCTGCTGTTTCATTTCCTTCTTGCTAATGCCTACAAATATGGCTCTCTTTATCTGCAGCTCTCTGGGAATGCTTGTGAAATTCAGCTTCAGAAAAGGATTTGTAGCATAATATCTCAGCTGGAGATATTGTAAGATAATACTTTTTCTATAGCAACACGGAAGAAATTAGCCCATATATCCTGTGGGATGTTGTGAAAGCAGTTGAGAGGGACAAACTAATTACACTATCTCCTCAGCAGAAAACAGACAGATTAGAAGAGCTACATCAGTCTAAAATTGTCTGGAAAGCTCACACATGATTATATCCTTCTTGTAAATATGATGTCTTCAGTTAAATTGATAAACCTAAAATCAGCATGCTTAAAATCAATAAATCAGGAAAGGACTCAGGTGGAATTTTTAAAAGGCATATAAGTAATTTGGTCTATTTATTTGTGTTCAGAAATCACTTAAAGGTTTCTTGGAAATTTCCAACCTAAATTATAAACACTCCTGCCCAGGGTGTAGTATTCAGTAAATCCTTTCAATTATGATTATACTGAATATCTTCCAGTCTGATATATTCACAGTCACTAGATGTTAGCAAGTGCTTGACAAAATTACTTAAAAGGCGAGTACTGGAAGTATTGTGGAGTAACTATTGACACATGTTGGATTTTATATGTATTTTCATTCTTCCTATATATCTGCTTTCTCTCTCTGTGTGTAAATATATGTGCTTGCATAGATAGATGGACAGATAGATACAGATATTAGGAACATATTAAATTTATGTACATATAAACGTGCAGGTATCTCTCTTGTAGTCCCCAGAAGCCTTACTTGTTAGAGAAGATTTTAATTTGGTACAGTAAGTCTCTGCCTGAGCTTGTAAGCCCACTGGATTCTTCTTGGTTAAAAACATGCAAACAATTTTTTAATAGAAACGTGAAAAGGTAATCACGTCTGAGCACTGCTGCATTTCTCCATCTCTGTATCTTTTACTTGTAGTGAATGACTGCTACAAAAAGGATATTTGAGCATTTGCTGCAATTAATCCCACTGAATTCTGTCTAATTAGAAGGAATAGACATGATTTCATTACTGTCTATGTGCCTTTAAAAATACTACCATTGACTTCAGTGGAACCCCAGCATTACTACGTATGAAGCCCAAAATATCAGTGGCAGAAGCTGGGGTGCTCCAAGTATCTCTATTTCACGAGCTTCTGGGATAGTTTTCTTCTGCATGCCACGGGATCACAGAGTAATTTGGGTTGGGAGAGACCCATAGAGGTCATCTGGGCCACTTTCCAAGTTAGATCCAACTCAGAAGTTAGACCAGCTTGCTCAGGGTCTTTGGCCCACGTGTAGATGTGAGGGCCTTGTCCGGTCAAGATCCGTTCAGGCTACTCTCGTGATTCTCATTATTAAAACACAGGAGTACTTTGGTATCATCTATTTAGCACAATTAAACACTGTTAAGAGTTGAAACTGAGCTACCAGTTAAAGAAGCAACTTTTCCAAGATCACACAAGAAGCCTCGAGACAATATAGTAAAGATGAACCAAAGCTTAGTCATTTAGATGTGTTATTTCACTTGAAATGCACTAAAGATAGAAAACTTTTTAAAGACAGCCCATACCTATGTTTAATTACTTGGCAGTGAATCAGAAGAATCATGTTTGCTGTCTGCACTCCCCATTTTTCAGATATGACACTATTGTCCCTTCAGTTCTTCAGGCTATCCCTCTCCTGCATTTGCAATTTTTCCTCAGTACCATTACCTGTACTGGAACAATCAATGACCTTTTCTCTTCTGTGTTAATGGTCTTTTCCAGCAGTTTATTCCTATGGATATGAACTTCAGCCATCCTTATCTGAAGAAGAAGGGAAAGTCTTCCTCAAAGGGAATAAGGTAAACAATGAGACAAAAGTTGTCAGCGTAAGCCACAGTGGCTTTGCCACACCAGCACATACTGGTATGTTGTGGCAGCGGAAGGACTGGTGAGATGATAGAGAGGCAGATCCACCGAGGTGCTGGGCAGCATGAGAGAAAGGAGCTCACATTTGCTGGAAAATTTCAGAAATGGTGGAAGTTGATGGTGTCTCAAACTGTGCTAGACAAAGATCAGTCCAGCAAGTGTAGTGAGAGGTATGGAAGGGAGACATTGAACAAGTTATTAAAAGTGAAGCCAAGCACTACAGAAATCAGAAACAGAGACATGATGTGATCAGAGCAAGACAGTGATAAAATCATCTCCCTTGCTATTTCTTCAAGTGTATCGCTAAATATGCTTTTCTTTATATTACATTTTTCTTTATTGTCTCTACTTTCTTTCCATTTTCCCAAGAACAAAGGTTTTGCTTTGAAATTAAATGTGTTTAGAAACTGTATTCATAGAATTATCAGAAACTGGAGAAAATCAGCCCAGCTATTTATCCAATGCATTGTTGTTATAAAGACTTCCTCCCCAGAGTAGAGAAAAATTATTCCTCCCCTTCCATATCTCAATCTCCTATGGGCTTAATCTGCCTGAAAGGAGCAATAGCAGTTTCCATTTCTTCCTTTTGATTCAGGAAAAGTCTGGATCTGCAAAACCAACAGTTACTTCCTGATAACAGGAGCTTTGACAACAGTCCAGGCCAGCTGGGACTAATTTAAACAGTTTTAGGGAGGCAATTATCAACTAACACAAGATGCTGTATAGAAGGCCAGAAGCAGAGTAGCCTGCAGTTGGCTTCAGGACTTTGGTTTAGGTGGTAGTTAAAATATACTCAGAAACTTTGGGTGGCTGCTGCAACAAGGCTTCAACTTTTCGGTTGTGTTTCAGTTGTATTGTTCGTGAGATACAATGAGACAGAGCACAAGGCAAGGTTCACAGTGGCCATTTTTATACTACCCAGTAACGGCATCCCTGGCAATGATGTTGTTCATTTCAAATTGCTTAATGGCACATATTGTCTGGTCCTACAAGTTCCCTACTGGGCATCCTGAGTGTGCCCCAGTTGTAGTACCTGAGGAAAAACCTCATGGTACCTGGGCTTCAGAGACCCCCTCAACGCCACCATCACTCACCAGCTAAGCCAGCCGCTTTGGGGAACATTTCTGGTCTGCTCACAAAATAGCTCCCAAATCCATTTGTTTGCATCTGTGCCAACACTGCTTGGAACATTTTTCTGCCAAAGATGAAACTACATTGGTGTAGCCCATTTGCATGAAGAGTTGGTGCAGGAAAAACGGTAGGCATGAGGAGCGTGCACACACCTGGTGACACAGCCACTGGTGGGCTCCACCTCAGGCTGCAGCCCGTCCTCACAGCAAAGCATCCTCTGAGATGGAAAGCAGTGTAGTTCACAACATGGTAATCCCACAGTGTGGCCCTTCCACAAATGTGAAGTACACAGGAAGGATTTCTAAACTTGCTAAAAGCTCCCAAACAGGCGATAAGAAATGGGAAACTATGGAAAGTCCTATGCTAGAAGGTACTGAAATGCTTCCTGTCTTCACTGAAAGTACCAATTATTTTGAAAATATTGAGAAAAGAAGATTGATGTCAGATAAAAGGCAGCTGTCAAATGTTATTTGCTGTGAAGTGACAGTCTTTGTTCTCCGTTCAGGTGTCCTCATAGCTCGCTCTTGGCTGAGCGGCTGAGCACTACAGCTATTCCCAGCTCAGTGCACTGCCACAGCCCATCTTTCCCCATGACCTAGCTCCTGTGTACCTTAGGTGAAGCCAGTCACTGGCCAGATGGACAGTGTCTATATGCAGTTCCCTGGGACTGGAGAGGGGCTGTGCCATGAAGCTATGAACATACAAAAACCTGGCATTGCAGCAGGGGAGCATGGTACAGGAGTCAAAGGTCTGAGTTCTACTCAGTGGGTCTGAGACTTGGCTGACTAGGGCAAGCAGGGGAGAGCTTTTGGGGAAAGGAAGGATGGACAGTCCCCACTGCCCTATAAATCAGTAAATGCCAGCAGGGCATGAATCCTTCTCACAACAGCTCTGCTACCTATTCAGGATCTGGCCCAGAGGTACTGGTTAGTATCTTTCCTGAACAATGGGAAATGATCTATCTCACTTCATTGATTGAGCCCCCAAATATTCCAGATCCTTGATAACTGACTAATGAGTTTAAAACTGCAGAGAAAGCTTGGTTCTTTTACATTTAAGCTGCTCCTGCTGAGAAAAGATCCCCTTTGGCATTCAGGCACCAGCTGCTCTGACAACAAGCAGCCATGGGAGAATCTGGATTTAAGGATACCAGTTTGTTAGATTAATTTCTCCCTTCATGGCACTCAGCATGCCTCAAAACACTGTTTGAAGAAATTTTATTTTGTCTGAGTTTTGGGCTTGGCAGTTTTTATTTTTCTTCCTCGGTGCTCCTTGCATCACTGCTGCTGTCCAGTTAACTCACAGCGTTCCCTCCAGTCCCAGAGCTGCCTGCCCCACAACCCCATGTTGCAAGGAGCTTTCACAGCTGGAAGAGGCAGAAAACCCATTTCTACTTCTGGCCTGCACCGTAATTTGTTGAAAACATCCATCCCTTCTGATTCCTCTGTACTGTAAGCCTTCCCTCTCCCAGGGCTGTACTGGCACGGGGACCTTGGCTATCACTGCCCTGAAGCAAGCCTCCTTCGGCAGTGCCTTCAACGTTGTTCTTCCCTGGGTACCACTTAGCAACACAGCTGTGTGATGTGGGGTGAGAGAATAATGAGCAGCATGTGCAAACACTCTGTCTAATGTAGGCATCAATAACACAGGGAGTTCCCAAATCACAGGGAGAAAGCCAATTCTTACCAAGAAAGCTGCGAGTGCCAGGCTTTTGGCAGATGTTTTGTGGAGTTTCTGCTGGAGCCTATTGCACTTTCTCCCCATATCCTCTATGAAAGATTGTCACAAACAAGAATATCATCCTCTCTGAACAAGGACTGCATCAAGTTTAAGAAACAGATAGTTAATTGATTCCCTTGGAACAATGGAGCCATTACAAAATTACATATGAAAGGGATACTGGTTATGAGAGTTAGGCAGGTGCTCAAAACTATTAAGTTCTGTTACTCTCTTCATTAATAAAAAAAGTGACATAAAAATATGAGCACATTTATGTGACTATCTTTCTCTGTCAACTACCTTTAATAATTATTCACAAAGCAAAATAGAGAAAAAAGAGACAACATCTTTCTAGAACCTCTTCTGATGTGATTTTAGATTGCTATTTAAACTGAGTAACAGATAAAAGGGTTTAGACAATTTATAATTATTCAAAGTTTGCCAAGCTGAAATCCAATACAGTGCTAGAAACAATGTAGTTGTAAAAAAATTCACAGGAAGATTTCAGGGACATTGGTTTGAATTTGTACCTTACGGTGTCCTAAGGTGCAAACTTTGCCCCAGTATCTCAGAATTTAGAAGGACAAAGGCCTTTTCCCCTGCATTCCCACTGACAATTTTCTTGACCCGACACAGAACCCCAACATCTTCCTTTTCTCACCAAAAAGTGTAGGAATGACGTATGTCTGAACAGAGCCGTGGTAAAGGTTTTAACCATAGCACTGCACTGTTACTTAACATAAGTGAAATAAAAATTATTTGCTCTGTTTGGATAAATTCCAAAGCCATTCAAATCATTAAGTCTTTTAAGCCAATTATTCTTTTAAAGTTCAATTAGTTATATTCTGACCTTTCCACAAATATAATTTGGTTAAGGAAAGAAAGTACAGCACCTTGATTGCATGAATGATCAAAAACTCCCCAGTGTTCTGAGGTGACAACAATGTTATAAAACTAAAATAAGTACCTAGAGAACTACTTGTCAGCAAATTTGCAGAGAGGAAATCCAAAAAACAAATATGTATTGTATTGTATTTATTCTCATGCCACCCATTCTGGTAGCCCAAAGACCAACTCCCATGCCAGATTCATGCTTTCCACTCTGAAGTCTCAGTAATAATCAGCTTCCAGGGTACTACTCTTGAGACTATCAATGTGAAAATTTAGAAATGTAGTCACTTTCTTAAAAGTCTTCTCCTCCCTTTTTATATCCATTGTGATGTGAAATGGCCTTCATGCAGACGAAAATCTGGCTTCTAGCATATAGCCTACCAGATCTAATGCTCTTCTGTCAACCCCATCATGTACCATTAGAAGTTGTGAAAATCCATGGAGATTCCAAGGTCAAAGCCAAGGAAATAAGTTATTGAGTTCTATATAAATCTGTAGAAAAAAATACTACATGGATTAATTTGCTCTAATTTGCTACTTCAAGCCTTGTCTTTTTGTCTCCTGTTTTGCTGTCCCAGCAGCGTTCATTCCTTACAGCACTGCTCTGCTTAATTTTTACACAAGTTTGCAGTTGCACCATATATTTCCCTGGCTTTGCCTATCAAACCAATGCAGTTATCCATCACTTGTCCCACTCACAGCTGCATTACTCTCTTCTAATAACAAGTTTAGAACAGGGCCAGATTCATGACCAAAGCCACCACCAAAACATCCTGGGAGTTGCCACCACACATTGCCTTCTGGATATTTATGGAATGAAAAAACACATACCCCAATTACAGCATTTTTCTACTTTGCTTGGGTTAATGTAGTGTGATGTAAAAATTAAAAGTAGACAATCAGTTGTTCTTGTTTAATGTTTACAAGAAAAACTGAAAATACTGTGGGGCAACACCTCAGCAGGCAGAAAGTAATTTGGTATGTTCATATTTGATTACGTTAATCACCTGATTTTTTTTCTTTCATACTTTGTTCTCATCCTCTTTGATATCCTCTCCCTCCTGTTCCACTTGCTGAAGAGTAAAAGTACCCTTGAGCTGAAAAGCCAGACTTGTCACATGAAAACTGGTACCAAGCAGTCAATTGCAAAGTATTTGATTTTGCTAAACTTTCTGCTAATTAGTAACTCTGCTACTCAGATGGGTTTTGATACCTGAAGTCATTTCTCCATCTGACAGACCACTTTTCAGCTTTTCCTTCTTTAAAACCAGGATTTCTCAGCATCAGTCTTGGTGAGGAATATTTTCTTCTGCCAAAACAAGAAAAACATTACACATAACCAAAAAAAAAAATAATTCACAGAATTCATGCTGATGCCTGAAATACAAAAAGCAGTCTTCTATGTTTTCAGCACCTCTGCGTTAACACCTGCTTAGCCATCCTGCTATATTTTTACATTCTTGTTTTTTGCTCTATGCAGTCAGCTGCAATGCAAAGAAATCTCTAATGAATATAAATACATATATCAAGAGTGATAAACAAATCTTAAGTGATTTTACAACCATGTCAACACATAAATTCAAATAACAGAGCTCTACAAAGTGTTTATATCTCATTAACATGGGCACAAGAATATCACCAGTTCATGAACACTATGGATTTTGCAGTTTAATCAGTGCCTTTTTGTAATTTGTTTGCATTTATAGATGGCATTTTTAAGATATTAGCATCTCATTTTTTCTTTTCCAAGAAGATCTGACAGCTCAAATCAAGGGTTTGTTGTTCTCAGTCTTGATAAAAGAATCTCCAACTAAACAAAACTTGTAGGTATTTGTGTGTAGGGCCATCAGAGAAGTTTATTTACTAATACATATTCCATCACGATAGGATATGTGACAAAATGCTTGCATTACATCACCAGAAAGTTTAGAGATTAGATATGAGAAAGAATTCCGATAGAGTTGCACCAGAAGTAAAGTTTTTCCTTTATGTCTAAATAAATAACCATCAGTGGGTTTTTTATGGAAAGGTCTTTGGTAGTGATGTTCTTTTCTGTGATGACATTACAACCAGCTTGTATCACTACTGAACAGTAAGTTCATCTATAATACAAATATAATCTTCCCTATTGCTACCTGAGTATTACAGCTTTGCTCATTCCTGTATGCAGCAGCATTCATTATCTTGTTCTTTTACGCATTATCCAATTTTCCAATAGATCCTAATAGCTATAAAACTTGTCCCCACAATTTTGTCCTGAAACAATTAAAATGTATAAATAATTTCAGATATACAGTTTCATTTTATGGCTAAATCAGTAATTTCTGGTCCATTCTGGGTTTTTTTATGCCCACAGTTAACATATAGATTTAAAGCCCTATTTTCTTGTCTCTTGGTATCGTGCATCTCAGATTTTGCACTGTTATGAGTAACAAATGTACCTTGCCTTTTCAAACTGGAGTGGAACTGGAATGCTTGACCAAAAAAACATGCTTATCTTTGGGGTTCACTTGAGTTTTGTGGAAAGAAAAGGGGGAAATATCTCCAAGAACAGGACAGGCTGTGAGAAAATTGTTCATTTCTAATCCAGTGTGTGAAAGTATGCTTTTGTGCAGCTGTGTAAAAGAGAGACAGGGTGCCCTTTTCATTACCCCCATGCAGGACTGTGAGGTCCACAACTCTCAGCTGAAAAGAGTAAAATGATGCCCCTTTCCAATGCTGCACCTTCGTTTATTTGTCTGAGAGATGAAGAGAGAGCAAAGTGTGGCAGCCATGGTGACATACCGTGTGGCAGCTGTTCTGGGGCATGAGAGCAGGGTTGGCTTTGGTTGCTGCAAGGACAACAGTTTGCTTCCAAAGGGTTGATTATCCTTTATGTGGCCTCCTCTTGGAGACACACTTTGCTCCTCGTAGTCATTCCTGGGGCAATGCCACCATAAGATGTTGTCTTTGTGCCAGGCCAGCAAGGAAAGCAAGATTAAGTCTTTCCAGAGAAGGCAGTCAAAACATGTACAAACATCCTTTGCTGGATGACTATAAAAACAACTGGATGAAAGGCAAATTAAATTTTAGGCAAATCAATTATTCACGGAAGCCCTAAGCTTTCACCAGGAAAATTTCACTGATATACCACACTTGAGAGGACAAGGTTAGCTGCGCTTTGTGCTTCCAGATGAGAAAGCTGTCTGTCTGCATCCATGCAGCCACCAGTGCGGAATGCAAAGGAGGCCCATTTCAAGAAACATGAGATCTCTTCCTACAGTTTGTGTATTTTAAAAGTGATGCTGCAAGAATCATGGTCCCGTGTACATTTGCACACCACTGTAGGGCATCCCTGTCAGAGACGTGATCTATATAGTATGAACCAGTAGCTCCCTACCAGGGCTGTTTGGCTTGGCTCCAGTTCCACCCTTGCATGGTGTCCACTTTAGGGAAGGCATGACCCTCCACAGGGATGTATGTGCCTTTCTGGCAGCAGCGCGAGGATGAGAGAACTTCAGCAAAGTTGCCAGGCAAAATGGCAACTAGAAAATGTACCAACCCACAGCCTCAAACAAAACCAAACTCAGTTTACTGCACAATTACCTTTTGTTTTCCTGCTCCTCAGAAGCTTTGTTTTGCATGTTATCAGCTCTAACAATTTCACACTAGCCATGCTCAGGCTTGTTTGAATAGTGGCTGCTATTCTGCTCAGATTCCCCGTCCATGGACAAACGTAAGAAATCCAGTTAAGCTGTGCAGGAGGCAGGGAGAGAAGAGGACATAAGAAGAGAGCGACAGAGCTCATCCAGCCTTCATGGCTGTACAGCAAACCTTGGCTATCTCAGTTTTAGTGGCTCGTAACTAAAGAGAACCCTAAAGAGATTATTTTAAAAATGATATTTTCAAGCCCACTTCATTTTTCAGGGAGCCTGAGACCTGATGTCTGAACAATGGCAATGAACCAGTGCTCCTAAGCACACACTGGTGTTTTAAAATGCAGCTGTGGGTCTGACTGTTTCCTTCAGATTTCTCAATCTGTCATGGCATGAAACTGGAATAGGTGTGTGGCAGAGGCCCCGATTAGAAATACAGATGGTGACACAGGCAGAAAGCTTAAAACACAGTGGAATTCATTCCTTTCTGAAACCACCATGTAATTATTTATTTCTGCTGACATTGAGAATTTTCTGTAATAATAGTAATGAAGACATCAAATATGTGAGGAAAAAATGGTCAGCTTTGAGTCTACAGTAAATGACTGATATCTTTTGCCAAGGGAAAGCATTTCTCATTTTTTAAAATGTAGCCTTTAGCATGTCCCTAGTTTTTTCTCCATTTCATTATAATCTATGTGCTTACTCCTGCTATTGTCCAGTCCTCTTTAATATAGTGTCAGATCCTATCCCAAATATTGATGTTTATGCCTCCTCACATTTCTTACAAGGCATCAAAGAGGTATTACTGTCAATGGGAAATATAGCTTAAGGGCCAGCGAGCAGCTGCTGGAGTAACCCACAATGCATATATATGTATATATTCCCACTAATAGAGCTTCATCCCGAACTGCCAAAGAGAGGAGGAAGATGAGTGCACTGGTGCTGTTTGTGTTCATGTGAGTGCTCTGTGTGTCTGCCTGTGTCAATCTGTGTGTATGCACGTATGTGTTGCACACCTCTATCCAAGTGCCTGTGCCTACGGGGAATACATGGTCAGTCTTGCTTCTGGTTGCGCCTGGGGGATTGAGCTGCAGCAGCCTCACCTCTGCCAGGAGGCTGTCGGATTTGGCCCTGCTTAGCACAACTAACTCTTTTTCAGCTTACAAATTGAAAATATTTGAATGAAAGTTTTCACATATGACTAGATGAACTGAGTATAATTATCAACGATACAAATATTTGTACAGAAAGATATTCATGCTTGTATTTACTAGAGTACCATTAAAATCAATATTATTTTTTCACGTAATTCAGCAGTACAAATTTTACCCAGTCACTTTTTATTTATATTTTTAAACGTATTCATGGAGGAGAGGCTCACAAATCAATGATCCAAAGCCAATGATCCAAATAGGTAAGAGGCAGAGAACAAAAGTTCAGCAGCCAGGTTTTGAAAAGGATATATTGCATTGATGCTTGTCATATCTTTTGCTCATCACTTAGATTTATGAATGAGGTAGATCAAGAAAAATTGGCTTTTTGTCTTAATTCAAGCTTAAAAGAAGAATCAAGGACAGCTAAACGTGGCTGGATATTTGAGAAAGCAAAGAGACTGTGTAGACAGTGTGGTGGATTTTATATAATTAAAATAAAAAACTTTCTGACTCTGTGAAGGTTGTTGGCCAAGAACAAGTTCCTTACAACTGGTCAGCCAAAATAGAAATATTAAATACTCTGCTGTGGGTCATCAGAGTAAAAGTATAAAATAATACAGAGTGTGCTCTAGAGTACTTTGAGTGGCGTTACATTAGTGCCTCAAAACACTCCCTCTGTGGTGTTCTGATACTTTATCTTTTGAGAAAAAATTACATGTATAATTGCTCCAAGGACTATTTACTCCCTGTTTCTCCAAATTGTCATCCTTAATTTGTTTCACTCCACTTTCTCCCAATCCTCACCAAATGTCCAGGCGATAATAGGGGCCACATCCTCAGCTTGTGGAAACTGATACCCCTCCACTAATGTCTGTGATACACCCCACAGGGGTGACTGGGGTCTCTGTGCACCCTCAGCTCTACTTTGGACCCTGCTGAGTTTGCTTTTTCCTAGAAGACTTCTTCATATTTGGTTTTGTCCCCTGCTTTTCCAGTCAGATGTTCTATAGTAGAGCAGGGGCTGACATAGTTTTAGCTTGATCTCATTACAAATTTTTCAATTTTTATTCACACACTTACAGTTCAAACACCCATTGAGAGGTGACAACCTCCCCGCTGTCACTTTTAGCTTTACCCTTTTACCTTCAAGTGACTCTGTTTTTTCTTAGTGTGACTTTCACTGTTCCCAGCAGCTGCTTGGCTAATGCACCTTTGTCCAGCTTAAAATAGTTAGTGCTCCACTTCTTTTCAAGCCAATAATCAGGCCAGCTGCTTCTCTGGGGGCGAATTCTTCTAAGCTAAGAGTTTTGCTGCCATCCTTCAACGCCTACTGCACACACACTGCTGGTGATCACACACGTGCCAAGCAATGCCCTCCATCTTCACTCATATGTCTCTTCCCAAGTGCTCCCAGTGTCTTGGCACACACCACTCCCCACGCTGCTTTCTGCAGGCTCCAGCACCGACCTCTGTGTGCCTTCCTCCCCCAGGTCTCCCTCTGTGGTGTTTTGGGTTCCCTGTCACACCTGTGGGGTTAGGGCACTGTCTGCCTTTCCTCGGTGTCCATCTGGAGAGAGGCATCCCTTTGCTCAGTAGATGTTACTGGCTAAACTCCAGGGCTCCCGGTGCTGTGCCCGTGACTTTTTGCCCCTCAGATGTTAGGAGTGCTCTTGTCTTTTTTTGGAAGCTTCATTGCTGCTCTTCCCTGTAACAGTAAGATTGCACCTTTACTTGTGACAGCAGAATTAAAATCTTCCGGGATTTCATTTATTTTGCACTTTGCCTAATAACATATTGTAAGTACACATGCACTCTGCAGACATTCCTGTGTTTCTCAGGTTGCTGTGTTACAGGTTCATAGTTCACCTTTTCTTCCAGAGTTAATTGAAAACCGTTATGTCCTTAGAGCTAGCCATTGTCGGGAATAAGGACACCTCTGAGTTTTTTCCACTCCACTGGCAGCCACTGCTTGTAGATACAATATGAAGCTCTGATTAAACCACATTTCTGGAGTTTAAGCTCTGCTGAGCGTTTTAGTTGTTCTATTTTTTCGCTCAAGCTATTTTCATCGTTCATTTAACTTCTGGTACCAGGTGTAATTCAGTAACCATTAAAAAAGGAGGGCTGATGGTGTTCTGCCTCATTAGGTGCCTGGAGTGGCAGCAGTCTGTGGCAAGCCTGCCCGTGCCAGCTGCAGGAGACCAGGGAGCCCCACAGAGCCCCTTCCACGGTGCCAGCACAGCAGTTCATGCAGCCACCCAATTACCTGAACTGGGGAATGGACCCAGTTGAAAAATAACCTTGCGAGAGAAAATTGGTTAATTTCCAGCTGGATCAGTACCCTGAGCCTGTTTTTTTTTCCATAGCCCTCCAACATCTGTGCTAGCAAAGCGGCGGTACAGTGCAGGGACAAGCAACCATGGGAGGGACCTGCTTGAGAAAGGTTTTCCTCTAAGGAAGTCCCTGTGGGACCACAGCCTGAGGGCTGAGCTCTGCCTGGCCTGAACCTCTGCAAAATGCTAGAGACAGCTACCATTGTACTGCCTTGTGTTAGGGCCTCTTCCCTACAGGAAAGAGGGCTTGGTGGGGTGCTCTAATGGTGCATGACTTAAATACTGCATGAATTTGAGGAGGGAGGCAGAGTTGGGGGCATCCACTGGTGCACACATGCCAAGATTTTTGTGGACGTGATTAAGCTTGCTAACAGATCCTTAGAATCACACAATTTGAAGGTCTTATTTCCAGCATGTAGCATATAGCTCTTAGCTACTATCTTGGAAACTTTAGGGAAATCGTTTGGGTAAATTTGCCTATTTCATGGGATTTCTATGTGGAACAGGCATGATCAGCCTTTATATTCCTTGTGAAAAGCCAGGTGCAGTATTTTACAAATAAGTATTCAAACACAAAGCTATTTCATGTTTTTACCTATGACTATGGTATATTTTAACTTTCAGAAACTTTAAATGAGAAAGGTTCAGTTGCTGAAAAAGCAATGAATCACTCAGGCTGAACTTTAACACCCATTCAACATCTAATTAGTTGAATTAGAGCCACTTTGCAAGACAGTCAATCAATTCTTTAGCTTTAGCTGCCCCAACAGTTCTGAAATTTGATGATGTTATCATTACTTCAGAGGAGACACTCAGTTAGCATTTTAATAAGTGCATTTTCCCCCAGCACTTTAGCTCCAAACCAGGAACTATCATAAGTTAAAATATTATCTGCAAAATGCAGACTCTTCTGAACCAGCAATGTGTCCACATCTGAAAACTTCTGGTAGAGCACTCTTAATACTTTCACATAGATCAAGAGAACTACCATCAACCAGAGTTTCGTGATGTGCAGAATGAGAAGGTAATTAACAGGACAGAATTTGAACTGAAGTAATACCTTTACAGAAGAAGCTCAAAATGAATTATTAAAATTCACTATTCACATATGAATAAATGGTGAGATGAAAGTACCTCCAGAAGGTTTAAACTAGCCTTTAAACACAAACCAGATGAATACTATGCTACCAGCTTCCTCCAAATTAAGCAAATACATTTGATGTTTCACAGGAGCACTGTCAAGTGAAGGCTGAAGATTTCTGTAAAATTTGAAGCACACCAGATAAAAGGATATATGCGCATACAGAAAGCCTAGATTGGCTTCATTTCTTGACTATTCGCACTATTCCCTTGGGAAGGGAAGAAGGGGCTCTTGTAGCTCTAAAATTTCTTGGTCTGACTTCTAGTCTCTTTGTCTTGCTGCGAAATGGTACGTGGGCTGCTGGATCCCTCCGTCTGCTGTAGGACATTAAGAAATGGCTCAGGAGGTAACATCCTTCAAGAAGCCATATAATTTTATGTTGGAAGATATCTCACGAGGCAGGCCAGTTCTAGGAGGAACCTAGCAAAGGCCGATGCCTATATCACCTCTGAGGCTCTGGATTAGCTGTCTTCGAGCAGCCTGGCTTTACACAGAGGGAAAGATGTGGCTCTCCTAAGGCACCTTGTGGGAAAGCAGTAAACTGGGTGGAGGGAAGGGTAATTCAGCCCTCCAGGTCTGTCCCTTCCCTCTCAGCTGACTCTGTCCCTCCTCCCCACCAGGTATGCTGGTGGCCTTCCAGCTTGAGTTCACTCTTTATCTTCTTTTGAAATATTAGCCTATTTCTTGTGTTTTCTTGAATGAGTACTCTTGCCAAAAGATGACATAGTTCAAAAGCACTTGAAAGCTTCTCCACAATGTTTTCAAACCCTTCTAATGCACAGCCACCATGGACAAATTCACTTTTAAAAGTGAAAGTTTCAGAAAAACGGAATGAATTAAAACAGAGATTTAGAATGAAATTGTTGTGTGTGCCATGAGCCAGCACACGGTGTCAGCTTTCATTCCTGTTGTAGAAACATTAGCTTCTGTGCCAGACCAACTTCATTTGTTGGATGGTTGCAGTGCTCTGCCTTCTTTTGGTGCTTAGTTTTGAGTTTTTTCATATGTGATAGGATTGCATAAATGTCCCTACCACATTTGTTTCAAACACACCCTCTCTCTGGAAGTTCATTTTCCAGACAGATCTCACTAAACTTCAGAGCTCTTGGAAAACAAAATGAACCATCATTTCCCAAAGGTGATAATTATGGGAGAACACCGTCTCTCTCACTTCTACAGTGTCCCTATCTGCTTTAACAGTTTATTGTTTTTAAGGTTTAGGCAGATGTTAAGAGTGGAGAGTGAGGATAAGTAAGGAAAATGGAAGCATGATGGGTCATCCCTGAAACATTGCAGTGGCAGGGAGCAACAGTTTAGTTCTCAGCTGCTGCCTGCAAACGGACACATCAGGGCTGGTTTTGATGCACATGCATTTCAGTTGCTGTCAGTGGAATTACTGCAGCAAAGCAGGATTCCTTCTCTGAGTTACAGAACTGGGGACCTCAAGAGACCAAAATGTAGTGGAAAATGGGCTAGAAGAGTTGCATGGAAATTTGAGTGAAAGGAAAAAAAATTAGGTCATGCAGCCAGCAGGGAAACTGTGCTGAGAACAGAGTGGCCAGACAAGGACAGAGGTTGTAGCTTTTATCACTCTTTAGAAGGTAATGGTATTCTCTTAATTACCACAAAGGTATCATTAGCTTTTACCTGGTTAATTAAGGTACTAACTTAATTATATCTTTGCTTATGCATCCTGGAAGTGTTAATATTTCCTCAGATGTAAGGACCAAATCTTACACAGCTCCCATTGCCGTTTCCATTCATGGAAATGATGGACTGCATCTTTGATATAATTAGCCTTATAACATCCCCATGCAGGAGTTATGAAACAACTATTTCTCTTTCCATTTGTGAAATGGAATCTAAGCAAAATTTCCTGTTGAGTTTTCAGAAGTTTTAGATCTACAGTTAGTAATTTAGGCCTAAGATGATGCCAGCAACCTACTGCAGAGCTGGTGCTTGAATCCAGGACCCTGAATTTTTAAATAACTTCCCTAACTCCTGAGCCATGGCAGTTTTTTATAGTGCTCATGCAAAAGGTTACAAATCCCAGTAAGCCATCATAAGGTAATGCATGGTTGGTTTTTGGCCTCCCTTATGTGGATCCGCTGCACCCACCTCTTCTTGCTATGTGTCCCCTCAATATCAGGGTCTACCAGGTATTTTATATCGAATAAGCCAGCCTCCTGAGAATCCTAAGACACAAACATGAAGGCCTCATGAGATGAAGCCATGAAAATGAAGGGAGAGACATCTCTCACTACAAAATCAGCTCTTCAGTCACAGCTCTGGGCAAAGCCATGCATTTAGATATAATCTTCTACAGAGAGTTTTTGCTTCCCCTCCCAGAAAATGCTCTGATATCAGCACAGTGACCCTGCACACGCTAAAGCAAAGTCCCAGCTTATACAGATCAAGACCTCATAGTAAAAATATGCCAGTCTCTGGAGAGGAATGAGGACAGCAAGCCACGGACATGGTTCAGCAGAAAATCTAATTCTCCATGTTAAACATCTTTATGAATTGTGCCTCACTCAGCTTAATGCATTTGTCCTTCACATTCGTAGACACAACTTTTTAAAGAAGAAAATGAAAGATAATAAATGAAAATGAATATGCAAGGTACTGGAACAGCTAATCTGTTTTCTCTCTCAGTGTAGGTATGAGACTCAGAAGAAAACAACATGACTGACACGAGTTAATTTCCTTTCCATTCTCTTCCCGTTAAAGATTACGAAATAGTAAATTATAAAACAGCACACTCATAGTAAACTAAAATCACTTTTCATGCTGAGAATAATAAGTGTGTTGAATAGTGTACTATTTTAAAAGATTTAGATGTAACCCTGGAGGAAATATTTGTACTTAAAGGTATGCGCGAAAGCAATTAAAGTAACAGTTTTTTACTCCTTTTTTACATTCCAGTCAGTTTAGGATGTTTATATGCCGTGGCAGCCAGTCAGAAGTCAATAGGCTAGATCTAGAGTTTGTAAAAATCAATGCAGAAGTTAGCAGGACCAAGCCACTTTAAACTTGCTGGACATCTGACCCAGGATCTGCTATGAATGTCCCATATTTCCTTTTCTTTGTTTATTTACAAATATTTTAGCTTTGCTTTCTGCAGAGTTTTCCTGGTGTGCCTTGGCTGCGCCAGGTCTGTCGCCTCCCAGGTGGCGAGTTTCGCCCAGGGACTTGTTGAACAGCCTGCTCCAAAGCCAGGGCTGGCAGCCATGGCAATGGTATACTAGGGAGGAGCATACCTCCCAGGAAAGGCCATTTTAGTTGCAGGATGTTTAAAAGCAGTTTTCCCAAGGGAGAGGTGTGGAGCATTCGCTCTGCATCAGCCGTGTGGTCTGAGCCTCCTTACCAGGGGATGGAGTGCCCAGTTCCCCAGCCAGGCCGCAGAGCCGGGACTTGCTCATCTTTGTTTAATATGACATTTGGAGCTGCCTGAACAGCCTGAAAAGCTGCACAGGCGGCTGTTCCCTAGATCACCCCCTCTCCCTACCCCAAATCCCAGATTACCCCACTTTGTTCTTGTTTAAAACTCCTCCAGATCCCTCTACCAGGCATCCGGCTCCCTCCCTGAGATCTTAAAGGGCTTATAGCTCCTTCCCAAGCTTTTCAACAGTTAGCCTATTTAAGCATAGGTCTGTATGGACTTCAGCCTTTAACGTGTAAGCCTATATATACATGGTGCAATACAGTGCAACAGAGCCTGCAGAGAAAGAGGAAGCTATATTTTATCAATGTGACTTTTGGAGACTTACAGACTCCAGAAATGAGTGTTATAAACTTGTCAGCAGGTGATGTGTGGCTGCAGAATTATCCCAGCACTACCCTTTGTGTCCTTTGGATGAAACATTAGAGAATGGAAGTTAACTATGCATGAGATGCACTAAAACTATATGCTTAAATAACACCCATCCACTGTATTTTCCTATTTCATTTCAGGTCACTTTTTTCCAGAGTGGAAATTCATAACCAGGCAAACAAGTATTTTCTTCCTGAGTATTTTATTTAAATGCTTGCACCGTGAGTCTTCTGAGCCTTGGAGGAGAGCAGCTTTTTACATCCTTGTAACAGGATCGAAACATGGAAAGGGCAACCATTTTATGCTTACATTGCACAAGACCATCAACTGCAAAATATGCTGGATAATAGAGAACATTTCCCTTCTGGGCTTGATTCAAATCTCGTAGCAGGGGGATTTCATCATGACCTCCCTTCTCGTGTCCCCCACAATAAATCCATGACATTACACTAATTTACCCAGGAGTATCTGAGCCATATGCACAACCCACTGAAACAAATGGAAAGCTGCCCTTTTCTTACAGCACACAGGCAGAAAGTTATCTGAACACAGACCAAAATACGAAATGTTTCTACCCAATTTTTATTGTTTATCACAGTTCCACATAAAATAAATGCAGAGCTTTGCCCACTGGAAAAAAATATAAAATTAATTGAGTAAAGATGATGGTTTCTATTGATTTAGCTGGAATATGCAGCAAAATGCAGACTAATAAAAGTTTCTGGTTTTGAGACTTCCCATCAGAAATATTAGATATAGTTTATATCTTTTCATTTTTCTGTTTTGGTATTGCTTTAAAAGTATTGGCAAAGAGATCTCATTAAAAAAAAAAGAAAAAAATCAGATCAAACCTGGGAGGGTATCTTTCTAATTTAAGGAAATATTTCTAATCAGGCATTTGAAACTGTAGAGGTCTTCAGTGAGAAAATTAACCTTGATAATAAAAAATAAAAGCAGTGAGTGCAATTGTATTAAGCATCTTCATCATTTTTAGATTCGTGTTGTCAGGATCATGGATGCCTCCTCTTTGGTGAACTGATTCACTTCTCTGACACTCTCTGTAGTTTTCAGGCGGAGGGGGGAAATAATGCTTGAATTTTGCAACTTATAAAAAGTCAAAAAAGGGATGAATCTTATGTTTTGTGACATAAATATCTTCAGCATTTTCTGTAAGTTATGTTCCATTTCCTCCTCAATAGCAACGCAACAGTATACCTGCAGCACATATTTGCTGTAACTTAATAAGATTTCACGTACAAATTGGAACCGGGCAAAGCCATAGAGGTGAATTCAGGCTGACGGCTGCCTCAAAGCTTGCCCTAGAGAAAACATAAACACCACATATATGCTATTTAGAGTCATACTGAACACCCTGGTGGTGTAGGGTGAGTGTGAAAGGCCAACTTTTGTTGCCAGGGCAGGGTCAAGAGATTTTCAGTGTAAATGAGCATCAAGCTCATCCATTTTAAAACCTTTCTCAGCTGGACAACCACATACCTGATTGTCTGTCAACTGTATCAGTTAAGAGCCATTCCATAAGGGCTGATAGCCATGCACTCAAGATGCAGTACAACTGATAACAATGGGTAAATCAAACCTGGACCACTTGTTTGGAGCTACATGTGGGTCTATTTTTATTCTGGAAAGGATAAGAAGTGGTGTGGAAAGGAGAGGAATGATGGCAGCAGCTTGGTTTTTAAAGGAAAAAGCACTGATCTGGTCCAATCTGAAATTAGTACAGAAGATGCATTCTTGGGTTTTCTCCTTTATTGAAAGTCTTTCAGAAACAAATACCATCTTGCAGCTGGAGGTAAAGGGAAATTACTTCTATAGCTATGCTGCCTTTTGTGCCCAGAGGCAACATTTTCATATCTCCGTAACACCCATACATCATGGGAGAGATTCTTACCTGGTATAATTGGCATAAATCTATAACGTCCCCTTGAGGATGAGCACGATAGCTCTTTCTCTGCACATTACTGCTTCTTGTGCTATGACAGATCAGTCTACCTAACATTAATAGACTGACTTCAATTCAGTCTGCACAGTACTAATGTTAATGACAATATATATCGAAAACATCCTTGGAAACACTTTCTAATGTTTATTTGTCTCCAGAAACAAAATGTTGGTTGGTCTTGTATTAAGTGGACATTATCACCAAGAATGTTAGATGGATTAAAACAGCTTTCAGCCTTCTTAGTACAGCCTATCAAACGCAAACACAAGTTTGTTTTTCTGTAAACAAACTGTCATCCTGTTTTATGATGATACCTACGTGTGCTGCCAGAACAAATGACAATAACATAAGTTCTATTGCTATCTGCTCGCAGCTGTCAGGAGCACATTTCTGAAGGGATCCAAATATCGGCTGTGCAGATTTGCTGGAAATAGTAGAAAAACACAATGCAAAATAAAGGGATTCACTCACAGTTTGGTTAGTGGGAAGAAAAACCTACTTACCGTTGGTACTATTTTTCGCTCCATTCTTCTCCTACCCAGGAATGCGTCAAATACTCCCATAGCAAATTTGACTCCATTATACTTAAACAGGGCTTATTGTCATTTATGAATGTATACAACTTACTGTCAGCAGAATCTACCTTTAATAATATAGATTATTATTATAGAAGATGCATTCCCATGTACAAAGAAAATGACCATTTATGGGAGACATCTTGGCCTATCAGCTGTCAAAAGGCTTTTGTTATATTCACAGATATAGAAGCCCAACAGTTTTTGTCATTTTCTTATCTCTTTTTTCTCCCAACATTTAATGATGGAAAAATGTTCCAAAGAGCTTGGAGGGAGGTTTGCTGAACTCTGTGGACATTGTATATATCCACAGGTGTTAGGAGAGGTTTATTTGGGGAAGGACTGTAGATTTCAGTATTTGAATAGGAGTTACATTGTAAGCTATCCGAAGCAAATTGTGATTTTGTAGTTTGGAAGCAGAAGCTCAAGGAGCTACAACAACAACAGCCCACAGAAATAAAAATAGGACCGAAAGGAAAAGTATACATATAACAAAGATTACTTTGAAAACTTAGTTATATTTTTACCTTCAAATTTCTGGGGCATATGTAAATCACCTTAGTTCTGCTGTGGGGTTTGATATCATAGAGATCTTATACTAAGTTGTAGCCCTGTAAGTTACAGGGCACATCGGTATTTTGTAATATAATACTGAATAGTTACATGTTGTTCTACCAGAAACTGACAAACTAAATGTAAGCGTATTTTTAAGCCTGAGTTCTGGAAATAAAGACTAATGTCTTTGGCAGTCCTCTAGATACCATTGTATTTTGTCAAAGTTATCAGCCTAAATTCACCCTCAGAACAGGTCAGCTGAAGTCAGCAGCATTGTAACAGAATGAACTTGGCTTAATGGTATTGAGTTCAGGGTAATATATAGTTCATGTTGTATGTGGTACAGCATAAAACTGCAGTTTTTCAAATGTGTTTCAATCCTACTCGGCAAACACCTTTGCCATTTCAGAAGTGGGTCCTTGCACGTCATAATCTTAGACCAATTAAACCAGATTCTGCTTATTGCTGAAGTTACTCACCTATAACACAACTGATTAGTAATAGTTACATCCCAAGATGACTTTGACTTGGAAATTTACATGTAGAAGCAATAGTCCAAGAAAATGGTGATACAAGCTAAAGCATATTGCTTTCTTCTAATTTAGTAGGTTCTAAAATAAGCCCAGGACTTCTACTGAGTAGCAAATCAGTAGGTTTCTTATTGGTGCATCTCCGTTAGTGTTTTAGTTCTGCACAGGTGTGCATCTCCTAAACATCTCTGGTTTACCACATTTTCATTGGCGTTGCGGAGTAATTTCAGAGAGCAGACCTGGAGTCCATTTGGATGAGCTAAAAGAGAAAATGTATTCTGGGAGTGCGCCTCAGCAGCCCCAACCATGAATGGACTTCAGTCCAGGAGCTCAGACTATGGTTACCACAATGTAAAACTCCCCAGATCTGTGTAGCGTGATGTTTGCATCACAAACTGTTTCATGCTATGAATCTTCTCCTATTGGTCATCACCATTTACTAATAAAGGTATAGACTCTGATCACATTAATAATGTAATAAAGCTAGCTACAGAGGCAAGGAAATCCCCATGCCTAGTTTTTGATGACCTTAAGTATTTCTATGTAAAGCATCACTTTGAAGAATAGTTTCCTATGGCTCTTCATCCCTAGCAGTATCAACTGAGAGAGTATGGAGAGTGTTTTTGATGTATGTCATCAAAATAATGAAAAACAAGGCTGCGCTTCTCATAGTGCAGTGCTGTTAGGAGATATTATCTGACTTCAGGGCTAGAAATGTCCATCTTCAGAACACGAAATGTTTTTTGCATTTGCCAGATTGCCCTGACCTCCATGGGAAACATAGGTTCTCTCCTTCAAAGCAAGCATTGCAGTAACAGTATAACCTGCAGTGGACTCAGCTGGCAGAAATTGTCTTACCTTCCTCCATTTCAGTAGAGTTAGGCCTAAGCAATGTGGAGCAATGCTGCTGTGTTACTGCCCTTGACAACAACCTCAGCTCTTCCTTCAACACTTCAAGGTCATATACAACCCTAACTCATAGTGAATACTGCTGCAACACAGAAACAACTTATTGTGCCTGATGTAGGGCAACAGGTATGGTTTTCTGAAGTGACCTTGTGACTACAGTGCCTCTACCACTGGAAAACAGCAGAGCTTAGGTATCTATGAAACAGTGTTTCCGAAAGAGATCATTATGCAAGGTCAGTGCCTTGACATGCTTATTGCAGGAATAGGATGGACCCTTAGACCCAGAACTCTTTAAACCTGGGACCTTGTTTTAATCTATGGAGGAAGCCTGCTACACAATTGTAATTCTGATTGAATTGGCCCCTATCTTTCACTAAGGCTCAGCTAACACATGAAATTTAGGAAGCAGTTGCGGTATTTTGAATAAGCAATTCAACAAGAGTAAGAAATTATTGCAAAATAGAACTGCTGCCTTTGCTTTCCAGAGATAGAGTATGCTAATATGTTTAATCTCAAAGTCAAAGGAGATAGGGAAGGAAGAAGATATAGTAGCCTGTTGAAATGTAAATGTTAATAATGCTCTCTAAATGAAGCAAAACCAACAAAAATTTTCATTCACTTTTTGGATTAATTAAAAATGTTGCATTTCTGTAACGTGATTACTAATTTTTCTTAAATAGTTCTCTAACATTTCATTAATAATATTCTATTGCTTAACACTTTATCGCATGTAATGGGCTCCAGCCACCATCCTGTATTTCTTTCCACAACCCAACTTAATATTTGGGCCAAAGCACAGATTTTGGGGACAGTTAAGAAGATATTATCTGATCCCAAACTTTTTGTAAAATGAGAACAAATAGATTTTAAAAGTTCTACATCAGCTTTAAAAATAGAGCACCTACCAGATTCATAGAATATATCTGACACAAGGAGAAAATAGTAGATGTGATATCTGCAATAATGTAAATGACTTTTAAGCAAGACCAGTAAATCACATTCATCATGAGGCTTTCCATGCTATTCTCTTGTTAAATATGTTTAAACGTGCGGCTCCAACTTAACACTCACATTTCTCATCTTAGTACTCATATAGAAAACTATTCCCTCTGATCCTCTCTAAGAAACAGTTTATCAAACTTAATTATGTATGTGAACTGTGTAGTGCATTTCACCTGGTATTTGGGGACTTCCAGAGGAATGGCACGAGCTACTAGCTCATGATGGGATTCATATAACTTACCCTGAGCAGTTTAAAATCTAGAGGTCTAGCCTAAGTCAGTTGACTGTGTGCTGCCTCTAACCAAGTTTTCACACCAGTAGGAGACATCGAGTAAGATCCTGGAGGTAAGTGGAATCAGTTGTTGTCTGGAAATGTCTTTCCTCTCTCCGTTAACTGTCAAGTGAGCCCAGATCACATTAGAAATCTGGAGATTTTAAATGGTGAGGGTATATAAGATGTATCCTACATAAAGGAATGAAGAGGAAAAGTCAGATTCAGTGACTCATCAAACCTGTACCATAGTTATTCCAACCCTGGTCTTCTGGTATTTCAGGCTCAAAACTGCTTTACTTCATGTTATTTCAAAGTTACAATTATATAATAAAATTCAACATTCTGTGACCAGAATTAAAAGTGAGATAAGTACAATTTAAAAAAATGCAGTTTAAGAATAAAATTATCGAGAAATCCAGGCCCAGTTCTTTTATCCATTCTAATTTGAATAGTCTTTCATCATGTGAATAAATTCACTGACTCCATAATTTACAGCAATATATCCAATCTGTCTTCATCCACACACTGCGGACTCTTCTTCAACCTCGCAAACCAATGCATTCAGTAAAAGAAAGGATCTCTGCCAGTGATTTTGACAGGTTGATAAGTGAAATGTCCTTCTAGTCCTCTAGGTGAGTTGACATTTTCTTCTGCCCTCAAACTGCAAGGAAAATGCTCTTTAAATCACCTACCTGGGCAAACTCAGACATTTACTTGATAGTCTAAGACAACAGTCAAAATGTTGTATAATTCTAACCCCACAAGTTAGTCAAGGTTTAGCTTCACACAGAGTTATAAACCTATCATCTGATGTATTGTCACCTATCATCAATATAAGTTTCTAGTTTCCTGTTCAAGGGTACATTAACATTGTTTTTTTGTTAGCTGAAGAACAACAGAATTCCACAGGAAACTGCATTATTTTCTGATCCAAGCATGTAAGTTGAGCCACTGATAATGTCTTAATTGCCATTATACTGCCAAAAGCTGATGCAAACTCAAAATCACAAGGTGGTTGGAAGCCTTTGTAGTGAAGCTTAGAGGTAGAAGTATCACTGTTTCAGGAGCTCTTAAAATTGTTTAGCTGTTACAAAATATTGAACTTCTTTTTGCAGCTCCCTGTCATATTCAGAGATATATTGGTTTAATATACCTTTGTCAAATCAATTCTCTCTGTAGTAGGATGTAGCAAAGTATTTGTATTTAATTTGGATAGTTGGTGAACCATAATATCCACTAATTATAGTGTTTACATTTATCTGCTACATTATCCAAAATGTTTCGCTCAAGTGTATCTTAGGACAGTAACCTTAAGGACATAAAATCTCCATGGCAGAAAGTGATGGGTTTTTAGGTTTACCATGAGTTGGTTGTCAGAGAGTTATAACCATATGCAAAATTTAAAACCATAAACCAGTTTAAGGCAAGTCTTAAAAACTTACTTTGGTGATCTTTAATGTAAACAAAAAAGTAATAATTTTACTAATGAAAGCTAGCAATACTTACCGATCTATCTAGAAATCTTACTTCTTCAGTATTTCTGAAGCAGCTTTAAAACACCAGGAGAAATAGAAATAAGCAGCTTCAGAGTGCAAACAATGTGTTTATGCACTTATAAAACCCTTTCTTTAAGTTTTTCATCCCTTTCCACCTCTCTGCCTGTTCATCTGTCTCTGTCTGTGGGAATTTTACAGAGCACCAAATATTCCATCTCAAATACTTGGAAGAAGTCTCATACAGGAGTTTTGGGGACAATGAAGAAAAAATTAACATAATGAAACTGGAGAATAAATGGAGCCTTCCTGAAGGAGTATTCACTTGCATCGATTTCAGTGAAGTGAGGTCCCCTACATCAAGTCTGATTTTTGGTCTGGTTTGGTGAATGAACCACACAGTATCTATATACCCTTCAATACACAGACTACTTTTTTTTCTTATTTAGGACAGACGTAGCAAGATATGATATATGAGAAGCTTAGAAATCCAAAAAGCACCATAACCAGGAATGTAGAAAGAACCTCCAACAGTGGCAGCATCCAGCCATCACTCTTCAGCAAGGCAAGGAATAGGTCTGTACGCTGAGGCGTAGGCAATTGCTGCTTGATATTTAGTGCGAAGTCCCAGCAGGTTCTCTACCATCTCCCATTCTCATTCAAAATTTGAATAAGCTTTTGACATAGAGCTAAAATGTGAAATGAAAGCATCTGAAGGTCCCTCCATGCTCCTTCCATGCACAGATGCCTCCTGAAATGCAAACACCCAGAGAAACCCAGGCCTTTGAAGGTTTTGTGGCTGGCAAGGAAGTTGAAATGAGTTCATGTTTAAGCTGGTCTAGGTTAACTATTTGATTCTGTTACCATTTGGTGAGGGTCTTGGAGGCAAAGCCCAAGGCAAGGACTCTGAAGTGCTGGGAGCATTTACTGGATGGGACAGAAGCAGTCTGACATCATACACAGTTTTACTGTTTGGCCAAATGAAGTGCTTTTGAGCTGTTTGTTAACTGATCTTTACGGTTAAATATCAGCATCTCTCTCTCAGTGGAACAATAGAAATAGATGAATATAAGTAATCACTACTAACAAAATGAGGCCTCCACACCCAGCTTGTTGCTCTCTCCACCTCCATTTCTACTGGAAGTAGATTTCAGATGATTTGTCCCTGGTACAACGATGCCACAAGGCAGCAATCACTGCCAAAGGAACTCAGCATAGGGAACATTAAGTATTCTGAAATAATGCATGGGACATCAGGTCAGGGAGACAAGGTTAGAGTTCAGGTGGGTCTGGCTTATGGATGAGTGGGCCAAAGGAGATACCAGGACCTGCTGAAGGGTCTGAGAGGGGTGGAGGATGCAAGCTATTTTACAGTATACGATGACTTCAGGCTGCTAAGTGACAAAGAGACATGGCCTTCTTTAAATCTGCCATGCTGCCAAGAGCAGAGGATACTTTATTAAGCATTGGGAGCTGTTACGGGATGACTTCTTCAGCTGAAGTGACAATAGTTTTTGTTTTGGGGGTAGGGGATGTTTTGTCTCCAGTTCTCTGAGAATGACTGTCACTGTTTATGATATAAAATCCTGACATCTACAGGAAATCCCATAAGAAGTCGACTTCCTGACAAAACAATCTTATTCTTGCAGGTGAGTTGGAAAAAAACATGAAAACTGCTTTTACTTGAGGCACCTCGTCCCTTTTGTTGCCTAAAATAGGGAAAGTTAGGAAGTACCCATCATCTAAAATTGAAGATTTGTTTAAAAAAAGGGGTACTGAAATAAGGGGAATGAAGATGCATTTCCTTAGATGCTCTCTGAGCAGCTGTGCTCTGGGATCCTGCTAGCTTTTTGTTGTGACTGAACTTTAAGTGTTGGCTTTGTGGATAAGCATGTGCTGTGCTTCATTTCACTTGAATTTCAGGCTAGGAGCACAAAATAATACAAATCAAACCTTTTATCCCTGAGATGTTCCCTCACTTTATCACAATGACACCACGTTTTCAATGAACCCCAGCTTTACCCAGGTAAAACAGTCTTTAGTTTCTCGTATTTGTCTTCATACCGGCTGCTTTTATAAGTGTTGGGTTTTTTGCCTTGGAATCAAGGAAAATAAAACAGTAATTGACCTTGGAGACTGAGCTCTGAGCTAGCTACATCCTACAGCAGCAGAACAAATGTAACTCTGTGCCTCTTTTGAACTTTCTGAGAATCCCTTTATATGCATCATTCTGCCTGGTGCACTTTCCATGTCATCCACTTTTTGTTTTTTTATAAGATTCATCTGTTTGAGTTAGTTATTCCAGAAGCCCCAGACTCAATATTTTCCAGATCACCTGCTCAATGACCATTTATGCATGTTCTCTGTGCAGACTTTGAAATTACTTTTGCTTCCATTAATTTCATCTCACATCCTTTGGCTGCAGTTTATTGTTTCTACTAAACAATGTATTTCTAACATATTCCCCTTTAGCATTGCCGTAAGAGGTGTCAGGAAAGTTCCTTGTTACATTTGGCTCCTTGGCTCATATTCTATTCTGCCTTTCAACAGGGCTTGTATCCTGAACATAAAAGAAAGCCTTTTCCATTAGTACCATATAATCCTTTTTCCTGTTGCCTCCGAGGCATGAAGCATGCACTCTCATTCCATTTTCCCTCCTTTTGGTCTCTGCACATTCATAGTCCCGCTCTCCCCATAACTAAACTTGCTCTTGCATCTGCATTTCACAAGTTCTGGGGAAAAAAAAGCTTTAAAGTATATCCTTAACTTAATGTATATGTATAAACATTTGTATATGTCTTAACAAAAACAAAGGAGAATCCTTTATAATGGAATAGCTTTAAGAAAATTTTAGCGTGCTGAAGGCCTTGCTCCCATTTCTCTCAATGTGTTCAAGAGTATTACAAGAGACCAGTAGGACCTTCAAAATGGAGCGTGTTGCCTGGTATAGAAAAACACCCAAAGCCATCAGTAGCTACCAAAACCCATACACTGTCCACAGAGAGACTGCCCAGACTGCCACAGTCTAGTCTGGAAACACCAATACACGATGAAGCAGACAATGTGAGAGGCCATCTGAGATTCGGAGGGGACATCTCACTATCCACGCCTCACCATGATGCTATCTTAATGACTCTAGGCAGCCCATTCACTTTCAGTTTCCCATCTCATTTTCCAATGTTTCCTCATAACAATTAGAGCTCAGGATTCTTGGGAGACACTGTTTCATTGCGACTGCCCTGGGCATCTCACAGTTTAATCCATAATTTCACATATAGTGACAGCCAGGGTGAGATCTCCAGCGTTTTCCCCCACCTGCCTCTCACACCGGCTATTGCTGTTGAGCACTGCCCCTGCCAGGGGCTGGCCAATTTTAAGGAAGGCACCCACTGGAGTGGCATACACTGTATGCCCAGCCTCATTGGGATGTATGTCTCCTGCTTTATTATTAAAATCTGATTTATACAATTGCAGATCATTCCACCCAGTAATGATCCAGTCAAGCACAGTGGGAATGGGAGAAACTCAGCAAAAGTAATTTGAATTTTTGCTCTTAAGCGTCTCACATCCATCTGAAAATCCTACCCTCTGTCTTTCCAGAGAACCTGCTGAACACCAAAAGCCTGCTAATGGTGTGTTAATACGTGCATATTACTAAGCTCCTTCTGACACGCCTTGTAGTACTCAGGGTGTCTGAGGTGTACCAGCTCTCTATTACTTAAACACTGAAGGTTTATTCTAAGCAACCAGGGAGGAAATGCAGCCTCTCATTATAGATGCCCAACTCATTTTAACAGTAACAGCTGCTTTAGTTTTTAAATTAAATTGTTAACCTTTAAATTCCTTTGCAAATTTGTGAGTTTATTAGGAGAACAGGTTGGAAACTTATTTCTGCTTCCTTACACAATAAAGTGTTAGCTGCATGCTAAGCTTCTGTGTGATCTGAAGAGGAAAATACATTGAGTGAACATTCCCTGGTGAGTCTGTCCCAGTATTGCTCACGTTGTTGATCTGGCTGGTTTTGACAGGCTGGAAACTTGTCACAAGTGCAGTCTGGTTCCCACAGGGAACCCTCCTGCAAAAAAAACCCACAAGGAAATGTGTCTCTGTTCCTGTGCCATTATGTTAAACTGTCAGAAAATTCACAATTCAACCTGAAAATACTCAAGAATCTGGAATTAAAATATTGGCCATGGTCCTTCTAACATGCACTTTTCACTAAGGACGCAAATGAAGGATGTCACCTCTTTAACCATGGCCGGACATGTTAGATATACAGGAGACATGGTGACATCTGACAGGCACAATGCTGCAGCATCTCCCCTCTCCTTCAGACCTGGGTTTACCAAGGCATTAAGAGGACTGTAACTCACCTTTCTGCTATGTGTAACCACAAAACACAGTGTGTGCATTCCCGGTCATTTGGATCATACACATCTGTATCCACTCCTTTCCATCCTGCTATCTTTGAAGTCTTTCCTAGCTCCCCTAACTCTAGAGACGTGATGGAAAGCACCTGGCCCCAGTTACAGCATCTGCCTCCTCACCTTATAACTTTGGCCAAGTTTCACATTCCTGAGTCTCCCATTGCTTTTCCCCTAGTGCCCCTGATTGTTTTTTCCCTAGTCTCACCACGCTTTTCCCCAATTCTACGTACTTTCCATAGGGATTGGCTTAAACTCCCTGTTTGTGTTCCTGTTTGTCATGCTATTAGCACTGGTTGGAGCACGCTGTCAAGGCATCAGAGATAGCTATTGATCAGCTTTTAAGTCTCTGTGCACATGTATTTCTGTGTAGTGTTTATCAAGTGTTTAAATGACTGTAACCTGCTTTGTTGTGCACTGTACTTGGTTTTCCCTAGCATAAACTAAAATCAGCAAAACAAGAGAAAAGGCGGGTAAGCAGGGATGTTTCTCACGCCAGTGGCAGTCACTTCCCATGAGAACCCACATAACAACAGCATCGGGGTCTGCAAGTGCAGGGACATGAGACCAATGGCACCAGAATAAAAGCATGGGAATGCAAGGGAAAACTGCCTCCGAGGCTCCAGGCAGCTTGGGTGAAAGGTTACAGAGCTGCAAATAGCAGACCTGTAGCGTTACAGATCCTGAAGCACTAAGGAACCTCAGGCACCATGCAACTTCATTTTCTGTTTACCTTCTTCACCCAACATGTGATTTCACGGACATCTGCCATACCACCCCTCTTCATTTCTCTTCAGTCAGGGAAGTCTAGTTAGTCATTCTTTGTGCAGAGTCTGTCCGGTATCTGTGATTATTCTTGTCATCCTTCTCGGTGTTATTTTCAATTCTACTACAATCTTTGAGGGGGTTGCACTAGAATTATACACAATTTTCAAGACATGATGCATGAAAGTATTATAGAGTGGCTTGGTGATGTTTTCTGTTTTGTTCTTCCTCTCCTAAATAATTCCTAATGTTGTATTTGTTTTTTCACTGCAAAGGAGTAATGCAGTGACCTTTTCATTTTTATAACCCCTGAATCTTGTTCACAGTGAGCAGAATCAGCCAAATAGTTGTAATACACTGTGAATCTTTACGTTTTGAAGGATTTCTACATAAATTATGGCAACTGAAGCTGGATCACCACATGAACATGGGCACTCTGAAGATCAAAAATCTATATGTATGCAGACACGCAAGAAGTCAGGTTGAACAATGTTCATTCAAATAATTTAGACACAGGATATTTTACATGGGTTGAGAGATATACCCACAATTTTGTAGTTGTTTGCTCTGTATGGGGAGAGAACTTGTCAGGTTTTAGAATTCTTAACGCTCTTATTTAACTTTCAGTAAAGCTCCTAAACCGTAGGCTTCTCTTCAGAAATACCTAGAAGTGCTGTTGTCACATTGCAAGCAACCAGCCTTATGTGCAATTGACTTAGAGTCAATCATGAAAAACACTTTCAAATGAATATTCATTATTTAAGCTTTTTTTTGGATCACTGCAGGACTAAACAGAGGTACTGGGACAATGCCACTATTTGTATATAAAGTGAGTAAACACAGTCTGTTCATCACATCTGAACAGTGTTGATTCTTCTTGGGCTGTCATTTCTGATGTGGAAGCTAGAGACCTATAGCAAAAATTAACCCATTCCTGCTTGGGTGTGGAGAATCACAGCATTAGCAACATCAGCCCAGTGCTAAGGAATTTCACTTACCAAAAGCCATTGAGGACCCGATCCGAAAGTCTGGCTCCCAGGCACTTCAGGGATTTGAATTTGCTTCTCAATGCAATGTGAAACTCATTTGTATATAAATTCCCATTGTAGTAAAATGTTTTATGCTTCCCATGCAGCTGAGATGGAGTAGAATGAGTCACTGAGGAGAAAGGAAAATATTTTAATCTTTTGGAGACCTTGGGGTGACCCCCATCCCCTCCTCCCCTGCTTCACTCACACCAGCATCTTGGAGGCCAAAGTGCCCCTTTGCCTGAGGGGTGATTTCTCATGGCAGGCTGCAGCACAGCGAGCGGGAATGGAGCACGCAGACCCTGAAGCCCCATACCCTGACCCTACATGGGAAACCGTCCTCAGTTTATCATGCCAGCTGTTTGCCTGTCCCCAGCAATGCATTTCGTCCAATAGGACTAGTCACAAAGATCCTGCAATAAAGTGTCATCACAGTCACTCACAGCACCTCACTAACGTTTGCCTTCTTGATTATTTTCAAAAGGAAATATCAGAGACTCAGCTGACAGAGAATGCAGAGATAGAATCAGTAATAATATCAAAGCAAAGGAATAAAAAAATTCAGAAGGTAGTGTTATCACAATGTAACAGACTTATGCTAATCTGTCTTTAGTAAATTTTTGTATCTGTAAATGTTTATTCTTTCTGATTCTTTTCTATTACTTCTTAATCTGAAAAGATTTTTCCATCTTCACTCAAAAAGGTTGAGTTCCTTTCTGTTGAAAAAAAAAAGTTTTTTAAAATTGTTGAGCAAATCCAATTATCAGCAGTACATGGTTAATTTTGTATTGCAGCATAAAGCCATTCTAAACTATTTTTTTCATTAAAGCCCTGGCTCAGCAAGGCATTTTTGGCAGATATGTAAACCCCTTTTTTCATTCAACAAAGTCCTTAAAAATCTGCTTAAATAATAACCTGTTTTTCTTAAAATTGAGCTAAAATCTATTTTAAACTTCTTCACAATGTAAAACCCAGACAAGTAATTCACTTCCTCAGAACTGTAAAGCTCATCTCTAATTGTATAAAATTAATGCAGGCAGGGCAGAAACCTTAAACCTTTCATTTGTTGAAAAATGCTGTTCATGGAATTTATGAACTCAGGCAAATGTAACAAATGCTTTTGTCAGTAAAAAAGCAGTTGTTCCTTAAGTTGGAACACTTTGTTTTGACTTATTTAAATAACACATTTCATCTTTTTTACTTTGAGGCTACCTTTTGTTTCAAACCTGGCAGAGCCTGGGTGGGCAAAGGTACTTGCTAGAGACGCTATTCTTCTCCATTAACTATGTGAGATGGGCTCACTGCAGCTCTCTGTTTAGATGGCTCCCTCAGGTGGCTCATACTAGGTGGCATGAACTCACTATGCTCATTCTTCAGAGACAAAATTGAAGAAAATCACAAAGTCCTTTGAAAAAGAAAATAAGCAAAAATCAGTCCAGTTAATAGTGTAGCCAACAGGAATTATCCAGAGGATCCCATAGAAGATGTGAGCCCGACTTCAGGGGCACATAACAGCATCCGTATTCACACTGCAGAAAAACAGACTAGTCTAACTCTTAGATGAACTGATTGCTGAATAAAACAGAGAGGTTGTGGGATTTCCATCCTTGGAGATATTCAAAACTCAAATGAATTAAGCCCTGATCAACCTGGCCTGAGGCTGAAGACAGCTCTGCTGTGAGCCCAGGGTGGGATGAGATGACTGCCTGAGGTCCCTACCAACCCAAGCTATTCTATGAATGTGATTCTCAAAACAATTCTACACTACTGTAAAAACTAGAAGGAACAATCTGTACAAAAGCAAATTTCCTCTGCTCTCTCATCCTCCACTCCGTTAAGATACATTTGGGCAAAGCTACCTTCATCAGTGAGCACTGTCCCAGGTCAGGATTAAACTGTACTTGCTCTATTAAATAGCATACCAAGGAAGAACACCACCTCTGAGACCGGCTGTGACTGAGAAACATCCATCCTTTTCCTAAGCAAAGTACTGTCCCTCTGCTTCCTTGTCACAGAAACTTTCGCTTGAATAAGGAGGGGAAAAAAGTAGAAAAACAGAAAGCATCCCATTTTGAAGGCATCTAGGAGCCTTCAAAAAAACAGAGAACTGGACTAGAAGACTGAACTTTATATATATTTGTTTGTTTGCTTGTTCATTTTCAGCATGTGATACAAAGCTGATAGAGATCTCAAGCCTGATTTTCACTAGGACAACCGAGTTTAAATACAGAAGCATTAGCAGGAGAACAGAAATAAGTGATCAGCCCGACATCCAGGAAAGCCTTCTAGCTAACTGGATAGACCAGAAGCTGTAATTAATCTGGAACTTCACTTTTAAATTAAAGCAAGCATTAATAAAGGAATTGTTCAGAGATTTCTTTACACAATTGCAAGTAGCAGAGAAATGAAGCAAAAGACTGTGCAAGAGGAGCTACTATTCAGCAGAAATAGCTGACGGGACAGTCCTACAAGGCACTATGAAATCATAAATTATAAACTTGCTTAAAGTTACAGCCACAAGGAACTTTATAATGTTATAAGTACAAAACATTAGAAGATCAACTGATCTAGCAATTTGAAACTGTTGGAACTCATGACCAAGAAAAATTCATACCTTACTTAAACAACTAGAACATACTGTGCCAAATTTGTCACTGAGGGTATAGCTGTATTTTGCAGATTTGGAATACTGGTCTCCAACAGGGAGAATGTCTCATACTGGTTTTGATAATGATTGTGAAAGTAGTGAGGTGTTATATCGCTTTTAGACTTTGCAGAATCATTGACAGAGTCACTTCTAATACCTAATGTAAGGACACAGTTATTAATAATCAGAGAAATTCCTTTAATTCTGAGGAAACAGGACAACATCATTGGATTTCTCTCATTCAATTTGTAAGAGCTATTCACCTGCTGACTTTGTGAGTCACCTTCAAAAATCGATGCTTTTCTTACAATATACTCCAAAGTGATATAACTGTGCATATTTTCCCATTTGTATAAGTCATCACTATACCACTACCTCAACACAAAAAACCCCAACCCAAAAACAAACCCAAAGACAATGACTATTATTCATTGTCATTAACTTATTCTTCATCTATGCAGGCAAAAGTCCCAAGACACCAACACAGTCTTGTCTAGTACACAAAAAAGTCCATGGCAGAAATACTAACCTTAAGATCATCCTATATCTGTCCTGTAATCCCCTGCCACTTTCATTATATATCTTCCAATTTCTACAGCAAAAGCTTATTTGATCAGGTAAGTCTGATTTTTCCCCAGAGTAAATACATCCCATATGTTGAATAAATGGGTCAAAAAATAAAAAATATAAAAATTTAAAAATATGAAAAATATAAAATAAGTGTGATGTATGCACCTGAAGGTTCATTTCCTGGTTTTGGCACTTCTATACATGTGAGTGCTTGCAGTGATCGTAATATGATTTTCATTGATTTGGGTTGTGGACATGTCCACACGTGCATATGTGTCAGGGTGGGGGGAGGGGCCGTTGTGTGAATGTGCTTTCCCTTCAGCTTCTAATACCTGGCCCTGTTGTTCATTAGTAAGGCTGAAATCTTAGTTCAGCCTCTTCTGAATATTTACATGTCAGTCTTTGAACTCATGACAATATACTATTTTCTGAATAATCTTGTCTCATTCAATGCACTGGATGCAACTGTCTCCTGGGAAATGCTTTCTGCCTTTTATGAAGTACTGTAAAATGAATGTAGATAGTACAAAATGTAAAGTGTAAAAAATGTAAAATCATGTAGAAAGATATCATTGACCCAGCAGCTTTGCAGCCTGGCACTTAACATAGTCATGAACAAGCTATTAATTCACAGATACTATGACCGTACCCATGAAAAAGCGTCACCAGGAGAAACTGTAAACAACCCACCATAGGGTATCTTCAAATCTAGCCATAAAGACTTCATATCCATGGAAGCAGGTTTAAACTGTCCCAACAGAGAAGAGAGTTACACCTGGGTTTCCAGCAGACTGAAGTACTAAGATATGTCATAAAAGCAGAACATAAATGTCTCAGAAATCTAGACTTTCACTTTCTGGTGTTGAAAAGGCAGCATTACATTTTGGATTAAGCATGCTTGATTGGGCCCAAAATAAAATTGCTCAATGTCTTTTCATATCAAGCTAGAAGCTTTACTTTATGTCTTTGCTTTACTTGATTGTAAATTGTGAATCAAATTCTTGTCTTATATACAAACCTGGAAATGCATATCCAAGGGCAGAATTTGTCCATGTAATATCAAATTAATGTACACTTCTGGTAGAGCACTTTTTTAGATTCTGACATAGAAAGATATATTAACAATTTGCTGCAAAATTTAAAAGAAGCAAAATTGGCTCTTCCCCATTTTGTACAAATGGGACTTGAGCACTGAATCCAATATGAATAGACAAGTTTTAGAAGAACACTGACTTTTAAGCAAAATGTTTCTTTTACATCAGTCATTCCTGATTTGGATTCAGTATGAATTCTTGATATAAGAATCATTATGTATCTCTTCTCATACAATTCATGCTACATAGAAGCAACCTGTCTGTAAACAGACAAAGGATTCAGTGTTAATAAATAGCAAAGTTTTATTTAGAATTTGTGTTTCCTATAAAACAATTTTTAATACAAACAATAATATAAAAGTCTCATAAAATTCAGAAATAAATAAAATACAGTGACTTTGAAACATGCTCATTTTCTTCAAGTGTCAAGAGTAATTCACTCTGTTCTGCATCTGAATTCTAACAGTTCAAGAAGGTTTTGGTGTCTAGGGCCAACAAGTGAAAATGTTGGTCATCACCCTGTAACACCAAAGTTAGACAACATAATTTCTAACTTTTTGCACCCTCTGGCTTTCTAAAATCAATTGTCTGACTTGAAAATTAGGTAAATGTATTTTTTCCTCTCATCTAATCAACTGCACATGAAAATAGATTTTTTAGGAAAAAAACTTATTAAAGCCTGTAATAAGCACTGCCAGTTCACAAAGCTGTGCAACAACTTTCATTTCTATATCACATCTTAATTTTCTGAGGTTTTACTGTTCAGAAGTTCTCTCTGCTCTTTTTCCATTGTTACTTCATGTTATTGAAGAATTCATCACCAAAATTCAAATTAGCTCATCCAATCAAAGTTGATTTATTAATCTAAAATCGCCAGGACTGATCATCCCTCTCTGACAGTGTCTGAGAAAGACAATTACGCATGCATCTAAACCAAGAGAGAGCACGTCCATTTTAGATGTGGTAAGGAGGTAGGGATCAGTGCTAACGCAGCTTTGCCCACGGGTGCAGACGTAGGCCCAGCAGCCTCCCCAGGGCTCTCAGACACCACTGCTCCCAGCCACAGGAACAGCCACCCTCTGGAAGTGCCCCTGAGGGCGCATGGCAGGGAGCAGACCCGTAGGTCACATTGACTTCGAGCTACTCTGCCTTATGGAAACCCACTTCAGGAGCAGGTAGTAACAGCCAGGCTATGTCTGAACGAGAGGATCGTCTAATTCCAACCACATAGTTCACTAAGGCTACTCATTTCATGTCATTATGCAAAATATCACAGAAAGCCAGGGTATTCTGCAATTCACAGGCTCAGAGGGGAAAAAAAAATCAGATGGATCTTTTTAAAAAAAAGGTTAAAAGTTACGGTTATTAGTATACATTTTGACTGAGAAAACAGTCATGTCCAGGACGGCATGTGTGCTTCAGCCTAAATGTGTCTTAAGTCCAGTGAGGCTGATGGACCTTAAGCACTCAAAAGGAAACAACATTGCTTACGAATTTTCCTCTAAAAAATCTGAGTGGTACAAAGGCAGTAGCAGGAGCACATGCCTGGGCCAGATGGAACATCAAATATTCACTCAAAGGGTGCTGCGGACATCCGTTTTGGAACAAAAAATTCAAAGTATCTGGGAAGTTACTGGATGTGACAGATGTTCAGTTGCCATAGAAAATCAAATCCTCTTTACTAAGGTGATTAAATATGTCTGTGGGTGGCTGGTTTTATTGAAAATGTCTGCCTTAGAATCAATGAAGCTTATTTTGCTATATTCTGTATTTGATGTAACCAGATTATTCACTTTTGTTTACCTAAAATGGTCTTGCAGTTTTCCTGGCCATAACACGGCTTCCTGAAAATACCTGTTCATTGAAGTTCTATCAAAATACTGAGAAAAAAGTTGTTGATATTGAACAGAGACCCAAGCTTAGAAACTAATTGTAAAGGTTCTGATAGCATCTCTTTAAATATAGTTATATGATGATACTTTTTTGTGTCATGATAGCAGATAGATCAGGACCCTGATGCTCACAGAAAGTATATAGGTGCTCAAAAAAAAATAATGAAAAAAAACCCTGGAGTGTTGAATCAATTATGTAAGATGTAATTTACTGGAATTACCAACCTCATAACATTGAAAATGCGATCGCTTCTTGTGCTGTGTTGTTCTACTCCTTACACAAAAATTCTCAAATTAATGCCAAAGATTCATGTTTCAACAGAGATGTTGTCATAGTGTGTTAACTGTAAATACATGCAACACAAAAGTACTGCTGTATATAGGGAACATAGGTTCATAAAGAAACATTCATTTTATTTGGCCTTTGTGAAGGTCATCAAGATTTGTGCACTTCTGATAAATAATTCTAACATTGTTCAGACTGTGTGCCTGCAATGTTGGGATCAGAGCAATCCTTATCCCAAATTTGTATCACAAGGTTGCCATAAAATCTATAGATTTCGGACATAAAGTATTGGCAAACAGAGTAGTAACAGAGTTTGCAATTTGTGAACAAATGTTCTTAGACTGTACCATGTGATAATACATCAATATGTCTTAAGCCTGGAGAATAACTCATTCTTTAGTAACTAAATGAACTAAATGAACTAAATAAACTAAAATCAGCTTGTTCTCCATGGTAGAGACCAGAGCACACAGTGCACAAGGACGAATGAGAAAGCAGAGGGCACACAGCACTTCCAGTCTCCCTGGAAATGTTCCTGACTGTTGCAAGACGCTCACACAGGTTTTGGCAAGTGATACACATCTCTTCTATTAATATCCTTTTCTTTGAGAACATTGTAGGATAAATTGCTATACACATGTACATTTTGCTTGAATTTCTAGGCAAATTGATTTCTTTCCTTATTGCTTACCGGTGAAATCTAAACCTAATTTGCTTTTGTTAATGACCCTCATATTTTCATCTGCTCCTGTTACTTCTACTGCTGCTCATTTGGGGAAATGAGCAACAGAAATGTCAGTAAGTAGTCTGAGATCCTTTAGCCAAGTCTTGAGGTTTCTAAGAAATCTATTTTCTTGAAGTCTCATCTCAACAATACTCAGTAAAGCTCCTTACAAACCTCCCCAACTAAGGCTATCTAAGATTTCTAGCATTTTCTACTTTACAAAGAAAACTGTCTTACTTTTAAACAGTTTTCAAAGGGTGTCTGTAACTCAGAAGGTCAAGTCACATTTTGAAAAAAGCTCTCTAAGTGCCTTTAGTCATGTCTGAAAGGAAGATTTAGATTTCTAACTCACTTAAGCTTTTTTTTTAAATATGTCTGTCATCCATCTGAACCTAATTTATCCTATGCTTTCTAACTCTGTAGACATTCATTCCAAGATGTCATCACTCTGTTGTTAGTTTTAAAATAGCTCCGTGTACAAATTTTCTGAGTGCTTTAAAATTTTCTTTCCAGTTTTGAAGTAAATGATTTGTCAGTGCTTCTTTTCAGTCTTTCCCTTTCCATGGCTAAAATTTCAATGAGAAGAATAAAAAGCATTCAGCTTTTTGGGGTTTTTTAAGCACATCATGTATTTACACCATAAGAAATATTTTGTAGTAGATAAGATACACCATAAGAAATAGATGCCTCTATTTTCATGCCTAATAGTAACACAGAAGCTGCTGCGGTTCAAGAAGCACCTTGTAGTTTTTCTTCAAGATCAGAGAGAGGGGTGAAGGGCCATGGAAGCCCTTTCTGCATGTTTCCCAAGATCAGTGCAAAGTCTAGTGGTGCCAGCAGAAGCAACGGCATCATTAGTCCTCCCCTTGAGGGCAATGATGTTTGTGACAGAAGGCTGTGCAACTGTGACAGATACACTCGACCCCCTTTAACCAAACCAGTGGCAGTTTGGTACAGGCTCCAAAGCAGGTAAAGACCTGAGCTGTAGCCGGGCCAAGAACTCCTCAAGGAAACCCACAAAGGAGCAGAGCGACACAGCGAAAGTTGTAGGTAGAAGGAGTATTGTGCATACCTCTCCCATTGTATGCAATTTAACTACGAGCCAACCACTTTATCCCATAAATATGACAGCCTAAGTGAGCCTTCTTTGAGCTCTCCCTGCTAGGCAGTGTGGCTGCATGGTGGTGATCTCCAGCAACAAGATCTTTCACCAATGACAGATTGTTGGACGAGCCCAATTTGAGTTCTCCCTGGACAGCAACTGGACTGCACGCCAGGCAACTCTCCCCCTGAGCAGGGGCACCTCTCGAGATATTAGTCATTTAGCTTAAATAAGTAAGTTTTAAATAGAATGAATCACTTAAAGTTATAAAGTTGTGTGATTCAGTAGGCCGTTTGCTTAGCTTTACTTACTTAGCATGAGTAGCTAGATTTGCTGAAATCTTAGGCCGCAAGCTGTAAACTTTCACTTAGGTTTACTGAACGTGTACCTACTCAGTCAAAACAGGGGCCTCCAGAGCTAGCGTAAATCAGAAGATAAGGAGGCTTCAAGACACCTGCAGCTCGACAAGATAACAAATGGCCTGTCTGGAGACAGTGAAAGAATCTAAGAAGGAGTCAGAAGGTGTCAGGCCAGAATCACTATTGGACCAAAGGGCATGTGGAAGATGTGCGAAGAGAGTGTGAAGAATGCATGAAGGGCAGGTGAATAGTCTGTAAGGGTATAATTGCCCAGGGATTTCTTTGTTCGGGTAGTTCTGTCCTTCCTTTTTGCTTCCTTCCTCTCCTTCTCCTCCCCCTCCCCCCCCCCGCCCCTTCGGGGGCACACAGCGTGAGCTGACCCTGCTGCTGTATCACTCTATTAAATTATTTATTTTTATAAGACTCGATGCCTGAGAGTCTGTTTCAGGAAACCGAGGACTCGAACTTCAGAACGAACTAACACCGGATGCCTGGACAGATCGGTAGGTGATTAATAGCATGCTAAACTTTGAAATCCTAACTAAGTGATACAAAGCATTGATTGTGCACATATAATTCCCTTAGCCATAAACTGTTGACCAAGTCTGGGACTAAGACTGGATCCAGCCGCACCTAGACTCCTCTCTGAGAAGGAGTTTAGAAAGCAAGGGGGTCCATTCTGAAACTCGTGACTCAACGGGAGGTTTTCCTTACCCTTTGAATCTCTTAGATATAAACCATTGACCAGGTCTGAGACTAAGTTTGGATCTAGCCGCACCTAAGCTCCATTAGGAGTTTAGAAAGCAAGAGGGTCCATTCTGAACCTCGTGACTCAACGGGAGGGTCTCCCTTACCTTTTTGCATCTCTGATCTCTGTGCAAATCATTCTAAATTGATTCTAACTCAATTTTCCTTTGTATGTTTCTCCCATGTAGTGTTACCGTAAATTCAGTCGCAAAAGACCCTTACCAATCCAACACACAAGCGTAATAACTATGTGAATATGGTAACCAGTTCCAGGAAATAGAATGAATATGTATGAACATTCCGGGAAACTTGATGAATATGTATATGATATGGTAATATAAGCCTTAGCTGATGAAACACACGGCATGCACGTTGGGTGGAGTGATCCCCCGTGCATCCGGCGCTGTAATAAAGAATACCTGCCTTCTAAAACTTCAAACTAAGTCTTAGAGGGTTCTTTTGTGACCAAATTTACGGTAACATAGTAAGTAATAGAGTGAACTTTGCCATTGAATTCTGTTAAGTCTCACTTTTACAAATTCTTTAAGGATCCTAAATCACTCATCCGTGACAGCAACGCAGTTGATATAGGTGCTGGGCTTGGTTTTGTCAACAGGGATTGGGAGAGAAAAACATGCAGCAGTCCATTCACCACCAGTGTCATTTTTTTGAAACATGTTGGCACCTCTTTAGCAAGTAGGGAGCAGGAAGTGCTGCGTTCAGATGTGCAGCGTTCATTCCTAGCAGAGGTTTGGCTCGGTCCACCAATAGGCATTGGTAGTGCTTTGCATTCTGCTTTCCAACATCCATCAGTAGCAAATGGGCCTGCTACAAATGGTCCTGGTCTCAGCCAGGACCTTTCCCCCTTTTATTGGCAAAATCGGGCTCCGCCACATCTTCACCTTGATTTACCAATGCAAAAAAATGGTTCAAAGGGATTGCCCCATTTTACAGTTTACCATGTAGACCTGAATAGCTTCGGGACCAGCTCTCTCTTTCCCAACATGAAGTAAGGCTTTCGGGAGCCAGGCCTTAGCCCTCCCTCTAAAACAGGCTGAGCTTAAACAGTGCAATGTAGCTCCTAAAGACGTAGCAAGTGCAGAAATAACAGAGCTGCCGTCTAAAGTTTACCTCAAATGTTTCTCCAGGAGATAAGAGTTCTCTCATGAATACTGTGACCATGAAGATCACTGCTATTCAAAACATTTTGAAACATAATGCAAAGCCCCATAGGTAAATTGTATGCAATTATCCATGTATTGGAAAAGTTTTGTTCTGCTTCAGCTGTGTAATCTTACGGTGGTCTCACCGCACTTGCAACTCATTCTGACAATTCCCAATTAACAGTCCCAAGCCTAGCCTCAAGTTCAAGGTTCCATTTCTTTTAAAGGAAAAGAAAAAAATACTCCACGTATATCTCGGATATACTATAAATCACTGTGACGCTGTGTTTTCACCCTTATCACCCAGTATACAGATGCTCTTCTACTTTCTATCTCCATCTTATCTCAAAAAGCACCTGAGGACATGCTGAAGAGCTGTCTGTCCACCAGAAGTATTTTCATGGTTTGTAGAGGGATGATTGAATGTAAAGGTTTTGGGATGAGAGAAAGAAAGCACTTAAACACTCATTCAAATCTGAACAATGAATTCCTTTTGGCAAAATTTTTTTGAAAGTATGATGCAAGGAATTCCATCCTTACATTTTTTAGACAAATAATAATGGGCAAATTGGACAAAACAGTGATTTCCTATAATGTTTTACTCTATGTTCCACTAATAACTTTTCAATTATCATTAAACTACTTCATAATTAGATTGCAAATATACAATAACTTTTACCATGAAAATTACGAGATAATTGTAATTTAATTAGGCTCCACACTCCACATTCCCAAACATACATAAACTGCTTTAGAAAATATCTTATAAAATTAAGTGGTAATATACCTTTTGCTCGGATCCCAAAGTAGGTAGTTTGGAAATAGATATGACAGACTGAGAGACAAGGACATAGAATGAGAATTTCTTCAACAAAAATGCCTTGTCCACCTCTGACAAACCTTTTCTCGTCAGTTGAAAACCTATGTGCTATACGGATATTGCCACTGCCGGAGTGACAACGTAATTGAAAAATGAGTAAGAAAGACAAGCCATCTGAGGGCAGCACCATGGGGGATGATGGTCTCCTCAGACCTCAGTGGTGTCTCACCCCACTGGTGCCAGCAGGCCTTTCCCTCTGTGACGGATCACATTTACAAACAGGGAAGGAACTCAGCACGGAGTCACTTGTTCACGTACTTCAGGGAGCACCTTTGGTTTTTTATGATGTCATCTTAGGGTGGAAGGATTGAAGGCCAAGGATGGGCCTGGAAGAAGATAAGGATGCTGCTGTCAGTCTGATCTATGGGGTTGCTGGGTGCTGACTGTGGCAAACAGGCCAGCTCCCCTCATCACCCACTCCTGTGGGAGCACACGCAGTTCCCTTATGTCTCTTTTCAGTGACTGCTCCAACTCGTTCTGACTTTTTCCGACTTTCTTCTTCTCTCAATCACTTTGCTTATTCTCACTTTAGTTTCCTTCAGCATCTTTGTGAAGCTTTCTTCTCCCATTTCTTTCTATCCTTTCTTCCCCACATGCACTTCCATATCTGCCTTGCTTTTCTGTGTCTCTTTTCTTGCCTCTTTTTCTTGTCACCCACCAATTCCTCCTTGTTGTCCTTCCCATTTTCCTGTTTTCCGTTCCATTACCTTTGAGAGCATGCCACTGTGCTGGATATAATACATTCTGCAACAGGGAGCACCCCATGGAGAAACTACTTTTCATCCTTAGCTGTTAAAGTCATTCCTGCTCCCACTGGCAACACAGTGACTATCCTTTCCACATACTGTCAGTCATATTTTACGTCATCTAAGTTTTGTACACTACTAGCCAGAGTTGTCTATGATCAAAGCATCACACTGCAGACCAGAGGCATGTGTCTGAGCCTCCCTCCCGATCTCTACCTACAGCAGCCCCCAGCCAGCTCACCAGCAAAGGGACAGGGCGTGAGTTGCACCCTCGGCCGGCCAAGGTTAGCCAGCAACACCAGAGCTGGAGACCTGGTCTCCCAGCTGTCCCTACCCAAGACCCAGGGGTCTCCTCCTTTGAAACATGGCCACACCCGAGTGTGTGGATGCTGTATACCTCTCCTAAATTCAGGAGCACTGAGTTCATTTTGACCCCTGCTCTTAGCAGCACAATGTGCTCAGGGCGACTACTGTAATTAGATATGCAGAAAAGTAAGGTCATAAAAACATACAGAGTACATTTAAGCATCTTTCAGCCCCTTTGGCAACAGAAATAATTGTCCTGGCAGAGGACATCAACTAATCCCTGCAGGCCACAGCTGGAGGACTGCCAGGTTGCTGCACCAAGGAAAGGAGGACTGCAGAGGTTGAAATAGCCTGAATAAGCCTGAAAAAAATTCAAGAGAACCTTTACTGTTGCAGGGAAGGTACTTATTGTAATAATAATAGTTTAAAATGGGAGCCTGAATGAATTCTGAGAATACCTTCATGATAACCTACAGGAGAAAAAAAATCATCCTGTGAAAAGCTGATGGAGAAACCTTGGAATGAAAATGTATGAGCTGGGGATTTATGGAAATACTCTGTTGTTTGGGGTTTGGGGTTTTTTTCTTTTTTTTTTTTTTTTGGCATTCCAGTCACTTCTTTGCTGAATGAATGACCAACTCTTAAGATCCACCAATGACAATTTTCCCGAGCCATCTTAGAAATTAGATCATAAACAAACAATAGAATTATTTAAATATGCATCTTTTACTCTTCACAGCAAAGCTAACATAATTCTGCTCATTCTGGTAATAAGCATTTTTTCCCTTACTATCTCAAATATCAAAAAATAATTGATTGACCATGGACTATAGCAGTACTGAAGATCAATTATTCAGTCCGGGGGTCACTGGTTTTATCTATACACTAGAAAACTAGGGACAGTTTATAATTTATTTTAACATTTAAAAATGCAGTATTTTCCTGAACATGCTGCACCTCTAATTAATCTTTGATAAAGTCTTCAAAAAATCACAGGAGGATGTGTAGAATGTTTCACTGCTGCAAAAGCTAATACATTCACTCAGATCATAAGATCTTTAAACTCACTGCAAGATTAATATCGTATTTTAACATAAGGTAGCTCTAGAGGAAGTATTCCACCTCCATTATGTGCCAAGCCTGGCAGCCGTGCCAGGCTTTGCCTTTTAAACGCAGCTGTGTCTTCCCTGAATTGTCTTAATATAAGTTCTGTTCAAAGAGATATTAATCAGACTGGCTAGACTGCTGGGACTTAATGTTTCCACTATCTACTTTTTTATCTAGCCTTATAAACTTTATATTGAGATATAAATTAAGACTTCAAGTGCTCCTATTTGCTTCTCCAACTCCTTGCCTGAGGCTCCCTTTAATTCTAAGCTGTCTGTTGAGCTATACAAATGATGCATGCGAGAATGCCATCAGCTTTGATATGATGTTTATTTCTTCCTGTTAATGAAAAGATTTCCCATTTTTTATGCATATTTCTGGTGGTTTAAGAAAATAACATCTGTGTATTGCTTTAAGGTTCACTATGATGGAAAGGCTTTTTATTAAAACAATATTTTTCTCCAGTTTCAAGATTGGCACTTGCATCCTCTAATTCTGACAGTTTACATTATTTCTCTGCATAATAGGATTGAAGCAGTGGAAGATTAACAGGAGGCAATCTAATTTAATGGTTGCAATTATAGTTGATGAAGGAATGTGTTAATCAGGAAAAATATAACTCTGATGACTTCCTATGTGGAAAAAAACCAGAAAAGAAGGAAAAAATGGAGATGAGAAATCTGTGCTGGGTGAGCTTGCTCATCTGTATATTCACTTTTGTTCTAGAATCTTATTTCAATATAGATATTCTGGCATAAAATTGCATCCTAAAGTACATAGGCTGTCTCAGCCTGATGGCTCAGCCAATAGAAAATGCTGAGGAGTTACTCAAACTTCTTCACTAACACCTGGATAGTTACTGATGGAAGAAAAACACTTCTTACTATATCATCTGTTTAGGCAGGGCTCATGCTTGCGTAGCAGAAATGATCTGTGGGACCACTTCTCCATCTCAGCTGCACTTTGACCCTACAAGTGTACATACGTACATAACAACTTGAGAAAACTGTACCAAGATATTTTTGGCCATTGTTTCCTAAACAGATATAAACTGCAATCTGCCTGATGCTCCAGTACGTAATGTAGCATGCAGCAGGGTATTGCGACCTCATGGACCAGCCACTCTAAAAGAGTTCAGGGAACTGCTGACCCTCTTCCCTCCTTGGGAGTGGTTGAGGGGATGCATTTCCATAAGATAATGTATATGGCATTATTTAGTTATTATCAACGTGACATGGCAGATAATTTAAAGAAATACAACAATTTAATCAAATAGATGTTGACACATGCAGAACACACCTCCTCATTTTTGTCTCATATTTCAGGGAGTGAGGGAGAATGGACTGCCCTTACCCAAAGGATGACCCTTCCTTCCCAGATGTCCTGAGTATCCCCAGCCATTTGCTCCATTCATCCAAACACACAACACAGTGGTACTGCTTCTGCATCCCCCACCCCAGGACAGCAAAGGTCTCAGCTCCTGCAGCACTCCTGCAGGCACCTCGGTGGACCACTGCCTGGTGGACCAGCATCTGCTGTCCTCGTGTGAGACAGCAACTTTCGTCTCCCGGGGCTGGTAATATGAGGTGATTCTCAACTATAAAGCAAAAAACTCCACTTTAGATCAGTTCCTCCCCCCCCCAAAAAAACCCAAACCTTCATTCTGTATTCAGATATATTTATACAAAGTCAATTTGGCCAAAAATTACATTTCTGTCTCAGGGGAAATTTCAGTGAGTGACATAAGAAAAAGAGAAACACACTGTACACAAAATTAACACCTTACATAAATATTTGCTGTAGAACTGCATATTTTTGAGGATTGATTTTATGACTATAAAACCATATCCTCCGTGTGTTATGTATATTCTACTGCACACCTTCAGTGACGTATAACTCTACAGAGCTCTTTCACCAACTAACAGTCTTTGACCCTTGCAAGCAGGAAGACCATCCGTTCCCAGTACCACTCCCAGTTTCAGGAGCAATGTCATGTAGACTTTGGGTCTCCCCTATTTGCCACCCTGTGGGCAAAAGGGATGAGCAGGGACATGCAGTAAGCATGAAAGCATTGCTGTGGCACTGTTTCCTCTCTCTGCCAGCCATGTGGAGTGGTGAGTCCATAGGATTGCTAATGAGAAGTGTGCCAGAAGAAGGACAAAATGGGCCCAGAGCATTGTTCTTCTGAAGCAATTATTCCCCCCTGCCTTTCTTTAGCACCTTAGCTTGGAAATAATACTGCCCTTCAGCATCAGAGGCCTGAAGACCAGAATTAACTTTAACCATCACTTTGTGCTGGGACTATATCTCTTTTTGGCAAAACCTGAGAAGCATCTAATTATTATTACTATTATTGTTATTATCTTTTGAAGGACGTGGAATTAATGGGCTTAATGCTATGAATACTGAATAACCGCTGATTTTAGAAGCGCTGAGTACCCTTTGAGGCAGAACTTTGGCTCTTTATTACTTGCACTACTACAGAAATATTTCTGTCAGCTGGAGAAGCCAAACAAGGACTTGTGTTTCAAGTGACCAACCACCTATTACAAACAGACAAGCTGCAGTGAAATGTTCACAGATAGAAGATTTTTATTCAGTGATTTAGTCATTATTTAGTGAATAGTTATGAATAGCAACTACCTTTGCATGCTTCATGCTCCGTTCACAAACAAACAAGTTAAATACAGTGGATAATATATTCATAACAGGTAACTCCTGCAATTCCTGTTACCTGTTTTTAAACCTGATCATCTTACTGTTTCATAGAAGGGAAATCCTTCTACATAAACAAGTAAGGCTTCAAAAGCTGTGATCTTGCCTTAACAGCAGTATCCAGCATTTTTTTTTTCAATTTGCAGCACTTCAGTTCTCCCACAAGAGAACAACCCAGGCTCAGTCTTCTGAACACAAGCATTTCTGGAAGCAACAAGTTATATCTCATTGCTTTCAGCATATGGCTGGTTTCTGGACCTGGAAGAAAAGAAATAGGATGTAATTTCTAAACTTAGGCATAGAAATAAATAAACAATAAAGTAGAATCTGAAGCAAGATTTCCTTTGGCCTTTGAGTTTTGAAACAAGTATAATCATTAGCCTTTTCTCACAGATGCAACATGTACATATGATTTATTATTGCTGATGGGCAATCCATCATGCTCCTATCTGTCCTCCTCCCTTGAGGTCCTCTCATTTCGAAATGTTCTCCAAGCACTCCCTCTTCTGTGCTTGGCTCAGTCTTCTGCATTTGCTTAACATTTTTTTCTGAGCTAAGATCTTAACTGTTAAAATCAACTCTTAGAGCAATTAATGCCATGGCTCCTTAGAGTTTGAAATATTTGTTGTGCCTTCAGGTTATCTCATTGAAAAACAGACTTTGCAAATCCACTGTAATATAGTAGCCATTTTCCCCTGTTCTCCTAGGAAAGCTGTAATTGTCCTTTCCAATCAGTCTGGAAATGAAACCTGAATACTAATTTATTAGAGGTACTGATCCATATTCATTCAAGATACAGCATAAATAGCAAAAGAATTAATAAAAAAATGAATTTTGATTTCAAGCTCGGTTAGGAAGCTGACATTTAAGAAAAGATGGGTTGTGCATACCTCAATTTTCATCCATGGAATATGTTTTCTTTAAAACTTTACTGTAGAAGACTAAGTCAGCAGATTGTTGCTCTTCTGAGCAATTTTATGTTTGGGAATTCTTGATTTTTTATCAGAAAAAGGAGAAAAAAGATTCTCTTTTGAAAAAAAAATACAGCAAATTGGTTACAGAAATCAAAGTGCACCTCTTACACCTTTGAAATCCATAGAAGAAAAAAAATGCAATGTAACTTGCGAGTTGAAAGATAGTGGCACATCCTAATATGAATAATGACATGAAAAAAGAAAGTAAAGAAATGGAAATGAAAGAAATGAATAGAGGATATAAATGTAAGGGCCATTTGGAACTTTAAAATGAGCTCGCTGGAAATAGAAATGGAAAAATCACTGGACTGGAACATTGAATGACAGGGATGGAAGAGGAAAGTGCGGAGGAAACCTTCCCTCAGTGCGCACACAACTGAAGTGGTTTCAGAAACACTTAAGCAGGAGGATATTAGCTGGCTCAACTCAGGAATTATTTTGAGGTACTAAGGAGAACAGAAAAGGTGATTATAAAAAGGTTCAGCTTTGTGGATAATATTTAAACATTTTCCAGTACTGTAATACACAGCAGGAAAATCTACTGCTATTAGGCTAAACACCGCATAATAAGAGGAAACTTTTCAACAGCTAATGTGGATGGCAAAGGAAAGGGCTTAGGGTAGGTACAAAAACCTGTTCAAGAAGAGAAAGAACTGGGTATTTTACCTAGATGTGAGTTGTGCAATTAGAAGTGATCAAAAACGAACACAGCTTTCCACAGTTGCAATTTTTAGGGATGGGGCAGAGATGGAGAGAGAACAAAAACTAAAATAAAAAAAAATAGGACCAGGTCCAAACCAGCTACTTACAGCTTGTTTAAGAAGTAGAACCAAAGCTGCTGTTTCTACCTCAGAAGCTCCTGACAGAGCTCCTTCTATTTTCTGAGTCATCCCTGTCAGAGCCTGGCTACAGACCCACCCCTGTAACAGCAACAGCAGAGCTGGACATTTCCCACCTGGCCTTCTGTTCCTCTGATCCTACCTTCTTCTCTCCTCAGCCTGGGTGGCCATAGCCGTTTCCCTGGTCCCCCCTGAGACACCAGGCTTGATGGACCTAGCCCAGGGCTAGATGAGAACCATCAAACAAACACAAGTAACAAGTAACATTGGTTGAACAAAATCCAGTTGCATTTTGAGATTTTTCTATGAGTATAAAGAGAAAGATGTAACAAATAGGCAGCATCAGAACTGAGCTTTTCTGTTTAGATAGTATTTCACTGGCAGAAATTCACAGAGTGAGATTAATAAAGACATACCTTAAATTAAAGATATTTTATGCCATGTTTACAGTTACAATTTTGGGCTATTTAATCTGTAATTTGTTTAAACTCAGAGTGACACATGTGAAAGAGGACATATTTGCACTGTGTGTACAGAAACATCTGAGGTACAGAAGACTTTGGGGTACCTACAGATGCACTTGCTCAGGCGTAAAAGGGGCAGAGCTGTGCCTGCCCTAAGACACACAGGCAGGACCCACATCATGACTTGAGATAATGCATCCTGCTGGGATCCTCCTCCCCATGCCAGTTCCTTTCCTTTTGGGCTAGAAGTGCCCCCAGAAGAAGCTGACGCTTCTGACTTAGCTCTTCCTGACAGACTTCCTAGGGCGATTTTTTTGATCACTTTATGAGAAAATTGGGAGCCCCTGTAGGAAGCACTGGGAAGTGAGGAAAGATTAATGTTTCATTGCAGTTCTGGGTATTTGCAGGAGACATCTCTAAAATTACCTTGCGTTATGAGTAGTATCTTTAAATGCTGTGTTAGTAGTGTTCACATCACCAGAGATCAGGAGCAATTTCATTCCTAGACCTTATTACTGATGATCAGATGCAGCAGAGTCTGCATCCCAGAAAAGAGAAAATGCACTGACAGCATCTAAGCATCAAGCAGCAACGTGTTGGCTCAGTCAGCAGCACTAACTTCCCACAGCAGGTTGGCCTCACTTTACTTCTTTCCACCTTCCCCTTCCCCTGCTGAGATCAGGGACATGGGGACCAGGGGACCTGCACCACCTCTCTGTAGCAGGAACAGCCCTTTCCTATGGCAGGTGCTCCTCCCTCCCGGGGACATATGGGATCCCAGCACCATGCTGGGGACAGCTTCCCGAAAGGCCAGGTCTTGAGGCCAAATGAGGTCAGATCATCTCAGCAACAGGTGGAGGGACATGAAAAGGTCATCCCATTCACACCAGAAACAGTGGTTTGGAAGAAACTTGCTGGCCCTGTGATACCTTTTTTTTTTGCAAGCAGTGTTGTGAAAAATTGCAAAGCTATTACTGACCACTACTGTGTCCTCAGGCTTTGTTTCCAGTTTTCTGTCAGTTTGGTTTGTGGATCCTTTTGTCCTTAGAAAATTCCTTGCAACCTATTTATTTGTCCTTAAAAATAAAATACAGGGAGCTGTCCAGCTGAGTAAGTACAATAGCCCATTAGTATGAATATTGTACATGAATTGGCCATCCCACAAAACTTTAGAAATTTTTCTTTCCCTGTTTGATCTCCTGGCTAACTTTCTCTGTATATTTTGTGTTTTACTTCATAGAGTTTAAGGGTTATTTTCAGGGCTCAGCTGGAATTGTCTTAGTTAACATTAAAAAATCTCAGGTACTAATTAACTTATTAGCAAAGTTGAAGAGGCAAAGCCCTTAGATAAGCTCTGTTAAATAATTTTTAACATTAAAATATAATTTCCTATATGTTAGATATAATATCTTCAATATAGCAACACCCAAATAGACCAGTTGAGAAGTTTGATGTGGTAGAATAGAATAGAATAGAATAGAATAGAATAGGACTATTTCAGTTGGAAGGGACCTACAATGATCATCTAGTTCAACTGCCTGACCAATTCAGGGCTGACCAAGTTAAAGCATATTATTAAGGGCATTGTCCAAATGCCTCTTAAACACTGACGGGCTTGGGGCATTGACCACCTCTCTAGGAAGCCCGCTCCAGTGTTTGACCACCCTCTTGGTAAATAAATGCTTCCTAATGTCCAGTCTAAATGTCCAGTTCCTAATGTCCAGTTCTGGTACCAAGGGGTATCCAAGGAAAAGACACACATTTCTAATTGCATCTTTTTTCCCCTTTTTACTTACATTACATACATCAGCTCAGTCTACTTGGCTTATGTTCACTTACAAAACTTTAACAATCTGTACTAATATGTATGTAAAGGAAAAGCTAAAAAAGAGCAACCTAAAACTTGTAGGTATTTTTCACAACTCTTGGTTCTAATTAATTATAAATATTACTTTTGGGTTTTTTTTTTAATCAAGGACACTGAGGCCATTTTTTCGTTCCACTCTGAGCCCTACTCTAAATTAAAATGTCCTTCCTAAAAACGTTTTAGTCAGGACTATCTTTTCCATACGAAATACTAGAAATTTTATGACATATAAGAGCTACGGGATACTATAATATTATATTAATCAACATATTTGGTATTTCTGTTAAGCACCCTGACCAAAGTCTTGATAAGTTTATGTGGAAAAATGAAGAAATAAGCAGAAAAAGCTTAATAGAACATTTTCATATCCAAAAAAGGGGTTTGTTTTTATTTAGTTTTGAACAAGCTCAACTTGCTAACTGTTTAAATTATTGTAATTTTCCAGCCTTTACCAAAAGAGTAAAATGGGAAAATCAGAAGTGCTCTTTCTTCAGATTAAGGTTTTTACTGAAACAGTTCTGTGTGTTTGTACTGATGATGCATAAATGTTGCCTCTAACAGATCAAACTACAGGAGATATTTAAAAGCACTCAGTATTGGCCTAAGTAGTGAATACAATGGAAGAATTTTCCAATAACTTCAATGCCTGAGGACCTAGGTCAATGCCAAGTGCTTTAGAAATTCTTGCTTTCACAACTTTCCCTTCTAATAATTAATGTTTGTGACTTTGGTCACATGGTCATGTGACTTTTTTCACCATGAAAACCAGCACTTCTGCTGCATATTCAACACAATGGCTTGTTTAAATAAGTTTAAATTCATAATTTATTTGAATACATTTTCAAGTTGCTGCATCTCTGGAGCTTATTGGATTTATTTTCCACATAAACCATCGAATACCATGACATCCATGGACTTGAAAACATGCTTCAGTCTCTTAAATCTGATGAAATGCTACCACCACTAGGCATGATTTCTGTCACATACTATCCAGAGCAATGGACTAAGTCAGTCAGCTCCTGAGGACTTTCCCACACCCATATTCTTTTTTGCAGTCATACCTGAGTTTTAATGTTCTTGTTTATGCAACTGTCAAAGCAAAAATCCTCTTGTTATTTCAAAGTTCGTGCAAATGCTCAGAAGTTTTAGTCTTGTATAAAAAGGAAACAAAAACATGTTTTCAAAATACGGTGGAAAGTGGAACACTGCCAGTCTGCACAGCAGCACCCCAATGCCCTCAACTGAGATTTGGTGCCTCTACTCAGCTGGATAACAGTTTTCCATCAATATTGCTGTTTTTAAGAAAATGAAGCATTCCACTAAATGTTTTGTATTTCCTTTAAAAATTGAAAACCAAAAATCAAAATATCTATATTTTGCTGCTGCAAAAATTACATTTTTCAATGGAAAGATGCTTCCAAAACTAACATTTTTTTTCTTAATCTTTCATGGAAACAAAGTTTACTTACTAGCCAGCTTTCTATAAAATTCCTCCTGGAGGTCTACATGTCACAATCTGAAACAACAGATGGGGTAGTGGACAGCAAGTGGGGTCCAGAGAGATGAGGTAATCACCTGCAATGAGCCCTCCATGTCATATCCAGCATTTATCTTGGTCCCAGAGGCCTGGCCACTGGTGATCTCATTTCTCAGAGCAACACGAAGTACCAGCAGTCCCAAAAATGTAAGACAAAATAAGACTCATTCTTCAAGACAAGTCATGGAAGTTTCCAAATGTTTTTCACACACCTGTTTTTCATATTCTTTGATTTGCTGTGTTTTCAGGATGACATAAAAGCATTTCCAGATCACACTGAACAGTTAAAGCAAACAATGGAATGTCCTTTCTTCTTCAGAGATTCCTACTAGGTAGGTGCTTTGCAGGAACATTTTATTTTTGCACAATCAGGCAATAAGGAAAAAAAACCTGAGGTTTTGTGAAGGAGAATTAAAACATCATGTAACAACTCTCATAATAAAGTATTGCCTTCAGTTACTGTGTTGTTTCACAAAATTGCAGTGAAGTGCTACCAACTCTGCTCAACCACTTGAAAAATATAATTATTATTTTCTCATATGCCAGTCATTGGTTTTTCACATTAATATCAAGGACCTGAAATCCATCTTTTTTTTTTTAATGATTATATAAACAATAATATTTGAGAAATTAGAAAACTTAAAGAACTTTACAAATATAAGTGATGTTAAAAGAGAAACATATTTTTTCCAGGCAGAGCCCAGATTTTCAAAAAAGCCAACAAGCCAAGGTAATGTGGTTGCTGTCTCTCCATTTCAAAGCACCAGGGCTGTCACAGACCCCTGTGTCCATGCCTTGCATCGCCTGTCAGAGGGAGCACAATCCACCATGCTGCAGTTAGCGTTGCTTTTAGCAACCCTAGGTGAAGAGATCTCCTGCCTACCTGATCCTTTGAGGGGGGGCTGTACTTTGAAAAGTCGGTTTCCTCAGCAAGAAGCACCATTCATTAGAAGCCCCTGTTTGCCTGTCCTCCAGAAAAGGAAGGAAAGGTGAAAGTATCTGTATGTGCAAAGTTACAGACCCATCTAGCGATAGCATCTGCAAAGTAAATTTACAGTGATTAAAATGTACTGTCTGTGAGTCCCTTCAAGCTCCTGGTCTTTCTTATTACACTCTGGGAGCAGGCATAGGACTGAAATAGAGGAAATGCTATACAAGATAAAAAGGATGGATGGCAGTCCCTTGGCATCACTTAGTTTATTCAGCTAGAGACGCTGAAAGATTATTGTTATAGCAAGACACTGGAAAACAAAATTTTGTGGCTGCAGTTTTTAAATATTGAACAGGAGAAGGGTAAATATGTTCTCTGCTTCTTAAGTCTAAACATGCTCATTCCTTCTGATCTTTTTTCTCTTCCCAGCTTGTGAGGCAAATGAAGTCTGTAAAGGATCTGATCGCATTGGCCATACCTCAGATGTAATCTGCCCAAGGCTGCTGAATATAAGCAGTGTAGCAGAGAAAAAGAAGCCAAATTATTGTCACAGGGCACAGCAGGCCCTGTTCAGCTGGTAGGAAGGTATCTCTTCAGCTAATAGTATGATCCAGGCAAAGAAGCAGCAAACAGACATGCACGTGGATAGAGCATCACATTTTAAAACCATTCAAATCTTACACTAATTTGCTGTGGCCTTTCCAGACCTGGTCATCACATTCCTTGCCTGAATTTTTCTGTCACCACATTTGCTCTATTAAGCCACGCTCGTTGGCTGTTTGCAGCGGACGGAAAGACATTTCACCCTCCCATCCTGTTCTCTTTCCCCGCCTTTTCTGGCACCATGATTCAAAAAGTAGCTTTTCGTTTTCCTTTTAGACATTTTCACAAAGCGTTGGAAGTTGCTCACTGCTAAAACCAGCTCTGTATAAGGCACAGGGCACTGATTCTCCACCGTGCTTGGCCAACGTGTGGTGGCTGTTCATGCACACAAGTTAAACTGGGCACCGTGTTTGGCACCAAGAAAGAAATGTTCTCCCTGCTCAGACAGGTAGGAAATGTTAAAGAATTTTTGCCTCCGTTAGGAAAGAACAGCCTGATTCCTGAAGGGGACCCATGAGTTTGGGGAAAAAAATCCCAACTGCCTCAAAGATCTTGGTTTCTAGCAATGTCCTCGTGCTCTCCTGCTCTCTGCCTCTAGTCCACTATGGGAGTGGGTTTGGCCCTGCCTCATAGCTTGTGCATTTACTGCAAAGTTAAGACAACTCTTATGGTCTATGCTGTTTCTGCAAGAGGTAATAGGGATGCTCTGTGCATCCTTCTGGTTTAAACTTCTACCCATTGCTGCCTGCAGTTGCAGAGGAGTAGACTTACTAACACGTTGTTCCTTCTAGTTTAATATTCTTGTGTAAATGAAAAATGCTTTGGTTTTGAAATCTTGTAATTTTAATCAAATCATAAATTTCTGTTAAATTTATAGCAGTAAGGTATCTGAGGAGCAGGATGATCTTTCTAATCAAAGCAGCAGAAAGAGAAAAATGGAAAACTGGGACATCTCAGCTTCAGAACAGACGTTTCAGCACAACTCCAATTTACATAACAATTTTTCTAAAGGTTTCATTTTCTTTTCAGTGCACAACTAAAACAAATTCGGAGAAAGTTGTTGTGAATAAATAGTTGCCCTTCCTCAGCCTGCTCCAGTTCTTGTCGTCCTGTCAATGCTTGCCAAGGTTTGGCAGCACAAGCTGAGGCTTGGCATGAAGACAGTAAGGAGATCCTTCTTTCTTCTAACTCTGCTAAATTCATGGGCTCATCCTGAGGCTCCTGGAGCCACATGGTGCTGAGAAGGTCACACTCAATAGTGCAAGTTAGGGTGCTAACTTTTCCCCGAAGGCCAGCTATGTCGTCACCAGGGAAGGCTGCTGGAGCCCTTACTGGAGTCTTTGAAGTGCTCTACTAATACGAACCAAGTTGCATTTTATTCTGGACATATTTAGGAGGAAAAACAAAAAAACAAACAAACTTAAAACAGAATAATCACCTCAAAGTATTCTGATGTAATATTGCCAGAATCCACACTGCTCCAATGGACCCCAGCCACTAGATCCCTAATACTTTAAATCACTGAAGTCTGAAAAGACTGCTACTGTCTCGGGGTCTTTCAGAGGTGAAAAACATTTATCTAACATCTCTTGAAAGTTAGAATCCAAAACCCAGCCTGTCCCTGGGATCCTGCTCTCCCTGTCATTGTGCCTCATGGTTTACCTTAAGGGACACCTTAAGGGACAATTACTGAATGCATCATTGCTAGCCTATAAAGATAAAGTGGAAGGAATGAATGTAGATTTAAGACAGAAAACTCACTCAAGGCAATACTCCTCAGCCTCCTTTTCCATGTTATGGAAGAACAATTTGCCAGCGCTTCCTGAAAGTTTCTCCCTCACTTCTCCCCACTAAGTCACAGCAGGATATGTTCTTTATGCCTGACATATCTTATTCTGTTGCTGGTGATCTTCCATTCTTTTCTTTCTTTCTTTCTTCTACAAGGTAGGAAAAATTCATAGGGGACAAACTTCATAAACCCTCAGAGTGCTATGCATGTATGTGTATGTTAAGTTTCATCCTATACAGACTGAAGGTACCTTCTTGCAATTCTTTGTGAGACACTTCTCTTTTTTGTCCTGCTTATTTTCTCAGTTATTACTGATAACCCTGGACTTGTTTACCAGAGCAACTCAATAAGTAAAGCTTTCTTACTGTAACTATACAGGACACCTATGGTACAGAATACGCCTCTTGTTTAGTACGTCAAATATCTTCTGTGTTAATGACAAGGAAGAGAAAGAGTTGCCTGCAAAAATCTCATGTAGTCCTCAAGTAAGAACTACTATATTTAACATACTGCAATAACTGAAAATGCTAGGAAGAGGTTTATGATCCAGGAAAAGGATTTTTAAAAGCCTTTAATCTGATACATCTATTTCCCTATCCTAGTCTGTGCTCGACTCCTATTAAAGTTACATGTAAACTGTGAAAGGAGGTCATACCCCTAAAGGATTATTTTTTATTATATGTCCTCCAAAGTTTCATAAGCTTCATGACTTTTCTTATTAGAATTGTGAAAAGATGTTTAAGTCCATTTCATGTTCTTCTTTAAAATTTTTCTTCATAAATTGAAAGCTTGTAAATTCCTCCCTCCCCCTTCTTTGGAGCTAGTGGTCTTTGAGCAAAATCTTGCTTTCACTGAAAGAGAACTGATGAAAGTGGAATTCTGCTTAGAATTAGAGTTAGAAAGCTTCTGTGAATTTGTGAAATGCCATTTTTATAAGAGGCAGAGAAGGATCTTGGACATTTTTCATGTCCATGGCATGGAGGGGACAAAATTCAGCTGTGGTTGGAAAAGAGGTGTGATTAGTTTTGAGTAAAGGAAGAAAAAGAAAAGAAAAAAATTTGTTCTTAAAAAGGATATATAGTATGCAGAAGAATTAAACTGGATAGGTGGAAAAACTTTCTAATAACTGCAGAGCACTGAAATGACTATTCAAGGTCTTTAGGGAAGTTAGAAAAACATGCAAAAGGAAAAATGAGTCTGCCTGGGTGGGAAACTCTTAATGTCCCTTCCAACATTTTGATTTATGATGTTTATTTCACATAATAAATTTAATTTATCTTGCAAGCTTCACTATGTCTCTTTCATTCTGCCTACGATATTTTTCACTTTTTGTCTTCTTCCAACCAACATCTCAAACTTCCCAGCTGTTCCAGTGAGCTGTTACCTGTTTAGAGGTTTATAATTCACAAAATCTCCTCCTTCCCTTGTTCATCCATGATAACATATTTAAAAGCTTCTTTTATGTGTTAACCAAGCCCAGTATCTCTTAGGACCTGCCACATATATTTGTCTTGGTTGTGCCTGTATTCCACACAAGTAAGTCTTCCCTTCCCTCATGCTGCTGAAAATTACTTGCATCAAAAATAAAATCCAGCCTAACTGTGAAACTGATGTCACAGAACTTCTGGTTTACTCTAGAGAGGTTTTTTCAACCATCCATCTGTGGGCCCTTGGGCAAGTCTCTAGACTACTCCTAAGGGGGGTCTGTGAAAGATAATAAAAGCAAACCAACCTACCTATTGACAGTAGGCTTAACCTCCCTATACAGGGATGTACAAGGAACGTTTTAGGAGACTTGCAAATTGAAAGTGTTTACTCTAGAGTAATACACCTGCAGTTTTAAATTTTCTTTGTGAATACTTTGGTGCAACTTCCATTAGATCTTTAACCTTTACAGCACCTCATGATTTAGTAGGATGGGTACAGTCATGAGACACCAGTAGGCTGGGCAAATTGGATAAGACCAATCCAGATCTTGCAACCTCGATCATGACCAGAAGGCGGCCTTATTTCACACAAGACATTCTGGTTTATGTCAGACGACAGCAGGGAGAAATCCTTTTCCAACAGCCTGAGGCATTAGTTTTCAGCCTGAATCAAAAAATAAATGTAGCACTCAAAATCAACATCTTTACGATGAACCAAACTAAAAAAAAAAAAAAAAAAAAGGTAACATTTGTGCAGGTGTTTATAGCAGATATATGTGAAGCCATAAAGCTGGATTCATGGGGTTAAGTGTATGTCATTCAGCTTTCACTGTTGATAGCCAGGCACCCAGTCCCAGCAAGTTTTCCCAGCTCCCTTTGGGTCATGGAGGGACAGGGGTGGCAGGAGGGCAAGGATGGCTCACCATTGGGAAGTGCTCTGACACCCACCCCAGGGTGAGACAGATGGCAGGTCTTCTTGGCTTTCCTAGACAAGATGCCTGATCTTCTTACAACTGAAGGTATCTGAGATAGAGGCCTCCCATGGCAATAAGAATACCTGACTTTACAGATAAACAAATGCCCAAAATAGCACCATGAAACTGTCTGTGCATCACTACCATTACAGCAACAAGTGTGTGTTTCTGACTGCGCATGGAGATACTAGGACAGTCAGAAGACTGAGGTTTTCAGTCCTATTCTCAAGACTATTATTCATGGAAAACAAGAACCTAATTCTTTCCTGAAACCTGGCTATGCACTGGGCTTACTGAAACATTCAAGAACACACAAAGTAGCAAGATTTTTACATCTGCTGAGTTAAACATTAATAATTTACATCTTCTGGGGCAACAGAAAAATTTAATCTCCAAAAACTCAAGTTTGAAGTTGAACTGTTAAAGTTTTCATGGAGTTTTCAAAGAGATAGCTAACCACCATAATGGTTCTTGAAGAAAAAAACCTCATTTTTTCTTTGAAATAATATTCTTAAAATACACTGCCGTCTCCTAGTCACAATTAAGAATTTTTAAGTATGCCAATTAGACCGTGCCTTGTTCTTAAGAGATTTTGATTGCACTTCTGAGCAAAATGATGTGGGAATCAAGTCAATTCTCAGAAGGGGCTCAAAAGACTTTTAAAATAATTTTTCTGATGTATGAAAGCATAATCTAAATGGAGCTGTGTTTTCACATGAGGTTTTGTTCCTTAATGCATGATGTATTAAACCATACTGCTCATAGCAATAGTCCAAAGAGTTTAAGAGGCACCGAGAAGTTTGTTTAAGAGGTGGTAGCAAAAAAAAAAATTCCTGAATTCTTTCTATAGAGCAAACAACATTGTAAAACTTTTTTTTTTCACCTTTCAGATAACAGCTTTTAACTGCTGATATTTTTGCTTTACATTGCATATAAGCTTAAGCATATGTGAATGCATAGGCACTGTAAGGGTGAATCTTTTCAAGGGCTATTACTGTTCAAACTTTTGCTTTAAGGAGGGAGGGAGGATCAAGAGGGAGAGAAGGACTAATGGCATCAGGAGCTCAGCCTGTCTGGCTACGAGAGAACCTGGAGGTTCAGCAGGTGCGAAGACCACTCTCTCCAGCGAGCACTCCTCCAAAAGGCGGCTCGGGAGGCAGCAGGTCGCAGGACTACCCATCTCCTGGCTGTCAGGACTTCAGAGAACTCTCTGACTTTTTTTTCCACTTGAAGCACAAACTGTTTCCTAGGACCATGCATTATGGGAGAAAATTTCATGCAGTTTACGTGCAAGGCGTAAGGAACATTGCAAGGAAAAGATGTTTATAATCTGTCTACCTGTGTTATATTTAAAATAGCTGGGAGTATGTGGCTTTTTCTTCCTAGGTCCTGTGAATAAAATTCACCAAAGTGAATGAAATACCTGAAAGTGGGTGCAGAATTATAGTACAATATAAATGTCATGAGTCCCATAAAGATATAAGAAATTTTATGGTGACATTGTAATAGGAGGAGGTCATAAAGTCCTTATGCAGCTATTCCATTGTCCCACACATTCCCCTTTGAAGTACAAAGGGTCTCAGAATAGTAAAACACACACAAAAACCTACCTCCTTTACAGACTTAGTCTAAAAAACTCCTTGGTTTTGACTAATTCTTACTAATCGTGCATAACGTCCACTTGTCTTAGCAGTCTCACTGACACCTTGAGCCCACAGGACCCCCTGCTCTCACCAGCTCTCCTCTCGCTGCCTCCTCACTCCACTGCTTCTCCTCAGCCTTACGGCCCACGGTGCTGCAGGTGAGTGACATCATGCCTGGACTTTGGTCTCCATCTCAATTTTCATCAATTCTTAGCCAATCTCTCAGAAAGCTTTTATAATTAATATCAAAATCAATGTGAAAAGTAGAGTTAGCAAATGTTTTGCATGTTGTTCCTCCCGATGTCAAGGTTTCTGACTTAACAGAATAGCCCTGAAAATGTAACACCTTATCCTCTGTAGGAGCATCGAGGGATTTCCCCCAGTAAAAGCCTAACCGGGAAGTAGGCCATAATGGAGTCCTGAAGGATTATAGAAATAATTTTATTATCTTGTGCAAATATTCAGTTGATACTTGCATAAATTTTTAAATTAAACTGCCATTGAAGATTACAAATTAATCTGAATGTATTACTGTGGTCCTAAATGGAAGAGACAGAGAAGATAGATAGGAAATACAAGCTGTCTTGTGCTGAGGATAAGTTTCTGAAATAAAATATCCAGTATCTCACCCCAGAGTGATAAAAAGGACAGCAAAATAGGCAGGAGAATGCTACAGCCCAAACATCTGCTCCTGTTCAAATCTAGGTTATGCTGAGTTTCAGCACAAAAATCTATTAAAAAAAAGAGAGGAGAGCGCCATATGAAACACACAGTATGGGGAAATGGAGTCACAAACTGCCTGCAGTGTCTTAAAAATCTCTCTGTAGAAGCTTTTTCTTCTTTTCATATATTTCCTAATATCTTTTTGCATAAATTGATTAGTACATATAATTTGAAATAATTAAATACATCTGAAATAAATATTAGAACTGAAAACAAGTATGGCTTTAAACCGATCAGGTAATCTACTTAATGATTAATTGATATCATGGTAATACACACACTATAAGACTCTTAATACATATCTTCCCATGTGTGGCAAAAACACATTTGTGTTTTAAGTTGTACATTTATTTCCTGTTCCAGTAAAGATCTACTCTGCTTCCACCCTGAATACGCTGTTCCACTTAAAAATACACTGTGTTCATGTTTGCCTTTGTAACAGACTATGGGTTGATACTTCAGTTCTCTCATCAACTTTCAGATGATCTTTATAAGGAATATAAACGTTTGAGGTTTTCTCCTGAGACCACATTGTCTACATTTAATTACAGATGTAATTTTACCTCATTATTCTGGAACTTGGGTTTTTGGAAACAGTTTTCCAGTTTTTCTCCTTTTCCAGAGCATTTTCATGTGATTATAATTCACATATTTTCCACAACTCCGATCAACAGCATTTTCTTGGAGGTCAATAAAACCCCAAAATCTGTACAATGGAGCTAGCCATTCACATGCAAACGTGAGCAGCACCCCACCACTTCACAACAGAAACAACAAGATCAGTGCCTCTGTTAATCTCCTTTCCCAGTTTATTCGAGTAACATTTCAGTTAATTTATAGACTTTTGCTTGAGGTGACAGATTTGTCCCTGTTAAAGTTTGTGTGGGTGAGTGGCCATGTGGGGGGATGATGTGGTGTGTGCAGAATTTATTTTAGCTTTGAAGGAAAGATAAGTTTAAAAAAAGTGCCTTGTACTAAGTGCTGGTAATGGCAGAAGACAGGACTATTTTTTACCTCCTGTGAGTTGCACTGCTTTGTGTCAGCTTCTGGGAATTTCATCTCCTTAGTCTTGAATTTCCTTCTAGTTACTTGATTTCAGTGTCATGGTGGAATATAATGGTGCCAGAAGCAATCTACTAAGTAGGTTGTGCCAGCCTGCAGGACAACTTGAAACATCAGGGATGAGGCTGGAGCCTGTATCCGTATGGGCAGCCGGCCCCGGCCATGGGGCTAGGCACCCTGGGCAGCCGCCCTGCCTGGCAAAGTCTCCTCTGGACACGAGGTTTAATCCTAACAAGTGAATGGCAGCAACTTAGATTATTGCAGTGACTTTCTGGAAATCACAAATGGCAAAATGAGAGCTATATTTTGTGGATGAAGCCAGGGTTATTTCAGAGCCAGGAGAGGTGGAGCACCTGCCTGGTTCAGATACTCTTGGTGTTATAATGCCTCCTGTTTGGGCAGAAGGGCACACCACCATCTGCTACCCTCTTTAAAAGTTACAGTATCTGCTCTCCAGATGTGTTGCCAGTGCATCTGGCAGCGAGGTGGAGCCCACCCCAGGTCCCTGAATCAGGAGCAGGTGCTGCCACCAGCTGTAGCAGGGTCTCAGAGACATGGCAGGGAGAGCAAAGCACCGGCACCTCCCTCCTGTAAACACCTACAGGAGCCCAAAGCTCTTCCTGATGGACAAATGTGTCTTCTCTGACCTGTGCTACAAGAGAGAACACAGTGAGAAACTATTTTATTTTATATTCTATAAGTTGCTACAATTGTAAGCTGATTAGAAGCTGTGAATATCTTAATTTTCTTCTCAGAGAAGTAAGTAAAAGACCATTTGTAGCCTTTCATTTGCAGGCATTTCAAAAGTACTCAGCTTTACCTGCATGAGCAGTCACACTACAATTCTGCAGGCAGTTTGCAGGCATAAGGGATAGGTACCTGTGTACAGGATCAGCCCCATACTCAGTGTTTGTAGAGCCCTTTTAATGGCAAGGGGTGTCAAGATCTTATGGATAGAGGTGACTTACTAAAAAGGGGTAGAGCTTATTTTCTGTGTTTCACCGATTCATAGCACTGACTGACTGGCTGTCCTTAAAATTAAATGCAATAGAACCCTTAGCCTGAACAAGGACCAGCTGTAGGATTCACATTTCTTAGGATCAGGACATTATTTTTTTATATTGCAGTATCTAATGAAGCTATTTATAGAGTTTTCTGATTAAATGTGAAGTATGTATAGCGATAATAAACCTGTTCAGATACTCACCCCAAAGTTTATTTTCGATCCAAAGTTTATTTAAAACAGAGTGCCAGACAGTCTGTTCTCATGAGATTTCCACTACTATCACTGAATAGTTCCAGTAGTTCTTGATCCTGTCCAGGAAATCCTGCAAGAATTTCTTCTCATGAGACTGAAGTATCTCACATGTGTGTACAGTTCTTATTTTCTTTATACCTGGAAAAATTCTGAACTACAGCTTTGTCACAGAAGTATTCTGACACTTTGAAAGAAAAGAGGATATCTGAACAACATTGAACATGAAAATGTATTCTCTGGGACCTGATAATTTATCCATGACAGAATACTGCACATTACATTTCTTCATGGTTAATAATTAGATACATTTATGAATTCATTTCATCTTGTGAAAAAAGTATTTCTTATTCATGGGTATGCCCTGAATAATTCAGATGAATAAAGTCACACCAGAGGGTTAGAAGACAACTTTTGGTATCAGTTTTGGTCTTGTAAGTCATGCGGTTCTGACGGAGTTTGCTGCACTTTGAAGCATTTGAAAACAGAATTATTAAGACGCAGAAATACCGTATGTAAACAATTTCTATGCTAAGCTCTATTTATTGGTTTAGATAAAAGAGCATTTTCACATTTTTTGTATTAGCAAAAATAGCTATGATATGAAGTGACCTTTCACTACTATGAACTAATAAGTATGGGGGGAAAAAAGCACAATAATTTAATCAGCTGCAGTTATCTGTACTTTCTTGAATCAGACATATGTTGTTATCCCAAATATGAATAAAGATTAGGTGAATGCTCACTTGATGTGCATTGTTTCAGCCTTTCTTAATGAGCAGAATTATTTTCAGTGCAATTAATGATTTCTTCTTTTTAAGATTTTAACAGTAGATAAGAAAATACAACAAAAAGCATCACTCTGCAAGAATGCTGTGACACGTTTTAATTCAATAGCTGTATAGCGCACATGTTCAGGCAACAGCAACATGTTAATAAATCCCGTTAATTCCCTTCCCCCTGAGGTCTTTGCTGACTGTTTGACTGACAAAGTTCTGCTTTTATTAGTTATGACAGATCAGGCTTTGGTTTTCATCTCTCTGGGGAAACATCACACTGTTATTTTAAGGTGAATTGCTCAGTTCAAGTAACGAAACTGCCTTAAGCTCTCAAGACAGTTAATGCAGGGCAGCTTTTTTAGTCAAAAAGCTGAAACTTCACACTTCTCTGACAGTAGGAATATATTGATTATGAAGAAAGCATAAGAGAGCGGATGGGATGGACAAGGATCCTCCTGGGGTTTCAGTCCAAAAGGCCTCGAACAGGAGTGTGAACGTTCTGCTTCCCTGGGCTCCAAAAACATGCACCTCAGAAAGATGAGTGAAGTACTTTGCCTTTCCCCTTCTCTTTTAACTTGTTTAATTTTTATTATTTTTAACATCTTTCCTCTGCAAATGCTTAGACATCCAGCCACTGCAGTGCAGATCGGCACAGCTGGGAAGTCCCAAATCTTGTGGTGTTTCTGCCCTGGCTTTGCTTCCCCCTCCTGCTGTACATGTGCATTTATAGGCTCACCCAAACAGCTGAGCCAGAATATGGAGCTGGAGAATAAAAAAACCAACCTTATCTAATCGTGCCTTTCTGAAAACCCATCTCTCCGAATAAAGAAGTATAGATTGTGCTTCAAATCCAAAAACTGGGGATTACAAAAAGCTGCTCTGGGACAGCTAAGAGAAATGAGATTGCCATTGTACATGACAATGGGCAGACATCAACAGTGAATCAAAGTTGGAAACTTCTGCTCTTTTCTTTTTTAAGACCTGATAAGTTTCAGTCCTCAGTAGCACTGATTAGTTGAAATAATTTTGTGTCCTAGGAAACTTTCGGTATTTTTCTCTTCAGCCTCACTACTGTTTTACTTCACTTTTGTAATACTTAATGTAATAGATTTATAGTGTTTTCCTATTAATACAATTAATAATTAAACAATCAATCCTGTAGAACACCCTGGCACACCCTGATGTTAGCTTTCCACAATTTAAAAAAATGGACTGTGCACATGTCCTTTCACAGCTGAGCCACTTTTAAGGCATTGAAGGTACATTTCTCACCATGGGATCACTTTATAGAGTCTTTTAATGAACTTTATCATTGCCTTTTTTAAGCCTTCACAACTTACATAAACCTTTTTCCCACTAACTTCCATTATTTTCATATGGTCAAAAAATTGTAATAGGTTAGAGGTGGATGGTTTTCTTTTAAAGAAAAAATGCTGCTTTATATCTGAAGTACCACAAATCTCTGAAAGTTTAATAATTTTGGTTTTAAAGATCAATTTTATTGCTGAGATAAGTCTTAATTTTCTGCAGTTCTCTGAAGCAACAGCTCTACTTTTTGAAAACATATATATATAATGTTTTCTAACTTCTTGATCTTCAGCAAGTGAGCTGATTTTAATATCATATTGACCATAAAAAGTAGTGTTATAGTTTATTTATGGGGCAACAGAAATGAGAATGACAACCAGTCTAAGAACAACCATTTGAAATACACTGTAGGAGCATGACACTGCTCTGTTTCACTAGTGAGTGGTGATAGATTCCCTTCCACTGAGTCCTTAATGGCTCATATATGCCTGAATTATTTCAGAAGTTCACTAAAATGTTAATTATGTTTTTAAAAAGCTCTAGCTGCCTCCTGAATGTTAAAGGTCTTTCAAAGTGATAGTTAACAGTCACATCTTCTTGGGGAAATACAATCAAAGCCAGAAATAACAAAAATGCTGCCCAAGCCCTGTGAATCCTCAAAATTACTCATTCATCTTCAAAAATATTTCTAAACATGAAAATCCACTATTACAAAGCTCTTGGCAAAAATCACAAAAAATTTATGCCAGAGCTAAACCAAACTGGTATCTGTCCTGTGCTGACATGCTCCCATCAGCCATCTTTGCCAGTTTTTCCTACTCTAGGACGTGCTATCAGCGGTGTCACAAAGCTTACACAAAAGTGCCTGTATTTTTCTGGTCTATGCAAGAAAAAGAAGTTCCCTTGGAAGCATACACTGTCTGAAGGTGTATCTAAAGTAGTCTCCAGCCAAGTGGGCCAGATGTAGGTAGTCAGGGTGAGTTTTCCTCCTTTAGCCTGTCCAGCTCAGCATTCATGACTAGCTCCCCTCGCTGGTCATCAGGGCTATTAGAGTTCAGGACTGAACTTTCACTCCATAAATAAGGGCTGCAAGAGGCAGAAGTTACAACCTCTGTGTTGTTTTCCTCAAGCACTCCTGAAGCACAGCCACAGCACCTCTTGCATCCTGCATCCTCTCAGCAGAGGGAATATGCGAAGTGGCACCACACAGTTGTGTACCAGTGGCATGCTCAGAACCTGAACCATCTGAGCTATTCCACTCTGACTAGCCCCACATGATGGAAAAACATTAACTGTCATCCCTATGCTCAGTGCTGTTACGAGTACCTAATCTTCTCTTAGATCGATATTTTATGTCAGATTTCACATGGGGTTTGCCCCATTTAAAAGAAGGAGACACTCAAAGAAATTAATAGGGGGCAAAGAATTAGTAATTGGGAGTGGAAAGGTAATACGCTGCGTCAGGGCTTGTTGTTGAGCTCAGATTGTGGTATGTCTGAGAGCAGAAAAATCCCACTCTTGCATGACCAAGGAAAATGTAATCAGCAGCAGCACTGGAAAAAATCTTGCCTAATTACATATTTACACAATAGAGAGAAATGGCATTGGAGTTGTTCCAGGTTTTTGGTTACATAATACATGTTTAACAAAACTGTCTAATTATAACTGCACATATTTACTCAAGAGATAGAAAAGGCTTCAAAGGAGATTTTCCAACCTCCAAGAAAGACTGGGTTTTTTTCAAAACAAGTTTAATCATTTACTACTACCCAACAATCTGTGTCCTCACAGTTTATAAACATATAAACTGAATACTATTTAATATTTAATATTATATAATAATGTTCTTCAAATCTCTTAAGTATCTAGTTTCAGGCAATAATATCTTGGAGCTCAAGGTTGAGGGTGACATTCCTTCTAGAACAGGCAAAAATAGACCACAAAAACAAACACAAGTGCCTCAAAAGTTTCTTTTCTCACAGGGTAACTGCAGAATGCAGCCTTGCCTCCTGAAGGATCAAAATACCTGCATGTATTAACATACAGACATGTGATGGCTTCTTGGCCAACAGAGGTTGTTGTAATGGGGAGTCTCCAAAATAAAAACAAAAAAGAAACATAAGCTGTTAGCACTAGAGCAGAGATAAACAGGAAAAGTCCGTCCTGATGAAAAAAAAAAAAACTTGTGATTTTTAAGCTTCCCTCCCGAGTATGGACAAAAAGGCAAAATCCTGAAATGTACTGACTTCCTAACAGATTTTATTTTGGAAATACGGAAATAACTTTAGAGGACAGGTTGATGGAATGTTTTGTTTTTCTTGAAGCTAAATAAAATCTTTCCCTCCATCCATCCAATGGGCTTCCTGCCCTCCCTGTGCACCCCACTGCATGGTGCAAAGGGCCAGCAGCCTCTCGCTGCAGCCCGGATTTCTGCTCCCTTGGGAGCAGAGGCCTTGGGACCTCATCCCCAATTGCCTCTTCTCCACCTGCTCCTTCTCCTCGGTGACTCCTCCTGGGCTCAGCCAGCAGGACGCAGAAGCCAGTGTGTCCTCCTCAGTGCTGGCATGCTGGGAAAACTGCACCCCAGCTTTGAGGACAGAACACTTCCAGCCCGGGAGGAAAGTGGGGTGCCAACGTAGGGTAAGACAGAGGTTGCCTCACCACCTGGGGATTCAGGAGGCACTGAGGGCCCAAGGAGAACCAGGCATCCTGCCCTTTGTCTAGCTTTCCCTGCCTGATTCCCACTGTAAAATTCACAAGGACCAACCAATCTCTGCAGAATGTCTCATTTCCATGGAAGCAGTATTTTCTGGTGTGAGAACTGCTCTATCAATGATTCCTCTTTTTTTTCGACCATCTCTAACTCTGAGGTGAATTTAATGAGGTTTTGTAGCAGCATCACGTCCTCAGCACATCAAGCATGGAGAGAAAGCTGCACCACTGGCTCATCAGATGCAATGCAAAATATCTCAGCACAGCAGGGCTTTGGAAGAAGCTCAGGGAACAAGTGACTCTACTGCTTGTACTTTCTGTCATGACAAACCCCCAGCCGACCAGCAACTTCATTTTGTTAGTACAAAAACACTCTGCAGTCACCAGGACTTCCACACAAGTGACAGAGTTAGACATAAAATCAAAATCCTTCTTCTCCCCGAATGTGTACAATAAAGTAGTGTCTTCAAAGACAGTAATAACAGCAGTGGTACCCAGGCCTGAGATGACGTGTCCTGCATGTCCTCACCATAGACCAGAGACAAACTATATCCAAGACAGAAGAAAACTCCCTTTTGCAGAAGTCATTAGCAAGTCCAGGTCTTGTTTTAATAGATGCACCTCCCTCCCACTTATCTTTACTTTTTGCACTCCTTTTAAATATGTTAAATATCCAAATACATTATCAGGCAGAGAAGGATATTACATGAATGCCTGTTTTTAATCTGTGACAAATACATTATGTATAATAGCTTCCTTTTAATATTTCATAATCACCTTCATTTAATAATTGATCTGAGTCTAATTTGTAATGCTCATTACTCATATGAATTTAAAATGTTTTTCATCTCACACTATAGTTCCAGCACAGGCAAAGACCGGAGCTGCAACTGCTCACGTTGTGTTAATCAGGAGCTGGAGCCTGAAAAGCAGCACAGGTGCAGGGCGAGAAGCACGTCCCTTCCCTGGGAATGCTGAAGGACAGAAATTGCTTCTCCTGAGCAGCACTGAAGTGTGCTGAGTGTATGTCAACAAAGTGAAGGGCATGTCTCGTGCTATCTGTTCAACTGCACTGTCACTGCCAGTTCAAGCATGTCTTTCACTGTGTTGACATGCATGACAAATTGCAGAAAAAGCTCTGACTGCTAATATTTTCTTCCTGCATCCCAGCTTTCGGTGGCGGTAAAATACAGTTAAGCCTGATGAAAGGGTTACACTCTTGAATGCTTGTTAGATATGCAATGTTTTGCTGTGTACATTCAGATGATCTGTCATGGAATAACCCTGCTCATAATTTAGAGTCCTGCAAGTGATGCTTTTCATATTCAATCTATTGTAATATTTACCACTGAAGAAGTCAAAGGATTTTTTTTCTTACATTGTAATATTATGACATGTCAACAAACTATTAGTACCTGTGAGGGTCTGTGGGCTGAATTGTAGTCGACTGTCGTCCGTTTTTCTTGCTGCAACTTGTTTCTGTAGCACAAAATATGCCACAGTGTTTCAACTGACACAACAGTTGAATTACCCAGGGGTTGACAGACAGACAAACCCAAGGAAACCAGCAATTAGGCATACAACAAGCAAATATTGGTGGAGTTATTTTAATTTGTAGAAACTATGAAACAAAAAATGTGGGAAACACATTTTAACAGCTGTGAAGTCATACTCTCACAGGAGAAGTGTGGACTTTTCCAACCCTCAGGATGTGTCAACAGAAGTCTTGCAATCTACATTACCCAAGCAGTAACAGGTCACAATAAGCACGAAAGAAAACCCAAGGTGAGGTGACACTGTAAGACTAAGATTAAAGTTCCTGCTGTAGCAGACAGACAGACAGGTGGACAGACACTGCCTGACACAGCGTGCTGCACCTGTGTTAGGTTCTGGATGGGGCTGCCTCCCTTCTCTACTACTCTGAAATACCTCAGATCTCACCCAGAGCTACTTGAGGTGAAGCCTCCCCTGAAAATAATGGGTCTTGTTTTAACAAACTATGTGTGAAACTATGTAAACTGTTGGGGTTTTTTTATTATATTCTTGTTTGTGTCTGTTACAGTGGTTCTTTTTTATCCAAATTCAGTCTTTTAAATTTATTTTTTCTTCAAGTACAAGTTCTTTGGAGCAGGAATTGCTTCTTCACATGTGAAGGTAAAACACCTCAGGCATTGAGTCCCAGAGTTTTGAGGGAGGCTTATTGCATCATCAATACAACCATTTTCAAGCATAGAAATCCATTGGTCATGTAACATTTAAAAACAAGTATTTTGGTACTCTCCATCCTTCCTTCTGGGGAAAGACTCTACTGGGAAACGAAGAGGAAAGAAAGGTTCGTTGAAGCAGCAAAACTCTGGTCTACCTTCTTCCTCCTCCTGTTCTGTGTCAGGGCCAAAGCCCTTCTGAGCAAACTTGTGGTATTACCCACACATGTATGGTATGTGCATGAAAACATAATAATTTCCAGAATGGGATAATATGCATGTTTTTTTCCAGCACCAAAAATTAGCAATCAGGACCAATGGTGCTTGACCCAAGCAGTACTGGCAGTACTTGCATCTTTTAAGAGCCCAAGCCATGTTCCCCTCCCAGGAATTTCCTTTTTCTGTGCTGATCACCTGCTTTCATCTGGTCCTAGTAACTCTGCGTGGCAACTGTGTTCGTTACATATAAAAGACCAAGAAAATTCTCGCTGTACTTTAGATTGTCTGACAGTGTAATCAGCACTGGCCTGAGCTAGGAGTGCGACCAGCTCATGACTCCTCTGTCATCAGCCCTGACCTGGGCACCTCCATTAGATCCTCCAAAACAGCTGAGATGATAGATAGATCTGAAAATGCGGTTAGGTGTTCACTGGGATTTAAATGCCAAAGATGATAAGAATGTTTCATGGGATTTCCAAAATGCCCTGGCTCTAAAAGTCTTGTGCCGATCCGTCTCTTTTGTTTAAGTGCATTCTTGACCTGGGTTGTGTGTTTGGGTTGCTAACATAAAACTTAGAAAGTGAATAACCTCCAATGCTGAATATGCATAGATGAATCCCACTGTTTCTGTGTGCAGTGCATAGCACTTCCAGATGGCTTTGATGCATACTTAATGTTTATTATGTTTTCTAAAATAATTTGATTCAGTTTAAAAAATTATTACTAAGTGTCTAAAAAGAGAGAGGAAACAAACAAACACACGACCAAAATGTTTCAAAAAGCTAAGTAATTGTTTGTAATTGCTATTCAGGGATATTTGTTTTCACCTGTGGTAAAATATTTTTGTTGTGTGCTCTCCAACAAGTATTTTGGAAAGCAGCACCCAGAACAAGGTGTTCCTACTCAATGTTTGAACTCCTGGCAAAAAGGGAATAGGCAGTAGGAAGTGCTTAAAAATAGAGGAGGTAAACAACGTTCACCAGCCTGCCAGAACGCACGCATTCAAATCAGTTTGCTAAAGCTGATGATTTCCCAGTAAGACTGTCTTTATTTATTTTTGAGGTCTGCCTGTTGATATATAGTAAAAGATCTCCAAAGCACCTAAATGTTCTATTCAGAACATTATCTGTTCATGCCTAGCTGCTATGGCATCTTGTTGACTTCAGAGAGAGGCGGTAGTTATCAGCCCTGAGCAGCAGAAGGTCTCAGTTTTTTGTCATTCCCGCATACAGTACCATGCCTTCATACAGTAGTTGCTCCATTCAAGGTAAATTTGCAGGAGATGGTGTGAATATTGGATTAAATTACTTGGGAGCTTGAACTTCATTGCAACCCAGTAGGAACTAAGTTCTTGCCACTTATCACCCAAGTTAGTCAGGCATCTGTCTAACTCCTGTGAATTTCAGTAAAAGTTAGACATGGAAGTCTTTTTACGGGGCTGGATCTGAAGTCTTGCAGCATCTACAAATCTGTGTTTCAGTGTCTAAGTCACCCAAGAAGAAACTGTATTTAAGACTTAAAGACTTTCAGTCCTTCTACTCTTGATCTCCAAATGTTGTGATAGCCTGTGAAACTACTGAAAGTCTGTTGAAAAAAAGTGGACAAAACAATTTGCTTTGAAATGTAACATGAAGTAAAATTCAGCTTGTTTCAGGTGCACCAAAACAATCTTCACATAATCATTACAATTTAATTCAAATTTCTTTTGCACCCCTCAAACTGCATTTGATGTTTGAGGTGATTTTCCCTTTTTCACCTATAAAAGGAAAAAGGTTATTCATGAGGCTGACATTTGCAGGTTTTCCCTTTAGACTTCCAGGATCTTAGTAAATCTCAAAGCTGGTTTTGTAGCTCACCTGGGGATGCCTCTCTCATGACCTCTGAACTCAAACAGTCTATCCAATGTCTTTGACTCATAGTCTTGAGCATTTGCAGAAAGCCAGTGTCAGATTTTCCTCAATGGTAAAGTAGCTATCAGCAGATTCAAGGCCCTAGGAAGAAATCCTTTGGAAAGGATCGCAGTGAAGTATAGATGAATACAGGCAGAGTAAGAGTGCTGAGGCAACAAATACGGGATGTAGTCTCGAATAATGGGCTGTGTCAGAAGACCCCTTTGGGAAGCTCACAGTCAGCACAGGTTAGAGAAGCCTTCAGAAACTTATCAAACAGCATTTCACACAGCCAGGAGGAAAAGCAAGGTATAGGAGGTGATTTAAAGCTGGTCCCTCTGAGCTGTGCTATGCACTCAAAACCTGCCAATCTCAGCCTCTGTGTTTAGCTGAGGTCATTAATTATTTGTTCTTAATTTCACCTCCACACATGAATGTTTTCATAAGTTCCAATACTGAGAAAAGGTTTGTTTATATTTCTCCCCATAGCAAATATTTCATTGCTGCTAATTCTGTGTATAGGTGGAAAATATTACATTATTTTGATTCCACAAGCTGCATTTTCCTTCCTGCTAGAAAGCCCTCAGGACTATGCAAACACAGTAGCAAAAGTTGAAACATTTTTGCTCCCCAGTATGAGACTGGCAGGCTACACAGTTAGCAACTCCTCATAACTATACTGCAGAAGCCAAATTTTCCCAATTCCTCAGTCATCCTGGATATATCCACTGCATTAAAAAAAAAATCAGAAGATGAAAGAAAATGAAGGTGAAAAAAGAAGGTGAAAGGCAGCCAGCTTTTTAGTAGAATCATAAGCAAAAGTCTCTACTTCTCAAGAATTTTCAGTGAACCAAATGCAAGTGAAAGGATCAGGGGTAGAGCAGTTTTCCCATTTGTTCAGCTCTCACCTAGGGATTTCGATCCCTGCAAGTCCAAGGAGCATTGCAATACGTTTTAAGGTGTATTGTCATTTTGAGTCATTATTTACACCAAAGCAAAATAAAACAAACAGGGTAATTAGCATTTCCCATGTGTCAACTATTCCATATACCTCCCATTGCATGAGGATTTCCTTCACGTTACTCTTTTTCTGCCTCTTAACAGGTTGTAATTTAGCAAGGTCTTTCAGTGTGAAAATTGTCCTGTATGCTTAAATTCCATATTTCCCCAGTATTTTGGAGAATAAGTCAATGCCTGAAGAGCTCTGCTTAAGCACATGCTGAAAATTAAGTCTGTGCTATAGTGTTTTACTGAATCAACATCTGCATTTGACCCATGTCCCCATGTCTCTGTCCTAAAGCCATTGGGAAGTAAGCACTCACATCACTTGAGTTTTTTCAAATACGTTACATCAGAAGTCTGACTTACTGTCTCTCAAAGCATTTTGCTCAACATTTTAATCTTTTTTCAGTCTCTCCAATCTTTCCTATGTAATGGAAGCAAAAGCTCATGATTTATTTCACGTACTGACTCACCAGTGCTATGAAAGCTACGCTATTTTCTCCCATGTTCCACACAGGATCCAGAACATCTGTCTTACACTTAGGGGGTGTGTGTGTGGGGGTATTATCTCCAGGTGTTCCTTGCCGGTTTCAGGGTACCCATCTTCTAATTTTTGATGGTATTTGTTTCCTCCTCAGTATTTATCACAAATGTATGCCATGTTCTTGCATTGTACTATTCTGACCTCTTTACGTGTCCTTGCGGTTTAACTTTCTTCTGTCTATTTGCTGATACTCTTATTTTGATGTAACTGACAAATTCAATCAATGTCAAATGTAACCACTCTTTTAAAATAATCACAAGAGCTTAAATACTAAGGGTCATAATACTGTTCCCTGCATTAACCTCAGCTCTCTGTCTGTCAAAGAGTTTCTAATCTATTATGTGATACTGGATGCTTTGATTCCATCATAAATCAATAATGTAGCACTAGAGCACATGCATTATGGAATTTCACATGTAAGGAAACATGCTTCAGGGTTTTTTTTTTAACTATATCTATCAGAAGACGTTATACTTATTTGTTGTGCAATAAAGGCATATTTTTTGCTATTCAGAATCATAGTCCTATTATAAATATCCATATAGGACCCATTTCAGACCTTACCAAAATCAGTACACTAGCTGACTAAACAGGATTGTTATTAGTATCATATTTGTGTTTTTTCATATGCTCAGACATTTATGAGCTAAACCTTGGATGTGTCCATGCAGAGTACTATATGGAAATATCTAGGCAAGTTTCTTCAAGCCAGCTCAACAACCAAAAGTAGGTACATTAGTACAGTTATTGAGTTTGGATAACTCAGCCAAAAGGCAGTAAATATAAGGGCACAGTCATAGAATCATAGAATCGTAAAATGGTTTGGGTTGGAAGGGACCTTCAGAGATCATCTAGTCTAACCCCCCTGCCAGGGGCAGGGACATCTTGCACTAGATCAGGTTGCTCAAAGCCCCAACCTGACTTTTAATACTTCCAGGGATGGGGCATCCACAACTTCTCTGGGCAGCCTGTTCCTGTGTCTCACCACCACCCTCATCGTAAAAAATTTCTTCTGTATATCCAGTCTAAATCTACACTCTTTCAGTCTAAAATCATTGCCCATTGTCCTGTCACTACAGGCCCTTGTAAAAAGTCTCTCTCCATGCCCTCTTTATATATTGAAAGGCCACAATAAGGTCTGCCCGGAGCCTTCTCTTCTCCAGGCTGAACAACCCCGACTCTCTCAACCTTTCTTCATAGGAGAGGTGTTCCATCCCTTTCATCGTTTTCATGGTCCTCCTCTGGACACGCTCTAACAGATCCATATCTTTCCTGTACTGGGGACCTCAGAGTTGGATGTAGTACTCCAGGTGGGGTCTCATGAGAGTAGAGGGGCAGAATCACCTCCCTCAATCTGCTGGCCACACTTCTTTTGATGCAGCCCAGGATACACTTGGCTTTCTGGGCTGCAAGTGCATATTGCCACCTCATGTTCAATTTTACGTCTACCAGTATCCTCAAGTCCTTCTCTGCAGGGCTCCTCTCAATCAAATGGTCACCCAGTTTGTATTGATATTGGGGAATGTCCTGACCCAGGTGCAGGACCTTGTACTTGGCCTTCTTGTATGCAGTCATGCATTCATTTCTGTAAGAGCTCTGTTCATTACCTTTGACAAGTATTAGTGACCCTGTTTTACTTTGTATTGAGATGGACTAGAAGCACTCCCACAATCAAGTGCTCCATTTCATCTGAGGAGTGGCAATGTCACAGCTGGGTCTAAAGTGCCTGTGCTTTTAGCTCAAGCAGAGCATCAAGAAGACAGTTTATGGTACACAAATGCTTTGAAAAGAGATAGTTCAGCTATCTCTGCATGACAATGCACTATGCTAAATGCCTATACCTATTGCAGTCAGTACTTCCATGGATTCCCATCTTCTGTAATTAGCTGCATGTGTGTTGCATGTAGTTCTCATACAAAAATTGATACCTTTTGAGAGTGAAGGGGGAAGGGGAGCAAGAAGAGGGCAGATTCAAGAAGCTGTCCAGATTTCAGTACTTTCCTCAGAGAAAATTCAAAAATTCGCTTTGGACTAGAGGAGCTTATTCAGCCAGTGCTACTCTTAACAAATTCTTGTTTTTGCTAAAACCAGAATGATTATGCAATGAAAAGAACAGAAACGGACTTTGTTTAAAATATCTTATCTACACTTCCAAAGCACAAGCTCAAACAAGGACTTTTCAGTTCAGGTCAACTAGTGATCCCATAACAGCAAAGCTGACTGTCTGAGTGCCAGCAGGAGCCAGGGCCGCCTTCTCTTTAAGTATCTGGATCGGCTTCCATACTCACCCATGCCTCTCCTGGCCTTTCAGGCAGCTGACAAGTGCATTAATCCTTCAAGATGAACTTTCCATACCGTTTCCACAACAGCACAACCACAATTGCCATTTGTGCCTGAGCCCCATCACTACTGTCCTCTTCTTGCCCCTGGGAGTCCTTCTGCCTTCAAGTCTGCCATAAACATAAATCAGTTTTTTCATTTAGGCTACAATAATTTCCCTTCAGCATTCATAGAGTCCTGTCATCTCATCCTACTCTCCATCCCTGCCAAATTCTTGGCAAAATACTGAGGTAAATAATGAGTTAATGCAATGTTGTTATTGCAAATTATTTACTATTTTTTTAGCTTTAAAGAAAATGCTGCCAGATCATTATGTGCTGTTAAATGCTTTGTATTTCTCTGTTTGAGCCATACAATCATATTCACGTCTGGTAAAATCAGTTAATTTCAATATAATCATACCTGGAGGGAGGTTGGACCATGATGTTCATTTTTACTTACTTGAGATTTCTTGTTTCCTCAATCAATATTCCTCCTTATTGAACATTTGAATATAAAATTATATAATATTTTTATTTTTACAATTCTTCATTGAGTGAATAGTGTCCTTGTTAGGGGCACTTTTGTTTTGCTCTTCTTTGTCATGTATGTGAGACGTTCCTTATTCAGTATTTCTTAAGCAACGTAGGAGAAACTGTATTTGCTCACGATCTGTATTTGCTCAACTGTATTTGCCCAAAGCTCACGATCTGGGGCACAGCACTGCCACAGAAAGGGTGCCAGAAAGAGAAGGAGTGGAACCAAGAGAAAGGAGTGAAAAGATCTACCTCCTCTTGCTGTCAAGGATACCAGTGGGCCTGAGACGTTATCTTTAATGTCTCTCATACATATCACAGCCCCTAGAGATGGACCTGAAATGGTGATTTGGAGCTTAGAAGAACACTAATGAATTGAGTCTCTGAGCTCTGCTGGTCTTATGTAATTGACTTCTCTGCAGCCTTGCTCGTTATCATCATAGCAGCTCTACCTTACACAATGTCTGCTACTCTTCATGTGGACTGATAACTTTTACACTGTGATTGCTTAGAAGAGAACAATTGTGAGAACTCAGCATTTTGACAGTGTAGGGTAAAAGTCAGACACAGCAAGGTCTGAAGTGCAATAAGATTTTTTACAGCATCTACCTTGTTTTCAGTCCATAGAGATACAGGAGATGGGGGGTGCAAGGGGTGGGGACAGAGTGCAATGTGCCTTCTGCTCAGCTTGTAGGTGAAAGCAATCTCTCCATTGAGGAGGGAGGGGGCAGAAAGCCACACCACCACTTCCACTGACAACAGGGAAAATGGGGACATAAGGCAATGTGGAAAAGGTTGAACAATTTTCCTTATCTTCTCTAAAACGCACGCTGTGGCAAAGTCTGTCTCAAGTTCCTCAACAAAAGCTATCAAAATTAAGAGATAGCTTAAGTCCTTAAGAAATGCTGCAGTTAGCACCTCTCTCTGCACCACTCAGGAGTCTGGTGGGAGGTGGCAATATGTGACTGGATCCCAGTTAACACCTTGATTTTGGGGTAAGAGGTGGTAAAACAGTATTCACCACACAAACTCCAGAGCATTTCTTATTCTGCTTCACCTTCTTGAGCTAGCTCCCATGTGAAAGGTAACACACATTAGAGGTTACTGCAGGTGCACGGTCTTGAAAAGGGGTGCTTGGCCAAGCGTCATGGTGTTGCCAATCCTCATGATTTTTCTTTATGCTCAGGCCAAACAAGTAGGCTTTCACACATGTAGCTCCCATCTAGTCCCATGTAAGATCTTTTTTGGACACTGTTCTGCCCAAAGTTACTCCTCACACTAGAGCACTGCTGGCATACTTGACAAAATCCCTTTTTTCTTTCCTGAAGAGGTGTTGTCCTGGTTTCGGCTGGGATAGAGTTAATTTTCTTCTTAGTAGCTGGTACAGTGCTGTGTTTTGGATTTAGGGTGAGAATGATGTTGACAACACTCTGATGTTTTAGTTGTTGCTAAGTAGCGCTTATCTTAAGCCAGGGACTTTTCAGTTTCCCATGCTCTGCCAGCAAGCAGGTGTGCAAGAAGCTGGGAGGGAGCATAGCCAGGGCAGCTGACCTGACCTAGCCAAAGGGGTATTCCATACCATGGAACATCATGCTCAGTATATAAACAGGGGGGAGTTGGGCGGGAGGCGCGGATCGCTGCTCGGGCATCGGTCAGCAGGTGGTGAGCAATTGCATTCTGCATCACTGCGTTTTTTTCTTTGTTTTTTCTTTCTTTTTTTTCCCTCTTTTTTTTTTTGTTATATTCCTTTTCTTTATTATTATTATTATGTTTCATTATTATTATTGTTAGTATTATATTTTACTTTAGTTATTAAACCGTTCTTATCTCAACCCACAAGTTTACCTTTTTTCCTGATTCTCCTCCCCATCCCACTGGGAGTGGCGGGGAATGAGGGAGCGGCTGTGTGGAGTTTCGCTGCTGGCTGGGGTTAAACCATGACAGGTGTGCAGAAATGTCTGTAATATTTGTTACAATTAAGGTGAAGCCCTCCATTTATTAGGTTAAGGGATGCCTAGTAAGGGTTAATCCAAGCATACGGGGCTGAAGAGTGATGCCTGCAAATGTGGAATTTTCCACTTACTAGAATTGTTGTGGCTGGACCAAATTGGATTTTTACTGTTTTGGGGAAGTCAGGAAGGCTCTAAGGTAAGAGTCTCCTAAAGAATGTCACTAGGACAGTTCGACCTTAGAGAAAACAGTTGCGCGAAACCATAACGATAAAGAAATTTTAAAACAAGCGCCTCAACCAAAACAGACTACCCTTGAAGGACATGATATACATGATCTCAGAACTGAGTATGCACAAAAACAGAGGTCAGCCAGCGGACACAGTGAGGAAGAGTATATCCTTCATCCAGAGACCCCTGACAACCACCCGGAGACATAAACAGGCATGCGCAAGAGACATTTGCATATGATAATGAGTTCCCGGAAATCTGATGAATATGTATAATGAGTTCCCGGAAATCTGATGAATATGTATGTATAAGCTTGTATATAAACTATGCAATTAACCTGACCGGACACACACAATAGGAGGAGATATCCCCTGTGTGTCCAGCGCTGCAATAAAGAATACCTGCTTAATAGTCCCTAGACTATTGAGTCTTTGATTTGAGCCTTTCACGGCAACAAGAGGAAGACAGACAGTACATGCAGTTGACCATTTTCCACAGATAAAACAAAACAAATTTGTAGTTCCTCCTCTTTCATTTTAATTTCAGTGATTATTTGGGTTATGGAGTTGCAAAGCAAGAGCTTGGAGTAACAGTCTGTTTGGGGTACATCTTACTAACATTCTTTTCTGCAAATCACTCAGGGCTACAAGATCTCAGGGTATTTGTCCCACCATTTCTGTCTTTGAACATTTGTATTTTACTGCTAAAACCAGCCCCAACCACAGGTTGTCAGCCTTCATGAGCAAAGAAAACCAAAAGAGATTCTTCTGGTTCTTTGGGGCTGTGATTCCTGCCTGCTTTTGGATGATAGCCATTTGCTATCTCTGTGGAAGATCACAGTAGTCCATTGCTGAAGAAATTCTTTGGAATTTGGTGAACCAGTTGTCTCCTAACTTGCCACTGCACACAAGAGACCAACCTGCATTTCCTTTGCCATTTTGGGGTTAGTATGTGACTCACCAAGGTATCTTTCCATTGAAAAATGGGTCTTAGAAATGTGCAGTGAGCAAGCTCAGTCTGCATGAGTATGTCAAGTATGGATTGAGCAATAAGTCCTCTAGCCACGATGGCAGGCCATGGTGCATGAGAAGTGCCATATTCTACAGGCAGATTTTTCAGGGATGATAGAGTACATCTCTCCCACTATGCAATTTATCTATATGCCCAGCCTCAAGGAAAGTTTTGTAAACTATCTAGGAAACTTTCCTGGGATAGGATGAGACACTTCTATGTGGCAGGTGCCCAAGGCTATGTAAGGTGGCATTACCTCACACTTTTCTACTTACATTTTTTACTTTATACACCAACACTAAAGGAGAGAGACGAGGAAGGAATCTCCCTAAGAAGCTGGAGAAAGGACTTGGTGGATTCAAGGTCTGGTTCAGCCTTTCAAATACGGGAATTAAGTTCTAATAGGAAGATGATTCTAAAGGAATCATCTCAAGGATTCAAAAGGAAAAGCTGAATTGCACTTCTTGAGTTAGCCTGAGAACAATTCCCAGGTGGGTTAGACTAACAAAGCTACAAATTAGTAAAATCATATCCCTTGTAATCTTTTCTCCTGTGTGCCAAGGCAATGAGTTTTGTCCTGTCAACCAGCTGTCTGTCAGATACATATGTTCTCTTTTAATGCAATTACACAGAGCTTTGGATATGACTTGTTGTTATGTATTTTTATTGGATAAGTAAATTGAAAGGCTGTTCTCTAATGGACTGTAAAAATATGGGTAAGCATAAAAGAAACAACTGGAATAAATGAGAGATATATCTTGGGTATTAGAAAGGCAAGTTTGGGCTAAGCAGAGTAATAAGGAATGGAATTGGGCCAAAGGACAAAAATAAATAATTACTCGTCAGGCTACAGCTAAGTAGCCTGTCTTCCAAAGAAGGCACTTGAGACCAGTAGCAGAAAATGGAAAACGAGGAGGTATGCATCCCAACCACGTGATTATTTGTCAATTGTAAAAAAAAGTTATATTCTCTTAGGCAGTTGCTAGCATGTTCTGTGAACGAAGAGGAGTAATAAAGAAGAGTTTTGAAGAACACAAACTTTATGTGAGGAGAAGGAAATACGACATTTTGGCTTCACTGAGGAATGATGATGCATAAGGGAAGATGTAGTCTGTCTGGGAACAAGGGGACCTGAATAATACAGTAACTAGAACCACTAAGATATTTCAGGGTTTTGACTAACATAGTTCACTAAAATGCCAAAGTTTTCCACAGAAATTAAGAACCATGTTCTGACCTCTCGAATGTCAATGGATTAAGAGGAGTTCTTTCTCCTATGTATCTGAATTCACGCAGTACTAAAATATGATTTTTCTTCATATATTGTGATATTCAGTATACATTCACTAGACTCACATGAAAGATTGAGGGCATCCTTCCTTCACACTCTGTATTTCAGAAATTGTTCCTTAAAAACTCCCATCATAACCATAAATGAAATTCAACTGGTTATGGAGCAAAACTTGTCTTTCATATAACTTTAGATATGTTTTATATTTCTAAAAAGTAATGATTCCTTAGGTGCTCCTCAGACATGGAACAAAGATATGTCTTATGAAATAGCAAGTTTAATGCCCATAGATAGGAGGATACTGTATGGGCAAAAGAAGAAGTGAATTAGCATTGCCACTAAAACTTACCTATAACTATATCATTTTGAAGCTACATCCAAGTCAGTCAAAAACATAAAAAGCAGGCCTCTCTTGCAGGAAGCTTTTAAGGATAGGGCTTGGAGTTTGTAAAATATATGCAGGAACTATTAAGTGATGATGACTCATTTAAAATATTTCTTAAGCATCTTTCCCCTTGCTGTCACATTAGTTAATTTCACAAAGATTCAGTGGATAATTTTGAATCATTTCTCCAAAACTATCTGCATCTTTGAGAACTTCATCAAGTTGCTGCAAAGTTCATAAATTCAATCAAAAACCTGGTGGATTTCTTGGTTCTGACACACTCTTTATTTAAGTAAACAGAAAGTTTCTCAGACCTCTTGGGACAGGGAATCATGGCCTGCAGAACCTCAAGGTGCACTTAAGACAATACAGTATGCAAGGAAAGTCAGTGACATTTAAGTTTAATATTTCTTGTGTTTTACTGCATGCAATCTCTACCCTTTTAACAAGAATTAGCAGGTAAAAATCCAGTAATCACAAGTTTTTTCATAATAATAAATTAAATTTCAGATGCAGATAATGTTGTAAATATATATTCACAAAAGAAGTAGAGCACCTCATAGACTTATAGGATATTTGATAAACCAAAGATTTGTTGAATTTCAAGACAGTTATAATCAAGTTTCTCAAGGGCTTAAATTCTTTATCAGTTGTCAGTCCCCACGTACAATCCCAGCTTCTCCACATAGCTACCACTGTAAGACACCATCTTACAGTCCAGAATCCTGCAGTTTTCTCCAATATCAAGGGAGCAAAAAGTTAAAAAGCAAATGAGCTATTAACACAGTCTACAGCATTGTATGATTTTGGTTGTGGCTCACTCTAGAAACACCATTTGCTAATGTAGTACGATACACCTATTTCTCAATAAGAGCTGTAAAGTAAGGGTTACTGGCCCAAATGCAGAACATAGTCTACTGAAACTACCCAGTCACACAGCAAGTATCAACCACCTCTACCTCTCTCTTCCCATTTTCTGCTTTTGGAAAGAAAATTGGCCAATGTTTCATGAAATTTGGAGTGAAAAAGAACTGTGTCTAGCGTTCATCCTGACATTGGCCGAAATGTCTCAAGCCTTTGTGATTGCTTGATATATGACTCAGATCCTGTACTGTAAGGAGGTTGATAGTGTGTGGAAATAAGCATGAAAACTTAGGTCAATTTTGGAAGCTTAAGTCTGAATTTCCTGAGTTTGGTTGCTTTGAAGATAATTATTAGCCTCTTGTAGTTATTATAAATATTTTCATATATATCTACATTTCCTGATTCCACCCTGAATGAAATCAGGAAATGCCAACAGTTAAGAGAAGTGGCATTTACTAATAGACCAAATGGCTTGCCTTTGTGTACGGTACAGATGAGTTGGATAAGTGAAGTTTCGCATGCTGATCCAAAGCAAAAGTAAACTCTGAATTTTCTGAGATTCGCTCTTTAATGAAATTTGTTCTTGCACATTTCAGCTGTGAACTTTCTTCTTACAAACTCAAAACAACCTGTTGAAGTGATAACCCAGTGGTGAAGTTCAAAAGTGTGTTATGTTCAATACCTTATGATATCGGCATGCTAGTGTGAGAGGGTAAAAAGGACAGAAGGACTGTGTATTTGACTAGACCCACAGGAAGGAAAAGTGAGTGTCAGTCTGGGAGTGTGTACTTGTCAGAAACAAGAACTTTGTAATATGTACATGTGACATACAACACACACTTAAAGAAAATCCCAGGTTTTCAATGAAACTTCCTTCAGTTCAAGAAGAGCCCTCAGTTTTTAACAATCTGTCAGAACTAATATTATGTATGTGACCTTAAATATTCATTGAGTTTGTAGAGATTTCATCCTCTTCTGCATTTATCAAGAATTATTCATAATATGGCAGTTTCTGTCATAATTCAGACACTTTAGCCCAAAAATGTAGGAAAAAATAAAACCCAAAAGAGAAAATGACAGCTACAGTGATGGAATGGGGATAAGTGATAGTTTTAAAGAAACTCCCTGTACATCTATAATTTTCCCTTTTAACACCTTATCTTTAAGCTATACTTCATTTAAGATGTTGACACAGCTTGATGTGAATTGCATAATTTATTGAATGCTGACATTTTTTGTAAGATTTATTTTGTTGTTTTGCAAGTCAAGTACAATCTTGCAACTCTATGTCTTACTTGTAAAATAATAAAAAAAAACCCTTTGTGTTTACTGGAGCAGTGATCAAAACACGAACATTATATGCCACATCTAGTTTAAAGCATAAATATGAATGCCCAATTTACCTAAAATCAAATCACTCATCCAGAAGGCACAGCATCAAAGAGTTTGATTAGATCTGACAAGCTAGCACAAGGCACTTGATCGGACATTCAACAAAGCAATGCAAACTTACTTTGCCTATTGCATCACTCTGTGCTTCCTGATCAGTAGTTCTTCCTTACTTTATGAGGTGATAGAGTTAAAGAAAAGGAGACTACAAAGGTCTAGATGGAAACTTGTACTTTGAAAGTTGCCTGTTTAATTAATATTCGTCATCTGTATTACATCATGATGGAGAAAGATACATACTCCTTATTTTCAGAATGCAGTCCCCATAAGTCTCTTCAAAACCAATGACTAGAAATGTTTTTATATAAAGTGATGAAGAAATAAGTGAAAAGGATGGACCTTGTTACTGTTACAACACAGCAAAATAAATGATGAAAGAGAACTAATAGGCAACATTGTAAACCATAAAAAATAGGTTCAGAAATTGTTTGTAATGTTGGGTGTACAAGTCAAACCAAAGATATAGGCACATAAATTTACTTTTCTAGGCTTGTTATTAGCCATGACAGTCTTTATATTTACAGACTGTAGTCCTTTCATCTGAGGACTTTTTTTTTAAACACAAGTGCATCAATAGTAAATTAAGCCTCATCAACCCCATTTTATGCAGAGGTAATACGAAGAACAGGCAAAATCTTTGTATAGAAAACAGTGTTACTGTTAGGGAACATTTTCTATACTTAGAAATATATCCACATATTTCTCTGTGTTCATCTCTCCCTTTTCCAGATGCCCACAGGTACCCATCCCCAAAGATACCTACATACCACATCTGTCTCTATTGAAGGACCTGTGACTTACACTTCTCCCTCCTAACAATATCAAATATCTGCTCTTCATGCAGCTCTTGTAAGCTCTTGGGTGCTTTGTGATTGTGTCCTTTGTGATGGCATCACGAGAAGTTTCTCTTTAAGGAAAGAAATCAGATATTATATAATTACTTTGAAAAAAATATTAGATACTAGATAATCAGTTGGAAAGATATTCATGAAAAGTTTCGTGATATATTAAAAAGTAAAAAACAAAAACAAAACCAAAACTGCGTTACAGTCATTCAACACCGATAATTCACACAGGAATAGGTTTCTCACTTTTTTTTTTTGCTCAAGGTACCCATTCATCACCTTACAATTGCACAAGCATAACTGCTTTTTCACAGTTAATAATTCTAATTGCCATTAGATAGTGGTTTAATGGTTTATGGCGTAGCAAACTCTGCCCCAACCAAAAAAGAACTAATCAAGGCATCAATAACATTTCAATTCTTTATTCAATGCATAAAAAAGAAAAAAGATAAAAAAGAAGAAAAGCTATCTTAAGTCATTGTCTCACTGTGTAGCTTGAATGTTTTACTCAGTTGTGGGATTAATTAATAGAAGTTTCTCTACACAGAGGCTCTACAGAACACTAAACAGCAAAAAACTGTAAGGCAGTCTTTTTAACACAGCATTTACAAGGGACAGAGTCCAATAATATTACTATCACGAGGATTTTTAAAACAGAAGTTGAATAACAATCGACTAGTGGTACTGGCTATCTTAATCATCTGTATCTAATTTCAGATGTCTTAAAAGTTCCTGAATTTCCAAATGACCCTAAGTATCTTTTCTCAGAAAATCTTTCTTTGTTAAGGTACATTGAGTCAGTCAGCCAAAACTCAGTTAGTCAAATCAGTGATTAGCTTTGACATTTCAGCTTAAATACTAAATAATAAGCATTGTGTAATCATAGATACACCAAGGATTTCCAATACTTTAAGTTCATCTAAAATTCTGTAAAAAAAAGAAAATTAACTGTGGCCCATATAGAAAATAATAATCAACATGTTATGATATGGCAACCAGATTTACACATTTGTATATACTATGTTGACTTGCTTCTTTTCAGTTAATATAAATCCTTACAAGGTCCTAAACCTAAACATTTGACCACTTACTTTCGATGCATTTATAGTTCTGTAGGTCCAATCTTAAAAACTTTCTAGCCAGTTCTTTCACGTCAGCATCTGTGAAAATCAAACTCAGGCTGCACATTCAACAGTGGATACCCAAGGTCAGTGACTACTCTCTAAAACTGGTGCCTTCATGAATAGGCCTGTACTAAATACACTTTCAGAAGTGTTGCAAGGCAAGGTGGTACGATAAATGAAGTAGACACTACAGGTTGGCAGGGGAGAATTCCACTGGTTTTTTGAAAGGTCTGCGCTCTAAATCTTCTTAATCTAAATTATCACGAAAGATACACCAGCCTCAACCTCCCTGCAACACTTGAGCTCTCCCTTCTCCAAAACACAGGGACCTCCTGCATCTGAACTATTACTGTCTATTGCTATGTAAAAAAACCTTTCCCTGTACCAAGAATCTCTTTTCCTTAAACCTTCAGAGGCCCTCAATTACTTGCTCTGCCAATTTTCTGTCTCTTTGGCCAACTAAAATGATTTCCCTTCTACAGCGTCATGTTCCACAGAACAATTTTGGAGAAAGGAAGAAGATGCCTTTGAGCATCAGCAGGAGCAGGGAAAATTCTACATTTACTCAACTAAGAAAAACACAGAAGACACTGGTAACTTGAGTGAGCTACGCAAGGGATTCTGTGTACGGCTTTTGCTAGAGTATACCAAGTAAAGTTTTCAGCTTGAAGTGGAAGCACTGCTTTGAAGTGACATGCTGCCACAAAGCTGCTCTGGTGCAGAGTAGCTGGGAAGCATATGGGCAGCTTCTGCCAGCTTTACTCCTGTCACTTAGCACCGTGTTGTTTCATTTCTCAATGAAACCAAAGGGATTATACGCATAAAAAAGTTTTACTCAGTGGCAAAAAACAATTGCTGTTTTTCAAGAACTGAAAGTCTGAAAAGTGAAGTTTTAGCAAATAATCTAAGAATCTTTAAATTATCTTATCAAGCTCTTGTGTTTTGACAGGTATTTTAATATGCAACATTTGATATTTCACATTTTTCTAATGCCATCAATGTAACGTTGTACAAAGTATATGTGAATGATCTGATGGGCCTAATGTACTGAGCAGAGGGAGTAAATCCAGCCATCTCTAGGGACATTGGTTTATTTTAGCATAAGCCTATTCACATTGAACTTGAAACTAATGCTATTCCCCATTGTGTTGCTGCATCACTTGTGGGCCTTTATAATGCTTCTGCAAGTGAAGGAAGACATCATTAGAATAAAATTTGTGAACATTTTAAAGGACGATTCTAAGATGATGAATGAGAATTTCCCTGTGGCAAAAAAAGTAGTGACAGAATAAGTATCTTCATGGGCCTTAAGTGGCTGAACAAGGCAATGAAATGAAAGATTTATGCTTCTCACATTTGGTAATATTGTTCACAAACTTGTGGGATGTTGCTACACTTAAACATCAGGCAATGTCACATATTTAAGCACACTCAACCTGTCAAATTCCAAGAGCATTAAAATATGGTCATCTTAAAAGCTCCTGGTTCGGATTTCAGTGAGAGCTCTAAGTCCTTAGCACTGCTGAAAACACAACCACTTCGATCCAGGCATCCAACTTTTTGTCCAATAGCCTACACTTCAGTTTGAACTTTTTGTCCCGTGTTCACGGTCCCATTTGGGAGCTGATGTTTTTGACACATTCGCTGTGTTGAAAATAGGCAAGTTCCAGCAGGGACATGAAAGAACAGACGCAGCAATGGATGGCACCTCTGTACAGGAAGGCAGGGATGGAATGTGATGCATGCTTTCCTGGCGCACAGAATAATAGGAGGAAATCAGACCTGCCAAAGAAAAGGGTCAGATGCAGAAAATGAGCTTGACTGCTTTGGCTACATTAGAAAGGATAAATAACTTTGAGCAGCCAGAAAATTATCAAAGGACAGCCTGAATGTCCAGAGCTTGTTCTAAGCCAATGCTCTCCTACAAGTAGATACAGGAAGCTGCCACCGTTATGGTGCAGTGAGATAGGAACAGAGCATAGCATGTTGTTGCCTGCAACACGTTACTTAGCCAGTACAGAGAGTCCTGACTGTACTCCCACAGTATACTTCGAATAGCTTTCCACCACACTGTTAGGTCAGTTCTTTCAAATAGTTTATCAGTAGCAGGAGATATTTTCTAACTTGGAGAAACAGCCAAAGGAGATGAGAGAAGGTGATCTGACAGTACCTGCTTCCTCAAAAATGGTGACCAACAGCAGATGGACTTGCACTCCATTTCTGCGTCTGAGTTTGTGCTTGTGTTTAGGCTTACATTCTCCAAGCCAAATGGTTTGAGTCCATTTCCTCCACAATGCTTGGAAGAACAGAAGACAAATATCAATACATTCTCCTGCACGGCTGTTTTCCTACCTGTGATGTCAGCTGACCCACTCCACATTTAAGCTAGAGAAAACCAAAAGTTAAGCTAAATGGATAAAACGAGTCAAGATCCAAACCGAAGCTCTTGCCCCAACCTTACACATCAGGGTCGATTCTGCTTTTGATTTCTGACAGAATCTGGGGGGGGGGGTTAGGTGGATGTGAAGAGCTGCAGCAGCAATTTCAGGAAGAGCTCGTCAGAGCTGTATTTTGCTCCAAAATCCATAATTGAAGTACAGAAGAAATATGCTCAGGCTGAAAAAGAATAGTTGACTGGGAGTGTAAAGCAGTGATCTCAGTATGCAATTGCACAGATCCAAAACACTCCATCTACTCTGTAAACAGGCAGCAAATGTACGGTGTCATTGATCAACAGCCAAGATATAAATCACCACTCTGATGTATGTGCCTATTGATTAAATTTATGAGATTCACTACTAAGGTGCAACTCATTCCAAGGAAGAAGCTGATTGTTAGCCAAGTTTTCAGTGTACTTATAAAGCCTCCTGGATTGGAAATATCATTATTAGAAAATGTGCATACACATAGTTAGATCTGATTATGTAAGAAGGCATATAATATTTTACCACACTTACACCATATTTTAGAGAAAACTTCAGACTCCTCACCTTCCACCTGACAGTTGAGAACTGCATACTAGATAAGACATTTTCTGTATTGAGATTATGGACATTTTCTTGCTGAAATATATGAAATACCTTTTGTGCTCTCATTAAACGTACACTTTTTCAACAACTTTTTTCATCCTCTAGCAAGCACCCCACATTCATAAGGGGCTGAAAGCATTCTTGCCAGGAAACAAAACTTTTGAGGTCACAAACCCTCAGCATAGGTTTCTTCGTATACTTTTGGGAAACTCCAATCATGTGAGATGTTTTAACAATGTGGCAACGCTTGGGGGAGTGACACTGCAGCCTGCCATGTGAAAAGTGGTATCTGGAATAAGTTTACAGCAATTCCAACATCAGCTGCATCAGCAGCAATTCCTGTACATAACTCAGAGCTGTGGTTGCCTTTCTTGTCCATGCATACAAGGTAAGTCTCAGAGAACTGTACAGTATTACCAAAAATGTCACTGCCTTGCATCAGTTTAAGCAGCCAAGTCAATGTGGTTTTTGCATGTGCATCATGATTATGTCTTACATTTTCCATTTAAGTTATTGAAGTCATGCTTACTAGGGGAAAAAAAATACTATGGATTATTCTGCTCCAGTATGTGAAAACCATGTGAAAACCATGATTGATGACATGGCTCCAAGGAATAAGCCTCAATGACATCTGCAGCACAGCTATGAGGTTACTAATAACCGCAACCTGTGAATTGAGAAAGAAGCCCTTAAAAATGACTGCTGACAAACACAATGAAAGAGATTTATGGATTGCCTACTTCAAAAGTGCCCATCCCTTGTGGAGTGAATGGCTTGTCTCATTCATTATGTTACTGTGACATGAAAATGGTATTCTGCTTTTTTTCCTTTTTTTTTTTTTTTTTTTGTCTCCACTGAGTGAATATCAGAGACTCCCTTCCAGGGAAAATAATAAACATGAATCATGTAGCCACTGAACTTTCAGAGATTTTAGCCCTTCATTCCCTTAGTGTTTCAGGAAAACAGGATGCCTTTAGCTCCCAACAAAAGGGATATCAGCTTATCAACAGTAGATTTTAGCAAGCCTATTATATGGTTGTAAAGTCAAAGCCACTTTTAAATCCAATTATCTGCATTCTTACTGCCTTTATTCCTGCCAAGTTTTTATACTAAATCATTGAAGGTTGATATCTCCAGTGTTAAATATATTCAAACACTACTCAGTTCACAGTGGCCAGGGTCCTCTCTCAAGTGTGTTGTTATCAAATGTAGTCAGGAATAGACTACAAGACCCTCGACTGCATACAGACAAGGACACAAAGGTTGTCACTGTATCACACAGTAAAAATAAATATATTAAGGATAGAAAAGGCACAGTGGGTCAAATATTTAGAAAGAAAGAAGCCTGGTTCACAGGCAAGGGTTATTCTTAGAACTACACAGGCCATGTAACCAAGAGACCTGTACCAGCAGAGCATCTTACAGTCAACTCTAGCACTGACACTATGACCTCCTGTTTTAATCTGGTGAATAACCATACAGCTGTAAAAGCTAAGTTGGAAATAGATATGCTTCTTACACAAGTCAGGGCTTCTCTGGTAGTATCATGCTATCCGGATAAGAAGAAAGGAAGACAATTGCTGAATCTGCATATCCAGCAATTCCTAAGAGACCTACAGTTGACACTAAATGAAAAGGACCTTGTCCACCTCTGAAGACTTTTTAAGTCTAAGATCTTGGGCTGAGACAGAAGGTGTATGGAGGGAATAACAGTTAATGCAAAACTGCTCTGTTGCTAATTTATGTCAAGCCAGCAACCTTCAAAACTACAGAAACACTATGGATCTCAAGAGTAGCTGAGGGACTCTTATTAGTCTCAGTTAAGATGTGATTCTGTCAAGTCAGTCTAGCTCTCTATCTATTTGGGGATTTTACACTACCACTCATCTGTGTAGTGGTATGCACCTGCACTGCTCTGTAGCATACCATGTGTTATACTGCTGAAGTGTTCGCTGGCTTTAGCAGAGTCCATATGCTGGGACAGAAGATAAGGAGGAAGCACCTTGATACACATATCTAATCTACAGACGTTTATGTGGATTACATTTGCAAGTATTGGTATCTCTCTCATTTCTGACATTTAAGCACCATAATTTTCTCTCTAAAGATCATATAGAGAGCATTTGGGAGTCAGATATACAGTCTGCTTAGTTGTTAGTCATCATCAAAGAGATATCAAAGGGTTACAGAGAAGGTTCAAATACTTATCTAACCTGGTCACAGAAAAAGAAATCTCAAGCTGCAAATAAGTCACAACAGAATGAAATAATTGAATTTCAACATATCTCAAAATGAGAAAGTTTGTGCATGGGAAATGTGACAAAGGGGTAAAGAATAAACTGGCAAGCAGCTGGAAGATGATGGTCTGCACTGTGGAAAGATGAGGAAATTAGTGTATATCTGGTGTCATGTAAAAAGATGGGTCCCACCCTGGGCTTTATTATCAGAGCCTTCTTGTTGATGTAGACTGATTTTGGTTTATACTGGAGAGTTTTCTCTTAGTGCCAAAGCCAATTAAGTGTGACTGTCTACAAAGTGATGAATGGGCAACATTGATATTATACATTACTCAGAAGTCCATGACTTCATTCATTGTGTGGGCCAGGATGGAGTTGTTCCAGCTCCAAGTAGTTTCTTAATAAATACATATTGTCTTCATCAGCATCTACATAGCAGCCATTGTACTGTAGTTTCATAAACATTCAGCACAAAAAAAAAATAGTAATGGTGATGAATATTATAGAGAAAAGACAATCTAGTCCACTAACCAGATTTCCCAAAAAAACTGATCACTCAGAATAAAACAGAATTAAATGAATAACCGATCAGACTGAACAACAGGTTCATTGTGTTCTGCTTTGCATGTTATTATACCAACATATGTCTGCTGTAGAATTCAAAAGCTACTAGGCACTTGCCTTCCTGGACCAATGTCTCCCATACATTTTGCAGTGCCATCTGAAAATATCACTGCTCCCACATTGCTCATTGCCACTGATCAGTGGGAGATTGCCAAGCCCACAGCTCTGTGGGCAGGAAGCTGAGCACATCTTAATCCCCCACAGATAAAAGTCAGATGAACTGGTGTTAACCCCTTTCGTGGTCTTTTGAAACTAACGCTGCAGACTGTTCTGGGAGCTGACCAGGCTGTGATCACACCCTGTGCTCCCTGAGCAGTGCCCTCCAGCAGAACAGAGGTAGCGAGTAGAGAGAGAGTAGGGGGAGGAGGAAAAGGGAGGTAACGACTTCAGCAAACACCCCACTTCGCACAGGGTACATCTGCCCACAGACAGTGCCTACTCTAACACTGCCACCAATTGCTGCATCTCTCTATTTCCATATTTTGTTAAAAAATGGTTTATTGTTAAAACAATATAGGTATGTTACTGACTTTCAGATGACAACTGATTGGCACACACAGGATTTTTCAAAGATAAAAGATAGTAAGTCTATAATAAAGTTAGCATTTAGCTTACCAAGCATCTGAAAAAGCTGTTGTGATCTTCTAAAGTCTTTGTTTACTGACTCAGAAATCATGTCCGTTTTGAAAATCATCCTAATGTACACATTACAGCCAGGGAAGTAATAGTAATCATAATCGTAATAGTAATAGTAATAGCAATAGTAACAGCAGTAGCAATAGCAGTACAAGTAGTAACAGAAAGAGGCATAGCTATAGCCATAGTTGTAGTTCTAGTTAGTCATAGTTAAAAAATAGTTACAAAAATAGTTACAGAATATAAAAGTATAAAAGATATATATAGTATGTAAAGGCAGACATGGATGGGGGGGGTTGGCTTTTTTTTTTTTTTATTTTGCTTGCAAATGTCTATGTTACTTCTATTCTGATCTTGACAGAAAAAAAGGCATCAGATGCTTGAAACATATTTCACTGCTGAAATCACATAGAGCTCATAAAATAGAAGTTTTAAATTGCTGTTTCTACACTGGTTTCCATATGAATTCCCAATAGTAAGTTAGTAACTTTCTCCTCTCCACTGGCCAGCATTAGCTTATGTACAGAAAGAACCAGAGGACATTTTTCAGTTGAATAATTACATAATCCTGTTCATTTGTATCCATTTTCATCAACAGGACACAGAAGACCTCAGCAAAAAAATGGGTCTCCTGAATTACCATTCAATCTTCTGGCAGACTACTCTCCATCTAAAAAATAAATTATTTTAATATTAGACAAGGCAATAAGGAAAGGGAGATCAGAATGGTTTAAAATACCTAATTTTAACAATTTTAATTTTTAATAAGTTAAAAAGAAGTCTGAAGTTGCAGTTAGTTGGGTCCAGTTAGACCTATCTATCATTCACTAGCCACAGATTTACTTGAGGTGCTGACAAATCTGTAGACCTTTCATCCTGTTAGTCAGGCCCAGTATAGTTAATCCTAGTTACGCCATCTGGAACTGGACTCCATTCATGAATTCATCATCTGTCTTAGAGCAAGCGCATCATGGCACCATGCAGGCTGGGAAGGACCTCAGGAGATCTCTAGTCCAGCACCTTCCTCAAAGCAGGGGCAGCTCTGGGGTCAGAGCTGGGTGATCAGTCAGGTCACGAAGCCCTCCAAGGATGGAGATGGCACAACCTCCCTTGGAAGCCTGTTCCAATTCTTGGCTGTCTTCAGGATGAAAAAGCTTTTCCTTACATCCGTCTGAACTTCTGTTTCAACTTACACGCATTACCCTTTGTCCTCCCGCCATGCACCACTGTGAACAGCCTGGTGCCATCTCCTTCATACACTCCTGGTAGAGACTGGGAGGCTGCTGTTAGCCCTCCACCAAAGCCTTCCCTTCTCCAGGGTAATTGAGTCCATATTCCCCAGCCTCTCCTCACAGGGCAAGCACTCCAGATCCCATCACTTTGGTGGCCCTCTGCTGAGCTCCCTCTGTTTTGCCCATGTCTCTCTTGTATTGGGGGGCCCAAAACCAGATGCAGCACCCCAGATGTGGTCTCATCTCCCTTGCCCTGCTGGGTGCACTCCTGCTAATACATCTTAGTACGTGGCTGGCCACCTCTGCTGCAGGGAGGTGCTCCTTTGTCAGGCCATGGGGGCTCTGCTCACAGGCTTTTCTGCAGGGCACTGTGGAGACTGATACCCACACTAACTCCAAACCAGCCTGCTCAGCTGAAGAGGAGAGCACCTTGTGAGCTAGTTTTCTTTGCCAAGAAAGTTGCTAAGAAGCAGGAGAAATTAACCAGAATGGATCTCATGCTGTTGCAGTCAGATGATTTCTGGTACCTGCAATAGCTTGCTTAGAGTCAATTAGACAATATAGCATGACATAATTGGCAGTGTGGTCATCTCCTTTCATGAGGAAAGAGAGCAAGGTGTGACTGTCATAGCTGTAGTTGTGACAGTCTGAAGCCTCTAAACAGCAGGCTTAAAACAGCTACCTTTGTGTTAGAAATACAAAAATTCTAGAAGTCAAACTTAGCCATCTACCGGGCTTCTTGAATGTCTGTGCTTTCAGCAACAGCCATCTTGAACTGACTCAGAGCATTATCTACCATAAGGCAGGGGCACCTTCACACTCAACGCATAGTACCCAGCATAACATACATCACAGGGAGAGGCAGATGTAAATGTTGGCTTCTTCTTGATGCTATAACTGAGAGTTACAAGCTTCCGATGGTAGTAACTGTCTTTTTGTCCTGAATTATAAATGTCTCTTTTTTTCTCAAAAATATATGAAAATTCCTATAAAGAATATAAAGTAAAAACTGTACATGTGTTAGGCTGAAATGCTAAATGAGAAGCCAGGCAGTCAATTTTTTAAGACTCCTTTAAGAAAGTAACTATTACAATATTGAAAAATGGTTCCTTATAAAGTCAGCTTTATTGGGGGAAGGAAGGAGGACAGGGGAAAGAAGAGTATATGCTCCAGAGCTATGAAACAGTTGGATGGAACGGAAAGATTATCTTGCCAGTAAATATGCAGAGCAGATTCTCAAGTACCTTTCTGATATGCATTGCATTTTATTTGAAAGAATATCTGAGAAGCACTGCCTGTGTCATTATCTAGCAGGCATACTGGTTGATATGGTACATTAAAGTTAAGTCATTTAGTATATGTTTGTTTGGAGACAGGGCAATTTTGAATTTTGCACTGTAAAATCAGTCAGGTCTTATGGAGCCCCTCTAAGCTGTTCACGTATCTGAAGAACTGTCAGCCTGGGCCAGAGAGGTCAGTTTGGGCTGATATCCTGCTTCTCACCATGACTATTGGTAAATATTTAGGGCAAGGTTGTAAGATACAGAGATCCTTTCCTGGAAATACCCTGTGACCTTCTTATCTGAAGAGATTTAGAGCCATTCTGAGGTGGATACTGCCCCCAGACCATCGTGTTTAATTATTACAGAGTTCTATTCCTAAACCTAGGTAAACTATGTAATGGCAGGACGGATTTTAGTTTTTTCTCTCTCTTGTGCTTCTCTGCCTTACCCAGTACTTTACAAGCATTCTAAATTGTTTTTTACATAATTAATAAAAGAGTAAATAATTGAATGAATAAGATATGTTTAAATGTGCCCTCGTTCAGTGGTAAATCTAGAGCAGTAAAATGCTGCATCAGTGAATCACTTCCTAATTCAGGGATTGTGGTGGAGTCCCGTCTCCCACACTCTGCCTACAGTAGCCCCTGCCTGTTCCTTCAGACTTTGCCTTTGGCACCAGAATCTGATGCTAAATAATTAGTGTAGCAGATGTGAAGAATGCTATTTTTCTGAAAGATTCAAAGGAGCTTTTCTTTTCTTTGGAATCCTGTCAAAATTGGTTTGGCCAACTTCAGATGTTCTCCACCCAGCTCTGTTTAAAGTTGAGTCTGATAATTTTCGTCTCAGTAAATAAAGCGAAATCATCAATCATCCCATTAGGTCATGCAGGACAGCAAGGTCTAAGATGATAAGCAGCCAGTCACCCAATCTGCTGCTATATGAGTGCATCTGTTAATGGGGAGTTGGATGAAGTTGCACCAGGCTTCCCACTCTTTCTGACTTTGCCTTGTACAATACACAAATAAGGATGGAGTCTTGAAACGTGGAACGAAGTTATTAAATGGGCACCCCATATAGGCAGTTATAAGTCGTGCTATAAACAGAATTAGAGACAATTACTCAGGCAGCTAAATAGAGTATCCATTATGCTGCATATGGTAGGCAGAACTGACCTCTTTTTGGTCATACTTCATGTTAACAAATTCTGAGTGATCACATAATCATAAGCAAGAGACAGCAAACTACGTGATATGGGGCATATAGTACCTGTCCAAGACCAGAAAGGAAGTCTCATGGAGATCAGAGTCATATTACATTGACAAAAAAGTCACTCAGGGTTTCATACAAGAGCTATCCCAGTGATGCTTAGGCTCCAAGTAGGGCTCTCAGCTATAATACCTAGCTCACTTTCTGGGGAAGGATCAGCCACCTCAGGTGCTTGGGCAAACAGGGTGTCTTCACTCGGCATATTCTGAGATCTTACACATACCATGTCATGGGAAACCTGTACAGTCATATATCCTGGAAACAGGAGCAGAGGAGATGCTGCTGAGGGTTGTCCTGGTTTCAGCTGGGATAGAGTTAATTTTCTTCTTAGCAGCTGGTACAGTGCTCTGTTTTGGATTTAGTGTGAGAATAATGTTGATAACACCCTGATGTTTTAGTTGTTGCTAAGTAGCGCTTATCTTAAGCCAGGGACTTTTCAGTTTCCCATGCTCTGCCAGCAAGCAGGTGTGCAAGAAGCTGAGAGGGAGCACAGCCAGGGCAGCTGACCCAAACTAGCCAAAGGGATATTCTATACCACAGAACATCATGCTCAGTATATAAACAGGGGGAGCTGGGCGGGAGGGCGGATCGCTGCTCGGGCATCAGTCAGCAGGTGGTGAGCAATTGCACTGTGCTTCACTGTTTCCCCCCACACACTTCCTTTTTTTGTTATATTCCTTTTCATTAATATTATTATTATTATATTTCAGTATTATTATTGCTAGTATTATATTTTACTTTAGTTATTAAACCGTTCTTTTCTCAACCCACGAGTTTTACCTTCTTTCCCGATTCTCCTCCCCATCCCACTGGAAGCAGGGGGAGGAGTGAGGGAGCGGCTGCATGGTACTTAACTGCTGGCTGGGGTTAAACCACGACAGAGTCTACATGGAAAGTGAGAGTAAAGAGAAGGCAACAATGACCACTCCTGACTGGCTGAACCAAGATCAGTACCAACCATCCTGTCTCAGTGAACAAAGAGAAAGCGCAAATACCCTTACTTCTGTGCTCAGCCACTCTCCCACCAGAGAACATGCCCCCGGGAGCTGGCACAAAGCAGGGCTTTGATGCCACACTTTCCGAGTGCTAACCCCCAGACCAGACAGCACACAGAAAGGATGGAGAACTGGGTGGCGACTCCTGAATGGCCACTGTGGTTCTTACCCTGAGCCTAGGTTAGCCCAGCTACCACAGCCCTTCCCCTTGGCTGCCCCCACAGCAACGATATTTACCCCGAGTACCTTCCAACAAGGTCATTAATTCCCAAAAGCTTGGCATCCAATGTCTTGCCAACCCTGTGCTCCCTTGTCTGGATTTCAACTTCTGCTTGACCCTCATTCATGAAGAGCTGTGCTGAAATCCATTCCGCCTCATGTCCCAGACTGGCCAGACAATCTGGGACAGGTTTGTTTTCCTGTGAAGACAGTCTCTAGCAATCACCATCTACTCTATATGCTCATCTCCTTCCCCTCTTGCTAAACTTGCACACACTGGGTGATGTACCTGGCAGCTTTCCCAACAGTTTCAAACTTGTGAATTATTGATCTGGCTTTGGCTGAGGCTTGTAAGTCACCTTTCCCACAACTTTTGTATTATCTCTGTGTCAGTGAGCACATTTTTTAGCAACCTCAAGCTTATCATGGCAAGTCTTGTCTCCAAATACAGTAGAGTCCTTTCTCACAAAAAATTCCCTCAAGAAATTCTCTGCTTCCCTGTGCCCATCAGCTCTCTGGCACAGTCTTATCCCTTCCAGGAATTCCACAGGTTACTGGAGAAAGCATCATAGATCACCCCCAGCTCTGATACTATAAATATACTATACATGTAAATATATATAGCATACTGTATATAAATACATAAACATCCCACTGATCAAATTAAGGAAGACTGACAATGGAGGCTGAATCCTTACCAAGCCCTTCTTGATGGACACTTTATACACATACTGACCTCCTTCAACTGAACAGCAGCAACTCCTCCTGGATTGCTTTTCATAAAAGTACATGGTTCAAAGAGTAATGATTCATCATCGTCATCCCTGTCGGCAGCCAAGGAGTATACTGGTCATCCTGGTCACATCATTTTGACTGGGATAAGGGAGGGGGAAGACTAATATTCTACACCATTTTTCTCAAAATGACATTTCATTCTGAAGTTTGCTTAAATGTTTACCTTTGGTTTTACACTGGTTTAAACCTGGTCCAAAAGGAAAGGATTTTTTCCTGTTTTCTTATTGTCCTTTCAGCCAAAGGTTTGAAACAATTTTGTTGTGAGGCACCCCTCCAGCCCAAGCAGTCTGGCTAGCACACCAGAACACTGCTAAGCTGCCCCACTCATAAACTGACGTATTAGATGTGTTGTCATGTAGCAGTGAACAGGAGATCTACCACTAGAAGTATCATAGTCCTCTAATACCTCAAGGTCCAAAAGGTGTCCAGTCACCATGAACATCCAGGCAGGTTGATCAATTTTGTTTCATCAGAAATTATTTCATGCCATTGTGATCTGTCATCAGGAAATGGCCTCCACAGATGCAGTATCTAGCAGGTAGCTAATACAGAATGGGTGAATGATCTTCTGTATCATCATTCACGTTATCATTGTTATACAGAAGACACATTTTTCTCCATTCACACTGCTATAACTTGTAAAACAACCAGGGCTACGTTTTGAATCCTTTGCTTTGCTGATAAAATGCAAGTCATTTTTCTTTCCCATGTATGCACACATGGCTATTTATTACTGCTTCTTGTGTCCATCAGCAACAAAATTCTTGCTGTTTCATTGGTAAGAAAGCCTAACACAATTTATAGAACGTACCCTCCTCTATGAGAAATGTGAATTATGTGGTCAATAGAGCCTTCAGCTACTTGCATCAGTAGCTTTTTCCCAACCAGTCTCTGGGACGGTTATCTACACTTTCGTTACCCCAAGATGACATTAATGCCATTCAGTGCTGACTGGTCTGCCTGATAAAGCTAAGCATAAACCCAGGCTGATGCAGAATGTGACTGACAGTTTTCAGAAGAAAAGCAAAAGCCAGGAGCACATATCACCTCCCTGGAAGGAGCTGCATTTGCCTGCCAGTTAAGTATACGAATTTTAAAATAGTTCTGTTTGATATGCCGCATAGAATTTTACATGATCTCATTATAGCCTGTACCACTTTCTCCTCATGTTTCTGAATGTCTGCGATAGTCATCTGTCAAATCACAGGAGCTGGTGTCCATTTGCAAAGTAAAAATTGTACATTGTCAATGAGTAGCAAGCAACACTTCCAAGGAAAGCACCTTCATAAGGGAGTGAAGGAAGAAAGGCAGGACAGAGAATGAGGATGTTGCTTCAAACCTAGGACGCAGGGTAGTGGCTAACAGCTGTTGTCCCACCCTGTCCCCAACACCCCATGCCTCGCAAGGCGCAGAATTCTGAAGCAAAAATGCTTTTCATGTGGCACTGAGTGTGGCAAACATGAATTTAAACAGCAGATTTATTTGGGTGGTAAGGAGAATTTGGACAACTGAATGTGAAACTAATACAGTCAACATAGTAACTGGGAGCTTATTTTGATTTATTTGATTCTCTCTACTTCCATTTGATCCTACTTTTTTCACTATTGGTGTGCCACAGATTTGTGTATTGACAGACTCAGTCACATTCTAGACATTGTCATGAAAATTTAGGCTTCAGGGGCTAGTTACAGCTTGGGCTTTTGAAACCAAAGTTGGGTGACATTTTTTCAGTGAATGTACAAATAACCAAACATGTTTTGAACCAGGGCTGTGATCTAAATCAGGAGAAACTGTTGGTTGGGACAACTCAAAGAGGCAAGATTTTCTGAAACGAGAAAAAAACTGTGCATTGGTAGAAATGTTTTGCTTCAAAATTGCCATAACTTTTTGACATTGTCAAATGTAAAATAGTGAGCTCTTCTGAAATAGCATTTTTACTCTCTGTATTGACATACAGCTTTTGAAAAGGAGTTTAGAAAGATAAAAAATGATCCAAACCAAAATGAAATATTTTCTGTCCAATTCCAAATGAATTATTTGAATGTTTTGGGGTTCTTTCATTTTCTTGAATTTCTAATAATCCTAAAAACCTTGCCTTCTCCTTTTACCCTCTTCTTCAGAGTCAGCAAATTAATCATCAAATTCATTTCTTGTCCAGCTCAACTTGGCACCATAAAGACATTCAAGGTAATAGAATACTGGCCTAAACTTTTGGTGATAATAAAAGTGAAATGACTATGAAATACTGGCATTATCTTCAATTTGCCACAGGAGATGAAGGGCCATTCACTCAGAACCACTGTTATAAGCTGTCTGCCAATTCAAGCTATTGTATTGTATGGTCTACACACCTCCCCCATACAATTTGTTCGCTTAATTTGAAATCCTGTGATCCTTTGCAATTCCATTTCTCCTTTCAATTACTTGACTTGTTCATTTTCCTGAGTAGCCACCTGAAATTGCACATGGACTGCCCACATACATTTAACTGTTTTTTCTTTTTCTTTCTTTTTTCCCTTTTATGTAATCTTTGCTCTTGTTTCAAAGCAAATAATTTTTATCTAAACCTCTTTGTTTCCTTCCAGTGTTTCCTTAATTCTAACCTTGTCTTATCTGGTTGTCTATTTATTTACCACTTGTTTTGCTTCATATTAAAATTCCCTGAACTCTCTCTCTTTCAAATAAAAAAACCCCGGCAGATTTGCTAGTCTTGTGCCCTGTTTCCCTTAATGGCAGATAATTCTCTTACCTGCTTTGCGCCATCTGTTGCTGCCTATTTGCAAGCAAAATTAAAGTAGCACTCTGGCTGCATCATCATGGACAGATCACTGAAGACAGCTGCTCAGTGAGCAGTGGTGGTCAGAAAAGCAAATGAGACATGAGGCTGCAGTAGGGAGGGACTACAGAATAACATTGTCTTGATTTCTGGATGTGCTGAGAATTTTTTGCTCACGCTGGACTTTGCCAAGTGGAGCAGGGCTTTGGCACCTCTGCAAACCAGCCAGCTGATGGACCACCCTCCTGTAGACCACGGGGTCCAGCTGTGCCCAGCCCTGCCTGGGCAGAGAGGGGATCCAGGCATCCTCAGGAGGTAAGAAATGCCCCACCTCAAGTGTCCTGTCTCTGTGTGTGCAGGATGTCCAAGAGCTGCTTCAGGTGGCTGTTTTGAGAACTAACACCTCTATAAGCAAAACAGCGACAGAGAAACGTCTGTAGCAGGATGAGGAAAAAAGTTACTGTTCCCATAGAGACTGAGTGGACACTTCTTGCCCAGGAGAGAGGAACTTGTTGCTGGCCTACACCTTCCTTCTGGATAAATCTCACCTCTGCACTGAAGTCTCCCAGTGTCATAAGAGCTGTCACTTTTCCCGTAGTGGGACTATACATAATCCAGCTTCCTAGAAACAGTTCTGCAGCCGCTCATAGCTCAGTCATCTTCCAGGTTCAGATCTCACACACTCCAGTTCTTCTGTCCTCCTGCCCAGAATCTGAAACCTATTGCCTAAAGCCAAATTTCAATGCCTGCTGTCAGCACATTTCAAGACGCACTAACTTAAAATGAGACAAACTTCTCAACGTTTAATTCACCTGGCTGGCATGTGTCAAGGGAAGCATGTCATGTTTACATATGGCTTTTTGTTATAAAGTATTACCTGTCATGTGATATAGTCAGTTACCTCCTAGTCTAAAAAGAGCCTGAAGTGAGGTAAAATAATTCTCAGTTTTCCAAAAGATCATGGTGACAATATTCCCACAAAGGAAAGGGCAAGAATCTGGCCTTAAAAAGATACTATTTTCATACTTCGTCCTGCTTACCAGAAGCAGATATTCCATTGTTTAAGGTAACAAAAGCGATAAACAAGATGTACTAATACCATGCAGCACTGGCCCTGAAAGCCTTGCCAATCATACCAAAGCCAAACTGGTTTGCTTAACTTGGTTTTGTTGGGGTTTTTTTTCTTTGTAAGAAAGGCAGTAATTTCAATATTGCAAATACTGGAATTTTCTAAATATAGTTGGTCATTTAGACCCAGTTATGTCAACTCATTTCTCAAGTTTCTTATTTAAATGGTTGGGAGCAGGAGAACACAAGGCCCGAACAAGCAATTGCGGTAGCTCTGAAAGGGAGGTGTTGCTTTGGGTGTCCGTCTGTACCAAGTATCAAACAGAAACACGCACCTTCCCAAACTCCTGTGCAGACTATTAAAACACTTTCTGTAGGAATGCCACAGTAAATTGGCACTAACTACCAGGTTCCTTCCTAAAGCAGATAGTCAGGTAGGGCCAAAGAAAGGGCAGGCGGAGGGTTACGAAGCTCAGCCAGGAGTGAGAGCGCCAAGTGTCTTGTGATTTGAATTAGCAGTTAATTACTGCCCACTTGTGGCAAAATGGCAGGAGCTTGGTTGGGCTGCTAGGAAAAAACCTGCAGACAGCCAGCAGATACTCAGCTGCAACTGCACCAGGTCTCTCAAAGATTTGATGGTGGCATGACGGTTTCCCTCCTCTTCTCCTGTCAGGGAAGATGTCATCAGCAAAGCACGGAGCAAGGTGGCTAGTTGGAAGACGCCATGGTATATAAAACATGCTTCTGCTGCAAAGCTTGAAGCAGTTAAACACTTTGTGCAGCACCAGCACATAATAACATAAATACAACCTTGCAAAACAGAGTGGTTTACAGCAAAGAATCCCCACAAAAAGTTACTCTGAAAATCCCAATACACAGCTATATTTTTATCTCTTATTTACAATGTAAAATTGAATACAGATCTGATGTGAAATAAGTTAATTGTATGCTAATGAATAATCTGCTAACAAATATTGTTTCAGAAATGGTGGGTCTGTATTTCTTCCAGTCAGCACATAGGGATGAATGTGTATGAATGATCTATCCCCTTATATATGGCTAAACCTAAAGCAATTTTATCAGCTTAATATTACACAAGTCCTTTGGGATGGTAGTACTAGCTGCTCCCTGCAAATTAGGAACCTGAAAGCTCTAAAAGCCAGGCTTGTGAAATATCAAAAAATTTTACAGCCTGAAATGTTTAACAGTTTTATGAAATGAGCAGCAATTGCTGACTGATTTGTTGTTTTAAAGCCTGCTTCATGAGATCCTGCTATTCGCAGCAGAGTACATCAAAGACCTTTCAGTTCAGAGGCTTGCAGAAGCTAGAGACTGGAAAAATTCAAGGGCAAGGGCAAGATCAATGAGGGGAGGGGTATGGCATTATATCATTCCCTGAAATATTACATCTGTTATGTGTAGCCCAGCTCAGCAAGGGCAGCTTTGCCAGAGTAGTTGCTGCGCCTTTCATTCTTAAATGGACATTTCAGTGCACTTCACAAGCAGTGAGTTAGATCTTGCTATTTTCTTCCTCATTTTACCATAGGGAAACTAAGGCACAAAACGATTACAAAGCTTATTTTCAAAGGTGTTGAGCACACCTGCTCCAGCTAAAGTTAATGGGACCTCTGCAAATCAGACTGTAAATGGTAAGTCTGAAGTCATAACCACCTGCTGTATTGGCAACAGGAAGAAAAGCCAGAGCTCTTGTCCCCTAATTTTTGCTTTAACCAGCAGTTCTCACCCTTGTAATGACAGCTCTTTTTATTTTGCTGGAGAAATGGAAACATTTGGCTTGTGACACCACGTTAATAAATGATTCAGGTCCTCTTTGATCACATCCCTAGCTCTTCTTTGGCAGGAAAAGGGAAACATTCTTCACAACAGTACTTCCATGAGATGGGCTTGTAGAGCACACATTTATTAGGGACAGTCCCTAAAATCGTTAGCCAGATAACATTACATTGTGCCCCCATTATATCTGCCTCATCTACTTTTTTGTCTTGTCTGTCAGCAATTAACAGCTAAGCCAAGTGTATTTTCTCCAACTCAATTCACAGTAAAATAGGTCTTTAAAAATCTACAGAGGGAGCATGCAAGGTGTTCATGTACTAGAGTGATAAATGTAGTACAAACTAATTAGAAGATTATTTTGCAGCTATGGGGCCAGCCCTCGCCCCTACCAGTGATATGGACTCCTTCTGAGAAGTTTGACTGAAAAAGTGAGGATTTGCAAAGTCTCTGTGGCATGAACTACCCATGCAGAACTTCTATTGATTTTGATGTGTCTGAACAGCAAGCAAGAGCTAGCTGCAGGAGTGTAAGGTAAAAGTCAGTCACGAAGGACTGATGTTTAGGGAACATATAAATTAGTTAAAGAACTCTAAGTCAAAATAATGATGAAAAATAATGGAATAGAATATCAGATAATCAATATTCTGTAGGAATCACTGCAGCGGGAGCATTCGCATGAACTAGCATTTTATAATAACACAAGCTTGAATATCTGAAAATAATGAGCCATAATAATTGATCCCAGCTGTAATGAAAACATCCCTTAGTATTCCTATTCCAGTCCTATTTGGCACTGGTCTCGATTTGGGAGTGATAAAAAGAAGCCTTAGCATTAAATAGAAAGTGCTGAACAACTGATGATCTATAGGCAATGCAACATCCATGGCTTCTATATTTGAATTTGGTCTGATTGTGCTTTTGAAGCTCATTGCTGTAGATGGGATCATGTTCAGTGAGTCCCTGAGACTGAAACTTAAGGACTTGAATCTGGACTTGAGGATGAAATGGAACCCAGTGGGAGAGGGGAAGAATCCAGTCCTTGCCAATGAGAAAAGCTATTGCCAGATTTCAGCTGGAAGAGAACAAGAATGACGATGCCAGACTGAGGAAGATGCAGAGCCACAACTAATCTTCAGTGGAATATTTCTGATCTGCTAAAGGAAAGTTAGGAGTCTAGTACAGACTTCACAGGATTGGACTGGTATGTGGATGAAAATCTCTGCAATAGTATTTAAGAAATAAAATATCAACAGGTTTTTTTTCTTTTCTGGAAGGATCTAACTTTCCAGGTATAGAGACAGAAACTATACTAATTTGGGTGCAAAAGTGCCTGGAGATAATAGCATGAGATATTTTTTCTATCAGCTACTAGCTGAAAAAAAAGAAAAGTTGGCTTTGGCAAGTAATGAGGACACTGTAGAAAAACTGGCTATAGCAAATTAACTCAAGCAGAGTGATCTGGAATTAATTTGGTCTAAACAAAATGAAATAATAAAGGTAAATCTGTAATTGAGATTCTTTAGTTCAAAAGAAGAAACTTTGATAAAAGAAGAGAAATGTAAAGTTAACTGGATGAGAAACTTTGGGAGTTGAATGGAGAAGGCATCTGGAATTTTATTAGGATAGATACTTTTTAAAAAAGCTATCCAAAACTTGAATCTTGAACAAGAAAAGATGTAGAGAACAGTTCCAGACTTAAGCACATCAAAAGGATGTCAATAGGAACACAAAGAATAAACCTGGATCAAAAAAAAAAAAAAAAGATGATCAGCAAAGAAAGCTAAATATTGGAAAATGGGAAACAGGGACATAAAGTGAGAATTTCCAGAAGGCCAAGTGAGTTATAGACACATCAAAGGGTACTAAAACAGCAAAGTAATACACCCCTGAAGAAAAAGCAAGTGCAGTCCCCCAAAGACTCTACTTACAAAGTATTTCTAGTAGATACGTGGAATTGATTAGAATATTTTACTAGATATTGGTAAAACCTTAACCAGAATTTTGCACAAATCTCCGGTTCCTAGCACAAACCAGTTTCACACCAGGTAAGCAAAGATAAAGTTGGTGGAATGATCTTTTGAGAAGAGGCTAAGAAAGCTGGACTTATTTAGTAAACCAAAGGCTGAGTGAGGATACAAGAGCATCTTGTGAGCTTATCCGAAGAGCAACCTAGAATTAAAAAAAAGGATAAGACTTGTCAAAGGGATAAACACTGCCCTTAAATAAATTTACATTGGAAATGTGGAGACAGTTTCTAGTCATAAGCAGAAAAGTGAGAACATCTTCCCTGTAGGAGTACTGAGGCATAAAAGCTGACATTTATGACAGTGATTATACCACTTCTAATATAAAAAAGTGGAAATCATAGGATAAGATGAGGAAATGTCCTCTAGCTTCTCTGTTCCTGAATTTCTTGATGTTCCTGATATAGTTTTGTTGTGATTCTACTTCGCACCTATCTTTATCCCGTACTTATTCAACACGGGACAAATTGAAAAAAAACCCTGCCACTTTAATACACTGCATAACTAGCCTATAAATATATTTCTTTGACATGGTAAGGCCAAGAACTTCTCAAGGGTCAGAACAATAGGCATTTATGAAGATAATGAGCACAGTCAGTGCTGCTGTAGAGAAACAATGCAGGGGGAAAAGCAATATGAAAAAACTGGGTTTGAAAAAAATAAGTAGATTGAATACCAACCTTCTTGCTTAGGTTCGCAAGCCAGCTACTAATTGCTCATTATGGCAAGCTAGTTCATCATTATCTAGCGTTTCTTGCATCTTCTTCAGAAGCAGCTAGCAATTTCTAGCAAAAGGGTACCAATTTTAGATGATTCAATGACGTGACTTGGTAGAGCACATTTTATGCAGTTTATCATCTGTGTTCAGTGGGAGAAGAGCTGAGACTCTCCTGTGTATCAGTTGCATAATTACAGAATAGTAAGGGACTCGAGTAGTTCTGGCAATTGGTACTGAAGACAATGGAAAAATAGTGAAAAATAAATAAAACAAGCTTAATTGTCCTGGGGGTTTGTTGTGGGAGGTGGGTTTCATCATTTGTATGTGCAGGGATGAGGATCTCACTCTCTTGCTGTGATGCAAAAGGTTTAAGCTCCCATGGTGCACAGGTGTAATTATTAGTAGCTATGCAAGACATAAAGTAGTGGAGAATGACAGTGTTACAGCTTCAGGTGAAAAATGCATGTGTCTGCAGAGAAAAATAAAAAAAAATCAACCATGAACATTGTTTCCCCCCCCCCCCCATGCTTCTGGAATTGCAACAGTAGCCACGAAGTATGAGACAAAGTTAATTACTCACTGAACTAAATAGAATAAAGGTAATGTTAACTCAACACCCCTAAGAAGTTCATAAATAATACACAAAGTAATTCAGAATGGTAGGAGTACAGAAAAAATGGAAAGAATTTCAGTGTAAGTAGCTTCTGCAATAGCCAAGACTTCTTTGTATGGGTCTCTACCTTAGTTTTAATGCATTTTTCTCCACTTGAATTTAAGGCACAAGCTTTCCCTTGACTTGGCAATGTAATCAAGAAAGATATCATATAATGCTTAACTGAGATACTAAGAGCATACATTTCTTCTTAAAAATAAAGCACAAATCTCTGCATTTAAAGACGGATTTTTCAGAAGCAATTCATTTAAATCAGACTGAAAACAAAAAAAACCACTGACAAGGTGGTCTAAAATAATTTTCAGAGGAAATACTATATGTTGAATAACACTGAAAAGAATTTAGAAGTAGAAAAGACTGAGGTAAGTTATGGGCTCATTTTCTACTCAGTAAAAAATAGATAAAGCACAGTCTGGAAATGATAACTAAGTCTAAACGGTGTCCTTTCTATGTGTGCATTGAAACAATTCATTATTCACGTAAAATGGCAGGAGGAAAACCCTGTCACTCACGCTGTCTGTGTGAGAGCAAAATATCTGCTCATAAATAATAGGAGGCATTATGATTAACAATTCACACAGAAACTTAGAGAAGCCCACATTTAAAACACCTGCAAGCACGACTTCAAAGGCCAATATAATTGTTTTTGACACACCAGAGTACACTGGAAGATACTCAGGTGAGTGCACCTATTTCTATTGGGATTCCAAAAACATTAAGTATTTCCATGAGCCATAATTTTATGGGGGAACTGTCATATGCCTCACCCTTCCCACTGTTTATCATAGCTTAGACAAATCTGTGGCTCAAGAAAAGACTTTAATGTATTTTAATTGTCTTTAATGAGACAAGAATTCTTGGTGACATTTTTTCTCTCCTTCTATAAATATCTGCATCCCTTTTTTCCAAACCTACTGAGCTAGGAAGAAGTTAGAATACCAGTTTTATTCTGTTCTCTTCTTCCCTTTAACTGCTATGTTGCTGATGGCTCATGCAACCTCAGTCCCACTGATGACCCTCATCTCTAAGAACAGCTCCAGTTCCTTCTTTCTTCCCTGAGATGAGAGTGCCACTTCTTTTTGAACTATAAAACAGGAAGGAAGCATGTGGTGATGTTGTGGACGATGAAAATATACTACAAAGACTGCTTCTGAGAGCTGCTTGAGAGCTGTTGTCTTAAATTATTACTTTTACACACCAATGACAATAATGTATACATTGAAAGAAACTTCAAAGCTTTGGGTTGTTCTGAACAGAAAAAAAATAAAAAAGAAATGTTCACCTAAAAATACTATAATAAAATGTCTTGACTCATTTGGAAATGGCATTCTTTGAGGGATAAATTCTTCTGTACAGTTTGGCAAAAAGAAAAGGTGCAAATTCCCAACAAGCTTGATTTTTTCTTTTTGGCAAAAAGAATTTCTGCTGAAAATTTCTTAAGCCAGCCCTGATAGCTATTGCAAGAATTAAAGATGCAGGCAGTGGTTTTCAGATTGACAGAAGCAATTGGCTGGAGCAGGAAGAAATCTAAATGATATCTATTTGAGAAAAATGAAGAGAGTGCTGATGAAATTATTGTTTTAACAAATGAGATGGATTGTGATGATAATTTTATATTTTGAGGACACAATGCAAGAGAGCAAGAACATAAAGAAACAAAGCTTAACCAAGAGAAGTTAACATATAAATTTGCTATGGATGTAACACAGTTTCTATGGGATTCCAGTGGGAGTTAAACACAGTAAAGCAAAGGTTACACTCATAACTCAAACAGCAGCTTCTGCCGATTAAAGAGAAAAGGCTTAAGGCCAGCGTTCAATATCCTTGCCAAGGATATTTCAAAAGAGGCTAGACCCACTGAATTTTTTGGTATATTTCTCTGTGAAGAAATTAAGTGGTAGGCACTGCACCAGAAAATGAACCTGCACAAATGCAAGACACTCTCAGCAGTGGACGTGCTCCATGCAATGACGTCTTCGAATCAAGCACACATACTAAAAATGGACGGCATCTAACTCCAACCCCAGTTGTAGGATGAGCCTTACACAAGGCCACCAAGCCATTGCACAGACAAAATATTTTCCCACATCTCAGTTCTCTTTGCAGCCCATACTTTGCTCCAGCAGCTTCTTTCCATCCCCGCTCCAGCTGCAGCCCTCGGCTCCCTGTTGTAGCGCAGAAAATGCAAGTTGCAGTAGTAAGAGAACAGACCCCAGGACTGAGGTTGTCTTGGCTTCAGCTGGGTTTAGCTTGTTTAAGCTGTGATAGCAATTGTCTAGCAGCTAGGTAACTGTTCCCTAAATTGGTTTTAGCTTTCATTTAGTTTTGTGCAATGGTGTGGTTAACATTGTTAACAGCAATAGCCAGTAGCTATATTCTGTGGCATAAATTCTAGAATAAAATGTGCTGTGGAAGAGCACCCACACAGGCAGATATCAGAGGTCTCCTACAGTGAACACAAACCACAGTGGTCAGCTACTGGTCGCTACAGGAGTGCAGCCCTGCAAATCAGGGACAACAAAGACAACTGAAAAAAATGGGTAACTGGAAAGCAATGAAAAGAAAGAACATACAGGCATGTTGTGTCAGGAAACAAGAGAAAAATAACCCCAAGGAGACTGCAGGACCAAGGAAGAAGGGATCACTGCGACCAGTATCAAACCCCTTCTGGCAAAGCACCCAGGGCACCAATGACTCTCAATATCCTCACCCCCTTCTTCTGGAGGGACACTGAAGCTGTGACCTGATGACTCAGAATACCTCTGCATGAGTGACAATAATGCCAGTGAAACAGGCAGGTATGTAAGAGGAAATTTGGCCTTTGCAGGTTTTGGTTTTTTAAATGAACATTTTAACTGTGATGTTAATGGTGGGGAGGGGGTCCTGTGTTCGTTTGGACTATGAGTGTTACTATCATTGTGCCTGGACTAACAATAACTGTTTGTTGTATTTGATTAGCCTGTCAAGACTTTAATGAGACTAACAATAAATTCTTCTGTCTACATGTCAGGTGTGTTCCCTTTCTGCCCATAACAAGATTTTGAGAGTAATGCGAACAGGTGTATAGATCAGTTTTGTGATACAATGAAATCTATTGTGGAATTAATCTTTTCTAATGGCAGTGTAGGTGTCTGCAATGAGGCTGATCCCCTTAGAGTAATGGAGTTCAGAACATGATTCATCCAGAAAACACAGGGATTGACTTTAGGGTAAGACGGATTGCATTACTGACTATATAAACTAGATCTCCATTGAGTATTAAGTGGTAAGACTGACTGTAAGTCCCTGTACTGGAGATGCTCACTTTTATTCACAAGAATAGGACCCATAAAGACCCCATTGGTACATGTTCAAGAACAGGCAAAGACATACTTGCATGGGATGCTTCATCTGGCTGATGGAGGTGGAAAATCAGCAATAGCTGCTTGCAGGAGATAAAGCAGCCAGTAGAGTGGTGGGGTGTGTACAAGGACTACTTCTGTTGGGGTATGTCTTGGTTGCCCCTGTAGGAATAGGTTGAGGTGCTGTTAACCCTTACATTAGTTACCACTGGAGGAAGAAATTACATTTTCCATAGGCAGGGTTGTATGTCTCTATGGCAAAAGAGAAGCTCAATCATTCCTTTCTTCGGAACAAAACAAAATTCAGAAGAGCGAAGGCTGGATATTATCTGTGGAAACAAATTTTAAGAGGACAAAAATATACATCATGTTTGAACACTAATGTTTTAGTCAGCCCTCCTGAAGACAGAGAGAGTTTCTTTGGCATTGGTTTATGAAAATAGAACATTTTGTTCATATGCATCAGTAGAAATGCATGTGAAATTGCAAACCACTCAACTCTTCTTTCATTAAACTCCTGGACACCACCCACAAGATGACAGTGAACACTGCTATGATTAAAGGCCTGACTTATGCCTGTGTGTGGATTGCTGATATAGTATCTAATGAGTTGGTGTCCCTCTCAATAGGGGAAGTAGCCATGCTCCTAACAGACTCCTCACAGAAAATGACTATTGAATTAAAGAAGGGGCAGAACATCTTTCTGAGAAGGATGAGAGGGGTAGGGTTTTTTTCAAATCCATATGCTCAGTATCTGATACTGAATGCTCTTGATTCCTGTCTGCACCAAAAGGAGTCAAACAACAGCCACGTTATAAGACTTAGGTACCTTTTTGAGAATTGTATCAATTTTCTCCTTTGGAGAAAGCAATCCCTGTATATGAATTTTATCAAATAGGAAACAGACTCCGAAACCACACATAAGCTGCACCGGAGCCTATCATTCTGGTTTGTAGCCTTATATTTCCTGTCCATGGGATCATGCCAAGCCAACTGACTCCATTTCACAAAGTGCAATATCAAAGCTCATCAGCATTGTCCTGCCATTCTCTCTCCTCCCACTACTCTTCCACAGAGGAGCTGGTAATGATCATTTGTGGAGCTTTTAAAAAATGACAAGAACTTTAAAAAGTCCTATCTAAGTTGTTCAGATTTTATTTTCTTTCCTTTTTGGGATGCATGGAGGAGGGAATAGGTGGAAGAGGGCTGTTAGCCCTTCCTGCATTCTTTCATGTTTCATTCAGGGATGGCATTTACTTCACCTGAGCCAGCACTTTTTTTTTTCTCCAGGTTCATTTTACCCTAAGTGTTTGACTGCAATAGTTTGATAGTGCTTTTCATAAATTTACTAACCCACATTAGTTTCTTTTGTCATTTTTGACACCTAGATTCCACTGTAATGAACACAGAGGATATCATGCCGCTTATCTCTGCTTTGAATACCTCTCATTCCTCCACTGCATGTTTCCTCAAAAGTCCTTGATTCTAATCAGTTTTCAGCAGCTCGTTTGGCTTTCTCTCAAAGATTTTGGTGTTTAAGTCCCAGCTCTTCCATGCTGCTGCTTTCTGAATACATCTTCATGGGTATTTTATTCAGTGAGTACTGTGACGGACTAGCTTTTATTCATTTACCAAGATGCATGAACATCATTTGCTACATTTGTATGTAAACAGAGATAAATTGCAGTCACACACAGTAACGCAGTCAAAGAAAACACAGGAAGGAATTCAATAGAACAAAATGCTGAATAGGGAATCATTAAAGACATGGGTTTTGGAACAACAGTTTTCAACCATTTCCATACCCAGGCCTGATTATCAAAACTACAGTTATCCAAGAAGCTGACTGACTGGGCAAGAAAGGCTATTCTATCAGAAAACGGGCCAGAAGAGTAGAAACCACAAGAGATCAAAATTATTCCAGTCAACCTTTCCTTCACAAACTGATTTTTTAACAAATCAAATACAAGAAAATTTTCATGCCGACTCCTTGACCCAAAGTCATTAGCTGCAAATTCCTTATCATTGACCTATGAAATTTCCATTTCAGGAGTGCTGGAATTGTTTCAGAAGTTTGGTGTCTTCAAAAGAAAATAAATAAATGGAAAATAATTACATCTTTTATAATGTTCTCCCACTTTTTCCATCGGGATCATTTCAAGTCCAACAAACTCTGATAACATTCTCCAGGATGAAAGTCTGGTACCAAAGAAAAGCTTTTCATGCCTAATAAAGGAACCAGTTTAGTGAAGGGAAATTAATTTGGAAACAAACTAAACTTAACCATTTTTTATTCTGTACATGTTTGTACATGCATGATGGTATCCAAGTGGGCACAAGGCACTTATTGAAATACCAGTCTCTATATTTATCTCTTTTGTTTATCTGATGCTTTATGAAGATTAGCCTGTTGTTTTGTGGGAAGGAATTCCAAGGCAAATACCTAACTCCTTGAGTTAGAGGTGAGTCTTGTCCTCTTGGTCGATAGTTTCATTATTACAGTGACACAGGGTTGTCTTGAATGGGTACACTCTCAAACATTCCTCTAGCCAGCTGACTAAAGGCTTTCAGTAGCAGTACTCCTTCAGCTCAATACCAGCGTCAACACAGAGGACCTGTCACACCATGATGCAGTCCTCAAAGCCACAAACTTTTCCTCTGCTTTGAGCTTGAGAAGATTGCCTAGTAGCAAGACCATATCAGCAGTGAATCAGCAGGAGAGTGTCAGTTTTGTTAAATTACTGTTATAGAGTAAAGCCTAAGATTGTTGTTACCATCCTATATTTTTAAGGTAAGTGATGGTTCTGTTCAGATTTTTTTGCTGAAAGACTATCTCAAGGGAGAGTGCATTCCTTTTAAACCAAAAAGGCATAAGATATAAAACATCCATTAAAATATTCCAGCTTTGATGCTATTTTTCTTTTTCTTCTTTGTCTCTCTTTTGATTAAAAGTTTCAGTGTTTTCAAAAACCAATAAAGTTTCCAGTTTTCACAGAAAATAAGTTTTTAAAAAGTGGAATGAAAGGAAAAAGGATATTATTTCTAAGAAAAAGTGCTTTTCTAGCAGAGTCCTAAAAGGGGCAGTTCAATCTGCAGAAAAGCACACACAATGCCTATGCTTGACAGAATGGAGTCTCATTTTCCCTTGGAGACTTGCATTATGTTGAATTTCCAGGCTGTACTCAGTGGTGGCCCCATACAGCAGCCAGATGCCACTGCACTCAAAGGGAGAAAATGGAAGGTCATTTTCACTATTCTTCTTTCCACCTTGAAGATTTTTCTGCGATGGAAACAGTCCATTGTAGCTAACCCAGTGCAAATCATCTTTTAAGAATTAGAGTTTAATTAAAGCACTTACAAGAACTATCTATGTTAACCTGTTATACCTCTAAATATAGACTCAAAACATTGAAATTGTACTACTCAGTCCCTTACAGAGGTCACTTTCATCATAGAAGATAAAATAACTAGCAATACACCAATGAGGTGCTAAGTACTTCCTTCAAAATGGATCTTGCTCTCCAGATACAATACTCAGCCTCTGCCAGGTGTGAGCCTTTCCAAATAACACACCCTTTACATACGCAGCCTGTATATTGCGATGACTGGTTTGATAATGGCTGCAGCTAGGGAAACTTATGGATAATTTAACTTGCAAATTCAGAGGTTAATCAGGACTGATTTAAGACACAGAGCCGTAGGCTCCCAGTTTGAAAGTGACCCCATAACTGATCCAACGTTTGACATACCAGTCCAAATCTCCACGTGTCAGGCAGTGACTCTGCATATAGATAACTAATCCCAGGAGCCAGGCATGCAGAGATGCTCACAGTAGCCTGGACCTTACCCGGTTATATCTGCATACTGCTGTTGTGCCTGATCCAGAACTCATGGAAGTCAATAAGCCCTAGTAAAAATTATCTGCCTTTTGAGTTCACAACTTCTTCAGAGATCCTTATTCCCATAAGTGTATTTATTAGCTGCTGATACTGGCAGAGATAGCCAAACAAATGCTTCTCAGGCTGTGGCTTATTTACAGCCAGATCTGCTCACGTACTCACTCCCCATCCCTTGTAGCTTCATGTGGGTACAAGTTCCAGAGTCAGATGCAGCAGAAGACTTCTGGATTAAGTCTAAATCTGCCTATAGGGATCAGTTAGCAAAGAACGGGTTCTGAATTTCCAGCAGAGCATTTCTGTGGCGTTAGCCATCTTTATGCATAATTTTCTGTAAACATGTTTACTTTCAGTGAAAGTAAACTCTCAAATGCTGCTTTACATCACAAACAACAGAGAATCTAATTTCTGTCTGCTGGATAAGCAGCAGAAAAATTTTAACGATAAGGATAGACAATACAAATTTTCTAACAAATAGTCATTTCAATAACATTTGGAATTCACAGACCTTTCCATGAAGAACTGGATACTGTCAGCCTTTTTTTTGTGCAATCATTGATCCCACAAGTCAGAGAAAACTATTAACTCTTTTATTTTTAAATTCATTTTGATTTTATTTATTGCTATTTATTGCAATTAATAATCAGAGCTGAAGAGAAGGTGTATTTGAGGACAAAAGAAAACTCTCCTTACGGGCCAGTTTATTAAAGTCAGTGATTAAAGTGACAAAGATCAATGGAATTGTGACAGAGACCTTTAAAAGAGTCATCATAATTCACTTCAGTGCCTCTAAGAGGGCTGTAATTTTTAATCTCACAAATGTAACTTTTCACCCTAGAGCCTGAGACACCCATCTAACATGTCAAAAAGGATTTCTCATCTTTCTCAGGATCCTAAGTTCAGTGCATCCACTCACTTGTTATGGAATGAGCAACTGCAGTCCCACAAGCGTGCTTTCATATATGCTCATGGTTCAATTGTCATTCCTGTGCTCCACCACTGCCTTGTCACTCCTGCACATAATTAGTTTGGTATTCTGTTAGATTCAAAACTTGTGAGCTGTTCACTTCCTTTCTTATTTGTTAATTGTCTCTCTTCTGATGATGATACTGTAGGCTGTTTTCTGGTATTTCAGAACACAATATTTGGAACAGAAGCACTGTATGTACATTACAAACAGAAATAACATCCTATTAAAATTTAAAAAAAAATCATCTTGTGAATTAATATTAAAGTACCAGACAACAGCAGTACCAGATGATAACATTATTTTGTCCCATGGGGCTCGTTACCTGAAGGTACAACTGAAAGAGAGATATTACATGTACAGAGTCATTTTTTCCTGCAGCTAGCCTAGGCACTTTCCCCAGCCCAGTTGCTGGAAACTCACACAGAGGTAAGAGGTGTTTTCATCCACTGCTACTTGATATGGTGGATCAGCAGTGTCAGTCAGACACTGGGCAGCGTTCTCCTGGTAACCCATTCACTTTACATTGCAAATGCAAGCAGAGTCACTAGAGCAACCACAGCCTCCCTATCCTCTAGTCAGTTATTTCCATCTTGGAGGCATAAGGAGAGAGAAGTTCTCCCAGGTAAAGATCTGGAGAAAAATCTGACTTGCTGCAGGACAGAGAAACAGGAGATATGTCCATAGCAATGCCAGTCTCTCAGAGATGTAAGAGCAGCACCTGGAAGGGCATTGCAGTTCCCAGACAGCTGCTCTTCCCCAGACTGGGCCAACCCCACCATCATTTGTTCAGGCTAATGCTGAAGAGGAGGCATTAATGGGTGACAAATTGCCACTGGGACTGGAACACTCAAACTTGCATTTCTGTTGGGTGAAGCTACCTCTAGGCTCTCCTTTCAAAAAAGGGAAGAAATGCTGCTGATGGTAACAGATACCTTTTGCATCCAGACAGGGCAGTCCTCGGGATCTGACTCAGGAGACCGGGTTGGTATTGCCTCCCACTAGCCTGCAGCACCGTAACACAGGTTGTTCTGAGCTGTTGTACACCTACTTAGGACAGCTTCACCACTTGATATGTATCTATATAGCATTCAACTTTCATTTTGGACAGGAGAAAACAACTCTCCTGCATGCTAACTAAGGAGGAAGAAGAATGTATTGCAAAAGATTGTGCTTCTTGTGGTTTGTTCCTCTGCAAGCTTCATGCCCACTCTTTGAACATGGAAAGCTCACCCTCCAAAGCTAACCCAGTGTTGCCCTGTACAGACAAGTCCCTTAAGGAAACCAAGGGCAAAACGGGCACAGAGCATCCCGCTGTGAGCTTGTGGTGCTCCACCAGTTTGCGTATGTTCAGGCAAGAGTGATGCTGGCTTTCTGTGACTAAGCTTACGCAATAGATAGGTAATTAATCACCTTAACTAAAGGTCAGCACTGAGGCATTTGGAGCCTGGGTTTCACGCTGCCTGTCCTCCAGGAGCACAGGCAGAGAGCATCTTACTACAGAGGCAACACTGTAGAGATTTCACAGGTGCTCAGGGACAAGTAATGACAGCATCAAAACTTCTGGTTTCTGCTACTTGGGCCCAAAAGGAGAAGAAACTCCAGAGAATACAAGGGCAAAAGAGGGTGTGGATTATCTGCATCACTCTCCACTCTTTCTTGAGAAGGCTTGCCTTTCTCACTTAAACACCTTGGTCTATATTACCTGCCAGTTATTTGCACCTCCAGATTCATCAGTCTTGCTAGCCACATACAAAAGCTTCATTTATACTTCAGGAATATTTTTTCTGTGTAGGTGGAGGGTAGGGGCAAACAGAATCTGCTAAAGTTTACAGAGTATGAAATAAGCAATTGTCCTGGTTTCGGCTGGGATAGAGTTAATTTTCCTCCTAGTAGCTGGTATAGTGCAGTGTTTTGGATTTAGTAGGAAAATAGTGTTGATAACACACTGATGTTTTCAGTTGTTGCTAAGTAGTGTTTATACTAAGTCAAGGATGTTTCAGCTTCTCATGCCCAGCCAGCAAGAAGGCTAGAGGGGCACAAGAAGTTGGGAGGGGACACAGCCAGGACAGCTGACCCAAATTGGCCAAAGGGATATTCCATACCATATGACGTCATGCCCAGTATATAAACTGGGGGGAGTTGGCCGGGAGGGGCAGATTGCTGCTCGGGAACTAACTGGGCATCGGTCAGCAAGTGGTGAGCAATTGCATGTGCATCACTTGTTTTGTATATTCTAATTCTTTTAGTATTATTATTGTCATTTATTATTATTATTTTCCTTCCTTTCTGTCCTATTAAACTGTCTTTATCTCAGCCCACGAGGTGGTTTTTTTTTCGATTCTCTCCCCAATCCCACTGGGTGTGGGGAGTGAGCGAGTGGCTGTGTGGTGCTTAGTTGCCAGCTGGGGTTAAACCACGACAGCAATTTCCTTTGTTTAATCAAACAAAATGACAGCAAATCGAGATCAGAAAGAGCATATTCTTCAACCTGATGATGTCTGGGGAGAGACAGGAAAAACTTTTACTTGCACAAATTCCTTCTCATCTGTTTTCTTATCTCACTTCTTTCACAATATATTGATTCTACTCACAGAAACGATTCAAGACTGCACTGCAGACAGACACAGGTTCACCAAAGTTGCTAGTTTGTCATAGTCTTATATGCGGCCTAATCCTGAGGGCTGTTGCTGAGTATCTTCACCGCCAGCCTGAGCAAAGCAGTGCTCTGCAGCTCACACAGTCCTGCCCTTCCAAAGCACTGGTGGGACACAGTCACAGGTGGAAGACACAGCTTGAAAACTTTGATTTTTCTACCTTTTTTGCTCAAACTAAGGTCAAGTAGGAGTTGATGCAATTCTTCAGTGAAGAGTACATTTTCCATGAAAAATGAACTTTCCCAGGGGAATGAAATGGCTTACAAGTTCTGCTCAAGTTTAGTGAGTAGCCCCATACCAAAGAGAGCGGAGAGAGAACATGGAAATATTCAAGTGTTTGGACTTCTGTTGCTGTTGCTTTGAAAATTCCAATATTTAAAAGTGTTAAATAACACAAACTTGCTTAAAAACCTGTTTGTTTGAGGTAGAATGGACCCCAAATGACACTTATTTTCATTTTCCTCCAACCTCAATTTAATATTTTTGTGTTTGTCTACTGGAACTTTAAAAAAAAAAAAGATTTGTTTCTAATGCTGTGGATAACAACTTGTAAAGGATTCAAACAGGCAGCTCACCAATCATTTGATCAAGAGTTGTTTCAGGCATCTTATCTAGTGATCTGTGTGAAATGCAACAGAAGTGTGAAACCCTTTGTTAGTTATGAACGAAGTGAAATAATACGTTAAGTCTGAAGCGGTATTCTGGCAGTGTGCTTTTAAGAAGGTGCCAAATAGGCAAAAGGGCAATGTGATAGAGTGAGTCAACTAGAAGAGATACAACATTGTGTTCCTGAGTCACACAAGAAAAATACAGTACTCCAAGACTTTGGTCACCTCTTACAAAGGGTTGCACGTCTGCATGACTTGAGCTCCCATTTAGCTCAAGGACTGTTTTCGAACAGCCAGCACATCATTACAACAAATCATCAGAGCGTACGCTCTTGCTCTATATCTGTTTCGACTTGGCCAAACAGCAGCGCTCCCTGCAGCCCCTTGCAGCGCTGGCATTGCCAGGGGCTGTTTGTCCTCCTGCTGCCCAATGTCTCATCCAAAGCATTTCACAGCCTCTGCCCCCAAGTCCTCAGTGATCAGGACACCTCCTATTTCTGGTATGAGTATGAGAACAAGAAACACTTATGAGTATTTTATCAGTGAGTCATGAATATTCTCATTCTGTCCATCATTCTTCTGAAAAGCACATTTGCACAGCCTGTTGCAGAGTTTAAAAGCATGCGTACACCTGCTTAGAGATAATTTATGTGCAATAAACAGGACAATCATATAGCATTTAAATACTAACATAAACACTGTAGTGATATGTCAATAAGGACTCGATTTTGTAACTGTTCTAGAGTGCTGGAAACAGCTGACAACTTGGAGATGGTAGCTGTAAAAAGGACAGGAACTGATGGTGCATGGTTGAATGTGGGGGTATGTAAGAAGATCAGTGAAAGAGTGTAAGTGTTTATAGGAGAGGAGATATTAACCTTTGGGTAGGACTCAAACTAGTGAGAATGTCCAGAGTTATATCTAAAACAAGCAAACAAACAAACAAAACCTGTATTAAAAAGGAGTATCTGGAGTCCAGGAGAAGGTTTTATAATGAATGAAGGATGAGGAAAAAGAATGAGGAAGAAACCAGTGGAATAAGTGGATGTCAAAATAGTAGGGTTATTCATATAAAAAAGACTAATAAAAATCCCTTTCTTCTATTAAGAGTAATTATATTTATCAATACAAATGATTGCTTACAAGCTATTAATAATATTTAAATGCATTTCTCTCTGCCCATAAAACTCCTAAAGATTCTCTGTGCAAGATAGATTTTGGATCACTATGATATACAGTATTTTTTAATCCCAACAATGTGCTGTACAAATGTGTTTATTAGAACTTCATTGTATGAAATGCTACAAACCTCAGACTGGTAGAATGAGCATTCACTCTTCCCAGGAACCCCCACTGAAGCTAACAGGACTCTGTGCATGACTAAGTACACCACACTTCCATGATTGGCACTATGATACACTAAAAACACTGTCCACAGCTAATCCTGGATTTTTTGTTGGCTTCTACATGATTTTCCACTGCAAAACTGGATTACTTTCTTTTTGTTTAATCCCATGATTCATGATAGTATTTTGACCATAAACTCCTTTTTATACAGTCATATAAAATGATAAGCACAAAAGGCCCTGTTTAGCACTTTTATACCAATGTTTATACCAACATTTTCAATTGCAATGGAGCTGAAACTTGAACTTTGCAAGTTTTCAGCTCCGTTATAAAGTTGATGCTAAATAATAATATTAAAATAATTACGCTGTTTTAAAAAATTAAAAAAAAAAACCCCACAAAACAAAAAAAGTGTGTTGCTTTTCTATTAGACTGCAGCTAAATGTACGCTTCAGTCAGATTTGGAAGAAGACAGGTTCCGTTCATTAGCTAGGAGATTGATTGATGGGAAAAGAAATTATATTTTCTTGTTTTTTACACTGAGAATTGAGGAAATTTAACTCCTAACCCTTTAATCTTTGTTGAAAAAGACAGCAATCTCTGACAATTGCTTATACCAGAAACGAGGGGCTGATCTGGCAAAATCTACCATCTGGATGCTACCAGTATGTACATCGCCAAACCAGGCAGCTCGGCTCTGCTCCTGCTCCAGCAAGGACTCACTCTCCGGCTGGGCGGGGGCTGCCTTACCCCGCACTCAGAGCATCCCCGATGCTTTACGCATGACGGGCTGCTTTGCCCTGGGAGGTGCAGGCAGGACGAAGTGGAGCCCCGCCACCCACACCAGGGCCCAGGCCCATCTGAGATGAGGTGACGAGAATGAGGAAGCCAAAATCAGCTACAGACAAAGCAAAAAAAGAAACAGTAACAAAAACATGGTGAAAACATGTGAGATGAGTAAACCAATCATTTATGTGTCACCTTCAGAATGTCACTGCCGGTTCTCAGAAGTCTGAATAGCATATTAAAAAAAGGTAAAGTTTATGAGTATTGCAGGATTAGGAAAAATATTCCTTGCGTTAACTATCATGTGGTAACTGATACAAGATTCAGTTCAGTGAGAGTTTATCAGCAGGTTGAGCTGAAGACTGAGAGAGTAGAGGAATTAGTTTGTCCTGTTAATTGAGCCTAAGAAGTCATTTATATTTTTGAAACTAGAGGAGATTTAGAGCCATTAGATTTTATGTCCTATCACTAAAATTAAGGGGAGTTTCTCATATAGACCTAATTTTTAAAAATATCTAAAAAATTTTCCAAGCTCTATCCCCCACAAAGGGTAAAAATGTCTTGCTTATATTAAAGAACCATGACTCCAAACTGAGTTTCAATAAATTTGATAGCCTCACTAGTGCTTTATATTTTAGTGGTAACATATTTAATGTATCCCTTGCTGTCATGAAGATGTAAATCCAAGTTGAGGGTTATAGTTTTAAATGACAATACAGAGTACCTTTATTAAAAAGGTATTTTTCCAGTGATGCCACATGCACATCATTTGGAGGTTCTTTCTTTCCTGCCCACCTTCCATCAAGGATGCTAAAATAGGTATGTCTGTTCTACAAATGGTAGATCATTCTCCAAGAAAGAGGAAAAATAGCAGTAGACAAGGACAGCTATTTTTCTCTTACACCAACCAATGCAGAGAACTGTATATCCCAGTGTTAACATTCACAGAAAAGGAGGGTGCCACCAAAAATAAATAGCTGATTTTCTTAAATGCTTATGTGTTTGAAAGGAATTAGGTAAATTTCTGACACATCATTCTGTTAGAAGTCTTCTTGCAAGAAAAATAGATATTACCTCTTAGATATTTTGCCCTGCAGGTAAGTAACTTGTAACAGATTAGGTTTAAAAAGATATATAGTTATCATTGACAGTGTCTTTTTCATATGAGGATAACCAGATGTGTTTCTCCTGTTCAGCAGTAACAGAACTTATCACAGACTGCCAGTGTGCAGAACAAAATGTTGTTTATATGAAACACGCTGATCTAAAGGAGCTATTGTCATAACACACTAGACAGGGAGCTGTCTGCTCTTCCAAGGTTGGCTTGGGTTTTTTTTTTGTTTAAATATAATTTCTTGTCAGATTTTAAGAATATATGCCATCTCAGGGTAGGATGTGTACTGAGGGAAGTACTAGTTGATCTCTGCAAGACTGAAACAAATTGGGCCACAAGTGCTTGTGGGGATGATGACAACCAGCCAGTGATGAGCAGCTCGTGAAAGGCACCCATATAGCTGCATACATGCTAAAACCTGTAGGCTGGGGCAGAAGAAAAAGGAGGCCCAGAAGAAAACCTGGCTCCAGACTGGAACATCAAATGAGCTTGTGGCTGCATGGCAGACTGAGCCAAAGCCCACACAGCAGAGGAAAAAAAGTCCCACATTTTATTGGTCAATCTACCGGGAATGATGAGCATGGGGCAGGCCTGGCTGCCTGGGTATCAGTCCAGGACTATCATGCTGCAGCATTATCACCACCTAAAGATTTTTCACTGACGGTACAATAGGCAAATTTCTGAGCTTAGACTCATTCTGATCATTATTTTATCTCACTATTTGTCTGTTAATGTCCAAAACTGCTTCAGCAGATCAAACTCCGTCATTTGCTGGACTAATTGTTGGTTGTTAAAATAAGAACTGCAATTTACCACTTACTGTTGAATATCTAATTTGACTTTTTTGAAATTTAAGAACACATGAAAGCACATGACAGATGAAAGGATGGGTGTTTAATTGCTTAACAGAATTGCTGCTGTGCAAAGACTGTGGAGCTGCTGTCCAAGTGATCCCTTGAGCCTCTTCCCTCTCACTTTCAGAAGTGATAGCTACTGTTATAACAGAGCACTCTCCTTCCCAGAGCGTTCCAGACTGGTTTTGGTAAGTGTGGAAATTCATACTTAAAGGGTAGATTTAAGAGCAAATCAAAGTGCTCTTTAAGAGTCTGATACTCCTGGCTGTGAAATGAATGGCTAATCTTCCACTGACTTTAAAGTCAGCAGGAGCAGCTTCAAAAACAACACAAAAATGCAAGACTTTAATTCTTCAGGAGTGAAATTTGTCACTGCTGGTAGCACCTATGAATCACATGAGCTCTTCAGCTGCTGTTAGATGTGACCTCAGTGATGCACAGACTGTGGGCTGGCAATTTTTATGGGAAAATATCACATATGCTTGTGAAAAGCCACACTGAAGACTGAAGGATAACACTTCTGTTTTCGCAAGCACAGTCTAATTGGATATGATAAATAGCATAAATGTAACTGCCTTCATATTTCTGTAAATAATAAAGTCAAATTCTCATTTGATATTGTCCTACTTCTAAAATTTTAATGAAGCATTATGATAAGAACTGATTTTCTCTGTTTAATCTAATCTGGACATAACAGGCTCAGAACAGCACAATTACTGTGCTACAGCATATATAGAAAATTACTCATTATTACTGAGCTCCAAAGTAGAGAAACAGAAGATTTCCAAAGGTGCAAAATGTCTAAGGCTATAATTCCTGTTTGCACTGATAAGAACCCTCCCAGTACCATTAACAAATTAATCAACATTTCAATACATTAAGGTGATAAAAATAAAATGATAGAAATAAACAAGTAATTTTACGTAGTATTTAAATTTTATGTCATTTACTCATGCTCATTTCCAGCTTCAAATCTTTATATTTAGGACTTTATATTTAAGATCAAGGACTGCATGTATCTTGTCAAAGTGACTTTTGCCTGAGAAACAGAGATAGCAAAGCGTGTATATTCACAAACACAAGTTATTGATGGATTTTTGCTCTTTGTCAAATTAATTACCAAACAGTATTTGATCTTATGTGAGTTGATAAATATACTGGACCAAACATTTATACTCGAAAAGATTCAAGATGAAATGTCAGATATCATGGCTAACACTTTTGCTGCACACCTCAACGCCTCAGCCTGCAGGTACAGCATCCTGCCCAGGTGTCAACCTAAAGCTAATGATCCCATTTTCTTTTCTACTCCATCATTTTTGATCCTTAGTGCCATCTATTTTTATTATAAGTATGATTGTGATAAGACAGGGTTTCTGGCATGTCGCTGTTTATTCCGAAGAGGTCTTAAGGCAAGGAACAAGGAGAAGAAAAGCAGCAACAGACCGGCATAGAAAGCAAACAGCATCCTCACTGAAAAGGAGGGCCTGCAGAGCACATTGTTAGATCTGATAGCAAGCGCGATGGAATGACGTGCAGGAGGGGGAGGCGAGACCCACTACCAGCAGTTTATATGCTGTGCTAATGACTTCTCCACTACCCAGCGCTCTCAGCCTCATGACTCTGCTTATTGCCTCCATGAATCGTGTCAAAGAGTCAGTACCCCCTCTGGCAGGGAACAAAAACCTGCTATCCACATCTTCCAAGATGTGAAGCCTCGCAAGAAAAAAGGTCCCCCTTTTCACACTGCACATTGTTTCTGTAGGTTCTCTCTCTAGTGCTTTGTGTCTGAGTTACAAGAACTTAAAATACTGAGAAGCAGCACGGAATAAACCATAAATCCTCATAAATCCAAACCTATGGTTGTAGACATTGAAATAAAGGCAAAAAGAACAGAGGCTTTACAGGGGGGCTGTCTGAAAGGCTTGCCATTTTGCAGCCTCTGAAGATCATGAGAGAACAAAGAAAGATTCAGTCGCTGTTTGTTGGGAGGTATGAGATTATGTTTTGGGTATATTCCCACAGATAAGGGTTGGAGAAAATACGTGCTTAATGGTTCTTATGCAGTCTGCAAAGAAAACTGTATTTTCTGAGGAGATGTAGAATAACACTTTTCCTTCTGCTCCCAGTGAAAATATGCTCTGGTAAGTTTAAACATTTAAACACACCCAGCTGCCTTCTTTCTTTGCTCCTGGTGTGGTCTGTATTGTGGGTAACTGCAGCAGCAGCCAATATAGACATGGCTACAGGATTTTAAGCCTCTGAGAGAATATTTGATTCCGGCACAGGCAGCATCCTTTCTCACCCTCTCAAGCACGTAACTGTATTGTACCAGGGATAACAGGAAGGGAGGAGGCAATGAGAACCACTAAAGGATGTAGCAAGAAAGTGAATGCTAGGAAAGACAAAACAGAAGGAACAAGGGAGAAAAATCAGCATCTGGGAAGTTGTTCCTCAATTTTGATATCTTTGCAATGGGGATAATTCTACACTGGCCTGAGGAGATGTTCAGATTAATTCTTCCTTTCATGCTACCTTGACCTACGCCATCTGGCAGACACCTGCAATCAAAGTCTGACCCTGCAGTTGTACAGCCAGAAGTATCTACTGCAGGATCTAAGCAGCCAGGGCAGAGCTAGAAGCAGCACAGCACGCACATGTCGCACCGCCCAAAATTCCAGGGCAGCATGGAAGGAGGCAGAGCTGTGGTATTGCAGGTTAATAAATGTGTGGACAAAATCTTCCCCCATCCCCAGACCACCAAACCACTATTTTATTGATTGTGTCAAAATAGGTATGTAGCTGACATGGAAGTCTGGTGGTATCATTGCCACTTTCTCCTGGCAATGGGCACTGGAACCACCGCCTCGCACTGTGACAGTGCACCGCCAGTTGGCTGCTCTCAGATGCATAGAGGCCTCAGCGACACCACTACCTAGATGCAGGGAAAACCTTTCAAAACTGGAGGTTATGTGCCCTAAGCATCACACTTAACTTTTGGGGCCTGGCTGCTCAGCCCTTGGTGGTTTGCAGTTCTGGGCATGGTCAGGAGCAGACTCCCTGGAAAACTTTACAGATGGAGATGTAGTCATCTGTGAACTTAAGGAGCACCTGAAGCAAGTAGCAAGTAATAAGCCACTATGGGAGCAGGCAGACAGCACTTACATAGTTCACAGTCGTGACTAGCTAAGAAGGTTCTTAGGTGGCCACTGAAGCCACCTTGCTTGTATTAGACACGGGAGTACATCAAAGACTTGCAAATAGACAGTCCAAGCAAATATATATGACGGGGAATTTTCACTCTGCTCTTCATCTTTGAATTCAGTACTTATCTTCACTATGAGATTGTCCCAAGGAGGTTTTAAACATACTAGTCATCTAAAAATTTGACATGCAGAAGGGGAGAATCATCCATACTAAAAAATTTCCACCAGTTTTATCAACTCATTTTCCTCTTTGCTTTCCTTCTCACATTTGCTCATGGAGAAAATCTTGCTCTTCTCATACAGAAAATCCACTGCTATTTTATTCTTCTCATTCCTCAAAGGATTCTGGTTCTGCTACAGTGTTCGGAATAAACGAAAATCCCATGGAAGCGTGCCATGTAGTCTTGTTACTATATTTCAACAGATGGTAAGAAGTATTGTTCTGAATCTCTGCAGAACAAGCAGCTATGCCTATATCCTTGCAGGGTTTTTTTTCCTGAGGAATCGGGAGTTGCAGCAAAGCAGCGCTTTAAGTAATTTTCTTCCATTGTTCCTACTTCCACAATACACATGTAAAACTAAACAAACAAGATTCTCATTTTGAATGTGTTAATCACGCCCACGGTTTGAGAACAATGAAGAATTAGATTAACTTGTATTTATAGGTGTGCATGTTCATCTACACAAAGCACACATACGCACTTTCCACAGATATGGGAAAGTCAGGTAATGATTTCTTTCTGTCATTGTATATTGTGGCTAACTCCAGTGGAAGTCAGTGTAATGAAGGTCACATATCAAGATCGTCAGATACAACATAGTAGCAATTACCCAGGCAAGCAGCAACTGTGATCACTATCTGTTCAAGGGAACAATTTATAAGAAAAAAGGTAGTATTCACACACTCATGACCTGACAAGATTAAGAATGACCAAAGCTGATGATTAAAAGTTTTGGCTAAGTATGCTTCTAGCAGTGCTATAAAACTGTGAAGCTGAGCAGGGCAATGCCTATAATTAAATGTTCAGAGTAAAACCCAGGGCCCATTTCAGTGTTACCTGCATCGCAGCACCAGCCATAATTTTCAGTGAAGGCTGGTCTGCAGAACACTTCTGTACTCAAAGATACTTGCAGAAAGGAAAAGTGTTACAAAACCCTACCCAAATGCAGAAGTGTTTGTTTGGGAAGGGGTCAGTAGTTTTTTTGACAGTGCTTGGATGGCTTATGACCCATCCAGTCAGGGAACAGCAGCAACATCAAAAACCTTATGATACCAAACTTATAATACCTACTATATATCATGACGAAAATTGTGATTAACAAACTACAGATTAGCAGGAATAATAAGTACCATACGAAAAGTTCTTAGTCTCAAATATGCCAGCAGCACTGAATGACTTTGAATAAAATATTTTAGGAGCATAAATCAACTTAAGCTCATAAACATGGAAAGGAACTAGAATGATTTTAATAAATTCTTTGCTGTACAGAAATCATCCAATTCTTCTTCCAAGGGACAAGAAAAGCCCTGCAGGTCATGGGTATCAGATGAGACATTAGAAGATAAGGTAGTGAAAGCAATGTACCACATAGCCTTGGAAAATGCCAAGGGTCAGACCGACTGACCCAAGCAATCTGTTCTGGCCTTACAATCTGTGACACTACGCCAACTTGGTGCACCTTTTATCTCAGTGTGGCTTGAAAGGAGAAACACATTACTAAGATGCTGGCAGAAGAATTTGGAAGGAGAAAAGAATGAACGTTCTGTGTACCTCCATTTATTTATTTTTCCAAGGGTGGTATGAGACCTGTTTCAATTCCTGCCTGGGCGTGTACCTTAGTTATTGTGCTAACACGCATTTGGGATGGCAACTGTCTCTGTTCAACCTGGTCTATCCGAATGAAAGAATTCAGTACGTTTTGAGAAAGAGCAAGAACCAAATTGTTGAAAGGATTGTAGGACTGGAAGAGGACTTTTGAACAACCGAGTCCAGTTTCAGTCATTACGAGCAGGCATCATTATATAATCAATAATACAAGCTTATCAAGTATTGTCTGAAAACTAGATTTCTTTTTTTGGCCTTACTATTCCTTCTAGAGTATGGCTCCATACTCTCAATCTTCAGATGGTAAGAATCTTCCCAATTTGCAGCTGCAACTGATTTATGGCTGGTTCATCCCCAAACAGCTTTGTCACAAACCCATCATTTAGTTAAACTGGTTCTTCTCAGATCCCAGCAGTCTCCTCTGGGACACGCTTATAGGAGACAACCACCCTCTCCACCCCCATCAGAGCTGTCCTTTTACTTTGCTAACTAAGCCAACCTCTTTTGATCTCTTGTAGTAAAAGATGTTCTCCCAAATGTCCTTTGCCACCACTGAGATCCTAGCACAGATTCATGCCATTAGCCCCAAGATGTGTGTCCTTGGCCCGCCTCCTACTGTTTCCATTTCTACCCTTTTGGTCCTCAAGATCACCCCAAGTCAATGTACAAGATTCCAATATTGCCATACACTACAGATGCCTCCTATATGTGTCAGCCAATTTCATTATCACACTCCTGTCTTTTATAACAAGGTCTTTATTGGAAATATTAAATAAGATCTGTCCTGAGACCAGTCCTTGAGAAAATTGTCTAGTAACCTCTTTCAGTTTGATCATTTGCCTCACAGCATGACTCATTGTCATCTCTCAGAGAGCTCCTTACCACATCTCAGTTCCTGTAGTAATCTTCATCTTCACCATTTTAGCTAATAATTTCCCATGTGATAATGCATAAGATGCTTTGGTCAAGGTCAGATAGATTTGATCTGCTGCTTTTGTCTACAGAATCATCTCTTTTTTTTTCCTAGACACATGAATGAAGATTCTTATCAATCTTCTTTGATAAGACAGGCATCAGGATAGCCTGACACAATGTGCCTCTGACCAAGCCTTATTCCATTTTATCCCCCTTTCCATTTATCTGCAGTTTTAATTAGTGTCTCTTTCAAAGTTTCTTATATAATCCTTGCACACAAGTGAGGTCAGTAAAGCTCATAAGCCACAACAAGATATTTGAAATCCCCTAGAAGATAATGTGATAATTAAGATGAAGTAATAATGTGGATTTGATGCAGCTGTGGATGGCAGGGGGAGGCAGAAGAACCAGGTAACTTAACCTCTAACCTTTAAAGTTATGCACATTCCCCTTTCTCTACCCAAAGAAAATGGGAAATGGCATTATCCAGTACAAAGTGGAAAAACAACAGCAAGTAGAATTAAATTCATAAGATATAGGTGTACCAGCTCAAATCAGCAGTCCCTTTCCTGCAGGGCTGTCTCCATCAGTGACCCACAGCAGGTCCCTAGGGAAGAGTACAGAAACAAGGAAAGCCTACAGTGCTGCTTTCCCACTAGTCTCTCCCAGCTCCACAGGTTCATGGCTAACGAATCCTTGAGACAAAGGTGGTATCTGTTTGTTAAATAGGCCTTACTGGATTTTCTGTACTGGATCACTTTCCACAAATCAGTGTAAGCTTCCAGCATCCACAATGTCTATGAAGACATTTTTTATTTTGAGTCCATTATCAGCTGATTTCTCTTGATGCCTCTTAGTTCTTTCAACAGGAGAAACACTGAACCACCATGACTCTTCACCTTCTCCACACCGTGCCTTCTCTGTTTTACCCCTCAGCTTTGTTTTCTGGAGCTAAGCAGCCATGCCCATGGAGGTATTCCCTGTGCACAAGCCATTGCATGCCTGGGCTTTCTCCTGTCCTTCCTCTGCCCCCTTAATGTACACCCTACCTCTGCCCAAAGGACTAGGGCCGTCCCCAGAGGAAGAAGAAAGTTTTAAGATCTTTCAGGACAAAGTCAGGTCTGTTGCCTCTGTACCAAATGCTGCCGGTTAATTTCCACCCCCCTGTTCCCAGCCCCTTCAGAAAAATCTGACCATTAATCACTTTGCGGACCCCATTTTTAGGTGTCTACTTCTGACTCATCAGATAAGGACCGCAGAAACCAGCAAGTTAGCACTTGACACTGTGATGCTTAAATCCTCTTGAGGATTTTGCCCTCACACCTGCCCCTGAAGCCATTCATAAAATCTTTCCTATTTACCTTTAATTTCTGTGCAAGATGTTTGTTCATTTAACAGATGTAATTGACCAGTTAAAGACAAATCGCCCCTCCCACCCCGCATAACGAGGAGAGCTGCCCATTGCCCGGGGCCGCAGCTCTGCCTGAGCACACGCATCTTTCCCGGGGCTCCAACAGGCGCCGGCATGGCCCTGACCAGGCAACCAACAGTGCCTTCTTATTTTATTCGGAGGAAAGGGAGAGATGGCATCACTTCAGCTCATTTAATTTTGAAGCTAATAAACCCACTGCGGAAATGGCACGGAGGGAGAAGGGGGCACGCCTGTTTTCAATACTTTTATTAAAGAAAAGCATGGCATTACTGACTTTTTAACTTTTATGCCAATGTCACATATGCTTATTAACTCATTAGGACTTTAATTTTTACTGAGCCACTACATGAGCAATTGTTTCCCAGTTCATTTGAGGTAAGACTTGTGATTATTTTGTGCACTCAAAGAAAAAAGTGAATATAGTTTTTTTTATACTATGTTTACCCTGAGCATATGTGCTTGAGATTTTCAGCTTTCCCTGACGTTGCATGTCTGCTGATGTTGCACATATGATCCACTCTCAAACTTAAAATTGATAATAAAAAATCATTCTGTGTAACCAGTACCTGTACATCATGCAAAGCTTCAAAGCTGATAGTATAGCATAGCACACTACCCTGTAAACTTCGTTTTTTCAAAACTGAGGTCTTTTTTCAAAGAGCTTTTGCCTGTGATGCATATTTTTCAGGCTTGTGGTTTTGTCCCGCAACCGATATCGCAAGAGAACATTGCCCTCTGGTGTCACAAGCTGTGGCTTTGTGCTTTGGAGAGTTCCCCACACGTGCTTTCTTTCTCGCCCCTTTTTTTCCTTCTCTTTATTCACTGCACTGACAGTCGGAGCTGTAGTTCACAGGCATAAGTCAGCAGAAGGTATGGAAGGGGGATGTTTCTGTTTCAACATGGAAATTTTTGCAGTCATGTAACAATTCCCATGGGTTAGAAAATAATATTTTTACACTACTTTACCAAAAGCCAGAATTAGATCCCTTCAGGTTGGCTGATACTGTTAAATCTTAGCTGATTCTTTTTTCTGACTAATCAATCCAGTCATTTATTCATCCTCTTGAACAGGTAAGTTTTTAGGGTTTTAAGGTGAATATTAGAATTAAAGCTAACAGAAGACTGAAGCAAAGATGTTACCACCTTCTTTACTGTTACCAGAGTTTTTCCGATCATTACAGAGTTCTCAAGCCTGCACTTGGAGTCAGCTATGAGCTCTGCCTAACTGCACACAGGCTTGCCCCTGAGCGCACACCAGCATACTAGGACAAAGAAGCGGTAGGAAACAAATGCAAAGAAGCCAAATGGTACCTGGGTGTTGGATGGCAGTACCAAAAGAGAGAAGAAGCATTACTGTTTAAGTAGTTGGGGAAGGGACAGGCGTGGTGCAGTGGGAGTAACACAGAGCTTAGATTTGCCTGGCTAGCCTTGCAGGCTCTGCTCTCAGATCGTTTGCGCAAAGCAGAACAGACAAGGAAAATGGCCAGATTATTTTCCCTCAACTCTTAAAGCCAAAGATAAATTTTCCACTCAAATATTCCAAGTGTTTCTTAAAGATGCCATTTTCAAAGGGATAGTTACCACAATGAATAGATCTTATTGCCAACTAATTAGTCCATGCAAAATGCATAGACATGCATTTTTCTAAGCAGTGAGTGATGATTCCAACAGATGATCCCACTATTTCCATCAGTGACTTGCAGCCACTCTGAAAACCACAAGGTGCAATGGGTGTTCATCATTAAAACAGATGCTAGAGGCTGATTGCAGGGGTGGCCAGATGGTGCTGTTTGTAATTGGCTTCCTATAACTCTCTGGATGTTGTCTAATTATTATTTACCTTTTGCTCAGTGGGATCCTACATCTAGCTTTAGCCTGCTAACAGTCAATGGTCTAGGCTCAACTCTCTGTGTAGGACCCCTTACAGACAATGGAAACATCTCCAGGGATTATTTTTTCTCCTTTTACCGTAGACATTGGAGGGAAGTGCCCCTCTCCTTCCATTAACTAGAGATAATTAGCTGAGACCAGACACATTCAGTTGTATATGCAGATTTCTGTCTGTCCTGTGGACTTTTCCCCAGATGCACCAGGCCAGTTGCTGAGCCAGGCTCTCCATTAGTGCCCAGCTGCTGAATTAAAGCCTTGTTGCTAACCTGAACACAGGGGTTTTCTTCCCAGCCATTTACAGGGCTGTTAACTTTTGCATTATTAACAAAACAAAACAACTCACTTTTCTGCCCTTACAAGAAAATATAAATTGCTCTCTTGAAGAACTGAGGGCTGGCATTATTTTTGTGCATCTCCTCATTTGTAAATGGCTTTTACAGAGGTCTTTGCTATCAGGAGTATTGAAAGAGAGGAAGTAGAAGGCTGAGATCACACATGAAGCTCACTTTGGGAATTAGAGAAATTAAAATCACTACAAAAATTAAATTTGAGAGGAATGTCAAGCTAGACTTCATGGAAAAAGATTACAGAAAAAATGAAAAAGCATTTTCCTTTTTCTAAAGAAAATAAAACGTAGATAACAGAAAAAGAACAAGTTCTGAAAAATCTCGAGGCATTAAAGAAGGACATAGGGAGATAACTATATAAGAAAAATTGGTAGTGAAGCCAGAATGCAGTCTGCAAGCACTCCTTTATGAAGATTTTTTTTTAATATAGTAATAAACATGTGGTAAATCTGTATTTTGTTGTGCTTTTAACATCCTTGTCAATGCCTGTTTACACTACTCCTTATGCAGTGCTAGGATAGGGTTTTGGTGGATCTATACCAGACCAAATCAAGGAGCTGATAAGGCTGAATATTACTTTTGCTTCCTATGTTACTTCTTGGCTAGATCAGTTTGGAGGGTTTGGCAACAATGAGGCTAAAACACGTGTCAGGCTACAATGCTTCAATCTGGGTGTGAAATTCAATGGCAGTCTGAAATTTAGATTTTGTAGAGTCATGACATAAACAAATACAGCATTGAAAGACATTCTCCGGAGCAAATTGTTGACCAGAGAGAGAGCAGACTGAAAAAGGTGGAGTGACCTCACTGAAATCAATGACTACACTCCCACACCAGGGACCAGACATTAATTTTGCCCTTGAGATTTATTTGCAGTAACACGTGCCATACATGCTATGGCTGGTAGGTCACATTTCTCTAAAGTTTTTTGCAAAACAAGTATTTCAATGAAAAATTTACATGTAAATTATTAGAAGGCTGCCAGCTGTGGTAGCAAATGAGCTGGAAGGTGTTGATTTGTTCTATATGTCAGAGAGCCAAAATTTTCCTATGCTTCAGTTTTTCTTGCCACCTACTTCATTACTTTTACTTATTTTTTAGGATTTCCAGTAAATCTAGTGAGATTGCTGCTTGTCACTCCTGAAAACCTGCTGAGCTGCCTTTTTGACTTCACTGATGTGAGTTCATGCCTATTGCTACACCACTGTTGGTGGTGTAGTGGTCTTCAGCAAGTGATTTAAACACTTGCCACATTTCTCTCCAAGAACAGTGTTAGAAAACACGTTTGAGATCACATTTAACAGAAAGGCTCCTCCTTAGCTCCTGCATAGCTGTCTCCAGAGACTGGTTAGTCAGTCTTTGCCAATTACCTCTGAGAGCTACAGTCCTGCTGGCTGAAGATGGCCCTGGAGCCACTGTGAACTGTTACATGAGGCAAGTCGCAGCCGAACTGACGTCCCCTTTCCTCTCTTTACTTATTTACCAGATTATAAATTTGCGTACAAGCAGATCATACGTGCTTGAGAATAGGCACATGTAGGAAGAAGGTCTGCAGAAGAGAGTAGTATGCTTCAGGGACAGTAACACAGTGAGGTTGATCCAGACCCTGGCTCTGGAGGTGAAATGGAGGATCAGTCTCAGCAGCCCCTCTTTGTATCCAGTGTGGGCACCCATCTGCATTTGTGCTTCATGCACAGCTGATGCAAAGATCTTAGAGGCAGAGACTGTCTCTTACACATTAACATAGCACCTGGCACAGTGGAGCGTGATCAGTGTGAAGGCTTTAAGCAGCACTACCATGGCTACAATAATTGGTAGAGACAATTAGATAATCAATTACTTTCCAGAAAACCTTCTTCCCTATTATGGCTTTCAATACAAGTATTGACTGGATTCATTTAATTTCAGAGTTGCAGAAGCAGCCTTATGGTTGTTTTTTATTTTAGAGTTGTTTTAGTGTTCATCAAGGCTTTGTTTACATTAGACAACGGGTATTGCAGGGATCAAGTGTCTCTGGGACACTCAGAACTGGACTTTAACAATTTATTTGCATCCAGACCCAGTATAGCCACCCTAACCCAATACAGCCACGCTAACTGGGTGTCGGGAGGCTGTGGCTGTTTCACCTTGGGCGTCAGACCTAGTGCTGTCACTGCTCCTTTTGGAGCCCCTTCTGCATGCAGTTGCAGGGAGTGGATAAACCCTGTAACTCCCCAGGTACATCCCATTTCCTGAGACCTCTCCTGCCTTTCTGTCAGCTAATGAAAGGAGACGAGATGACGCCCAAGCCCACTGTAAGTTCTCACTGGTCTATTGAAAGTAGTAGGCGCAAATCTCAACATAAACTCATATAAGTCCATTATTTTCAGTGGAGCTACGCCCATGTACGTAAGATGTAGGTCCAATTGCCTTCCAAAAAATTGAGACCATATTACTCTTTGGTTGCGTTTGTTTAATGGTTACTGTTGTTAGTTACTGTTACCAATACACAGTCTATTCTTCAGCCTAAAGCTCTTTACCGAACTGGGGCAGTCTGCTATACCTTTAACCAGAGCAGTGATTTCAAGTGTAGATCTATAAACAGAAATGCAGGGACTGACAGCAGCCTGCCTTTTGGGAAAACCTGGTTTTCATCTCCTGCCTTTAGAGCAATTGCTCATTTTTAGTGAGTTTGGATTTTTTTAAATGTTGCAATATTATTTAATGCTATTATTTTATTGGGAAAAAAGCAACATATAATCAATCAGTAGATACATTTATCTTAATATTCAATGCCTATTCCAATGATATTCTGGTATCCTGGTAACATTGCTAATGATTTGTCATCATGAAACAGAGAATGAGTGAAGCTATTTCACTGGATTCTGAAACAGTATGAAATCAAGTGAGGGTTACACTGATTTTGCAAAAATGCGCTGCTGGTTGCAATTCTCCCTGTGTTCAGCAAACCATGAAATAACACTATATCAAATTTCTGGCACTTGAAAACAGGAAAGCAATCCAAAGACAGTGCCCTTTTGGCAATGTCTAGCAGAAAGGTGAAAGTGCTGAAACATGGGACTTCCTTTCTTCCCCCTCTCCCAGTATTCAGATGTTCGTAAAGAGTCAGTGTAACAATTTTCCAGAGCCTAGATCAATGGAAACATGGAAATTAATTGTTGCAGTCACCTTATTACTCGACTGTCAGTGTTAATAGATATTTAGCACCGCAATAACAGCGGCAGCAGTGTATGATTTTATCATTGCAGATAAGCGCTTTTAAAGTGACAGCTCACCACAAGCGGCTGAGCCAGGTGCCGTGCACCAGCAATACAGCTCAGGATGCCCCTGCCCTGCTGCTGGGGAGAGAGGGAGGGATCAGAGCACCGCAGCTCCCTGCCACTGGATCATATGAGCAGCTTACTCGTGGCAAACCTGTCTCACATGAACAGTACAGAGCAATCACAGAGAGCAATAAATCAAAGTCCGTGTACAGTATAGCGTAAAAGTGATAAAACATTTAGAAGGACCTACTCTTTGCCATTTCTTCTAGATTTCCAGAGGATTATTATGAATATAATTTCATCACCACCCTGTGGCACCAGCAAGCATGAAGATAGCCCTGCATCTGCAGAGCTGTTCGGAGGCAGTACTTCTGAGGAACCTGTCAGCTGAGCTGGAAACACCCACCTCACTACAGCTCTTTCAAAAGTCCCAGCATCAAGCACTGAAGTACAGAAACGGTTTGTTTATTACGTGTCATGGTGAAGTGAGCAACATCCTTCCATGACCTTGGCAGCTTCATCCTCAGACTTCTCAACTGTGCCTATTTTGGAAATAGGCTAAGCTAGAAAAAAAACAGTCTATGTGAATCCAGCCCTGAACAGAATATCTGTATTGATAAGGTTGAGGATATGGCTGCAGCTGGTCAGAGGCTAGATGTCCTGGAATCACACCACAAAGTTCTAGTGAAAGCTGCAAGAGGAATCTGCTGAGTCCTTTCCTCATGTGGAAATCCATCCCCAGAGAATAAAGACTAGCATGCTCAGAAAAGTGCATCTAATTCTATCCTAATTGAACAAAAGACAGTTCAAACCCTGATAAGACAAAGGACTGTGGTGGTGGTGTTATTATTATTTCTATGGGAGAAGGTGCATAGTGAAAATGATCTGAAAATACAAGACAACGCATTTTGCTGCTCATCCTTTTTTGCCAAAACTTGAATAACGCTTCAGAAGCAGAGGCCAGGTTTAGCCAACAAACAGTAAGTAATTGTTATAAACTCATAACCGTCAGAGCTTGTCTATACCAGATGAAATGTTTTACTGACCTTTGCCAAAGTGGCATCGGTTTAATGGTTGTTAAATTGTCACCCAGACACGAAAAGTCTTTCATTTGGGGTTTCCAATGCTGAAGCTCTGTTTGCTCAAGCTAGTTTCTTTGGTCTGTTTCTATAGATTTTGTTCTGCAGACCTCATTTTCTCTCTCTCCTTCTGCACTTACAACACTCAAAACATCAGTCGAAAAGGGAATTTTGAGTGTCTGTAATTCACTGCAGAAACTTTTCAGGCTGCAGAGGAGACAGATGAGACACTAACACTGACAGTATCAACAAAATAAATCCTTCAGCACCAATAAATTGTATCAATGCTTGTTTATTGAGTTTGGGTCTTTTTTCACCTGTCCATACTGATGGCAACTTATCAAGGCAATGCTACATAGGTTTGATAGTATACTTACTAGCTGCCAAATTTGTAAAGCCACATGAAACTTTAAGCTCATATAAGAAAATAACCAACGTGTTGTCTCTTTCTTCCCTATATCAGCTGCAAACCACACAACGCTCAGGGACCACCTTTGCTCTTGAATTGCATACATCATTTCTAACGCCCTCAGAGCAGTACCTATGCACCTACACATTTCTCAGTTATGGCCTATGCTCTTCATCCTAGTTTCCAACCCAGCAGGTAAAGAAGGCCTTTAAAAGGGCAGTGCAATCATTTCAGTGTAGTGGTAATCGGACAAGCCACCAAGAGGCTGTAGTGATGCAGATGGGACCTTGTGGATGGCTGATATGTTTGTAGCAACTAAAACCTCTAGAAATGCTCACATGAGAAGAGGAAGCAGACATGATTGCTACTGCAACCTGCTGTGTGCTACCTAGACTATTTTCCTCTCCCTGAGCCAGGCTTATTTCTGCACAGAAAAATCCTCTTGAGCAAAGGTGACCCTTTCTCTTGGGCTATGTAGAGTGTCCTGAGGCTGGACGTTAGATAAACTTTTTGGTGCAGATTGTAAGACTGAAGCACCAATTCACTACTTTAATGTTGAACCTTGCATCTTCTTGAAAGTGAATTCAGAAAGCTGCCTGAGTTTTATTTCTCTGTGGGGAACAGAAATGGCATGACACCTGTAGTCTGTGACGAATGTTAGCAATGTAAACTACTTTAGTACCTCATGTCTTTGGAGGCTCCACATTCAGATTTTCGTGCTTTGGCTAAATGCAGCCAGGATTCTGCTATAGCTAAACTTTCACATGACTCTGCTCTGCCTCCTGTGGTAAAACATCCTTCTCACTGTCAGCAATTAAACTGTTGGGCAACAGAAAAAGAAAGAAATATGTCTGGCACTCTTGGTGCTGGAGGATGTGACAGCATAAACTTCCAAAAATCTTACTTCTCTGCTCCAGTTACGGGCATTGAAATTTGTCACTAACCAGTGTCAAATATGCCATGGTATTCAACATGGAAAAATGTTACATCAGAAAACATTGGTTAAATAGCAGTAAAAATGAAATATAACCATATGCTACCCAGTGAACAGTCAGCAGAGACTGCTGACTTTTGGCACATCAAAGCCCATGAGGCAGATCATGTCTTTCAGAGGAGGGGTGGTGTAAGACAACCAGGACTAGTAATTCTGGTATGCAGGTGGGACAGAACTTGCTCCTTCCCCTCCTTCCCCCACCTCAGCTGATAGAAGGGAGCAATTTATTCTATGCCAACAACAAAATGTGAGTTTTGTAGGTGTACTGTGGGGAGCAGAGCTCATGTTAAAGTATTACCTCAGAAACTGACTCCCCACAGTGCATCGCTTGCTTTAATATGAGGAGTCCGTAGAGCTAAGTCCCCAGTGCACCGGTCTTCCACCAGTAAACATGGAAGTGAAACTCTCCGGATCACAGGCTTCAGAAATGGAGTAAAGAAATTAAGTCATAGCAGCAGTGAATTTGGGGTGATAGAAAGGGATTTGACTCATCACTCACCTTTCTGGCTGCTATTTGTTTATATCACATGATATCATGTCAATCATGTTGTGTCAAGGGTCCCTGCAGTGAACAGAAAGTCTCCTCTTTGGCATGTCTTTACATACAAATAAAAAATAAATACTATAGCACAATTTGGGAAGATGTACTTACCAGAATCTGTTTTAAAATTCAGATTTGCTCTTCAGTTTTTCCCCCCTCTTTGTTCTTTAGCTTTATTATTACATCTTTACATCTAAATGCACTTTTCCTGATTTACTGGATTGGTTGATGTTTTTCATAATCTCTTGTAAGGTACTCAGTTTTAAGGATGGTGTTTTGGTTGGGGTTTTTTGCTATTAGTGACCCTTTAGACATTTTTATGCTTTTACTGTCCTTGAAAAGAAATTCTCCTTCTGAGTATTTCTAAATACTGTGTATTCCACTTTTCGTTACATAAAAATTAGTGGTTATTAGCATTCCAGAGGCAACATGTCTACCAAGCTGACTGCAACAAAGATAAATTATCTGGTTTATGCTGCACAAATTCTCTTCTTTATATAAATGCACACATCTACAGGACTATCTAAGTTCATTTCAATATTTTATTATAAATAGTGGATAATGTTCATCATCCTAGCATCAGATAGCTACATAATCAACTTATTTAAATTAAAAATTCATTGGAAATTTTTTTTCTTTTATTTTTTAACTGTATCCTGGCTGAATAAAAATAAGCTATAATTACTAAAACATTCTGAATACAGATTTTCCTAGGCTGTATTTTCCAGTGAACTATACAGCAACATTTCCATTAATTTCAAAGGTGAGCAGTTTTGATGAATAGTCTGGGTTTTGTAAATACAAACCAGACACAAATAACAAGGGCCTAATAGGCAAACAAACGAACCTCTAAGGGTAGGCACTTTCAGGCAAAATTATGAAATTATGTTACCAGTGAACTTACGGTAAACACCTGCTAACACACCTCAATATTTATATTTCAGCAAAACCATTACCTTTAACAAAAATTCTTGCCCTGTTCCATACGACTCAATGAGACTGAAGATGAGGAAGGTGACTGTCAGCTTTGTGCTCCATCACTCCCTGGGCTGCCAGCAAATACGGCAGCTTCCCTCTGGTGCGACAGCCTCGGGGGGCTGTGCTGTCTGCAGGGGATCGCTGCAGGAGGGCCGTGCTGGGCACGCTGCCTAGCCCAGGCACGCTCTCTGCATGGGAAAGAGAAATAAGCAGATACTTAAGGCGCAGAAGAATCATTTTTCCAAATGGGACAACACATGGGCTTTTACGCCTCCCTACCTGCACAAAGTTTCTTAATAAGCTGACTCAAAGATGCCACATTAAAGCTGGGTTGTGGTATTCAATCAATTATGCCTCAATTAGTCTTGTTCATAGAAAATCATTTTTTGCCAGGTCTGGAGTGTTGTCACCTTGTATAACAGAGAGATATCTGTTACACAGATACAAAAATGTATGCATAGCATATAAATATCTATATATGCTGTGAAGTTATAACTTTGTCCATATTTCCACTGTTTCTGTAGCCTCGGTCTTGAGCTGCCTGAGGTTTTGACATGGGTGGGCCTGGGTATACTGGGTGCATTTCTGAGCAGAAGCCAAGAAATTAGAACTCATTTAAAGCATAATTCCTGTCTGTGCTCTAGAGGAGGCAGGGGAGAAAGGAAATGGCTTAAGCTATCACTTGATGTTTCCACATGGATAAAGCATAGTTTCAAAACTAGACAAAGGTTTCTAATAACTGAAAAATAAATTTCTGGACTCAATGCCAATAAAAATAATGAGAACAAACAACATAACCTCCTAAACAAATAGAAGATAAAATGAAATTTGTGACATTTCTGGCAGAATTATGCAATGTGGTAGACCATGACAGAATAGAGCTGGACTTCATGATACAGGTCTCTTTTAGTCCTAGGAGTGAGGTTCCTACATGCCAACATTAACTCAGAGATACAAAGCTGTGTCAGGAAGGGCAGAGAGAGACGGCTATCTGCATACACCAAAGGAAACCTCACTTCTGTAGATCCACTCCTACTTTAAAGTATTATGTTGATATTCATGAAATTGTTTTGCCTCGGGAGGCTTATTTTGTCTTTTCTTGATTGCACTATTACACTTATTTAAATATTATTTAAATTCAAATCTCGCCATCCAAACATAACAAAGCCTACAAGGGAATTTAAGATGATATAGAGCAAGCTAAAGTGATCTTCAATTTTTAATCCCTGTCTTCCCATCCTAAACAAAAAGGATGAATGTGTCTTCAGCAAGTGAAACATTGCTGTGGCATTATAAATTTCCAGATGGTACTAGCAATAACTGAATGAGTTCATATCTCTGATGTAACTCCCATCAAATTAATGGCACTACACCAGGAATTAATTTGCCCTAGATCTGTACAAGTCAAACATAGAAAATTGTAGTAACATCAGTTTTCTGCACTCTATTCCTTAAAAATATAAAATACAGAAATTTCTAAATTTACACAAATTCTTTTTGTAAATCACCTCATCAGCATGTAATACATTTCAGTTATGCATTTTATATAATTTAACAAATAGCAGCATATAATTCTATACAATAATTTCACTGCAACCCAACATATGATCTTACATATTGTCATCTGAATTAAGCTATGGAGTTTTTCCACTTATAATATAGAAAACTAGCCACTGTGGATATTATGGGATGTGTGTTTTTTCTTTAGTGACTGGGCATTACAGAAGGAATAGTCATAAAAGTAGAAAAATAATTTAGAGCTTAGCTAAAATACCTGAATCACTGAGTTTCTTAGCATTGACATAAAAAAAACCGCACAAAAGACTGTAAAAAATAAGAAGTCACGGAGATGAAATACAGACTGGAAGTGATGACCACAGAACAACGAAAATAGGCCCAGGTTACAAGAAAAAGCAGCAACAACATGGAAATTACACCCTAGAAATACTAGAAAATACAATACCTTTAGCAATAGTAGCTGACAAAGGAAAGGTCACTGTTCTTGGTAATGCTTCCAAAACTATTTTCCCTGACAATTTAGTGCAGGGTATTTTTCTTTTTGCTCCCAACAGGTAATACTGCTGGAGAAAGCCTAAGAAGACTATGTTTGGTATGACAACATATTTTATTTCCCCACCCCTAAACAATCCAGTTGGGCAGAGTTTACAGGAAACTCTGGAAGCCAGAAGTAAACAGGTGTGGCTGAAAAGTCATCTCTGCACAGCCTTGAAAAAAGCCAGCAGATGTGCAATATGATCATCATGAATGATGTTTTCAGCAAAGTTCAGTGCTGGTCTAACCCCGCTTTCACATAAATCGTTGCAAATTTCATACCATTGTTAAAACCTTTTGAAGCTCATGGCTGGCGTTTCTGTAAAGAGCTATGTAGGAAGGGGAAGAAAGATTTTCCTTGTAAGATTCAAAATTTCTAGTCTGCTTCATGGCAGATGCTACCTCTAAAAACATGATCATACTGGATGGGATACTGCATTTCTGTGCTAAAGATAATACAGATGGTATTCATCAGACATACTAGCTGTCTGAAAGCTAGGCATCTAGTCTAAGACCAACATCAGTAGAATGAGCATATAGACTCAATAAGGCGCAGTTGAGGCTTCCATTATAGTTACTCAAAAGCAAGATGTGTTTTCAAAAGCAATTAATTTCAACCTTGGATGCCTATGGTACATAAGATGAGTTACTCTCTAAAGTTTCTTCTCTTTCTCAACTGTACACTGAGTCTAAGTGACTTTCTTAGACTAGACACCTTTTACACAGTCTGAATGGGCAAGACGAATTTCACCCTTAGTATCTAGTAAGATGGGGTGGAGCGTTTTCAGTGAAGGAAGATATTTGCACATAGCTATTTTCTTATCACCCCATATGTAGTTTTTATTAGGATATTACTCGGGTAATATAGCTTTGAAACTTCTCCAGTTTTCAGACCTCACGTGTTTTGTTTTGTTAAGCCCACTTTTATCTGAGATTTCACAATACAGGCATTATTGCTTGTCCTCCCAGAGTACCGAGAGTAAAGGTCCACAATGTACCAGGCTCAGTTCACACGTGTTAAAGAATTCTCTATTCACAAGAGTTTGCAACAAAATGTGCAGTAACAAGCAACAAGTGAAGATAAACACCAAACAGGAAAAAGGCAAGTGTCCTAGTTTCGGCTGGGACAGAGTTAACTCTCTTCTTAGTAGCTGGTACAGTGCTGTGTTTTGGATTTAGGGTGAGAATGATGTTGACAACACGCTGATGTTTTAGTTGTTGCTAAGTAGCGCTTATCTTAAGCCAAGGACTTTTCAGTCTCCCATGCTCTGCCAGCAAGCAGGTGTGCAAGAAGCTGGGAGGGAGCATAGCCGGGGCAGCTGACCTGACCTAGCCAAAGGGGTATTCCATACCATGGAACGTCATGCTCAGTATATAAACAGGGGGGAGTTGGCCGGGAGGCGCGGATCGCGGCTCGGGAACTAACTGGGCATCGGTCAGCGGGTGGTGAGCAATTGCACTGTGCATCACTGTTTTTTTTTCTCCCCCCCTTTGTTATATTCCTTTTCATTACTATTATTATTATTATATTTCATTATTACTATTGTTAGTATTATATTTTACTTTAGTTATTAAACTGTTCTTATCTCAACCCACGAGTTTTACTTTTTTTTCCTTTGCTTTCCTCCTCCTCACCCCACTGGGAGGGGGGAGGGGGAAGCGGCTGCGTGGTGCTGAGTTGCTGACTGGGGTTAAACCACGACAGCAAGGAATACAGAATACCTGGGAAATAATTCTATCTATTATAATAAACACCTTAGCCATTATTAGATCTGGAGAAGCACCATGCATTGGTTTTGTGGATCAGTCCAGCAGGTTCCCCCATAGGTAGACATTTACATGGCAGAAAATGCCAGGGAACTTGAAAGAAAACTACTATTGCAGTTGACTAATTCGTCTTCATAGGGAAAATGTAGTTTTCTTATTCATTCTGACAACAGCTTAATGCAGTTCAGGGAACAAAAGAACCAGATCTGTTCCTCATCCTGCTGAATAATAAAGTTCTTACAGGACTGAACGCCCTACACACACTCAGATTTTTATCAAGCTCTCCATTTTCATTCAGTTTTTTTTTAATTTTTGGGTTGACCTAAGTCTTGAAGGTATAATATTAAAATACTGTGAGATAGATTACACATGGATGGGTGGATGGACATATATACACAGAATCTATCTGGAAATAAAGAAATCTGGGACATGTCAATATCTTTATTAGAGTAGGTTGCAGGTATTTTTATGCAGTTCTCAGTTCTTATCTCAAACTTGACCTCTAAATCTTTCTAGGTATGCTCAGTACCAAGACTTAGAAAGCTGGCAGCCAAACACTGTCTGTTATAATACATGGTTTTCAGTCATGGCTGAAGGCATTTTGTACTATGTCTAAATATACAGTTCTCAGGATTGCACAGTGAGGGGATTATTAAAATTAATGGAATTGATATTTGTACACCAGAAAAAATAATTGCTTACTTCATGAAGTGCTGCAAATGATGAGTGACTTGAATATTATGTTAGTGAACATTTATAACACAGTGGATAATTTTGCAATTACAATTTTTGATGACATTATTAAAGCTAGGTCACTTATTGCACTAATCTCTTCTGTTATGCCTCCTGGTATAATTACATTAGTTACTAAGTACAGTGTTTTTTAAAGAAATTATGGCTGCCATTAAATATTTCAACCTTACCTATAATGAGATCAGCATTAACAAGCTGCTATCAGTACTGTAGGAAGATTTGATCAACAACGAATTAAAGTATTGAAGAGTAATTGAAGAGATAAGTTACAACTTTAATTTATTTTTAACCTTTCTTTATTTTTATCTTGTGAAGGTTAACAAAATGCTTGTTTGAAAAAAAAGTATCTGTTTTTCAAAGTAGATGCAAATATACACCTGCAAAAATAGGTATCAGGGGAAGAGCAATGCATCTTCTCATTCTTCCTATACGTACAGTAAATTGCACCTGTGTCAGCATATTTCTTTGCAAGCAGGAATACCATTGTGGGTAAAAGAAAGTCAGTGAACATAATGTGCTATATTTGGAAGTTCAAATATAAGGTATAGAAAAAGCCCCTTGCAAGACATTTTTAAGAAAAATAAATATGCAAGGAGAAAGGTCCAATCAGATATCAAAATTAGATAAATCAATAGAAAAATAGAGATCTAATAATCATGTAGCCTGTGCAACAGAATGAAGTGGATGCTGCATTTCTTTAGGGATGTATGAATTGTAGCGTGCAAAGTAGCAAACCTAGGCAGGAGCAGACACCAAGGAATCTAAAACCCACAAAGAAATAAGAGAGGAAAATATTGCTATTAAGGTTAATATAAGCTCACATAGGGTAATGATTCACTCCAGATGTATTGAATGAAATTGAGAGACTGGGCTGTATCACTGCAAAATGACTGTTAATGTCAATAAGGACATAATTCGAAACAGTCTGTGTTTCTCATAAATTTTAAGAACTCTAAGCTAGTAAGATCCCTTTAAAGGGAAAGATCAATGAGTTTGCCTGTTGAGGTTATATCAAGAATTAAAGAAAACTGCATGGATTCATTCAGGTGGGAAGAAGAAGGGTAAATTATTGTAAGGGTTACAAGCACTGGTGTTTCTCACACTCAGAAGGACTTATAGCAGATACGGAAGAGAAACTTCAGAAGGAATAGCCCTGGACTAGATGCCTGCTCTAGTGAACCCAACCAGGAGTTCTGCCACCGGCTTCAGGTTGGAAAAGGACATCCTATGACCATTTTCACTTGCAATCATAAATATCTGTACAGCAAGAAACACATACTAGTATCATTGCCCAAGAAAGTTAATGAAGTTTAAACAATGAGAACATAAAAAGGAATTATTAAGTGCTTTTTCTCACCATTTTCATTTATTTGAGGCCCTCAGTGAAGCTAAAAATCAGTACATACATGATATATAGGTGGTTTCTCTACAGACCAGAGGAGCAAGCTCTGTCACTCATTCATTTTCTTTCTCCTTGCCTCACCAGCAAGGAGATACAGGAGAACAGGGCATCCACTCAGATCCGATCAAGACATATACTGTGAAAATCTAAGAAATCTCAATAGACTGAAGTCAAGCATTGATGGTAAAAGGTTGAGAAACTCTGTTTTACAATAAGTTTTTGTAATGAAAGAGCAAACTGTATATTAAGTACTCCCAGATATAAATTAAAGATTTTTCAAGGACTTTTTTCAAGGATTTTCCAAGATTTTCAACTTCCTAAAGTTAAGCTTGAGGCTTTGCAGGATAGACTATGCAAATAGAAATTGATGTAGCCTAGACAACCCTTGCTGGCCCAACAGACAACTCAAAATCATCCTCTGAGTATTTATCATGCATATTTTGGTCAAAGACTCCTAAAGCAGCCTTCCCTTGTTAAACAAATGTGTGAAATTTCTTCCTCCAGCTGCATTTCTGCTGTAAGAAGCAGAGATGAACTCTCTGTTGCATTATATCCACCTTCTCCTGGTACAACCTGACTGATTTCCATGGAGTCTTACTTCATTTCAAATGCATATGAAAAGCCATAGAGGTATATGCTCCTATGTGAGGGGGAAGTCATTGAAGTCACATAGGGTAAACATAATATTGTGGACTATAAAATAAAGCCTGACAATCTGTCCAGAGCAAGGAAGTAATTATTTCCGTCAAAGCTAGAAAATTATACTAACATAAAACTGTTGTTATTCCAAAAAGGGTCAGCTCCTCTAAGGTGAGAAAACAAGAGTCTATGTTTAGTAAGAAATGCATTGCCCTGATGAGACCAGAGACAGAACTTAAAACAACATTTTGTGCAGCATTTAAGGAGAAAATGTAGGAAAAAAGTGAAAACAGGCCTTGTCCTTTCTTTTCTTTAAAGAAATCCAAAACCAAACTAGTAAAAAAACCGAAAAATCCTAAATTCAGTCACAGAGAAAACCACAGGCAGTGCTCCAAAAATCTCTGAAATTTGCGTTCAGCCTTTTAAAAGACACTAACATGATGTACAATACAAAAATGCATTAGGTTTAACTATTTCCCACTATTTTCTGCTATGTTTACAGTAGAGTGAGGAGGCATTTGAATTTATTCTCTTTTTAAAACCTCAGGAGATTGAAAAGCTTTTAAAGGAGGCTTTTTGCACACTTTCTAATATTTGTTTTCATGTCACCCTGTGCACCAGATACTGTATGTCTTCATTATTTTTTTAGCAGGTTTTTTAACTGACAGCCACCTCAAGACTACTTAGATAATAAGGTGAAAAAGAATGGTTACAAAGAACTGACTTCACACTTGATCTCCCATCTCTCTTTACATATGTCCAATGCCTTTTGATGTTCATTTGATATTGAGGCAAGTACAAATTCTGTGTGTATCCTAAGACCTTATCTAATCCTTCTATATGGATGGCAAGCTCTTCAAAGAAAGAAGGACTAACAAACCGCAGAGTTATTTGTTTTAATTTTTGGTATCCCATTCCAGGAAACTTTAATACCAGTAGATTTACTGCAGCCCACAATGATCCATGATTCTTCAATGTAGAGACTGCTGTTAGTATTTCTTTTTGTCTTGTACTTTTATTACAGATAGCTTTAGTAGCCATATTTAAGTGCCAATATTATTTGTCCTAGCACACTGAACGTAAGAGATCAAGATCATCTGTACTACTTTGTGTTTACCCACCGTATATATCCAGGCATCTAGCCAAAGTCACATGTATTGTCAGAACTGAAGACTCACACCAAATTGCTTCTGAACTATCAGTTTATCAAGAAAATTGATGCTGGTTTCCTAGCATTGACCTTCCAATGGTGTAGAAAATTTTTCCTGCTTAAAGCAGTACTTTCCAAGGAAAGAATTTTCATAATTTATTAAGAGGAATATTTAGGGATACATTTCCATATCTTCAATGAATTTGATATAGGCTGCCAAGAGGAAAGCGCAATAATACACATCCATATTGCTTAGTACTCTACAGTACTGACTGCTTTTTCCTGGTCTTCAGAGGAAAGAGCATTTGCCACTGCTTTAATCAGGTACAGAGACAAAGGACAGTCAGAGAGTTTGGCCCAATTAATAGCCTATTCCTGGCATAAAGTCATACATTCATTCATTACAAGGCCAGAAGAGACCCCAGTGATTTTGAGGTCTGACTCCTATACAGTAGGACTTCCTGAATTAATTCCTGTTTGAAGCAGAACACATTATATAAAAAAATACTGAATCTATATTCAAACACTTCTGGTAAACTTACCAGTTTTAACCTGGATGAGACCAGGGAGCAAGGTAAAACAGCCTTATTAAGGTTATAATTACTGCAACAGAGTTTTAGTTTAATTTTAGAACCATGGAGATTTTTCATTTTTTATGGTCTATAACACAATATTCCTGCAATTCAGAGCCAGAATTCTATGACAGAAAATTGTTTTCCTTTAAAAAGCATATTATTCTGTGATTTTCAGGGTCTTTTTCACTTCCTGAAGGCCTGAAGAACTTCTGTTCTCAGCTGACTGCTAAGTAACTACAGTATGGAAAAATTAGAGACTAATGTGGGAAAAATTTCCTATATTTAAATGCCCTCAGTGTTATGAGAGGACTAAAGTGTGACAGAAGATTTCATCTGCATGCCATATGACTGTGCTTCCATCCAGAAAATGTCCGTAGCTGATGTTTTCAGCCTACAGGTACCACATTGGTGTAATGCCTGCCTGCCTGATGGCATTTCACATCACATCTAAGCAGTGCTGGAGGTACAGTGAGAGACTTGATTCTTGCAGGCTGAGGTATGCTTCAGTTCTTGCTAGTGGGAACATGGGGTCAAAGCTTTGTCACCTCTTTTATCCCATTACTCACCAAATACTCTTTCCTGGGTGGCTTAGATTACAGTTTGGATGTGAAGTGAGTTTGATCCCAATCATGGGCTGAGGCATATTCTCGAACGGCAGAACATATTTACTCTTTGGATCTACTGAGACTATGGAAACTTTCCTTTGTAAGGGGAAATTAGCAATATTAATAAGTTAATGTTTAGACACTCACTTAAGCAATGACTGTTGATGGACCTACAAACTGACTTCTAAGTCTTAATTTTGAGTGATAGCTTTTGGTAAGTTAATGTGAAAAAATGGTAGAAGGATTTATAACACTGATCTTCTGGTTACAGGAGAGCCTTGTTCAAAATCAGTATGCCACTAATGGACATTAATGATGTTACCTGGTGAATTCCTCCAAGCAATGGATAAGAATTACCTATTGACTTTGGAGGAACCAAGACTTGGCTCATCACATAGTAACAAGTTTCATCATTTTGTATTAATATAATTTTTAGAAATGTAATAGACACTTATTTCTGCTAACATTGTTCAGCCTAACGTATTGAAACAGATTTTAAAATGCCATGAATCTAATACCGTGTTCCTGAAGATATTAGTAGGTACTGACAGTACATACTGTCATAAGTGCTTTGCAACTGATATTTTAACAGAGCCACATCATCTTGCAAGAAAATCCCACCTTTTTCTGACTCAATTCAGGTAAGTATGCAAAGATAAGGATAAGTCAGACAAGGAATACTCTTCTTATAGGAACGTGGTTTTATATGAGCAATTTGTTACCTTTGTGTTTCTAATTTGAGATTCAGTCTGTCACTGTTTTTAGGGTCAGCTCAGTCCTACACGTCACTCACATCTTGAAAGGATGCTTTGGGAATGGAAATACAGCTTAGCTTTGAGTAAAGCAAGGATATTGGCTTCTACTAGGCTTCAATATAAAGGTATACAGAATGTTGGAAGAAGTGGGACCTGTAGCTCTAGGGTGCTCAGGATTTTGGTAGGCGTAAAACCAGACAACTACAGAAAAGAGAAGCAAAAGAAACAGAAACCATTGTCCCTTAAGTGCTGAAAATGCCTCTCTCCCCCATCCTGAAGTACATTTCCTGGCTGTGCATGGCTACTGGCCTAAAATATTTCATTCTGTGTTTTAAAATAAGAGTATTTCCCACACTGATACTTGTTTCTGTTTCAGTTAGCAAGTAGCAAGAGGCAGAGACCAAATAATCCTTCAGATAAGCTATCAACAATTTAATTTTCTGGCACTACTTGTTTATTCAGTTGACAGTATGGGCCAGTTAAAGACTTATCCTCTGCAAACTGGTATGAAGGCACAACCTTCAGGTTTGTCTGACACAGAAGTATGGCTTCTGGCAGACCAGAGCAAAACTTTTTATGATTCTTTATATATTCTATAACTAATTCAACAAAAATACTTATGAAATGAAAAGCTCTGAAAGCCACTTACCATATCAGCCTTTGGGTACTGTATAATGGTTTTCCATTATGGACTGAAATTAAGCAATTATAAAGAAGCAGTAATTTCATAGTTAGCCACCCAGAAACTTGGTCATGTTAAAATAGCATTTTGGAAAATTACAGGTAATATTATTCCTGAATGCAAATTAATGTCACTTCTGTTAGCCTCCTGGGATAGGAAAGCTCAAAGAATTTTGCAGGAATCAATAGTCACAAAGAGCCATCATGATCAGCCTGAATCTCAGAAATTAAGGTCTGAAATGAAATAAAAGTACATGTAATTCAATACAGGAACATACACACTGATAAATAAGAAATGAATGGTTGTTGTGACATTCTATTATGACTGCTCACCCTATGGTTTCCTGAGGAATCAGAAGAGGAAACATATGGTTTTGTACAGTACATGATACCTATCCCAAGAGCACTGAAGCCTCAAGTGTCTTCTGAAAGCATGCCTCAGAAATGAATCCACATTAAATAATGCAACGCTCACACACTCCTTTTTATTTTATCCATTTATCCACGAAGGCTTAACTTTAATACACTCACTGATTTTAATGGAATTTGATTGGATCCACTTTTGCGCCTGAACTGACCAAGGCATAAGAAAGAGCCAGTGACTTGGAAAGAGTTGCACAATTAGGCAGTGAGGATGCATGTCTTACGTCCTCTCCTCAGAACAATGATACTCATAGCAATAACACTCTTACTACAGAAAAACTCTAACCATCCAGCCAATAAAGATAAATCAACATCAACAACAATAAAACCAAATTACTAACATTTTTAGAATAAACCTCTAATCTCCGTGATGCGAAGAGCTTTACTCCAGAAAGGACAATGTTAAATGTGACTCTGAGCCTTCAGGCCTGCCATCAGATGGATATAGAACGTAAGCAGGTATTGCAATGGTGAACACTGGCACAAAATCATAAGACCTTCCCTTTGACAATTAATTCATTGTATCAACCTTCTATCGGCCATCTATCAGCAAAGTATTTTGCATGAACTGACTTTCAAGTACGTATTTACAACACAGTGAAGTCAAGCTGAAGATGTATGTGAAATTCTTCCCTGAATTGAGGCCACAGAGTTGCTGCATTTTAAAAAAAAAAAAACCAACACTTTAAAAGAAATATTTTAAATGTAATTTATACATTTTAGATCCAAGTATAAAAGTAGTGAATTTCTCTGCCTTTCTAAAATATTTTTAAGGGCCTTAATTATGTAGCAATTAAGCAGCACACTGAAAACAGAATAAAAGGGTTGGCAAAACTCCTGAAATAGCGTTACCATCTATGAATATAAACATGATCTCAGTTTAATATGTAATGGTCATTTGATTTTATTTATGAGTTCCTGTATTTTGAAAACAATCACTTTGAAATACTGCTATTTTTAACCCTTTTCAGAGACTTTTTCATCTGGATTTAGCAGCTTATAAAGACATAGAGCTTATACAGTGTATTACCTGCCTGGGAAATACACTTGTTTTCAGCTTTTATTTCTAACAGTCTTACACCATTCCACATTTTCAAAGCATTTTGTGTCTTAATGGTTCATCCCTACAACCCACAGATTCACTTCTCGCAAGTGCATTTCAATTGGCATTTTTAACTAACTATTTAGTATTTGTCTGTCCACTACTGTACTGATTGTCTGAAGCAGATATTCAATTTTCTGGCTCACCAGTCAGGTCAGAAACCACAGCCATATTACGATACAGAGCATTTCTGATAAAGCAGTATAAACCTTAAAATACTGACAAACATTTTGAGCCTTGCTGGTTGCCAGCTATGCACAATAAGCGTTAAGGAGTCATGTGTCCACTTACAGCCACAGTGCTCAGCTGTAGAGGGAAGGGAAAATTAAGGTGGATCTTAAGTGAGATCTTCTGACTGCAGGGGAGAAGATGAAAAACTAATTCAGAATATTTCTGTTTCTCTCCTCTTTCCTTTGAACAAAATTGATGCCCTTTTAGATTGTTTTGAAAAATAAAATACTCACTTTTCTAATGAACTGAAGAGACTTGTCTTCATGAGTAAAACTGCAGAAGGTGAGAAACTATAAAAGATTTTTCTCTTTTGCAATGACATGTAGAAATGCAGTGCTTCAGCTTTGCCAGTGCAGCTTTTAGAGACAGTTGGGGAAATCTATAGTACACAGTGCAGTATCTTTTATTACAAATGCCTCTTCATCAGATGGTATTTTTTTTCAGATTTCATTGCAGTAATTAATGAGAACATTATAAAAAGATTGAGCAAAACAGATGAGCAAAACAGATACTAAGTATAAATAATAGGCTGACAATGAATGAAGCAAAAAAAGACTGATCAGCAAAGAAAGCACTGTTCTAGATAGCAGGTAATATAAAAGGATAAGGAAAATTCAGACTGACATACACATTACAAATTAGATTAAGAAATATAAATAAAAGACTTGTCAGCCATACACAGAAAAGGAGGGAGGGGAAGAGGAAACAAAAAGGTTGGCAGCTGTGGAGCAAAGCTACAGAGAGACCAAAATCAATATAATAAAGAAAGACTGCCTAGCAGGAATGACAAAATAAAAATAGAGATTTCTGCATCCAAGATGGAAGGAAAACTCAGAGGTTAAGGCATTCAAATGGACAGGGTTCATCCCTGCGAGAGTTCTGAAAAGGCTGTCAAATGAAACCATAGCTCACCTAATTTGGATTTGTGTATCCAAAAAGCTGGAATCAGTAATGGAGAGCTATCACATAAAAATCCCTACAGTTACAAAGGAAAGTTAAATGATACAGAATTAGAGGCTTGTTATGCTTACCTCAGTGGTGCAGAAAGGCAATAATACAGATTTCTGAGGAAAGAGTAACTTAAAAAAAACGGTAGAAAACCAAAATGAGGTAAAAATATTATGCAGATTTACCAAAAAGATCAGGTAAGACTAACCTGACACTTTCACTTGATAAAATAACTGCTTTTCTAGACAAGGGGAAGGAAGCTTGTCAGTCTGTTTGGATTACAGCAAAGTATTTGGTACAGCATCACATGGGAAATTATCAGTTACGCAGGAGAAAATGCAGCTCTAGTTCAAGAACTGTAATGTTGTTAGAAGGAACATACTAAGAAAAAATAATAGACTATGTTCTCATTCTAGACGTATTTTAATACAGCTGAGTTTCTTGATGGTTTGTCTTGGTTTGATCTTATTTAACATTTTCATTAGTCATCTCAGTCAAAAAGCAGGGAGTGTGCTAATACAGTTTGCTAGTGATACAAAATTGGGAGACATTATAAAAGGATCTGAATATCATTCAATAAGCTAAGGACATTAAGAAATGAATTAGAATAATGGCAATAAGTGAATAAAAAGGATCAGATGAAGTCAGCTAATACTAAGCAGAAGGATATTCTTTTAGGAGCAAATAAAAAGACATATTACTATAAACTGGCCAGCAAAGGCCATCTGAATCCCTTGACTATCCCACATCCCCCAAATCTATTCAGATCTGCCTTGTCTAAATTATTCCTAACAGACAACTATTTTTAAATATTTTTTTAATGATCTCCTACAGTCAAGATCTCACATTCTCCCTGGACAATGCATTACAGAGCCTACTTTTTTCCTACTGCCAAATTTCCATTTAATATGTGTACTCCTTGTTCCATCATTTAAGTCCTAAGGAAAACGTTGAGTAGTATCTGACACCAGCAGACCCTCTGAAGCCCTCCCCAGCTATATCTATGTGCAAGAGAGATGGATTCAGGCTGGGAATGATGCAGAGAGGGGCTATTCAGATAAAAAGTACATGGAGAGTCTATCACATGGAAAAGAAGGTGGAAAAAGAGAGATTTACACTGAAGTATACTTTAGGTATAACAACAAAAGGGAATAAATCGGCTATGAATGCAAGTAAGGTTGGAAAAAAGAAGATTTCTACCCATAAGAGCTATTTTCTGCAAATAGGAGCATCAGAGACCAAAAAAAAACATGTTTCTAAGACGTAGCTCAATGGCTTGTTAATGAAGTTATATGAAGGGGTTATCTGAGATAACTGGAGCAAGAATCAGTCGACAATTCCAGACCTCTGATCCTGGAAGGAGGGCCTCTGACAACTCAGAAAGGACCGTTCTAGGTCCTGACCCCAGTCCAGCCAGCTGCAGCAAGGAAAACATGTGACAAGAGTATACCCAAAAGGATACCCAAAGCACAAAGAGGTTTCACTGCAAGGTTCTAGCAGGTCTCTAGGTCACATGTGCAAATTGTGAATTTGAAAGACTTAAAAAGTAGCTCAGTTTAAGTCCATCTTCTCTTACATGGCAAAGCCCTTTGCATCACTAATTTTTAAGTTCTTCTCCAAAGGCTAGGTGAACTAGAGCACCTCAAAGAAAAAGGCACCAGAATTTTTTTAACATGAGCAAAACAGTACAGTTTTCCTAGCTCTGCTCTTGCACACAGCTGGAAAATTTTCCCCTGAAGTTTTTCAAGTAAATTCAGCTTGAGGCAGACACAGTGCATTAAAGGTTATAGCATAAGGGGTGTGAGCTTAACAAATGCATACGCAACTGAAACGAGGCCTTTATACACCTTGTACTGTCAGCTGGAGGGACGTGCTGGGCAACAACGGTAACAGGTGTCACTGCCATCTTGCCTGTGATGCCAAAAATATGGTCCCTAGGCCAAAAATCTTGCAGTATTAACAGATGGTGAAAAACATGAAATGGCTACAACTAATGTGTTTGTGAGGAGGCACAAGAGATACCAGATAATGTTGAGTGTATTGCATTTAAAGTAAATAAACAGGAGTCTGATAGGCATTTAGTTCCTCCATAATTAGCAAGCCACCAGGTATCAAACCAGGCACATTGTAGATGAGCCCTTTCTGATCACTTTTGATCCTGTGGGAATTTTTAAGCTCTAAATGTAAAACACAGTGTACGGTGGTTAAAGATTTTACTGCTGGTTTTGGGAAGATAAGATCACAATGAATAGGCCTCGCGTTGATGTGGAGCAGTGCAGGCTGTGAATCTGACCCACAAGCATTCGCTTTTTGAGGATGTTGCCAATTCATCCCAGGCCAAGTTTTAGGTTAAGCACTCTTTTGTTGTGGTCGTGGAGGAAAAAGAGTCGTTCGGTTATTCACAGTGGTAACACAATGCTCTTGTCACAGTTCTCATCAATTGGGCTGTACCTTTCTAGATTCGCTCAGTGGTATTAGCTTGGTCTCCATCCTACCAGGGTCAGAATGTATCAACTTCAGATGTTTCATGCTCAGTCTGTCACGTAAGAGCTGAGGGGAGCACGAAAATAAAATAAGGGCTTTACCTATGACTTTCAAAGGGGAACCCTGCCAGCTAAAGACATTTTCTCAGTAGTGTTAAGAGGCTGAGAGAGCTCCACATCTTTTTGAGACAAGTGCATAATTTGTTGGCTAGCCCTTTTATCGGAGTCATGCTTTAGATTATTCGAAGCTTTAAAGTGATTAAGTTAAGTTTTTGTGATATAGAGAAACTTATCGGTAATCATACACTGAATAAGGTCAAACTGTAAATTCAGACTTTGAATTTTTATTTCTTCTCATTGAGTTTCAATACAGAATCTTCTGTAGTCTAATCTGCATATGTTAAACAGTGTAATTATAAAGCAATCTTTTATCCAGTGAGTTCAAATGCAAATATTGGCTCTTTCCTGAGTGCAGGGATTGGTTTGTGCAAGTGAATTGCAGTTTAACTGAAGCTACTATGCTCTTTCTGTTTCACTTAAATTAATGTAATTATTATCTGGCTAATTAGCTTGCAGAATGACTTGTTCTGTGATTCATTAGCTGGGAAATTTCTTTCTGGATATAGAAGAATATGTGAACATCCATCTATTTGCAGCACAAAATACTGATTAGGAACAGATCATATTATCCAAGGAGACAGTAATGATTTCTTTTAAAAACGTCTTTTATAAGAAAACTCTTGAGTCAGTAGAAATGAGTCTATTGTAAGGACTGTGAATTACTTGTCACCCTTGGAAAAGGCACCTAGTTTTATAGTAGGAACAGATGACAGATACAAGGCAGCCTTCACAGTTAGTATCTGGTGCTGTCCCCTTTCCATAAACCTGTCTTTCTATTTCTAGCACTGCCCTCTACTTTACAGTCTCTAATGGTGTTACATATTCAAGCAAGGAAGGTATGTGGGAAGAATATTTTCACAGTTACCAAACACATTCCCAAGCACTGATATATAGTCAATCCCCAGCATGAAATTATAAAAATGAGTCAATAAACTTTAAATCATCTTGTGCAGAAGAGATAGCAAGAAGAAAGTCCAGAGAATCCTCACTGCAGCAAAGCAGCACATTTGCAGTGGCTGTTTTGTAAGGGCTGTAGCTAACTGAGGAGATACACACACACACACACACAGTTACTTTTACCTTCCAAAGCTTCTTTTGCCATACCTATTATGCTTTGCTATAAATCAAATATTTGCTATTGCAAAGTCTCAGTATAAATGAGCATAGAGGCAAACCTGATATATGCTCAACAACAATCTGTGCAGATCTGAAGAAAACCTTACATTTTTCACTGCCTGTAAACAAAATAATTTTCATGTTAGAACACTTTTTATTTCTTTGTAATCAAGAGTGTTGATTTTATAACCTTACAGACTCCTGTGCACAGAACAACTCCCATCAACTCTGAGTTCAATACTAATCCTGGCATGAATATCCAGGAAATAGATTGCATTTCTAACAGGAATGCTAAGGTCCCAAAACACCACTAAATGATGCAAAGCTTTCTGGACTCTAAGTCCTTTTCCCCATTTGCACTCAGGTCCTCTAGACCTTGCTAAAGTTTCCCAAGAAGTTGGATTTAGAGTCCAAAGGCATTATATACAAACAACAATTGTTCAAAGAAGGGTTGGAAGTGGAAGGAGGTGACAACATTTCAGATGACAAAAAAAGACATTCACAAGCTGACATATGGGCAAAGTATGAATAAAAAGAAAATTCTGAGAAGGTAATCCTACGAATTCCTCTATCATTGAAATTACCACTTAGGAAACTGGCAGAACAGGTTGTTCCTATTCTGTAGGCAACACTATCAAATGCAGCAGCTGGGGACTACGATGAATGGACTGAAGCGTAGCCTGTGGCTTAATATCTGAGGTCTGTGGTCTTCTCAACATGAGGCAAACTACCTTGTTTTTTGTCTGGGCAGAACTAGCTTGAAAAGATATGGTTGGCAGGTCAACAAGGAATCAGTAATTTAATCAATATTTTTTTAAGATGGTCGTTGAGCAAGTGCCAGTGATTACTCCTTATTCTTGCAATATCTGTAATTTACGGTAATTTGTAAATCAAGCAGAAGTCCACAATATTAGTAGAAATTACCAAAAGCCTTCTTTTGCCAAGTCTTGACTCAAAGGGTTGCTTGATTATTCAACTAAGGCCCAGCCTGTTCATGATTACTTACTATTTTACCATTAAGTAGTTAATCTTCTTCAAGGTAAATATCTCTGTGTAGCTGTGATGTACCTAAGTAGAGCAACAATTACAAATGGGGTCTCCAAGAACTGCATACAGAATACTGAGCAACAAGCTATGTTTGAACACACACTGACCAAATTAAATGCAATAGTCTGGAGAAGAGATAGAGATTTGCGACTATAATTAAACTAGAAGGTCACAGCCTTCCTTTGAAAGCGTTTTGTTAACATTAACAAAGTTCTCAATATTTTCACATGCCTGGTTTAGCAGAACAACCAGCAGTGATTCTGGGGGATCAGATGCCCTGGGACTATACATTTTAAGGAGAGCTTTGTGGTTAAGGCATGGGACTACAACTCAACCCTGACATTTCTCCAGACTCCTGCTATAGAATCACCTTGAGACTGTCATAAATGATCTCGTCTCAAGGCCTGAGATTTTCCCCAATAGAATGATATTTCTCTGCTTAACAGATGTATTGTGCATCTTGCCTTTAACAATACTGTCAAATCCAAATATCCAAAAATGATAGCCTATTTCTACCTCTCCCACCCACCAAGTGATGAGATTAGAAAAAATACTATTGGGGGAGGGTCTTTTTCTTTGCTATTATGTTTTGAATGTAGAATGTTTATATTTTCCAGGTCTTCTCTGGAACGTGGAGAATTAGGTTATATTTCTCAGTGGCCGCTTTCTCGTGCATTCCTGTGGATCTCAAAAAAATACAGCGAGCCTTCTCAAAAACTCATGTATCCCCAAAACCTCCACAGCAATGAGTAACTTTCTATCCCCAAATAGTTCAACTCTTAGCAAGCTGTGTTGGTACTAGCAATGGTCACGACTTTGGTGAACGTACAAATAAACAGTTGGGATGACAATGTGCTGCTAGTAATTTGTAACCCGATCATCTTCCAATTACCTGTAGTGGGCTTTGGCTCAGGCGCTTGGAGTGGCTTGGGCAGTATTTGTTCCTCCAAGAATACCTAATGCGGGAAACATATAGAGCCTCCTGGGAAAGCAGTTGGTCCTCAAGTTTCTCTCTTTCTCTATGTTCCTTCTTAGCCATTGGCATCTTTAAATCAGAAAGGGTCCTCCTTAGAAGTACAGGCAGATTATGGGTCTGAAGCTTCCACTTTTCCATCCAGAGCACATCTACAAAATCTGATTTCCCTCATGAAAACTTGATGTATTACTGGATGGAAAAATTGATCCTTTCATCAGGAAACACTTCAAAAGTGCACTAGCCACAGATTCCAGGTATATCTCCAAGTTAACATTCTTATTTGATGATAGACTGCACCTCATTAAAAGGAATGTTGTATTAACGCTCATTTGAGCATATTACCAATAGCACTAAGCACTGTGATCTGTTACCAAGCACCAACAATATTTATCTTAAAGTCACTGACAGACCAATCCTGTACTTATGAAAAACTCCCACAGCTTCAAAATCAACACACTGGCTTATGGCTTAAGTCAGCTGAAAGAAAAAAATTGCAAGAAAAAGGCAGTTGGATTCTCCCCAAGATGTCGATGCAGACACCGAGGCTGCTACCATGAACAAGTAGACTCTATCAGACAGAACTGTCCACTGCCAAGAACTTGCATCTGTCTTTCCAAACTCTCCCCAGCTATTTCAGAAGTTCGTTCCTTGACATTCATTTTAGCCGATTCCTGCCTCTGGAGTCTTTCTGGAAATTAGGCATATTTGACACATTCCCAAATCTTATACTGTGTGGGTTTTGCTCAGAATATGTTCAAGATCCTTGGAGAAAAAAATGCATCTCCATTCCTGGGCTTCCTTTTTGCTTTTCGCTTTTCATGGTGTTTGAAAACAAAAGGTTTCATTCACAGACCACAGCAAAAACTCAGGTCATTTTAAACCAGCTAATTTATCCAGTTTACAATTTTTTTTCCTGTTTTAATTTTGTCCTGCAGGTGCTCAGTTCATTATTCCATGATCATTTGCATTTGTATGAGCAGAATATTTTAGAGTCTTTTCTTTTACATCTTGTGATCTTTCTTGCAGGCTTCTGGTCTTCTTTCATCTCCTGTCACTCTCTTATCCAAAGTGCTAATCTCAGCTGTAACTGTCTCAAACCTTTCGTCCAGCAAGATCATTGAAGTCTGTAATTTATCACTTCTCTATTGTAACTGCAAGAGCAGTTCTAAGCAGAACAATCCTTATCTCATTGATAGCTACTTTGTCACCTTGTGGCTGCAAAGCATTCAGAAATGGCATTTGGTGCATTAGCTGCAGATGGCATCAAGGAGATTCTGAAGAAATAAATTTTCTGGTTTCTTTACTGTTATTCCTTGATATTAAAATGCCCAAACAACTTTGCAGTGACTGCATTTTTTAAATAACGAGACATCTTCTACATCAGGTTTCATATTTTCCTGGGCAGATTTTTATGGGCTTGGAGCTGATCCAAAATCCAGCTTCTCTGATGAACAGCAAGTCTTGCCCCATTAAGCTTCAGTATTAACACCACTCCCCCTTCACGACCATTGTTTCTCCTATATGTGGCTGTGGGAAAGTTAGACTTCTTGTTAATACCATTAGAGTTTGTGGCTTCTTGGTAGCTATTTTACTGCAATCCATGTCTAATCACAGTATACCCAAGAAGCTTAGCGGTGTGTTGTAGCAGACTGCAAATTAGCTTGCTTTTCCATTAAAATACTCTTGGTTTATTCTTTCCTGTGTTTATAAAATTGACTGGCTGAACACTTGGGCACTTGTGTGTTTTGTTTGTCTAAATGATTGATATTTAAATGGCTTAATTGCATTCATTCCACCTTTTTATGGTTGAGCAAATGTTTATTGCATATCTTTTTAAGATGCAAAGGGAGCAAATTCATGTGGAACTTAGGAAAGAATTTTATTAATATGTGCCAAGGTGGTTTGAATTTCAGAACGGATCTTATTTCTTGAATATGTATCGTGGCAGCATAAGGTTAAAAGATCTCCATAGCCCTGTGAAAGTACCAAACAGTCTAGCTGATTTTGCAAGAGAAGTCTGTAGCTCATATTGAGGCTATGAGGGTAAACCCTGTGCAGATGAAGAAGAAATGTAGAGGCACTGGCAGGAAACAAGGATTTTATTGTTTCATGGAATAACCAAAAAGAGGAAGGGGAGGGGGAGAGAGAGAAGGACTTAACACTGCTCTTCAGGAAGTCATTAACAGTCGTCCCTATGGGCAATGGTAAAACCAAGCCAGTTTTCATCACTGACTCAACAAGATGCAAGCATTTAAATATCCTCTTTCTCCATGACTGTGAAAAGGAATTGGAGGGACTTCGACTTACTTGATAACTGTAAGCAGAAAAGCACTGATCAAGCTATTCTGTATGAATACTACTCCTGATGAACCTAATCTTCATATTGGTCAGTGAACTGCTGTGAAGTGATCCTAACCTTCTGCAGACATCCACGATTTGTAAGGAATCGCTGAAAAATCTGACAAGTAATATATCTGTTCTGGATGGCAAATAGGCCTTGGCCAGTCCCTGTTTGATTTTTATGTTATATAGTTACTTATGTCATAAGGTGTTTTTCTAGTATTTTTATTCTGATTTTTTCTAAGTGAATACTTAGAGCATTGTTAACAGGACAATCATGACTAATAATCTCATTTTCAGTTCAGCCTCATAATTCCTCACAATTCAAGTCCTAAAAAATGTTGTTTATATTCAATTCCATATATCCCTTGCAAAACTTCCAAAAAGGTTTGTTCTTACATAGAAAAAAACAGCTCTAGATTAGATTTAGATTTAGACTTGAAATATCAATATGTAAAGAGTCAGTAAACACCATTTTCAGACTAAAAACTGTATCTGGATTACACACCTATGGAATACTCTTTCCTCCTATGATCATGGATGCCAAGTAGGTTTTAATGAGGAAAAATTAAATCATTTCTAAAATAGCCTTCGTCTCTTCCTTGACAGCAAGAATACAGACAATAAAAAGAAATAAATCCAGGGAACAGTTTACAGCTGCTGAAGAAATTTACTTAAAAGAACAACTGTATTCTGGGAAGAACAGTAGTACTGAAGTTCTTCTATTGCAATTAATATTTCACAAAGGTCTGTTCTTCCTCTAAGCCATGTGATCCATTGGTTGATGTGGTGACTGAACAAGCACCTAGTTACTGCTATTATGTCAAGGTGAGCTCGTACTGTGTTTTCTTTCTTTCTTCTTCAGTGTAGTATCTTTAATAGTTTCTTTTCAACACGAACTTATTAATTATTATCAACTGTACAAATAAAAGTGGAGGAGAGTAGTATTGACTTTATTTGGTGCTTAAAACATCTCAAAATCAGTAGTATGAGATGGAAGAGGAAAGACATTTCTTTCAGCTTAGCTTACAGATGTGGACTGCCTGCTTAAGTTGCATGTCATAGCAAATCATACAGAGAAGGGAAAAAAATAAGGTGAAAGGCAAAACTGCAATAGCAGTAATGACTGAGGTAAACTGTGCATGCAGCTGGGCAAACTGATTTCAGGAAAACTGAACAAGAGTTTACAGGTAAAGCAATTTCTTTGCACTTTACAAACAGTTATAGGCATACCTTGTAAGCTAAGTCAGTGCCATCCTTGACAGCTCAGATCAAAAATATGAAGAAACTGAATTCTCCTACTACCTTGCCTATATACAGCTAGGATACCTGATGCACATCGTGCAGGGGTACCCACCTCATCTTAGTGTGTGCATGGTTTCACCAGATGCACTGAAACTGGGCTTGCACACTTTGTTTTCCTTCCAAGACAAATATATAAGTTTAGTGTTGTGTACTCCACCATAATTCACAAAGGGCTTGTCATTGCGTGATCCAAAACCACAAAGTTGTTTTGATAAATGTCCTTGCTTTTCATTTCACAGACAAGTGCAATTTAATGTTGCCAGAATTTCAAATCTACGCTGTGGAATTTAGATCCTGAAAAATACTACTATAGTCCTCTCACCTTAAGGAAATTGCATAGATTGTCTACTAAATGGAGAACCTATTTTTCTCAAAGCCATTTATGATGTCTCTGCCACCATCTTTTCCGCTTGCTGCTTTTGTCTGGTATCTCTGGCTCTGAACTGTTCATTTAATATATCTACCTCTATGTCCCTATTTTGCTTGGTTTATACATATTTGCAACCCATCTTGCTGTTTTTAGTAGCCATTCCAGATGTATTTGTCTTGATTTCAGATGAACGGTCCGCTTTTCTATTAACTTTTTTAAATTTCTTTTTTCCCTGTCTTCTGTTTTGTGTCCTTTTTCACGTCCCATATGTGAATAAGATGGGGCAGTTTTATTATTTCAGCTGTTAGATTAGCCCCAAGCTGCCTAAAATACCTATTTCCAGGCTATTATTCTTATCTTAAAATCTAGTATACAATACAATGTTTAGGAATAGCAACAATACAGGGGCTAAAAAAGGGTGTTGATGTTAAGCAGTCAGAACTAGTATGTAGGACTACTAAAACTGAGACAATTTTTTTGCAGCTGGCGTGTCTGTAGTCCAAGTCAGTATTTGACTTCTTCCAAGTACCTGGACTCAGAGTGTCTTCTCCAAGGCTGAAGGCTCCTGGATTATCACTTCACCAAAGGAAGTGGTGTCACAGGAGAGGTGAAGTGGACTGAGTCTTGCTCACTTTACAAGCAGCCACCCTCTATCTGTGGAAGTAAGCCTCAGCAATCCTAACACCAGTGCCCCAAAGGACTTGCACTATGGTGTGACCAGAGTGCCATGCTGTGCACTATCTAATCCTGGAAAGTCTGCGTAAATACGAATTCAAAAGATACAGGTGAAATTCTTCTAATTAGAAAGTGATCTGCACTAAAACGTGAAGTGCTTTTAGATCATATTTGCTCTGTCAGTGAATTGAAGGGGAGAAATAATTATATTCTGAAAGGGAGAGAGTTTTGGCCAACAATAACATTTTATCAGACTATAACAAGCAACAGTAGGTTGCCATCAGTGAGTCGGGCAGAGTGACAGAGGCAGAAACGTTCATGACAGTACCTTCTAGTTCAGGTGCGAGTTGCTGCGCTGTCACTAGCTGCTTCTGGTTTTCCACCAGCTGGTCCGGTGTCTGGGCGGCATGGCAGCTCCTTGTCAGAGTCCCTGGGTACAGGCAGATGTCCTGAGAAACACCACAGGCCCCCAGAGGGTCTGTTTCTAAGGAGCAAGGATCAGGCACACACAGGTATATTAGTGCCTAACAAGACAGAGAGGTCAGGATAGTCAGCTCCTGCTGAAGTCAACCTAGATCCACCTTTCAGCATCCCAAATGCCTTTGTAAATCTAGTATGAATCAACGTTGTTCCATTCCCATTTTGCACCAGAGAGCAGAGCTGTTACTCTCCAGCTCACTTTGTAAGCAATAGATAAAAGCAAGATTTTACACCAATCTAGCTAGGATTGTGTTTATGAATTTCAGAAAAGAAGCCTGCAAAAAGTTCTTCAGCAGTTTGTGCCTAGATTTAACTTACTATTTAATTAAAGATCCTACAATACTGTTCCATTCTTTTTTTTCTTTTTCTTTACCTGATGCAGGATAACTTCAACACTGAATGGGTAGAAGCTAATGGACTGAGTTCATTGTTTCTTCTTTCCTTTTTTTAAATTGAATGCAGACTTCAGATAAGTGACAAATTGGCTGAATGAATCATTGTTTTGCAGTCAGGTCTGGTTTGCCTAGCATATTTACCTCTCAGCTGCTTCCAGTAGCTTGAACAAAATGTAAATATTTAGCAGCCCTGTTGCACAAACACAAACCCTTCACTTGCTTTGTCATGCATCACATACCCAGCTGTTTCCATGTGGTTAAAAAAAGAATTAATGCACAAGCAAATGGACTGATACAAGCACTGCAGTAGCTTTAGCTGATTTTGCAGCTCTCTTTACTTTGGATATCAGATTAGGAGTTAGACCTAAGCACTGACATATAAACAGAGAAGTCTGGCTCATATTCCCCAAACCCCTACCTTTATATCATCTGCATATTGTCTAAGAGCAATCAAGGAAATCTATACAGTGCACTACCTTACTATACATATGGAAGAGTTACCTGGGCTGGTTTCAGCCTAGAAGTAATGCAGACCCATCAGCGTATGTCTCCTGAGATAATCAGCCACATTATGAGACAAGGCTCATTAGCCAAAGTGCAACTACTTTACAGAGCTGCTATTATTCCTCTGAGACATAAACTAATATTTCCAAAGCTAAAGTGGAACAGAAGGGGTGATAGCCCAAAGACCTGTTCAGCTATCAAAATATAACACAGCTGGCATGCAACCTCCATATTGTCCTCTGCAGAACTATCGGCATAAGGATTGTAGAGCTGAGGTTACAGATTTTGTATACTTAAAGATGTTTAAAATCTGATTGGATAAAGCCAGGAGCAACCTGCTGTATCTTTGATAGTAGCCCAGTCTTGAGCCAGAGGCTGGTCCTTCAGAGACCCCTCCCAACCTAATTTTTTTTATGATACTATGATTCCTGCCACTTATCCCCACTGCTTTACCACAGCAATTCCCAAATCCTTTACATAAGCAAAATGCAGTTGGGGCCTGTGCTCTAAACCAGATCAGATATGTGATCTAACTTAAAAAGCCCTCCAAGAATGTAGACCATCCCTACAAAACAGCTGTGTCAGTATATACTGTATGATGAGCCGGGAGGCAGAGGAGGGGTGAAGAAGCAGGATATAGGAACATAGTAAGTCTGGAAAATCTTAAAGCTGATATTGCTGCCAGAGACAACGTATTGTCAAACCACAGCTGATGTTCTCCAAGGAGCTATCTTCATGGCTTTAACTCAATCTAAAGTTGAATCTTCAGTAAATATGGTACATGGAGAAGTCCCACCTTTTTTTTTTTTTATTTGAAAAATGCTTTTCAAATAGGAGTACCAATGGTGCTCAAGGCTTTTGTTCAAACTTTAAAACAAAGATTTTAATATAGAGCAAAGGAGGCAGCCAAATACAAACTTAGATTGCCAATCACAGGGGAACAGACCATCCTTTTCTTACACAGTGAAGTCCTCATTCATAACTGAGGCTATGAAGTGTCACAGCAACAGCAAGAACAGATAATAAAACTGTGGTAACAACAATAATAATTTTTATCATCTCTGGTATTCATTTGCAAAGATTCCCAGAACCAAATTCCCCAAAGCCAGACTGACTTCCTTAAGAACTGCTGTTGTTCCTTTCCTGGTAGCATTTAGTGCTCTTATTCTGTGATCCTGGACAAGAATGGGGGGCTGTGCTCCACCAAAGCCCCCGTAGAATGAAAGGGCATGAGCACCACATGGCTCCTCTCCTGCTCTTGAGTAAGGAAAAAAGGCATGTTTCCAGGCATTCATCACTACTGTAAGTGAGGAGAGGAGGTGTGATGGGGAACGTAACCTCAAAGAAGCAGTAGGGGAAGGTTTCTAATGGCACAAATGGAAATCGGGCAGCTTCTTCCAATTTGTTTTAAATGAAAGGCAAGCACATAGTTGCCTCTTGTAATATCCTGCACACGGAAAGCACCCTTTTAGAACAGAGATACTGCTAAACATGACTATGTGCACATGGGCTCTCTCAGGGGGCAGGGTGGAAAAGTGGAGACAAGGGCCAAGAAATGTGATTTTTAGTAATGGACCCAGTAATAGAGTCACATTTTAGTACCAAAGTTCTAAAACAGGCAGAGTACTTCAGACCAGAGCCATTTCTTTTTTGTTTCCAAATGAGTATTTATTCATTTAAGCCTTAATTTTTTTTTCCTCCAGTGCAGCTGCAAAAGCGTTGTTTTAAGATTATGCATGCAAAATCTTGTTCAAATGCTCTAAATCCCAATGTATGGAGCTGAGCAGTCTGAAATACATTTGGAGAAATATCTACATAGTCTGAGTATGTTTGTAAAGGAACAGCGATTGCAGAAAATGCCCTCTGTGCTCTACATATGCTGCATTGCTGCATCAAATCCTGCCCACTCAGAGAGACAGGCTTTTGATTTCTCTTTCTCTGTCCTCTGCTCTAGATTAGAGCAAGTAGGGGCTGGACTGAAGCGTGCAGGATGACGGAGGTGCGTTCACCCCCAGTGGCATTCTGTCAGCTCAAGTTATCCCTTATCGCTTACTTATGTTTTATAGATGTTGATGGGACTGTTGATGCTTGCAAAATGAATGGTTCTGTGTTTCTTAGTACATGGACTTGTGGTTACCATTCCTGGACACAAAACTCTTTAGCTTTCAGTATCCAGAATGGCCTTTTAATAAGTACAGCCTGCACACAGGCCTTTGAAACCTCTGCAGGAGGCAGGATTGGGCCTTGAGTCATTGACAAGGTAGAAAGAGGGAGGTGGGAGGTAGCTTCAGTCATTTCCATTGACCAGGTGGAAAGAGGCAGCATCTTGAACAACAGCGGACAACAGATCTGAAGGAAGTCAGATGGGAGACAACAGCAGTGACGTCTACAGGCAATCCTTTACACATCAAAACTTACAGACCCTACAACCCCTTGCTGCCCCAGGAGCTCATTCCAAGCACCCAGATTCCTATTCCACCCCTGAGCCTCTCCCAGCCACTCCCAGCCCTTCCAGTCAACTGCTCCGCCACCCAAACCACAGGCACAAAAGCAGCAGGAACTGGGGGTGTGATATAACTGAGAAAGCTGGAGATGACCTAGAGCTTGTGGGTAGTGAGGAAGTTCAGAGCGAAGGTGTGTGATTCCTGATTCCCCCTGAAGATAAAATGTAGATAATTTTCTCTGTTTGCATACCCTCACATGCTGAGTAAACACATTTTGGGGACAGATACTGATAAAACGATGTGTTCAATTTTAGAATGAGAAACCAAAACTTCAAAATGACAAACAGAAATTCAGTAATTCAGTCATTTCTGGAAAACAACAAATACTTTTTTGGATTTTTGTACTGAAAATATATTGGGGTTGGATTTTCCTATCAAAAATATATATTTCAATTTTCATGTTTGCTATTTTATTTTCCAACCAGGATTTAGTAATGACAAAGCCTACATGAAGGCTGATATTTGCTGCTGGTTTAGGAGTTGGCATTCTAGCTGATAACTGGCTGAGAAACAAAAATTGCTTTTTATTTTAATTTTAATTATTCTGGTAACAAATACATTTGGTAACTGATGATTGGTGAACTATAATACAATATACTATCATAAAATATTTAAATTTATTACATTTTAAAATTATTGCTTCTTATGTAGTGTCTAAAATGTCATTTCCTTGTGGATCATTTTAGTTTTGAATATTCAGCATTTCAGATAGAAAACTTTGCACTGAAAGTAACCAATCTGCTTTAATTTTAACAGGCTTCCCACATCAGAAAGGGCAATCCACACAGCAGCTGAGGTAAAGAGAGTGTCTTTTTTTGGCATCTTTCACAGTAGGAGTATAGACATTCAAGAGCAAGTGGAGCTGAAGCTACTTTACACCTGCCCACACTTACAGCTTGCAAGCATTCCAGCTCTATTCCTGGTATTTCTTTTCTTGGGAGTTAACATGAAAAGAGTAGAAATTTTTATTGTTTAACAGACTTTGAAATAAAAGTTAAGGTGATACATTCCAGGTTTCACACAACCTCTTTTGCAGTATCTTTCACCGCATTTCCAGGCAAAGGTACCGTAAGCTTACTGGATTTCAGATTTCTAACAGAAGTTTAGACACGGTACAAGTATGTTCATTGTATATATTATACAAATGTTTCTACCGTATTTTCCCCAGAGCAATATCTTTTTGTGTTTTTTCAGCTGTTTGAAGAATATCCTATGTAAAGAGCTCTTGCTTAAATCTACCTGTTTTATCATTTACTCTGCAATAATATCACACTGTACTTTATCACAATAAATAAAAAATTTTGCTCTTAAATCTTAACTCAGAACTTGTCTAGATAGAAAGAAATAAATTTTTTTCTGCAAATTTAGGGAGAGTTGAACAATTAATTATCACAGCTGAGCTATTTTCAGTGCAGTGGCAAAACAATGAATATTGTGATCTTGAAACATAGTCTTTGTTTCTTTAACCAAAAAAAACCCAACAAGTCTTTGATAAGGAGAAGTTGAAGAAATAACAAGAGTAACTGCCTTTCTTTTATCACAGGGACTTGTTTCATCAGGTCAAATCTCAGCTAAGGTTTTTTTTCTGCATGGAAAATCAGAGATACTCATTTAAATGCTCACATGTCTTACCCAGATCCTAAGCCTCACAGAGACTTCCCTGGTGATTCAGAAGCTAAGTTTGATTCTGTAATGAACTGCACCAAAGAATTTTGCCTAATCATGTCAACCCCTGCAGGAAGAATACAAATTAACAAGAGTCCTAACTTCAAAGGTAAAATGTACATACTTTCTCTAGTCTCTGCACACAAATAGGAATATGAAAGTCTTCATCCAATGAGGAACTAATTCCTTTCAAACAAGACCAAGGCAGATAGCTGCAAATTATCTTGTAATGTGCCCACAAGACCTGACAGAGGAGATGCTCATAGAGACAGAAGTTTTGGGGAGTTGTGTGATATCTACCTAAGAAAGCAGGCAGTAAATTTCAGTCTTGATAAGTCAGCAAGGTTGGGCTATAAGCAAAAGACAAAGGCAAACGTAATATCCATCCTTCAGGGGAGGATAGCAGTTGTGATCATTCAAAGTACCTGACTTGATAAAATTGTCTCCAGAAAGAGAGTCCCTACAAAAGACTCAGATTTTGCAGGACATGATCAGAGGTCCTGAGGGGAAATAAATAAGCTTCTGTTACATTTTTATAAAAATTACTATTGTTATTTTAACATTATGGTCTCAGAACTACAGGGCAATGACAAAATTACATCAAATATCAAAAATTAGTGACATTTCACAGACTTACAGTGGGCCCCATGAGACACTGGAAATGTACCAACTGCAGTAGATAAATGTACTGCTACATTTGCACTTCTTCCCTTTCTAAGTATAGCTAATACCACAAATACTGCAGGAAAGGTGTCGCTTCTGTTTAATGCCTTGACTGGAAACAATCCTCTGCCACAATCTTGCACTCTATAATCTCCAACCAGAAGGCAAAGGTGAACGCTACTGTTTATGCAGATGTATGGAGCCACGATTTAAGAGAAATGCTTAGCAGGACTTGATAAAAGGACAACTCTGAAAAACTAATTGTATGGCAAGCACTCACTTGAGGCCACCACCAGTGGAATTCTAGCTAACCACCATAAAGACGGTGCTAGGGGTTTTATGAGTCCACTATTATCTTTTAATGAAAAAACATGGTGGCTTTGTCCCTCTTCAACATTTCTTCATCATTCCATTTAGATTTATGTAATATATGGAAGTTGGCAGTTAAAACAACTAACTAGTGACCCCAGAGATCTACTGCACATTTTAGGAATATGCAGCTATACTCTACATACTCAACAAGTTCCTGTTCTGGCAGGAATGTTCCATGAGGGACTGAATTAACAGCCAGTAATACACAACTCTATTCTTCGCTTAATGCATTATAAAGGCTACATCTTCCTCCTTCCTATGGGTAAATCCAAAACAATTAGAATGAATAGACTTCTGTGTCTATTACCTATTCAATACAGCCCGTGGAATTTTTATATTTACTTTCATCCCTGAAAATCTTCGTTGTGACTAATTACTGTCTGCCCAGTCCTTCTCTGAATACTCTGTTAAGTACTAATAACTTGGGAAAACCTATGCAGCTTGTATTGCCAAAGGCCAAAGATCATCCAAAAAGAATGGAAAATAACTGTAGCTAATAATACATAATGGCACAATAATTATCAGAATGGATGCAGAATAATTAAAAATTATTTAAAAAATAATTAAAATAGAAAGAAAGATGTCCTTATGTACCAAGATCCAATAGCGGAGAGCAATCAGCCTCCTACCAAATATAAACTAAAATACAGACAAACATTGCTAGCTTCACCTAGCTAGATTTAAGAGACATATTCCCTGTCACGTGCAGAAATATACAGAGCTAGAACAATCCCACTGGAGAAGAGCCTGGAGGAAAGTTACTGCATCTGGTTGTTACAGATTCCGTTTGACCTATTCTTTCAGCAGCTTTGAATTTCCTGCCCTACTCCTGGATAATTATCCATTCATCGAAATGGAGTAAGAAACCCATTATATTATCTGGTAATTTATATTATGAATTGTATTTTGCATAATAGGCCCCTAAAACACTGAATGGCCATCTAATGGAAATTGCATAGATCAAAATAAATCTCTAAAAACTATGTAGGGTTATGCAGATTTTTGCATAATAATAGGTTTAGCCTATGTATACACCACAATCAGAGGTGGCTGCAGCATAGCATAGCAATGGGCTCCTACAGTATTCCAGCCCGCACAGGTTACCTTACCTCATACCTGTGACTGTATTGTAGGTACCCCGAAGTAGCGTCTTTCTAGACTTTTCCCTCAAGGAAGATTTACCCCAATTAAAGTCAGGTAGTTATCAACAGAAAATTGGGCTTCAGATAACTGAAATGCTCCATGAAAAATATCCACTTTTAAAATACCTTTTTTCCCCCCTCAAAATATTTCAGATTAGACCTGATGCCATGCTGAGTGATGGGAGTTGCAGCTAGATATATCTTACATTCATTCTGTACTGTCACTTAGATTGCATACTTCTGCCAGAGGCATTACACCCTCCATTTTAGTGAAGAGAGACAGTACATCTTGGCACTCCCTTGGTCACTGAGCAGACAGGAGATGAAATACAGCTCTGGACCATGCCCACTGAAGAGTATAAGAGCAAGAAACCCACCAACAAAAACACACAGTTCAGCAGCATTAGAGAATCCAAATATTTCCACTGGCTAACAATATCTGGGTGTTCTAGTTTTGACCCTCAAATTCCTTAGTTTTCTCTATACATCATTGAAAAAAACGTGCTTAATCAAACGCCCATCTTGTACTCCCAAGTCAGTTTCAAGTGAATGACTTACATGACTAAAGACCCTGCACTGGGTAAGATGCTGTACGCCCATAAGTGAAGCAGCCAACAGCCTTTCACATTCAGTATGCCACAGTGTTATTTGAAAAACTCAGTAATCCTAAATTCTAGGACAACACTGGGAATTCATTAGGGCTCCTTGGGTGACCCTCCCTATCATAATTTCATTGTCTAAAAACTCACAAGTGGACAAATGTTACAGGCCACAGACAGTGCTGCAGTTGTGAAATGGCTATTTGTGTGTATATTCTTCTTGCTAGTTAGATATGGGAACCTTTGTCACCTTGAGCTGCATCAGAATATTTTATGTATCCTTATGTTGTGCTCAGTCATGAAACACTGACAACACTGACTTTTCTTTGACAACTTAAGAGGATGAGCACTCCGCATTATACACCATCAACACTGTAATCTTAATATTCACTCCCCTTCACAAGGGATTAGACTGTGTATATATATATACACACACACACAATACCTGCCAGAATACAAACAGTCTGATACCATCATTGTGAGCAAGTTAAGTTAATGCTGGGTCTGATGGGCTAATAAGTAACCATGACCTCTGCTTTTCCAGTTTATGATATGGAACATACTAAAAAGGGTTAGTTTAATCAGGTCAGCCTAAGCAGTTTGCTAATTAGCTTCTTTTTGTGTTATGATATTAATCCATTTAATTCTATCTTGTTTTGCATATTTAATTTATGTTGTTTGCTCATTTGATTCTTGCTAACAAAATACACAAAATAGTAAACCTACATATTCAGGCTTTTCTACCTTGATAACAAAGTTTTAGATCTAAAGATCTAGGTGGATGTTCAAGTTTGTGAGTTACTTAGTGTTGTCCCTATAATATAATCCCTGTCCCCCATAATACACTTTTGGCTCCAGATATGGCCAGAAAGCCATCTGACCCTTCCTCCCAATTTTTGACAGGTGACTACTACTTCTCCACAGAAACCTGCCTTTCCTGTGGTTTGCTCTCCTCTCAAAGCAGACTGGAGCCAGCTGCCTCAGGTGCTCCTCTCCAATGCGTCTCCATTTGATCCTCCCACAAGCAACTCACTGGCAACTCCACACCATGTCCTCATCCCAGAGCTACCTACACCCAGTCAGAGGCTCTGCACTTTCAGGCTTCCAAGCCTTATCCAGAAAGCCACTGTAACCAGCCAGAGCTGCTGAGTGGCCTCTTTATTTTTAGCAGCTCCAGTATCTTTCCACCTCTCCAACATGGTTACTAGGAGGTGACTCACCTGAAGCTATTGCCTTGCTGTTCTGCTTATCATTTTTTTTTCCCCAGTAGCCCATATTCGACTCAGTAAGTGCTTTTAAACAAGGAAGATAACACAAGTATACAGTGACAATGCGTGACACGGTTTATAAATAAAATTACTACATAGAGCAACCCCATATCTGTGAGAGCCTCTAAAAATCTACCACCAGAGCTGGAGACTTATTAAATAAAAAGCAGCTAGCCTGTGACCCTCCTTTGCTTTGATTAGTTCCTTTTCATACTAGAGGAACATGAGATGACACAGGAGCTGCTGCAAGTCTGACACCACCACCTATTTCCCCCAGTCCACTAGTCCCATGGTGATAGGAGCAAAGCAGAAGGGATAGATCCAACAGTTTGCCACTGCTGCAATTCCTCCCACAGAAGACCTCCATTTCATATCAGAAAAGGCAAAGGTACAGGATGAGGGCAAGATACTGTGTGTGCCTTGTTTTTTAAAACTCGGATAACTAGGTATGTCTTTTTGTCCGCAAAAAGTAGCCAGGTTAAAATTTACATAAATAGAGCTGGGATTCACATAACCATCTCTGCTCACATTAAGACAGCCTGCTATGTAGTTTAACTGTCGGCCAATTTCAGCCTCCTGCTAATAGGACTGTGTCCACCAAGAGTCTCTAAGTCAGCAGAGAAAAGGAGACAAAACACTGACAAAAACGAGGCAGAAGGTGTTCCTTCATATCCTTCACTGATTTCAATGTCAGCTCTCAGTAAGGCAGAACTGGGAGGGGACCCCTCAAGTCATTCAATTCCCTGGTCTTCATCAATCCCTGAGTAGTTTGTATGAAATAATTTAATGATTAGAATTCTGGTTTAAATTTTTCAAAAAGTGATTATGTTAATTACTTCTGGAAGTTAATTTTCCTACATAATTAATGTCCCATTGAAACCCATAATGTAGCTGTTTAAGAAATATTGGACTATATCTGCCAAAATCTTGCAAACTCCTGTTCAGTTTCTTGCTTTCTAATCAAACAGAGCTTTAATTAGGTCTCAGTGAATCTATGTAATAGAAATAGGGAAAACTAATGCAAAGTTAGTCTTTTTTCTTTTTCACTATTGTAAATTATAAATGGGTGCTCATTGCAAATTCAGCAGCTCAACTTGCAAACAATTACAAACAATTCTCACCATGTAGCATGATAGCATAGAACTGCATCACATAAATTATTTAAAAAACTTTAAAGTTTATTATTGTCAGTGAGAGTCAATCAAGATATCTTCTGCCATCAGCACCTCAGAAAGAGAATTAGTTCACTTAGGATTTCTCACTGGATGCTCCCCTTACTTTTGCTGAAATGCAGGGGAACTGCTTTGTATTAAGATTTGGCTCTTTAAAAGAAAAGATGCCCGTAAATAGTATTTTGGTAAATGCATCATATATGCGAACTAAGCAAGAAGGTTGGCAAAGTAAAGCCAAAATGTGTCCTCTGACAGGATTTTTCACTACTTGAATATGAGAGCTTAAATCAGAAACCCATGTCCCTGATGGCTTTAATGGGCTTACATATTATATTGAACCTATGATGGGAACTCTGTGTGGCTCCTTTCCCCTCTCCATGAGGGTATATGACACAAACGGCAGTAGAGCCTTAGGCATTCCCAGTGTGCAGCAGAACTTATGTCAGAGGGATTTTTCATCTCTCATTCATTACAGATATAACCTGCAGAAGACTCAGTGCTATCACCAACACTAAATCAGATCAGCCAAGGCTTGATCTAGCTGACTTTTGAAATCCTCCGTCACGTCTACTAGTGAAAAAGTTTTTCTTATGGCCCAGTCATTGAAGCTTCAAATCCACAGTCTGTGGCTGTTGCTTGTTTTTATACCATTTGCTACCACTGAGAAAAGTTTGGCTTTGTCATCTTTGCCATTCAGACAGGTGCAGGCTACTATCAGCTTCTTAGCTTCCTCTTCTTCACGCTAAGCTAGCCCAGCTCCCTGCTGTCTCCTCACAGGTCATGAGCTTCAGGTCCCTGACACCCTGGTCCCTCTCTGGACACCCTGTCTTGAACTCGTCTCATTTCTCAACGTCCCTTTTTAACTGGAAGCCCAGAATTGGACAGTCTTCAAGTACAGCCTCAACAGTGCCAGAGAAAGGCAAACAATAACTTCTCTTGGCCTGCTGGCCATGCTTCTCCTTACACAGCCCAGCATGTTTTTCTTTATTTGCATTCAGAAAGCACTACTGACTTTTAAGAGTTTGACCCTCCTGAGTCAGCAGTGACTGTGAAAGATTATGATGAAAATCTAGTGTGGTGCAAATCAGAAAATTTAATTCATTTGGGTTTCTGAATATTGGGTTGGGGAGTTCTGGTTCTCAGCAATTTATACACCTGCTTCATCTAATATTTAACAGTATTATTTTTTCTTACAGCCCAGATTTATTTCCTTTTGTTTCAAGATTAGCTTTATTCAATCTTTAAGATACTGCTAAGTACCTGCAGAAATGTAGGAAGAGAAATATGCTAGCTATTGATACTGTGATTTTTTTTTTTCCTTTCGCTGTCCTAATCCTTTAAATTTAAGAAGACAGCTTCTACCCCATTACATCAGGCAGAGCCATTACCTTGTGTCACAGGGAAGACATAAACATTACTTTCACACAGTTTTTACATTGGCTTTTTGTTCATTTGCTTCCCCATCTCCCTCTTTTGCCATTTTCTAGACTGAGCATCACTTTGTCCAAAAACACGTGATCACTGTGTGTGCACCGAAATAACACAACTGGTTCTCAGCTCAGTCCTGCAGCTCTTTCTACAGATCAGAGTCGTTAGTCAAACTTGGTGGATGGATGTATTTAAAGAAAAAAACATTCAAATGTTGCCAACTACACACCTTTTTTCTGCATCTCTGAAACATATTTTCCTCCCTTTGTTATGGAAAATTTGTGTCACTTATTGTTTAAAGGAATATCTTCTCCTATTCCCTCCCATAACTTATACTATACTATTAGCAAAAACATTTCTGCATTTTTCTGCTCAACATTGACTGACTGCTCTGTAAGCACCACAGCCTGATCAATGACACTTCCTAGTCTCCAGAGGGAAATATGTAGAGCACTGGGTTGGAGGACTGTATTACAGACATTAAAACTTCCAACTGTTTATAATGTGACTACTCAGACACCTTTTTGTTTGTTTTATTTCCATGAAAAAAATTGTAGTTTTTTGAGGTCCCCATAACTGAAATTTGGGTGAAGGAATATTCCTCAAGCTTTCAAAATAAACTCTTCACCATGACCTTTGACGCCTCATGGGAACCTCTGCTCCAGAGGCTAGAACTGCACAGCTAAAGGCCATGATGCCAGAGCTGAATTCTCCCCCCCTCCAGTACAGTTATGTACGTGGGCTCATACATGAGCAAGCAAACACCCTGTGTGTGGGACACAGCACGTGTGAGTATCTGTATGTTACTGATACTTCTGTTACTTCCGCGATAGAAAATTATACACCTAGAGCAGAGCTCATTTTCCACTTCCAAAAGCAGTACAATAGATCGCCTTATTATTCTGCCACAGATTGACTATAGTTTTCACTGTGATTCCTCGAAATGCAGACAGTCTCTATCACTCACAAATGAAACAGCACACAATGCCTGCCAGAGCCAATACTCACACATACTAGCGTAATGCTTCAGTAAGTTGAAGAAGCTTGCCAGCCTTTCCTAGTTGTCATTAAGCTAAATGAAAAGTGCAGAGATACTTGTTTAGCAGGCTGTTGGTTTTTGAATACCAAATGTTTTCCCCTTCTAAAAGTTTCCTTTTCTTTTTCCTCACTAGAAGCGCAGGTGGGCATTTGGCAGCTTCTCCTTTGGATGTGGTGCATTTCAGGTTTCTGCTCACTCTGCCTCAGCAGACCAGAAGCTTGGACCACAACCTCCTCAGCCACTCTGAGCTGCTCATGTGGTGCATCCCTACTGGGAAGTCCAATAGAGCATATGAGCAGGCTAAAGCAAGACTACCTGGCTGGTATGCAGCACATCTCTCTAGTGCTGGGGTAAGGCGTGTGCTGGGGGAATAGCTGCAGTAGTACTCTGGCAATGACCAGCTGGCTGGTGCACATACAGTATGCGCACCTAGCCCTAGACACTGTACTTTCTGGGCCCCAGGAGACTTTAAATTACGCCAGATGCTGAACTGGCATTCAGCTGGCTTCCAGAGCAGGGAGGTGAAAATGGCTCCTCTGCTCCACGTATTCACATACAGCACAGCAGAGAACACGGTCCTGATTTTGGGTTGTTTTCTAATGCCATCCTTCCTGATCCAGCAACCCCCAGCTCCTACCTCCAGCTCGAGGTATCCCATTAACTATAACCTCCCTCTGCTTTCAGTCTTTTAAAGAGATGATCACACATCATCTGAAAAACCCTCTGTGTGGGAGGATTTCAAGGCTGTCCTGTGCACTAGGAGGAGACGGAGATGAGCCAGTCAGCTCAGCAATAGTCGGCAGCTGCAGGAAACCAGCCAGCAGTCCTCTGAAAAGAGGGAGAAAAAAGGGCAGTATCCAGGCCACATCTTATTACTGTATATTCGGTTTAATGGGGAAGTGGAAAGCAGACAAAATATCCCTGTCCACAGGCTCAGGGAGAGTCCCCTTCACAGGGCTGTGGAGGCAGCCCCAAGAGTGATGGCATTGTGCACCTTTGCCCTGCACAACTTTTTAAAATCAGCTCCTCAACAGCAGCACTGTGCTCCTCTTTCCCCACTCACTGCCTGCCCAGCTCACCTCCACCATCCCCACCCTGACGCCTCAGTCCTGCGCTCGCTTGCTGACTGCATCTTTATAACCAAATAGTGTCATTGCAAGTCCCTGGCATGCACTGGCTGCTTCCCTAAGCCAGAATTTGTAATTGTATTTGCAAATTTTTGGGCAGCTTTTAATTGCAAACAATCCACATACAATTGCTGGTGTTAAGAAGTAAACAGCAACTGTTCTTATTGCCAGCTTTGTGACTCCAATGTTTACAGTTTTACTTTCAAATGCAGAAAAGAATATGTCCAACCTTTCAAGGGCTGTCAGACTGCAAGAGATCTTGTTTTGGAGTTGAATTATTTCTGTGGATTAGGTGAGCAGAACTTGGGTCCTGGAGGTTAATGTTTTAGAAATGGCTACCCGTGACAAATCGCCAGTGTCCTGGACAAAACCACACATCACAAAATACCATGTCTAACATCTAGGGATGATCATCTTACTTCTACCCACTGTTTTTCCTTCTTGTTTATCCACCACTCAGATATGCTCTTCCAAGGCCTTTCCACCTCATTTTTCAAATATTCCCATTGCAAAAAAGTAGTCATGTTTTTCTTCTAATTCAAAGGGAAATATATTGTACATCAAAGCCTTACTTTTGTTACAATGGCGTTTTCATATGTAGAGCGATAGATGTGTCTGTGGCTTTATATAAAGGTACAGACAGAAAAAGAGATGCCTCTCTCTCTCTTTCCCCCCCCTCGCTGTATTCAATTCTCATTCGTATATGCTCAATAGAATAAAGCACGTTTCAAGGTATTGTAATATAGCTCTACTATCTATCTTTATAGCAGCACATTCTTTTTATTTGGTATTAATACCTCTAGAAGCTTTAAATAAAATCCATCATGTGTAAGTCAGTAAAAGGACAACAAAATGAAAATATGTAAATAAAACAGGACAATTTATTTATTGCCAGAGCATGCCAGCTGTTGAAAATAACCTGTTGCCCCTTCAAGCTAGCTGACTTGACAGTAATCTAGGAAAAAAAATCCAAGTGCCAAGCGATTCACTGTGTGAGTGAAAGTTTATGTCAAGATAGGCATATTATCACCTAGGCAAGGGAAAAATGCCTTTGGGATGTGGCAGTGAGAAGTACCCAGACCAGCAAAGAAAGTCTTTAAATTAGAACTAAGGACTCTATTAGGGTGTTTAAATAGATTTTTAAATAGACTACAATTAAGGCACTCCAGCCAGGAAGGTCCGTTGTAAGTGGTTTTTTTATTAATCCTGATGGCAGGAGTAGTTCAATATCGCACTGTGAGTTTCACAACAGTGTTATATAAAGGAATTATTGATTATGACTGCTAAAAGTCACATAATTATCTTACTGCTCCCTTTCAGGATACCTCAGACCTCAGCTAAAGATTCCCCCATTAAAAATGGATAATGTGTGGTAGGATTTCTTATCTCTACTTTTTCTCCATGTGGAATTCTTCAAGATTCTTTTACACCCATGTCATCCTTCTGCCTTCTGAGTCCAGCCCTCTATAGCTGTCTTTCGAGCATTTAGCCTTAAAGTCTCATGGTTCTTGCTCCTTGAGGTATTTCTGTGCATCTCCACCACAGGCTTATCTGAATAATGAATCTGGCTGTGCTGAAGCATACCAGAGGTGCCTGGTACATTTTCTGAGCCTACTGAGGTGACCACAGTGGCTATGTATTGACTATGGCCAAGAGAAAATTGAGGAGTCTAGATCAACTAGCAGCCCAGAGTTTCAAGGCTACAGCCATCCACAACCTATGGGGGAGGGAGGGGAAGCCACAGCCTACAAAAAGCTATCTGCTCACACAAGACCCCTTTCCTTACAGTCTTAGGCTTCTCCCATGAAGGATTTTGCCACATTTGGATATGAGAATCTTTGATAAACATGTAAATTTCTTCAGCCCGTTCTGATTCAACTGTCTGCGGTTCTTGGGTTTTCTTACATTATTACTACCACAAGAAGACCCCCTTGCAGGCCATGCTGCACAATAGGGCTTCCTTAAGTCAAGAGCTTACAAGTTCTTAAGTTAAGAGCTTGGGTGAGTTATCTAATCATTAGTGTTCTGGGGACCGTACAATCACTTAAATTCCCTACTTTAAGGTCTCACTGCTGACCACTCAGCATTTCTTGACTTACAGGGCTGCCACTGAAGTGTTTGTAAAGTAATCAAGGGGCTTGATTGCAAGAATCCTTTTGTTTGCTCATGCTCATTCTCCCTCTTATACTCTTTCTAGCTCTGGCACGCTTCACTCCACGTAGGCATATATGGCACCTATCTGCTGAGTTCTTCTAAGAACCAGTCACTTATCCTACCTAACTTTCCATTTCAAAAAGTTGTGAACTTGCAGATACAACTCCATATCTAGGGTAAGATTGAGTGAAGATGGCTCAGTGGGCTACAAATTACATTTCCCATCTCTAGCACAGCTCCTTTGTGCTGCAGGGAAAATAATTTCTTAGGAAGATAGGAGGTATACCAGCATTGCCTTCCCTTAGGGTGATGCACAGGAAACAAACACTGCTAGCTGCTGCTCTGAGCTCTACATGCTCTCCATGGGCAATAGTTGCTGCAGGGAAATACAGACTTCTGAGCGGCAGTTTAATAGGAACTAGCAGCATCTAAAATTAAAAAAAAAAAACCTGTAATAATAATAATAATTAAAAAAAGAACTTTTTTCTGGGCTGCTGTGACCTAAAAACATTGGTCCCAATTCCCAGCTGCAGTCATACTGAGCCGAGCAAAACACAGGTCTAAGAATAGGGCACAATAAGCAATCTTAGCCCTTGGAAACTGATGAATCAGGACAAAAGCTGGCGTGATCTTAAACAGAAACAACATAAGGACCACTTTGTTTGGTACCAGTCCTCAGAGGCTTGGCCCCTCAGCAAGTTCCCATGGGAATACTTTCTAACCTCCTTTCTTGTCTCATCTAACCAACCCCAAAGTTTATCAGCAGATTGAGTCCTCAAATCGGTCATACAGCTGGTTTAGTGGCTAATTTATATGAGTTAGAGAGATTTCCTTACTGTCCATGCTCTCTCCTTAACTTAACCTAGCATTTGCGTACTCTCTTGTCTTCACTTGGTTAATTTAATTTGAAGTAAAAACACATTTCTTTCTTGCGCTGTTAAGAAGCACCTTTGCAGTTGCTTCCCTATCTTCTCTTCAGTTTGAAGTCTTTGCAATTACAGTATAACTGACAGCTGCATAACTGCAGTTAAAGAAAAGCCAGCAAGTTTGATTCATGGGTGGAAATTTAGAACAATCTCCTGAAACTAATGGGCAGAGTAGAGGGAACTGGTGCAATTGAAGTGAGAGCTCTGGCGCTTTCTGTTCCCCTCTTAAAAGGAAGAAGAGTGGGAGGTCAGGCAGAAGAATGAATTTTAGGATGTCTGGATAGGATAAGATTATTTGATAGATGGTTTGCTACTTTGCTCTAACTGCAATAGGTCTGCTGCCTTTAGCATTCTGAAAATAAGGATCATGAGGCTGAAAGATGAGCAGAAAAGAAACAATACTCAAGGGGAAAAAATTAGAAGGAATGGGGCAACGAAGATGAAAAACAGAAATTAGTTTTGTGGTTTACATTATGTATTTTTCATTACAAAGTTTATGCCTGTGTTACGTGTGCTGGCACCTTTACGATTAATACATTGTTTTCAGCACTGTTATTTCCTTACAATGATATTCAAGCTGCATCTTATGAATCTGGTATTAACTCATGATTATTCAAATCGTGCATTAAGAAACTGGTGCTAAAGTCTTCCATTTGTACCAAAATGGATCTATTTCTGAACATAAAAAAATGAAGAGCAAAGAAGGGTATTCAAATGGGTTTGAGAAGGCACATTCTGTTCAGCAGAACCCCCTGTGTGGAGACTTTACGAGGCGATCATGCTGGCTGTTAAGCATTCTGCCATTGAATCTGTAATTATATCATTATCCAGTTGCTAAAAGATGGTGCATTTTGAGGGCTTTCACTATTTTCTGCCTGCTGTTATCTGAAGTTGCTTTCTGGCTGACAAAATATCTAAACATATTATGGAGCTGCCTGTTGACTTTTGTGAAGTTTTGGCTCTTAATAAATGGCTATGAAACTATAACTCTTCAAATCCAAGTAAGTCTTATAAGCAGCACAGGTAAACAACAAACAACTTAGATCCACTGTGAACCAAACCTAACACAACACCCCAGTGTTCCTTGCAATTGGAAAACCCTTCTCTTTGGCCAGTCATAGTCCTACAGTCTCTAGGAAATTCTCCCAGCTTTTCTTTCTACATTACTTTCTGAATAGTATAAAAGGCAAATTCCTTTAGGTGCCATGTTGCCATTATCTCTCCACTAATGAAAAATGGCAGTCATCACAGAAACTGTACTCGGCTCCCACTTGGCCACAGTAAGCAGCAGATTGCACATCAACTCTGAGCATTGCCTATGGCACCCTCATGGCTTGAGCAGCAAACAAAGCGTCCTCTAGGGACAATGCCTATCTTTTGTCATTTGTGGCATTCCCTGTAAAGCTGGTGGATGCTTGACCATAATATCTGTGGCTGCAGACCAAGGTGGCGCTGAAAGACAGGTAATGGCATTTTTCCTATTTACCAGGTATAGCTGGCATTCATTTTCTTTCAATCACTCAGCACGTCACTAAGTGAGAGCTGATGTGGCTAATAGTGTTTAAATGCAAGCTGAAAAGATGATTTTGTGGAAATGACAGTTACCCATATCTAATGACAACCAGATCACTGCTGTGACAAAAGCAGCAGCATGCCTTCAGGAAGACTTTTCCTTTTCAACAAATACAGAACAAGATTTCCTTTTTCATTAGACTTCATAGAGCACTAAACATACAGCTGAGAACACTTCTATAAATAGTGTGATCACTCCAGTTATTTGCTTACCAGCTGCACCTTATATCACCTAATTTAAAAAGAAAAAAGATTTCCTTCTCTTGTGGGGTCCTGTTTTTTTCTGCATCTTGGGAGACACAGATGTCCCATGTCCAGAGAGAGGTGACAGCAGTGGCAGTAAGGTGAATTGCAGCAGGAACACTAGGAGCTGGCAATGGCTGAAATGGCCAGTTAGTCTACGCTGCATCCAGAATGATCCTATTCTAATATGCCACTATCGTAGAGCTCAGTGAGACAGGGAAATTCACAGGCTGTAACCTTGCAAGGCAGACTTAGTTTTGCTGAGCAGAAGCACCAGGAGAAAGAAGTGCGAAATCTGCTTTGGGAGATACTTGCTAGGTCTCCGTTTTTCATTCTAAGGCTGCCACAACACATGCAAAATGCTGCTATTTTGTTCTTGTCTGCATGACACAGTTCCAAAGACAGGTTACAGCAGCACTCTGTAGCAAAGCTGTTAATGCAAGTAATTACTCTTAGATGATAAAATCTCTATTCTTTCACTATACCTTGAGAAATGCCCATTAAAAAGTTCAGAAGATTTAGAAATTAAAATATATTAATAGGAACATAATTAAGTACTTATTGCTTTTGTCATTTAAAACAAGCTAACCAGATGGCAAGGAAAAATCTCAGAAAGAGCCTCTCAATGAGCTATTTAGGTTTAATTAATATACAGTAACTAGCTCATTAAAGCTAAGTTAAATGCTTATTTGAGACAAATAGTAACCTCTTTTGTATTATAGTTGCCATTTTCTGTAGCTGGCAGAGCAACAAATTACAGTTCTGAAAGCCAGCAAACAAAATGTTTTAGAAGTTTATTCTCTCTGATCACCTCTGTGGTGAAGAAAATGAGAGTAAATTGGGTGGTATTACCCCAAAGCAGCATAACAAGCAAATTATTTAAACCAGAAGGGATCTCATCAGTGTCAAGTTAGGTGAGTATGGGAAGTAGCCAGTCTCTGCAGCAGGAACCCTCGTGACCTGCGGAGCATCCCAGCAGGTTATTCACAAGGAAATGAGCACAACCTCTAATGCAGCTTCCAGCCCCATCCACCCTGACAGAAAGGTAGTAGTGAGAAAAAATCAAACCAGAGACAATGAGAAAGTGGAACATCAGGCAGAGCACAAAGAAGAGGCCCAATTCTTCACTCTGTGCAGCTATCCATGAGGACTTCGGACACGTATTTTTTCCCCGTCGCACCAGATTTCCTCTAGAGGGAATATTTCTTTAAAAAGCTCCCCAGAAGGATCCTCATAGATAGGTCTGTACCCTGTTTCCTTCCTGAGGCTTTATCACAGCAAGGAAGGACGTAACCTAGAGTATAGAAGCCAAAGGATTTTCCTGGAGAGAAGTGATTTTAAATTTTTGAATTTGTGACTCTCTAAATATTTTCCACAGTGGCTGACTTCATGAGGACTGTTCCTTGTATTTAGGAACCTGATTTTCTCAATCACATCTCAAGAACCCATTGAAAGTAGCTCGTATACCCCTTAACTAAAAGACACTGCCCTACAATAAACTAATATCTAATAAAGATATTATACACAAGAGAGTATCTAGTAAAAGGCTACTCTTTCTTCTTCAGCTCCACTCAGCATAACATCTGCCAAGAGCAGCTGTGTCTAAAAGTTTGTAACTATAAGGCCAGTTCTTATCTTCAGAAAAGTCTGTGCTGCACTATTTTGACCAGAAAGTCCTTCTGATGTTCCTACAGCAGAGATTTATTCTGGAGCTTATTTCATTTTGTCATCTTCCCATAAGTATTACCAAATATTACATTATTTAAACCTTTATATTTTTTACAGCTGTATTTTGTACAGCTTCGCTGTTAGTCTCTGAGCTAAGTGCTGATAAAAATAGTGGTGGTGCCTAAGCTCAGGTCAATATTTAGAACTTCTGCCAGCAAAGTTGACAAAAAACGTAATTTATTTACATTTTTATATCAGAAATGTAGATGCATTAATACTGGAAAATAAACCTTTCATTAATACACCTTTCATTCATGGAATTATTATGATTTATACTAGAAAATCAATATCCCACTTTGACATGTTTTGCATCCCTTACAGGAAAGTTTCCAGATGTAAGAATTCCAGTCAGTTGTGCCAAGCTTAGACAAGGTATGTATTTGCTGCTTCGCTCTTGGTGATGTATATTTACTTTTTTTAGCATAGGAGCACTGAGAGCTATTTTGATTATGTTAAGGACGTAGGAAGAACATTGTTGAGGTTATTATTTTTCCCTTAATTTGTGTTTTTTTAAAAAAATAAACAGCTTTCTGCATTTCAGATTTTGAGCTCATACCAAAAGTAGACATAACAAAATTCCAAGACTGCTTTTTTTCCTACCTCCACAAAAGTATGGGAAATGGTATGAACAGATGCATTTTGATGTTATTACCAAACAAATTTTGACATCAGTATGCTTCAGATGGTATGCTTGGCTGATTGTTTGAATCAGGCTGCTGGCACATTGTATGACAACACAAAGAATGATAGATTTCGGCTGGTAGCGCCCAAACGCCATGTTTGGGAAGGGAGGAGAGGGGGTGGCCAAACTCAGCAAGAGAGAGAGATGGAGAAAGAGCTAGCAGTGATATCCTGACATTGTGATATCAACAGCCCCCAGGTCCCACCAAGTCACCCAGGCATTTACTCAAAACAAAGATTTGCACTATCAGCTCACACTATCCCTCTGCTCATAACTTGGAAGATGCCCCCATGCTCCCATGGAGGAGCTGGGTTTACCTAGACTCCAGACTGGCCTTGGCTGAAAACTCGTGAGAAATCCCTCTGTGTACCAGCTCCATGTGTACTGACCACAGCAGCCTCGTTTCAGCCAGCAGCTGGATTAGCAGTCACGGAGATGACACGTTGTTGCCCCTGCTGTGTCCCTGGGATGGATGGTCTTGCAGAAGCCACAGTTGGATGAAGCAGTCATCGCTGCTCCTTCCACAGAGGTCTGTTCTGTTTATTGTATACCACTGTTGAACCTTGAAAAAGACCTAAAGCAACAGGCACAGTGATATGTGAACAGACATGTAGCTGTTCCACAATATAAAGCTCTAAGAACAGACTTTACTAGCATGACTGTAACTCTGTATTTTTTTAATTTACCAGGAACACACTGTTTCTTTGCTTTCACAACTCCACTGATTTCCTTGACAACCACTTGAGAAGTACAAACCTAAGACACATGTATATGTACTCCATTTTCTTTTGACCTGTCAGTAAAACACTGAGCACCCTACGGGCATGTGGTGGCTAAAGGAGCTCTGTGGAAATAGCCCCTTTTTTAAAAAAAATGTCATATGGAAATTCTTAATTACATCTGCAGATGACACAATATCATTAGCAGCATCTTAGATCCCAAGTATGGGGTGGGAAAAAAGCTTTCTCACTGACTAAAAAAAGTGTCAAGACACTATATTATAGATATATTTAATTATAACATACTTGTACAGCATTCACACTGTTGGTAACCCTCCTAACCTTCCTTCCTTCCTTCAGGACTTCAGTGTTTTAATAAGGTGTGTAAAATCTTAGAATCCTTTTAAATTATTTCATCCAAATTAAATCTACTATCTTGAACTTTTTAAAAATGTAGCATAAAAAATGCTGCAGGTTTTCTTTCAAAAGCCAATTTAAACCCCTCAAAACTACTTTCTAAGCACTGTAATGATGTTCACCTAAAGCAATTACAGCTTCAACTAACTGTAATTTCATTTGAGAAGTGTTCATGCTTGAAAAAAAGTGAAAATCTCCTTTTATTTCAAAAAGAAACATCTCAGTACGTTGTAAACAAAACTAAACGTTTGAGATTACCCACTTGAACACTGACAATGGAATAACTGAACGTCGACCCTTCCTCTACTACACATCAGTGTTAATACAATGCAAGTCAGATCTATACATTTTTTTCTTATAAGAGTCTAAATAAATAGGATCTTCAAGATAAGTTTCCCATTCTCCATTAAGGTGACAGTAAGGAGTTTGAAGATAAATTAGTGGAAATAAGATGCTGTTATGCAGCCAACAAATGCATCTGGTATGCCTGAAGCAAAATAATTGTCATTACAGGAGACTTCTACAACCTGAACTCAAAGGCCACCAGGTTGTCAAGAATGAAAGCAACTTGTAATGACGTGAACGTCATCTACCGCTTCTTCTGCAGGCAATCCACCTGCCAGGCAAACAAGTTAACCTATCTCAGGTATGAGCATCTTCACAATGAAGTTTTATTATTCATTCACCACTGTTTCTGTACAGCATCTTTGATATAAGTGTCCAACATGATCATATTTATTTAATATCTTACCTCTCCTTCTCCTCACATCTGATCCAGTGACAGGAACAAAAGCAGTCTCTCAGCTCATTTAGATTTTCCTAACTAATATCGCTTATTCACCATGAGCCTTGGCTCAGACCTGAAGGTTTTCTAAATTATCTCCTCTCCGGTGAACAAGGAGAACATTTTAGACTCCAGCATCAGATATGTTTCAATTATTATGGCAAAGGTCATTGCTACATGCACTGCAGCAATACAGGAAATACCATGCTGGGGTAGCTTTGTATCTTGTCTTTGTCAGTGACACGTACTTGTAGTTCAGAGGAATGGGGAAATAATTTTACCGTTAAGAAAAAGTGAAAGAACAGTACATCAAGAAATAGATTTTTCTCTTGTTCCCAGTCAAGCCCTTACAAAAAACTTGGATCAAACGAATAGGTCTTCTACTAGACAACTGTTTGCAAATTAATGAAAAAGAGTTCCTGATGTAAGCCTACTACTGGCTAACACTTTGACATTCACACAAACGTGGCAAGTGATAAAGCACTTGGATGGGTACATATCTTCATTTTTTTCACATAGTCACTCAACTGTAGATATTACACATTTTCTACCAAATATCTGCTCTTCAGGACTGATTCGTATGTAGTATAATTCAATGCGGCTTGAATTAGGTCAATGCAGCTGTGCTAATTTACCCTGGTCTCAGATCTGGAGCACTGATTCTTTTACTAGATGGTAGAATATCCCATTCGGGGTAGATTAAGGAGCCACTGATTAGTAATTTTTAATGTCTACTTTCTTAAAGAGAAGCAACAAATTCATTTTCTCTATTTTATGGTAGGGAATTATTCCTGATTTCTTCAAAGCTGCTGTATGTCTTATTCACCTCCCAACTCCAGTACATTCAAATTTGCAGGTCAATGTATATTTAATGGTGACAAACATTCTTTTATAAGCTCTTTAACTGTCCTTTGGTCTTGGCTTCTCTAACTGTTGTCCTTAATAATTTTTCTGATTTCTGCGTAAGGTTTGCTGATGATCTCTTCTCATATATTGAAAACTGAGGAGAAATAACTACTCTGAAATTCTCCCACTTGAGAGTTCTCACATACTTACTCACCTTTTTCATCTCATGGGACTGTTATCATTTCTTCTAATGTTTATGTAATTGTTTTTGCAGAAATTTTAATTTTTCCTGACTTGTTCCTGAATCTTTAATTCTTTTTTTTTGTTCCTCTTGTTTTGAGGTCAAAACCTACATGAGTAAACTTATTCTACTCCTATCTATCTCCTTCTTTCTAGATTTTGTTTTTCTTTTCATCAAGCTTCCTTTCATCTTCAAAAGATTTTTAAATATTTCTTTTATATTTTTTATAATAAAAAATCTGAATTGTTACTGTAACCTGTGTCCAATAAGAAGGTACGGTGAGGTGGAGGGAGATTAAACTTTCCTATTCTTATTCTAGCAGCTTTCAAGCCAATGTCACCAGGCGGTATAAATGTTTTAAGAACAGTTTTAAAAGTTATTGATTCTAGAAATATATTTTTCAGCTTGGCATAGTGACTGTATTTTAGATTATGGCCACCCTTTGCATTTCTTCAAGGAACAAAATTAACATGTGATTCATATTTTTTTAGTGATTTTCATATCAAGCTCCTATATACATTTCTCATTTGCATAGGGATTCCTGCAGATCTTCAAAAGAAATTCTCTTTTCCCACTTTGTAGCTGGTAGTATAGTAAAAGCACCCAACAAGACAGCTGACTGGAATCATCTGTAGAGAAGTCTGACACCAGGTGTACTTGTAAATATTGTTGCTCAAATTCAAAAAAAAACCACTAAGATTTCCCACACAATAAAACTCTTGGGTTTTTTTTTTTCCCCTGGCCTTTTTTCCCCCCATAATCTTGGAATGTCATAGACTTCTTTGGGGCCAGCCAGCTCCCCTGCTTTCTGATGAATCAGTATCCAAGTAGCCTATTCACAAGCTACAGCAGCAGATGGACAGCCCCAAGTCCTACTAACTGGCAAACTCGTGAGCCTGGCTAGCCCCAGTACACTTTGAAAACGAGGAGCCAGCCTGACTGAAGAGACAGGGCCTGGCTCGCAAGACAAGGACCAGGGCAATCAGGCAGCCTATTTAATGAGCCATTTGGGCATAAGGACACCCCAAGGAGCAGAGGAGTCCAGAGATATGGACTTGGTAAGCCAGGAAGATTGGATACAGTCGTCCTATGTCCCTGGCACGCAGAGAGCCACGCCGGCTAGAGAAAGAGCAAACAAATGGAAAACAAAACAACAAAAACCCTAGGAAGCAGCATCACTGGCAGCATCTCCCCCAAGTGTTGAAGGAAATGACAGGCCCTTGCAAAATGTTTCAATCCATCAAAACACCATTTTTTACATACAAATGTTCTGTGAGAAAATTGTCTTTGAGCTCAAAACTTTGTGTTTTTGTTACAAATAGCGGAAAATTATATTCATACTTTGCTCTTAATGCTGTGCTAAGGAACCTTCTAGGTGGATTATAATTGTATGTATCAGCATGTGTTTAAAAATGGATAAAAGCAAAAAGAGATGCAAATATTCTTCATGGTTTGATTAAGGAGTCATGAAAGATCAGGTAGTTCAAAAAGGAACTCAGGAGTTCCACACACCAGCGGAAAAATCAGTTAAAAATCCTCCCACCCACGTCAGTGTGCATCTCCCTGCAATGAGCATGTACCTCACAGCTGGTAATTTACACGCTCATGAAAAACTGTGAAACTGCAGAGACTAGATACCAGAGACAGTGAATCATAATCAATTCATGCCTTAAGAAGCACAGAGAAAAACCCCCAAATCAATATGGAATTTCACGGCAAAGCAGTGCTGGGACTAAGTAGGATTGATACATATGAGGAGTTAAATTTATACTCTCAGCTCTTGCCTAGAGAAGGAAGAATCATAGATGAGCTGAATTTTGGACTTGATGTAATAAGGGAAGTTGTAAATAAAGCACAAGATCCTAGCCAGTTAGTAGAGCAGGAGCGCTTGAGAAGTTTCCCTTGTGCTCTTGAGCTGTGTCTCAGAGAGTTTCAGTGCTGAGACAAGGCATCTTTTTCAAAGCACTTTCTGTCTGAAAAAGAAGTAGAGTCTGAGTAGAATACAATGAGCCAGGTTAAAGTCTCAGTAGGTCTATAATCACATTGCAGTCCACATATTTCCTTCACCCTCACGGTTTCAAACTATCCAAGAGGTCAAATAACTAGTGGCTAAAATTTTCAGAAATAACCAAGACTCACTTCTGGATTTGCACTTGAAATAATTCATCAGGGCCTGCTGTGGGACTTACTACTATTCAAGTTTCTTTGGAGTTTCTCAAACATGAAAACTCAAAAAAACTGGAGATATACAATTAAATAATTAATTATGGAAAAAACAAACCTTAAGACTGCAAAGGCAAGAATTACCATCTGTGTTACCACCCTTGCTAAGGACCAGATCTTCAGCATAGCTTCAGTTCATTTAGTGTCTTTGTCTCAGTGGAAAGCATCCCAGGCTTTTGTTAGCCCTCTGTACAACAAAGGACAGCTGTGGCTGAGGCTGTGCAATCCACGCAGCTAAGAACAGCAAAATAGGAATATACTTGTATTTCCAGGACAGCAAATTCTAATGCCTTGGGACTCATGCACACCCAAGCACTTCAGTCTCCCAATTAATCTCTGTGTATGAAAGCTAATTTCCAAAATGTTTTCACTTCAGGACCTACTTAACAAATAGATGTCCTTTTAGTGAACTGACCTCAAGCTCTAATCCTCATTTTAAACAGTGTATTGTTAGTGTGGTACAGCCTTCATAACAATGAGAACAGATATGATCAACAATTAAATATGTGGCTTGCAGCTTTGATGATTGGGGACCACATTTGCCCTGATAATGTTTTAAAAGATACAATGTTTTCAAAATCAATAAATTTAGTCACACTTCCTCTCAAGTCTTACTGATGACCTACATCATATAAATACATTCATTATATAGATGTTATATATTATTGTATATGAATGAATTATATAAATACCTCACAGAATGAGACTTCTTTTGCCTTTTCTGAGGAACCACTCCTAGATGGGACCACTGGGTGTATTAATGAACTTAGAAGTGGTGAAGCTCAACAGAGTCAGTGACCAGACTGCCAGGGTGGCCCGAGGGATTTGCTTGCCCAACTCTCATCCTCGTGCAACAGCTCCTTGCAGGAATGTTCTTCTCATGTCATGTTAGAGTAGGACAAGGACCTCCTTAATTTATACAGGGCTGCAACAGACACAACAGGCCAACAATAAAAACAAGAAACAACAGCCCTGACCTTCCCTGCAAGCACTCCTCCTTGCCTAGGCTGTCTCCAACAGAGAGGGGAGCTCTGGAGTAAGGTTGGTTGTTCTCTCCAGGCTGGTCAGGTGTCCTGGTTTCGGCTGGGATAGAGTTAATGACACAATTAAGAGTTAAAACCATTCTTATCTCAAAAAAAAAAAAAAATTAAAAACAAACAAACAAACAACCTCAAGGGAAAAAAAACAATGATGTGCAATGCAATTGCTCACCACCTGCTGACCAATGCCCGAGCAGCGATCCACCCCTCCCGCCCAACTCCCCCCTGTTTATATACTGAGCATGACGTTCCATGGTATGGAATACCCCTTTGGCTAGTTCAGGTCAGCTGCCCCGGCTCTGCTCCCTCCCAGCTTCTTGCACACCTGCTTGCTGGCAGAGCATGGGAAACTGAAAAGTCCCTGGCTTAAGATAAGCGCTACTTAGCAACAACTAAAACATCAGCATGTTATCAACATTATTCTCACACTAAATCCAAAACACAGCACTGTACCAGCTACTAAGAAAAAAAATAACTCTATCCCAGCCGAAACCAGGACATCAGGCCACATTCAAGGACATTTAGGGTGATGGTTCAAAGCAAGTCTGCACTGGAGGGCTTCTTCCAGAGATCTGCTTTGTATAAGCACTTATTTTCGACTTCTTTTTCTTCACAGTCATTGTGACCATGGTCCTCAGCCACTGTTAACTGACACACATTCATAAAAATCAGTGGGACTATTCCAGTTCATACTTGCTGAAATTCTGTCTGTGTGGGCTAGGTTTGTCTTTTTATTCTCAATTTGTAGAGCAGGTACAGTAGAGGTCTGCTCCATGGCCAGGGCATCTGGATGCCAAACGTACAGTAATGTGTTTTCACGTAAATTAAAAGATTTCATTCAAACCCATTCTGTTATACAGAACTTAGTTAATATATTGAGATAATAGACCTGAAGATCAGAAAGAATAGCTATGATCATCTCATCTGTCCCCCTGCAGCTTACAGGCCATAAAATTTCATTCCTGCATCAGCCACTACTTTTGTAATAGACTTGGTATTGAGAACACTGATTATAATGTTCTTGTTTAATTCTTAAGACATAAAAGGGCCACCTTCAGTTATTGTCAGACTAGCCCAAATACTTGTGGGGTTTCTTGCAGTCTGTGCTCAGAAATAGTCACCAAGATGACAGACATTTTGATATCTTCTATTTTCTACTGTCTAATAGCTTCATCAGGGCCTAGAACAGTGAAATGAAACTGAAGAACACTGGCACATACAGAGATTCATGCCAGCATCAAGGAGTTGGTTTGGAGTTAAAGATTTAGGAGCCCTTGAATATATGGGCACAACATATGTGAGAAGAGTTTCTACAGGGCATATGCAAACCACAGAGTTTTAAACTGTGACTTGTTCTTACAGAAATCTGTGTGGGCATAGTGATAGAGACCTCATAAATAAATAGCATAAACAAACAAGAAGCAACCTTGAGCTAACTCACAATATGTCCACCGGTGGGGACCAGACAAATCTGTGACTGAACCTCAAAAGGCATGTGCCCAGAGTCTTCAGGAAGGCAGTTACCATGTTTTCAGTGAATAACCTGTGTAAAGCCACACCACCTAATTTTTTTTTTTTTTTTCAAATAGGGCCACAGTATTCTTCACATGCAGATTTCACATGACCTTTTAGTCCCCCAATTGACTGTAATTACTGTATTTACATTCCTGATAGGGTTACCCAGATGTCACTGCAGCTATATTTTGAAGACAGTGGATTTGCACATATAAAACTGAAGGACAATGAATTCATTGAAGAAAAATGGAGGCCAGTGAGAGTTTTAATTGCTGGTTATGACTGGCAAAAAAGAAAGAATCCATCTGAAACACAATAGGAGAAAAGACCCAGACAAAAACAAAACATAAGGAAAAACGAAATAAGAACGAAAAAACTATTGTAGGCATATTAAACCTTAGTCACGGTAAACACAATACCTATGTTACCTCAGAAGTTCTTCAAGAAATGCTGTCTTCCTAGGTGTTGTAACGCTGCCCCAGGCACTGACAGTGAGTAGAGACCTGTGAAGTGGTACACATCCCTTCCATTCTGCACAGCACAGGCTTTGCCCTGACCTCAGGAAGTTACCTTGATGCTGGACCCCAGAAAATACATCTTCATTCCAGGATAATTAAAAGCATTTAGGAAGTGATGGATAGCTTAGAGCAGGCAAGATGTGATTTAACCTGGAATTTTACCCCTAACAGCTATGATAAAGGGATGCAGTTACACAGAAAAATACTTCAGCAGCAAACTCATCAAGAATTAACATTTTATACTAGCCTAATGTAAAACCACCGTTGAGGCTAATATGCTATGCAATTGTTTGGTTTTTAACTGTGTGCTTTTAAGGACAATTGTTAACCAAGGGTCTATCTCTGGACTAAGGTACATCTAACTCATTTATTATTATTACTCATATTTCTCATCTTTTACAGACAATCTTTCTGACATCTTGCTCTTTTCGCTTAAACATGATTACTTTTTTAAAAAGAAGAGTATTTTCCTAAGTTTTTTCTCTTCTCCTGACCATGAGACAAGTGGTCCACTTTGCCATTCAGTGGGGAGAAATGCACCATCACAACTGAAGTAAAAATAATTGAGATGTTTCATAAGCAGTAGGCATTATTTGCATTGCTGCAGCAATCTACAGAGTTTGGACTCCTAATTAAAGTAATCTGAACTCAAATTTCTATGTACTGTACAAATGTGTGGTAAAAAATATTCTCTTCAAACAGATTTATGGATGAAATTTGCAGAGTAACTGTGACCTACATCCATTAGTTGGGTAAAGCATCATAATTTTTGAAAGATGAAAGGGTTTTCTCTACCTTTTCTCCTGAAGTTTTCACACTTGGTATAAAACAATTAAAGACAAGGGAATGAGAAGGGAAGGAAATGTTGCATAAGTGAGGTTCAGGCCTTTGCCTCCCAGATGACTCACAAAGCTGAAGAATCATCTGCTCTCTTGTACCCAGTGAATATTTAATACTGTTATGTGAAGTGCAAGAACTTCATCTTCTAATTTGACTTCAGAGCACTCTCCTGAGAAGTGATCTCCCTCAAACTAAAGGAAGACCTAAAGCTGACACTTCAAAACACTGAATGAGGCCCCTAACCGTGGTGCTAAGGGGAAAAAGGAGAAAGTGACCATTGCTCAAGTTTTTCCGAAAATTTTTGTAGGCACCTGCCTCCTTTAGCAGGCTCTGGGGAAGGAATTGAAGCAGATGGAGAATGGGATTTAGGACATATGCTGGTCCTCAGTATTGCACTGTCAGATGGAGTAGGCACCTTCCTGCTCAAAGACCTAATTTGGGTGAGCTCTCACTAAACATGCTGATGTGTTCCAAGGCATTTAATCTTCTGTATGCCTACTGCAGGCCTCCCTGCCACAGATCCCAGGCTTCTGCAGCTCAGTGACTAAAGGTTTTGTTCTCTGACACTCACCATCGATACATTTAAGCCCTAACACAGATCTCAGCCTTAGAGTTTAAATCACAGTTTCCAAAGTAAATTTGGCATTATAAGGTTAATCCTCCCTGAAAGCAGCTTTGCAGAAAAGGACCTGAGGGTCTTGGTGGACAACAAGCTGACCATGTGCCAGCAATGTGTGCCCTTGCAGCGAAGGAGGCCAGCAGCATCCTGGACTGCATTAGGATGAGCATTGCCAGCAGGTTGAGGGAGGTGATCTTTCCTCTCTACTCATCCCTGGTGAGACACACCTGGAGTGCTGGGTCCAGTTTCGTACTCCCCACCCTAAGAAAGGGCCTGTATAGGGCCTGTATAGCAGTAGTTATCTGTTTTAAAGCAAGTTCTACTTAGTTAACAGGTAATAAAGGTAATAAACTACATTTTTTCAATTCTATTTAGCAAATGTTAAAGAAGGATGAAAACTGGATGATGTTGTTCTGCAAACAGAAGGGTGCTTTTCTCCCACGCTAGACTTAATAATACTATTAAACAAAAATGCTTTGCTCAAAAAAGAAAATGTGGATACGTCCAAAGCAATAAAAATATCCCTCCAAATGCAGCAAAACTGCATTAACTTAATGATTGGCTAAGAAGTCAGAAAATCTCTGTGAAAAGGACACAGCTTTCCATGAAAATGTCCCCAGTTCCATCTGACATATCCTATATGAGGTCTATCAGATAAAACAAATCCTTGTCCACAGTTCAAATTCCTTTTAATTAAGTTCAAAAGCATTGAGACGTAAATGGCAAGTCAAATCTGAATGACTCTGAAGGGAAATTACTATTATGCATTTATTTTGACTGCAGTTACTATTTCTCATTTTACTGCATCCTGAGTCCAATGTTGACCTTTACCTATGGTTATATGTTACAGATATTTATTTAAAAGTAAATGATTACAAGGCATACTGTAACAGTGTAAGCAACTGCATCGCTGCTGACATAAGCAAAGTTACTCAGGCACAAATGTTTGTAAGTTTAACAAAGATTTTACATTTTCTCTTCTGCCTCTTTTTCACCTCCCTTGCCTAAGCTAACTGTGCTAAGGCTGTGCAGGAGAGAGCAATAACCACAAAATCTAATTATGGTTTCATAGTTCAAAACATCTGTCTACTGAAACATCAAGTTTGTCATTCGCTGAGTCAGCTGATAAAGGAAAAGTGGAAACATGGCTTTCTTATAAACAATTTTTAGGAGAATCTGAGAGACAGGGTTTGTCTTCTGAAATTTTGAAAGAGATTTTTAAAATAGTAGTCCCAAATGCTTTCAATAGATCATTCACTAATACCTGATAGAAGCAGACCCATGCATTCAGGTTGCTTTACGCCTGCTTCTAAGCATGTAATATGATTATCATTAAAAGTACCAAAAAAGGCGGCACAGAAAAGATCTTTTTACGTCACTTGCCTTTAGAACAGACAGATGCTGGAATTCAAGATATCTAACAGCTTATACAAGAAAACTGCAAACCATTTTCTTGTATATTTTTTACAAATGGCAAAAAGCAGTATCTGAGTCACAGAAGAATACAAATTAATTTCCATTCATGTGGCAGCCTTACATAAATAAATAACAAACGTGCACTAGCCACTAATAATCTCATTGTTGATGACCCTCTGAATGTTGCTAGCTAATTAGCAAGCAGTGTCCAAAGTTGTTTATAAAGAACAAGCTGTTAAAAACCTCAAGAAGGTAGACTTTTGGTGAAGTGCCCACATGGCATGTTAATAGTACTGTAATAATACCATACAGAAACTATTGGATTAAAGGATCTTAAAACTCCTACAAGAGTTATGAAATACACTTGTACATAATAACACTCTTGTACAATAGTTACAAAATGCTGCCATTGCACCATTCTTTACATTAAAGGTGTTATCAGGAGAGCTAACAAGTTGGAGATGACATAAAGCAGTTTCAGCTCCACAGGCATATCAGAAAACACATATATTTTCTTATATATATAAAAAAGAAAAAGCCCAGTCTATCTGAAAAAATAAGGAAGCCAAATGTTCTTGTTTGCCTAAAAAAACTGAGTGTCCAAAGAAGGATCACTTCTCTCAAGCACAAAAGTTGTTAGAAATGTCAGCAGAGGTCCATGAGTAAAGTGACAGAGGTCACAGCCGCGGCAGATACTGCAAGTTTGTTTTATTTTCCTCCCTTCCTAGTCATTTCACGGACAAAAAGGGCATCACCAGAATGCCACAGCCAGCGGTAGCAGCAGCTCCTTTTTTATTGGTCAGGTATAAAGTGATCATAAAAAGCCAAATGGTCAGGCTTTTAACCCACACTCGCCTTCCAGCCTTAAAATCTCTTCACATGTTTCACATTAAGTTTAACTAAATGACACTTGCTACAATCTAGGCCAATATTCTGAGGACTTGTTTAACAGCAAAGCACCCAAATATAGTTCTACTGGACATGAGAAGTTGGGTAGTATTACTCTGCTCATTCAGCATTTCAATCTTAGGCATATTGCTATTAGCACTTACAGATCTCTAATATTCTTATGACAACACTTGTAAAACATTGAATACACCAGTCGCATATAGTTTCCTCACTGAAGATCCTTTGAGCAATGCCGATGACAACGCTTTGGGATATGTGCTAGTTATATAGCTGTTTTGCACTGAGTGGGTCCCACTGTGCTCCCACTGGAGCCCTCATAATAATAATATGAAGTAATAACAAAATAATAATAATATTAACAATAATAATAGAAATATTAAATAGCAGCACCACTGGCTTAAATGCAAATGACCAAAACTTGTTATCAAATTAAGACAACTTGAGTAGTTTACCCAGAAGCCCAGACTGTGTCAGAATAAATTATTGTAAAGCTTGAGGACATCCAGGCGTTCTGGGTTCCCCAGTACAAGGGAGACATGGACATAGTGAAGAGTCCAGTGAAAGGCCACTAAAATGATGAAGTGACTGGGGCATCTCTCCTATGAGGAAAGGTTGAGAGAGCCGGGACTGTTCAGCCTGGAGAAGAGAAGGCTCGAGGGGGATCTCATCAATGTACACAAATATCTGAAGGGAGGGTATAAAGAAGATGGAGCCAGGCTGTTTCCAGTGGTGTCCAGTGACAGGACCAGAGGCAATGGGCACACACTGCAACACAGAAGGCTCCGTCTGAACATCAGGAAACATTTTTTCACTGTGAAGGTGACTGAGCACTGGCACAGGTTGCCCAGAGAGCTGGTGGAGTCTCCATCCTTAGAGATGTTCCTGGACACGGTCCTAGGCAACTAGCTGTGGGTGACCCTGCTTGTGCAGGGGAGTTGGACTAGATGACCTCCAGAGGTCCCTTCCAACCTCAACCATTCTGTGATTCTATGACGTTATGATCAAAATGACTCAGCTCTTGATCTGCCCATCTCTGGGGCCAAACTTGTTGTTGCATATGGCCATTTGAGGAATGACAGGACTGACACCTCTGAATCCCCTGCTTCCCTCCATGGTCAAATGACCATTCACAGACTGCAAAGGCAGAAGGGATCGTTGCAGTTCTCTCAGAATAGTCACACAGAGAAATGCAGAGGAAAGCCCAGCACACCAGTCTGATACCAGCAATGACTCCATGAAAACAAAACTCCTCTGGGGGCCTGTTCTAGTGGAAGAAGATAGGGGGAGTGTCTCCAAAGATGCTGGCATAAATGAGAAATGCTATCTTTCATTTATTTAGCATCACTCCTTGTTTGTGACATATTCATTTTCTCTTCTGCTTTTGTTATTAGCATCAAGTATACCCTCCGCTGAGTCCAAGGGTAATAGGAAGCCAAAACAACAGGTTTCTGCATGAGAATAACTGGGGTTTGGAGATCCAGAGGGGAGACAGATGGGAATCCAAATATTTCTCCTAGCCATTTTTTATCAATCCTAACAAGTCATGAGGAAAACTTCTAATCCACCCATCTTCCCATTAAAGTCTCATTGATCCCTGCTGTCACTCAGCATAACACCAACACTGGGTGGAATGCATCCGGTGAGACTGAGATACCTGTTTCTGAGTTAGTCAGCCCAACTCCTCTTATAATCACTGGAGTGAAACAAGCACTTTTGGATTCAATCTCATCCTGAAAAGGATGTCTAAAATAAGTCAGATGAATCTTATCCTAAAAGTACCTATTTCTTTCCACAATGCTTGAAGAGAGCTGATGGCAGCTGATGCAGGCAGACACCTACATGAAGATGAATGGAAGACTGTGATGCTGATTTTTGTAGAGACAGTCAGTCATGATCTGACCTGATGCAAGGGTTGCAGATGAAGTAGATTTTCACTGCCGTTTGGAATTCTACTTTTATTGACAGGTCTGTATGTTGACATCACTGAGAATTAGGCACTTCAGGAGGAGCATACCTCTAGCCCTTAGCTCCCAAGTGGCCATCCAGAGAGGGCAGAATGGGGAAAGCAATGGTGACAGCTGCCCCTGCCTTGCTTAGTCTGCTACAGGACATCTTTTGTCTGTTAGGGAGGGACGCCACCAGTGCTACCATTGCTGCACTTTTAGTTATGAGGAGCTGCTGCAATACCAGACCCAGAAAATCCCTTGCTAAACCATTAATTGTGTCTCTTGCAGGTACTATGATCAGTAGCCTGTCATCTTCCTCCAACAGCTGCCTCACGCTTTCAGTAGATTTTCAGACCAGGAATTGGTGGGACAGGAGTGGGTACTAGTACTCCTGCTGTCCTGTAGGACCACAGACCATGGTGGGAGAAAAGTATTGCTGAAAGTCACAAAGATAAAGGTTCATGACCTGGGCATTCATCATGCCACGCTAATTCATAGAGTTGCTTTAAAACTGGTAATGAAACAGCCCCTGTTGTTGTGTGGCAAGCTAATTCTGCCCCCAAACTGCTAATTTTCTTCTGGACTATGATCTCCACAGGGACAAGGGTCATAAGACACATGTGAGTTTGAGTACCACTGTGAAATACATGGATTTAAGGATGCTTCCTTCCTCCCCTTACTTGACTTTTCAGCCTTTCTGGGCACTGATATTCTTGGAAAAGACAGAGTGTTGGCTCAGAAGAGTTATTTCAGTGCCCTCCAGTATAGTAAAACAAATATAAATGCCTTCACCACATCCCAGAGGTGCTCAGCCCTGCCGAGCACAGAGAGAAGCAATCTGAATTTTTACTGAAAGGCAGTTTGCTGGCTCTGGCTGACTCAAAGGCAGCCTGGTCACCAAAATCAAACTACCCTTCTGGGGACTGCAGTGAAAATAGAGAGATAGCAAAGCAGAACAAGTGGAAACAGCCCTTTCAGGTCTCCTGACATCACCCTATAGGCCCCAGCTAAGTAAATTCATTTTGAAAACAGAAATCTTTTTGACAGTCCAAGTATATCACTGCATATTTAACATAAACGTACTTTGAGATCTCTTTAGGATTTTTCTCCTGTATTCAGAACTACTCCCCACTAAGGAAGTAATGTCTGCAGTGTTCCAAAAGTCACAGATTTGTCTAAGCATCTTCAATTCATATATGTTTGTCAGAGGCTCGCAAAAACCTGTGCCATTCAAAGACATTATGGAAAGACACCATTTCAATTATTTGAAGGGTCATAGGAACTGTATTATAGTCTTTTCAAAGGAACAGAGCACAAAATAATAGTGTTGGGATGTGGGGGCGGGTAGCTTTTTATTCACCCTTTCTCTTTACACAGCAATAACCGAGATAAGATGAAAAACACAAAATCCTTCCCTCCTCAATACATCAACAAACATGTCATATGAATCATTTTTGCAATGTGTGCCAGTCATGTTCAAGTCTGTAATCACTTCCATTTTATTTTACTTTTTCAAAGCAGGAAATACCTGCTTGTTTCACATGTTGGAGTTTATGCATTAAGTCCCCAGGAAAATAAAAATCTAAGCCCTACCAAAGTAAACAGAAAAAATTCCACTGAATTTTGTGAAGGCCAGGACTTCACACCAAATCTTTGGGTTTCAGATAAATCTTCAAGGTTGCAAACCTTCCCTGGTCTTGTGAAGACTCAAAGCCATAGTCTCCCTCATCCTTATCCATTATCTTTCAAATTATTTATGCTAAAAATGCTCACAGCTGCCTCAATTCAGTGTTTAAGTATTCTTTGTGCAGGTAAATGCAACATGAATCTGGATTCAAAGTAGAATCTGTGCTCAGTGATAGTTATTGTTTTCGTCATTTTAGCAAGCACCGACAAGCATATATACTCTCTCTCGGAAATAAAAAATATCAGATAATGGCATGCAGAAAAAGACCACTTCTACGCATGAGACTTTCTTTGGTGCTAGGTGTTGTAGTAACAACATTACCTCCCTGTTATTTGAGTCTGAAAGTCTGATGTACTGGTTCATCTTCCACCTTTGCTTGACCTATCCCTACTTGTTCCCCACTTTCCTTCCTCTCCTTTATACAGATGTGTAAAAGCAACCCAGTCCTACTGATGCACTGGTTTATGTGTTATGCCAGCAAGCCTGTGTGGCTTCATTTCTCCTCCAAATATGAGCAAGCCACCTCTTTTTCTGTGCACTCCTTTTATAAAAGTGAGCATTCTGAAAAATATAACATATAGTATTGCTTTGAATTAAACATGTCACAGCATGTTTTAAAAGCTCATCTAAATTGGAAAGTGCTTTCCCCATGGCATGTAGTAGGAAAATGTTTGTTTTGATTTAATTAAGAAACCATTTATGCATTTGCCCCTATTTCATATGTTGCTTTTAGTGTACAACAATTTCTTTCCCCATGGGAGTTCTTAATGCTCCCAAATGATCAGGAAATAAAATTGAATGTTCAAAGATTTTGCCATCTGGTGGATACAGATATCCCACTTGTGATGCTGAAGTTTGGTTGCTAGCCCCAGATGTGTAGCAAGTGACTGAAAGTCTTTACTTTGGTCATGCAGGAGATAAGGAAAAAACTCTCAGTGTGCAATGTGACAGATGTGAGCTCTTGGAAACATGTGAACTTCAAAGCTTATTATGCAGGGAGATATGGCAAGCACTGTGGACACACAGAATATTCAGAAAGTCTTTTGGATCAATACTATAAACATCATGCACATTTATGTTCCTGCTTCCCTGATGCAAAACCACAGGAATACCACAAAAGTCTAGAGAAAGCCTCACTCTCCAGAGAAAATTTGTTTATACCAGCTTACTCTGGTACCAACCAAGAAGGCAAAGGATGAAAGAAACATGTCTGCTCAAAGCACATATACAAAGCCAAAAACTGGAAATCTGACAAACTTGCACCTGCACTTCCCAGGATTCCACACAACTGATACGTAATGTCTGATTAACCCAGAAAGTAGGACAACTGCTTGCAAGGCTTTTCCTTTTTAATGTTTCATCTATAATGCTTTGTCCTAGAGGATGAATATGCTACTTTTTTAAATCTAGTTTGAAAGTCCCAGTTCACTCCTTTCTTGCCCCAAGAGGAAATACTGTGCATGCAGAACTAAAGCCAATGCTGAATTTGGAGGTGTCCCATTTTCCTTAATTAGGCTACTAGCATTCCTCCGTCTATCATAGCGCTCTGATCCTCATATAGTCTTTGTGTTCTCCATGATTATCCTTTAATCACATAACCTAACATTCCCAAACTCCAATGTGTGTCACGACAATATGATTAACCTTGGCATAAAGCTCATTAAGACCATTACCAATGGAACACACAAACACCTTTTTCCGGAAAGACAATCATCAGCTTCCCCATCAGCTTTCTTACGAGAAGTTTTTCCCACATGAATGTCTTTTTTCCACTTGCTTGTTCACATGAAACAGCAGAATAAACTCAGTGGATGATATTTAAGTGACATTTACACCAGTGGTGGGTGTGGTGGGCTTCCTCATTTCACATTGCAGTCACTGTCTGCGTAAGTATCACTCTTGTTGTCCTTATCATACCTGGTAAACTAAACTATATATAAACTAAAGCTGAGTAAGTCACAACAGATAACTTATTCGGCAAATCCCACCTCTTGTTTCATGTGAGGCAGGTTTATAATTTCCTTTAATTTTATACTCACATTTAGTTGAGGAGGTTTTCCTTTGGGTTTTTTCCCCCAAAATCTGTGGACTGAATATGAAGAGTTCAGTGTCAATATTCTGTATATATGCAATACTGGATTCAAAATTCAAGCTGTGTTACTTACACATCAATCAGTCAGTTACTATGATTTCTGTTCCTTGAATACAGATCCATATATAAAGTAACTAATACTTAGATATTAGTTATACATATATAATACATATACATACATATACACAAATATATAGAGTGTTTATCTGATTCATTAGAGATTTATAGGTTAGCTAGAAAATTAACGTTCAGGTTTAAATTGCCCCAATATTTATGTAAGAATATAAGAAACAGCAGCACCCCTCTTTCCTGAGAGGTACTAGCTCATATAGAGTATAAGACTAACGGTACATAGTGAACTTTGCTTTGTCCTGTATCCATTGATGGGCATCTCCTCAAGCCCTTAGCATTACTGCACATCTGCAAACTGCAGACTATAGTGAAAAGGAAAACATCCTACCGAATTCCTCATAGACATTTAGTAAACTGAAGACACTATTTACTCCTGCTAGAGTAGGAAAATCATAGGCCCTTGGCACTTAGGAACTGAAAGCAAGTACAATGACAAAAAAGCAAACTGTGACGAATGGACCCAGAAAGAGGGCTGTGTATCCATTTGCTTCAAGTCCTGTTCTGATATGAGGTCTGTTGCTCTCAGTAGCAGCTCCTATGCTGCATATGCATGAACATGGCATTTTCTAATAGAAAAGATAAGCCAAACATTAGTAAGGGAGTAACTTTAAACTACGCTACAGGCAGCTTCTGACTGCTGACAAGCCTCCACTGCGCTGACTGATATTGGTCTCCTCTAAGACTGTGTCTCAGACAGCCATGATCCTGCACTGGTGGGAATTTCCAGGTTAATACTGCTCTCAGATGTACAGTCCTATCAGCCATCTCACTTTTAACTGTTACACCAAATATACACAGGGACTGGGTAGTGGAGAAGCCAGGTCTGTTCTGCCCCATTGCATAGAGGTGTCCAAGGAGCTCACATGGCTCCCCAAAATGAGATGCTTGGAGATTGTACCAGTTTACCTCTGGTTTGGGATTCTTGCTATCAACAAGGGTCCTAAGAGCTTTCAACAGTGATGTCAATATGCCTTTGCTGGCAGTTAGACATTGTTGGGCATTGTGGTTCACACATCTGCTTCCAGGGATAATTCAGGCATGATGAGTTCATCTTCTTACTTTAATGCATAAGGAGAGTTTCTGCACTGCTGAATGCACACAGGCTTTGAGCTCAAAGAACTTCAAGCTGCCAATGCAGCTTGTACTCTTTCATCTTTCTATGATCCCTCCTGGCTAAATTTGACCATCTGTCATTTTTCTTGAAAAACACAATTAAATTTACTTTATTAAACATATTTATCCAAAAATCCCTTTTTTCTGTTCTACTCTCCTGTCCTAATTTTCTCTGTTAGTCCAATTTTGCAGCACTATTCCTTTGGCTGAAGAGCTTTTTATCATAGTTATATAGACACTATAATTTGAAAGGCCAGCAAATTCCCCTCATTCACTGTATAATGTTTGCTCTCATGGAATTATGCATTATTAATATAATACGAATAGGCAAACATGACACTGCAGGGAAATTGGCACACCTTCAGGTAAAATACACAATGAAAAGGTTGTCCTTTACAGAAGAGTATTTAGGCTAGCAAAGGGCACTTGCAGAGTTGAGCTGCCAGCCAAGTACCCAAGGACTTGTCTGCTTTCAGTCCATCACATTCAGGAACTAAATCTCACTCCCCCATGCCACCAGTCTCCTCAGAAGATACTGATACCACTGCCAAGTGGTTGTCACTGTCTCTCTCTATCTTTTAGCCACTCCTGGAGATAGTGTTTTAACTACAAGTGATGAGCAAAACATTTTTCCAGCCAATAGATAACCTTCCCTCCTCATCATTTCCATCAGAGTTTAAATGCTCCTTTTTTGGCTACTGCTGTTTTTCCTGGAGTCTTCCCACTAGTGTCTTCCCATCAAAGAGACCTAGCAGGGATATGAATGTATATAAGTACCTCAATGAATTAAGGTTATTCCACTCTGTTCTAACTAAAAATAAAACAAAATATTTGCATCAGGAGAAATTCAGAAAATTCTATGAAATTCACAGACTTCACATGACCACAAGGGTGGATCACAGAAAAAGAGGAAATTAGACTGGAAAGATTTTGTCTGACTTCTATGTCAAAGTAAGCAATTCCCTCAGGATACCCTGAAGATATTTTATACACTGGATAAATCCCTGCCTGTCAATGTTTGTGTGTGTTGCAATTAAGGTTAGTAGAACTGTAGCGTCACTCTTCCACAGAGAACTGGATCCAACTCAATGATGACAAAAATGATAATGCTGCTAACGGCAAAGAGGACAGTGACGATGTGATAATTTTCATTGACCTTTACAGATACTACAAAAGGGCGTTGTAAATGTTATGCCTTCAACATCTTTATCTACAGCTGAAACCAAGCAAAAGGAATATAACTTTTTTCAAAATTATGCAAATACCAAAGTCTTTTTATCAACACATAGATAGAAAGTTGATTTCATTAGCTCTTGATAAGGCCAGCTGGGTAATTTGGGGCTAACCAAGAAGGGAAATTTCTTCTATCAACGCATATTTTAATTGTAGACTGACTACTTAAAAAGCCGTCATTTACAAAAATGCAAAACAGGTATCTTAGAAAAGGTCCCTCAGTTTTGCAGTTCATTTTTGCACAGTCCTTTACTAGGCTTCTAGTACTGCAGAGACCTATCTCACTTCCCTCAGTAGTCTGTAGAGAGAAGGTTTCTGTAACTCTTTTCCACTTTCTTTGATTAGTTACATAACTTGAGGGAGGCAAGTAAGGAATAAAAAAGGCAGTGATCGTAACAAAGTTTGTTTTCCTTCCCAGTTATTTCTGTATCACAATATATTTTTGGAGGATTGCATACCCATTCTCCCTAAGGGTTCACGTATCCTATTTTGTGACAAAAAAATTGCATGAAATGCATTACAATAAGTTAGATGGTTGGGTGAAATTTTCTTGTTGAATTCTAACACATAGTAATAAGTTTAAGGATTTTTCCCCAGTTAGAAGACAAACTTCAGAGTAAAAGTATGTTACTCTATTTTTATGGGGTTCTTCCAGACATCTAGTTAGAAAATTATTTATTGCCACTGAAGACCCTCGAAACTATAGCCACAGTTGCTCTTAAACCAAATATGGATAAGTATGTTTTCAAGGAGAGGGAGGGCAGGGCAAGAGAGGAGTTGCAGTTGATAAAACTAGGACGGGTTATTCCCATTTGAAGGAAGTAAATTTTGCGGTGAAAAACAGACTGAAACAAGATGACTTTGCAGGAAGATCTACTACTACAGACAGAGTGGATGTGGAATTCATCCATCATTTCTTCCCTGAAGAAGGTAATTAAGCTGGAAGCATCAAGTGCCCTACAGCCATGCCTATTAGATGAACCACTTTAAAAATTAAGAGGACAGATAAAAAAAGGAATAGCATCTAAGCCAATTACATAAAGAAATCCTCTTGAAAAGGAAATAAGAAAATAAAAGGGTTTCTTCAGTGTACTGAGATAAAGGCAGACTTACTTGATATTGTTGGTTATTTTTAATAAGCTGCCCCAAAAGTTCTGCAAAGCAAGATGGTTTGACTGAAACCTCTGTTACTATATCTAATTCTGCAATGAGAAGATTGTGTAGCAGTTTAAGAGATGGCATGGATCTGACAGGCCACTATTACCTTTGGGCATGAAATACAGATGAGTGAACATTTCCTCATGTGTACCATTGTTACATGTGCTACTCCTATGAATGTACACTTCATTCAGGAATTTGATGTATCCACATTGTTTGGAAAACCACAAGGTCAGAACCTGTGTGACCTACCAAATTTCAATTTATTAATAAAAGCCCATGCTATGTATACTTGAAAACGTTTAAGCTGTTTGACAGCTAGTTAAACAAAGTGAATGTTTAATTTATTGAACAGCAAATGCTTGCTATGTAATAGTTTATGTTGATGTAGTATTGCCCTGATTTTTCATTCTATGACTTTCTGTCGAAGCTAAATATTTGAAAACATTAAAATGTTTTCAAAACAGTTTTCCACTCCTGCAGAAATATATTATCCCATTATAAATAAATGCTGTAATCATGAATAGAGCTAAGAATCTGCTGCTCATATTGACAGGGCCAAAATATGTATCACCCTGAATTACCATATTATTTATTTTAGGAGAAGAGAAATCAATGTATCTCACCTGGTTCGAGATGGAAAGATTCCAGGGAAGTATGTCATCAGCACAGACAAATCTGCTAGATACAACTTCAGAGAGTAGGAGAGGAACAGAAGGTACCCTAAAGAGATGTTAAATAAATTAGACAGAAACACAGGAAAACCTCTTTCAGAAGACAAATTTCAAAGAAGTTCAAAGAGTCAATAGCTTAAGGTGCTGTAAAGGTCATACAATATTGATACAGTTTTTAGTTTTAAAACCACAGAAGTATTATTGTTGGCTAAATTCTGGTTAATCTAATGTATAAACCAATATAACTGCATATTTATAATATTCTTAGTGACGAAAATAATACCAATACTAACAACAGGGACAATAAAAACTATTGTCCTTACACATGACAACCCAGACTTTTTATTTCTTTGAAGGGACTACTGAGAGCTATTTAAAGTCCTCCAGACTCTTTTTTTTTTTTTTTCAGTGAGATTTGGAGTACAACACCAAGACTCTTGTCGTCAGAATTCAGCGGTGTTTTAGAGAATTTCCCCAAAATAAAACTCAGCACTAATGGGCACTAGGCACTACCATCTTATAGGACCTAGATAGACATAACAACATTGAGTAAGTTAGTAATTTCTCTGTTGCTACCTCTTTGGTCTCAAGATTAGCATTGGACAGTTCCTCATCATGCTTGAAATGAGAAGATCCCGCCAAGATTTGATCTGGAAGTCTATTCTCCCTGCCTAATCCTTTTGTCCCACAGCCTGCCTGAAACAAAGACTTGAATGAGAGTTTCTCAATATGGATAACTCCAACCAACACTAGAATCCTTTGCAGAAGATGCAGATATATCAGGGGGGTTATTTCATGTAATGGAAAGAACGAAATACCTTTACCACTTCCAAAACAGACTATTGCAGTTCAGTTGCATACAGAGATAGAAGACTATTTTCTCTCTTAGATACCTACTTTCAGACTGTTCCCAAGTACAAGATTTTGGGGTTTGCTCCGTAAAAGCATCTGCTTCTGATGTATTTTTGGTTCTTTTCCCTTCCTAACCTCTCTGAGCCCATTTTTCAGGATTTGATCCTGGAGAGGCACCAGACCACCTACCTCTACCCTGTCTCCAAACTTGAACACCAGATTCAGAGTAACTTCTACTAAGCCAACAAGACCATCTCCTCACACCCGTGCCTCACTAGATACAAGGTGGGAGACTGGCCCTAGGTGAGTACACTCTTCTGCCAAGTCAAGTTAAGCAACTGGCTAGAAGCTATCCCACTATGCAATAATCTCCTACTATTTGGAGAATAATACAGTAATAATGTTGCCAGCAGCAAGAAAACTATATTAATCATTACATGTTTCCCTGGGTTTAGATTTCAGTGAAAAAAATCCACAGAAGCAGAAACCTCTTGGAGGGTTTATATGATAGGTAATGATGCCACTACCACATTAATGACGTTTTAAGCAATTTCTTAACACACTTTGTGATCTATAAACAGAGTTTTCTTTCTGATTTCAGTGACTCTACCAAGCTTCTTTATAGCCTACAGGCCTAGTGGTTTATTTAATTTTCTGGCTTTTGTCCATTTAACTTCATTAATCTTCCATCCAGGGTGAAAGTATGGATTCATGATTCTCACTTCCCAAAGCAATACTATTGATTGACTTTCTCTAGTTGGCATGGATTAGATCATCTTAAACCCTTAAAATTTAATATAAAAACTCTTATTTTACTGAAATAGACACAGGCTTGAGTTAAGAAGTCAAGATTTTGATAAAGCTTCAAAAAATTACCTTCTAATATTTTAATAATATTTTCACAAATGATACCCACTTGTAAAACTACAAAGCAAAAACTTATTTTTTCACAGAGGAAAGTATTTATCATATTAAGGAATTTTTCTGAAGTTAGGAATAAATAACAGGTATTTATTTTGCTGCTACGATGGTATCACTAAGCATTGTTGTAAGTACTGGTGGTGACATTGGAAGAACATTTATAAAAATAAAAGGAACTAGACCAGGCTTTTTGGATCCTTAGTACTTATAAATGGAGGTTACTTCATTTATTTCCTCAAGACTTGAGGATCTCTTGAAACATAAGCTCACTCAGAACAAAGAGAAATTGCATCTACTAGACAATCTAAGACATGTTTTACTAAAAAATTAGTGAATATGAAGACCTTGAATCAGAAAAGGTGCTTTCAAGGCTAAATGAAAGTTTCTCTTTGAAGACAGTTGAACTGAGTTAAATGAAAGTCTGTAAGACTTACGCTGTCCCCTAAACACACTGAATTTTTTTATCCCCAACTATTTTCTCCATTTCTTCATGTTGTCCCATTACTTTCTTCGTGCCTCTGTTTCTGAATACTATCTGCCATCAGTTTTCACATTATATTCTGATAATTAAAAAAAGTGGGACATCTTGTGCTATCCAGATGCCTTACACTGTGTAGCCTCACATATCTCAAAACATATTGCAAATAGAAGCATGCGTTTAGATATAAAATCTGGGGTCCATAGAGATTTGCAAGTGTTGTCTAAGACCTCACAAGAAGTAATGGCTGAGTTAGGTGTAAAACCTTTGTCCCTTCATTCTCAGCCTCCCGTTGATGTGGCAGGTCTCTGTTGCTTCAGTTCTTGCACAAAATCCTACAGCCTGATCCAAAAGTAGCTGGTGGGATTCCTTTTTTAATTATAATGGCTGTAGCAAAAGGAACACAGAAATAGTCCCTGAGGCTTACATTATAGCATGGTATAATGTGTATTCAACTGTGCAGCCCCCATTGATATTAATACAACTGGTGTGGCTGAAAATCTGCATTTGACTTCACAATTTCACTGGATCTCATTTTTCAGCATTTATTCAGCTGGTAGACAGGCCACTACTGACAGCAAATAGTGCAGTGGTAACAAAAGAAAAAAAGCTGACAGATTCACTCTCTACTTAATGAGTTTTGACTGATGATATGGAAGTGACAGTGTACAATGTCATCCTACTGAAAAGCAGTTTATTTCCAGCCTGTACATTTAGCACCATATTGCTCCATAGCATCAGGCTGATCAGATGGTGTTAATCATTAGCCCGACCCTGATCCTTCTGAAATCAAAGGTAGCTTTGGTACTGAGTTTAATGGGACCATCAGGGTGGGTTAATGGAAAATGTGAACATAGCAGAGACATAGAAAAGTAGAAAAAGAAGTATCTCACAAAAAGCTCTTCTGCACGTGTTAGTGACCGACTGCTGCAGAGCTCAGTGACAGACTACATTACACAGGGATTTGAAAACAGCCTGCAGAAAACAGCTTTAATTCCTAGCCTCTGAACACAGAAGAAGGGCTACAGAGAGACATAGGAAAGTATATTAAAAATAATGCTTGAGGAAATTATGGATTTTTCTGTTTTTTGGGGAATTAAGAAAAAAATGAGCTGTGAGGCTAAAATGGAGATTTTGAAACTGCAGGTGAGCTGGCAAGTAAATACATTTTATTTATGTGATAAAAATCAAATCTTTCATTTCAAGAGGATCTTTTCTTTCCAATTTCAGCCATCTAAAATGTTTCTGAATGTTTTAAAACTTGAGTTAACTTTCCAAATGAAAATCCATTTTTAATAAAAATAATTAAAACATTCACTGCAAATGGAGGAAATAAAATGGTGGGGCGTTTGTCGTTTGTTTGTGGTTTTTTAAGAGATCATTTTAGTGGGCGAATATCATATTTATTGATATATCATCTGATATATTTGGAAAAGTTGAGCACTTGTTGGCATCAAACCCCTCCATCAGGCTTTACATTGTTTGGGGAAAGGGGTCAGATTTTTACTGATGTGAAAGAATTGTTAAAAACAAAAGAATTTCAAACATATTCCAATGTCATAAAAGCTACCTTTCTTTTGTCAAAGTGGAGGAAATTTCTCACCATTCTGTATTCAATGGCACATTTTTTATTTCTGGTCCCTAAAATACTCACGAAAAAAGGCAGTTCTTGCCTAAACTGGTCCTTTATTTACAAACTCATGCCAGATGTCTTAGGAGGCCATTTTGTGGCATATATAATACCTGTTCCGACATGGAGCATACTACAGGCTGGAGCTCAGAAGACGATAGAAAACCTACAGTGAGAATGACAGAGAGCATCTTCTACCACATACATGCAGTCCCTAGTACTCTGGCTGAGTCCAGGAGTCTCATTAGCAGTATCAGACAGAAGGAAGCACCTTCAAGATTGTCTTCCTTCCAGATGTTAATCTGATTTCCACTAGCTAGCAAGGGATGATGAGAACTCACTGACCTGGAAAAGTGAGTGGTTGCAAGGGGAAAAGATAAAAGTCACAGTTTCTGTTTCATCTCAACTATATTTCTTCTTATGCATTTCATTGCTCATTTTAAACCACATTTACCTGCACTAATATAACAAATATTCTTGAATTTCCACATATGATATAATGCGCTCTGAGTTAACAATACATATAATCTTTTCCTCACCCCAGTGTAGTTTCTGAATTATTTCATGCTATGAGGAATTTCTTAAATGCTAATTTCTGAGCAACTGCCTCGACATAGGTTGGGATAGGGATCTTCTGCATTTATATATTCTGTACTACATAGAATGCTGTAGGACTACATAAATGCCTGACAGGTTGTAGCCTTATAACTTGCCTACAATGGACCCAATTTAAATTTCTCTTCTATTGATTTAACTGCACTGGAATCAATAGAATTCCTCTTGATTTTCATTAGTGTACTGTAAGAGACAGGGATCAGGCTCAGTATCTTGAATACAGAAACTCTTGTTGTTGTTTAAAAGAACTGCAAGTAAAGTCCAGTGAAAAGAATGTAATTAGTGTCATTCCAGGCTGACATTCTGTTTTGTTCTGTTCTCCATTTTCTATTTCAGACCAGCCTATAGCTGAGGGCTATGGATCAGATTTTTCTGTAGTACTAAACAGCCAGAGAGAAGAAAGCAAGCAAAATTAACTCTAAAAATCCCTGCAACTCCACTGAAATTAACTGAGCTGCACAGGTGTGAGGGATGTTAGAATTTACTTTCAGGAGGCTGGAAAAATACAGTGACATTAAGTTTTCAACTTCATGAAGACAAAAAAATGGAATTCCAACTTGTTGTAGAGAGGCAATCCAAATGTTTTAGATTCCTCCCTATCTCTGATTAAGGCTTATGTCTCCTACTAAAATCAAATGTGACCAATACCCATGAAGGATCATCAGAATTACGGCCTCAGAGCTCAGGCTGGAGATAGTCTACAGTTGAAGATTAAAGACGTCAGCTTATTAAGAAAGGCTATATCTTGCCTAAGGCAGAAGGAATAAATGAATAAGGGTCAACTGTACCTATTAATGATGCTTGTTGAATAGATAAGTCTGTCTCTAAGCCCTTGGAAATTTGTGAGGGCAGAGTGTTCTAATTAGGCTGCAGAAAAAACTGCAAATACATCCAGGACATATCTTCCAATTTCTACAATTTCTTCCTCATTGCTGTTTGGCATCCCTTTGAGCCTTGCATTGATTAGGAATTGAAATCATTGCATTTCAGTGTATTTGCCAGTCTGTGCTCAATGCATGGTGACTAGTCTTTTTTGCTTCTGCAAAACTGGTAGAGGTTTTTTGAAAATATCTCCAAGACTCCTGGCCAGCTGCAATCTCCCTTAGAATACTCCTTGTGTTAACCGGGGTGAAATCCCGGCTCAGCACTATCCCAACACTGCTCTTTTTGGCTTTGTATCTTCAAACTCCCCAGCTGCCTTCATGCAACACCCAAAGGCATGCAGCATAATTTCAGGTTCCTGCTATAAAATCACTGTTCTGAGAGGCTGCTACATAATCCCCACACTATTTCAAACACTTTAAACCAAAAGGAAGCACAATCAAAATAACAATTTTGCCTTACAGCCGCATGGGGCCCAGCAGAGGCACAAGGTCAAGTGCCTTGGAGTTTGGACGTAGTTTGTGTTATTTGGCCTGACAGCCAAAAAATGGTCCCTGGCCTAATGCTACTTAGCAGCACAGATGTAGCCACTGGGGCCAGGATTTTATTCCAATTAATGGTAATCAGGGATAGAAACAGAAAGGGAAGCATTTCTGAGACCCTTCAAGAACCTCACAAAAGATCTGCTTTAGCCGCTATAGTAGAATAAGACAGAAACAGGGAAGACAGGAGATGTACAGTAACATCTTAGATAGGATTTCTTCCTCAGTTTCAAAGAGAATAAAATGTTATTTAAATAAACATGAAACACATCTGCCTGGGAATGCAAAGCGTGTACATCAGAGAGGTAGAAAGCAGAGCTGTTCAGGAAATATCAGGATTTGTTCTGTTTGGTGGAGGGGGGTCCAAAGGGGTCTGAGCTTTTCTTGCCTGGAATTTTTTAACCTATTTTGCAATCCTTTTCCAAAACACTATCCAAAACAAAACCATAGAAGAGAATCATGGGGATTTTGAAAAATGTGGCAGGGGGAAATTCTGGTACTTTATGGACTGAAAAGGAAGGGTTTTTTAAACAGAAAACCCCTTTCACAAGAGTCAGCTGCATCTGACAGTTTGCTTGCAGTAAATCTAATGTGAATCTTCAGTAAGAAAGGCATAATGAACAATTGTCATCTATACACTAACCCGCAGAAAACTGGCAAAGCTAAAACTTATCATTATGAATTTTTTACCTTTGTGGTGCAATGCAGTGCTGTGAGAAGCTGTGGACCAGTTCCTGCACACTGTGAGTCTAGGACGCACACAGAAATATCTGTGTAGAGGAAAGCTGCTTTTTACTGTGCACTGCAAAGATGGAAAAGCCCTTAGTGACCTCTTCCAGGCACTTGAAGTCAGAATAAACTTTGGAGGCAAGTCAACTGTTCTGAGCAAGCAGTTTACTGGTATCTCAGGGACTGTCACCTCAATTGAGCCTACAAAGTATTATTTTGAGTTGCAAAGCTATTTCACCTTAGAGAGAGCAACAGGAGTCATTCTGTCTTCACTATGCCATAGGCTCTGCAAATCTCATCTAGGTCCTGGAAAAAAAAAAGCTTGAAGCTCATTCAGGGCTCACTTTTGTAAAGATTTTGACACTGTCAACACTTATTCACCAAAAGGGAGGTGAGAATCCTCTGAAAGTAAAGACTGCAGGAACATAATAGGATGAAGGAGGCAGTCTTTCTTTTGAAATCTCTTTCAGAACTCTTAACATGTACAATTGAAAAACTTTAATTTGAAGCTTATCTTCAACAAAATCAATACTTGGAAGGCTTGGTGAATTGTACTGTGTTTAGACAAGGAAGAAATTTTTCCCACTGCTCATTGCAAGGTAAGAAAGGACTTAATAAATTCTGTGAGTTTTAAAAGGACTGTAAGAACTAAGATTTGAAGATAGACCATTAGACTACTAGTACTTCTGAAGCAAGTGCCAATGTTGCACTGAGCCTTCTAGTAAACAATAATTCTTACCAAAGAGCGCCATATCCAGCTTGTTGATCACTGCAAATGCTTGCAATTTCCTGAAAAGTCAACATTTTTCAAAGAAAGTGGCTGAATCAAGTAAAGGTAATCTTCTTCAGTTAAGGCAAAATCATGAGGTCAAGTCATTGAAGCTGATGTATACCACCGAGAAACCTATTTCCACCTTTTCTGCTTTGCCATGATATCTTTTTAGATAGATAAGAATTAACTTTTATGGATTTTTCATCAATTTTTTATTGTAATTGACCCTTCAATGAATGCATTATATAATAAATTTCAGGTCATACAAAATCAGACTATTTTAAGTCTGCACCACAAAGCAGATTGTGGAAGAAATATAACTAGTTTTCAGACACTGAAAGTGACTCTCCATCATCCCTATCTTTATCACCTTTGAAGAACTTAAAAATTGCCACCAGGCAGTTCTCATGCAATGTATAAATGTCACTGATCATGGGAAAACCAAAGCTGTAACTTTCTTCCCCGCTAGCATACTAGCCAATATATTTTTGACAATATATGAAGCTTTTGAACTAGTAGGATATATTATTTTTCTGAATGGTGAATCTTGGAACAAAATACTACTCAATTTACTGATACAATCAAGTGATCTATTTCACTGACTACAGCTGATAAAATCAAGTTATCTATTTCAGTGAGTACCTTTACTGCACTGTTGCTACTCCTGCAACAGTCACCTTGCCATTTTCTGTATTTGTGCATTTGTTATTGACTAAAAAGTTTCAGGAGTTTTGTTCTTAGAAGCTGAGCTAGAATTATTTTTACACATTGTCTTCCACTTGACAGTCCAACATAAGCAATTAGGAAACTTCTGCATAAATTACTGTAAACCCTATGGCAACTGTTACTATCTTTACTGGTCCATGTAAAATCATTTCTCCACTCATGACAGAAAGTGCAAAACTTTTTCTTCTCTTGAGAGCATGTACCTAACTTGTTGATAGAATGTAACCATCACAGTCACTGTCATGCTCATAGTCCCTGCAGGGATATAATCTGAGACACTAAAAATACATTAATAGTTAGATTCAACTTGAGACCATGATAACTCTGTTTCACAGCCCCTGCTACTGGCCAATAAATTCTAGATAGCACACATAATGCAATCAATATGTAGCCAACTATAAATTTATGAGGTATTATCATCATTAAATACACAGATCATTGACTATATATAGCAATCCTGGCTGCATTTCTTTTAGATACAGAAAAGCTTCACTGAAAATACATTTCAGATATGGTTTGTGTTTTTTTAAGTGGTAGTTAAAAGTCACTCTATATGCAGTTTACAAATAAATGTAGGGTCCTTTGCTTTAGAAGGCACTGCACAAGTGTGACACACTTATTTGGGTACACAGCACTCAATCTTAGACAGGAAGGTGATGAAAAATGAAACGGATTTCTGTAAAAATATTTTCAGCTTCATTACTCAGAAGTCTCTCCTGGGAAGGTGACCGCACACAAGACTGTCCACAGTATCCAGCTTTAGGCTAGATTCTTCTGTCTGCATGCACTGGTGTAGGGATTTTTCCGAGGAAGACAGATGAAATCTTCATCTCTCTTTTCCTTGCTTTTAGACTTCTTTCCACCTCATTACTTCTCTGAAACCCTCACCCAGCCCTTGTCATAACCTGACTGGAAACCTACCTTATTCCTTCTAGATCCATCACACACCTCTAAGCTTCCCTCATACAATTTGCTCAGCAGTTCAGAGCTCACAGTACACTAAAGCTTCCTCACCACCAACATGCCCCACTATTTATAGATTGCTGAGCCTGGATGAAAATTCCAGAGAGTGTGTAAGTCATCTCAGAACAAACTTCTCAGTCCAACCAGAAGAAGCTGGCTTCCTACCATACTTTAAGCCATATCATTAACACAGTATTCACTCAGCCTTTGCAATAAAACAAACTAGTGCCTATATACTGGAAGCATTTTTAAACTGAAAGAGGGTTTCAGAGTAGGTTTAGACTGGACATAAGGAAGAAATTTTTTACAACAAGGGTGGTGAGACAAAGGAACAGGTTGCGCAGACAAGTTGTGGATGCCCCATCATTGGAAGAGTTCAAGGTCAGGTTGGATGGGGGTTTGAGCAACCTGATCTAGTGGAAGATGCCCCTGCCATGGGCAGGGACTAGATGATCTTTAAGAGTCCCTTCCAACCTGTGCTGGTTTTGGCTAGGATGATAGAGTTAATTTTCTTCATAGTAGGTAGTATGGGACTATGTTTGGGATTTGTGCTGGAAACAGTGTTGATAATACAGGGATGTTTTCGTTACTGCTGAGCAGTGCTTACACAGAGTCGAGGCCTTTTCTGCTTCTCACACCACCCCACCAGCGAGGAGGCTGGGGGTGCACAAGAAGCTGGGAGGGGACACAGCCGGGACAGCTGACCCCAACTGACCAAAGGGACCATACCATATGACATCAAGCTCAGCATATAAAGCTTGGGGAAGAAGAAGGAAGAGGGGGATATTTGGAGTGATGGCATTTGCCTTCCCAAGTAACCGTTATGCGTGATGGAGCCCTGCTTTCCTGGAGATGGCTGAACACCTGCCTGCCGATGGGAAGTAGTGAATGAATTCCTTATTTTGCTTTGCTTGCACACACGGCTTTTGCTTTACCTATTAAACTGTCTTTATCTCAACCCATGAGTTTTCTCACTTTGACCCTTCTGATTCTCTCTCCCATCCCACCGGGGGGAAGTGAGTGAGCAGCTGCGTGGCGCTTAGTCGCTGGCTGGGGTTAAACCACGACACAACCCAAACCGTTCTGTGATTCTATGATTCGCTGTTTAAATCAGAGACTTTCCAACAGCTTCCTCGAGTACCATTTCCTTACCTGTGTTAAAAGTGCAAAAAGTAGAAAAGTGGTATAACATCATGTTTTAGTAAGTGTAGACATAAGCTTACAGGCACAGCCACAACTTCTATTTCATGTGTAACGTGTAGCGCAGTAGGTTAACTTTTCTTTCCTCAGCTTTACAGTTAGCCTTTGTGGTTAAGCTTCTCCAGCTTGAATTCTGCAGCAAGTTTAATTAGCAGTAACACTGCTTTGTGTTGCTCTGCAAAGGTCTTGATTAAGCTTTCCACTTATTCATGTGAATGAAATGAAAGAAAATCCTTAAAATAAATGATGGCTTACAAATGAAAGATGCGAGGGACAGTCCCCTAAAATAATGCACTTGGTATCCAGTCTGCTCAAAGCTCTTCTGTGTACAGGCATTAAATGGAGGAGTGCTGGCTTTCCTTAAAAATAAAAGGGGGTGGGGGGGAGGACAACAGCAGCAGCACATCTTTTCCCTCCATCCTCTCCTCACGCACACATAGGTGCACTTCCGCATCACAATATACATACCTACCATAACTCCTGGCAAGGAGATGAGACACACGTCTCTGAGGGGGCTGACCGTATCCCCATCTCTTCTCCTCTACCCTGCCTCTAAAAGGACTCTAACCAGCACATCGGCAGATATAAGGGGAAGGACGAAGGGGAAAAAGGGAAGAGGGAAGAGGATGGTTGTTCTTAGTCCTTCTTGTTGTTTACAGGCCATTGTACATCCAAGGAGTGCACAAGTGAGTGGGACAGAGTGAGAGGGACAGCAATTACGGGCGATGGAGCTGGGGTTTCAGACCCCATTCCCTGAGATGTGCATGCATTTGACATGAGAACATTACTGTGTTAAAAATAAACAGAAATGAGAACCTTGGGTCACCTTCCTTCCAGGAAAACACGTTAACCATTAAGCTATAGTCAGTTTGCCTCACTTCATCCTCTCCCCATGCCTGCATTTGATGGTACTACCCCAGGCACCAGCACAGACCCAGCACACTGCTGTCTCTGTGTCTGGAGCCTGCATTTCCCTGAGGAACCCAGAGAGGCTCCCTGGCACAGGACAGGCTTCCAGGCAGACTTTGGTCCCCCCTTTCTCTCCAGGGCAGCGGCACCAGTCCACAGCAGAGGAAATAGGAGGAGGGGCTGGCACATTCCCTTCCAGCTATTCCTGTCTTGCAGACATCCAGCACACGCAGCAATATCTGGTAAGAAACCTGTAAGAAGCGCCTTTTGGTGCCTCGTGAACATTTTGTTCCAGTTTCGAGGAAACCAGTGGACGGGACCTGACAAAGGACTACACAATTTTCAAGTTATATACACAATAAAAAGATAAAGGTCTGAAATCTAAGGACAATGAAGGTCTGTGGAAAAATATCAGAGTAGCCAACAGAGGCAGTAAGATTCCAGGAAAGGCTAAGTATTGCCTTGTGCCATACATGTCATTTACTTTCCATCTGAAAATGCTCCTATTTTGAGCTGGAAGCACTTACTCCCTCCTACCTGTGACAGCCACTGTCATGGCCGGACTCAGGCTTGTACCAGGTTCCTGGAGAGGGGAAGGAGACAAACCTCTGTGCTCATGAGTGGTCACGAACACATGCTGTCAAGCTCAGGGCATGGGCTGGCCCATAAGTCACCTCTCTGCAAAACACAGGGAATTGGAGAATGGACCCCGGTTGTTTATAAAATTAATGAGAGTCCTGGGAAGAGCAGAATTTCAGTCATTCTGCTGTAAAATCTAAAAAAGCAGGAGAAATACAGCCAAGACACGCTGGGGGAGCCAGCTTGGATTTACTGAGTGTTTTTCCAAGTTAAATAATCTTCTCTTTTAAATTTTAAAAGAGAACACTTGTAAGCCAGGTTGTTTTTCAGAAGATATTGAAGCTTTAATGATAATAAGAGATTGAAAAAAAAGATGTTTTATGCTTATTATCTTTGAAAGTCAACTTCTATTAATAAATATACTGTACTACCCTGATTAGAAAGATTTGAAGAAACAAAGTTTTCAGCTTTCAGTTTATTCTGCAAAAAAGCCCTTGTTGACAGTGCTTTGCTGTGAGCACTGGTGGAAGACAGGAACAAAGCGAGGTTGCCTACAAATTTGAAAGTATTGCCTGATGATTGATTGATCATGCTTGATTGATAATACCTCAAGGTGATTCTGCAAACCAGAAAATCCTCTGCTGGTCCCACACTGACCGATTACTGAGGTGTATGAGGTAGACAAATTGCTCGCCTGTGTTTACAGACTAATAGTAGAAACCCACCCTTCAAATAAAAATGTCAAGGAGTGGAAAAACAAACATGTACCCTTGATAAAGTATATTGCTAAGGTGTGTATGCCAGCAACTGAAATTTCTGGTTTTGTGTAAGACTAAATATTAAATTGAGCACAAAATGTTAAAAATATATTTATGATCTTTAATATGTTTTAGGAAAAAGTTATTACCAGTTTATTTTCTGTTGTTATTGGTGGAGGTGGTGTTACTGCAGTTTTGTTTTTATTGTTATTGCTATACTGGAACTTCCTTTCTCCATGGGTCAAAAGAACTTTATATTTGAGTCATTGGCTCAGTTATTAGAGCCTATAAAATTCATTCATTTACTCTAGTCAAATATGATACATACTTATTTAATAAAATATAAAGGGATATATTCACTCTTCTGAGGAGAGACCTTAGAAAAGGGCTTTTTGTTTCTGGTCATCTTATGGCACAAAGTCTCTAGGAAAACTTTTTAAAAAAAAAACAGATTTTAGATGAGGATTAAGAGTCAGTAACAAGGACAGTGCAGTTCCAATGGCCCTGAGAGCCTGTTAGAGCAGCAGTTTTTGCAGTAGGTTAACATGTTGTGATGCTCCAGGGACCGCTGTGTGCACACTGACCTCTGTGCAGAGGGCAGCCAGCTCGAAATGTGCATTGACTAGCATTGAAAAGCCTGCACCGAACTCTGGCAGCACACTGAGGTCAGCACAAAACTCTGAGGCAAGGCCAGTCCACTGGATGCAGAGTGACCTTTGCCTCACCATTACCCAGATGACCACAGGTTCAGTTCCTCCTGTGAGACTCAGCTTTGGAGCTGCAGAGCTCTATTACCCCTGGGAAGCAGCGAGAGTCATTTTGTTTGATGACTTGATGTACACAGAAAACTTCACTTAGGTGAATTCTAGGGATGCCTTGAAACTCATTAGAGGCTCAGCTCTCAAGGCTTCTGAGCACCTCGAGCACCTTGTAATGCTAGAGGCAATAACAACATTGGCTTAATAAAGCAAGACCAAAAGTACCTTTCACAGCATGAACAGATTCTTGTTAGAAAAATCAATTCTATTCTGCTATCTTTATAAAATTAGTTAGCAAATATGATGAAGCAGCACATCTGGCTAACTGTTATGGCAGGAAGATATTAAAAAATCAGATTTAATGAAGACAGATTTAGTCTCACAGTCCATTTAAGTGTTAGACAGAAAGGTATGATTCCAAACACGGCTCTCAAACACCAACATGAAAGATCTTCTGGTTGCCTCAAAAGAAACAGTTAAAGATGTGTGAAGTTCAGTAAGTGGTTTCAGCCAACAGGGAGATGGTTTCAGGTTTAAGAAATAATATCCCAGGAGTTGCTCTCTTTATTCCAGTTTTCCTAGTGGGAAACTTAACATTTGGATAGACATTGTCTTGGAAAAAATCCCATGAATTACAATAAGCGCATTGTCTCACTTTATAGCACCACCAGTGAGTTCTGTAAGCATACGCTGTCATTGTTTGAAGGCAACTTAAGGATAGGTGGGGTTTCCTGAACTGAAAACTAATCCAGCCTGATAATAAAATGGCAACAATAAGCTCCAGTTGTTGTACAGTTATAATTTGATGCTTATATTTTTGTCTCAGTGTCAATCTTTAAAAGCCCATATGAGGATTACATGAGAATTCAGAGCCTGATTTCTTGGTCCACTGGACTGTCACTTGAGAATGAAGCCTGCCAGATACTGAATACTCTGGAGTGCATAACACACAACAGTATCCAGTCCTGGGCATTTTGTTGACTCTTTGAAATAGCGTATTCCATCACTGTGTTTTCAAATAGCTGCTCGTTTCCTTTTTCCTTTCTTTCTTCCTCCCTTTCATGTCATAAAATGGAGAAGAAAGGTGAATTTAGATAATAACAAAACATTTTATGTATCTCTTGGAATAAAACCAAAGCATATGTTTGGAAAGATTTATTATTACTTTTCTGAATTTCACAGCAGTCTTATTTACTTGTTTTCATTACTCTATAGTTTCTTATCATATAATGAAGAATATAGCTTATTCTCTTTCTTCTTATACACTAATTTCCTTCACTCCCTGAAAAGTATTTTTCATATATAATAAATTCCTCTTCCAGATGCATTCCTTTTGCAACTGTGAACAGACAATTTTTAAGGTACAAAATCCATTTTGAAGGTCAGAAAAAGCAGCCTGCTCAGCCCTAAAAGTAACCAGGTTCTTAAGGGTTCATAGAACCAGTAGGATGAAGAAAAGCAAGCAGAGACCCGGAGTGCATGTGGCATTAATAATGAAATATGGTGCTTTTCACCTCTGCATTACTGATTCAAAACGAAAGTTGCTACCCTGTGATCGTTATTCAGTGACCCATATGAAGTGTGTGGACGACCTCCATCTAGTTCCTAGTAGATATCTGTCTGTCTCATAAAAGCAAACACAAAGGTTAGTGCCTCAGTTAGGAGTTTCAAAAGAGAGGCTGATAACTGCTCTGCCACTGGTGGTGTAATTTTTTGGTCTGTGTAGTTTCACTTTCTGGCTTTGTTAGTCTGGAACTTTGTGGGAGCAGGAGATCGATTTTAAAAACAACAAAATGATGTAAAGCCACATGCTAACTTGGATGGCACAAGGACATCTGCTCAGCACAAATGACTGTAGAAGCAAAGCTTCTGTGATATGATTTTTTTCTTGCTTTATGGATAAGAACATCATAAGAACATCTTGCTGATGTTCTTATCCCTCACAACACCTGTTTCAGTAACTTTGAAAGACTTTAGAAGCCTCTCATTACACAGTCAGCGGCTCACCTGGGATTAGCACTTCAGTTCCTTTGATATAATCAGTAAATTGCAGTATGCAGCCGATGATAGAAATACCAACATTTGTGAAAATTGGAGAAACAAACCCCTGAGACCTCATGAATTTTCTGCATTTGGCTGAGTAAAGAACCTAAATTCACATCCAAGATTCTCTGGTATTAGGGCCTGAAGGAAATTTCTGCCAGAATGTCTTTAGGGGATGGATATTCATGAGCACCTACATACACCCACTACACTCAACAGCGTGTGGAAAAATATGTTCAAAATACCACTGAAGTCTTCAGAAAGTCTCCCATTAGATTCAATGGACTTTGAGGCAGAGAGACACAGCACAGAATTGCTGTAATTCGCATTTACATGAATGCTCTACATGGCCCCAAGACAGATGACACTTGCAATGGTGCAGAAGGAGAGAGTTAGTCAGTTGGGGAAGCCACTTACACATGGCATGGTAGATTAATTTTTTTGTTCCTGTGATGCTAGGATACTTCTTTGTTTTCCTCTTGGAAAACAGTACAGTAAATCTTCACAAAAATGAGTAGTTGTTTTTTTCTGAATGCAAAAAGAAAAAGATCAGTGATGAGACTACAGGTCCGCTCAATCATCATATTCATTTTTCCCAACAAAAACAGGATCATCCTACTACAGGAGTATTCATATCAGCCCACTGCTGCTAACATTCTTGGTCACACCACATTAACTCAAGACTGGACCAGTGCTTCTTTCCTTGACGATCACCTCGACTATAATCACAGGCAGTTTGCGTTTGCATCCCCAGTCAAATGCAAATCCTTAACCAGCATTCAAACCTCTCCCATTTAGTCTCAGGCCAGTTAGCCAGAAGCTGGAGAGTAGGTATTAGTGACAGCAAAAGGAAGAAATCAAGCAGCCACAGAAGTGAAACATTAACAAGATCTTAGAGAGGATTTTAGAGAGTACAGAAGTAGCTGAGAAACTGTGCAGAACAGCAAGTGATATAGAAACACAGTTTAGAAACAAAGTATTCACCAAACAAATCTCATAAATAATTAAATCTCATGGACTGGTGACATCTGTTAAAAGTGACTTTCCTTTTATGATAAGAGATGATTTCTCATATCTCGCCAAGATTACAGTGCTTTTACGCTGTTATTTGAGGAATAATTCTTCACTCTCTTTCATATCTGAACTTACTTAAAATTTGTGAGACCCAGTAAATCCACTTTAAAGCTGATTTATTACTTCAGGCTTTCAAGCCTAGCAAACTCGAACTACTATTAACAAACAAACAAACAAAAAAAGCCCTCCAACAAGATTGCTCTGCATGCATTTAGCTTTACCTTGGCTCACTCAGCTCTAAGAGCTTTCTACAGACTTGGGTTTTTCCCTTGGCCTAGGACAGGGATCTTGTTTTGGTGAAGAAGTCATATCTGCCACATGGCCACTGTACTGAAGACATAACACCTCTGTTGTTCCCAATGTTGCCTCCAGGCAAGGGAGAAGGCTGGAAAAATCACTTTTACAAGCAGAGCAATTTTTTTTTTTTTTTTAAACGCTTATTTTCTACCCCCTTTCTTGGATGACAGTACTGAGTGCCAGGTCTAATGCTTTGTATTAATTTTTGACAAGGAAATAATTCATTGTGTGTTGGTTTATGCTCCTATTTTTTTCAAGCTGTTCATAGATTATTCTCAGTCATGCTTTTTGCATGCTTCTATGTAACTGGCTTATTGTGGATGTGAAGATCATACATGGACTCCAAAGGCAAAGAAATTAATGAGAGAAAAAAATCCACTGGTTTTGAACTAACAATGACCATGAGAATTTCCTAGCTAGCAAGCTGTAAGGGGACAAGCTGCCCTGCAGCCCATGCTGAAGCCATTCTCATTTTTATGCCTTCTGTCAATAATCATACAGAGATAGAGGATATAGACAGAAAAATAAGTACAAGAAAGAGCAAATTACCTTAGTGAATTCAGCTCCAGTTTTGACTCCACTGAATACTTCCAAATATTCAGCACGACCCAAACTGAAATTTTTGCTCGTGGGTGCTTTAACCATTAATTTTGATTGCCTGCGGGCATACTCTCTGGCCCAATTAATATTTAATTAGAATGATTTCAGCAAGAGGGAAGGTGAATTTCCTCCTCCTCCTCTCAAAAAAAGACATCACCAGGCAGAGGGTGCAACCAAAATTAGATTTGCTGCAGGCTGAGCCTTACAGTTAGAGAGCGGCTGTCTGCTGCTATTACCACCTCTCCTACAGGCATGTTTTGAAAGACAAGGACTGCAAGGAGAAGGATTTAAAATACTCTACATTTTAGGTCAAGTCTTCTCCAAGAATTATTGGTGAAGCTCAATAGGAAGGTGGTCATAGGGTCAGTGACATTAAAATATTGGTCTATATTTTACGTGGTGTGCCTGTCCTACCGAGCAGAGGACCCAAATGCTTCCAGGGATATGGTGGTACTATTGTGTAAAACATGGTTAAAGATTTTCTATTTCCTCATTTCTCACACAACAAATCATGAATGTCTTGTCAGGACTGGAGATATGTTTCGCTGTTTACAGGAAGAGGTTATAATTTTTATTTTGAAGCTGGCTGAAGAAATACACATCTGTGAAGGAAAGCTAAAGGAGATATCTACTATGGCTGCAGAGCAAAATAACAAATGTAATCCTGGCAAGCTGTTCAATTTATATATTATCATGATTAACAGACATTACATTTGCAGCTATTTGTTCTTTTCCCAGGAAAGGTAATCCAACCCTGGAAAAGAGAGATAATACATTTCCTTGAACTACAAATTCATTTCAGCATAATCATTGTAATTGATGTATTCCAAAATGTTATCTTGAAAATGGGACTGAGCACGTTTCCTTACAAAAAATTAAGCAGGACAGTCTGAGTAGAAAAGATCAGATAGAAAATGATACTGTAAACACTGTGTTATAACCTAATTTTATCTACAAGACTTTTCCTTCTTTCCTCAATATTTCACCAAACCTTCATGCTCTAGCCTGAAGGCAAAGTACTTTTGGGTCATTAAAGGCCCATCATGATATCTGGTCAACCAAAATTCAAAAGCAGCATTTGCTTTACATGTTGCCTTCAGTGTCATGAAAAAGTACCATTCTCATACTTCAGCTACCCGTAAGATGGAAAGATGCTTCAAGGATAGGAAGGACATCCTTGAAGAAAAAAAATGGGTGAGTGACTTGGCAAGATGTAGGCCAGCAGGACTGTCTGAAGAGGACAATAATTCCTTAACTAAGTTCCTGTGACCAAAAATGACAACACTGCTGACTCTCTAGCTGTAAGGTTGAGATGACAGGATTTCAGTAGTATGGTAAGATGTTAAAAACAACCCAGAAATGGCCTATTTTTCTTCTTATTTGAAATAAAAAGACTTCTTAACCACTGACTAACCACTGACTTCAGAGAATTCTGAAAAACAATTTTTTTCATTAGAGACCAAAATCATGGAGTGCTCATTCACCTACCTAGTGGATAATAAAAAATTCATTTTTGAATCAGGCAAGCTCCCTTTGGCTTTAATGAGTTCTATACTTAGGTAGGAACTGAGTAAAGACCCAAGCCCAACCATGTCCATTTTCCTCCAATGTCCACGCTCCTCTGTCTAAACTATTGATAACATTGAAGATATGCACAAACACTATTGAAGAATGGAGTTACATTCAACTGGTGTCACTTTCTGAAACAAATGCTCACAAACTTTTCATGTCAGCTTTTTATATATATATTGGTTGAACAGTACACAATTTTTTCAACTCTCTCTTCTGTTTGAATATTTTCTAGAATAATTCACTATTAAGATAATTATGCAGTAATTTTCCAGCTATTCTTTTATATAGGTATCAAATCTACTTTTCCAAGAGTGTTAAGCAACTCTCTTGGCTCCCATGAATTTTAAAAATACAATTTCTGAAATTTCAGACCTCTTCTCATCATTATTTTCATATTCTCCAGGTATAGTGTACGAATCTGCATGTTTATCATTTGTTTTGTAACATTCTCATCAAATATCACTTTGTTCACCCTTTGCTCTTTCTCATCTAATTCTTGTTGCTAGTTATTTCTTGCTTCCAGCAGAACTCTTCTGATTCCATTTCTATACCCTCATTAGACATTTTTATTGAAAATGAACACATACAGCTGATTAGAACTTCTTCCACCATTTGAAATCTTCATTTGCTTTCTCCTTATCACATTTCTTTCTCATTTTGGAGTGCTTTAAGTTTATTTTTTTCTGCAAGCATCTACACAGAGCATATGTACCACCTTTTACTTTTCTTTTTTCCTCTATCTTAAATACTTGATAGTTTAAATTTTCATCTCAGATCTTTTCTAAACCCACAACTGCAGAAGATTCAGCTTCTTCTATTAAGCCTTCTTTAAAATGTGTGGGTTTTAAACATTGTCCTGGTAATTTTAATTTGCAACATTTCCTTCTATATCTCTCAAGCTTTCTCACATGGTTCATGCCTGAGAAATCCTGCTTGAAAAATAATGTAGGTATTTCTAAAATATTCTTCCTTTCATTAACCCTTCATATAATACCAACTAGGGTTTTGTAGTTTGCAACATTCATATTCCAAAATTAAAGCTGAACTTTATTTAGTTGAAGTTAGCAAAAAATAAAGGGACTCAATCTGTCCACACCTTGTAATAGCCGCGGTAGAAGTCATGTCTTCCCTCTGGAGCCAAAAATTTTTCAATCTGTTTCCTGGAAATAAAATTAGGCACTTTTTTTTTCCCCTCAGAGTAAAAGTGATTCATTACAAAGACCCCACTCCAGAGAAAACTAGACCACAAACTCTTCCCCTGCCATAAATACATCTTGGGACTTTTTGGAGAAGGAAAAAAAAAAATCTGCAAGCTTTGGGATCCAAATATTTAACCTTAAGAAGAGTGTGGTTGAAATGACGGAAATGCATTCATGACCCATTGATCCAGAACTTTGTTACACACAATACCTATATAGATAGGTAACTTAATTTGCTAAATGCTATGTTTCTGCATATTCCAAAGAATTACAGAAAGTTAGGAACTCACAAAAACACAGAATGATAACGGACTTATTCTCATTTCATTGAGCCCCTGTACTGAGGGAAGTTCCAGCATTTTCCAGATGTTTATCAAACCTGTTCATAATGCTTGTAATAGTGGAAATTCCACAGTTCAGCTGCCTAGTGGTATGACATAGAGAAGACAGAGACAGGCTCTTCTTGGAGATGCAAAATAATAGAACAAGAGGCAATGGACACAAGTTGCAACATGGGAAATTCCAGTAAGATACAAGGAAAAAGAATTCCACCATGTGGGTGGTGAAACACCTGAAGAGGTTCCCAGAGAGGCTGCGGTATCTCCATCACTGGAAATAACCAGACCTTCACGGGACATCGTCTTGGGCAACCTGCTCTTGTTGGATCTGATTTGAGTGGGGAGTTGCAACAAATGGCCTCCTAAGGGCCCTTCCCACCTGAATTATTCTGTGACTCCGTGAATCTCTGATCATTACCATGTATCTCATCCCAATACTTCATCCTCCATAACATTTTGGAAGATTTTCTTAATATCCAACGTAAATCTGATTTGATGTAAATGAGTATCCTTTTTGGTTTTCTGCCATCAATTAGTGATGCAAAAAACTGTTCACCTTCCTTAGTGTAACATCCTCCTATTTAGTGAACCTTGTAGATTTTTCTTTAGCTTTCCTTTCTAAACTTTTATCTTTCTTGTTGGCCTGTTACGCTGTTTATCTGCCCCTTCCTTAAAAAGTGATATCCCAGGTGAAACCGAGTACTTCACACTAATTACAGTAGGAAATTTTTGATCCGTGTTGTTCATCGTCTTTACAGTGATTAAAGCTAGACCATTTTTCTGTAACTTGCTTATGAGAATGTCACGTTGAACAGTGTCAAAAAGCAATACCAAAATTCAGACTTCTTACTTTTACTGTTTTCTGTTCTTCTAGATATTATGCTAGTTACCTTGTCAAGGAAAGAAATTAAATTGGTTTGACAGAATCATTTTTTGAAAAACTTATAATGGCTCTTTTTATCATTTTATTATCTCCTGATTTTTTTAAATGCAGATTGATTAGTTATTTGTTTCTAAATCTTCTCAGGGATCTCATTTTTTGAGTCTTACCTCTTTTCTCTTTTTAAAGATAGTGTATTGTCCTTACTCATCTGTCAGGGAATTCACAAGTTCCCAAGGATTCTTGAAAAGCATCATCAGCGATTCAGAAATCCCAGATATTTCTCCTAATGACAGTGTACTCTATAAAGCTAGCTACGGACCTTGCAATCCTCCAAAAAGTGGCCATAGGCATATTCAAGATATAATGCAGTCAGGATGGCGTCCTCTGTTCCAAACTATGATTTCTCAATGAGTTGAGTGCTGCTGTACTTGCCACAAGATTCATGCATAATTAATTCCAATTCATTTTGCCAATTAACTTCCTTCCTAATGTTTGCACGGAGTTACTGGAAACAGTCTTGTTTGCTTCCATCATGAATTCCTTCTTAGATACTTGTTTTAGCCTCACTGCTTACCACATCATTCTGTATTAGATCAATATACTATGTTTACTCTAGGTTATAAGTCATTATAGCAGTACAACCACTCTGTATTATTAATGTGCACAAAACTGCAATGTAATGCTGTATTGAACAGAAATGAAAGAGCAGTCATCATATATATTTGAGGAAAAGGGTGGCCTTTATTATTAATCTTTTCAAGGTAGTGAAAGTATTGTAGGTCACTGGAGTTCTCAATACATGCTTCTTTCTATTGGTAATATAGGTGTTTGGACACCAATTCAAACTTTTTTATATACTCAACTCTTTCTTTGGCCCTCCAGTTATATGGAGACTAATCTTGATTGCTTGGTAATTTCTCTATTATTATAAGTACTTGAGGCTTAACCTAGCAAAGTATACATTTGAATTCAAGAATATCAGTGGTCTCATCACCATTTCTTATTTTAGGACAGAATTAAGTCCTTTGCTGGGCTGGGACATGCCTAAATAATGTGGATTTTAGTCATTGTAGCCAGAAATTGCATTCTTTGAATGCAAAGAATACTGTACTTTGAATTGGGTTCTAGTGCAGTGGGCTTGGTCATCTAAGTCATGGGGTTTTACTTCCATTCCCTGAATGAATAACTACATCTAGATCAAAACTGTGTGCTTGCGTAGTAATTACGGGGGTGATTTGTGATTTCATTCAGTCCCATCTGAGGAACCCTATGAAAACTGGCCTTCAATAAATGGCAAAGCTCCCACTGGCTTCACTGTAGTTAGGGTTTCATGTCCAACTCCCCAGTGAGACTCAATTTGTTAGGAAGTTTAAAAAAGAAAAAAAAGGAACAACTATTTGGGAATTAGAGAAAATTTATCAGATCAAGTTGTCCCTTCTGACAGAATGAAGGTGTTACGAGTTCCTTACCAAGGATTGATCAGAAGTAGACACTGTTATTCTGGTTTTTCCGTTATTTTGTTTTTCTGTTATTTTGTTTTTCTGTTATTCTGGAGTAATGTCTCTGCTTAACACAAAATTAAAGTGATTGGGTGTGGTTTTGTGGTAGAACATAAAGCTAGTGGAAACTAAAAAAATTTTCAGCACAAGACTTTAATTTCTGTTTCTTTCTAATCAATGACTTTAAACTCTGAGTTGCAATGAAACTGGGGTCTTTTAACATGTCCATTCCATAAGGAGGAAAAAAAACCCAGAAACCTCTATACAGAATGCTAATTCTCGAGAATACTGTGTGCCTATTGATATTTCATTTAATAAACTGTCATGCTAGACACATGTATTTTAAAGTTCAGGTTTAATTAAAAGATAAGACTAAGCAGCAGCTTGGCAAGAGGATAAGGGAAAGTGTTGAATTCTTTGTTTATGATGGCAAAGCAGCTGCTTTATTTTTAAACTAATCTCAACTTAATGTCAAATCAAGAAACTACTTTCATATTTTTAGTGCCTTTAATGAGTTACTCAAGTTTGCACTCACGCAATTATCCTTCCTCATCTGATACTTTTATATAGTGAAACATTTGCAGGTCCCAGTCTGCTTGGATTTTTAAAAAGCTGTTTTCCCCATATACATCATAGTAGAAAAACCTTATCTTCCAGATTAAAACTATTTTCATCAGTCATGAAGAAGAGGTTAAAAGCAAAAGTTTGGGAAGCTGAGCAAGTGATTAGCTGCTTAGAGAGTAACACTTGGAAACATTATCTTTCTACAGCAAGGATTAGAATGCAGGAAAATGCTTTCAAATATATTAGTTCAGAGGGCAAAAACATTTATGGCATGCCATGAGATTGTAAAACTGGGCATAACTCTACTGGTGGCAATAAAGCTCTGCCTATTTACATCAGAAGAACAGCTGGCTCTGGTTACTTCTTGTGCATCCCTTTGTAAAACAAGTGTCAAGGGCAAAGAGAGCAGATTCTCTTTATTATTTGAATGCAGTAGCACGTAGAAACTCAATGAAAGACGAAAATCCCATTGTTATTGGCACTGAAAAGGTGACTGAGAAAAAAGATATTCTTGTTGAAAGGAGCTGAAACAACTGAATATGAACTTACACTTAACAGATAAATGAAGAAACAGAAACATGAGGCTGCACTGGTGAACACAGGAATGAACACACACATCAAAGCTGCTGTCTTGCTATGTTAATCACTTACATGGAAAAAATCAGGGCAGTCATTCAGGTGTCAGGGAGAAGTTATGAAGCCTGCCAACCTCGTTTTCATACAGCATAAGCTGATATAAGTACCTTTCCGGCTTTACTAATCTCTAATAAATGTCACGGCTAGCCACAGCTGGTCAGAAAGCAAGAAAGACATTTCCCTGAAAATGGGAAGAGTAGAAGCAGACAGAGAAGTCAAGTTGTTGCAGGGTGTGTGTCTTGATTCAGCATGAAATGCAAAATGCGTTTTCTCTTGAAAAAACTATGAGCTTTTACAGCAAAGAGACCTCCCTACTAGGTGAGAGAGACATGGGCAACATCCCTACTTCACATCAATAACAGCACTGACTTGAAACTAGACTATCTGCATCTCAAGTAGTGACTCAAGACACAAAGTAATTTTAAGCTGCCCTGTTCACATGTGTGATCAGAAATCTCTCTTGGACCTGAGAGCACCTCATAACAAAAGCATCCTCAAAAATTATGTTGTAAAAAAAAAAAAAAAGGTGATTTGCAGTTTTTCTAACTAGCTCACAGTAAGATTTGCTGCACAGGCCGAATTCTTTGAGGTCCAAGAACCACTGATACCCATAAGCCCCAGCAAGGTAAGCATATGCAGTTGATTTCGGGATTGTTTCCTACAGTGTTGCATCAGAATAGAAGAACCAAATATACTCTAAAGTTTGATTCTTCTCTTTCCTTTTCTCTTTACAGAGTCTTGTCCTCACATCAGGCTTATGATGTAGCTGTGTGTGAGTGAGATCATGTGTATCAGTTTGATGTATGGAGATAGGACTTAGCTCCCCTTCTGTAATTCATTACACTTGAAAAATAACTCCTAGCACCTGCACAAAACTTTGGTTTTGGTAAGAGCAACTTTGCCTTAGATGTCACTCCATTCAGTTGTGATATGCAGAGCCAGAGCGGGGAAAGATTAACAATTGCAGTAGAAGGAGTAGATCTCTTAAAAACATAAGAATGGTGACACTGAATTTGCCTTTCTCCAATAGTAGTTATAAACAGATGCTTTGGAAAGAGTAAGGACAGGGGAAATTTGCACTATATTGCCTTCCCTGAATACATTTCTGGCTTCCAGCTATTTTCACCTCAGGGACTTCCTCGTCTAGAACTTACCAAATAACTTCAGTGGAACCTTTTCCACATCTGACCTTCACTGGGAAGTATGTCACCTTTTGCTAATAAGTGCTCATTATGAGCAGGAATTAGATATTAAAGCTACACCCAGTTCCTGAAGTTGGCCAAAATATTAAGGATTATCTTCATCTTTGTACTGCTCAAGCTGTAATTCAAAACTCAGTAGTGTGTTTGCTAAAACTGCTTGGCTACATTCCCCTCCCTCTTCTCAATGATACCACTCTGGCAGAAAAAACACATTCATGGGGAAACCATTAACTAGAAGTAGTTAATGGATAGTATCCCTGGTAGTAAGGCACTTAGCAAAAAGAGAAAGAGTGCAATAATCAGAACACATTTCCTATAACATTTATCAAGCAAGCAACTTAGTAGCCCTAGGCCATATTACGCCACTCCTTGTTCAACAGATATCCCCACTGACTTCAAAATGGAGTTGTTTTGAAAAACTGACAGCAAGACAGATCCCCTGATACACTTGTGCTAAGTTTTAACGTTGAAACTTTTTTAAGAAGTTGAAGGAAACATCCTATCACAGTGCAGCATGTTAAAAAACTCACTCCGAAGGGAAACGTGATAAATATAGAAGCAAGTTTTTAAATTGCAGCATAAAGCTGTACTAGAAAAATACTTTTTTTTAAACTTGAAGGCTAGTTTTACCACTATTTTGCCTCCTGCTTTCAAGTTTGCTCAACAGCTTGGTTGTGGGAAATTTTTATGGAGGAACATATTGGAAGAGGAAACTTGTCCCCCTCAGACCAAAACATTTTGTGTAATTAAAAAAACCCGCATTTATCCTTCTGAAAAGTTTTGCTGATTAGTAAGTTGTCCAGTTTCACTGTGGAAGATGAGACTTCTCAGTGCTTATATGTTACAAAGAAATATTTATTTTCATAGAGAATTTGGCAATATGAAAGGAAATTCTGCAACTACACTGATTTAATGACAGTTACTCATAAATTAATAGAACAGTCAAACATTTTGTGTCACTGTCCAGAAGAAGAAGAAGAAAAGTTTAAGTGAAGTAATCTTAACAACAACCACAGCACTTTTGCTTTTACGAAGGCATTATTTTTTCACAGTAACTATAAACATGCCCTTATCATGGTGGGCAAAAAGGTACAATTAGTTAATTACCTACTGCTAATCTTTCTTGCTGCTGTTACCTGGCTTATTTTCAGTAGGACCTGTAACTGCTTCCTCTAACCCAGGGAGGTCAAACACAGAACCACCATCTGCCAGTGACATCCCTCACAAGATGAAACGTAGGCCTGGATGGGGCTTCCTCCATCTGTGTCCACACGATACGAAACTGTCCATTTCCTTTCATGTAGATATTTCCCTAACATCTTCCTTCACTGCAAACAGACAGACTCTGCCCTGTTTCTGAAGAGCCCTCTAAGACAACCCCTTGCCCTTTTCCCCTTTGGACTCCTGCCACGCGAGGTATTTGAGATCATTGCATTTATTACACCAGAGTCAAAATGGAGCAACACTTAAACCTAAAATGCCTCAGGCTGCCACCAAAAGTGCCGGGCAGATGCGTCAGGGCTTCCCCACCCATTTCAGAGCACTGGGCAACAGACCCCAGCAGTGCCCTCTGTGCCAAGGCTCCTCGGCCTTGATCCTGGGGTCTGAGAGGCTGATACTCTCCACTACCCACAGGCGCCTCCATGGCACCTGGCACCTCTGCAGTGCCCAGGCTTATGTCAGCTGTGAACAGAACATCTCCTTTGATTTCAAGCATTTACAAATGGCATCACGAAATGATGGAAAAAAAAACCAGCTTTGCTCATCCACATTTCTTTTGTTTTCTGAGACCATACAAATCACACCCAGGTTTTTTTGCTGGGGCAATAGAGGGATTTGGGATAAAAATTTTGCCTGTCTTTCCTGATGTGCCTGTTACAATGCCTCTACCACACGTACTCCAATCCCTCCTTGTCCCGAGTTTCCAAGGTCATGAGAAGGAAGCAGAACCCATGACAAAAAAATCCATACTGCCTTTGCAGTCCTCACCACCTCCTCCTCCCGGCTGACCTGTGCAAGAGCTGCCACTGCTGCAGCTCCTGTGAACTCCCTCACCAGCTGGGCTCTGCCTGGCCTGCTCTGCCCTCTCCCTTCAGGGACGGGCACTGCTCTTCAGCACAAACCTGTGTCCTGCCAGCCCTTCTGCCAGCATACCCCATCCGACTTCCAGCCTACGGACCTCCTGCTCCATGGATGTAGACAAATTATAAATTATGAAAATGTACATTAACATGTATTGGGTTTGTGTGGCAAGGTTTTGGTAGCGGGGGGGCTACAGGGGTGGCTTCTGTGAGAAGCTGCTAGAAGCTTCTCTTATGTCCGATAAAGTCAATGCCAGCCGGCTCAAAGTCGGACCCCACTGCTGGCCAAGGCCGAACCAATCGGCGACGGTGGTAGCACCTCTGGGATAACATATTTAAGAAGGGGAAAAGTTACTGTGCAGCAGCAATTGCAGCCGGAGAGAGGAGTGAGAATATGTGAGAGGAACAGCTCTGCAGACACCAAGGTCAGTGAAGAAGGAGGGGGAGGAGGTGCTCCAGGCACCAGAGCAGAGATTCCCCTGCAGCCCGTGGTGAAGACCATGGTGAGGCAGGCTGTCCCCCTGCAGCCCATGGAGGTTAATGGTGGAGCAGATATCCACCTGCAGCCCGTGGAGGACCCCATGCTGGAGCAGGTGGATGCACCCAAAGGAGGCTGTGACCCCATGGGAAGCCCATGCTGGAGCAGGCTCCAGGCAGGAGCTGTGGCCCCGTGGAGAGAGGAGCCCACGCTGAAGCAGGTTTGCCGGCAGGACTTGTGACCCCGCGGGGGACCCACGCTGGAGCAGTCTGTTCCTGAAGGACTGCACCCCGTGGAAGGGACCCACGCTGGAGCAGTTCATGAAGAACTGCAGCCTGTGGGAAGGACTCATGTTGGAAAAGTTCATGGAGGACTGTCTCCCGTGGGAGGGACCCCACGCAGGAGCACAGGAAGAGTGTGAGGAGTCCTCCCCCCGTGGAGGAAGGAGCGGCAGAAACAACGTGTGATGAACTGACCACAACCCCCACTCCCTGTCCCCCTGCACTGCTGGGGGGAGGAGATAGAGAACTCGGGAGTAAAGTTGAGCCCGGGAAGAAGGGAGGGGTGGGGGGAAGGTGTTTTAAGATTTGGTTTTGTTTCTCATTATCCTACTCTGATTTGACTGGTAATAAATTAAATTAATTTTTTCCCCAAGTCGAGTCTGTTTTGCCCGTGACGGTAATTGCTGAGTGCTCTCCCTGTCCTTATCTCAACCCACGAGCCTTTCATTATATTTTCTCTCCCCTGTCCAGCTGAGGAGGGGAGTGATAGAGTGGCTTTGGTGGGCACCTGGCATCCAGCCAGGGTCAACCCACCACATAACAAAACCACAGCAACAACAGCAAACCCCCCTACATAAAGTAAATACTTCATTCCTTAGTCTTCTCATCTTGCAAACAAGATTACATTTATTTGAATCTTACATATTCATGATTTTTGTACCTAGCTGGAGTAGTCTGGAGTTGTTAGACTTCATCCTTCTAAGCAGCTGGAGTCCCTTCACTGCCTTTAATTGTGCAGAAGAGACGCATCCCGTGAACAGGAGCTATGTGAAGCTCCAGTAAAGATCAGGCCGACAAGAGGAAGCCTGCCATGATCCTAGACAGGATGAGTGCAGGTGCCACATTGATGGTGTCAGCAGGGCCACTGAAGTGAGAAGCACAACATTTTTCTTGGATGACAAGCACCATTAAAATTTTTCCTCGTGGGCCTCCCCCGGCTCTGACACATAAGGGGCTGTGACAGCTCTATCAATCAGCTCCAGCAGATCCCAAGGAAACCAGCCATCCACAGGGACCATGATATCCACCTCAGGGGCTGTGTCGGACAGCTAATATTCCACTCCTTGATGCATAAGGCCCAACATATGATGTTTTTTTCGGATTCCTCCTCCCATATGCCAAAATTGCCAAGCAAAATCTCTGATGCCGTTTTTACCCTCTCTGCTGTTTCCAAGGCAAATTATTAATCTTCTGTCAAGCTTAATTCCTGACCCTAAATTTAATTCTACCTCAGCAGCTGGTCCCTCGATCAGCCTCACTGCACTCGAGTCATGCTGCTCTTTTAGCTGCACCCTGCTCGTGGACCGACAAAGTTTGGAGCAGTATCCACTTGGTTTTGACTTTAAACAGCGTTCATCATGATTAGATGCTCTAAGACGAAAGACGTGGAGCAGCTCACCTGACACAGTGAGACATGACAACACCAGCTCTGGGTCTGATGGAACCAGCAAGAAGGAAAGTCAAAGTTTTCCTGGTTCTGGGTAATGCTTTTAGACAAATGCAAGGGAACATATTTTTGCCTTCAGAAATAAAATGCAGTTGAACTTTACTCAAGAAACCAGAGAGCCACTAATCTTTTTTGACCTAAAGTAACTACTCTCCTGTGTAGAATGGTCCTGTAATATCAGCGAAATATGGTATAAATTAATTTATCAAGGTAAAGGAATTTGTTGTAATCATTGACACAACAGCTCCCGTGTAAGGCTCAGAGAATACTTACATAAATATACATTATACTAAGTTGAAACTTATTAATATGCCCTCATTTGTCTGGGAAGGTACAAATATATAGAGTGCCATTTTTTGCTTTTGTAAATACTTCACAGTTGTCATTTTTAGCTTTACTGTCTGTGTATAAATAATGAATATACTCTCACAGCTGGTGCCACAGGAACAAAACTTGTTATCTTTATAGGTAAATCCAATAACATTTTTTAAATCTCTAAAGCATTGCTCACAGAAACAAGAAAATCTACTAAAAGAACATAATTTTTTACATGCTACAATACTAATCTAGGAAAAGTATTGCCACAAGACATCATTATGTCAGCAAGTCTAGGAGAGCAATATAAAGCATTCAACATGCATAATAAAATTACAATCTCCACCTTTACTTAGAAAAAATATAGAAATTTTTGTCCTAGAGACAAGCGATAGAAAACCTAAATAAACTATTGTCATGGCTCAGATCAGAAACACTAGCCAGAAGCAGAAGGCTAGGGGTGAAATTCTTGGGGCTTAATTTGTTTTCTTCAAGGTTTAGTGAAATTTTTCATCCAAATGACTTATTCATAAAGCACATACCTTACCCTGATCTGATCTGATCAGTTGATGTGAATAGATGTTCACAAATTCAAGTATAACTGGGTGAAATTTCCAGTTGGAAAAAAAAATGCATTTTTGAAAAAGATTAAAGCATTTCATTCTCATATTTTCAAAATTCCCCTTTTTTTGAAAGTGATAAAAAACACCACCTTTTCTTTGAATTTGAGCTGGTTTTGGAGATAAACCTCAAAAACAAAATTCAATTTTTTTAGATTTGTCAGGTAATCACAAATCAGTTACTTAAGTACAGTTAGCTTTTATGCTATTTCACTTTGAAGTATTGAAACCGATCAGGGTAGTATTACACTAGACACACTTAATGAGGAATTCCCATGTTCCTCCAGGAATAAGGACACTTGAGCAAGTTTTATTTGCTAAATGTATATGTCATCCCAATCATAACTATTGCAAGCAAGACACATAAATGTGTGCAATCATCTCCTCACATTTATGTTTCATTAAATTGTAACTTTAAAGAGAATGGGACAACAGTTTGCCACTGGATTTGTGCACAAATACAATCATATATGTACATATATGGAAACAAAAATTTTTGTCTTGCTTTGTTTTTTCAGAGGTCATAACAAGTCTAATATACTCAGTGCACGTTACGGAGGAGCACTACTCTGAATAAGAGCGGAGCAGAGCTGCTGAGTACTAGGAAGTGCTGACGTAGCATCAGCATTTCCATTATCTGTGGCTCCCAGAGAGCCCGGTAATTCACCCATCTTCCTCTACTCCACTGTCTGAGCACACTGAGAGCCTATGTTTTGGGGAGGGTATCTGTGTTTCTTCAATAATTGTGTGCTTGCAAAGTGATAGGCAATGGTATCTCCAACGGTTGTGTTGCCTATTACACTTGATTTGTAGACCGAGGAATAACACGAACAGGTAACTCAGCATCCTTAACAGATCAGTACTTAAGAGTATTCGTGTATCAGCCTTCCTTTGATAGCAAAGGGAATTTGATGAATTTCTGCTTCTAAGGTTCCAGGCTTTCATGGTGCTCGAGTATTTTATTTCCACACAAAATAAGTACCAGTTCTCCACTAACAAGAGCCTAGTAGCTTTACTCCTATCTTTTTAGGGATACACCTCAACACATGAATTTCATTAAAGCGCGCATAGAAATATCTTGTCCTGCCTGGATTTTCAGTAACCTTTGAGAAGGGACAGAGAATTTCCTTCCTACTGCCATTTCTAACACACATCCACGTGTGTGCACACACACACAGCTCTCATGTAAATATTTTGTATAGTCATGCAAAGGTTACCATTGTGATTCCTACACTCTCTGTAAACAGAGATCTAGAGGAAAAAGTGCTCCTGCAATAACAACAAATAAGCAGGAAATTATTTTTTTCTTTCCCATCACTCATTCTGCAACAAATTTCCAGGTGTTGGTAGGTTGCAATAGAGATAGCAACCTTCTGCAGCCTGGCACATGGAGAACTGTGCTCCCCAATGTTGAAAAGCATTTCCTGCACACTAGTGCAGTTCCGTCTGACAAAGCATGTGGCTTTATAACCAGAGTCTAGTCCTAGGGCAGTGGAGTATGTGCCCTAATTTGATCCAGTCACAAAGATCTACTAATGCAAAAATCTTTTGCAAAGAACTCAGTTCCTCAAGGTGAACCAGGCAGCCTAGGAGTTAACAACTAGCTTTTAAAATATCAGTCCTGGGAGGAAATTCAATATTAAGATAACAAAATTAAGTAATAAGAGGTACATATAGGACACAAATTAATTTCTGCAACTAATATCCCCCACAAGTGACCACTTAATGAGGGCAAGGGGATGCAGCTCTGCACTAAAACAACGGGACAGGCTTACAGCATTATACAGAGCCATGGCACAGGCAGAAGCACACGTTTCCCTCTTGTCCAGATCACAGTAAATCCTGGGCGCCTTCAGCCAAGTAATTCCATTTCTCTGCTGTCCCTTTCTCTGGACCATTGCCCATGATTTCTTTAGCCTGGCAAACCTCTGGGACAAAGGTTGTCTATTATGATGTGTTTGGATGGTAGCGATTCCAGTGGGGCTGAATGAGACCTCTACACACTAAAAAGTACAAATGAATAACAACAGAACAAGAACACTCTCCTTTCTTAAAGCATCTTAAATCCCTTTTTCTGTTCCTAGGCACTTCAGCGTGCTTAATGAGCATATGAGAAAAAGCCACAAAAGGATATCGTTTTGAAAGCAAATGCTTGCTTGCAATTTTGTATGGGTAAGTGAACCGTTTTTTCATGCACAAGTTCAGTAAGTAAAGACTTGGCGACTTCATATTTGAGAGCAAATCTTTCTGAACATGCACAAAGCCTGTCAGCCTGAAAAATTCAGCAAACTGGCTGGCAGAAAACAAAAAGCCCACAGACAATTGTTGAAGGAGACTAGTAGAGGACAGATGCAAAAGGCTTTCACAGAAGCACTGGGATTAAGGACCGAGGGATACAGATAACTTCAGATATGTGATTAAGAATCTGCATGGCAAAAAGACGACTGAACAGGATTCTCATAAAACATTGCAAAGTTTATAAAGCTGCGCCAACTGACAAAATGAGATTTCCTTCTTTTTAGGCTATGATATCACTTTGGCTTCTCACTGCTGTTCTCTAGCAGACCCAATTGGGAGTAAAAGCAGAGCTGAGTGTTTTGCCTCTTGTGCTGATTTGCTGTTGCAATGCCCACAAGAAGCTGATATTGAAACCATCACACAGGAGGGAGAAAACCACAGTCAAAATGCCCAGTGCCTGTATCACCTGGTGATTTAAATCTAACATCCCAAGGAAGGAGAAAGACAGTTTGCTGAAGAAAGGAGATGGATGGATGGTTATGTGACATGGGACACACTTCACTAGATCTGATGCTCATCTGGAGGCCCTCTTTCTCTGTGTAAATCAACCCTGATGACAGCCCTTGCTTCCTTTTTAGTAAGATATAAAAAATGCAAAGAAAAAACAAATTTTCCAGCTCATATGGAGGCAAATAGAAACCAATGTTAACACAGGAAAGCAAACGTTTCTAGAGTACCTATCTGCCTGGATTTAATTTCCAACACTGATTCCCAACAAACTAGATATGCACCAATTCTGTCCTCAGGAACATGATGCTGAATTGCAGGAAGATAATTTACTGTACCGCTTCCTCTTAGCCAAGACTAAATATCCTACAGGATCCCCCATTCTGCGCTCTTCTAATCAGACAGTCCACAGTCTGCCTTTATACACGGCACGTGCAATTCCTCCTGAACACAGCTGGAGAAAAGCACCTATGAGTGATCCTCATCCTTTAAGCAGAACTTCATTTGTGTCATTCTGACTTTTACACCCCACTGCAACAATTCAAAAGTCAGGAGCCCAGAAAGTAGTTTGGACTTTATTACCCTACGCAATGCTATCTATATTCTCTCACATGCTGACTCTTGGTGGGAGTTACAGAGCTAGCTGCTTTTTGCTCCTTTGAATATTTCCCCAGAGCTGACAGTCGAAAGCTTCATTTTGAACATCTGGAACAGTAATAGCAAAAACAGCAGCAGCAGCACCAAATTCTGTGTATCAGCGATGAATGCTTTGTTTCCCTCAGCAGCATCTTCTGCTGTGCAGCACTAAATGCTTCAACTGAGAGTATTATAGTCATGTGAGTGTGTCGAGATGCCCTCTGTGAGAGGTCCCAAAAGGCCCATGTACCACAGGTTATACTTGAAGCAGAAAGTATCTCAATCTAAGCTTTGCACCCACCTACCTAATCAAACTAGAAATATCAGAACATCGGGAAGCAAGCTTTTGTCAATGTTCTATTTCTTCTAATTAGCTATCATTATTATAACTACCAACCATACTTCAGAGGGAAGATACTAAAAGTTAGATTGATATCCCAGGGACCTTATCATCTAAATTAGAGAAAGCACATCAGCAGATGGCAGGCACACAAAGACAGGGAAAATGGGAAAAGACTGTGAATAGAGACGCTTCTGTCACATGCACATTACGTGAGGTTTTGTTGTTTCTCTCTTGTCTCTGCAACAGTAAGTATAAAATGACCACAAATGTAATATCATCATTTTTAATCACACTCAACATTTAAAGTAAATTGGTTCTTCATCTAGCACAAAACTGGTATAATGCTGCTGCTGCACTCAATAGAGTTGTGCTGACATTCACCTTTCTTGACTCTTGTGTGTTTCCAAATTGCATTTCCAACCTGACTGTGCCCCCAGTGAAATTAAGAGGGATTGTTCAGCTGGGTTTTTTTCAAATGGAAGGAGAAGTCGGGTCCAAAGAAGAAAATCTTTTTTTTTTTTTTCATTTTTTTGCTTTGCAATCTTCTTAATACTACCTAATTATTGCAAAGATTGAGACTCAGTTTAATTCTTTTTCTTTTTTTGTCTAATTCCAATTTCAGCAGGGTGAGTGTTGATTGGTGAGCAAGAGTCAGAAAAAAGTCCAGTTTAACTTATTGGTAGAAGCCAGAAAAACACTAAATACAGATCTCAGAAATCCCATCCCTTCTGGGGATGAGAATCAATTTTTCAAAACAAAAACTAGAATCAATTTCCTCAGTTTTTAGAGGAGAAAGGAACTGTGATGCAGGCGGAGGCAGGCTCACACAGCCGGGGAGATGCAACGGTGGTACCTGATGCAGCTTTGTGGGGGATCCCTTTATGCTGAAGTCAAAGGCCTCTTTTAAACACAGAGCACCCATGTAGTAAAGCTCTCTCAATTAAAAGTACATACTTTGTGTGGAAAAATACTAATAAGGATTTTTTTCTTTTTCCAAACAGTGTGGTCAGTAACCTGAGAAGACTGGTCATCTTCTTCCCAGGCATCTGTGATGCCAAAACCTGCTGTTTTCCCTGCAGCTAAGGGTGCTGTCCCAAGAAACTCTGAAAGCACTGCCTAGCTCAGAAATGTAATAAAATGATAAAATCTGGAAACTTTGCTGAATCTTCCTTTCTTTACCACTTTCATATGGTTTCACTGCACATGCTTTCTTCATCGCTGCTGCTTTAACACTTGCTTTATATATTAGATATTAAACAGCTGCTTTTGACTTTGATTTATTTATCACCTTATCTCGAGATACATCCATGTCTATTTAACTTCACCAAGTAAATGCTCTATTTTTTTAATTTTTTTTTTCTTTCCTTCAGTGTGCATTTTTGTTCCTCTGGCTACACTGTCTGTCCCTGTCACAGGTGCCTGCATTCACCCAGGACAAAATAAAGAACTTGCTCCTCTCTCCAATTTGTGTATTTGAAATCTTTCCCATGGTGATCACCTACTTTGTCAGTTCTTTTAAACAGTGTGTTCAGACCATCCAAAACAAAGTAGGATCTGTGCCCATCACGCCTCACTGTCCCTATGCCCCAAAGACTCAGAGTTCAAGAAGTCAGAAGTGGCGCTATCTGCTAGCACCGTGTCCCATCCAGTTTACCTACATATTCTCGCCAGTCGGCCTTGCAGGCACGTGGACTGGTGACCATCTCACAACACCTCCCACAGCAGACGCTGTATAAACACTGGGCCTCCTGCTGTACAGAGGACACAGGTGGCACCTATCTCCTGCTGAGACTTCTTGGGGGGGGAAGAAGCCTTGTGCATGACAGCACTAGCTGTTTACAATGTGTTTGGCATTCAAAGGAGTTCACTTCAAATATGGCCGTTATAATGTCTTCCTGCACCTGTGTTTTCAAGCCAGTCACTGGAAAGGTTTATGAAATGATAGTCAATTTTAAAGCCAACAAATCCACCCAAGAAGGTGCTCAAAGATGAACCTGCGGTTGGCCTGCCACCCCTCCACGGAAGGAGTCCTGTGTCCTAAAGGTGACAACCGCAGCAGGTGGCTTACAGCAAAACCCAACACCACTCACAGTTTTGGTTTTGCTTTGTATCACACAAAAGGGCAGGCCTTGAGCCTCCACTCAGAGCAACAGGGACAAGTCAGTCACACACTCTGCACGAGCCAGGATTTGGTCCCTTCATGCACATGCAACTGTATCCCACCCCAGCAGGGATGCATGCTGCTGCTAGCAACGGGCTCACAGGTGATGTAAACTGCTTTCAGGAGTGTTCTGGGGGACACCCTCAATCTGGCGTGTGAGCACAACTGAAAGAAGGGAAAAAGGATCTGAGGAAACAAAACAGTAACCGAACAGATGTAAGTGAAACTCATTGAAGGAACTGGAACTAAAATGTAGCAGGAGCTAAGGTCTGAGCAACAGCCAGGGATATGCCTTCTCAGATGAAGACTGGAGCCAGGCACGAACATTCCTGTTCACCTTCCAGGAGGGACAGACAAGAGCCAGCTCAGACCTGGAAACTCTGCCAAAGAGGTGGTAGATAAACGCTTGGGCACAGTATCTCACTAATACAGCTCTACAACTTCCAGAGCAGAGCTGGCTTGCTTTTGGCTGGCTCACAGAGTAGACAGAGAAGCTCACAGCTGTCTGCATCCATCTATGTAGACATGCCTTAAGAGCCCTACTGAAGCTTTGCCCATCAACACCAGCTGAGAAGCCTGTCCTAAATTTAGGGTATTAAAACAATTTGGCAGAATAAATAAAACTGTATCAAAACGTGGATCTATCAAAATTGTGGAAGCACCTCCAGTTTTTGACATGTTAAATTACAGGCTAACTTGTCAAATTGTTTTAAAGTCTCAGGGGAACAAATTCTGACAAGAAAAATACACAAACAGAAAAACAGATTGCCAGAACTAAAGAAACTTTCAGCACCAAGCATTCAACAGCCATGGGAAAGCAGTGTTACTATGACTACCGACAGCCAAGTAATAATACCTCACCCTCAAAAACATAGCAAACAGCATCTGTGTTTCTGCCTAGACTATTCAGGAGTAGGGGGACAACACCTGAACATCCTCAGGTTCCTGTGCTTCCATTGCTCTAAGACATGAACTGCAACATGAGTACAAGACGTAATCTGTGTCAAAAATATTCTCTTACATGAAATGCTCATTGAAATCAAGTGTCTACCCATTCCTTGATTTTTTCCCTTTTTTTTTTTTGGCCTCTCTCCCACTGTGTAAGTAACCAGGACAAGTAACCAGAATGTCTTTAATAGAGATGATTTTATGCCTCCCCTCTCAGTCCTGCTACTGAGCTGCACTCACAGAGAAGATCTGGAAAGAGCAACAAGAACCCCGTGTTGCGCTGTATGGGAGCTTGTGCCATGCAATGCTGAGCACTTAGAGGAGAAGTCAGGCTACCTACCACTTGCTGGATGCTGAACAGCACGGCTCTAGGCACCTACATGCATGACCGGCCAAGATCCAGACCTTAGTATAGACTTGGCATTCAAAGATATAGATTTTGTGACAGGTAGGTGACAGCTGAAGTAAGACTTCAGATTGCCTGATAACAGCACAGTCAACCATATGGAGGGCTTGACATGTAAATATTATTCATGTGCAGGCTCCAGTGAAGTCAGCAGAACTAATTTGCAGGAGTAAACATGCTGTGGTGACTTCAGTCTCAAACCTAAACCGTGGTGTTTCAGGATCCTGCATTTCTTCCTGTGAGTCTCAGCATTCCTCCTTTGCTATCCCTGCCTAGAAACTGAGGGCTGCTTCTTTATCTCAAAGGATATTCATGAAAATCCACAGTAAATGGAATTATCTGTACCTGTAGGTGTATCCACACCCTCTGTATTTTGGCACCATGTAGATGTTGCAAGTATAGTAGGATTAAATCAGTTAAATCAGTATTTCAATAGCTTGAACAAGCAATCAATAGGAAAAAGAAAAGAACAGAAGAAAACAAATCTCTCTCCACCCCTAAGAGTGTTACATGGATCAGCAGTTATCATGTTAGCTAAAATTCCTCCCACGGTCCTTTAACTTTGTCTTAAATTCCACCAGGCTTTTAATGTTGAATGCCCAGGTTTGCACCTCCCTTGTTCCTTGGGGAAGAAATAAGACTAAATCAGTTTTATTATTGTTACCTTGAGACAATTTATATATTTACCACTACTCCCTTTTTATTTCCAAAGTGAATTGTAAACAGTTTAAAACTAAGCTTGCCCAGCAATCAACAGAAGTAAGAATTGTATAGCCCAAGTACCCTGAGGTATGCAAAGAAGGGCGCACCTCTTGTAGGGTGATGTTTCTCTGCTCTGGGGTGGGCGGCCTTGTGCCACGCAAGGTGGTGAGGTGCAGTCAATGGCTACCTGTTGGCTGGATTATTCTCACTCCACAGTACCGCAGCAGACCACAAACACCACTTCTAGAAACACCCAGCAAGGTCTGTCTCTCTCCAGTGATTACAGAGAGAACCCACAATGAGTGGGTCCCTAATCTAATCACTTTAATTAAGCGAATACTCAAAGTTAGTTAGGCAATATGAATATAGGCCCAGAACTGCTTTTAGAATTACATATTTCTGAGCAAAAACAAGAGTCTCGGGCACTTTTCCAAGTTGTTACTTGCAAAGCATGAACTACCTGTGTATTTAGTAGCTGAAGAAGGACTTGTGTGCCAAAGAGCTTGTGGGTTTTTCCCAGAGAAATCGTTTCTCTCTGAGTTATAAGGAGGAAAAATGAGAAGCATGTGGAATTAAAACAAAGGTAGTCAGGCTCACTCTTCTGTTCTGGAGACCAGCTAAAATCTGGGTTCCCAAATGGCAGGGTCTGATTCTCCGTGCGCTTGCACCATTGTCATTTAAATTCATCTCAATAGAGTGTGTAGGAAAGAAGTAACTCAGGATAATTGTGCCTAAATGGAAATATATGTGAAAGGCATAGGTCTTTTTGCCCTGCTTGAGGATCTGCCAGTAGAGCTTTCAGAGAGTACAATGGTAATTCAGGCAAATTGACTGTTAGAAATATAAGTGGAAGATGATGCAGCAACTGAGAATCCTAAAGCGAAATAAAGACTGCAATCTTGTTTATGCAAGTCTACTTGCATTTATTAAGTTCATTTTTCTATCCAAAAATGAAGTTAATATTTTCAACCTTTTGCTTTGCTGGGTCTGTGTTTTGCCTATTAACATGAGTAATTTTGACAATAGCCTTCAGTGCAGCATCAGCAACAGAATTATTTTTTTCTATATATGTCCTTAATGATTTGAATCCTTCCTGCAGAAAAAATCCCATTAAACTCGGAGAAGTTCTATGAATGGAAGAATTTCAGATGCAGAACCGAAACTTATTATCACATCACTATGAAAGAATTTGAAGTCTTGCAAAATGTACTTAGTAGCAGTCAGGGTCTGAAAAAAACCACATTCTTTAGAATTAAAAAGTAAATATTTTGTGGAGCTAATGTCAACACGTTTTGCACACAGTCCACTACCATTCTAAATCAGGTAGTGGACTGTGTGCAAATACCGCTAAAAATGTTAATAAATGTGTACTAACAACATAGCTGGTGGCTACAGTGTACCTTTACAAGGATTCTTGTTTAATAAATTATTTTTTAACTGAAAAAATGCAGATTTATTAAAACCTAAAATGTTTGTGAAAAGAGGAAGGTAAGAGATGTGGAAGAAGTGGCAACAGGAAGACAACAAAATCAGAAATTCTCAAATCATTTGTCTACCGTTTATCAAATCAATTGTCTAGCATTTCAGTTTATTTGCAATTATTTGATTTAGAAATGCTATTAAATTCAGACAAATGCATGATTAAAAAATAGCCTCAACAAAAGACTGAAGTATTTCAAAATAATTTTAAAAATCAAAGCTGTCCTGATGAAATATTCATTTCTTGGTGATCCATCATAGTAGTTGCTTTAGCAAACTGCATCATGCAATATGAGGTCCACTAGGAAATTTGTGCTATGAGTTTCAAAGGTATATGACACAAATGAGCTTTGACTCCCCTAGGTTTGCAGTGCTGTGTATTCAAACCATAATATTTCTCTCCCTGCTTAAAAACTATACAGTTGTCTCTTTGGGAATTTTGAGAATGTGTGTCATCTGGAGATTTTTAAACTCAAATTTTCAAAATGATGATTTTTTCATAAAAAGAAATTAATTGCTCAAACCCCTATTTTCCCATCCAAAACAGGTTAAATGAAAACCTGCCGAGTAGGGAAAGTACGGATTTCACTGGTAAGGTGCTTTCTTTATGTACGTGGGCTAAGACACATGCTAAAAATACATTCACGTAAGATACGTGGATGATGCCATCATGCATTTTTGCTCTCTTGAATAACTGATATATGATGTTCTGTGAAATGCAACAAATAAAACCCATCTAAAGCTCTAGTTTAGAAAACTAGATAATTCTTTGGTTAAAATTGCTGGCTCATTATCACCTACATAAACACCCATTTATTCTGTTCACTGACATCAAAATACGCCAATTGCTAGTACTACACATTAGCTATTATCTCTTCTTTTTTCCATTTGGGAACCAGTCAACTCCTACTCAGAACTAAGTTTCTTTCTGACATAAAAATATGACTAAAATATTGCATATCTAGTCAAACTTAAAAAGAGTTAATATTTCATTAATATCTCAGTTTTTACTCCTTCAGGTTTTTTCCATAATGTCTAATACACACAAATTTAAATACCTAGATACATCTCTACCAAGCTTTTTAGACATACGACACTCACAATAAATTTTGAATACTTCTATTTAAAGGACACTTTGCCCCACGGGTAGCATAAGTATACACTGCTGTAATATTCACAGTACATATAAAGGAAACAGCTGAATCTCAGTACTTTGACAGCACATTGTTTCAAGTAAGAAATCCAGACTTTCCATACAAAATCTCCCACTGAACAAATACAATACTTCCCCAGGGGACTCAGGTTATTATATTTTTTTCACTGATATGAAAATCTCTGTGACTCTCTTTACATTCAGAGCTTATAAATCAAGGATTCTTCAGTCTGCGAAAAATTCAGTAATGGTTTAAAAAACATTTCATCTGACACTGTAACAGTAATGGGGGCTACAAGAACAGTACCAAATTGCTTATTATATTTATATAAGCTGGTTCATTACAAATGAAAATATTATTATATCATTTGCCTGTATAACTTCTTTTTCGCTTGACTTGATTAAAGAAAGTACTGCAAGTACATCTGTGATTCCTAAGGAGACTAAATCAGAAGGAAAATACTTTAAATATGGCCTTTGTGAACAGCTTAACTCTTGTTGATATAGTGGGCTTGCTGTACCATAAATGTTAAACTGGATGTGACTCCCAGTGTTTTGCTGACAGGGTAGTGTCTTAGCTCAGGGACAAAGGAAAGCAATTAAACTTAGACAGTTTCCATTCAAGTGGAAGCAGATTGCAACAACAGATTTTCCTGAAGCCATCAGAAACTAGCCCAGACGCTTTTTTCTGCGAGGGCTGAGGTTTGAAGGATGCTGGCTTCCTTCTCCTAGTCCATGTGCTCCAAGTTTTCCCCTTCTCCATGGTGGAGAGCAGCCCAGCACACCTGAACCTCAGCTAGCCAAGTACTTCTGTACAACTTGTTGCCAAGAGAATCCCCTTCCTTCAGAGGTCTCTGCCTGCCGCAAAGGAAGGAATATTTCTTTGAGACGGTGCTAAAGATGGCTTTTGCCAATAGGAGCAGTTAAAATGTCTGTTATACACAGCAAGCCTCTATATCACAAAATATCCTATAATTTGGAATGATTGGTGGCATCTGCTCTCAAGAGACTTGAGCATGAAGCAGCGGGTGAGGAAGATCGGAGTGAGAACTGGGTGAGGGAAGGAAACGCCAGAACTTTTTCCTGTGCTGTTTCTGGATCTAACCACTGCAGTACCTCAGCCACCTACATAAGCACTAACATTTCCCACCCCGATACCATACCCCTTCCCCCTACCACTACCAAAATCAACCCATCACTTGAGAGCTCAGCAGTCTGAGGAAGAATTAACTCACCCTGTTTCACCCCTGAACACCTACTCACCCTTCTTGTTTAATTTTGCAGTGTTTTATTTTTTTCTCACAGCTGTCGTAAAACCCACAGAAGGAAAAACACAGTCTTACGCATAAGACATTGGAGACTTTCAATCACAAGATTTCATCCTTACATAAATATAGGGGTTAATACATCTAGTTATATGAAGATCAATCCCCGTAACTGATGCCAGATCTGTGATGTTCTTAGTACTACTTATGTTCCAGCTGTGTTATTTAAAGCTCTCATCCACACCTTTAATACTCGAATTAGACTTTCTGAAAATGTTTAGGTTCTTTCTTCATGACTCAGTGCTCTCTGCTTACTCTTGCCTGAACTATCTTTCTTCTCTGAGTCACCACCTCTCTTATCAGCTTCCAGCCTCCTTCCTCTTTTATTAGAATTTAGCACCATGTTGATGCTTACAGGTTTTTCTGTAAATTTACCAATGGCTTTTACAGTCATAGGTGAATAACTGCTTTATCAACTGGAATATAAAACAGTTTAATATGTAATTATATGTTGCAATAAACAACATTATTGAAATATTTCAGGGGTTTCCTGATGTTTAATGAGATGCACTGTCAAGCATAGTAGGAACACAGGGTTGGTGACATTGTTAGTACAGACTTTGCTTGAGATTATTGTTTATAGATTTATTTAGGGAGGCTTCTGATTCATTATCCTCTTCTGTACACCCAGACTGTCAGTTCTGAGTGTCTAGGGACGATGTGTGGATACATAATAAAGATTAAAAAAATAGTGAGAGCACGCATCAGGGATTTTAAGTTTGAACCTGTTATGGTTTTAACTTAAAGGTGCTCTGGGCCATGCCCAGAGAGAGCACTGTTCTTGCTTTTCCTTGTGAGCATCAGGACCAGAGTAAGCATGCTTGAGAGGCATGAGGAAAAGTGTGAAAGGGGAGGAAAAGAGCAACTACTGAAAGAAAAGTGATCAGTTGAGACTTAAGTGTAGAGACTGTGATAAATTTAAAGTTCAAAATATCTAGATAACCAGCCAAGAAACTACACCCATATGGTTCTGGAAAGAGACTCCCAGACTGAATTCTAGAAACAACAAAAGGATCTCTGTCAGCAGAATTAGCAGTAAGGCTGTGGGCTAGACAGCAACCAAAATAATACACACCTGAGCCACAACAACTGTGTGTACAGCAGAGGATGAGGATGAATGTTTCTATAGCTAGCTCTGTATGCCTGCTCTTCCCAGGTAGTCAAACCCGATTCTCAAAAGTTTCCAGGCTGAGAAAAGGTTGAGAAAGATTCAAGAAGCTTTCTTCTTTGAATATGTGATTGTACAAATCCTGAAAAGCAGATAGTTAGACGTTCTGCACCCATCTTGTTCAAAACATTCATCTCAGAATTTATAGGTTCCTTTTATTTTTTAAGGATATCTGTTCCTTTTGAATAGATGTTTCTATGTGAAGGCTTCGAATTACTTTCCATGTATTCATTTAATGACTACCACACAAAAAAACCCAACATTTTTTAATATTATGTTCCTTACAGGCTCTTAATTTGGTCTGTACTGCAGGAGAAAAATGCTTTTTGTTATAGCTTGAGAATTTACTTATATATGTTTTGACATGTATTTATGTGTTTCAAATCCAGATTTCTGCATCTCATGTCCTACTGCATCATCCACTGTCAGGATGAGCTTTCTGATTTTGCTATTGCTCCTTAAACCAAGAGGCAAAATTAGTCCTAACAAGAGTGATTTTTGAAAGCTTTCCAAACACATGGACAGGTTAACTGTTCACCTAAAAGGTACATGCACACACACATACGCAGGAGAGAGAGGAAAAAAAAAGAGAGGAAAGGAAACGGGAGGGAGGGAAGAATATTGCTTTTTAGGAACTCTCTAGAAACATTCCTCTGAAGCACTTAAAAGCACTAAAGGAGTAAAGATTCCCATGCAAATACCATATACCACTGAAATAATGCTTTGACCCATCCCACTGAGTATGCCACAATTAACAAAGCCAGTTAGTAAAAAAGGGAGATTAAAAGGCCGTAATAGAGTGTTCCAGTAATGATGTTCTGGGCAGCTTTTGAGGGATAATAAGAGACTAAGTCCCTTGCAAATGTTAATAATAGCATAGACAGTAATGGATTAATATTTTTTTTGTATTAGGAAGAAATTATAGCCTATGCTTTCTTAGACACAACTTATGAGACTAAGTTAAACATTAAAAAAATCATATTCAATTATTCGTTGTTCAAAGTTCACCAGATACACTCAGGACAACTGACCTGGGGAGACTTACTGGGCTAAAATCTATGTAAAATGCTCAGGCGGATGGCTAAAAACACAAGTGCTGCACTTAATGCAGTAGCTACATAAAGTTATCATCCAGAATGGTATACTTTTTGTTTGAAAACTAAGTCACTTAGAAAACTTGTGCCCTCCTTGACAAGCTCTTGATGTTTCACTGTGTAATGCCACATCAGGTCATCAAGGCTGTTACCCACCATATATCATCTACATGGTTTTACATCAAGTTAAAATCCTGCCCTTGCTATAGAGTGCAAAATAGCAAGGAGAAATGAAGGCCAAGAGACAGTAAACACTTCTAGAAATTGCTATAACCCCTAGTTACAGCACAGTGTCCACCACAAGTAAGCTCTCCTCGGACTCTATGGCCTCAGTGTAACTACTGTGCTAATGGCTGCAGTTTGTTGCCATGAACCTGGTTTGCCATTTTGGGTCACCTCACAGTAGGCTCAGTCCAACACCACACGCTCCCTCATCGAACACTGCCACATCCTTCTCTTGGAGAAACCTCCAAGTGCTGTGGCAGCACCTGACAGGAAAGCGGCTCCCTGGCAATGCCTCCCACCCTGGGAGCCACAGAGTGAGCGTCGTTATATATCAGAGCTGCTGCACAAACATGCTAATGGAGCATCAGGGAACAGCTTCCCTCTAATCTTCTGTGTCTCTGGAACCCCTGGTCATTTGTGTTTGACCTTCAAAAAACATACTAGAATTAGGAAAGATGTAGGCACAATCATTTAATAAAATAAACACCAGTCTGGATGAAAGCAAATTGGAACTGACATTTGCAAAAACTGTGATCACTGAGGTAAGCAAGGGACAGGAATGGTATTAAATCAAATTGCAGCAACGCGCAGCAGGTGTGGGACGTGCTTCCGATAGTCTATTGTGAAAACAAGACAGAACTCATTGGGTGAAGGTTGTGTTAAGGTGATACAGGGTTTTTCTTCATGTCTCGTCATCTCATATCAAGTGCTTATCAAGTACGTATTAACTTTTATAACCTCTGTGAAATGAGCAACCTCAGACAAGCTCCTGAGGGACAGCTCTCCATTTCATAGCAACCACTAACAAAAGTGGCCCATGTATTGGTATGGTGACGAACATCTGGAAGAATGAACTACTCTGATCTGCTGTGTGATCCCACCAAGCAGAGGCAGGAGATCAAGAAGGTGGGGTGAAGGACTTTTAGCAGCTGATAACAATCCTGTTCTGCATTACATTACAGAGCACCAAACAGTGACAGACTGTGTGCCGGAGCAGCTGTCTGCCACGCCACTCACACCGCTTTTTTGCTGCCACTAACTGCATGTGTGGAGTTAAATAGGCCAGAAAATTCTGATGCTACCAGAGACAGGGGGTGACTGTGCAATGCAAATCTGAGATGATTTGATTAAGGCCTTCCCAAGATACAGACCAGATGTAAACAATCTGCTTATCCATGTCTCAGTGTCTTAGAGCACGTTTTTGCATGTAACACTTGTGCTTAGTGCCTGGTTTCATTTATGTCACTCACAGGAACACCAAAAATACTGGTTTTGTCTCTCTCCAAGGACCACTGAAAATTCCGATACACATTTATGTTGCCTTTAAATCCTATTAGAGCTCTACTTTTTCCCTACAACAGAGGTGCCCTAATGGAGAGAAGAACAAGAGTGACTAACCATTCTCGGTCTCCTGGATTATTTGATTCCTTCTCAGCTAAATAATTAATAATGCAAAAGCCAGACACTTACCAGCCATGGGGTGTCTTCAGACTGACTGATTGGCTTTCGTGGAATATTTATCTTCATTAGTATATTTATTATATTAGCAGGTCCTGGGCTTATATTACCCCCTCCTTTACTGTATTCATTTCATAGCTGTTAATGCTAGATACATTAGCATCAGCATGAACATCTAGATGAAATTCTTGAAGTTTATCTCGAATAACATCTGTCTTTCTTAGTATGCAGATCTAGCAACTGATAACATTATTCCCACCAGAACTGAAAATGTGCTCAGAATACATGTAGTCAGAAGCATCTTCAGTATATGACAGCAGTTATGGCCAAGGCTAATCCTATTTCCCTTCTCAAAACTGAGTGAACAAGGGAGTCCCATTATTTTTAGCATTTCTGTGACACTATAAAAGAACATTTCTAACTCAAGTCAGTACACTAAACATGACCTGTATTTGAAATTAATCCTTTGCATGCTTCATACAATAGAAGCACCTTTCTCAGTTGCTATGAAACTGTTGAAGTCAAGGAAAGGGAACAAACCTTCAAAAGCTGTGTGTCTTGGGAACATTATCTCTATGGAGCCATTATTGAGGTTTTAGAAGATACATTAAAATCATTCTTCTCATAAGAGAACACTGGTTTTGCATTGTTATGCACACAACAGCTACAGAAAAATTATGTACACTCATTCTGCTGTCTCTGCAGCAGGATTTACTCCTGGTTTATACAGCTAGACCACATATCAGCTGTTACATGCTGCACGACACTATTCGCTGCTCTTTTCCAGTATGTCTGCATGTCTTGGTGTGCTTGTCACACACAGATCCACGTTTTGACTCAGACTTGAAGAAAAAGGGCCTCGAGTATCCAAAAGCTTGTCTGGGTTTTTTTGTTTGTTTGCTTGTTTTCCCAGAGATGGCACTTAAGCCACTTCAAATCCACAGTGGCAGCAAGCTCCCACAGAAATTAAGGGAAAATGGAGACTTGTCAAAATCCTGTGTCACTTGAGCACTTCAGAAATGTCATATCCTCGCCATCTGAGCAATCCTAGCCATTCAGAGCAATCTGAAATTTGCAGGAGGCAGGTGCTTAAAACCTTTCAATAACTGTGACAGTAGTGTCTTTGTAGTCATGATGGCCAAAGGCTATGAACAAAGCAGGGGTTTTATGCAGGTAATACTTTCTATTATTCCAAAACAGAAGGAGGTCATTCAAACAGTTTCTTTTTACCTTCCAGCTAGGTTGACCATGGTCTAGGAAAATGGCCTTGCCTAAATACATTAAGGCCTTACTTCAGTAACAAGGTGGAACAGTGACTTCAGTGCAATGTAGAGATTCTCTCACCCATGTAACCAAGAGCAGCCAAGACTGCACACTTCCAGCAGAAGATCAGTTCTTACATCTCATCAGATGCGTGTTATTATGCATAGTGAAATTAGCTAAACAACAGTGACATAGAGCTTAAATGAAATTTTAATGATAGTATATTATCATTTCTGTGTTGCCTCCTCCCCATGTTCAAATAAGAATGATAGTTTTAAAAATTTATGGAGCTTTAAGTGATGTGGAGGTGCTACAAAAGATTTTGGTGACTGTAAGCTTGAACCACTGAAAATAGAAACTTGCTAAAAGTGCTTGTGTCAGCTCTTTAAAAGTCTGCCAAGAATAACAGGCTAAGGACACAGAATAACATATGTACCAAATAAAAAGCATCTTAAGACCTTCCTCAAATTCACCAAATTAAAAAAAAAAAAGAAATATATCTAATTTTGCATGTTGTGGAGCAAAAGTAAGCCAAACAAGTGATGTGACCTCAGAGGAAAGAATTAAGAGAAAAAAAAAAGATAAACTATTATTCCAGTTGCTCAATAGTGGATGGCAATTGCTTTCCCATCATAGCTAGAGAAACACTTGTTTTTGGATTGAAGCCATAAAGCCACAAAAGACAAGATATATTAAACTTCCTATAATTGCTTTGAAATCTTATTTTCTCCAACCTGAAGGTAGTCATTTTGTGCCCACTGTTTTAATTCCTAAATGTGACTTATAAACATTTTATATTATCCTAATCTGTCCCTGCTGTGTTGCAGCAATGGCAAGCATACACAGAAATCTTAATGAAGCACTCACTACAAACTGTAAACACAGAGGATGCTAAGGTGTCATATACAGTACTGATAGAGGTTAATACCTTCCACAGTCATTAGATTTGGATTTGGGGATGTTTGCACAGTAGTCAATTCAGATAAAATTCAATTGTATGCTAGCAGCCCATAAAAAGCTTATGCATCATTGAATCTCTCAGGTATACCTGGGTCTTAATGGGATAAAATTCATCTCTGTGTACAACATCCCTAAACCATGTGTTGGTCCCACTACCTTGGTTTGCTTGGAGGCATAGTAGGATGGTGTATATGCCCATACACAATCTCTGCAGAGGGAATTATCATCTCCCTTAAGACATGCTAAGAATGTGTACATTTGAAGTGCTGCAGCAGAAGAAAGCTGAGGGCATATCTGTGCTTCAGTGACACATAATGACTTCTGCGTAAGCAGAGGCTGGGAGGGGGGGTGTTGTGGGCACATGATGGTCTCAGCAACGAAGCACACCAGCAACACACACACGATACACACACGCACACACACACACAGAGCTGCAAGAACCACACCAGAACCAGGTTAGCTGGCCAAAATGCTACAGCTCAACTACAAGCACCCAAGCCAGCAAAGTTGACACTCAGGCTTGCTCAGATGTGTGCACTCGCTGTTGTGTGACATACCCTAAAATACTGCATTGCTACAAAAAAACCTATTATTTTTAAAAAAATTAAAACATAGGAAAGAGAAAAAAGTCTCTTTTTTTTTTTTCTCACCAAAAATGTAGTTTTATTGCTTAACTTTCTGGGGTAGAAAATGGAAAACAGACAAATCAAAAAAATTACTGTGGTATTTCTACTCAATATTTTAGAAGAAAATGCTAAATCAACATCTCAAAAATATTCCTTTTTTTTCCACTACTTTGTGGAGTTTCCAAATCTTCTCCGTGGTGGAACAGCAGCTGTTCTGCTCTGGCAACTGCTCCCCAGTTACAACAAGGAGATAGCAGGGTTTTCCTATAGTGTATGTGGTCCTAATCAGTCACCCATTCCTTTAAGACCCCTCAGCATAGCAGCATGTGTTCTCAGTCACCCAGACCTACTCCATACTACATCCAAGACCTGTCCTTGGGCTGATGAAACTGTTCAGCCCACTCACATTTGTCTGCACACAAACCCAAAGGCCAACTTTGAAAACTTTTTTTTTTGCTGCACTGAAAACAACAAAGAATTTAACAGGATTTAAATTAAGTAAATGCACATATTAATGTATTAAGGTCTGCATTTAACAAGAAAAGATGTTCATAAACAAGCTGAACTTCTTACGGGGATTTCAACTTTGCATTTTTTTTTTCTTTTTAACTACAAAATAAAATTATAACTTTTTAAAAGAAAAATCGATACTCTACATATTTTAAAAGGAAAAAAAATGTAGAATCAGTGAGAAGTTTTCAAGTCACTCTCCAGGTCACAATAATTAAAAATGCAAAAGTACCGAGTTGAGGACTTTCTGGTAGCAGTGTCGAATTCCCATGCAGTAGTATCTTTCATTATTACTAAAGCAGCTAGATGTTACAAGTGCACTGTGACTAAGTTAATGTGAGGTTTAGATGCTTAATTATATTTCCTTTTTTTGTGTCATCTAGCATACCAACCCACTTTATATTCCCATAAGATAAATGGCGTATGTTCTTCTCTTAGCAAATGTTACACTAGTCAGAATTTACAGTCTTAGAATTGTACCACCAGGTAGAATAACAAAAATAATATTCACTACTCTGAAAAATAGCGCTCAAAATAAGAACACCTGCACTTTTTAGTTTTAGTTTTCTCATTTTTAATAATATTTTGAAAATAATAGCTGTCCATTTTTCAGGCTATTTGCACAGCTCCTGCCTGCAAAATTGTCAATTGTTTCAAGAAGGACAGATTATAGCCTGTCAAAAAGCCTGAAATTGAGACAGTGACAGCCTGAAAGCCATTCCAGAATATGAAAACATATTGCTATGCCTATACATTTTTCTTTGGTAGCTGGTTACTGGAAACTTAGCTGCAGCGCGGGTATGGAAATGCTATAGAGGTTGAATTAGAAGTTATTTAGATGAAGCATTAATTTCACAGGACTGGATGCCTGACTGAGGAAGAAGGCTCTTGTTTTATCCTTAGGACAGTGTTGGTTTCATATACAGACAGCTGAGTTTTGTAATCACATGTATCATTTCATTCCATTCCTCTCCTTTCCTTTTGTCACCTGCAGGTAGCAATCATGCCTCTTTGATAGTTAAAGTAAATGGCTAAAAAGGTTGAATGGATTTCTGTAAGCCAACTGCATTACTGAAACCAGCTGGGCCCTTACAAAACATAAAATCAGATCAATGCTCAAAATGGCAATAATGTGCACAAAGGACACAACTTAGTAAGGAATTAACTGTATATATTACTTGACCCAGAAACTCCTCCAAAGTGACCCAATGAGCATGAAAGCACTTAAGAAATAAGTGCTTAAGATATTTTCCAAGGATACTTCCAGGAGATTGCAGCTTAAATTCAAACACTTTTTGCTCTTGCTCTGCACCCTACCTCAGTCTCACCATCTCAACACCCAGGGCCTAATTTAACACAAACACATGCCTCGCATAGCCTTTACACTTGTGCAGCAAGTTAGCTCTCACCCTGAGTTGAGAGACCTTTGTGTCTATCTTGTTGTTCAGATGTGAGTGACTACAGAAGATAGAAAGCAGTGACTTAATGGACCCTGAATATCAAAAAATACCACTGCTGTTCCACAATTCCCAAATCTGCAGTCTATCCCAGTGTGACTATATCGCTTTTTTCTTCTCCCTCTACAAGCTCCTGTTTATAGCACAATCACCTGCTCCATTTGAGTGCAGTACAAGTCCTTGGCTTAGTGTCATGAAAATACTGTCCTTTCATGATGAGATATTCTTTTATATACCTTTACATGCTATCTCCTTTATCTGTCTGACCTCGGACAATCAGTCACAGTGCCAGAATTTCAAACAAGTTAACAGGGTGGCCTCTAAAATTTTATGACTGCTCACTTCATTTGCAGCAGTTTCCAATAGGTACAGGCCATCCTTCCCAAAGCTAACAGGTGGCACTGGTTTCTTCTGTTTTTCTGATCACAAGGCAAGAGATGAACCTGTTACAGCAGGTTAAAGGGTGGAGAGGATTGGATTTTTTTTTTAGATAGGTTTATAGAGGAGATTGATCAAGTTAATTTAAACAGCTGGCAAAAAGCCCACTGCAGCTTTAGTCATGATGAATTCTCAGATTATTATAGGACCAGATGGGCTTCGTCCTGTAAGTAATTGTGTATTCTCTGGAGTGGACAGGGGGCCATTGAACCATCTGTTTTCTTGTTGCTCCAAAGAGTGTCTTATTGCTGTCTGTCTGCTGTTTCACTACTTGATTCCCCCAGGCCTACTTTACATCAACTTGCTCAGACACAAGATGCCCTCTTGTTTCAACTAAGAAAGAGAATTGTATTTGCCAACCCAGCCTGCCATGCTATGCCTCTAGTTTTCCTGTCTTCACAGTCTGCTGCTTTTCTTTACTTGTTTTAGCCCCTGAAAATGTATTGGAATGGACAATAGGTTTACAGGTCTTTTAGCATTCTGGTGGTACCACTCAATGCTGCCAGGAGTTAAATTTGTAAATAATAATGCCTTGCTGTTGCATGGCATTTTGCAACAGAAGAATACAAAGCTTTTCATACAGAGATCAGCATCACTAGCCCTATCCTACAAATGGTGAAATTCAGGTACACAAGAACACTGTCAAGAATCACAGCCTAAACCCAGGAAATTCAGAGATACTCAGGATAGGGTCAAAAGAGACAGAAGGAAAAAGGTACGTAGGAATCTATATAGTCATTCGGTACAAGCCTATACATGAATGCAAGAAATACAGGAAATAAACAGGACCTAAAATTTCTTACACGTGGCCAAAACCAGGATTTAGTTGCTGTACAAGAGATTCAGTGGGATAATTCATACGCCTGAACTGTAATTACTTTTTATTAATATAAAAAGATACACAGCTTGGCCAGGAACAACAGACTGCAATACAAGGGATAAGGATGTTAACCATGTACTATACGTGGGATGAGACCTGCTGAACTCTCTGGGTTATGTTTAAAGGCCCAATGTCTTTGTAAGAGTTGAAGTCTATCACTGAAGTCTTTTAACACTGAATCAGTACCAAGTCATCTAATGGCATTTCTTTCAGTGTCCTGTGAACATTATACTTCACAGGATCCCCTCATATCCTTTATGGATTTCCATAAATACATATAAGTAATTGCAAGCAGGATCTATTCCAGGAGAATAACTGTAACTATAACTTTGGTAGATACAAGGTCGTGTATAAAGAATTCTTCAGAAGCATAGGACCATTTGCAAAGGATCAAATAACAAATCAGCCACTCTATTCACCAGCAAGGCACTCAAATTGGGTGAAAACTTTAGTCAGTATGGTCCAGTGGAATTTGCTTTATCTTTAACATATACTGTTATCCCTGAACAGGTGTACAAAACTTTTCTGGAGCTAATTGTTCTTCCTTGTGGAAGAACAATTTTGGACCTTCTCAGCTAATCAAAGATGAAGAGCTTTTTCATTAAAGAAAAGCTTTGAGCTTCATTTATGAGCTTCATTGCTCTCATCATGGTTGAGATACATCAGTGCAGATCTCTATATTATTATGAATAAGCTACATATTCCTGAAAGACTCACAAATGCAGAGTCAATTTTTCTTTATTAAAATCTGTGAAATTAACTAATTTAAATTCCATATGGGCCAGTGATTCAGATAACATGAATAGAGTTTTTTTAATATTAAAACACCTTTGTTGAACATCAGCTCAATTAATAACAAGATCTATATTAAAAGTCTTTTTCTAAAGGATACGGGTTTTGAATTTTCATGTCTTTTTGAAACTAACTTGAGATTTGTGAGTAGTTTTCTCATTTTTATCATTAAATCCTTTAATAGAAAACTTAAGGAAATATAGTGCTATTTCTCAACCTTTTTTTATGTCTTGGTGTCATTAGATCATTATGTATATGAATATTCTTGCTCATGTTAGCCTACAATCTATTCATTTTCCTCAGAGAAAATAAAATCAAGTGGCCAGTTGGCTCATACGACTCACCACAATGCCCCCAGAACAGCAGAGGAGCATCCATGACAGCAGATGAGGATCTAAGCTGAGTGTCAGAGTTGTGCATAAGTCCTAGGCCATAATTGACATGAGCCTTCTGTTCACTATGATTTCATCCATAATCATTTGGCATTTAATTTACAATTCTGTTCATTACCCTGTGTCAATGTATGGGGAGCAGGGGTCATTAGTACATATCTCAAAGGTTCAAATTCTAAATTAAATCTCAGCATCTTTCAGGGAAGTGGCTTTTAATTTTGTGACTGCAAAATCTTCTAATTCCTTTTTCCAAAGTACCCTTCAGAGGCTTTTCTCACTCACTAACAGTAATCAACTTGCCAGAACTTAGAAACTTCACTGGTACCTTACGAAATTCTAAATTGCTGTAAGGTCATCTTTTCATTTTGCTAACCTTATGAAAAGTTGCATCTCTTCTCTTTCCTCATTTATCAGGTACATTTATATTGCTGGTGGTCTACACTTTATTCAGGTATAGCGTTCTTCATTTGTTGAAATATTACTGAATAATGTGATAAACTGAAAGCATGAGGAAAAGAGTTAAATACAAAAAAACCCAAAATTCACAGTTTTATCTTGGTAGTACAACTCAGAAATAGTCTCTATTTTTTCCAGCTGCACTAGACATATGTTACTGTAAATACACTGCAGAAAATTATTCAAACCATCTTTTGCTTAAAATTGTACTTTTAAAGGTGTATTAGAATTGCTAGGTTTTTCATGGTATCAATCTGCTGCTGTTCACCTCTCTCTACAGCTATTCTTAGGACAGCAGAATTCACCTCAGGATTGATACCTTCATGGATATATACAACAGACAGTAGATTGCCATGGACTCAAAAACTGATTTTACCCAAGCATGGAAAATTATAGTCCAAGTCCCATTGGGAATTGGATTTCTTGATGCATGGCAAAACCCCAACAAATTCTTCAAAAATGTGATTGCTATGAGAGGCGAGAAGAAAGAAGTCTTCAGCTAGCAGGTGACAGTCAAGCGAATCTTAATAAACTAGTGGATAACCATTCCTTTCTGGTAGGTGAGCCAAGGCAATTGGAAAGGAAGACCTAACAGCACAGGTCTCAGCCACCTGGTGCACCCCTTAATATTGACCAGAACATACCAGAACAGGAACGAACATGCACCCTCAATGGATAGCAGTCATCCAGCCACTGACCAGTAAGACACAAGGCCTGAGATGACTCAAATTCCCCAAGACTGTGGTGACAGGTCTGGAAGCAAAGGTAAGGTCTGGGTGTCCTTAATTGCGGACTAAGCAGGTTGTGGTAGCAACAGTATGGCCCACAAGGAGGCCACCAGAACTAGTATTAACATAGACAGTTTTACCTCATGTAATATTCTCAGGAAAAGGAGATCCATGGGAAAATTGCACATGCATTTCTCAACCATAGTACAAGGACGTCTCCCAAGAAAGGACACGAAAACAGACCTAGTCTAGAAGCAGTGGCACATCTTTTTTACATCTAAGGCAAAGAGGTTGACCTCAGAACACACTGACGTAGCAGGTGGCATTGCTTCATGTTATCTGCTGTAGCCACATCAGTCTGAAGACAGCACCAGATTCAAACCAACAGCATCCCAACAAATGGGAGAGGTGTTACACCATCTTGTTTCTGGAGGTTGGACACTGTGGTACTGGTGTCTGGCAGTAATGCTTCATATATTGTTTCAGTCTCATGCTGTAAGGTGTTGAATGCAGGTGAATCTAAGCAGGGGAACAGAATTATGTTTACAACAAATCCTATCACCTATCCCTATAGTTTAAGGTGTGTATATAAGGAGGTGACTGAAACATTGAGGGGTCCCTCCATCATTGCAGATACAGGCTGTGATCTCCTGGGGAAACTGGTACTCTATTGCTTGCATCTACAGCATAGCATATGCTATGATTGACAAGAAAGCAAAATATTCAGCGTTTTTAGCATATCCATCTACACAACATGAATGCACATATAGACTCTTTTCTTAAAAAGGTGACTAAACCTCTACTAAGGTCTTGCAGAGGTATCACAGAATCTGTTTCTAGCTGTCAAGCTACGAACAGGAAAAAAATATTTACGTTCTGAAAACTGAACACAGTTTTCACTGTATTTCCCATCCATGAAGAGCAACCGCAGATTTTTTTTGTCTGGATTACTATTATTTATGGGAAATAAAAATAACATACGTGTTTCTGTGTATGCATACATTGACGTAGAAAAGAAAAAGGGAAGAAAAGAAAGCATGCTGACAATAATTGTGATGAATTGCATAGAGAAGGCATTAAAAAATGGTAGATCCTGAAATAACAGTGGATGTGCATAGTTAATAAATTTACTAAATGCTTTCCAAGTGTGAGAACTGGTCTGACACCCATCAGCTTTCATTTCCTATCCACATGATGCCAGATAACAACACATTTTGTTTTCCTCTCATCACAACTTATAATGCCCATTAATTTGTTGTCCACTGTAATTGATACTGACATCAGTAGACATCTTAGCAGTCTTAAGATACTGAACTGCTAGTCAGTCTAGAGAGAGCTTTTAATAACCTGCTTGTCACACTCAACTCACACAGAACTTTCTTTGTTAATAACTATTTGATGCCACCGAACATAGTGCCAATATGTATCACTTCATCAGTTAAACAACCATTCAAAAATTAAGTTCTAGGGAAACAGAAACTTCTCAAAAATCAATGGTAAAAAGGCTAACCAGGATTTTAAAACTAACTTGAATGGCTCGAGGGCTACATAATATAATACACAGACATTCAAAACATAAATAAGCAAGAATACTGTGGTTCAGAAAAGGGTTGTTTACTTCAAAATCTTCTGTTTCATACAATAATACAACACATACTGGAGAATAGGGAACAAGAATATTTTGGGGTCATTTTAATTTTCTGATGAAAATAACTTCTCTGAATATACCAGTCAGTTAATAGGATACTGTGACTGAATTCTGGTTTTGTGCATGTTTGATTGTTTCTGTTCTGGGCTTTTGATTTAATTAAAACTAGTGGCAGATGGAATATCTTCTCTGAATCTCTCTGCCAATTTTTTGTAGTTCTGTAATAACATTTTCCTAATTTAAAAAATGTTTTCCCCTTTCTGGTTTCAAAACATCCACGTGAACAACACAGAGAATTCACTATAGAGAAGAAACAAAAAATCCAAGATAAACTAAAGGCTGGCAAAGAAAGAAATAAGCACACTTAAATACGCAAAAGAAAAACTTCCCCCAATTGCTCTTACTCAGTACTTTTAGGAGTTACTTGTAGTAAAAATAATTAGCAGTGCTAGTTAAAAGCATGATTTTTAAGTCTCTGTAAGAAAAAAACCCAATTACTTAGGATCTCTTTTAGAGCTAGAGTCCTGTATTACTGTTTACTGAGTATCTTATTAGTAATAAGGGTTCAATAACTCAGAGAACAAGCTACTGAGGATATTGGTATATTTTCCATTTCTTGGTGTTGCCAAATGAAAGCTTGTTGCTGGAAAACACTCTCTAAGCAGTTACAGCTAGGGTTCAACACACAATTAACTACATAAAATCCCATGGCCTGTATTATGCAGAGTCCAGTTACGCTACTTAGTTGTCTCTTCTTGCCTTAAACGTACCTTCATGAAGCATTCCTGTCACCTCCATCACCTCCCTGCACACCTGAATTTTGAAAGTGACCTACCTAAAAGGCAATAAACTAAGTCAGAATTGGGTGTTATTCACAAAACGGGCACACACAGGTTTAAAAGGATGGCAGCCACCAGAGCTCTCCTTGCATGTGCAGCTGCTTTGGAAAACATCTGAAGCAGACTTTCTTCTGGAGCTTTCAAGGCATCTACCTCCTAAATATGAATACTGCAAAGTCAAGAAACATTTAATGAACAGTTGCAGCACTAAACGTAATTCGTCATCTTTTTAACCGATGAAAAGGTTTTTATCTGCATATTACTCATAGAATTCACATCTATTGTAGTCTGCCACATCACCTCTAGCTGTCTTGATTTACATTAGTTTTCTTTACTTTCCAACATATATTCCAGTCCTCGTGCATTCAAAATTTTGAAGAGATCAGAATTTCCACTAATATCTTGTAGTTCATAAACTGAAACAGTTTGACAATAAAACATAAGTGCTAAAAAGCTCTGAATTTGAAAAGTGCCTCAGAAATACTATTTGCCTGAAACAATCATCTCTCCCAACTTTTGGTTTTCAAAAGGCTAGATAGCTATGGCAAAATCTGCCACTCTCACTGCACAGTCAGTGGAGAGAATAAGGTATCTCCAGAGGACAATCAGCGTGCCAAGACTTCAGCTTCCCCTCGTTGGTGATGACGAATCTCTCAGCTGTCTCGTGTGCAACCTATGGCCACTGCTCTGACTTGCACATATTGTAACTTCCAGGCACCTTGGCTGGGGCAGACAAACCTGCTACAAATATGTGATTCATTAGAAGAAAACTGTATAATTTGGAAAGACTGATAGCTAAAAGGTTGCTGGGTTACTTAGCAAGTAACAAGGCTTTGTTCTGCAGGGCTTGATTTCACCAGTGAATCGTCACTGTACTTCATCTTATCCTCAACACACTTTCCTTGTGACAAAGTCATAACCCGACCTGATGCATTAACAGAGAGATTTCCAATTAGAGATTTCATCTCTCATTCTCAGCTTCCAAGATGTCTTGCTGCTGTTGCTGCTACTGTTGTTATTAATCCAATTAACAGAGCTCATTTCAGAACCTTTATTCCCAGATCTGTCACTTACTTGCTGCAGAGCCTTGGATAAAGCCATAACTACACAGTGATTCAGCTTTACCAGCCTTAACCCAGGGATTAGAATAATAATCCCACTTTGAAGAGCACGGGATACATAGATGAAAAGTGTTTTTATAGGAGCTAATTGTTATGTTGTCACTAGTGAAATTAATACTATTCTCTCCAGAATACAAGTGAAACATCCATCAGGTTCCTTGTTCTTGTTAATCTTTTAACAAAAATGTAATTTACTAAAGGAATATTTCAAGAGATATGTAGGAAGAAGAAACAATTAGACTATGTCTAAGAAAAATGAGTAATCTATTACCCTGTGTACAATATGGACTAGACAGTATGCTGACTTCAGCTCTAGCAAAACCCATGATGAATTCCAATCTTACAAGACAAATTGCAATAAACCATACAAACCCCATTTCCTTTGTTCCTCTCTTCCTTCAATAATCTTTAACAGTTTTCAGCTGCTATTTTATGGCCTCCATCTCTATACTTTTTGAATCTTCTTTAAGTATCAATTAAGTTCATCTTTAAACCATAGATAACAAAATGCTATTGCTGTTTTGCAGGTGACAAACTATGATCGTGTTATTTAGACCAATCTGTGATTTTCTCGAACAATACTGAACAGTGTCAGCTGCCTTTCTCTGTCCCCCTAGCTCCATACTGGGCTTGTCTTTCAAGTGTGGTACAATGATGTCACCAAAGTTTCCTGGTATTTTTCCTGGAATTGCTCACAGCAACTTGCCCACCACTTGAAAAAGATGCCCCAGCTGGACTTGGGCTGCGCTGCTTTGGGCAGGTGGGTGGGGGGTACTAACCTCATTTTCCTCCTATGAATTTTAGGCTATATATTCAAATTATTCCATGTTTCTCTCAAGATTATAAAGTTTTTCCTCATTCTTCACTTGGAAAGCAAGTGTGGCTATACCACCCCTGTATAGTTCGAAGTCTGTCTGAAAGATTGCCTCAATTCCAAAATCCTGACATGTCATCTCTTTAAGCACTTAGGAGTAAGATTGCCTACACAGAGGTGAGAGGTAGTTACTGTGCTGGGCAGAAGCAGTCCCCACAGAAATCCTATTGCTCCCCCAAAGGTGTCATGGGAATGTCTTTTTCTCTGTGTCCCTACACAGCAGCCCTAAGCCCTTCCTGTCTCTTGAAATCAGTAATGCTGCAATTTGACTTCTTTTCGCGGGGTGACAAACATAAACATTACACAATGACTGTGACACAGCTTTTACACAAGCAGAATGCCTCAACCACCATGATGATTTGGGGAATTTTCAGCAAACCAGCATTTTTTCCCAGAAAAAAAAATTGCTGGTTTAAGTTTGAAAATATCAACCAGGCCGACAAATTCCAACTAATAATTTGATTAACTATCTTAAGTAGTCTATCATCTTGACATTAGAAAGAAAGTTTCTCAGTGATTTGGAGCGATGTCACATATCCCTGTCTCTGCAGCAAAACTGCACAGAGTCCAGCTTGAAAGGATTATCAAAAAATCAATACCTTAAGTGTGGGACATTTTTTTCTTGGAGATCAAAGATATTTTAAAATGCTTCCCAGTTTGTCATAATAGATGAATTACACATTGTGCTTGCCTTCTCTGCTAATCTGTACCTTTTAAAATATTTATCTGATCAATATTCATCAAGACATATCTCTCTTAAGTTGCTTACCACTGCTGAAACACAAATCATTGAAATAACTCTTAGAAAAACTGTGTACATCCACAGGAGTAGAAATTACATAGATAATAATAAACAAGCTGCCAAGTCATTGAATTTGGAAGCATTTGTTGGTGTTAGGTACTTTTAACTTTACATCGACATTAGATATAACTGATTTTCTGTTTACCTGTCTACTATATATCTCTTTGAGGTGACTGTAACTGTATTTTATTGATCTTTACCACCGGTAATCACTGGTGCAATTCCATAGCTGTGGGCTGGTCTGAAGGCTGTGGAGGATGTTTTCTCACGTAGAGTAATCTGCCCATGACATGGTCTTCCCACTGAACTGAAAACCTTGCGTCCTGATTAATCATCATTCTCACTGCTGAAGAACATAAGCCATGGTCTGATAATTGGGTTCTAAATTAGACAACCCAACCCTGCAAAGCACTTCTGCCATTACTCATGTAAGCAGGCTTAGTCAAATGGATAAGGATTTGCAGGATTGGTCTTTTGTCTCTGACCTGGGACAAGACACTCTGAGGGAGGACTGTGGGAAGACTGACAAGAAATAAGACGTTCCACTTCCATTTTCAACTTTGGCATGATCTGACTGCTGGGAGCTGGATCTCGAACCCCTGCCCTGAGGTGGGTGGGGGACCCTGGGAACCTCAGAGGGAAGCCATGGGAGCCCACCCCAGCTTAGCGGCATCTAAGTAACCCAAAGAAGACAACGAGGTGTGCCCCAAGCCTCTCTGTCTTACACACCTACTTCCAACTTGCAGCTCACAACCTGCCCTGTCTCCACATCAGGTGCCTAATTGTGTAATGAAGAGAGATGGAAATCTAATGTATGCAGCAGCAGAGGTGGAAAACTAAAGAAGGGAACCCATCAATTCATGTTTCATATTTCAAGTAGTAAAAAGCATTAGACAGGGCTTATAGGGAATGCTGATTCCAGATTTCAGCCAGAAAGAAAATGCAAATCAATAGTGACATACAGCAGAATAAACTAATTTAATCGGTATGGAACTCGCAAAATGCAGTTCTTCTTCAAGGCTTCTGACATGCCTGATTGCCCCATCTTTAATGCTTTGGCTCAATTATTTAATAAAAAAGGATGTTATTCATTAACAGAGGGGCACAGTTGACTCAAGTCTGCCATTCATTATGATTTTTATCATACTGCTCTATTATGGCTAGCACATGATTTCTCTTGCAGAATTATTGCAGAGATAAGTTTTAATAGTGTTGGCAGTGGGACGATATTGAGGCAAATTAACTAACTCTGTAAAAATTAAGGTTAGTTTTGACAGATTCCTATTCAAAACATTAATCAAATCCCTTAGACAACTAATTACTGCAATATTACTCTGAAATATTTTATTGATACTTCTTTGTCATGTACCCGTTACCATTGCCTGTTGCCTTATTTTCCTTCCTTGTCTTATACTTCTAGAATTACATATACTGTCTTTTCTTCCAATTGCTGTGTTTATTTCATTCTCAGTTTATTTCCACATCATAGCTCAGTCAATTAAATGTTGTATCTGGCTTTGCAAGATTGTTACCCACCCCCATGTTTTCAAACCCCTCAGGAAAAAGAAATTGCATGTTTTTTGACTCTTAGCTCTGACTTTGTTCATTGTAGTAGTGAAATCTGTTTCAAAAACCAGATCTTTGTTTTAGCATTCCGTAATGCAAATTGTTTATCCTTTCCATTCACTGTTAAATGCATCATATGTCACAGTCTCCTTCAGAGCTAAAATTTGCTCTGAAATTAAGTTATGTGGTACCTGGAATATCTCTCCAGCGTACACTAATTCTCTGTGGTAGTTCAGAGCTTACATTTACACCTTGCACCCAAACCAGCTCTAAACAAACCTGGACAAGTACCAGAAGCAGTGTCATGGCGCTACCAGTCATGTATTGTGCTTTGGATACCTGCATTATCTCTAGGTGTGTTTCCATGTTCCTCTCCAGTGACTTCAGTAGAGTCTGTTTAACCCTCTCCATGAGGGCAATCGGCAGAAGCAAGGGACAACTATCAAGAGGAAGGCTGGATGGAGGAATCTCTGCAGTGATAACCACCCACCATCTCAGCTCTTGTTGGTATCAGTAATGGCAGCCTTCAGACTACTCAGACTGATACCAAGAAATTAAGCTGCTGTGAAATAGCATCTTGGAGGACCTTTTGTGTCACCCAGCTCACTCCTCATTGCACTGAGCATTTATTGTATAGACTGTAAGGCCTCAGCTTGGTGGGTTGTGCTGAAGAGATCAGAGCCTAATGCATAACTAAAACCCCATTCACTGGCTTAGACTCCAAATGACCTAAGAAAGGACATTGCCCTCATTCCCAGCCAAAAGCAGGTTGCACTCAAAAGTTAGCAGCATTAAAAGAGGTAACTCACCCGCTGCGAGAGCATGGAGAGACTTGGTTTGTCACAGGGGGCTCTCAACACTGGCGGTACAAGGACTGCTCTATAGCAAGACAACTGAAGACATGCAAGACATGTCTACTCTCCGTTTCTCAGATTTTTCTAATGGGAAGAGATTATTTTTTTCCCCTGTTTTAATGATAACAGTGAGGCTCTATCAAATAATGACCACTGGGAGCAAAAGAATAAAATATGAGAGAAACAATGTCTGAAACTGTTTAGTAAACCAAACAGTTCAGAAGCCACCATGACATATAATTCCTGGTTAGAACCTGACCCCACTATCTTGAAGGTAGCAAACACATCCAGCAGCACACTGTCATTTCACAGTCACTCTGACAGAAGGGAACTTGCAAAAGAAGATGCCTAGTGAATCACCTATAGGCAGCAACACCCTGATGTCTTATGTCTTTGTGAGTTCTTCACCTTTCTTATTTGTTTCATACACATGGTTTGCGATGTATGTGCTTTTCACAGTCAATATTCAAAGCAGTGCCATTTCTCCTGCACTAATTATTTGCTCCGTATACATCTTTAAAAACATCATTAAAAACATCATTGCATGTTAAATTTTCATCGGCTAAGTTGTTTCAAAGCAGTACCTCAAGAGGTTAAGACAAAGTGTAGCACAAGCCCAAAAGTTGCATATTAAACGATCCTTTGTTTCCACAGAAAAAGATTTCAGGAACAAGCACCCTTTGAAAGAACATAATGTATATAAAAGAAAAGCAGACTATTTGATGGTTAAAGAACTACAGCAGATTCCTATTTTTGCAGCTTAATTAATAACAGGCTCTGGGTTTTCTCAAGAAATACGAGGAATAGCAGTCATACTCTGTGGAAGTCACCTGTGTAATTATTTCTGGCATCTATTACATTTTCCATTATAACTTTCATATTCTCTCAAACCATTTTTCTATGCTAAGGGCATCTTTCCTTTTCTAACTGGCTGCAATTTCACAGCAGGACACATTTAGCAGATGAGAAACTAATTTTATATTCTCTAAATTGTCATATTTATTGGGAGCACCATGAAGTGACCACTAGGATACCTGGAACCTCATTCTCAATTACAACATGTCCTACATTGATTTAAAAATTGATTCCAGTAAAGCTGGCAGCTAAATGACAACTCCAATTAACGGATATGTTTCAAATTATATAAGATACGTGAAGAAAATAGGTCCAAATTTGAGGCAGACATTGGAGGACACTAATCATTTCATTATGAACAGAAATTATTATAATAAAATACATCACAGGTTTCGGGATCAAAGCTACAGAGTAAATGATAGTGCAAATTAGTTCCCCAGTTCGCTGTCACTCACAGGAAGCAGAAGATTTTTAATAAATACTGAAGACATTGGAAGCCATAAGGCATCTACATTACTGTTTGAATGCATACTGTTTAGACTGTTTAATACTTTTACAAAATTATATTTTTGTTGATTCAGGGTCCTAGGTCCTTTACGTCTTGTAGGAAGTAGAGTTCTGTTTTTTCAGCAAAGATTCCCTACTCACTTTCCCATGCATTCATACTTGTAGGTCAGCTCTCCATGACCACCAAGGATATCCTGGTGAAATCAGGGCAATTCAGTGGGAGAACTTTCCATTATCACTAAAGGCCTAAAGACTTCCCATAATGAAAAGAGGTTGCCTTGCAACTATTCTGAAGTCTTATGTTCATCTAATTGCCACTGAAGATGAAGAGGTGATCCCTGAGGCAGAACCAATGGAAAACTGTCCCTATAAAATCAAAGGCCATGACAAAAAAAATTGCTTTTCACTTCCTTATGCCACTAACCATGTCCAAAGTTGGTGCATCTCTCCTTCCTTGTATAGCTTGTGCAGAGACAGAGGAAATGTAAACTTGAGTTATCAGGACAGCCGATCTGATGAAGGTTAATGTACATGTGTCCTGGTTGCGGCTGGGATAGAGTTAATTCTCTTCTTAGTAGCTGGTACAGTGCTGTGTTTTGGATTTAGTGTGAGAATAATGTTGATAACACGCTGATGTTTTAGTTGTTGCTAAGTAGCGCTTATCTTAAGCCAGGGACTTTTCAGTTTCCCATGCTCTGCCAGCAAGCAGGTGTGCAACAAGCTGGGAGGGAGCAGAGCCGGGGCAGCTGACCCAAACTAGCCAAAGGGGTGTTCCATACCATGGAACGTCATGCCCAGTATATAGACTGGGGGGGAGTTGGCCTGGAGGGGCAGATCACTGCTCAGGCATCAGTCAGCAGGTGGTGAGCAATTAGATTGTGCATCACTTGTCTTTTTGGGGGTTTTATGTCTTTTTTTTTGTTATATTTCTTTTCATTACAATTATTACTATCATTATATTATTATTATTCTTAGCTAGTAGTATATTTTATTTTACTTCAGTCATTAAACTGTTCTTATCTCAACCCACGCTTTTTACCTTTTTTTTTTCCTCCTCCGCATCCCACTGGGAGGGGGGAGGGGGAAGCAACTGTGTGGTGCTCAGTTGCTGGCTGGGGTTAAACCACAAGAACATGTTTTGGTTACCAGCCATGCTTCTAGGTCCTCACTCTAGACAGCAACAAATTTTGTGAGTGAGAGACTACAAAACAAAGCAAAAAAAAAAATTTGATCATTCTATTTTACCTTATTTTTAAAGTGAATGGATATCAATGTTTTTTAGTGGTTTTATAGATATACTATGTGAGTTTGTGTGTGTATTTATGGAAGCTATGATTTTAATAGCTTCTCAACAGTAAAAAACCAGCCAATAAGGGAAGAAGTCAATTGGTACTTCAGGCATAAAATGTTGTATTATTGTGTTAATATTGCTATTGTGTATAATTTACCAATACGTCTATTGAAAGGCTTTGTGTAATTGTAGGAAAGGAGAGAAGAATAAAATCAAGCACAATAATGACCGAGAGGAATGTAAGTTAAGGTGGAAATGGAAATACAGAATCATTACAAGCACTTCTGGAACTTCCTGAAGACAAACAAGGAGACTGCACTGCTTGCCGTAGAAGAGCACAGCAAATGCTTAGGTCCTTGAATAAATACATTCGAGAGACATCTGTGTCCTTTACCACCTAGGTCAACGCAGATGTGCAGCACTGACTACATTAATATTCTTAGACAGAAAGGAATCAGTCCTCTGCCTAAATTTTCCCAAGAGAAAACCACTACCAACCTTACAATTTGGAATGACTCTATTATATTAAGACTTGAGCATTAGAGATTATTGATTTAATTTTATTGTGACCTTGACTTAAATACTGTATTTTTCTGTCTTTAATTAGCTGGGTAAAATTGCAGGGTAGAGTGTAATAATGACTTGCTTAGATGTGTATTTGCTTGTTCATCTTCTCAGCAAATTCATATGAAGCAGATAATCTAACCTATCAAATTGTATCAGACAGCACCAAGGGCATAACTAGCCACAGGTAAGAAATTTGCAAGCCACATTGCTCTGTTTCCAGATCAAGACATGAGTCCCTTACATTCCCTGGATTACTCAAGAAATGGGTTGTGCTTATGGCATAATAACAAACTAGCAGAGGAGATTATACTTTTGAATTGAATTTAATTTTGCCATTTTCTGGGGGGGTTTCTGGGAGGGTGGGTGTATAACTATTATTCTTAGCATTCTCTCAGTGCAGTTTCTTGTTGAAGGCCAAGAAGCTTTAATTACTTGTGTAACGCTGTAGCTTTCACTGTGCTTATCTCTACCTACAGAAGGAATGTCACACACTCACGATGAGACAATTCCTGGCAGCTGCAATCACATGAAGCAGAACTAGAGAACATGCCAGCCAGGCCTGCCAAGAAAAACTCATGCAAATGGCTCCTCTAGAAATTTAGTGCCACAGGTAACTCCCCTCCCTCCAGCCTTCTGCGTCTGGCCCTCACTGTGCATGCTTCTTGCCTTCAAGTAAAGGCAACTGGCAGACTTTGGTGACTTTTCATGCAAGCCCTCACTGAGGTGGTACTGAGCTCTCACTGTTGATTGTGCAGAGCTATAGTTTAGTGCCACTGGTTAGCACTTAGTAAATGGGGAGGCAAGTCATAATGTACTGATGCAGCAATCTGTCATCGCAGGAGGTTTAGAGTAAAGCTGCTTGGAAATTGTAGTATAAAATGCCAATTCATTAAGCCAGGAGACCTCATTCAAAGCATCTCAGGCACAGCAAACCAGAAAACAAAAAGCCCCAAATCTTTATGTTTTCTGAGACAAGAAGCACTTCTCTGTCCCTCATTTGTCTGAAAGTAAGTGTCATTTATTATTTCCAAGGAAAGAGCATTTTCCAAATAAGAATGTGGAGGTGTCAGTTCTTCAATTATTGAACTTTTATCACACTGCAAAGCAAGAACGAAGTAAGAGGCAAGACAACAAATCAGACATCATGCACCTAAAGAAAAGGCCATTTCCAAAGCATCAGTAAAAATGTTGCACTGTATCTGCCAGAGAACACTTAGAAAAAATATAGGACTCATAAGAGAATTTTGTGGTGCTTTAGGAATTGCGAGCAGATTAAGCAGCAGAGCTTCTTTGGTTTATAGGTATACATCCCATTAAATAGAAGCACAACTACACACTAAAATTGAAATCCATAAATCCATACAATAAAATTTAATAGTCAGCAATACCAAATGTTGCCATTGTTCTCCAAGAAGTACCAAAAGAGATTAAAGGCGCAGCAGACACTTTTTTTTTGTAAGCTATTTTCTAAGAGGTCTTTCTGTTGGTTCTAGACCCACTTCAAAAGCATAACATATTGGTATGAATCATACTTCTAATATGACTCCTAACAGTGAGAGTTTGCTCACGTGCACATAAACCATTTAATTCTGTGGGTCAGCAACATGAATTCAGTTTCCACATACTTAGAGTAATCCCATCTTTGCCTGAACTAGTTCGTTAGTAAGAGGCCAAGCAGTGTGTTTTTTAATTTATCCAGTTTTCACTTGTCTTCAGGAAGCAACTAGTTGGCCTATGCATGCCTTTCACATGACAACAATGATTGCTTCATTATATCATTAAATGTCTCGGGGAAAACTGAGCTTTGAATTGCTCTTGAATCTACTAAATGGCAGAAGGAATTGAGCTGTGGGGCTGGGGGTACATGTACTCCTCTACTGACCACAAACAAATACTCAGGAAAGGTGGAACATCTGCTCCCCGTAACCCCACACCCTGCAAGATAGAAAATATATCCAAACATCTTACAACAAAGAGACAAAAAGAGGCACAAAAAGACCAAAGAGGCACTTGGAAAACAGGCAGCTTATTCATCCAAAGACATGGATTTAGGGAAAACAGGCATACAAGGTGCTTCATGCTAAAGATAAGGACAAAAATGCACACCTGATGGATTTCTGAAGGAATTAATAGGGAAGGTTCAGTTGTCAGGAATATAAGTATCAAGGACAAAGGGCAAAAGACTTCTTAGACAACAGAGACTGGAAGTTCTGAGGGAAATAAGGCTTATAAGAAGAGGACATAGGGGCTTGCAGAAGTACAAAGGAGTGAAACTATTTCTGATCTCACCACATCTACTCTCATGCAAGTGTTACAAACATGAAAGAGATTACAGTAAAGATTATTTCAGAATCTTAAAGAACATCTGGCTCTAGCTGGGAAGTTCACAAAGTCCTCCAATCACAGAGATAAGGTCAAAAAGAGAAAAATTATTCCAGTGGTATTTTTACTTATCTCTGAATAAATTACACGAGTGAAATTATTTGGTAAATTTTATTCATATTTTCAAATAATTTTAATAGAAATAATCCATATTTTCACTACACATTTACCCTTTGCTGCCATTTTTACCAGCTCCATCTATAAACTTGACAAAATTTTTGGGTACCTAGGACCTTGCCTTTTCTGCCTCCTGTACAGCAGGCTACCAGCAAAATTGGAAATAATGCATACTGTTAAAAACTCTATATACAGCAAGTAAAGGCAATCAGAATACAAAATATTTGCAAGACCTGTCACGGAGATGAAAATACACATTGCAACTTATTCACACTGTATTAGCAAGACAATATCAGGAACAGAATGATGCTATAGTGTTCCATTCTGCACAGATCTTACCACTTACACACTGTCAAATTTCTACTGGTTTTTTTTCCCTTTTTATTTTGGTAAGATTCGCCAAGCAAAGGTCTCAGACAGGCCCCCAATTCTACCAATTGAGAGAGCTCAAAGAACTTCAGTGCACGTGGTGAATGAAAGCTCCAAATCCATCAGTGCCAATGGAGATATTGAGTCATTTGACACTTCATGGTAGCTGGAGCTCGGAGACCAAAAATATTGTCATGATCTGTAAAACCAATGGAGGAAGAAATCACATTCTGTACTTACATAGCTCCATATGTGGCTGTAAAGGGCTCCACAAGGGGGGTTGTCTACAACCACTGCACATCCAAGGCAGGACTTGTGTTCTGAATTTAAAAATTGATCACACAATCAAAACTGATGAGACCCATGACCTCAATAAACTTGTAGTGCGTTGTTCAGCTATATCCAACCATAACAGTTAGAAGAGGGGGGCGGGGTGTTGTTGGGGTTTTTTTTTCTTTTTACACGTACTCAAGAAACACTCCAAACCCATCAGATATTCATGTGAATCAGCATGCTATGCTGCCATGAAAGATTTCCTGGCTCAGGGAAGGAAATCTCATAAGCATTCACTGAGCTGATATGACAGACTGTCTCATTAAAGATACAGCCACCTCACCAAGGACAATGAAAATGTGCATCCTCATGTTGACAGTGATGGAAAATAATGATAACCACTGCCATTTTTTTTCCTGTTACTGGATTTTGAGGGATGAGGAGGGGAAAAATATCTAGGTGCAAACATAGATAATTATGAAATCACTACCAAGTTTTTACTCACTTTGACAAGCATGCTAGGAAGCCAAAAGGCACATTTCCAAAAAACAATGTAGTTTTTACAATGGTACATAGTAAAGAGAAGGAAGCAATATTCCTCAAGTGTCCCAACAGACTTTATAAACCAAATTCCTTCTTAACCCACAGAAAAATATTTCATCCACCCTGTTCAGTAGTTACAGAGCTTGAGAGTATTATACCCAATTTTCCATTAAAATAATTTTTAGCAGTCAAGAGGGTAGTCAACTCTGGAGTGAATTGTCTTCAGAGGTAGGAGAAATCCCATCACCAAACATTTTTAAAAACAGGTTGAACAAATATCTGTCAGGAATAGTTTAGGTGTGTTTGATCCTGTCTTTGGGGAAGGGAGGAAGCAAGCGACTTCTTCATGTCCTTTTCAGCACTAGAGATCTGTAATAGGCATTAAAATACAATTATGCAGCACCCAGGTGCACAGTTTCTCCTATAACAGAGAACAGAAAAGAAACTCAGGTCATGTTTCACTGCTCAGAACTATCAGATTTTTTTTTTTTTTAAGGACAGTGTAAAAATATGCATCATCTCTGGCAATGACAGAGTATGCTTCCTTCCTCCCCTGCCACGTGTGACACAGTGAAGGAGTTTCCAAAACTGATCTCAGATCCCAAGACCTACCAACTATGAGAATGATCTGGGTTCATCAGTTCCTGAAGCACTTGTGAAAACACCTTTTTCTGTGCTAATTATTTCAGTGCCTCTGAAAGGGCTGCCCATCAGTTTAAGAAAGCTGAAGAAAAAAATATAACAACCTATCAAATCATGTCCAATGGCATTCTTGTACAGCAAGAACACCACACCACAGGAGCACATCAAGACCGAAATCATGCTGCTCTGACTCAGGTTAAAAAAAAAAAAAAACAACAAACCTATCTTTTTGACTGCACAAACATTGAATTTGTTTAATTCTAGCATAGGAAGAAAAATTTTTCGTAGTTCCCTGACCTACCAGTCTAACAAATGCCAGGGTACAGCAACTGGAGGTCAAAAACAGGCATCATATTGAATCTTATAAAATGTAGAAATAAAATACAGACTTCTTTTAGTAACGGTAATCCATTTTAGGAGCTACTTCCCCAGGGACATGCTGGATTTTCCATCACAAAGTCTTTGAATCAAGACTAGATGTCACTCTGAACTGTAAACAATAGCTCAGTTGGAATTAGTGGCACGATTCAAGAAAAATTGAGTTGCCACATTGATATACAAGAGGTCAGACTAGCCACTCATAATGGTCTGTCTGGTCTTTGCATTCATGAACTGGCAGTCACTGAGAGAGCTCTACAAATCTGACAAGGACTTCCATTTCCAATGCCTTAGCACCAGAACAAAGGAAGCAGAGGGTGATGAACAACATTGGTAAATGAGATATTCAGACAACAATAGCTTAAAGGGAAAATCTTTGCCTTGAAAAGAGTGATGGTAGTGCAGACTTCCTTCCTTCTAACCGCCTACTTCCAAGCGTTACCTTCTGAAATGGCATTATCATTCTTTAAAAATCCTAAGTGAGGTTTTGTTGCTATCCAGAGCACTTCTAATATTTTAGCTGAAATTAACACAGGTGCTAATGTGGAAGGATGAGGATTATCTGTGCTGGCTTCAAGGAAAACAAATGGCGAAGTATTCCTCACAAAAAAAGATAATGATACTCATAAATGAAAACTTTGGAAATTAATTGCTTGAAAACTAAAAGCCTGCCTTGACAATGTGTTATAAAATGTGATACTTCCCTTGTAGCTAGCAATTCTGATTATTTCTCTTTGAAACACTGTCAGACTGTGTCTAAAAGATTATATAACAGCCTACTACAAAAAGCAAAGTGAGGTATTTTGTAAATTATGGATGTCACTGCAAAATAAATAATTCCATATATTTCTTCATAGCTTAGTATTTTTTATCAAGTAAAACCCTTTGCTTTTTTTTAATGCAAGATCAAAGACTATGTACATGGTTCTAGCAGAGGCTGCAGCAGTCTGTGACGACCAATAACAATGTAGGGCCCAAATTAAAGTTACACCATTGATGTGAAATGTACTATTACTGCTAAATATGAGGGTTGAGTAAACCTGCAGACTTATGCTGAGTGCTACAAATACCAACTTTAGCTTCAAGTGTAGGTATTGGGAGTTGTAACTGGTTTGTGCAAATGATATGCAAATTATATATTAAGTGAAACAAAATTGTAATGAACATTGTTGCTTTTGACTTTTGGACACTGACAGTAAGGGGTACAGCTTTTTTTTTTTTTTTTAAGTTTTACTATTGCATTGTTTCGCTTTCTCATCACTATTCTTGGGCATGAAAAAGCACAATTTTGTGTTCTGCGTGGAAAAAACATTGTGGGGTTTTTACTTAATAATTGGGGGAGGATGTTGTCAGAATTGTAAGTAATGACTTTAGGCTTTCTATTCTATTCTATTCTTTACTTTTTTGGTAAAACTAATCTTCATTATACTATAACCACCTCTTTTAGACCCATCATCTAAGATGGTACCTGCTGAATCTAAATCGATCAGGCTTTTAACCTTGCCTTATAAATATAAAAATTGGTCAGAAAGCATCTACTCTCTGCATCTCAGTGACTTTAAAAAGTCATTCACACAGAAAATTGGCAATCTGACAGCTCAGGAAGACTGGTTTCAGTTCCCTAAAGGAAATAAATTGGTGTCTTGGTTACCCCTATTAGATAGTGAAAGATCCTCCCTGTGAAAAGGCTGAAAGAAGAAGAAAAATGTTGACATAGATCAGGGCATTCAGAGTTGATATGAATATCAACCGCTTCTAGGTGAAGCACATATGACCTGGATGGGAGGGTTAGCACAGCTGAAAGCAGAGTTATAAGGAATACAGATGCGGCACAGAATCTGCAAACCAGAACCATGCCACTGAAAGGGAAGAGTGGGAGAGACCTCTAAAATCAGCAATGTGTTCGTCAGAAACAAACGTCATCATGAAATGAAGAACAGTATGAGAATAAAAGGAGTTCCTGACTTCTGAAAATTAATTTCACTCTATTCAGGTCTGATTCAAAGTCTGTTTAAGTCAGACACTGTCTTACTGTTGATTTAAACAGGCTTTGGCTCCATGCCCTCTTTGAATGGTATCAACTATGTAAGCCTTAATTCTATGAAAATTATATCAGGGTATAATGATAAAATCACATTACTATCACTAGGAATACCACCTGATTTTTAAAAAAAAAAAAAATCTCTATAGCCAATCCCCCCCAATCCAATTATTTTAGCATTTATCAGGCCCTACTCCAGCAGAAATGGGATAAATTGCTGAAAAAAGTAAGCACAGAAAAGATGTAACTTGCTTGCCTCCTCTTCCCAGAGTAAAACCTTTGTCACGTGTAAAAGAAAGTCCTTTGGCCTGGGAACCTTTGACTGAGAACATCAGTTCCTGAGGCACAAAAGCACAAAGAAAGATAATAAGGAAGAGTGCAGGGAAAACCAACAGCAGACAGATAAAAGCCAAATAAAAAAACCCAATTCCTGAAGCAACAGAAAAGTCAGTTCCATTAGAAAACAAGGATAATGAAAAAGAGAAGATAATGTGGAGAGCTAGGGTTTAAAACAATGCCTGTGGTTTACATCACTACTCAGATATGAAATTTGAAACAAATGTGTTATTAGAGCAAAATGTCAACCCAGCAAACGAAGGCAGAATAATTGAGTCTTATAGACACAGACTTCCGGAAAAAGATGATTTGTAACATTTGTATATTCACTAGCCTGCACCATTAGTAACTCTATTATTGAGAACTTTTTCACAATTTGAACAAAATAGCAGTGCTTGTGAAATATGAATATTATATTGTAAAGGCTTATTTATTTAACATCCAAGTTCTGAAGTACTGCTTAATGTTTTACATAATTCTTCAAAGATGGGCTTTTGGGATAAGTCATCTTAAACTCATGGGCAGCAGAAAGCAGCTCATCACCTCTGTGTCTCATCTGAACCACTAGCCAGTGAGAAGTACCAGTACTAAACTACTTTTCTGTCTGTATCAAGAATGCTTATCCATTCAACAGTTTGAGATGCAATAAAAGGCTCAATGGAGGCAGATATTTTTTCCTGATACACACTGGATCACGAGACAGGGGAAGATTCCCTCTTCAGTGAGGTGTTAGTAGACGAGTCACATACAGAAGAGTACACCTCATCTACCACAGGAACATTTCAATCTACAAACAATGAGGAAACCCATAATTTCACAGGAGGATTGTCAAAACAATCCTTTGAATAAGCAGAAGGTGAATAAGCTCCAGAGGAGAGAAAATGAGCAAGAAATAAGCAACCATGCAGCTTGTAAGAAAAGCTGAGAGAGGAACTGACGAGGAAAGCTAATACACCATACGAAGAGCAGCAATCAGGCCATGCCCTTATTTGTGCAAATATCCCCAAAGCCAGATGTACTCATCATTGGCGTATATCTAAAAGACATCCCTATCCAACCAGGTGAGGATCACCTGTTAGACCAAATCCAGCAAAACCTACAGAACTCTACCTCCATCTTCCAAGGCTCAAGGTCTTTACTACCTTTGTGTCGTCCTTAGACAGGTCTTAAAGTTCTCCAGCCTCCTTCTGTCTTTTACTGGAAGAACCCAACCCAGGCGCAACAGTCCTCTTCTGTGAAGACAAGGAGGTCCAAGGCAGAGGCACATCTCAAAACATCATAGGACTGCAACCTATAGGAGAGGTAACCTCTGAAGCTGAAGGACTGGGGTACGCTCAGAGGTATCCAGCTACATATGTTCAAAGAATAACAGAGAGTATTGTCCCTAAATTCACATTGGAGAGTTGGTTTTGCAGGAATTAAGAGACTGAATTTCTTCAAGGAGCCTGCAATAACCAAGAAGGATTTCTGGCATGTAGTTCAGAGAGAAATTGAATCTTAGGATGAACTCCTGAGGCTTTGTGTAACCATAAGCAAATAATTCATGACTACCTTTGACATGAAATCTAAAGCAAAAATCAGATCCTGGAGTTTCTTAAGTTTTCTTTATATGAAAGTCAAATATAAGTTTTTATATAATGTTATTTTACTATTATATGCTATATAATATTATTACTTTATAATATTACATAATACCATTTCTTTTACTTGTAATCTATTGAAGTTTTTTAGAATACATTTCAGAAGCTCTGCAGAAGTAAGATTGGAAGTACAGGCTGGAAAAGGATATGATTGTTCAAGATGGAAAAGGTACCAGTGATGTGATAGGGCTATATTAAAAACAGGAATAGCAAATTTACTTACAGCTTTTAGAAACAAAAAAACCTAGCAGCCTAGTGATGCTCAGGAACTGAATGGGGAAAATCCAACTCAGGTAAGAAATGCCCAACTGGAGACCAAAGCTCACAGGGGTGCAAGGATCCATAAAGCAGAGTCACATCCTGCAGGGCTGTCTAAAACCACAATGTTATCAGAGACAGGTTATAGGGTAAATCAGAACAGTATCAAGAGGTACCCCCAGTGAACTAAAGCAGGTTCTCGCTTCATGGCATTGTTTATTAGAAACACAGCTTTATCAATACCTGTTCTTCCCACAGGCAACCCAGACATTTGCTAGGTGAAGGTCAATACATAAACCCACTCCCTCATTGTTAATTCTTGTTAAAGTGGAGCTTAAGGTATTGCAATATAAGAAAAATTACCGCATCATATTAAAACTGAAAAATAGAGAAAGGAAACAAAGGAATATTGAGACAAACGTCTCCTGTTGCTGAGTTTCAATTCAGGTGAATTCACAAGCTGACAAACAGAAATATCTACACAATTTTGTTTTAGAGTAGCACATCTGATGTTGATTATGAAAACATACCACAAAAAGAATTTATCAATAAGCAGCAGGAGATACTGAAGTCATAAATGACAATCTGTCCTTGGAGAAAGACAAAAGAAAATTAACTCTAAGGTTTTATCCAAGGACTATGCTGAGTACAGTATCTAACAAACCTTGAGGAAGCATAATACATGAAGGAACTGTTTCAGGTTCCTTTTCGTAATGAAAAACATTGTACAGTACCAAAAAGAATGGATAACTGGGGAGAGGGAAAGTCTGAGTCTCACTTTTATTTTCCTATAAATTACTCCTTGTATTTGATTTGACAAAAGGAAAACCAAGCACTTGCATTTAAGTACCACTAACATTAACAAACATTCAAAAGATCACAGTGAAAGACTTCCATCCCTAAAAATGAAAGATCTGAAAGCAAGCTTTCACTGAGAGCTTGAGGAAGAACCCAATAAACACAACAGAGAGAAGGACCAAAACAATTCTCAAAAATGATCTCCAGTAACAGAAAACAAATTATTTCAAAAGTGTTATGCCTCTCCCATCTCACCTCCATGTTGGTATCACTCGGTACAATGTCATGGAAACGTCAGAAGCACAGGAACAAGGGATCCATTCCTTTGTTGTTGTTTTTTTAAGCTGTTCATAGTCTCTGCCAAATCAGAGTCAGTCAAGGAAAAATTAACATTCTGCTGTACAGGTGGAGTTGTGCCAGGGGTGAAACACCTGCACAGCAAGAACAAATTCAAGAATTAAAATGCACCACTTTTCTGCTGCTAACCTTCCCCAACTCCACCACAAACATCTCTGTTCTTGAAATGTGTTAGCAGCTGTCTACCTGTGGGAGGAGCAGAAGAAAGCAGGGAGTGAAGAGAACGCATCTTGGGGAAGTGCAGAATACAGGGTGGTGAAGGTAAGAACAGAGGGAATAGGGTTTTTTCTTTGCTTTCTGTTGACAAAGTACTAAAAAGAAATCAGCTTTAAAATTGGGAGTGTCACTGAATTACTTCTGTTAGTGATCTCAGCAGCCGTAACTGACTAAATATGTTAAGTCTTGACAGAAATGGGACTCTCTCAAGAAAAGGATAAAAAAAAAAAAAAAGTAGAGCACTGCAGAAATCAGTGCCGAGAGCCCCTACTGAACGAAAGCTTCAGGATGATGTTAAAGAGGTATGGTATTGCAGAAGGTACCATCTGTTGTGTTTAGATCTGAGAAGTTGAAGGGCTAGTTAGAAGCAAAACACTGCTCTAGCAAGAAACTTTATTCCTCAGCCCTGAAAGCTAACGCCTTCTTGAGCTGAGCAGATCAGATTAGACCCATACCTCCACATCATATTCAGCCACATGTGTTTTGTGTGCTCAGAGAAAGAATGTGTGTGCTTAGGTGGAACCTGCCTTTAGACCAGGTTACTGTAGACTTCAAAAATAGCAGCTATTGATATATTATCTAACAGCTACTGGGAGCTGATTAATCACTCCATGTGCAATATAAAGCAAAACTTTTTTTGCATAAGCCATAAAACAAATATGCAGAAGCTTTGCACTGAATCAGGACTCCATGCTGTTCTTTCCCTCTCCTGCTCACATGTTTTGGTTGACTTACAGGAAAGCTGTGGATGGTGTCTGAGATCCATCCCAAGGATTACCACCCTTCATGCAGGAAGAAAAGGTTTCCAATCCGGCCTCATAAAAAGAAGAAAAACAACTGAGTTCGGATATGCTGTAGACAATTAATGGGCCAAAAACCCTGTGCCTCCATGCCACTGAATGCTGATCAACCTGACTTACCTAGAGTAAGAAGGATCTGTACTGGTAAAAAGGAACTGCATAATGCTACACCAAAGGGAGACAGAGGGAAAGTTTGTCATTCCCTGAATTCTCCCTCCTCCTCTTTCACTAACATCAAATACACTCATGTAAACAAAATCTATCTATAGAGTTCAACTATTAACTACTTCAATATCATCATCATTATATTTGGTCACTTAAAAAAAAAAAAAAACACAAACTTTTTGATTTTGAAAAATATCAAAATGTATAGTTCCCAAGTTGGGGAAAAGGTACTTCACGCAGCTTTGAAGATGTTAGAGACAATAAGATTTTCTCTTGAACTTTTCTTGAACTTAACCTTCTGTTTCTAACCTCCAGTCAAGATTTCTCCCCTTGTATGATAATTTTGCACATTTAAAATTCAGCTACTTGCCAAGCAAATAGCATCTGTTTAAACAAAAGGAAGAGATTAGTGGCGTCTACTGTCTGTGATAGGGAAACAGCCAAGCTTTGATAAAACTACGTTTCAAGTTTGCCTTCACTGTTTTCAAAAACTGCAGCTGTTCCCTCCAACTTTCTTAAGCCTTAAGCTTTCTCACATGACCTTGAAGTCTTACAAAGCTGCAAAATTGTTCCAGACGCTTGCAAACTTTCTAAAGCAATGCATTTCAAAGTGTTCCCTCTGACTTCCTTTTTATGGGCAGGCTCATTTAATGTATGTTAGTTAAGTTGAGGGGCGCTCATCTGAGACATAACTCTTTCTTCTACAGGTAATAGCATATAGCTGCATGAAAAAACTAGAATTTATAGGGGTTAACTAGTTAACCCATCCAGAAATTCTTATCATAAGGGTGAAATAAAAAAGAGAAATCCATTACCAACTCCTTAATGCAACAAAACTTCATCTCTTTAATATCCAGAATTTTTTCCCACAATAAAAAAGTCAAATCTAAAATGTTCCCTAGAAAAAAAAAGATTCACTTGTTTTTTTAATCTCTTCTTGTAAGATTCCTTTATAATAATACTACAAATCAGACAAAAGAGTAGAGCACTGTCAATTACCTGAATCTAAAACTGATGATACTTTTCCCTCTTTTTCTTTTTAATGGGTTCAAACAGTTCTTTATCCTCTTAGCCTGAATGAAGAGTGATTAAGAAAAAATCCTTCCAGGGTGAGGTAGCAAAAGTAGCTGGTTTTGTCCAGGTCAAATCAGCCCTAAGAACAAAAATCTGAGTTCTAATACTCAAAAAGACCCTGAGGATATTATAATACTGTGAGATGACTTTTTCTTATCTGAAGATGCGAGGAAGTCCTGAATTTTCCTTCCCTTATTCTTACTACTCATGTTATAAATGAAAATTTCCTACTCGGTAAACTCTGTTGATCACTTAAGTGCCTAGCCTTGGAGTCAAGCACACAATAAGTTTGCATTATTGTGGTATGCACTGACACAGATTTAAAAGCACTGTCAGTCTTCCACAACGTTTAGATCATAAGATCGCTAGAATTTATACAATGCTTAATTCTTTAGTCTCTTTGTCAGTAAGCCCTTTACCAGGGGTATTCAGAAGTAGGAAAGCATGGGTTCAGAGCAAGATCTATCTAAAGCTTAGAATGCTATACGGGTCTTGCTTATACAAAGGTTTATAATTGTACTTAATGCTGTTCACCATCAGATCAACAGGCTACCTTTCCTTAGCTCCTCAACTCCTACGCTAACAGACCTATTTGTGTCTTAAATTGAGGATGTGAAGCATCAAGGCTGTTGATCAAAGGCGATTACCAACATCCAAAAATCACTGGGCAGACCAAAAAGACAACAAGATTCACTTCAGAATCATGACATTTAAAAATGATATGTTTTCAGTTCTTTTTTGCCTTCTGGGATTGGAGTCCACAGGCACCACATATTTTAGGCTTTCATTTAGAACAAGAAGGATAAAAAGCTGATTTGATTAAAAAAATGAAAGTGCAAGTTCTTACAGATTCCCGGGAGGGGGTTAACACTCTACACGGAGTACCTAATATGATAGGGCTCATGATCAACTCAAGATATTGGCATGGCTACTGCAGCCACTTGAATTTTGTGCTCCGTGGAATGGTCCCAGAGAGCCTCACACAGCTATTAGATTTCAAATAGAAAATGTGATGAAAATAACGACATAAAAAGCTGATGCAGCTATGACAAGAAGAAACATTTAGAATCTCTGAGTGTTGATGCAGCTCAGAGAGTCTTGCAAGACACTAATTAACACATAAGAGGCTATAGTCTCACTGGCACAGAAAAATGCACTCAATTAGAAGTGAAATACATGACTCTGTAAGGACAGCTCAAAGATCTAATGGCAATAGAGATGAAGGGAGGGAACCAGTGAAGACTACAGAAGATGAGTTAAAGCTTACAGAAAAAAAAGATAAAGGCAGCAAAACAGAATGAGTAATTGCTAGCTACAGGGGCTGAGGGGTGTGAGAAAGTCTTTATCAATTATAGAAAAGAAAACAGAGCAGAGCAAAAGCTGGGAGACCAGCCCTGCGCTTAGCTAGCTGGGTGCCCCTTTCTCTCAAATTAATGAGGTGTTGCATTAGTACAGCTGAGAACAGATTTTTGCCCTGAGACTAACAATTTCCTGATAGTGAAGGTCTCATGGCCTCTAGGAATTCCCAAGAGAGAGTGGAAACTTCTTCGCTTCAGTTAATTAAAAACTACATGGAGGGAGAACTCTGGAGAATATACGGTAAGGAAAAAAACTTGAATCACCAAAGGACAGATATCTTATTTTTCCATCTCTAATTCTTATTCAGCATGATTTCCATTCACAGGATTATCAGCAGACTGTTGCTCGCTGACAATTTTTGTTGAAGGTACAGAAGATGCAGTATCTGTAGGGAGAACAGATCAGTGATGATTCTGGGCCAGATGAAACAATGCCAATTTACACCACCTAAGTATATGTGTGTCATCTATTGAAATACCTTATAATTATCCATAACAATATCAAGTTAGATTTATAGCTTGCACCTTTTCTGAAGTGTTCAGAAAAGAAATAAAATTTAAAAATAACCTTCCCTTATTCCTTACGTAGCCCATGTAAGAGGCAGTCTCTGTGTTTTAGGGAATCACTATTATTCTCTCAGTGTTCTTCTGGAGGGTGAATAAGAAGTGGATGAAGAGATCTGGGTAAGAGGCAAGGCTGTCGACACCAGACAACTCAACATGATAGGAAAAAGCAGCACAGTCTCTCTGCATAGTGATTACACTAAAACTCCCATAACCAGAGCCCTTTATCAACACGGACAAGACCTTTATATGCAAGGACAGCTGAGTGTTATCGCTACCCTTAGATATTTGCAATGACTGCAATCCTAGGGAGTTCGTCTGCTGTCCTATTAGTTTGCCTTGATGTCTAATGAAATTGTCCATACTCTAGTTTAAATCCAATAATTCCTCCTCAGTTCTCACCAACTAATGAAAATAATAGGCAACTACTCTGAACTGTTTATGAATTTGTAGACATCTATCAAATTTCCACTCTCTAGCCTGAAGATGTTAGTTTCTCTAGACTCTTTCCTCTCTGACAATTATAATTTCTAACTTTTCAGTCTCATTACTAGTATCTGTCTGTTTTAATCATTTCTTTGAAAAACATGCTTCCAAAAATCAGTATTTCTGTTGAGGGTTCAGTACACAGGCCAGTTGGTTGTTGCTCTGTGAAGAAGAATCACTTCTCTTTTTTTTTTTTTTAATATTACACCATAATTGTGTTAGCTTAATTAGAATTTGGTGTACTAGTCACCATCTCTGCTAGAGATTCCTCCACTGGTGGAAGAATACTCGAGATTCAGTTCTCTCCTGCAGATTCTAATATTTCTCTCCCAATTTGTTCATTTTTATGACAACCTACAACCACAGCTGCACTGTGTAAGAATAGAGCCCAAACTGACCAAGCAACAATCCTCTCACCCCAGGCCACATTTGCCAAGTCCAACACCTTAAGTATAAGATAAATGCAAAAGGCGCTCTCACAGCAAGGGCTATATATCACATGTGCATAGCACATTACCTAGTCTTCACTCAACCTTGCTGATCCCACAGGCCAAAATACGTGTCTATGTAACCTTTAACGTACCAAGAAGCTGTGCTTGGCTTAAGCATCTGGGAGCAGTAGAAAACCACCAAGTTATTTTACAGCGAGGAGTATGACATGTAATTGGCCACTGTACCACAAGGATCTCCACTTGGGAGCACAATATCCCACTGACACTCTCTGCCCCATGCCCTCCACCTCCTTACTGTGCCCCATAGGGACATACACACAAGCCAAAGACAAATGAAAGGTCCAGCAAAGGGAACTCTCCATTATTAGAAAGTAAGTGCAGTCAGGCTGTACACCGCATCTCTCACCCCTTGCCAACACATGTATGCATCTTAAAAATCAGAATAATCCTACTCAAGGTACATAGGCATACAGGAAACCTGCATCTCAGTCTTTCAGCTTTGTAGTTGCAGCACTCACTGGCTGTGCCTTATCCGGACACCACTATGTTATTTGTTTATGAACACCGGGAGGAGCAGCTGAGTAATACCAAATAGCTGCAACTGTTCCGGCCACAAGCACTCTGCATGGTAGCTGGGGATTAGAAAAATTTATTGAACAACTGCTGTAACTCAGCATGCCCTGACATACCAGAGTCCTTCTGTATATTATTATGCTCCCCAGATCATGGACCACAACAACACACAGCAATCTCTAATTTCAAAGACTGGTAAAAATGCAGGTATTTATTATATTTTATATTGAATTTACAGTATTAAGCACATATGTGCCAAAAGTAATTTCTGGCTGAACTATCTTAATATAAAATTCTCAGGAAATACACATAATCACAGACAATATCTTTAAACAGAGCTCAGCTATGGCATGTATGTGTATATATCTGTGTGTGAACAAAATTTCTAAACAACTGCTACACACATGCTTTCTTTCCTATTTCTGCTAATATTAATGGAGGGTGTCTTAGAATATTATTTGTATGTTATTTGTTCATAACATTGGTTTCCTGAATTCACATATCATATTAGCCCAAGCACTGAAGAGTATAGCATGCCAATACATAATTGCAAAGCTGAAGCTGGAGTTTGTGACTAGATGAAGAACAACTCACAGTCACTGAAAATTTAGAAAATAACTTTTTTTTTTTTTAGGGAAGGAAAATGTCTCATTCCCCTCAAGGAGATGTGAAAATGTAAGGGTTCCATACCATTAGTATCACTCTTACAGCAATTTTGGTATTTTTAAAGACCTTTCTGTTGCCTTCAAAATTTCAGTCAACTCCTATAATCCAGTGCAGATGGATTCAAGGTCTTTGTATCATTTAAGCCTTACTTGAGTCCCCAAGGTAGTTTTTGGATGAAATGTACTCCCTGCTGGCCTTCTGCAATCTCCATGAATTTTCCCTATCTAGTTATCACTATTAGCTTCTAGTGCAGCTCTCTCCCCATGCTGAGAATTATTAGGTCAGAAATACTACGTTAACCACGTTCTTGTGACCAGAGCTCTGTTGGATGCCTCTGGACTGCACTGCATTGTGCAGTTTAGATCCACTCTCAAACCACCAGCATCTTTGCTGCACCACCAGCCCTGGTCTTAGGAAGATTTTGCTCCAGAGGAGGGTGAATGCCACGGAATAATGGACTGCTGGGTTTGTAGCTGCAATGAAAGGAACGAAAAAGAACTACCAATGAACACAATAGACTTGGTTACATAAACTTTGCTTTCTTGTCACATCCACAAAGGTAATCAGGTGCCTGTAAAAGTTCTAAGCCCCAACCACCTTTCACCAGCCTCAGCACCTAAAGTTTCAGCAAACTGTAAAAGCTTCTCTTCAACCTACGTAAGAATTATTTAGGATGGGAGGCACTAGAAGTAGGAAATGCAATCGTGTGCATTCAGTTTCCAGGGCCTTCACTGGGTTTTACATGCAATTGGTGAAAGCTTCCTTCAAGCCTGTATCACACTTTTAGATAGATTTGCAGATCAAATAGGCCTTTCAAAATTACAAAGATTTTCAAACTGTGCCTTTTTGCACCTGAACTTCTCAGACATTGCAAAATGTATTATGTTTAGTATAAGTTCAGGTAAGATTTGGGGCAAGTGTTTTTTAACATTTAGTATCAAATGACTCTCAGTTCTCTAATTGCAGCTTGAAAGACGTCAAGCAGAATGGATAACACTGTCCTCTCAGTTGCTCTGATAAATTTAGTTATCTCACTGAACTCCATAGAAGTGAAAATGAAAAAGGATTTCTCTTCTATTTTTTGTCTAGCACAGAATATCTCCAAAGTGATGCAATAAATATCATACTTAGTGATTCAAAACCATGTATTCTTATTTCAGAAACACTCAGGCTCTGTTGAGTTAGTTGGGTTTGAAGGCCAAGGAGCTCTTTTAAACTGATAGCATTTGCATTTGCATGGCTGGAGAGGAGTTTTTGCCAATTCAGGCTTTCTGAAACTCAAAAGGTCAAAGGTCAAAGAAAATCTCTGTGCTGCATCCAATGAACCCATAATCTAGAGACTCCAGCTATTTGGTAATACTGTTTTCAGGGAGGGAGTACAAATATCTTCCCTCCTTTTCCTTGCTGTAGATTTCAAGTTACTTTTCTGACATGGCAGTAAATCTGAAGATAGAAAAAGCATTGAAAATATATCACTCCATGAAATGGAATTATTTTATTTCCAGTCACATGCATTACTTTGAAGGTGAACTCTATTTCATTTTCTGATGGTACTCTTTTCTTTCTATTTTTGAAAGCTTTGTGCATGGGAGAACAAAGGGAAAGGATTTATTCTTTTCAGATATAGTTAGAAAAAGGAAAATACAATACAGTAAATGCAGAATAGATCTGACTAAATAGGTATTGCTCTACAAGAAAAGATGACATTTAATCTCTTGAAAGCAATATGACACTAATAAATTTTGTAAAGAAACCTAGTTAGTAGAGCCCAATCTAAATGCTCTATTTAGCACATGTAATTCTGTATTATTCTTCTAGTCATGCATTAGTCTAAAGAACTTGTGAAGAAACAAAATACATAGGTTACAGGCTTGACAAGGACCTCTAACAGATAAGAGACCATTCCTCTGCTATTTTGGGCAGCCAAGTTATTTGATTTGAGTCATAATCTTGGCAAGCTCTTAAAAAAAATTGTAGGTTGGCTGCCCCTGCAGTCCTGTTGGGAAGCTGGTCCAGAACGACATTTCTCCCACAACAAAAAAGCTTTCAATCAATTTCCATCTCAAATGCATTCACAGTTAGTTAATATGTCTTGTTTCTTTCTACAGTTGTTACTTTTTTTTATTCCTTGTATTAGGTAATTACTTACTTTGCAGTTTAAATAGGTAATTACAAGTTGTACTTTATGAATTATAAATGGTTATACTTAAAAACCAAAAGGTTGCATTTAATTTTTATGGCAGAGGCTTGTGTTGTTTTCTGTTGCTAGATAACACTGAAAAATATTTAAACCCAGTAATGAAATTAAAATGTGCATTTGGGTTGTAAGGACTGGATTTCACAAACTGCAATATTTGGTGTAGCAAACTTAACTGCTACCCAGGGAGAAATTCCTTCCTTTATACATGGGCTACGTATCCATTAATTCCTACCGCATCCCTCAAAATTGGGATTAAATTGCTGGTCAGGAATCAGAATGTCCCTTTGCCCAAGGATGTATTCTGCTTGATTGAGTAAATCGATCTCAAGGACTCCAGTGCCTTCTTATTTTGCAACTTCTTGGTTACTTTGTACTTTAACATTAATATTGTGGCTAGATAAATGGTAATAAATACAAATGTTTAAGACTCCCAGCCACAAGCCTCAGCACTTCCTAGATTGTAATAAATAATTCTTGATGTTTCCTAGGGGTATGGAAGAGGCAGTTATTAAGGCCTGCCAAAAAGGAAATGCTGTAAATCCCATAAGCACAAAATATTACTGATTCTAGCAGAGATATAAAGATTCACTGAAGGAAGAATTCGTGCTTAAAGATTTCTGTGAGCGTCTGTGTCAACAATCAGGTGCTACAGGCATTTGCAAAATTTCTCATCTCACCCTTGAGAGATGTCAGCACCTAATTTTGCTCCTGTCAAGTCTTTCACCTTACTTTTTCTCTGCTTGCCCTTTCTTCCAACCCTCTAAGTGTTGGCATCCAATTGCTCAGCTTCTGCTTCAGAAAATTATATTTCTCTTCTCACCCAATAATCAAATGGTCAGAATACTCGCCTATTTTGTGAAATGTTGATTCTCTGCTTTTCCTGGGAGTGTGTAAACTCACATCCTCCACTTTCCATGCTAGTGCAGCCTAAAGAATGCTTCAGAACTGTATGAAAAAGAAGAGCAGATGTGGGAAAGCCATGCTTCAGACCATATTTTAACTTGGAGCATGAGAGGAGTTGAAGATCCTGAAGAGGAGGAACTAGGAGCCTAATCTCGTACATGGCAGTAGAGATACCTCTGCGAAATGGGGCACATTGTGGTGGAAGGTGTAAGCAAAAATAGTTGCTCAAGCTCCTGGGGGTTAACATGTCCAAGTCAGCAGAGAAACACTCTTTTCCAGATCTAAGTAGGCCACTCATGGCGCCATTTTTCAAACGTGCTTGACATGACCCACCCTCCAGACATTATAGGCGTCCCAAGCCCCACAGAAATAGGGCCTCTGATCCTGCTCCCTAGCAGCCTTCAGGCAAAGCCAAACTCACTAGCTCAGTCACTCTCTACTGTCCTTGAAGACAAAAAATGCTCGCATCTTTTCTTCCACCAGAAAAGTGATGACAGAGAAGCACCAACAAAGAGCAGAGAAGCACCAACAAAGAGCAGAGAAGCACCAACAAAGAGCAGAGAAGCTGTACGTTCTCCAATTAGAGCCGCTGTTTGCAAAGTTCACTGTGCCAATGACCTTAGTGCAATGGAGGGTACCAGGTTGTAAATCCTTTGCAAGAGAAAGGCCCTGAAAAGGGCCATGCCACATCTTTTTTTGTTGTTTTTCCAACAGTTTAACTTAGTATAGTAGATCCAGAAAAAAACCCCACTTTTTTTGGTATTTAACTTTTCACACAGACCACGTAGAAAGGTAAAGCACCTACTTTGGATGTTTTGAGTTCCACTATGCTATATTTGGTCAATCTGACCAACAGTATGTTTCTCTGCTTAAGCCCCAAAGGGAACTCCAATAAGAAAGAAAAGATAACCTCACCCTTGGCAAGCTTTTCTGTGTACTTTCCTCTAGGAGATTCTTTAATCTCAGGCATCCCAAGAGCACTGCCCTGCATTATCCTGCATTGCCTCCACAGCAATCATAGACAGGAGAGGAAATGTAGTCAGACAAGGTAAGGTTTCTCTGCTCGAATGACAATTAGAATTCTCCCCCAACTCTCACATACCTCAGTACAGCATCTGCAGGGACTTGACATAATTCCCAAGACATGAGAGACCTGTTTTGATCATAAAGCAACTGCAATGGGACACCGAAGAGGAGATGACTGTATAACCATATGATACTGGATCCTCTGTAAAATGGACCTTTTCCGATTCAATGAGCTACCAAATATACAACTTCAAACTCTGCAACAAATATTTACACATCCACAAACAGTTCCAAATCTAAGCATGGCTTGATTTGGCCAGCCTGCCTGAATCCACACTCAAACATGACAAGCATATCTCTACAACTGATTAAAAGAAATCTGAATTTATATATAAAGCAGTGAATTCTTTTCTCGGAATATTTTCCTGAGTATTCCTCCGACTTCAGAGTAAAAAAAAAAAAAAAAAAAAAAAAAAGAGAATTCTGAATCTCAACATCTTATGCACATCTAAAAAGACCCAAAAAAGTATTCAGGTATAACTCTCCAGAAGATGGAGAGGTTATTTTCTGGTTTTCATCATCAAGATACAAAAAAAGATCCACAAGAAGATGGTTCATTTTGGTTCCAAGAGCTGACTTTTTTCAATGCAGTTCACTAAGTGATTTGACCTTATTTCTCATAATGATGTCTTTCCTTCGCCAGTGCTGATTACCACTGATTCTGACCCCAGTTCATCTTGGTTATATAAAAATATGGTCTTGCTGAGAGGCCATTAACTCCTCATGCAGAGGATCATTGCTTTCTGTATGGAGGAGATGCACAGACTGAGGAATGGAAGAGACCTTACTGCATGGTTTTCAAAGCTCCCTTATACTTAGGTCTGAATAAATCACTAGTTTCCCATAAAAAAAACACTTGTTAATGTCTAAACTTAACCTCTGATATACAGAACAAATAAAACATTCCTGTAACTGATCACCTAATACAAACTCCAACAAGTTTCTGATCTCCAAGTATCATTTTAACCTTCAAAAAAAAACAACCCTTACAAAATTTGTTTTTAAAGAGAAATAATTGAATTCTGACTCACAACAATATGTAGTACCACTACTACTACTAAAATATTATCATTTAACCTGTCATATAAATAATTCTATGGCAATGTAACTCTATTCCCTAGAGAATATTCAGCCCTCAACCCACAGCAGGTCAAGTCTAGGTATCACTCAGGTTTCACTTAGGCTTTAATTTGAGAGTTCATTGAGTGCATATGGCTCAATTTAGCCCTCTCTGCAGGTGATTCTCATCCAAACAGTGGTTATGTCTGAGATTTTTCTTGCTAATGTCAGTAACAATGGAAAATGAAATAATTTTAAAGGAATGCACTTAGGGAAAAGATAATATATGATTAGATCATGATGGCAATGTTGATTTCTTGAATATTTTTAGAATATGGTATTTCCATCTCCTTTATTATTGGTCCAATGTTTACTAAAGGTTGCAGATACTACCAGTGAACAAATGCCCGGTTTATCCTATATATTTCTGATTCAGCTTAAAAGCTCATTTTTATCTCTTTTTGCTTAATATAGGGTATAATGTGTATATACCATCCTGTTTTTCTTTCACACTTTTTTGGAAGCAGGCACATGTTTTGCAGTATCTGATGTCTCTTTCTGACAATTTTCCTTGACAAAACATCTAACAAGGAGTTGTGGCTCCTCTTTTCATCCTAGTGGAATTTTTCAGTATGAGAGGTCTGACTTACTACCGATAGCACTAGAAATTAAGAGTCAACTTTGAGAACCGCTAATCAAAGTTTGATACACGACATTTTTTAACACACTCAACTTGCCAGAACAGGAGTTCTGTGACCACTACTGTCTCTATTCACTGGGGAGCAGGATCACACATGCCATCCGGCTAATACTTTGCTTAGCAGCAGTTTAACACTTAAATTTTGCCCAACACTGTTTGCTAAGATGGCAAACTCATCATTGGTAGCTTAGTTATTTTCTTTTCCTGTTTTGCACTGATTTAAAGACAAGTAAAATGACACTTTGGATGCAATATTTACAGATTTAATTCTAGAAATGCAGTTTATAACACAACGTTTTTGTCAACAGATCTGATACAGATGTTTATACGGCTGAAATGTGCATTGATATTTAAAATTCTATTCTCAACTGGGCAAATATTGATTGATACACCAACTACTGCCAATAAGAACTGGTGTTTTATGAAGTGTGTCATCCATCTGTCTATTTAATGGAGAAGTAAGATTGTCCAATTAGCACAAAGCTGGCAGCACCTCAGAAGTTAATTATAAATACTTTCCACAATGTAATCTAATGATTTAAAATACATTTTATTTATCATGTGGCCTTTTTTTTAAGTTTTCGTACCATTCAGGAAAAGTTTATATTTTAAATCAATGTCAGCAATTTTGGTTTATGCCTAGTGTTCACAACCAAGAATGCCCAGAATGCTGCTCTTTTGGGGGGGCACATGTATGAACTCTATATTTTTAGAAGGTAATTCTTTTTTACACAAACACACACACACACAAGTGTATTGGGTTTGCATGGCAAGGTTTTGGTAGTGGGGGGGCTGCAGGGGTGGCTTCTGTGAGAAGCTGCTAGAAGCTTCCCCTATGTCCAATAAAGTTAATGCCAGCGGGTTCCAAGACGGACCTGCTGCTGGCCAAGGCCGAGCCCATCAGCAATAGTGGTAGCGCCTCTGTGATAACATACTTCAGAAGGGGAAAAAAAGTTAGGGGAGTAACAATTACAGCCGGAGAGAGGAGTGAGAATATGTGAGAGGAACAACTCTGCAGACACCAAGGTCAGTGAAGAAGGAGGGGGAGGAGGTGCTCCAGGCACCAGAGCAGAGATTCCCCTGCAGCCCGTGGTGAAGACCATGGTGAGGCAGGCTGTCCCCCTACAGCCCATGGAGGTCCACAGCGGAGCAGATATCCACCTGCAGCCCATGGAGGACCCCACGCTGGAGCAAGTGGATGCCCGAAGGAGGCTGTGACCCCATAGGAAGGCCGTGCTGGAGCAGGCTCCTGGCAGGATCTGTGGACCCGTGGAGAGAGGAGCTCCACCCCATCCCGCAGGGGACCCACGCTGGAGCAGTCTGTTCCTGAAGGACTGCACCCTGTGGAAGGGACCCACGCTGGAGCAGTTCGTGAAGAACTGCAGCCCGTGGGAAGGACTCATGTTGGAAAAGTTCATGGAGCACTGTCTCCCGTGGGAGGGACCCCACACTGGAGCAGGGGAAGAGTGTGAGGAGTCCTCCCCCCGTGGAGGAAGGAGCGGCAGAAACAACGTGTGATGAACTGACCACAACCCCCATTCCCCGTCCCCCTGCACCGCTGGGGGGGAGGAGGTAGAGAACTCGGGTGTAAAGTTAAGCCCAGAAAGAATGGAGGGGTGGGGGGAAGGTGTTTTTTTTAAGATTTGGTTTTATTTCTCATTATCCTACTCTGATTTGACTAGTAATAAATTAAACTAATTTTTCCCCAAGTTGAGTCTGTTTTGCCTGTGATGGTAACTGCTGAGTGATCTCCCTGTCCTTATCTCAACCCATGAGCCTTTTGTTATATTTTCTCTCCCCTGTCCAGTTGAGGAGGGGAGTGATAGAGCAGCTTTGGTGGGCACCTGGCATCCAGCCAGGGTCAACCCACCACAACAAGCAAAGTAAACTTATTCCCATAAGTAACTCTGTCCCCCTGAGGTTAGTGAGATTTTTCTGCATAAGAAGCATAACTCCAAAGTATTAAACAGTGAGTAAGTTTCCTACGGATGGTTTATGTAGCTCTTTTGTGCTTAGCTTCAGCGTATCTCTCTCTATTAAAAAGAAAGGTTTGATTCAGTGTTTTTTCTAGCACCAAACATTGAAGGACTCATATCATAATCCATCATTCTGAAAATACAAATGAATAAGGCAAGGTCTGTAAGTCCTTTTGCAAAAGTATGAAGAGCTAACCATTTATCACTGATAAGACAGGTAATACTAGGACATTAAAAGCTGAAATGGTTCAGAAACCTTTAAAATAGCACTTCTCCCTACATCTGAGATTAACTGAGATTCCCATCTTCCCCTCAGTACTGTTAATTCTTTGAAGCAGAATCCATCATTTCATAATATGGCTATGTATCATAGCACACAAAAGCCCAATTCTGATTTCAGCCTCTAGATACTATCAAAAATTAAAATTAAAAATGGTTTTTTAGTATCTGAAAAAAACCCTATTTTTCTTAAAATGAGAAATATATGCTTCCATGTCCAAAAGAAATTGTATAATGTACATAGGTCACTGAAAATTTGACATCAGGGAAAATATTGCATTAAGTTCCTGAAGGGTCCTACATGTAAGTGATTAAGAAACAAGATTTCTTTTGAAGCGAAGTTCTTTGTACTTTCCCCTAGTTCTGTTTCAGCATCAGACCTGGTCACAAAAACATCTTGCATATGAAATGATAAATAGCCAGATAATAATACAAAACAATAATTACCATGAGTGCTTAAGATAAAAGCAGCTGAAATGTTTCAAGCTGTAGCCCTGTCCACTGAAATACATCTTTTCAAGAGCAGTGATGCTCAAAGCCAAGTAAAACACACAGATAAGACTTCTATAATCTCCATAATGGAAGGCTACTGGAGATTCCACTTCACATATCAAAAAAAATACATGTGTCTAATGCCTGCACAGAAACACCCTTTTAGGGGAAAAAACACCCAGGGCATATCCTGATATTGCAATTTACAATCTGTAGAGACACATCCAAACAATAACAAAAAAATCTCTGTTCAGACTTTTTCTGAATGTTTTGCTCTCAGGTTTTGAGCACAGACTCTAACATACTCCTTTCTTGGGCATAACTGCATATTCTACGCTAACATATTTATATTAATTTTGCCAATGGGAACAAACTGTACAATAAGATGAGGAGTGACCTCGTCTTGCATCTTCTGATTTTTTGCACATTTTGATTTTTTTTTTAACAACAAAGGAACAAAATTTAGTGTAACATTCTCATGTACTTTCCAACTAAATCCCTGAATAGGCTGAGATGAGTTAAATGAGCAGCTCAAGAGGATTTCTACAACAGCTCTCTGGTCTTTGTCAACAACTGGAATACAAAAATTTTTGCTTGATGTGTCACATGATAGATGCAATAGTAGATTTTGCTACAGAAAGCAATAAATTCCTTTTTCATTTGGATTAATAAAAAATGAGATCACTAACTCACTGTGGATAAATAAATCCTTACCATCTATCATAAAGGTAGCACGGTCAACTTATTGGAGTGCTCCCAGCAAATGCAGCTACTGCTTCTTCTGGTTAAAAGACCTGAGCTGCTCTCCAAGGTAGGCATCCCCTCTGATCTCCCAGGTAGCCCAGATCATTCAGAATTCTTATTAAGACTGCCAACAACACCCGCAACTGAATCTGTACATGGAATAGCTACGCAAAGTACATAGCTCTGACACAATGTGATCTCCTTATTTCATTCTACAACGAGCAAAACGTGTTTTAAAAGGACCTTTATCAAAGTCCCAAACCAGAAATCTAAACATGTTAGAAAGGGAAGTGTGCTGGAGAGACTGGCAAGAAAAGGGGACAAAGACTGTAGCAGACACTTGAAATGGGATCCAGGTGCTCACCATTAAAAGCTGATCTCCTTGCTGACTTTAGAAGGGGAAAGCACGTATTAGAGCTTGGCAGAGCCACAAGATAATACCAAGTAGTATGACATCTTTGACTTGCCAATGGGCATCCACATAGACATGTGGAAAGACAAGACAGAGACCAGCAATAAAAACTCATTTGAAAGACACTAACCAGTGCTGGCAGGAGACACTCCACTGAGAAACCTGTATGGAAGATGACACTATAGAAGTGATGATAGTATAAAAACCCGAGTATAATGGAAAAGAACAGTGTAAATTGAGGAACCATTGTGGTTACAGTTGTAGCATCACACAGGTCTTGGAGATCCTTTAGTTCTTTTATGTATACTATGCTACACGTGATATAAATGGCTGAATTTGAACATTGTTTAGGGAATGGAAGGAAAAAGCAAGAACCAAAGTGACAAAAGCTTGTTCATGAGGCAGCACACCAATTTACTGCCTCTGTTATGTGAGGGACCCCTATATTTTGCATTTACAAATAACTTTTTTAACAAAGCAAAGGCAATATTGTTCTTGGCAAGCCATGGCGTGCTCACATTCATACTAATGTTCATGTTGCTCTTTTCCCTCACTGTGTTTGTTAGCTCTCAGCCTCTATGAGAGAGCTGGTGAAGAAAAATTAAGGGGATTCTATTCCTTCGAAACACTGACTTTCAGGAGCTGCCAGGGGCTGAACACACAGGTGCTGCAGTAGAAATGCATCGAAAGGCAGAAGACAGCAACAGAAAGGCACAGAAAATTTTGAGAGAAAAACAAGATACAGAGAGAAAAGCAAAAGGAAAACGACTGTGCAGGCTGCAGTGTAAAGTATAGCCCCAAATTTTCAAATGCCAATGTCTAATGATAAGTGTTGAATCTCTATTTTTCACCCACAGGAATTGGCCTGACTTTATAAATTCCTATACAACACTGTAGGCAAGAAGGTTATAGTACCATAAAAAATAAGGCTGTTATCTATCCTGCACAAAAGTGCGAGCCCTGTACCACTCAAATATGAAAACAGGATCTCTATTCCCTGAGATATGTGTGCAGCCTTTATTCACAAGGGTGGGACCTAAGTGCACTGTTCATTTCAGAAAAAGGTTCAGGATCAGGCTCCATATTTGTGCACACTGGTTAGGTACAAAAGAAAATGAAAAATTTGCTTTGAATCTGCTTATTTAAATCAGTATCTTAATTTTTATGGGTAAGGGGCTAGGAGTCAGAATGAAGACATCTACCAAAGCCACAGAAACTGAAAACCTCGCAGCCAAATATTTGGGAGGAGGGAAAAAGAGGGGCATTTTTTAGTACAAAAATACTTCTCACGTATAAATTTTCAGACCACTTTTACTACAAAACAAAAGTAAAAAAGTTAAAATGCAATTTTAAAAGTACAAAAAATTCTCTCCCACCACCTGGTTAATGTATGTGTGATCTCAAACTGTGCACCAGATGTGATGAACCAGAACTTATCTGAGAAATTCCAGTATAATGGTCATCAACAGGAACGCAAAGAATTTACAGCAGCAGGTCTGAGAACAGAATCTGACTGACTGCCTCGATACGACCAAGCTGTTCGGTCAGCCAGGTTCTTCTGCTGCCCACAATGGGCCCCGTTAAAAGGGCTGTTAATCTGTGTTTAAATGTCTTCATATATACAACAGGATGTTGTGCATGTGCACAGTTAATCGTGTAGTAACGCGCTTTCTCCAGCTGAGATGCTTACATGAATAATGAAGTATTTGAATGAAGTTGGATTTGTTTGTGATTTTTTTGGTTGTTTGCTCATGACAGGGACAGAAAGGATTTGACATACCCTTGAGGGTTTTTTAGATTAAATGTAATGCTAAAAAAGTTGTTATTTTTATACTGAGCCAGCATATGCTACAGTCTAAAGCTGTGACTGGAACCCATGAACATACCCAATCTTAGGTTAAAACACCTATCCTCAGTTGGTTTAGCCTCAAGCAACACAGAGTTCATCATACATTAGCCCCAGAGGTATTTTTCAGGGTCCTGGACAGGTTTCATAGCCTGTGCTGCTATAGACCCATTACTGCTTGCTGAGCTAATTAACTTAAAAGCTCATTCTGCTGTTTTAAGCTTCAGTCAAACCTTTGGATTGCAGAGTAGAGCTTCTCCTTGTGTAACATCTTTCACAGGCACCAGGGTTACAGTACAGCCAGGAAGACTGTCCAAATTTTCGAACATTCTCTATTCTTCAAACCTTGGGACATCATACAGATGCCAGGCAACTGAAGCCACACCACGAGGCTTCTGACTTTTTTTATTAATCATTATCAATGACATACATATTGCATGGATTTATAATTCTGTAATTGGCATCATTCAAGAAGTAGTTACCAGTGAGGAATCCTCATGAAATGGGGAATTTTTGCTGGATATTCACCAGATTAGCAGTAGACTGAGTGCTGTTTGCTGCAGAAAGTGTTGAAGAAACTCTAAAATCATCCCTTTGAAAGTAGGGAGGAGGAGATAGACAATAAACAATTACAAGATAACAAAATTAGATAAAATAAATGAAAACAAGTTGGATCTGGATAGCTGAACCCTATTGAAAAGACGGAATACATTTGAACACAGAATCTCTACATACTAAGACACAAAATAGATGGCTCTATTCTATCTCCACAAGACTGGAAAGAATTTTAGGAATCAGAGTAAATGAGCTCCCACTGTGATGAAACCAGTCCACAGTCTTAACTATATAAATAGGTGAGGAGTAAAGAGAAATAGAGAGCAGATTTTTACCTTTGCCCACATATTTTGTGGGCTGGTTGTAAAGCTGGGTAACGTTTTGTCTTCCATACTTTTAAAATTACGTTGACAAAATGAGGTACAGAAGAAGATCCACCAATACATTTTTAGGGTTGTAGAAAATATCTTACAAAGAGAATCTTAAAGAACGCTAATTGTTTAGTTTATCAGAATGACAATTAAGAAACATCTTGACTACTATATAAAGATCTTCACATGGAAAAACACAGAGTACTAAAAGCTTTTGTAATCTAACAAGACAAAAGTCAGATAAATAAGAAGACATAGTCTTAACCATGATGATGATACTTCTGTGGAGACTGGTGGTGGATTCTCTAGAATGCCAAGTTTTAAGACTGAGATTGGCTCCCCTTCTGGAGATGATAAGCTTTGGCTGAGCATTAAAAAGAGCACATGTCAAATGTCAGGATTCAATGGGGATTGGAGGAGTGAAGGTGAAATTCAGTGGGCACATCAGGGATCAGACCAGATGATGTCCTTTTGGTGAGCAGTCACTTATATAGCAGGTCCATCGACCTCAGGCCCTTTCAGGGGTCAAGGAGATTGGGGAGGTAGGAAGTAGTTATGCATTGTTTTGTTGTAGACTCTAATCACATGGGGGAAATAAAACATCAGAATAATCTTTTTTGAACACTTACTTCAGCTTTTCCAAGTGAACTTTTGTCAATTTGCAGCTTTAATCTGCGGCTAAAACAGGCAAAATCTGATTGCTAGAATGGATGCGAGTTTTTTCCTCCCTTAGCTATGCATTTCATACCAGTTCTGTAGGACCAGCCCCAGAATGTAATTAATGGTCTGATTATACAGTATTGCAGTGTCTCAGGTAACAAATGCATGACAACTATTTAACCAATACCTGGGTAGCCAACCGGTAAGGGTGGCATTAATGATTTTGCAGAAAGTTAACTAAGTACATCTATCACTTTGTCATGTAGGGTAAAAGAAAGCATCAGTCAAAGAATAAGAGGGGAGCCGTCTACGCTTGCTTTTTTAGGTTCTGATGAAATCTGCTCTAAGAATCAATACAGTTGGAGCGGTGAACTACACTCAGGTTGATTAAATGTAACAGGGACAGAAAGGGGAGGAGCAGGGCCAGCAACAGACCTGTAAGTAAACAGAAGTAAGTGTATTACAGGTCAGCAAAACACCAGGGGTTTACTAAAAGGCTATCCAATGGTCACGCCCTAAAAATCTGCTCCAGGGGCTTAGCCACTCCAGTTATCTTCAACTGAGTGTTTCACCTTGGCCAGTGACAAACTGAAAATCCTCCTACTCACATGTGATTGCACTCCCACAATCAGATATTTCGGGTACCTTCCTAAGAAGGTCCACACTGAAATTATCCCTCCCTGGGACAGATTCACAGCTGGAGTGAATTAGCACCTTCAACTGTAATCTCAGTTTATAGGAGTTGGGGTTTCAACCAGCTGATTTTACAGCTCCTCCCTGCAGTAAACAAGTCCATATGATTCCTCTTCCTCCCTTGAAGAACAGGCATTGTATACGCCCTTGTCCATCGCTTTTCCATTTGCTAAGCCTAACAGTCCACTTCAAGGGAGCTCCTAGCACATGAACAGCTCTTTTGATCTTTTTTCTTTCTTAAGACAACCTGTTCTTCACTGAAGCCTTATCTTTCCGATATGGCCTGCAGAATGCTTTTATTCAAAACTGTAACTAGAGTTAGTTGAAATATTTTTGTTTGGAACCATGTTTTAAAAGGATTTGCTGCTTTTCTAAAGTTTTTTTCTGATTTTTGACAAATCCATTCTTACAGATTTTAGATTAATTTTTTAAAATTTTTGCTTCCTTAAAAGGAGGAAAAGTAGCAAAATAAAAGTAAAGACTAAAACAAAAACGGTAACACCAGAAAGCCAGAACATAGCATCTGAAAGATTCTAAGTTACAAATAAGTCTTCTCAGGAATATTTGAAAAATAAATCTATCCCTTTCAAAAAAAAAACATTAAAATTTTAAAATTTAAAATATTAGGAAAACATCTCATTTTTAAAAAATCAGTATTCTAATCCATATTCATTTTAATTGCGTTAGTAGAATATACAATGAAATCTGTTTCAAAAGAACAGTGCTGTATAAATAGTAATCTGTAATAAAGATCATCTACACCTAGTTCTTAATTATTGTGGAACAATATATCTTTTTGTTTATCCAGGTGTGAAAACAGAAGAAAGAAATATACCCCCATAGTATATTCCTAGAGCTTAAGTCACCCTTTTGTTGTTGTTGTTAGCAATTTCCTCCCTCTTTAGAGTACCATATATCTCTTTAAGTAGACAAACTCATTACTTTATAATGAATTAATTGCTTGGGAAACAGCTTGTGTCAGTTTGAGTGGCAAACAGGAACAGGTTGCTCTCATAGCAGAGGGCAGAAGTAGCACCTGACTGCAGCCTGCTCAAGTTAACAGGCTGCCCCTTCCACCCTTAAAACTTGTGGGGTGAGTGTTGCTGGTACCATAGCCTGAATCTGCTGCGCTGCCTATCAAGTGGTTAGTAGGCGCTCTCTGGTTCTTCACCTTTCACCACCAGGAAAAATCAGTTCCAGAGGGACATATGGGAACTCACACAACACTGAGGGGAATTCATTTTGCAATGGCCGCTACTGCAAATATCTTTGCTATGGAAATAAACAGGTAGGAGGAAAAATAATAACAACTTCATGCTATGCACTGTATCTCTGCATCAGTGATTTTTGCATTAGTTCCTCAATCGTTAGCAATTTCATTAAAATACTTAAAATTAAGAAATGCTGCAAGGATTAGCATATTCTTTGAGCTGTTTAGGAGCCTAAGCACCACGGACTCACGTTGCTCATGTTGTTAGTCCTGTATGAGGCCTGCACAGGACTTTCTAACCAACCAGCTGCAAGCTCAGGTCCTGCTCCAGCAAAGCATTTAAGCACAGGGCCCTTAAGTGACTCCAGTGGGATTATTTGCTTGCTTATAGTTAAATGCGCACTTAGACTTTTTGCTGGGTGAAGGGCTAAATTACTTCAAGGCAGCGATCCAATCCACGCTGCTTGGGCCACTCTAAAAAGGAAAGAAATACTGGTATTTCACACTACTCATTCAGCTTGTGCTGATTTTCTGTTCTCGTTGGGCCAGATAGCAAGGAACAATTACTGTCTCACGTTTATGCGGAAGGTCGCCCTGTGCCCCAAGGAGCACTGGAAAGCTGCCTCCAACACTGCGCAGCTGCCCTCCTGCTGCACCCTCATTACTGGGGAACACAGACTGCTCCGCTATAACAGCATTAAACAGGACTGGAGGCAATCTTACAATTGGACTGTTCTTAAGCTTTCAGCTGCTGTTGTTGGTTTTTTGCCCTCCATGTGGCATGTAAGACGCTTCACAAAGATGCCTTTTCGACTTATTTGCTAAAAGAAGTAGGCTGAGTTGTTTTCTGTAAAAACTCCAGGAATCCAAAATCTCTTGTCTTAACACTGGGGCAGCATAACAGGATCTCCCACCACATTTTGATTATGTTCAGTAATCAGAACAAGTTTCCCAAGATACATCTGACCTTAAAACAGTAGGAAACTGACACATGCCTGCTTTCCCCGCTTTTCCTTTACAATTTAATTCCCTGCTCAAATAAATAGAATTCCTCCCCTGATCACTCATGCAATCAAAGTAGTCTGCCTCAGTCAGGGACTGAGGCATGTGTGCTGTACATATAACAAAGCATCTTAAGCCTTTGGGCTGTAAATACTTAAGTCCAAATATTTAACAATACAGATCTGTGCCCAAAAGAAAGAGACAGACTAGGTGAACCATGGGTCCATGAAGGGACATTTGGAGAGGTATTTCTGCAAAACTCAAGTATCCGTTACCTATGTTCTTCTTTGGCCCTGATCTACAGTCAGGAAGAAAAGACAAAAGGTTGATTAAAAGGCACTTGGATCAGGAAAAGAAGGAAAAGACTGTGCTTAAAGTGGTGCTGTTCTTATCGGAGTTACTTTTTACCTTCCCACACATGGGCAGCAAATGCTTCAACGGTTCGCTAGATTCCCCCCACCTTTTTTCTATAGACAAGTGCTTACCTACCTCACAGAAACTCTGCAAAGTATTAAGAACTGAGGAGTGCTGACATACTAAAATTGGGGAAGATATATAAGTGACTTAGATAAGACTAAAGGAGGCAAGTATTAGTTTACACTGAAGGAGACCAGAGTGGTTATTGACCTAGAAACATTACATCCTCAGCAGCACCCAAAAGGCTCCAGCTTGTGTCCTGCAGCCCTACACCTCCCATGCCTCCTCCCACCTCTTTCATTACAAAACATGACATTGCATAAATGTGCCCCCAGCTACCAATAAAACTAAAGCTATACCACTGGCTGTGAAATTTCTGTAACTTTGATTACCTACAAGAACAGCTCTTCTTTGCTTTGATGGGAAACAGTAACACAGGAAAGCTATCTGTAATGTCCTGAGTAAATCCAACTTCTAAGCCTGCAACTTCAGGTGCTCGTAAGTTCTCAGCTGCTGTCCTTGGAGAAATCACCCCAGCCCTGGGAGCATACAAGGACATGAAAATGCAACCCTCTCCTCTGTCAGGGTGTGTAACAGCCCAAACATAAATGAGAATCAGGCCCAGTGATATTTCTCTACTAAACTAATGGAACAAAGGAAAAATAAAGGTAACATTAGCACACCTTACCACCAAAGCATTGTACAGACCAGCTGAAAACCCACAGACATTCAGATGTCCTGCCATATTTCTTTTCTGAGGAATAGCCTGCTTTAAACAGACCTTCCTACCTCTCTGCACAGATCTGCAGATATCTCAACAGGAACAAAAAAAGCATTTTCATCAGAGTGGCTTTCTTCTTTGCCTTTTAAGAATGATCTATTTCTTGTTCATTTAATGTGAACACTGAATATTTGGAGGCCTAATATACGCATCTGTAAGGCATCCAAGATTTCTTGTGTAATCCCAAAGGGAAAACATACTGATCCAATTACTTTGGTACTGCATCACAGGGCACTGAAGAGAAAAGTCAATAAAAAGCATCAGAGCACAAAAAGGCAAGCTGTAATCAATATCTGATCTTGATATGGGCTGTCTGGTAAAAAAAAAAAAAAATCATTTAAGACTTAAATTTACTTCCTTGTGCACTCTGCTTAGACAGTGAAAAAATTGAGGGGCTATTTCCTAGTTTATTCCTCTATCCTGACGACTTTTTTTTTTTCCTCCTCCTTTTTCTTTATCCGAGAAAGCAGGCAGATATTTTGATACCAAGTCAATTAACCAGGCAGAATTTGGCAAGAACACAGTAGTCAGTATTCCATCTTTTGCAAGTCAAATGCTGTTATGCCCAAGTCACCTGCCTGCCAGCTATTCAAGGGCAGAGAAAGTCACCACAATGAAAAATTGCTTGTGCTTTGCTAAAGGAAAAATAACCTCAGACCAGCATATCTTAGCAATTCCATTCTTATCCAGAGGAAACATTATAAAGTAGCTACAGCTGTGTAAAAAAAAAATAATGGGAAAAAATAAATTTACTCTTTCAGTGTTTATTCTTTTAATTAAGCAAACAGTGTAATGCTGGTTAAGTGCAAACCTCCCTGACAATTTCTTCTTAGAGATTCATCCTAACACAGGATAATCACTCTCTGAGAAAAATCTATCACTCAATGAGTTTAGAGATAACCTAAGCAATATGCTTAAACTAGGCACCTAACTATCAAGCAGTAAGAAGTCAGATGATTGCCAACAAAAATTTGCTGGAGAATGATAGGCACATGCTTTGTTATGAAGGGCTCCATTTTAATTGAAGTTTGACCCTGGTGTTTATCCATCATTTGGTGATTGTAAAACTCACCTTTACTCCTATCACATATTTTAAATTTAATAGTGGCTTTTGTTAGAATTGACACATTTCTGCATTTTTAATGCCTTTGTCTTTTGCCATTGTAGTTGTTTATAAACCCAGCTATATGTATGCTTTGTAGATGCTTTCAAGTCTTTCTTTGTACATATTTTAAATATTAAAATTTCACTGCATCCCAAGTCTTTAAACCCTGGCTGTTTACTCTTTCAATCCATTGTACATTCATTGGCCACACTCCCTGTTGAGTGGCCAAGAAAAAGATGTGAATGTTTCATCCCATATATGAATATGTAGATTGCAGTAGTGTCAAGCAGTTTTAATCTAAGTGTAAAGTGCTACACAATGGTTACCTAATAAATTTCTGAGTACCTAATGAGAATATCTGTCTTTCTAGACAAAAAGCTGAAATATTTCCAGTGAAGGTGCAAGGAATAATAAATGAAAAATTATGAATAGCAAAGAACATGCAATGCTTTTCCAGTGTGGCTTATCACAAGATTTTCGTCCATGCTAAGGTTTACAAGCCATTTCAGATATGTTAAAGTCACAAATAACACATAATTGGCCAAATACTAAACAAATAATATAACCCTCGCAAAAAGTAACAAACTGATTTTTTTTATCCCCTCCCCCCCCAATTTATGAAACATTCGCAAAATAGTTCAGCAGTCTGTAAATGACCAGCTGAGAAGGCTAAGTGATTTTTTTAAAAAGTACAATATCGGGATATTTCAGCAGTATTCTTACACACGTCAGTACACTGTTATCCTACAGGTGCTGCTCGGCAGTCCATTTGCCAAGGGTGGGCCCTGCCAGCACCCCCACAGGTAATACTCATTCCCACCCACTCCTACCACCAAGCTCAGAGAAGTGGGAGGCCTGACAAGAAATCCTGCCAGTAAAAAAGGCCTTTTCCATGTGCATTACAACTTGCAATGCTGCCCTGATTGACAATCCTTGCACACTTGGTCAATATGACAATATATACTTGTTTTCAGACAAACGATACTGACCATATCAGAAAATTTTAACACTAGCTTTTCTAGAGCTTCATGTCTATATTTTCAAATACATTTCAATTCTATTTTCTTTTTCTTTCATGCGGTCCTTCAGTCCTTTTATTTTCTGAAAAAGTCCAATTGCCAAACTCTGCTTATTCACCTAAAACTTGAAGCTAAGCAGAAACGAACTACAGACTCTGAAATGAATGTGCATTGCCAGGAGAGGAAGAAAGAGGAATCTTTCGTGCAGTATTAATGAAGATATGATCTCTGAACTTAATTCTTGACAAAAATTCCCTCCTCAAATTCTGCGTTTACATTTTCTGTTTCAACTTAACTAGCTGACGTGGCAAAGGTTTTGCCTGAGAAAGTTACCAAAAGTTTGGCAGAAAGTGAGAGAGACTCACAGAAACCTGGAAGTAGATGTGGGAAAGAGCTATTGAATTATTACCCTTACAGTATTAGACTGTCCTCTGCTATGTGTTGTCCCATCCAGACACTAACATCAGCAATGATGAGGCTTCCATCAGGTGTCTTGAGAGACCACACCACTGCCTAAAAGGTATCATGGAGATAACATGGCAGGGACAAGATCAAGAAACAGTAAAGAACATTATTGTAACTAGAGTTGGTGATACTGCTGATCATTAAGGTTGCCTGACGTAGCAGCACAAAACTGCTTTCAGTTGTGAGTTAAACCATTTTAAACTCTCATAAACACCTTCCATTTTTGAAGCAATAGCCATTGCCCTCTTCCCAGTCTTTGTGCTCACAGACGGGGGTCGTCACCAGCTTTGATTGCTGATGTCCAGGAGTGCTGCCAGCCCCATATGGGACTCACTTGAGAATACACATAAGGTTTTTTCAGGTATGTGCTGGAAGCGGCTCAAGTTCAGTCAAGCAGAACCAGCCATTAAAATGCAGCTTTTTCTTGAGTCAGTAGGCCACAACCAGCAAGCTCTACCTCCTGAGGCTGCTCAGCCTTATCCACCCATGTTTCATATTCTAGTTCACAGGTCCAGCTCTTCCCTCCTGATCAGCCCCATGAGGTCCCTGCAGGTTTCTGCCCTGGTCCTGTCTCTGAAACAACTGGCAAGATATCCGTTTTGCTCTTTTTAAAACTCAGGAAACAAAACTCTACATTAAAAGTACATTAAGTTCACAAAAATAAATATTCAAAAGTTAACAAATACCGGAATTACAAGCTGCCTCTGAAACCTTTTCTCAATCCCCCTGTGCATTACCTAATGGTCTTTTAATTTCTTGACTGTGTGTTATTTTTCCCATCGGGTCTTGTTATTTCTACTGACGCTCCTTAATGTAACTAAAATTGCCTTCTCTGTAGTTCTCTGTTTACACCGTATTTGTGGGACTGTATCTTCAACTCCCGTACATCACCATTGTTCCCATAACTTCTGAATTATGGTGCCACACATCACCAGAGACTACAGTCTGCAGACTGTTACCAATTTCCTTCATACTTTTAGACTGGCACATCACATAGTCATTAATCTGACCTCATCATCCAAAATTTTCCCTCTTGCTCCATCATCATTTTAGTTGTTTGGCTGTGAAACCTACCACAGAAACAAATCAGCGTGACAGAAAGGGGTATCTTATCTCTCTGCTCCATGGCATCATGTCCGTGTTGCTTCCCTGAAAGGAAATGCAGGTCTCTGGCTATCAGACCAGCGCATGTTAAGAAGATTGGCCCCACAGCATCAGACTGAGAGACCACCTACGCCAGGATCTTGCTTCTGACAGTGGCTAAAAGTGGATGGTTAGGGAAGAACGTAACAATAGTACTGCTGCCTCACCGTGCTCTCCCAGCTTCTGGCAATCTACAGCTCAGTAGCTTTTCAGCCAGAGGTGGTACCTCTGCATTTAATTGTCCATAAAGGATTTCTCATCCATGAATTTGTCCCATCAGTTTTTGAAGCCATCCAAAGATTTGGTGTCAAGTCTCTTGCAATAACGTATTCCACAGTTTAGTTGTACATTTAGTGAAAAATCACCTTTCTATCATTATTGTTTTGAACTAGTACCCAATTAACTTAGTATCTCTTATTGTTTTTTTTTTTTAATGCGAAACAGTGAATATCCATCCCTATTAATCTTGTCTGTGCTACTCATAATTACAGATCTCTATCTTCTTCCTCACTCATCTCAATGAGCATTAGTCTATGTGGTCCTTTCCTATACAGAAGTAATTCAATACCTTTGATCATGTTCTCTTCTTTGTATATTTTTGCAGCTCTAGTTCATAGAACTCAAGGTGTGGGTGCTCCACAGATTTAGAAAATGGCATAATTATTTATTTCTTCTTTATTCTCTTAGTTCTTTGCTTGTATTTTCTCACATTCAGTTTGCACTTTTGCCTGCTGTTGAAACCACAACTTGACACTTTTAATAGAACTATAACTATTACGAGATCTCTTTGTTAGGTGGCCTCAAAAATTACCACTGCGTATTTCAAGTTCAAATTATTTTTCCACAGATGCATCATTTTATACATTCACACTAAACTTCATCAGTCATTCTATAGCCAATATTGAGAGATATTTCTGCACATCTTTGCTGTCAGTTTTCATTTTTATTACCCTGACTATGTGAATGTCATCAGACAACTTTATCTTCATCCCTTTTCTGTGTTATTTAAAAATACACCATACAGCGCAGAACCTCATGTGTCTCCAGTAGTGGCAGGTCCCTACTGAGAAAACGAACCTTTACTTTTACCTTGTTTCCTATTCTAAGTTCACATTAGTTACCATAATATCATAGGTATATATTGGAGGTCATTGCTGTTCCCAGGATGCCCTAAGCACATTCTTGTAACAGTACGTTGAGCACTATAGTAACTGAACCTTTATCCCTTCTCATGGATTGGGAGATGCTTCTTTCCATTCCCATTCCACATGACAGCCTAAAGATCCACTTTCTGTGGCACTGTGAAATGCCTCAGAACTTAATATAATGTCCATTCTTGTTAATTTTATAGTTCTAGGAAAATAAATTCATTTCCATAAACTCACAGGAATTATGCCTTACATGACATTTGTTCCACTGTCTTACTGAACAGAAGAGATAGCTAAAAAATATATCCCTCTTTGTAAATGTTAAGTGCATGGCCCTTTAGGCTTAAATCAAGAAAAACAAAATTGTTATGCACTTTGCTACCAGATTTCTTTTCTGCTGGATTACTGTTAGCAGTCTTTCCCTGGCACAAAAATCAGAAGGAAAACATCTCAGCCTATTGCATACCTATAACATCTCAAAATCAACTGCTATACACAATATACATTTTGCATCAGTGTCAATATCAGTGCAGAAAAATAGTTTTTATATGCCAAGAAAATTCATTGTTTCAAGGCTGAAGTCAAAACCTTCTCGTAATATTAATGGAGCTCATCCAGCCTTCTACCAGAAACAAGACTTTGAATCAGTTACCCTGTCTATTCTTTTCACTCAATAGTTACCTTTTTTTAAGTTAAAAACTTCCTGTGAATATTTTTGTGATACAAGCTAAAAATTGCAAAAGTACCTATGTGACCTGAAAGACCAGTTCTCACTTCAAAAATGACAGGCATGCAAATGTCTAACCATCACTGAGGAGTTTCAAAGGTGTGTAAGTATGTTAACCTTTTGAAAAGGAGTTACATCGTCCTAAATCTCTTCCAGCTCCTTTCAAAAACAATGGCAAGTCAAGGATGTTATAGCCCTAGTCTCACTTCTTCACACATGAACTCATCACTGGGGAAATAAAGTTGTCAAAGCCAGTGCATCAACCATGGTAAATAAGGTTTGCAGGACCAGTCCTATGTCATACTAGGTAATTGCACAGTGTTAACATCCAGTGCACATGAAGATAAAGTTCTGGAGGCATACAGAGAAGTAGCTTTATTTTAACTTTTCTCTCTTTATTGGAAAAAATGAATTAAAGAAAACTGACATTATTCCTCTTGATTTTTTTTGTTTTGATCAGAAATTTTAACTTCTGACAATAAAAACACTATATTGCTATAACCCCAAGCTGATGTCTTTGGGACCAAGACCTGAACTGATAGACTTCTTAGCTCGTACCACTCCTCACTGACTTGACTTGTTGAGAAAGAAGTGGAGGTATAAAGCATACCAGAGCAAATAATCTCTGAAATCTTTTAACTATCTCACTGGAACAGACTGAAAGAAAATGTTCAATCGCTACACAGTTAAGGTGCATTTTTTAAAATATCAGAGAGAAAAGAAGAGAATAAAAAGGAGGGGAAAAAAACAAACCAAAAAAAAAGATAAAAACATGTCCCATATACCTTGGCTATAATCATCATCATATACCAAAGAGCTTCAGTTGCACAACTTTTAAAGGGGAAAATTACCATAGAAATGACAGCAGAAGTAGGGGGGAGGAAATTCATCTTATATCTTGGAATGTCATTTTAGTGTTGGGTGGTCTGTGTTAAAAGATGTGAATTTATTAATTCTTGGGGTTCATTTAGTGGATTTGTTTAGATAAATATCAGTATATGAGATTAACCCATGAACAAGTGCAAATTAGAGCGCACTTAAATATACCAAACGTTCAGATTTCTTTTTCAGGCAGTTGGATGAAGTTGGCCCAACAGTACTTTATCGGCAAGCCATGGGAGCCTAACTACCAATGCATCATTTTCCTAATACATGCCTGCTAGCCTTCAAAATTGTACCTTATAGTAGTCATCCACAGTACTGCAATGGTAGAATCTAAAGCCAGAATTTGCAGCAGCAGCGCATTGATAAATAGCTAACAAAGCTTAAAATGATTAATAGATGTTTCAATGATGTTTCAATAATTGATTATTAATATTGAACCCAAAACTGAATCCAGTGTGCTTATAAGCTATAAGAAATTGTATGTCTAAGGTACTAGTAGAAGCTAATTATCATTTATTAACTCTGGAAACTTTTAGTGTGCTATTTACAGATGGCTTAAGCAGTGATACTGAGGAGTGTTTCAAATTGTTTTGCATACAAGACATCTTTTAAAAGGGAATTCTTCGTCTTAAAAAGGCTTGGAGCAGTGATAAGTTGCTAACCAGAAAGCCCAGCGCTATGGCTTTGCAACAGAGCACAACACAGATATGAACTTTGAGGATCTTTGTGAAAATCAGTATCATTCATCAAAGGATACTTGTTTGCCAGCTCTTACAGCATCTATGACAAATTTTCTTTGGTTTCTAGGAAGGAAGACTCTGGCGATGCTGTGCATTACAAACTCATTTGTCTTGAATCAAGCCTGTCTCAGGCTCCACAAAGCTGACACAATGCAGAGGAGAATAAACTCTGCATTGCTTTAGCTGGTGGTAAAATGTACAATGTACACCAAATTAGAAGAAAGAGGCCAAAAAGTACCTGTCTACCACACTGTCCAGGAGTGCTGACAGGATAAGTGTCTGTTGGCACCTCAGCACTTAGATTTGCCCCACCTAGAGATAGCTAGCAGGCATTTTGGTGCTCTCTTCCATTGACGCTTACTGAAAGAACAGGTGGAGTGAGGGAGCGCTCATGCTGCTGAGGGAGGAGAGAACCGAATCTCTTTCCATCAGCACATCCAGAAAGTCAGCACAAGGGGACAAGTGCAGTAAGTGAAGCCCTCTGCTAGCCCATTCCCACACATAAACTAATGAGCACTTCTACAGGATCTTTCTATTCCTCTATCAGTTATGCCGCTTAATCCCTTCTTCTGTTTCATGGGATCAGTCAGAGACTGATCTTCCTTTGCAAGATCCTGCTTTTTGTTCCACTGAACTCTAAAGGAGGGGTAGGGCTGTGCATCTGCGCTTTCAGTGTGCAATGAGGTTAATGATACTGACACCCTTTCCAAAGGGCTTTGAGCTCCACCAGCAGAAGTGTATTATAGACCTGGGGGGAAAAGCCCCTGAGTGGAAAAGCCTCCAAAGTTGTCTGTGTCATTTCTGTCAGTAATGCCAAACAACAGGGCAGCCTATAAAAAAAGTAAGAAACAGAAAGATGATTGCTTCTTTGTGCATCCCATGTTGCAGCAGAAGTAATGACTTTGCTGCCTGTCGGCAGAACCCCAAACTGTTCTAAAACAGTTTTCATCCATCTTTTCCTCTCTTTTTTTTTTTTCCAGCTTGACCAATAAGCAGTAAATATAAATTAGCATTGGTTAGACTCAGAAATAATGCCCGTGGGTATATGGAAGAAATAACACTAACAATTTGTAGGTAGTGTCAGTCAGTTTTCAACTTTCTCCACTTCTCGTTATTTGGCAAGATGGGAATCACAGCAGATTCCAGTAACTAATTCAAGCAGAGGTAGGTAGATAGAACAGCAGTCGCTCATCTGTGATTTTCTTCTTCTTGCAAGCTAAAAAAATATTCAACTATATCCTTAGAAAACTTCATGTTTGGCAGCTAGGCTCTCTGGATAAGACATGCTTTCAAAAACATCAGGTTTATCCTGTAATTATGGAACAATGAGCAAGTAAACTCTGAATCTAATTCCTTGTGGAAAGCTGTGGGTTGCAAATGGTGGCTCAAAAACTTTGGGGAAACTCTCTGAGAATATTTGGACAAACAAAAGCTATTCAGTTCAGTGATGTTCATGACCCGTGTTTGTTGCTTGTGAGCATGCTGACGGATGAAGTCTTACTCACAGTAACATTTGGGAGAAGCTTATATTATTGCCAGTGTGTATGCTTGCACATAAATCTGTCTGCTAACATGAGGACACATTTGCAAGACAATCTGTTACTGTTTTCCCAGAGAGAGAACAGAAGCAACGTAAAATAATTTCAATGACCAAGTATACAGATTGAAGAGCATGCAAGAAATACCATTCATGCACAAACAATCCCCAGTAGAAAACACATTAGCTCTCAGAAGTTTAAAGACACAGTGCTGTCCAGCAGAAAACCTTGGTGCCACATTTGCAATAGCCAGTTATTACTACAATGACTGAGAGACTACAATGACTACAAGAGAGAGGCAGCCAAGACAAAGAGTGAGAGGAGACAGACAAGACTGTCAAAATAATCATCTACAGAGGAAAACCAAAAGCTTTGGAGAGTGTAAGACCAGAAAAAGAAAAATCAAATGCATCTCTGGATCTGCAGTAGCAGGGATTCAACATTGCCAGCCTCTGCATTAAACACCCAACTTTCCATTGACTAAACAAAAGACCACTTCTGTTCTCCAGGCTGCAGTTTCAGTTCCTCAGTTCCTTTCTTTGGCTGTGTCCCTACTGGAAGATCTAAAAAAACCCACAAACGTAATGCAGATCTGGCATAAGCATATGACTATATTTCCATCAAATTAGCCACAGCAGGCACCATGGGCAAGCCGTTTGGTATCCAGCTCTGCGCTGCCTGCCATTGTTCATATTCACTGCAGGATATGGGCAATGTTCCATCAAAGATATTTGTGGGTGGCTCCTTGATAAGAATAATCTCTCTCTTTGTGATGTGAACCACTGCTTCAGAAAAAAACATTGGACTATCTTTGTACTATGGAGATGTGCGCTTCATATCTCAACACGGCAAAGACACCAGAAATACATCTTAGCATTTCCCGGATAGTTTTGCAAGCTGCAATGAGCAAAAGTCCACATCTGAGCCTCACAACAATCCTTCCTATGGCAATACAGCCATACTTGAAACTAATTTGTTTCATGTTCAGCATGGGCTAGCTACAACAAGGTAGCCTATAAGCAGAACTGGGGATGCATATGCAATTCATTGCATTGCTAGATATTCTGTCACGATGACGACATTCTCACAGGAGCAATGACTGCCTTTCCCTTCGCAACTTCTCTGACCTGAGAAGAAGTATACTGCAAATGCAAGAGGTTTAGCAGTGAAGGAAGCACTGCTGAATGAGAAACATTCATTACTTCACAAGTGATCCTCAGACAACTACTGTTGAGAGGTGTTGGCCCCTGAGGCCCCATGCTCCTCCTCCCCAGCTGGTCAGTCATAAACTTTGTCTAAATGGCCTAGCCTCATACAAAATGTTATCGCAGATCTTCATGTAGAGAATCCCAGAAGTAATTAGGGATTAGAACTGTGTAGTAGCTTAAAACTGAGCCTCCCCTATGAACCGAAAACCATCCCAGCGCTCGCTATATTCTTTGGCTTTCTTGTAACTTCATCTCAAATCCTGAATCTTGTTTTGCAGTTATCAAAGTCAGTAAGGTATCCCTGTAGATACTCTTGCTGTGGTCTGTGGCATTGTCCCTTGAGTTCCCAAAAGAGACACTCCCCCCACTATAACCACACCATGTCCAGTGCTCCAGCCCACAGTGGGTGAGGGTTACAGAGCTGGGGAAATGTGATTGTCGAGTTCATATGGGGGGTGTTCTGGCTCTGGGTCAGATGCCAGCGCTGCCTCTGGTGACTTGGCTGATTGATGGGCATGCTGTAGTTCAATGTGCATAAGTCAAGTTACTAGGTATGGAGACAGGCAGAAAAGAAAGATTAAAATCCAACAAGCATTCAGATAAAAGACAGAGTGCCTTGGTGTCACAGTTTAACCCCAGCCAGCAACTAAGCATCACACAACTGCTCGCTCACTGCCCCCCGGTGGGATGGGGAAGAGAATCAGAAGAGTAAAAGTGAGAAAACTCATGGGTTGAGATAAAGACAGTTTAATAGGTAAAGCAAAAGCCGCATGCAAGCAAAGCAAAACAAGGAATTCATTCACTACTTCCCATCGGCAGGCAGGTGTTCAGCCATCTCCAGGAAAGCAGGGCTCCATCATGTGTAACGGTTACTTGGGAAGACAAACACCATCACTCCGAACATCACCCCCTTCCTTCTTCTTCCCCCAGCTTTATATGCTGAGCATGATATCCTATGGTATGGAATATCCCCTTGGTCAGTTGGGGTCAGCTGTCCCAGCTGTGTCTCCTCCCAACTTCTTGTGCACCCCCAGCCTCCTCGCTGGTGGGGTGGTGTGAGAAGCAGAAAAGGCCTTGACTCTGTGTAAGCACTGCTCAGCAGTAACGAAAACATCCCTGTATTATCAACACTGTTTCCAGCACAAATCCCAAACATAGTCCCATACTAGCTACTATGAAGAAAATTAACTCTGTCATCCCAGCCAAAATCAGCACACTTGGTCTTATGTAAGGATGGCAGCCTCTGGAATAAATCCAGGGACTGCAGCACTAAGATTTGAAATGAGGACTGAAAAATATTGGCGATAAATCTCACGGTTTTCTTATACAAGATCCAGTCTTCAAAAGGGACAGGAACAGGCTATCTGATCTAGCCAGAATTTTCAAAATGAATGCCTCCCCTTCTGTTGAAAACCATGAGCTGGCATTTTCTTCTTTTGCTTGCAGATTTTTTGATCTGGTATGAAACATCCTTAGACCAGACTGACACAGGACTCAGCGTAATAAGCACAGAGGCATACTCAGGAGCTAGTGAGCAGAGGAGCATCTCAGAAGAGCAGGTATCCAGGGCCTTTTGTATGTCTGACAGACCACAGAGTTAACGTAGAAAAGCCCTGGTATCGCACACTAAGCTGAAGAAAGGGTTAGTGTGATTTGGCTGCAGGTTAGGAAAAAAAGAATTTCTATCCCTGTGAAGATACACATGGGGAGCTGTTCATAAGCAATACAAAAGGAATCATCTGCCACCACGGTGCAGGAAGAAATCATTGTATCTGATGGTGGCAGGGATACATGACTGTAATAAGAAACTGAATTTTGTTCCATTTTTCCAGTCCATTATTCTATATTCCTACAGTCATATGACTCTTAGATAAGTCAAGTAATGACACAGATCGTAAGATAACCAGGCACAGCCTCCAACAGCTGCTGAAAAATGAGACTGTGGGAGCCTAAATCAGCAAGAAATATAGTCTTTTAACATCTCTCAACCAAGGTCAGACTAGATAGAGCTTTCTCCACCAAAAGTCCTAAAGAAAACCTCTTCCCTCTCCACTGGCCTATCTCAGGAGACCAAGTTAAGAAATCAATTATTTCATTTACATTATGCCTGTGATGAAACCTTCCATACACAAAATGGCATTTTTGCCCCGGCAAGACAGCTGAGCGGGACATCGCCTTGCTTGCTGGAGCCCAGGAAGTATGGGAGATTGTAGAGTGAATTTAGCAGCTAACACACAACATTTCTGAACTTCAGGCTCTGATACCTCTTTCTCTTAACCTCTTATTCATGACAGTATTTCTCCTCCCAATTCAAGAGACCATAAACAAAATTTTCTAAAAGACTTCAAACATAAAAATAAAGTAGTGCCCTATTTTTAATTCACTTAGAACTACAGCACTTCTGACAAGTTTTATTTTCCTTTATATATAAACCATTCTAGTTTGTATCTGTTATATCATATTCTAAGTCTTCTATTAGTGTCCTTTTCCTTACAGTTTCAAGCAATTTACTATGTGCTAAAGGAAGATGAGGTCATGGTCTGTAAATCCCAAAATCATCACAAGTGCCTTTTTAAAACATAAGCCTGGTATTTGGTATTCAACAGTACTGCACAATAATAGCTGATTTAAAAGCTAAGACATTTCATTCATGCTAAAAGGAAAAATAATACAAAGGAAATTTAACCAGACTTACTTTGTTTTTCAAATGTGGTTATTCTCTCGTTTAATCTTAAGACTAGATAATGTACTTATGCTGGGATTTCTTATTTTCTTTCACTCGACTTGCCCAACCACCAGTATATTATAATAAATTCTATATAAACATCTTCAAGGCCAGGCACTTTGAATACTCTTTCTTTGAGGGTTGTACTTGTAACCTCATTCATTCTTTCTTTTCTTTCCCATTTAGGTGGACTGGTTAAGGTTTACTCTAAGTTTAAATGTGTTTGTCTAGTTTAAACAACAATTCTGCTTTATTTTAGAGATAGAAAAAAAAAAATTCCCTAAAAGCTAGTCCAAGCAGGCTACAAATTGTATATTTATTGTATTTTTTTCTCTAAATTCCGTCACCCATTACACTATAGCTCTTCATTTGCTTTTCTCTTTGTTCTCTCTGTGCTGCCTTTTAGTTCTCTCTCTCCTCAGTGAAACATTAGTAATATAGCAGCAACATCTGAGGCAGAGTCAAACCCATGCTGTCTGAGTGGGTTTGAAGCTAACCAAAATAAGCATGCACAAAACAGACTCTAGAAATAGCACCTTCCTACCCGATAGACCTCCTTCCTAGTTGTATTCAGTCATAGCTGTGCAATTTAGCTGCCACCTATAGGGTTTTACTGCTTTCCACTCCACATCTCACTGACAAGCCACTCACGAGCCTCTTCTCACTGAAGAGGAATAAAAGACAATTGTCTTCTTTCTTGCAGATCCCCCCGATATTGTGTGCCCCATACAAGCTCCAGCCACATCTGTACAAAGGTGCTAGGAACAAAAAGTTTTGCCCCAGGTACCCCTGTGTGTATGGCTGGGGTTCATTTGGCAAGGAGTGAAAATATAAGGAGCCAATGCAACACCCACATCACAGGGTGGCTGTGGAGGGTAGCGCCCAGAACAAATAGCAGATGTTTGCTTATAAACCAAGACCATTTTACAAACAGATATGGAAAACGCTCAGAAACAGCAACTGCATTGAAAAACAATGACATTTGTAAAACTACTTTAACATTTTTTTAATGTATGTCCTTCAGCACTTCACTTAGCCAGTTTGTAAAATAGTGATCTGTGCTCTAGCATTTCGTAATTTTTTAACGTGGTTTCCTGCAGATACAACAATACTGATATAATTCCCGCTGATACAATAACAACATATGTTGCCAACCCCATTTATTTTTTTAATGATTACCAAATTTCAACAAAATCTGACAGATACACAGAGGACTCAAAAATCATTCTGTTCCTCCAGGCTTCTTGGAAAGACATAGCCACATAGAGGACAGTGTCCTGCAACAAGACACCAGCTTAGTGCAGAAGCTCAGGTACTGCTGGACTGTGGGGACTCCACATGAGATAAAGTGAAGTTTCTACTGAAGGCGAACTTTCACAGTCTTTACGTTCACCCATGGGACTGAAATTGTCACAAACTTATGGCCACAGAAGTGCTTATTATTATCTCACAAATATTGGCATCAGCCCCCAACATAAAGGATGTTAATATTATAACATAGACGAACAGTTTTAAGCAGGGGCTAGTTTGCTCATCTTAATTTTATGATCAAATTCCTGAGCTATCAGGGAAAAGTCTGGCCACCTTAACTTTTCTGGCAATTAAAAAAAAAAAAATCCCACAAAACAGTGGCGAAGAAAAGAGAGTTTAAACTTTATTCTAAGTGTAGGGTCTGTTACACAGCAGTATAGCATACCTGTGGTTAGGCTCTTATGAGAATACTGCACTTCACTGCCTGCATATCTTTACATTTATTTAAGGGATAATCTTTATTTCTTAGTGCTGTACTATACAATACCATAAACAGCTGCTGAGATTAATAACTGAAGTTGAATCACCTCCAGAGCTGTATATAGAGAGCATACTACAGTGCCACTGAGGGAACCTAATTGTATTTTAAAGCAAACCATAGCATTGTAAGAGACAGCAATATTTTTCTCTGCTTGGGGGGGTGGGTGCAGATCTGAACTCTTTCTTGAGCTTCCTGGTGACATACAGTATGCACTAGGTGGTGGGTAGGATGCATAAAACCTGAAGTCTGCACTGATTAAGGGACACAGGGAATGGAAAGACTAATTAAAGACTGCTGCAAAGTGAAAGCACATTAGCTAAAGCTCATTAGATTCCTGTATGGGTACTTTGCTTCTGAATGAGAGGGTCCACACAGAGCTGAATGCACTTCAACTAACATGGTTTTACATCACACTCTAACTCATTGTATCTTGACTCTACTGGACATGTGCTTTAAAACTCCTAATGCTTCCACAGTGAGGTAAAATAGACATCCAAACAAATGAAGAAAGGGCCCCAAGTGCCAGATTACAAGAGACAATGAAGCCCTTTAAGAGATAGTAAGAAATCTTGTTAAAGCTCCTAAGGCCAGTCACTTCTAAGCACCATCATGCTCAGCAGCAGCTGACAGAGGTGGCTGCAGCCACCTGGTTGTCCCACCCTGTTATCCGTTCTCCGTGCTGCAGCAGAGGCTGAAGAACAGGCGCGACACACTCACCGCAAAACACAGCCCAGCACGTTAACATAAAATTGAAGCAACAATCACCTAAGTTAACATGCTGAGCCATGGCTGCAGCTGCTGCAGCTCATATTTCCAGTTCCCATGAGATCAGCTGCAGAGGGCTAAAGCTGTCTCTGCCGGTATGAAGGCAAGAAACCTGTCTCAGCCCACCACAGCCCACAAGTCCACTGGAGGACTTGGAGCCCGGCATGTGCAGCCTTCCCAGCGCTCACAATAAGAACTCCTACTCTTCATTCATTTTCACAAATAAATGCAAATGACTAACAAAAGCTTAACCTGTTTGAAAGAGGGATGCCCTTCTTCAGAAAGGCTATGACCATTCCTCCCATCTTCAAACTCTTTTCCTTAAGTCCTACGTGGTGTCTTTAAAGTTGCGACAGCTTCTGAGGAGCATCAACAGCCTTTTACACTCACACAAGGTACTTGAAGACTCAGCATCTTATTTTTGCCAGACTAATTTGTCCTTACTATAATTATATCTAACTGCTTTAGCATTCCTTAAATTTATGCATGTTTATAATGTTTAACTGTGACCAAAAGCTGTAAGATTTGGCACAGTTTCAAACTTTTATCACATCTAGAGCACCCTAGTGACATTTCTCAGGGAGAGCAAAAAAGGAGCAGTAGCAGCAAGCAGAGGAAAACCCTCAACAGAGTCGGGGGGGAAAGCACTTAAAAATACAGGATAGAAAATGCACATGATGAAAAGCAGGAAACAGATCTGAGAGGTGAAAAGAAAATCATTGCAATCTATTTATAAAAGGCTTACCACAAAAATGATAAAAGGGAAGTAAGGAAATTGACCTAACATAAAACCACCATGGAGTAAAGCTGCTCATGCAGCCTATGACTTTAGCTGATGAACTACAATGAGGATTGCACAATACACGGTCTTCACCAAGAGCACAAGTTGTGAGAAAGTATCCTGCACTTCAGGAGATTTGTTTTTGTCAGTTCTCCTGTTAAGAAGTGATAATTGCTTACTGAAACGGGGGGGGGAGGAGAAAAAAGTAGCCCTAAAGTTCTTTGCAAATATTTCTGTACTCTGTGAGCTACAGTTAAACCTAAACCTCATCTTTGCTAACAGTATGAAATCCCATTCCAATTTCCATCGAAATCACCAATATTGCCATTGACTTCAGTGGGTTTGAATTAGGTCCAAATGTCTCCAAACAACTGTGGAAAAAACCCTGGTAGGTTTAAAACTGATACTATCTCATTCTTCCCCACATTCACCCAAGAAAGAGAGTTTATTCACCTTCAGAAATTGTCCTACTTCTTCCCAACCTTCAGTTCTCCTTTAACCTACTAAATCTCTCTCATAACAAAGTACCTTGCACAAACACATTTATGAGCTGAAGGCATTCTTATAAAGACCTCCAGGATTTAGGGCGCTATTACTGACTTTAAGATCCAAGTTCCAATTCTGTAAATTTTTCAGTGTCCTCTAAAATGTGAGCACTGTCCTGATTCCTTTTGATTCAATTCATGCAAAAATAAATGCTTTCCTGGGATACGGACCTAACAAATCCATTGCTTAGGTTCAGTTTCCATTAAGTTGGAACCTTAAGACCAGATGCAGAACTGGTTTTGAATATTGATTTGTTTCACTTTACTAGACCATTTGTGCAACAATACATTTTCAGGTTTGGACTTGGTATTAGAAATGCTAGTATTTTCATTTGCTTTTTTTAATAAATTTTGTGAAAATATTGTAGTGAACGTCCAAGATTCTTCCACATCTAAGGAAATGGATTTTAAAAGGAAAAGCAGCTTAATCAAAATAATGTTTTGTGCCATTTAAGAGTCACTTTGGCAAGTACAGCTATGAGGTGGATACAATAATCTAGGCTGGTTATATTAATAAATCAATAGTGGTTTTAATAATTCAGTAATCAACAAGACACTGCATTAACTTATTTTTGAAAAAGTGTGAATCTCTGAAGTCAAAGTGCAGAATTGTGCATTCAACAGTCTCATTCTTCTTAGCATTTAGCAGTAGGTTTTTAATTTAATCATCCCTTTACAAATATAAACATGTTCCCTGAAAGAAGTTTCTGCTATGAATTATTCTAGTTACTTTACGAAGAAAAAGAGAGTAATAAAATTATTCTAATAATCTAGATGACAGAATAAAATACACAAGGACTTCAAAGAAGAGGTTTAGAATAATTTCAAACCTGAACAAAAAGTACATCTGTACTCTGCCCTTTCAATTTTGCAGTGTAACAGACAGAGTCATTGCAAAAGCTAGCTCTCCATTAATCCTATAAGAAGACTCTCTAAACTGCTGATTCCTCTATGTGGTAATTGTCCCATTTGCCAAAATTAGATGAAAAACAATCTGATTACACACCTGTGAATATGCAACTGTCCATCAAGTTGGCAGTAGCATATATCAATTACTCAAATTCATCTTGGTGTTATGCACATGGATCCCACAGATGCCCTGCATTGTCAGGCTGCTTTAGTCTTACACCTGGAAATGAAAGCCATTCCAGAAGTGCAAATGAATAACCAAGGTCAAAGAGCACAGGTGGGATAAAGGACGTTGTGTTCTTAGAGATGCTCATATCTTGGCACCTTACGTGTGCATTGTAGAGAAAAATCAATTCCTCTTTGTTCTCTTCAGACTACAATGCTACCGAAGCAGCTGAGTCAGAGAGATTTGGAGCTGGAGCTATTTTTCCCAGCAATTGTCCTTCAAGCATTTTGAGAATACGAGACTTCTAAAAACATACATGCTGACTACCTAAATTAGAGGAAGAAAATGAAATCTTTAAGGACATTGGTAAAAAAAAGGGGGGGGGGGGGGGAAGGGGGGTGTTAATCAGTAAAACAGTCTTCCTGTGAGGATAAAGTGACAAGGAATACCTGTGCAGTACCAACAGCCAGCATTTATAAATGAGCCTTCGCTCTCACTGCTGGAATTGTCTTTTTAAAGAGAAAGAGCTGAACCTTGCCAGGAGCTCCTCCTCCCAGCAGGGTCAGAAGAACCAAAGCTACTCCGCATCCAGCACAACCAGCTGCGGATTGTGTCACTGAATCAACACAACCTGCTTCTCACCTACAGAGTTGTCTGACTGCACATGAAAAGCTCTTCAGGAGCAGCAGACATGTAGTCGATGGCTGTGATTCTTAGAGCCATTAGAGGTACGAGGTGGAAAAAGTAACGCTAAATTTGAACACATGACGCGATTGGGAAGGGCAGTACAGGACACTGTCCTGGTTTTGGCTGGGACAGAGTTAACTGTCTTCTTAATAGCTGGTACAGTGTTGTGTTTTGGATTTAGTGTGAGAATGATGTTGATAACACTCTGATGTTTTAGTTGTTGCTAAGTAGCGCTTATCTTAAGCCAGGGACTTTTCAGTTTCCCATGCTCTGCCAGCAAGCAGGTGTGCAAGAAGCTGGGAGGGAACATAGCCGGGGCAGCTGACCTGAACTAGCCAAAGGGGTATTCCATACCATAGAACATCGTGCCCAGTATATAAACAGGGCGGGAGTTGGCCGGGAGGGGCATATCACGGCTCGGTCAGCCGGTGGTGAGCAATTGCATTGTGCATCACTTGTCTTTTCTTGGGTTTTATTTCTTTTTGTTGTTGTTGTATTCCTTTTCATTACTATTATTATTAGTTAGTAGTGTATTTTATTTTACTCTAGTTATTAAACTGTTCTTATCTCAACCCACGAGTTTTACTTTTTTTCCTTTCCTCCTCCTCACCCCACTGGGAGGGGGAAGCAGCTGTGTGGTGCTTCGTTGCTGGCTGGGGTTAAACCACGACAGCCACTAAGCCAGTTGTTGGACCTAAGCTCCAAAACACCTACCAGCAGTCCCTGCTGGAGGGTCTCTATACAGGAACGGGGCACCTTTCCCCTGCACCCTCCTGGAATACCAAGCATTACTGCCCTACGGAAATCACAATTTGCTACAGTCGGTTCTTCCTAAGGGTTAAAAATGACGTCCTTAGTCAACAAAAGCAAATGTTTATGGCTAATATAGCCAAATGATGGAAATGAGTAATAAGCACCAGTCTCAAAAACAATGCCACACATGATATGATAGAGGCTTCCAGATCAAATGGGTCTTCACTTGCAGTAAAAGCACATCTTTCTCTACTTCAGCTTCTCTTTTACTTGGCAATCTGTGACTCAAAGTGTATTGGAGTCCAAAGACAAATAAGTGTTTATTAATGGAGAAGGTAGAGAGTTCATTAATTACAACTTAAACATGATTTTTTTTTTTTTTACTACATGGTCTAAAGAAAACAAATTATGTGCTAGTCTTGATTAAATTCTGTTAACTATTAATGCAACAAATGAAAATTTAAAGCACTCATGCTTCTGTCAGTTCAGGGTTTATTAGTTCTGAATATTGTTATTTTTAAGTAGCGTGGTAAACGCAATTTAACAAGAGGATTAGTATAGTCTTGGTATTTGCAAACTGTCAAAGCTAGAAGTATTTGCACACTTATGCAGTCTAAGAGATACGTTGTCATGTGATTTATTTTAAGCAATCATGAGAAAATGTAGATGTTTTGCTAAAGATATCAGATGATGTTCAGAGCAAACTCTAAAGTGTTAGGCCAGAGATTTAAATTTAGCTATTAAAAAAAAAAAACAACCCACAGTTAGTGTAATTAAAAATATTTGATGAAATCATATCTTTTCATGGATATATTACATTAAAAATGGGATTATTTTTTTCAGAAATATTTTTCTTTATAAATTAGCCACTTCTACTGAAATAAATCAGGAAATACCACAACAAGGGTGACACATATAACCTTCATGTACATCTGTGGGTAGGCATAGTAATACAAACTTTTGTGATAAAATATACTGTTTTGCTAATAATTGTTCTAAATTCAGAAATGAGTTCTCAAAAGGATTAGGACCAGCAGTGGTTTGGTGTTGTTTCTTTGGCTCCATCCACTCATTCCACCTGCACTCATTAAAGAGCAAGTAGAACTGACTCCATCAGAAATTCAAAAACTGTATTTCTGTCCTTCACTGAAATTGCAAAATAATACTTCCTCTCCTAATCAAAGACAATGTACTTCTTTCAGGCTGAGTGACTGTACTGTAAGCCTGCTGAAATTACAAAACTGCAAAGTTTCTGCACATTAATAAGATGTAATTTCAGGACAGCATAGCCTAATAATTATTACATTTTTATAGCTTCTTTAACCTGTGCTTTGTCTTTCTGCATTGCTTATTTTGTAAGAGCCCCTTACTTAAATAAATGGTAGTACAAATGTGGTTTTAGGGCTTTTTAATGAGAATAGATTAATGTATGGTTTTCCCATGTTCTCTCCATTTTTTGTGTAGGAATAGATCAGTGTGCTGTCATTTCCCTGCCGCTTCTTATCTCTAGATGTTGTCATTACGCCTACCTATTGTCAGAGATATGTATCGTATTAGTAAGTACCTCATCATAGAGATATCAGCTTTTGCCTTTGATGCTGGAGCAGGTAGTACTTATTTCTACATATGTACAGCATTACCATAAAGACTTAGCAGAAGATAGCTACTACCTCACAGAAGGAGCCCTTTAGTTATGTGAAGTTTAAGCTAGAAACAGTCAAGATGCTGACAGCACCTTCCTCGGGAAAACATCAAGGAAGATTTAGTCAGCCTACCAATCTTCCCCAAAAGAAACTCCTGCAAATTGTTTGAAGAAAGCGTACTCTATGTTGAATAGATTGGCATAAACAATAAAAACAGATTAGAAGGCACTTAATTTATCAGAAACTTCATGGGGTAAATACCGATCTAATGCCTGTTTCCCAGGTAACAGGCAGATGTCAGTGCCATGGCAAGTGGAGCTGCAGGAATGCAAAGAAATGCCGCTCCTTGCTGGGGCCTGTGGTTCCTCGTGCATTTAAGGTTTTCCTTATCTCTGCCCACCCTCACACTAGCTTAGCTTTGCTACATTGTGCGTTTGGAAATTGTGACTCCTGTCTGTGCCTCAGCTGTTTTTATGTCCCCTAGCCAATTTGATCCTAAGTGTCTGAGCATGGCATACAAGAGGAGCAACATGGCAAAGCTTTCCTGCACAGACATATGATGATGATCATGAAACCCCACATTTGTTTTGTCACATACGTGGCTGTGCAGAGCAAAACAGAGCAGGCTAAAATTTTTAAAGCCTTTTCAGTGCAATTTAACAAATATTTCTAACAGCAAAACTCTGAATTAAATTTAAAACTATAAAACTTTAAAACTGGAGAACTTTGGAAACCAAAGCTCCCCCATGAAGTTTTTGTTTGGTCAAGTGCGCATCTTCCAATGAGAAATAAATACACCGTCAAGCTCCTGAGCAGCTCAACTGTCCTGCCCTATACTGATGACTGAGTTATAATGCAATTGTATCAGTGGTAAAACAGCAAGATGGAAGAAGTAAAGGTGGCGGCTGTCACATTAAGCACGCAGGTTTACCTTGCACTGCACACTGGCAGAACATAGAAAATGAGGTGCCAATATAGTATCTGCTTCAGCACCTGCCTTTCACGCAATGACAAGAAGAAATAGAGTATGTTGATCCACAGGAGAAATTCAGAAGTTTCAACAAGACTGTAAAGACTGCCTGGCTGGCACTGCGCTACGTGCGTTTCTGGGAGAGCGCTGGCAGCCCAGGCTGCAGCCATTTGCATTCAGCTCATATCCCACCTGCTGGCACCGTGGCTCTCTAAGAGAGATTTTGCCCTCTGACTTCCCTCATTCTGTTTACAAGCAATAAAGACCATTGTTGACACTGAAAATACACAGTTGCTCTTAGCGTGCAGTTTTACTGTTTCCAGTGGCACATGCACTGACCAATTTACTTGTCCAACTTCAGCCAAAAGACAAAGTTTCATCTGTCTTTGTGATGACACCTGGAGACTCTGTTATTAAGTATCAGCTCTTTACCCCTCTCCTGGAACACTTTTCCTTCACCTCCTTCCACTTCTTCCAATGACTTTCCATTCCTACACTTGTTAAAAGCGAGAGTTTCAAAACAAACATTTGTAGGAGACTTTAGAACGCAAAAGATTAGCTGTGTATTTTTTAAAAACTCCTCCAACGTTGCCACTTTTGGCACACTACTTCTCTCCTGACTTGCTAAATGGATTTGCTCAAATATTAAAAGCATATAGTCATATCACCTTTTTCTGCAGGACAGCCTGCAGAGAGCTACCCCACTATCTGCACTTGGCTTGGTTTGTTTACAACTTGCCCAAATATATCTTCAGATCATTTAATCATGCCACATACTCGCACCTTTTATTTGCACAAAGTCTGCGCAAGGTTTCAATGCAGTTTTGTTTTTCACTACTTTGATCTCTCAGTAAAAATCAGTCTGATCCTTGATGCCCTGTTGGGTTTGCTCATTTTCTCTTTGAATACACTGTTAGCCCACAACACTGCCGAACTGCCGCTCTCTATTGGCAGAGCCTTATCAAAGGAGCATCTGTTCCCAGAAACTGGATTTACTTTTTAGTTAAGGGAAAAATATCCATATGGCTCTCTATGACTCATAGAGAATTGTTGTGTGAGTCAGTGTGTAGATAATGGTCACTAACCTCCAAGTCTGGATATTTTCAGAAGTTCTATTGTTCCTGCTTGTATTAGCAAACTCCAGTAAAAACTCAAAAAGATTCAAAATATTAATAGTCTGTTGAGAAATCGGTGTTCCCTTCCTTCTGCCTCTCATCCAGCAATCTGCACAAAAAAATTGCAACAGAGTAATTGAAGTAGAAATTGTTGGAATATGAGTTTTCTTAACAACCTCCCATGTTTCTTTGCATTCTTCCAGATCGAAGAAGTGACAAAAGAAGGATATGGAAAATAGCGAGCTACATTGCTACTTTACCAATTATAAATATCAAATGCTGAAATACATTCACACTAATGCCTCATATGTCAACAGCAGGGTTTAGCCCACTACCTTACACTGTTAATGTTCTAGTGACCTGCATGAAGCTATTCACATAGCGCAACCAAAAATGGAGAGAAACATCACATGAATGCACCATGCCTATTACCCAATTTCTCATTATAGTGGAGCTGAACTAAGAGTTTGCTGCTGAAAGCAGGTTTTATTATTTCTCTCTTAACAACCCTGTTCTTCTTTCCTTCTTGATGTATTCCTCTTCCTCAGTCTTCTCTGATCACTCAGAACAGCCTTCCCAGACCACTATCATGCTGACATTAAAAATATTCTCTTTTTTTTCCTCCCCTGGATTACTTTTTTGCTGATTTAGCAAGTTCTAAACACACAATTAGATTAACTGCCAAAGCTGGCAAAAGATAAGTAACACATGGCATAGTCTGGAGCAAGGAGAAGAGAGGAAAATAAGATGTTAGTGATCAGCAACAATCTGTTAATTTGGATCAAATCCTAACACAAATCCATGGCCTTACAGCTCCTGGAGTCTTCAGCTGAGATTCTCAATCTGCCATGCTCATAACCTGCCTTACAAATTCCTGATAGCCCCTGCCCCCCGAAGGTTATACTCTAAACAGACACAGCAAGCAGCAGGCAGGAAGACAGAGACTACTCAAAACTCATCCAACATTTCAGCTGTAGGGTCAAGAGGAGGATTTGGCTTCTTTATTCTCAGATCAGCATCAAACTCTAAAGATGCTCTGATCTGAAACTTCCAGGGCCTTCTGGCATGAATTTTACCATTACAGGGGTCCTGATAGTTTCTTGGTCTGACTTTACTCCAGTAGCACACAGATCTTCAACTCAAGGTCTAAAAGAGTATATAAACAAGGTCAAGTCCCAAATACCAGTTTATGTCAGTAGTCTTACTGCTCCATTATCCTGATCAGATAAGTATTAGCAAAAAGACAAATCACAACAGAATAAATCCCAACAAAAAAGAATTCCAGATGTTCACAAAAATAAATGTTGTTAAAAGTGTATCTTATTAGCACACTAAGATGTAGGGAGGCAAGCAGCCTGGTTCGTAAAAACCTAAATCGAAAGGCAATCTTCAGTCATGGATCAGCCTGCTAAGAGGTCCATACACAGACTAATAAATTTAGGTATACAAAAATAAGTGATACTAGACAGATTTCCTATATCATTCCCACTTCAGAAGTTTTACACCCAGAAAAGTGGAATATTTAATCATGAAATATAAAGATGCTATAAATCCTGTAATATAAAACATGTGCATTGCAACCCAGCCATTGTTAAGAATGGAAATTTCACAATGCAACACAGCAGCTGTTCTCTTCTTACACAAACTTGTCTGGTACAATGGCCATTGCAAGCAGGAAGGCACAGAAGCCAATGGATATGTCTAAAACTAAAGCAAAGGAGGAAAAAAAAAAAGTGAGCCTCTCCCAAATCCTTGGAGATACTGGTACCACCCCTCCAGGGGACTTTTTCTAGACAAGTGCACTAAAAGAACAGTTACATCATAGCTCAGTCCCTCCCTTCATGAAGGTTTAGTTAATTAAGCAGGTTTATTGGCTGAAGGTCCAATTAGGAGCTCGGCGCTCAGCCTGAAAGCTGTGTAACATATCAGTATCCTTGACATACTCTGAATAAAGAAAATTCCTATCTATTTTGTTGACTTATTTGAGAAACAAGTTCTCTTTCATTTTTTCCTTACGCACAGAACCAAACACAGCTATGTGGCAGCTACTGACAGTGACCAGAAACCCAGCTCATCAACCCCTGCTAAGTCCAGCAGTAACCAACCCACTGTGCCCTTAATAATAATTATAGTACCAACCCACTCTCTAATGCTGCATCACCAGTCCCACCACCCCACTAGTCATGCAGTTATGTTCATCCATCAGCAACAGCCCTAACCCTAGCTCAGGAACCCCTTGATACCGCAGCCTACAGCATATCATAGCGCAGTAACAGTTTTACAGTGGCCCACCTAAACCCAAACTTCTGAAACCATAACCTCGGTGCTGGAACCAGCAGCTCCTGCCAGAACAGAATTAGGCATACCTAGATGCCCCTTTTGGAAACAACCCTGACAATAACTAAACGATCTGTTCAAAAGCAGCAATCCAAACGTACACATTTATGCCAGATGAAAACCTAGCCTTCATCCAGCCTACACCTAGACTGATGACCTCTGCCAGACAGAATTATGCATAACTGGAATTTCTAATATCACCAGTTATAACACAATCCATTATTACAGTTGTCATCTGAAAATGCCAGCAGCAATTAATAATTAAGTCTGGAAACCCTATAAAAACTTGTCATAATTAACAAACTAATAAGAACTTCAGGTAAAGGCTCTACACCCAACCAACCTGACTAACTGGACTTTTTTTTAATGGTTTTAGTTTCAGAAATAAACCTGAAAGCCCTGAAATTTGAAAGTTGAAATCTCAGTGTTAAATCCTCTGTTACTTTTGAATGAATTTATCAGTCTTTGCTAGCTCCCAGAAAACACTATATTTCTGTTTCTAAAAAATTTACAACTACCCTAGGAGAATGAAAACGTGAACTCTAAAAGGTCCAGCAGACTCATTAAAAATATTGGCTTTCTGGCACACTACCAGCAAGAAACAACAACACAAATGAAAGATATACAACATTTTCAGAACAGCATTTCTGCCCCCTCTGTTGTAAACCCTTACTTCTAAACAATAGAATATCTTCTCTGATGGGCACATGCAGAATAATTGAAAATCTACAGCCTGTTCTTATGCAGCCCTCCTCTGCATTATGCTTTTGAGATCAGTATATTTCTATTAACGTATACCATTTTTTATAACATCTCTCAGCTTATTTACTAGATGACCACCTAAAGGATATGAACCTTTCCAACTTGTTAAATAGAATTTTTTTAAAAAGCCAGGAATAGAAGTATAGGCATAGAATAAGTTTGAGATAGAAAAAGCAGTGATTTCCTTGTTCTGTGACATATTTATGTGTATTTGTACATAACAACATGCAAATACTGAACCCACTTATATTCTGTTTTTCTGTTGAGGAAAAAAGGGTACATCTTCCCCCTAATTGGATTAATAGGTTCACATTACTAAATTTGCTGTCAGCAATGCATTGCTATCATAAAGCAGTAATTTCAGACCTATGAAAACCTGTTGTGAATAATTGTAATTTTTTTTCCATTTAGAAACACAAAGAAATCTATTTTGCCAACTTAATGTCAGATGAAAGTAAAATTCTCCACTACAGTCTCCTTCAAAGTTTCTTTTGCACTGTTTTTGACAAGTAGAAATAATTGCTGAGAATAATTTATTCAAGGGTTTACCTATTTCTTCTTTGTAAATTCCATATCACCAAATTACAATTACAGTTCGCACTGGTAAGTCCTCCATGGAGAGTTTTATGAACACTTATGCAACTGATTATGTGTCACATGAAATGTCCTCTTAAAGTCCTGGGGCACATCATCTCAATCATATGCTGTTGTTCCTGGCTTCTGACTAGATGACTTCACTTCACAGCACTCAGTTTGAATTCATTATAATTATTTCAAATTTTATTTCTTGCTCTAGCAAATCTCATACAAGAAGCTGCAACAGACAGGCTCTGTGTATAACAGACAATTTTGCACTTGCCCAGGTACTCATGACCTGTGAATGCCAGAGAAGCACAAATACACTGAGTCTTGCTTTCAGCTCAATGAACCATTCATGACACGTTTTTATGCTGTTGATCAGCCATATTTCTGCATTTATTGTCATGGGTTTTGTTCTTTAAGGAGCTGAATGTAGTCACAACATTTCAAAGCTGCATTCTGTTTCAAATCAGAAAGAAAATTTTAAAAGTTTAAGGGATGAGAAAATCTAAAGAACAGCAGCACAAAGTTGCCAAATTTTCATTCTGCAAAAGAACTGAATCTCTGTAACTATCACAAAATTAAGTTGATGCATTTTGGTTCATGAAGCCAGTGTTGGGTGCAGATCACTGACAGTTCTTTTCAGTCTGCTCCTTGTGAAACTATATGCTTTTTCACCTCCTCCCTCTGCCTGGGATAGGAAATCCTTTTCACCATAACATTGGAGTAGTTATCTCCATCCACACTGTGTACACAGGCATGTGAAACCCTCAATTACCATGTCATAGGCATCATGACAGAATGCACAGCCCATTAGGGAACCCAGCCACCAGAAGGGATCAGGGTGTTGAAGAAAAGTGCAACTGATGGATAGCTTTACTTTACTTATTAAAAACATTCAACTAAATTACATAGTCCTACTTGAATCAAATAAAGTGAAAACATCCATTTTTAATTTTATTAACTAAAATTGAAAATATGAGTGAAGAGACCTCCAAGATTTGTCCCGCTAAATATCTCAATTTTGGAGGAACTACGTTTTTCATCTGAAAAATCTTTCAAGAAAAAAAATTCCTAGCCAGCTCTATTTCTCAGTTCTTCTACTCACTGTTCTGCTTACATTCCACAATGGGATTTCTCATCACTGTCTGTCTTTCCTCTGAATTTGTCTCTGTGCTCTTAGTCCCAGCAATTTTAGCCTTTTTCTAAGGATAAAGTTTTCAAAATGCCTTGCCTTAATGACCAAATCTCATTATCTGGAATTTGGGGTTATACTTCTAAGAATATTTTCTGACATTTCTGTCATAAGAAATTCTGCATTTTCATATTGTACCTGTTTGAGAATAATGGGGTTTTTTTCCACCAATGCTGCCAATGCTTGAAGCCAAGCTTCCTTTCATTGTTTCCACACATGCTCTTCACTTTCCCTCATTTTCAATTTATCTAATATTGATGTGAATTTAATCCTGAGGGTGCTGGTATTACCACCACAAAGTACTGTGTACCCTGTAAACATTATCATCTAAATAGACAATGCAAACCACAGCAAAAGGAAGTCTGAAGAAATTGAGTTGACTGGATTTCTGCATTATCTGCTTATTGCTTTTCTTCCTCATACTCCTATAGTCTGCAAAATATTTATAGCATTTTTTACTGAAACTTTTTGAGATCCTGGATGGGGATTGGAAAGACTGGAATTTATTGTCGCTCTTCAACCTAATAGAAACTCTAAAAAAATCCCACTATGATTAACTATTGTAACTATACGTCTATTTCTCAATGCTCAAATCTTCTGGGGCATAAAACTAAACAATTTTGTAGTATCTATGTCTTTGCAATGTCTTGGAAGGCATTATAGAAGACTCTCACAAAAGCACTCCTTTCTGCTGTTGTCTGCAGACAAAAGTGGGTAGAGTGAAATCAACACAGGACAAGAACAGACAGCAGCAAATAAGAAAAAGCAATGTGTAAAGCAAGTAGCTGCACTGTCCCCAAACCGTACATCTTGCATTTCAGAACCACTTTAGCAACAGCTTCACTGGATCCAAAGCACAGGGACAGTTTAGAGAACACTTTCTGCCTCCCCTACACCCAAACCTTGATGTACCGCCCAGTTACAACACAGGCAGTTCATGTGCACAGGGAAGCTTGCCAGCCCTTTCCTGTGAGCCACTGGTACATCAATGCTATAAAGGAAGGAGCAATAGTGTGGATCCAAGCCACTCTCCCACAGCACCTTCCCCTAGGAAGCTTAATCATGAGAGCTAGGAAGAAAGCAGGTATGGAACCATCTATGAGAAAGGAGGGCATCTATCTGGAAACACAAAGCTGAATTTCTCCAATACCTTTTCCAGTAGAAAAAGGTACAATGGATAAAGTTGCTCAGAAGCAGTGGGAGAATGAACTGGAGGGAAGGATAAGTTTGTGATCCAATTGTGATGAGGGAAAAGACATCTTTTTGATGGAAGCCTCAAACTGAACCTTAAACCGTGCAAGCATTGGTTTGCAGTAGCTAGAACTTTGGGCACTGCTTGACACTATAGTAACAATTTAACATCAGATTCTTGTTCCTTCACAAACTTTTATTCACAGCACCCATTTAAACAACTGACCATACCATCCCATTACCTAAAATCCATCCCATAGCTGCCTTCTTGGCTCTTGGCATGAGAAAACAAGAGTAATAGCCCCAAAAAGCAATGCTCACCATATTACCCACTTCAACAGCCTGAAGCCACGTATTTTACTGCTAATAGAATAATACCACATCGCATGATTTTGAAGTGGACAAACACTATTTGAAATGAATAAACACTAATTGCAAGCACAGGAAGGATTTGGTTCATTAAAAAAAATCATAGCTTTTCAGCTCAAGTGAGTCAGAGGAATATATGTATGCATACCACCATAATCAAGGTCACACTATTTCCAAAAGTCTTAGCACCATCTCATACAGCACAATATTGCTTTCCCAGAATATGTCTAGTTTGCAGGCAATCATTTTAACTTTTCCCCATGTTAACTTTCTCTTTCTGACACCCACTGAAATATTTCTTAAAAAAATATCTGACTTTAATCCTAACAAACCATATGTTAGACCCTAAGGGTAGTCAAAGACAACAGCAGAGCTGCCTGAAAAGTTACTAGATACTATAATCCGCACAGTTGGGTCGCTGAAACCTGCAGATCATGCTAATTAAAGGGGAAAAAGGAAGACGTTGAGCAAAACAGTCTAAGTAAACCTACTAACAAATTTTCAGTTTGAACATGCTAGGTTTTTCTAACTAATGAGAAGCTAAAATAAGATAAATAGAAGAAATTACTTAAATGTAACATTTTTGTATCAAATGGATCCATTTTCCCAACTACATTTAAAGGATTTTTTTGTTTCCCAAAGCTATTTTTCAGTTTCAATAAACTGCCAGGCAATGCTTAAGGGGCCAGGCTAGAGTCTGTGCAACAGCCCAGAGTCTTATTTTGAGGATTTTAAATCAATGCCTAGACTCCCTGCTAGCTCTCCCTACAAACAAGAGTTTCAACCAACAGAAAATACTTCAGTGGTGTCAAGACCCACTCCTATACATGCAGAGGGTGGCGACAATACAGTTAGCACACATATCTTTACTTAGGTTTCCTTCCCTTGAAATCAAGAAGGCTGCTTTGATACATCAATGTTTATAAAGGTTGGAAGGATATTTCAGAACATAGCATGTCTAATAGATTTATATCCAAAGCTTTAGCATGTTTGTTTCATATTTCAACCTTTTTCTTTAGAATTTATCATTTTCACTTCATAGGGTTAAGGCTTCAGAGATTTGATGTGGCTGCTAGCATACTAACAGTGTGGAGCTGCATAGCCTCAAACTGGAAGATGCTATACATCTCATATCCAGAAAAATACAATTGTGACAAACTTCCTGGCAAGCCTCATAGGCCAGGCAGAATCCTTCCCTCTCCCCCATCTTCCTAAATATGAAGGAGGTGCCACCAGTCACTCAAAGACACTTCTTCCTTCCAGCATTACCAGCCTTTAACCAGTAATCTCATTCACTCCTCAGTCCATACAGCTTCTATAAAAGCATGGCCTGTTAAGCTGTGGACTTGAGTAATTTTTATAGTGTTCTCCATGCCCCAGGTTATAAATACACCACAGCCTTCAACAAGACTTCTCATGGCCAAATTATCCTGAAGTAAGCCTTAACTCTAGTTGGATTAAAGTAAAAGAACAAATATTAATCCTTATTTCCTCTGTATAAAAAAAGAGAATAAGCTATAGCAATCTCCTTTTGGGAAAGGCAACTTTCAGTAGTATACTACCTTGAGGCAAACTATCAGTATTTCCCTTTCTTGGTCACTAACCAGTAATTTGCTGCTGGGAAGGTACAACCCACTAACCCCAGCCAGTAATTTGTTACAAAACATCATGGACTTTCTTACTAGATGTCAGCACGCAGTCCATTGATTTCATTATTTATGGGAGGGAGCCCCCACCAGGAGAAGGAAAATCCAGGAAGATGCCAAATGTCAGACATTGCGTGGGACTGAGCAATTCCCAATAGTGCCATCTTAAAGTCAATCCAGGTTTTCTCCCTCTCAGCAATTACAAAGGGGCACTTTCCTCCAAATTACTCATGATTAAGTCAATAGTGGATTCTACGAACATGTCATTATGAGGTCATTCTTCAGCAAATAGATAAAATCTGAAGAGAAACCCTCCTGTGAACTAATCTTTTCTCATCTTCACCCCCCAGAAAAATTCCTATTTATGACAAAGATGGCATCATCAGAAATGGTCTGTGTGGTAAAACAAATTACAGGAAATTACAGGGATTGGGATTTCCCATTTCATTTTTTCTGAAATAAATATCACATTGCCCTTCTCTGTGGCAATCCTTTTTAAGCAAGTAAGACCAGGTCATCACAGGTGATTCAGTGCTTAAAGATGAAGAGAAAAGCTTAGTGGGATTTTTTTTAAAAGCAGCTGTCTGCAATTCCCATCAACTTCAGTGTTCCTTAAAGCTAAATGTTTGCTTAAACCTTTCCAAGAATGGGTCTGGAATATTCAAATTAAAAAAAAAAAAAAATCAAAAAACAGACACTTGCCCTTATTTATGTTTAGCCTAAACATTTATATGACTATGCACATAAGACTAAGCACTCCTATATCTTTTCAGGATTGGGGTCACAATGAGGAAGCTCACATTAAAATAGTATTCAGTTGAATGTAATTAACTTACAAAATACAACAAACCCCAGGAACAAAACATAGTTATGACACTCATCTTCCCCAGTTACATCCAAACAGAAAAAAAAAATCCTTAAGAATAAAATATAATCGTTGCACTCATCTTCTCACTTTGAAATACTCCTTCCATCTGTATTGGCAAATTAAGCCCGAACGGAAATACAAATTAATGTGAAATTACTTAAAAGAACATCACTGAAGCTATTTTCTAAGTATTTTGCTCAGATGTATTACGATTCTGTTCACACACACAAAATTCTGAAAAAATCTTTAATTCTCAGACTGCCTATTTATTATTTTCTTAGCTTACATACATAGCCCTGCATGGTAAACTCACTAATTAAATGTTTGCACTGTTGTGTGCAACTAGAATCTAACAAATGTTGTTATCTCTATATAGGACATCAATACCCAAAATATAAAGTTTTATATTTGATTAGTAGAAGCACATGCTACATACCATCATAGTACTCTATTTTACTCTGTTGAGTACATGATTCTTTGAAACGGAAGAGTTTCTGTTGCCCAGTGTAAGTCTGCTCATTATACCTAAACATTCAGCCTGAGTATGTGTAATGCTATTGCTTTAATGCACTGTAGAATGAGATTGAACAATCCACTCACTTGCAGTGCAGTGTGTTCAAGCCATCAGTAAATCCAAAGTAAATTAGACAATATCATACATCAGTACTTAAGTGGAAAATTTATCATTTTCTCTTTTTTCCCTGCAACATCCTGCTCTCTTTTTGCTAAAATTTACATCTCCTGAATCCTGAGTTGCTCTTGTAAATGCTGAAATATTGAGGAGCCAAATCTGAAGCTCCCAAAATATTATGTATTTCAGCCGTCATTCAGAGCAAGGAGCCATGCTGGGTTTGCCTGCCCACCTGATAAACACTGAGCAGTCCTAATCAGTAGTGATTCAAACCAATGTCCCAGAAAAAGATTAGAGACCTTGATTTTTGTTTTAGGTCACTAGGCAATCTTAGTACCAGCAAATACTGTTCTCACTGATCCTAGCTCCTCAGCAGTGACCTGAAGAACTCTGTTCAGCAGAAGGCATTGCTGAAGCTCTGAAAGGAGCTGCATTTCATTAAGGCTAACTTAAAGTCAGTACAAAGCATCAAGTCTTAAAGGAAAGGGTCTTTCAGGATACCCGAGTCCTTCATACACCTCATTAGCTGCATTTAGATTCTCTGTGTACACTTTTCGGCTTGCCCTAACTGTAGTACCAAGTAAATTTTGTCTGTGAACAGCCTTTCTATGCAACAATGAGGAGAGGGGCTATTGGCTTCAGATGTTCCCTCCACAAGTGAGCAGTCCCAGCACCTCCTCGGACCAAGCATGAAAAAGCTAATAAAGGAAGCCCTCCACAAGCCCATTTGAGGGGATGAAGAAAGGCCATCAGCACACAAACCCTCCCTAGCAGTCAGGTCAGCAGCAGTCTAAGATCATAAAGCCTAGCTCCAATGGATGCTAGATCTAGGGCAATTTTACTTTCTGAAACAAAGCATCTGGCATCTTAGAGATATCTGTCTTCTGTTAAAGATGATTTTTTCAAAAATTAAAGTGCTGAGGTTCACAAAACTTTTTTGTTTTGTATGGAAAATGTACTTGTTTTTTCCGGAAAGTTGAAGTCTTAAGACTGCATCTTACAGCTCTGCAACAAGAAAAGTTTTGGGGATTTTCACTCTGAACTCCAGCCTTGGGACACAGAGACACTTATTTTTTAATATTTAATTAACTGGATTTGAGTGATTTTCAAACAGAACAAGTAAAATCACGTCAGCTGAAATCAATAGGTGATGTGTTGAATGAATGGATAGTTTGCAACATACAATGTTTTTATACCTAAATGAAGTTTCTGTTTAGTAAACAAAGAGAGATCTACTTAAATCCCAAACATATTTAATTAAAATAAGGTAATTATTGTAGAGCTATATTTGAACAGACAATACAGTTGTAGCAATTATCTGTAATTATGCAGCTCCAATCACAGAATAATAGAGGTTTCAATGTCACTAAGCACAATAAGGATAATTACTCTTTCCATTATTCTGATGGGCACGTAATTAGCAACTTTAGAAAAAAAATCTTCACGGGGACGTAAAAGCCACACTTTAACTACAGGCTGATTGACAATGATCAAGGTATTCAGTGCAAAAAGGAAAAGTAGCATCCTCAGTTGGTTCCAACCCAGCTGAATTGTGATGTACTTCCCACAGAAACAGCATTTATTCTATGGTCACAATGAAGGGACTCAATCACGCTTGAATAAAAGCCTATGCTTACTGAACAGGACCTTAAAATAGTAGTATTTAATAACATAATTGAAAAAGTCTTAGATAAAAACCTCTCCTATAACAGAGGATATCCAGATCCAGAACAGCAGTGAAGCCATGGATTCATTTGAACCTATAACAGGTTCTTAAACATTACATCCTTGGTCTGAGGAGGAAAAGATCTGAGCCAAAACATAGAGTTCCTTTAAACACGTAACTGAAAATCAGATGGGAAAGAGCAGAAACTCGGGTGACAGTACTAACAGACAGTACTCCGGGGATAATGTAACTTCTCCTTACAAATTTCTGTATTCACTGTCTCCAGATTGTCAGTTTTTCTGTGGTTCACCTTCAGTGCCACACAGCAACTGTGGCCTTACAAGAACGGGTGCATCTACGAGCTAGACATCACCTCACGCTTCAGTCCGTTCCTCCATCAGCAGCACTGAGCATTACCTCTTCTGCAACAGACTGAGAACGAGCCGTTACTTCTGCTGGCAAGGAGGCATGGTATGTCATGGCCAGACCAAAAAGAACAGTCATGTTCAACCAGCTGGACATGGCCATGATACCATGTTAAGACCCAGACCGGACAGACCAGAGGGTCGTAGAGGTTCTGGGATCCCCCCGGGCTAAATTAAGGTGAAACGACACCAAACGATCACTTTGAATGCTTTATTTGAACAATCCAAACTTGTGGAAGGCATAACGGCAGGCAGCGTGGGTTGCAGCAAAACATTCGCAAGAAGAGAGAAAGGAGAGGAGAAAAAAAGAGGGGGAAAAGAAAAGAGAGAGTCACCACCCTTGGATCCCGTGGCGTCGGCAACGAGCGCGGCAATCCTCTGGGGGTGGGCGCGCGCAACGTAGCTCTTTGCAGTTGTGTCTTTCATAGTCTAAATCTCCGTCCACAGTCACGCCTCTTGAAGACTTATATGGGTTCATTCTAGACAGTTCTCAACATATATAGTAGTGTTCCAGAGGGTTCTTTATCTACTGAGCATGTGCGGCTTATTGGGGTGGTGGTCTTAGGGACTTTCCAAGGAGCTACAAGCCCCTTCCTCAAATAAGCTTTGTGTGGCCTCTGGCCATATGTGGTGGGTTACCAGGCTGGTTCTGCCAGAACACAGGACTGCATACCCTCCGGCACACCCCCTGTGTCCATGCCAGCCAACTTCTTGCTAATGTCCCTCTTTGTTATGCAGACCTTACTTTGGTTGCTACAATGTTTGAGACATTGACAGACGTTAACTCTTTCAGTCCCTCACATACCACCTGAGAGCTGCTAAGCAAGCCTGACATTTCAGCACCCATCACCTCTGTTGACACTACCAAACACTGCTCAGATCACCTGCCTCCTACCTGGTGGGAATGACTGAGAGATTCCCTCTCCACATATTCATCCCAGTCACCCATGACCACTGTGGTGCCGCAGCTAACTCCCAGATTGGTTCCCTCTTACTTCAGGCATGTAACTGACTCTTCTAAGCCAGGTAGCAAAGTTACCCTAGGTGTTCTGCTTACTCAAACAGGGAAAGGGAGGCGTCTCTAGGTGAGGTCTGGTGGATTGAATTACCCCTTGGAAGAGTTTGTCCCGCTTCACTGGCTCCTGGAGCTAAACTGCTAGAGGGTAACTCAGCTGCACGTCTGAAGCCAGATGGGATGAGTCCAGACCTTCTCTTCTCTGCTTTCCATCCTTAGCAAGGGTGGCACAGCAAAAAAAGGGTTGCCCAGGCAGGGTTGCTGTGGCATCACACTATTCCTCACCTAGCACATAGTTCAAAGCTTCAGGAAGACTAACAGATCTGCTGCTGTTCCCAAACCCAAGCTGGAAAATTTTTCCCTCTCTTCTGATGCCATGTGTGTGGGACACAAAAGACACCCCCTTGCTCCTTGGCCAAGCCCTCAGAAAAATACAGCTCTCATTGGCAAGGAGTATCTCCTATCTGTACAAAACTCTGCAGCTACAATCATGGAAATTATTTTCAGGGGAAGTAATGTGGTTTTAAAGTGGGATTTTTACATGACAGTCAATTCTAGATAAGGCCCTGACAAGCTCCCAAATTTTCCCTTTTATGAGTGGTATAATCTTTTCTGCTCGTTTTCAGAACCAGAAGCCCATCTAAGAGTCTAAACAGAGGCTTTCAAGCACAAACATTTTAGAGTGTGAACTGGAATAAAAAATACTAAAAATCTCATTTTTCTCTCCCTAGCCTAGACAGAAATGATATGCAACACGGAAAATACATTTATTGAGGGAAAAAAGGTACCACTCAAATAGTTGCAGTTATAAGACCTGAAAAGATTAATGCTCCATTTTATAGGGTTGAAAGAAGTAAAAGTTTTAGAGGCCTTTTTTCATGCTTTCCCTCAGTGTTTAGATTTAAAAGAAAATTGAGGAAACATAGTGCTTTTAAGAGAGACTGCTGAGACCTTCTGCTGGGCTAATAGCCTTGTCTCCACAATATGTATCTGGATTTCAGACCTGACAAAAATCACGTGCTGACTGCAAGGCTCAAATGACAGGCTCGCCCCGGCCATGGTCCTCTGTCCACAGGCTGTTCATCACCTATCTGCAGCCCAGGGCCACAACCCCTCTCTCCCTGTCTGGGAGACCAGCAGCCAGCTAGAGCAGGTGAGCCTGAGTTGCAACCTAATGGCCAGGAAGGCGGCCAGGTACCTCCAGAGACCCAAGGAACATGCTCCAGCTGCCCACTTGGTAGACCTCACAGAAAGGCATAATCCCTGCTGGCAGCTTGTGCTTGCCAGCACCTGCTCCCTCAGACATCTGGTGTGCATTCACCACAAGACCTTCATACACAAGGTCTCATGAGCTGGTAAAGAAGAAGGTTCGGAGGAGTCAAAATTTTAAAAAGAAGCAAATCCTTACCTTTAAAAGCACTACCATTGCTGCAGAGCAAAACACACTAGTCTTATCTCTTAATAGATTTCAGACATTTTGAACTAAAATGTAGAAACAAACCAAAATTCTATCATGCACTTGCCCCTCACAACTCAATCCACCACCTCTTCACTAACAGTAAAAAGAGGAGCCGTGCAGTTTGCCCATTAGGCCAATACTTTTTTGGCAACGCAAGATGAAGGGAAGAACACTTTCTACATTCAAGCAAGGCCCTCCCAGCAAATGCTTGATCAGTCATTGTGCCATATAAAAGGGGCTGTAGTTTAATCAAGACTACTGACGCCCATGGTGATTAGACAGCATGGGGAGGGCCAAAGTCTCCCAAAGAGACAGTCTGCATCCATGCAGGGGAAAAAATGTCCTCAATATGTTCAAAAGCAAAACTGCAATGACATCTGCATGCTATTGGTCAGACTTTGCTTATTACATGGTATAAAAATGTCATCTTATTTTTCCTGTGAGTAGTGCTTCCTTTATTTTCCTTTTTTTTTTGGGGGGGGGGGGGGGGGGGGCAAAGGGATGATGTTGTCACAACAACTCTTTTGATACACATTCTTCACTGGTATGTTAGCACTTATCTTTCACTCCCCCCTCCCCCCCCGCAAAAGGCTGCGCTATTGCAGTGCTCCAGTTTTCTTCTTTTTACTTTCTATGATTTTTTACTTAATTCAGTTCTGAACTTTGAACAGTTTTCCTTTTGAAGCAGACTATAGTTAGTTCTCTTATTGTTATTTGTAGGATTTGTCAAAACGTTGACTAGATTTGTATTTACCAAAGTTAGTACTCATATCTATTCCACTGCATTACATAGATGGCTTTCAACGTCAACACTGTCTTCACCTTTCCCTGTGCCTCTGGGCATGTAGTGTACAGACCATTGGGGGGGGGGAACAACCAAAAAAACCCCACAAAACCCAAACACCAATGCATTTGTATTGCCCTACTCTGTAAGCTGTTCGAAACCCTGCCAGCGAAAAATGCAGCAACAGAGAGCCCTAGAGGCCCTGTCCTGCATTGCACTAACTCCCACGTATATACATACTTTCACATACACAGAATGTACACCCTATCTTTTCTGTACATCTGATGCGCAGAAAGCTTACAAAACACTTCAGACATAAGCTGCAGTTATATGACATCCATCACTTTGTTCAGTTGCTGGATGCAGGTTCGTTTAGTTCTTTGAAAATGAATGAGGCAGAAGAGTGTTTTGCTTGCTTTTTGTTTGTTTGGAAAAGTAGATGGTAATGTTTGATGACTGCAGAGGACTGTTCATTACATTGTTCATTCCTATTCCACAAACAACAGACTTGATTCAATGCCTATAAAGTAAGAAAAGTGTCACCGCAGTAAATTCTGGACCAGCCCTGTAGTCTTCTAATTTTCCTAAAATTTTAGGAAATCGCAAAACCCACACTACTTTGTCAGTTCAGATGAGGAGCATGTGGTTGCAGCAACTGCACTTAGTAAAATCTCTTTGAGGTAAGCTTTAAGTGGTTAGCAGAAATAAAAACCTTTTTTAAGAAATCCCAAACTCATTACTATATGTGATCCAAGCATCATCAGGTACCACTGAAATTTATCTTTCCAAAGTACTGTTGAGCCATCTGGCAGAAGGTAGGTGAAGAGCTTGTGTGAAGGAGCCTGTACTGCACCCATACTCTGAGGATGAAAACCACTCTACCGTGTGCCTGACCATCAACCATGACTCTTCCACAGAGCACATCCAGAAGAGCTAAAATCCTACTACTGCTACCCAAGATCAGAGACTGAACTTGCTGTACCACAAACACACGTCTGTTTCACAGGGACTCTTTTATCTCAGGTCCTGAAGTTTTGTGATTACTTCTGAACCAGAGCTTGCCTTTCTAATGGGAGAAGTCCCCGAGCAGGTGTATCCCAGCTCAGTGACTGCCCCAGGGTACCTCTCCAGTACCATCCCAGTATCTTTGGGAGCCTCTTTCCCTGCTGTTCCTGAAGAAAGACAGCTACAGGCATGTCTACCAGCTCCCAAAGCAAACCTTCCTCTTAGAAAGGGTCAGGATGTTTCAGGCATTCTTGCAATGAAGAGCTAAGTCAAAGGGCAAGGACTTAATTACAGAACACTGATTTGTTCAGTGCCCAAACACATAAAAGTGTTTAAATCCACCCCTGCCTGCAACCTCTCCTCCAGGCTGCTCAAATCATGTTCTTCCACAAAAACTTAGATAGGAGACATGCAGAGACCTTTTCTGCGGCATACAAATAGTTTGTTTCTCATTTTTACCCTATCTAAACAGAATGGCATATTTCTTAATGTCTGCCAGTTTTTTCACTTTTAACCCGTTAAATTCCATGGTAAAACAAAATTGCATTCACAGCCTTCAGGAGAAATAAAACCATAAGGATCTCACAAGGAGGCCTCAACATGATAAGCAAGAATGTCATTTCCTGACACACTTAGAGACAGAGATGATGTTTGTGGAAAAAGAGACCAAAGGACCAAATTCTGGCCATCCTCAAATCTATACTGGATGTGGGATCACACCACTATAAATTGCCAGATTCTATTTCTGTTTAACTCATATATGTGCACATTAAATTATTTTATAACCCTAATAAGCTTCTTAGCTACAGTCTATTTTAAATACAAGACATCAATATAGGTATGGTACACCATATGAATCAGAAGAACTCTGCAATGAGAATTATTTGACTGTTATTGATTACATCAAGCCACACACAGATGCGGGGGGGGGGGGGGGGGGGGGGGGGGGGGGGGGGGGGGGGGACGGACACCGGACAAAAAAAAACCCAGTTCAAATATACAGCCACCTCAGCTAGACAGACCACACAAAACATCATGTCTCTGCAACATCCCCCTTGCTTGTGGCAACTGCAAAATGGATGCTTGTCTTTAAATTGGCTCTCCTCAACCCTCAGCTGTCAGGGACAAGTTAGTTTGCTGGGATTCTCCTCCTTTGCCGGGATTCTCCTCCTTTGCCAGCCTCCTTCCACTCTGAGGTCAGCTCCTAAAAGGTAGGTGGATTTTTCGCTCCCCAGCTTTAACCATCCCTTTTCTTCAAAGCTTCTCTCTCTTCTTCACTTCTTCACCTCCAGAACAGCTACTGGCAGTCTCCTTCAGAGACCGCATCTTTCTCTTAAACCTTTCCTGCATTTCTTTCTATTGGCAGCTCTCAGATTACTCGCCCCAAAATTCACAAACTATGGGTCAGACTCTAAAATACCATGAAACACCAACTACACAAAGCTTAAAAATAACAGCTGTAGTTTGGGGATGTTTCCTGCTTGCTCTCAATACATGTGCATAGTGCTTACAGCACTGCAACCCTCATACCTTTTAGTGAGTACAGAGATCTTGGCTACTACTGTGGTACCTTCAGCGGAAGCCCCCATGGGGAAATCAGCCCCATTGGGATTGATACAGCACCTATGCATAGTAAGAGAGACTCCCCATACCATACAGCACCCACAGGGCTGGCCCATCATTAGATGAGAACAGCTTTGAACTGGACAGGACTCAAACTGGTGATCTACCCATGAGAAACTCCACAGCTTGCTTAGCTAGGAGCTAAGGCAGAGCATTGCAACTGAAACCCGCCGTCCTCTGCCAGGCCTCACAGGGACAGAGGGGGAACATATTTTCTGGCAGTGTGTGTGTGAATCTTCCCAGCCTCTGAAGGCTTCCTGCAATTGTCAACACTGAACCTCAGGAGCTTCCCCAGTCATTTCTACAAAGGAAGAGGGGACTGTTCTGATCCAAAGAGCAATGCTGCTGGCCAGTGGTCAATTACCGTTTTGGATGGAAGAGCTTCCTACCTGATCTATTACCCATTCTACCATGTTAAAAAGGTTGGACAACCTCATGTCCATGTGTACAAACAAGGTGTACATTGTGTGGGTTGGTTAAACAGTCCCAAATATCTGATGCTGAAAAATCGGGGTGGGGGGGAACCACCACCCTCCAGCAAATGAGCTTGGAAAAAAGTCAATAATGGTCAGCTTGAAAGTTGTAAGGAGTGCCTAAAAATATAACCAAAAGGTGTGGATGCCTTCTCAAGATATAAGCACCAGAAAATGATTCACGTGAGTCTAATTACACGTGAAACAGCTTGTATTTATCTAGTTAAAAATAAAAAAGCCCAAAGGAAACTCAGAAAAGAGCAAGCTTTAATTCAGTCTGATGTATTTGGGAAAATATTCCTTACAAAAATTAGACTCTATAGTCATAATCGAAATTAATACCGAGAAATGGCTGTATATACATATATATGATTCTCTTAAGGAAAAGTAACTTATTTCTAGTAACTGAAGCCTTACTTTTCATTCTGAAATTAAGGGAAAATCCAAGTATTCAGATGTTTAATAATCACAGTAAGCAGTGTCATGGCCAAACAGAAAAAGAACATAGTTTTTTACTGAAAATGTGCCAAGAGGAAATAAACAGCTTTCTGGATAAGTAATAATCAACAGCAAACCGCAATGCCATTACGTTTTACAAAGGACAGAGTGGAATGTGTGGAAAGATTAGAACAAAAAAATAAAGCAAGCTATAAAAAGCCCAGATACCTGACAGAAGAATGAGAAAAGGACACGGCCTGGTGTTCTGCAAAAATGATTCAAATAAATCTGTACTTTGGCAAACAGGAAAAGGAAACAGAAAACATGCAGTAGAATCCAGTTATTTTTCTTTGCTGTTTCATTTGACAGCAATAATATCTAAGGTCATTTCTCATATAAACTTAGCCTAAATAGAAACGTTTTGCTTCTGTTTACCTTGAGATTGGACAGTAAAGTCATTATAGTTTGTTCATGTGGTGTTCTCCTTTATCTTGTATGGTTCCTCACAAAGTAGAGTAATACATTTTCTAATTGGAAAAAAAGCTTGTATAACACCAATAAGTGTTATAGGTAGTGAAGACAGTTTTACTAGCTTATAAAAATTGAAACAGGAAGACAGCCACAAAAAACTCCATGAAACTTTGCCAATGAGCTCATATTATTCACAAGAATACAAAACTCTCAGGATACTAACTTCAAATCATCATCTCTATCTCTTACTATACCATATTTTTGGCAAGGCTTGTGAGCAACGTTTCCATCTCTCAAAACTGTTAGGTTCCCATAACATACTGCCAGACAGGTTTGTTGAAAGAAAATAGCCTTTACAACTTTGACTATTTTTCAAAAGTTTCCATTAGTCTGCAAATAAAAATCACATAGTAGGGTGCTTTTACAGGCTGCATAAAGGGTGTTTTCACAGGAGTCTTTATACATATATAATTGTGTGTATATATATATACACACAATTGGATTTACAGTACCATTTACCTGAGTTACAAAATATATTAATGTTAGAAAGATCTTGGAGTAATCACCCTAAAAGTTTGACTGCAGGTATAAAATACTATATCTGATCATTTCTATGATGTATTCAAGAAATTGTGCCCTATACCTTCTTATGTTGTCCTTTCTCTTTCTTTTCATACTTTGATGATGCCACTAATAATATCAATAATATTCATGCATCGGTCTCATACAAGGTATGTTGCCATGCTCTGTATCGTGTTAAGAGCAGGAATGAAGGTGCTGATCTCTGGCAAAAATGTTCTTTTAGCCAAAATTCAGATCAAAGTGTTAGCACTTATAATGAATTATCACCATTAGAATGAAAACAAGTCTAGGTAATTGCTGTGACAATAAGTAGGGTAAGACTATATTTAATGTCCCCCTTCATTACAAATCCATTTGGCATCCATTCTAATTGACAGTCTATTCTCAGAAAAAAAATTATTTGATGTGCTGGTGGATGTCATGTGTGCCTTGTAGTTTTATAGCACTTCTATTGTAATTCAACATTAATTATATTTCACATTGATGTACTGCATAATGCTGCAATATGAAGTGCTCGCATTTTGTAAATGAGAAAATTAAGCTCACTTTTGTCTGTTCTAATCCCATTTTACCCTTATTAGACTTCAGTACCAGAATTCTCCTCTTCTTCTGTTGTATTGCCAAATCCAAACACAAGTGCACCTCTTTCACGCTGAAGAGAAAAAACTTCACTACCCTTTTTCCAAAAAAAAAAAAACCAAACAAAAAACAAACCAAAAAAACCCCACCACCAAAAAAACCACCAACCTAATTTTCATCACTTCCATATCATTTTAATATATTTTCCTGCTTTTGAATTCTTACTAGGATCATAAAATACAAGTAGGCAGAGAAAATGGAGAACTAGATTCCAGCCATCACAGATATAGAAATAATAAATATCCATGACAGCAGACTACTGGTGAATGATTTTAAGAAATATGTCACTTCATGTATACCCTGACCTCTTCTCAGTTAGTATGACATTTGCTCAGAGATGTCTCGTGTTTATTTTCCCATAGCTGTGCTTATCACAGAAGCATAGGATAAAAGAAAAAGACAAAAAAAAAAAAGTAGAGGTTTTTGATCTTTCATTGAGTCATAGATAGCTATCCCTGCTAAAATGAACACGATTAGTATAGCATAAGGAAATTAAAAAGGGAACAGTAGAGTGGAAGATACACATATATTTGTGGGAAAAAAATATTTTAAAGTATCAGGACAGTTTTTAAACTTCTTCTGATGTCCCATCATTGACATACTTCATAGAGGGGAGTCTCACCTATCCTCCACCTTTAGGAGCTTGTGTTGGTTGACTTCATTTCACCAGTACACCAGGCGGCCTTTTGAGGGAGCCTGTGCATGTGTGAAAGCCTTAGGTGCTTAGTGTGGTCAGACAGGTTGAAAACCCAAGTATGTTCTTTAAACAGTTTAGCCAAGCAGTCCTGTCAAGTATTTATGTCAAATGTGATGCTTCTCAAACAGAAAGTAAAAAAACAACATGAAGAAACAGAAGAAAAGGGGAAGATAAGAAAGCATGAACACGAGTTGAGGTTTAAGGCCACCGAGACTCCCTTAGTCCATGAAGCCATTCTTGTCCTCCCTTGCTGACCCTTTGAGCCAGGCTCTCCAGAGACTTTCTAGCAAATGAGACAGTCAGGTTAATACCTCCTGTGTGCTGACAAACACTCTCCCAGAATAGATACGTGGGGTTGGAAAGGACTGTACAAGTCTTTAGTTCAAGAAAAGCTTTGGGAATATCAGACCAACTATTCCTATACCTGTGAAAAGGTGTTACAGCATTTGACTTACTACAGTTTTAGAGTGGAAGCTCATGAGACATTGCTTGACTCTGTGGGAAGGTTGCCCATGCTAGACCAGAAGACCTGATCTCATCTTCATAAGTGAAAGTGGGAAAACCTACATTTCCACATGCAATTAGTTATCTTAGGTTGCTAGTTGTGTCCACATTGAGGAGTCAAAGGATATGATGACTCATGGGAGACCCCAGCTTGTCATGGTTTAACCTCTGCCAGCAACTAAGCACCACGCAGCTGCTTCCCCTTCCTCCCTCCCAGTGGGGTGGGGAGGAGGAAAGGAAAACAACAGTAAAACTCGTGGGTTGAGATAAGAACAGTTTAATAACTAAAGTAAAAATAAAAATACACTACTAACTAAGAATAATAATAATTGTAATGAAAAAGAATACAACAACAAAAAAAAGAAATAAGAAAAGACAAGTGATGCACAATGCAATTTCTCATCACCTGCTGACCGATGCCCGAGCAGCGATCCACCCCTCCCGCCCAACTCCCCCCTGTTTATATACTGGGCATGACGTTCCATGATATGGAATGTCCCTTTGGCTAGTTCGGGTCAGCTGCCCCGGCTCTGCTCCCTCCCAGCTTCTTGCACACCTGCTTGCTGGCAGAGCATGGGAAACTGAAAAATCCTTGACTTAGGTTAAGCGCAACTTAGCAACAACTAGAACATCAGAGTGTTATCAACATTATTCTCACACTAAATCCAAAACACAGCACTGTACCAGCTACTAAGAAGAGAGTTAACTCTGTCCCAGCCGAAACCAGGACACAGCTACAGCCCCCTAAGGCCACTTAGGTAGAGAGCACCTAGATGGGCATTCTGCCGTCTTTCCTTGAGAACTCAGTTGATTTGCCTATCTCCTTTCAACAGAAACAGGCTCTTTCTGTATTGGGTCTCAAAATTTATATAAGCAACCACAGTCTTCATCCAATTTCCATGGGGCTTGCAACCTTTCTCATAAGTGCTGGAATCATACCTCTTTACAAACTGCTTGGGAGGGGAGATCTTGATTTTTCTAAGGTCAAGTACTTAGGACCCTTTAAGATGTATCACACTGACTAGCTAAACACACAGACATGCAAAATCCTTCCTCACTTTTGAGCCTGTAAGGAAAAAAAAAAAAAAACTGTGTAAAGCAATATCTTGGAGGAAACTGGAAAATAAAACTACAGCAGAGGAGAGGAAAAGGAAGAAAGAGAAAGGATGAAAGGGGAGATAACAGTCAGATTGACACTTAAGAGTTCTATGTACCTCTTTCATTTCTGCTTTTCAAGCAAGGCAAGAGGCCTGGTACAGCAAGCTCCTCCAGAGCTAGACATGAGCAGCTATGTCCTGAATTGAAAACCACAACTGCCTGGCCCAGAGTAATGCCTTTATAAAGCATGTTTTTATTCAGTAGCAATTTAGCCATGTCATTTTCCAGCTAGAAGAGAGAAGTAGCAAGGAAGATATTCCCATGTTTTATAAAAACACACACTCCACAACAGTGTACCATATGCTGAAAGCGTCAACCAGTGCCACAAAAATTGGGAACAAATGGGGGATATCTCTGGGGAAAAGACCCAGAACAGATAATGCATAACAGCTGTTTAACAAAAGTTTTCTGAAGGTACTCCAACTGTAATAGTTGGGATATTCCTCATAAATCTTAGAAAGTATTAAAAAGTTAAAGTTGAACCTTGGGGCTCCCATACAAAAAAACGGATAGGTAGGTACTTGTAGTTTCCAGGCCACTTTCAAAGAGAACAGTCTACAGTTTCTCAGTAAAGTAAACATTTATTGCATCCAGGAAACATTATAAATAGACTAAAGCAAATAATTTTTTTAATACTATAAGTAAGCTTTCAATAAAAACTCCTAACAATTCTCCTAGTTAGTTACACCATTCCTGGGCATGTTGCTGTTACCATATACTTAAATATAAGGCTTCAGTACAAGAGCCATGTTTCTGCAACATTATCACACACCTGTAAAAGTTTCATGTTGCATTATTAGATTTTTACTGTGATGATAGTACGTGCATTATGTATTTCTAACAGGCATTACAGGGCTTGAGAACAGGGACAGTGCTTGTGTTCTCTATCCAACACTTCAGAATTAGCCAGCTAACCTTCAGCCAGGTATCTCTGCACATAGGAAAGCTGCAGTCCTGAGGTTGAGACTTAGCCAAAAAACCAAAACCTACAGCCTTTATTCAAAGGACTACAAGTATCAGCATGCCACACACAGAGCAAAAACTTGTTATGCATGGATCAGTCACTGAATCCGTAAAGATTTCTTTAATATTCTCCCTTTACAGTGAGAATTTCTTATTCCATTTCAGAAACCATGAGTGTGTCCTGGACCTGTACTAAGCTTCCCGAGTGCAGCAGCCTACCCTAAGCTGTGTATGTACAGACTCAGACTATCCTGTGAAGGTCTAATGGGTCTCCACTGCTCTCTCTGCGCCAAAATCAGGTGCTGTAGTAGCAAAGCTCTTTTGAAAGTTGTCTTCACAGCATGACAGTGTTAGAAGAAATGTTCTTTGCTAGAGTAGGTTAGCCATCTGGAATACTGCAAAGGGATACAATGTCACCCTATCAGCCCATTTAAAATTTATTTGACAGTTCAGTTGCGTTTAACATAGATACTACTGTTAAGTTAGCTAAAAATGAAAAAATAACCAATAGAATACAAATTGCAGAAGTCTTACACTGGCAGCTTACACTCCTTGGTCATTTTGCATGTAATCAAACTATTCTTGTCAAACTTTGTCACTGAGAATTTGCAGTAAAAATTCTGGTTATGCTAATCTTTGTCCTCTATTATCCTTAATAGCATTTTCAGAGGTGCTGCCGTAGGGAGCTGCACAAGTCCTGACATTTAAAAATCAGTCATTTGACATTTGGAATTACTTAGAAGTACCCTAACGGCAGCTCAAAATAAAGGTTGTGTATGTGTGGGTGTGAACACAAGCAAGTGCACAGCTTTTCTTTGAGACACCTCTACCTCTCTTAGTGCTGAGTCTTTTTTCTGAGCCACAATATGTTTGGTACTTGAAGTCCAATAATAGCAAGTTCATATTCAAGATTTAACCTGTGTCAGTGAAAGAAGGCTATTGAAATGCTAATTGCTTCAAAGTCACACTATCTGCTGGCTGTTCAACTTCATTTGCTACATACACTGATACGTGAAAGCCCAGATTGCAAGAAAGGCCACTGCAACACCTCTGGGACCTTGCAAACCCTGTTTGGACAAAGTATTCACCACAAACTGGTCAGTTCTGGACTTCCATTCTTTTCAGCATATATTAAAAATAGTTTTAATACAGTTCAAGTCTTGCAGTGGTTTACAAGACAGAGAAGCACAGTTGTGCCCATTGTACAGATCAGAAATTCAAGCCTCAGATATACATGATCTGTACGATATCACCAAGTAGATCAATACAAGAACAGGAAGAGAACTTGCTCTCTTTATTCTGACCAGTGTGATATTCAATGAATTATCTTGCCACTTTTGAGTTGCTCCAAGATTTACTATAGTCACTGCTTAGTATCCCAGTTTAAAACATCTGTTTTAAATGCATTTTATGAAAGCGTAAGTAATATTAACGTGAAATTGAAACAGATTTTTTTTTTTTTGAGGACAGAAAGAACAATACACTAATTATTACTTAACATTGCTTTCCAGACAGAAGGCAGAGAGAACTGTCTAGCTTCGTATTTAGGCTTCTCATACCAGAAACTCACCAATTAAGATTTCTGTTCCCTGCATAACCCTAAAATTCTTTTAAGAGACAAAAGAATTAGCACAAGCTCTCCAAATGGGATGACAATTTATGCTGACAGTTAGATGCTGAGTTATTCTTGTTTCTCAGCTTTAAAAAATGGGAACAACTGGAATGGCAATGATAACTTCATATTACATGAGATAAAGTGAATTATTATGCTCACATTTGCTCTTCAGAGCATAGACCATAATGCATCCTGTTTTCGAAGTCCCAGTCACTTCAGATCAATATTAGGGCATTGCCTAATATTGCCACATTAGGCAACAAGCATTGCTATCACATTTTTGTCTCTGCTATGCTTTGAGATCCAAAGCAACCACAGAAAGGAAGTTCACATGTAGTACCCAACTTCAGAAGAGGGCATAAGTCATCCCATGTTGAGCTATAGGATGTCACAGCTGGACTGCTTTTGGTACCCAGATCAGTTAGGTCAAAGCTACCTGGTTTGGTCTGCAGTTAATGTCATGCTGCAGACATACCTCTTTCTGTGCCTTCAGGCCTTGTTTAGCCACAGCACCGTGGCCATAGCAGAATACACAAAAGTACAGTTGTTTTAAAGGAAGTGGCAACGACAGACCCTTTATCAGGCTACAGAAGAACCCAGAAAGGAAATAGAGTTGTACCCTAGGTGATCTTTATAGAAATACAGGTCAAGATTCAATGGATGAATTCTTAACAAGAGAAAAATAATTACTTTTATGGTTTTTATTGGTTATTTTAATAACCATTGCCTCTGATTACTCCCTGAGCCTGGGCTTTTTTCTCATTATTTCTGTGAGGAGAGATAAAATAAAGCCTTCAGAAAAATGACAATGCAATGGAGCAACTGTACGGTGAATACAGACATTTCCAAAACAAAAAAAAAGCCCAAAAAGAACCTCATCCCTGTCCCCACTATTTGCTGCTTTATCAAGCCCTATATAGTAAGAAGCACTCCGAGAAAAATGAAAAACACTTTTAAAGGACTATTGTTGCCAACCCCAATTGAAGCAAAACCAGTATCATTAAACAATCCAAGAAGAAAAATATCCAGCTGCAATCAAACACCTTTTCAGCAACCTGAAAGTGAAGCTATTTAGAAGAATGAGAACAGCTGACACTTCACCATTGCTGTCCCTTGATTCATCTGTCTAGATGAGTCACGATCAAATAAATCCACATATTTGCAATGGTCTTTTTTATAGGGCTATGAACAAACTGCATTACCATACCATGGAGATTTCAGAATTCCAGCTAGACCAAAAATTTATTTCCAGTGTCCCATCTATTTTGCAAATCACTGCACCAAAACTCTGCAGCATCCTCTCAGATTCCTGCAGTACTCATTTTTCTGCTGTGCTTCAGTGAACAGTTCACCAGCTGCACCTTTCTGCATCAGAATAAAATGAACATGGAGAAAGCTTTCAAATCATCAAAATGCAAAAATAATTTTTCCTTTCCTCTCCATCTTTCTTTACATCCACTGACTGCCCCAGGTGCTTGCAGAAACCATGATATGTTCATCTGATTGCAGTAGTTAGGAGGCAGGATGAAGCTACAGTCACTGTAGGAGGAAGTGCTTCAGTTTTTAGCTCACTGCCTCTCTCAGCTTCCACTTTGTTTTCCTCACCACATCCTTGCTTCCTGCCGTCAGACTAGAACATAAGCACCATACTTTAGAGACCCCTCTTTATTAAAAAGATAAGTAAATTGTGCATATAGTGCACTAGAATGTCTTGAAGCTTTAGTATTCCAAAAATCTAGTTGGTGTTTTTTTCCAGGAGTGACGAAGCGGGATCAGTCCACAGTAGAGATGCCTTGTGCATTCACCTAGAGTGGCTGCTAGCAGCTCATCAAGAGTTTGAGGTTGGCTGTATGGGTTTTAACAAACGCAGGAAATGCACCTGGTCTGTTCCTATAGGATTGAAAAATTTAAATTTAGAAAGATATTAAACATCCAGTCATGCTTCTCAGGCGCATTCTGGTCAGAAGAAAGGCATTGTGCAAAGTATCACAGAAGAGCCAAGTTGCATGTTCTTGGAAAAAGCTCTTGTCATGCTCACACAATGGAGGAAGCTTTACACCCACACGCTTCTTATCACCGTAGAGAGTCTTGCATGAGAACAGGCACTCAGGAACGGAGGGCACAGCTAATGAAAGTATAAACAGATCGTACTTTGCAAAGGGCAGAGAAGACCAAAGCTAACCTGTGGCCTGAGCCCAGCACTCCTCCAGGACTCTCTTTTCAGTCAGAGGAGAAAAAAGCAGGAAGATACTCAGAAGAATACAATCTAGATGCTTTTTCTTAATCAGATTTCTTGTTGGCAGCTTTGTTGGACCACTTAGTAAAAGAGAGTCTAGTAATTAGATACCATTCTCTGTCTGGCCTGTTCTAAAGTGTATTATTCTTTCTTCTTCTCATAATCTTTCCCTAGTACACATCTTCCTTTTCCACATTTATTTAAACAGATTTTATCATTTGCATTCTGACTTACTAATTCTTCATAAGCACTCTGCACTTACATTTGTATTTCAAGGCTGCCCTGGAAATCAGCAGGATGCCAGTAGTCTCCACCTCCCCCGGAGAGCAGACAGCATGGTGAAATAATACCACTAACTGATGACACACATGTTCAGAGCAAGTGGTGTTGGATGTGGCTCTCTTACCACCTGGTCTTATCCATGAATAAGAACTCAGAAGAATAGCAGTAACTGGCAAATTTTGTTGGTATCGTTAAGTTGTGCCTTGAGAATTAGCCAAGCTATAGATACTACACAGAAGTATGTAACTGGTCCTTCCCTCAGGGAAATATATTAATGAGTAGTGGTGAACTCACATTCTTTTCATTAGCTATTACTAGCCATATGGGAAAAGGGCCTGCTGTGCACAGGTGGCTTGGACATCTCTTCATGCTTTCAGGACCTCTGTTTATGCCAGTGGGACAGTCTATTAGAGGCAGGGAAGTGATTCAAATTAATTTTCTCTGGGCTAGCAAAACCATTTAATTTAGTCTTGTGAGATACAACAAGAACTTGTAGTAACGAAAACAGCTGAGGCTGCAGAAGCTAGGCAAAGGAGTTCAGGGCTCTTTAACAAGATTCTGCTTGGAAGAGCTCTGCTGGCTTTGATTTTACAGCCCCAATGTAAGAGTGAAAAGCTGCAGTTTGTTTACACATGAGCTCCTTTCCTCTGTCCTACTTCAAATGGTTCCTCACTACCACCACGCCACTTCCAGCTTCTGGGTTGGAAGCCAACTTCTGCCAGAACACTTTTTTTCCAACCCTATCAGCAAAGTCAACTCAGTTCATACCTCTGGTACAAACACAGTAGAAAATAACATGAAGACTAAGAAATGTATGCCTACAGTTACAGTTTCTCCTAAAAACTCACTGTTCTCTGAATTTCAAAATAGGGTAAAATATAAAAAAGCTTCCAAGGCAGAAGTCATCACAGCTAGCCTGGTTCTCTGCCATCACAATCCCAAGGAGTAGTTAACCTCTGACTTCAGGCCATGGTTCAACATGTATTTTCAACACAAGTATGCAACAACTGCTTTCAAATCTGCAAAATCACAATGTACCCCATATGCAGGCCTACGTTCAGGCTTCAAAACACACTCTCCATCTCCCGCAGAAGTCTCATATTTTTAGTAATAACTCTGAAAAATTATTCTGATTCAAAGTCTGGTATCTTCCAAGAGGATCAATGTTAGAGAACTGTGGTTGAAAGTATGCACAAAACTAAGTCCAGCTTGGGAGCTCGGCCCTTAAAGAGGAAGCCAGACATCAGACAAGTAAACTCTAAGTGCCAGAAGGCACTGCAACAGAACATCCATGCCAGCATTCTTTAGTTTAGAGTTGCAATAGTTTATCTTTGTGTTACTTTAAAAGCATATATACTTATTAAAAAAAAAAGTATGTCCACACACAGCAGTTATTTTTCATGCAAAAAGATACAAAAAAATTATTTAACTGGAAAAACACTTTTTCATGGAGAGAAACTGCTTGGATAAAAATACTGATCAGCCTTGCCTCACCTCCTGCTGCATTAGAACCCAAGGGGCCAAGGAGGTGGCCAGCTCTCATGCACGAAGCCCATTCTCTCTCCTGTGTATCTGCGCCGGTATCTCTGACCATGGCTTTCCATACGCTTCCTGCTTGTTCCTCTTTCCTGCACTCACTCCTGTCTCCAGGAAAGGAGCACTGCCGGGAGAGAAAGCCTCCCTGTCTCACTGCAAGAGTCCCCCAGAAGAGGGCTGATAACCAGGAAGAACAAACCACAGTGACTTGCAGGATGGAGCCAGCTGTGCACCGCACACAAGGGAAAACAGCACAGGGGATATTTTGGCTTCCCTGAGCATGATACCTCGGCAAGGCAGCTTTTAGTACTGCTCATACCACAAGCTGTGGCACAGAGCCCAGATACTCACTTCCACTGCAGTTGCTGCTTAAGAGGCTTCCTGGCTTCCGAAGTACGTTTATACAATCCATTTAATCATTTTATTAGCAAATATTCATTTATTAGGAACTCCTAAGCTAAACAAACAAGGAAGTCATCCCGTGTGCTGAATAATAAACTCTTTCACAAAACTGAAGCCTCTTAAGCATTAACCTTTTCCCTATCCCATTTTTGTGTTAAGGTTTCACAGTCCATTCTTAAATGCTGCTGAGGCTTCAATGTACCCCATTGAGGGTAAGCGAGGGCCACGAAGACTTACCACTTTGTAACATGTGGCCTTGAATTATAGGACTTTAATGTTGGGAAAGAGCACTGGGATACATTCTAGTGTTTTCTGTGTTCTGATCCATCTATGACAGCACTGGAAACCAAGCAGAAATACTCTCCATGGAACATTATAGTACTTAAGCTAAATACATTGAGGTACATAGCTGAATCCTGACCTGCTTTTGTACCAAGTTCTCCACTTCTCTTTTCTCCCTTTATCAAGACATGTCATTGTAAAAATACCATAATGAGGAAAACTTTTCACACAATATTGTTCTGAAGACACTCACCTTTTTCATATTACTGTATAGTTGCCATAACAACTTGATGCAACATCTTATTTAATAATCATTCTCTGCATCCTTTTTAGCATTTTAGTTGTCACGACAACAACATGCATTTTATTTCAGACCTATTTCCCAGCACTCTTAGATGTGTTTTGGTTGTTTTGAATGAACTCAGACTCAGTCTCCACTAAAAAGATCAGAAAGAAATCTGATGCAGTGTCTAGGAAAGAAAGCATCTTTTTGGAAAAACGTCCTAAAGCTGTTGTATAACACATAACTATGTCTTTCCTGATATATGTATGATTACTTTAACAAAAAGCTCAATGCAAATACTATATTTGAGAATTGAATGCACAGAATGGAGCTATATAAACGTCCAACATTCTGTCTAAAAATAAGCAACAGCTATTATTTGGAAAAAAAAAAAGAGAGAATAGAATTGTTTAAACTAAGGTAGGTATGCTTTCAATGTGTAGCTTATAGTGGAATATTGGCTTCCACCTCTCCTGCCCTACAGCTAGGTCAGATATTTATGTTAGATCAGAGTGCCATCAAAGCACAATAATGTTATTTTGCACTCGAATATAACATTAATCTAGAATAACTCTGAGCTTCAGTGGAAAAAAAAAACAAAACAAAAAATGTTGTAGCAATCTGATATTGATCTAAACTATACACTGTAGTGGAAATTTACACTTCTTTATTTTTTGTTATGAGGTGGTTGTCATGAAATAGTGAGCTAATGTGCAAAAAGCTACTCAGTCAGTGACACTTTTGCTGTTGAATGTCAGAAGAGAGTTTACAAATTATGAACTGAGATTTGTAATTTACAGTATCACAAGTAGTAAATTCACATCGCTCATATAGAACAGACAGATCACGAAGTTCACCATAGAAATAGTTGTTCATAGAGATGTCAGGCCAAAGACTGAACAAGTTCTTGTCTCTTTTTCCTTTTTTTTTTCCCTCCATTGATACCAACATAAACTTTGTTACCTGGAACCTACCCGTTTCCTTCTGAAAGGAGTGTTACTACCTCATCACTTGAAGTGCAGACTGCAGAGATCATCTTACAGTGCTCAGCTTTTTGCAACTGTCTGAATTGTAAAATATTTACGAGCTGTGAAAACTTAAGATCATCCCAAAAAGATTTCCAACCACTTCCTATTACACACCAGAATACGCTTTATGCATTTACAGTCCTTACAAACTTTTTCTCAACCACGGGAAATGTTTTAGCTTTCCCTGAATATTTGAAGCTTCTTTTCCCACAATGTGAACTTCAGAGTCATCCAAAGTGCAACATGTGGTTTCTAGGGTGCAGTAGCTGTAATGGTAGGAATGGTGAAGCACATGTATACTTAGGGAGATAGAGGTCATGATTTTTAGAGATATGAATCTTAATTTCCATTGTATTGCTTCAGTGAATTGGTACTGCGTGCTGTATGCAGGTGCAGCTTGACTCTCGTTAACATTTTCTTCAGTTCTAATAAATCCTGTTATCTGGGCATCCTACTCTGGATCTGATGCTTCTCTCTAAACATCCTACTTCAAAAGTACATAGCAGAAGAAAAACATGGAAAATAAGGGGGTTGTCTGAGTTTTAGAAATACAGAGAAAGAATTTATTTGCAAGAAAAATGCAGAAAAGACTAGAACACACAGTAAAAGGAGAAGGCATAGAAAGTAGTGAACAGCTCAGATATCTTAATCTTTTTCTTAGCACAAGAGCTAAGCAAAAATCACCAAAAATTAAAACATAGAATGTTTTGTCACTTATTATCAGTGAACTTAGTAGACTAAAAATTAAGAATTTGGCTAAAGAAATAGCTGCAATTACCTAAACAAGATGCAATAAAAGAATTATAAGTCCTCATGCTCAATTGTTAACTGCAAACTATGTGAGATTGGAAATTTCCTACTGGTAGAAATTCCTACAGACATTTACTAGCTTATAGACACATACATAAAGAGCATGGCAACAGACAGTGATAAAAAACAGTGTACTTTGTACACATGCACAACATGCAATTGAGAGACAATTTAAAGAGAAACTAAATTAACATCTAATTGTTTGGAAGGGAAAGAGTGAGATAAGAGGGATATGAAAGTGAGTTAATATAAAAATCTTTCTAGAGAAGGGAAATCTTTCAGTTATTTAAATCTTGCTGCTTGCAATTATAAAGCTACTACATGCAATATCTGTGCTGATTTATTGATCTTCAATTTACTCTTGACTCTCAAAATGCTCTTAACTGTTACCATTTGTGTTAAAATACTCCAAAGCAGCTTGCTTTTTTCCCCTCAACAGTATTTCTTTTGTGTGAATTAAGAATTTATTTAGGAAAGAGATCAACATGAATGCTTCTTATTAAGAAATGCAGCTGCTCTAATCATGTTTTAAAAGAAACAAATGTTCATATTCTTCCTGAGCTTTGTATTGGGATAAAAGGTAATTGATAAGAACCCATACTGGTACAAATGCACTCCCCTCCTCCTCAGATACATTTGTATGGCCTTATTTTTCAAGTATCATCACTCTTACCAAAGCCAATCCCGTTTCTATGCTGTTACTGTTTTAGTTAGATGGTAACAATATTTCCCAAAGTCATTTTTTTCAAATCATCAGTATCAATGTCTGCTCAGACTTCCATTTAGTGTGTCAAATAGGAAATACTACCTTTTTAGTTTATAAAAGTACAAGTCTCCTTCAGTCATCACTTCTGCAAATGAATTCGTGGCATATGGCATATAAAAGGAAAATATTAGATATCTTATTTCTGTATCTTTAGGTTTCAAATACGAGTATTTTGCCTGAATATTTTTCCTGTCTTGCAATATTAAATCAGGTCGTCTGTTTTGATCAGTCCAAAAAAAAAAAAAACCAACCCGAAAACAAAAAAAGGAAAAAAAAAGAAAAAAGAAAAAAAGAAAGACCTCTACTGTTTCGTAAGTGCTAGCTTTTCTTCACAAATCTTTAACTTTCTTATGAAATAAAGCTGAAATACAAGTTACAGTTACAAAGTTTTTCTCTGGATTTTATTAGCACTAATTTATTATTTTTCAAATATATTCCCTTAACATAATTTGAGAGCATTTAGTAATTAGAAGAAAATCTGTAATATCTACTAACATTTTCCACCCAGAAGTATTGGAATCCTGCTTCAAGTAGATTTGCAGAATCTGGCCTCAGAGTAGCCAGCTCTGAAACTGGCCTTTAAGAGTACCTGACAATAGCTCTTACATTGTTTTTACAATGCCAGCCTGTTGACTGCAGCATACCAGATGTTGGAGAAGGGAATTTATTTTTAGATATATCTTGTTTTATTTCATCACATAACAAACAGAATTGAGAAAACATTAGAATTAAAAAAATAGACAAATTTAGAAAATCTTAATTATCCATAAGCACTTACATGTGTCTGTGCCTGTGGGTGCTTTCCGTATGTGGAAAGAACAGACAGGACATCATGTCTAAGAATACGAAGCTAACAGTCCTGCCTCCTACAACACCCTAGTTCACTTTTAAGTGCTTATTATCAGAACCAATGCAAAGCAATTGGAGGGGGAGGGACAATGAGTAGGTGAGTCCATTATAACAAATAGTTGTAATCATTCAACAGTATAGCTTGACTCTATGCTAAGAGTCTTCCTCTCAAATATCAATCTTTGGATGCAAAGCATAGCACTAGCCAGCCAGTACCTAGCACAGCTCAGAAAAAAAATAAAAAAGGCAAGTGGAGTGGCTCTAGGAAGCAGCTTCTGCAGCTTCCTGACCTTTGCAGATGAGGTAGGTACCCAATAAGTCTTAAGAAGCTGCCTACAGAGTTGTTGGGCTGTTCTAAATGGCGTCAGCTGCAATAAGCTCCAGCACGACAGTTTGGCAGGTGGAGCTTGCCAGAATGCACCAGCGATACAGCAATAACCCTTCTCTTTCCAACTCTCCTCGACACCTACAGCTCACTAGAGTATACCTCAATAACAGAAAAAAATTTATAAGTTGCCTGCTTAGCCAATCTTTATGGTGGTTTTTTGCTGCTCTAGCAGCATACAATGAACCCAGGAGGTGCCAGAGACCGTCCCTTAAGGCAGTTTCTCAGTAATGCTGTTCGACAACTGCTCAACCAAACTGCCAGGAAATAAAAGCACACAGTTCTATTCCCACTCAACCAGAACAAAACCAACCCAGTAATCTCAAAGGCCCCCAGGTTCGGGTGATGGCAAGACATGCCTTTGATAAAGAGAGGCAAGCTTTAGCATATGTTAGGGGTAAGAGCAAAGAAGATGGACGCTTTATGCCAGAGGAAGTCATCTGAAGAAAAGAAGGTGCATGTGGGACAGAGTCCATATCATATCAGCCCCTATAAATGACTCCCAAAAGTGAGAACAGAAAATACACATATGGAAAAGGGGTAATAAAGGGATTTTCTGAGTCCTGTCCCAGCATCTGCTCCGGCGTGTGTTATGCAGCAAAACCCTGTCATTTCCAGGCGATGCGGTATCTCTGTCAGTCGTAACGGACCATAAAACACAGCTCCTGGTCACATCTTTTCCCAGACAGCTAGGAAGATAACTTACTTTCTTAGAGGGACAGAAGTCTTTCTGGGGCAATTTGCTTGCATTATTTGTAATAATGCAGAACACCATTGCATCCGGTTACGGCTATTTCCATGGAAAACAATGGCTCTTGTTCGCAGTGAGCAGAGCCAACATTATTATTATGCAGAATCACATTCCGTGTCATGGCAACTGGGAATTTAATATCATAGTGCTGCCTTTTTCCAACGAACTGATTCGTTGCTTTGATAGCAGTGTTAATTATACCATTGACAGAACTGCAATTAAATTAACATGATCACAATTTACCATTGACCAATATCAAGCAATTTACTTCAGACAACCGCCAATTAGTTAGTTTTCCAAAAACGCCCTCCAGAGACATAATTTGCAAGTTCAACTATTAATCTAATTGAAGCGCAAACAGTACTATGATTACTTATCCAAATATTATATGGTCTAACAGGTCACTGCTGCCCTTCGGACATCTTGGAGTCTTCAGTGTTTACCTTTAAGCAGGTATGAGGGGGAAGGGTAGAATGAGTATGATCAGTACCATCTCCTTTAGAAAAGCAAAATCTATCCTCACTTACATATCCAGCCTCGCCATGTTTTACTGTAAAACACTGTAGGAGTTCTGGAGAAATGAATATAATCTTGCTGATCAAAGACCATACAGCAACTCACAGGGAGTATTCTGTTCAGTATTTATTTTGATCTGAAGTCCAGCTGAAAGGATACTGAAATTTTATAAAACTTATATGGCAGAATTTTTTCAAAAGCTAAAAAATTTCTATCTCAGAATAGTGAGTTTTACTGCTTTCTGCTCTGGGTTTCATTTTTTGGTAATTTTGTTCATTTATAAGATCTTTGGGGAGATTCCAGACCTATCCTTTCTGCAATATATCTAAAAAACTTAATCAATACTTGGATTTATACTTCCTATTTAGAAGGTTTTCCCATACTTAACTGAGCCCTTTATATTTTAAACTGCTTAAACAATCATTACTAATTTTTTTTTTTTTTTTAAACATGGAGCAAGTAAGCTTGGCATATAAAAACATCTGTTCCCTACAGTGAACCAGCATGATCATGGCACTGGCAAAATGTTCTGCCAGGCGTGAGAGCACCTCAGTGTCCTGGGCCAGGCAGACAACAGACACCTCTGTAACAGCATGTCAACATCCCAGACAAGCAGTATCTTGCATTTACCTCAACGTGCTAGGCAACACTGCAAGCAGAGTAAATGGGCTCTAAAAGAAGTCACACCTAACCCATGAGGACTGGAAGAGTTAGACTTAATTTGTGATCTCTGGAAAAAGAGGAAGTTAAAAAATGGAGCAGTTTTGTTCCCCCCAAAAGTGTTTGCAGGGATGTAAGCTGGATCAGAGCTAGTGAACTCAAAGACCTATTCCACAGTCTGACCTTTTAATTTTTTTTTCTGTGTAATTTTCAAATATTTACAGCACTCATCCAGTTTATGTCTCCTATTGAATAACATCACAGCACAGTAAGGCACATTATAGTTATCAATATAGAACCATATCTGCTGTAGATAGTCACCTTATATAAATACTAGTCTGAAATTTAACATGCACAGGTTAGGACTGATTCTAACACAGAACAAGAAATTTTTAGAGAAGCTAGTCAAGGCCCTGATTTCACCCTCCTTTGAAAGTTTCTGGAAAACAAACAAACAAAACACAACAACAAAAATCAAACAGAAAAACCCCACACACAACGCCCCCCCCCCAAAAAAACCCAAACCCCAAACAGAAGACAGAGTGGCAGGATACCTTGCAAATTTGCTAAATACATTGCTCCTCTTTAATAATGAGAGGATAATAGTACCAAAAAATTGTCTGGTGCTTTAGCAATCTGTAGATAACATATCTGTTCAAGAACACAAAATTAATTTGAAAAGTCCTTTCATGGCAACAAGGGTATCTCTTTTTGTTTTATAGAGTCCTTTAAAAAATAAATGAATAGATAAACCCATACTATACACACTTCTCAAAACTTTCCTGCAGTGCAAAGCAGTATTGAAGAGCAAACCCTAAATGCCACCCTTTTTCCTTGAGGGTCTTTGAAGCAAGGCAAAGCATAGTTTCTCTCCCATGCAGATCAAATATCAGAAACTAATCTAATTTTACTTTTAAATACAGGTTCTTCTATTTTGAATGATACATTTTAGATGTAAAGCAAATAATATGGCATTGCTAGATTGACATAGGCAACAAAAGAAAGTATTAATCCCTGAGGTCTGGTTATTCATCCTGGGAGATTTCTGTTTACAAGACCAGCTGGCCTATTGCATTTCACTCACCCTAGAAGAAGCACAAGGCAAATATGTTCCATAATGTTCTTCATCTATTTACTATGGTCAGTCTGAGAGCATGTAAACTCTCGTGTCTCAGGCAAACAATTTAAAGTCTCCAATGTAAACTCTGGAGAGGCTGTGGACAGTCCATAAAGCGTTCATTTCTCACTTATGCTATTAAACATTAATGATGGAATAAAAATATTATTATATCAGTTCACAGGAATTGTCAAGCTTTACTGAGGAGAGAAGGACAAAAGACATTACCATTTGAACATGATGGATACTATTCAATCATGGCTAATAAGTCAGGCAGTAACTTCACGTTAGTACTGTCAGCATTTAAGTGGAAAAAATCCACTTCAAATAAAGTCGGCTATTTTCGCATCCCAGACAATTTCATTCAGGACGTTGCACCAAAGTTGTAACTACGCTGAAAGCCTTGGGACTGTGGGCAGACTAACCGTAAAGGTGCCTAGCCCATGATCCACAGGAATCTATTTAGTATCTCCAGCATTCATAACACTCTGAAAGTACGGACTATACTTTGAGCCACTTTACAGCTGAGAGGATGACCTCAGGATCAATAGGAATTACTCACTTGAAAAAGGGACTTTCAAATGGCTGATACTTCAGGGTATAACTTGGTGGGAAGTCCCGTTCAGGCTCTGTGTCTGCTGAAACAAATGAAGAGAACAGCCAGCTTTAGTCTTGTGTACTTGCAGACATGAATTGAGAGCTTGTTCTGCTAAGTAGTACCACTGAAATAAACTGCCTGTAAAGAAAAAGTTGATCCGAAACCCACTGGCTCTTTCCTGGAAGTCTTTCCACTGACATTAAGAGGCATCACTTCAGGCCACAGCCTCATACTATTAAGTACAACTCATTAGGATCAAAATCTGATCCAAAATATATCAGTACAGACAGGAACAACTTACCTCAACAAATTACACATTCATCTCTGTGGTTGAATTGTGTATTCCTGCTGTGAGTTTTGCAAACGTTTATTTGGTTGGCATTTTTATTTTCTTTCAGCATTAACCAGGGTGTCACCTTATCTTTCATCTGGCACACTAGCATGAAAAACAAATAAATACATCTCCAAGCCTTCAAAAATTTCTGCAATTTCCTTTAAAACAGAATCCTGCTTACAAATGAAGCGTTTATTCCAGTGACCGCCATCTAAGCTAGGGCTGGCAAAATTACTGCCCCAAATAAATCATCAGCCTGAGGTAAGTAATTTTTTTTCCTGTTTTCCTTCTTCATCTCTTGTAAGGTATTTGTTCATTGCATCTGTTCTTGGGCTATGTGAGACTATTAAACTACTCATTGGCAAAATATTTTGACAGTTGATTATCCGTTCTTCCTTGGCTTTTGCTGGTCACTCTAGGGTAACGTAATATTCATTTGCTCTCTCATACAAATGCTTCCATAACAGAGAACAAAGAAAACCTGCAAACGGACAGTGGTTAACAAATGATATATTGTAATTCCCCAAGTACCACTGTAAAGACAAAGCCGTTTCCAAAAACATTTACTAACAGCCTGGCCACTTGATCAGCTCTGTAGAAAATGAGTGTTCAAAAACACTTCTTCCAGCTACCTATGATCCTGCACTTTAAAAAATACAGCAAACAAAAGGCAGAGGCCTTAGCTGAAAACACAGGTCTGCTGTAACAGACTTATATGACCTCATCTGCTCTGTACGGGTTAAATTGCAAAAAGGCTAGAAGTACAGAAAAAATGAGAAATTAATCTACAAGCTCATTAACGTGTTTTTCAAAAGATGCTGACTTATGCTCTTATCCATCCTTTTGATTGCAGCAAAGGATAATTGTGTAAGAAAAGAAACAATCAGGATGAAGATGGGATGCTGTATTTTTCTGTTCCTATCCATCTTCTGCTCCAGCTCATCCAGCACAGATCTGCATGTTCCCCAAGGAGCTTATCATTTATCTAATAAAAGGTGAGATTCTCATCATGTCAATGGAGCTGACTGTGGCAGTGCTCTGTAAGAAGGCTCACTGAAGTGAACATGGCTATTTGTACAGCAAGACAGTGCCTAGCAAGAGTCGATGCAGAGTCAATATCCAGCATTAAAAAGCATTGCCTTTGGTCAAAAACTTCCCCAGCCAACTCAACTCACTGGCACATGAGTGCATTCTCAGGCTGCAAGTTCTCTTCCAAAGCACTGGGGTTTTGCAGGTTTTGTGGGTTGTTTTTTGGTTGTTTTTAAATCTCATGAAATAGGCAAGATCTCTAAGATTTGATGGGTTTAGCTGAGCTGCATACCAGACAGTACCAATCATTCAAGGATGCATTCTGTTCAAAGGTGAAATAGATTTCAGTCAGTACAAAGGGCATAGGAAGCCTGGGATGCTCATTTGGCAACAACAGTGATGCATGACATTGTTCAGTAAAATACATCTTTTCAATTAAAATTTTATCTACTGGAGATTTATTTAAGTTACACCAAACAATTTAAAAATCTACAGCTCAGTGATGTGTCAGAGAATACACGCTCTGTTATTTGCAAGCCGTTAAAATCACTGGTCCAGATGCTTCCTTCCGTTTTCTGCTACAAATGTGAAGCAAAGTCACTGCAGCCAGGGGAATTATCCCACTTCTCTACTGCTGAAATTGAGATCAGGATTCAACTCATTATTTGTCATTAACAAAGAGGAGGAGGAGGACCCATGCTTTTTCAAAATAATAAACAGTGACAAGCACAGTGCTCCATAACACATCTATTTTTATTTTAAATGGTTTATCCATGGCTGAAGAGCTTGAAGAAAATTAAGCTTCATCAAAAATCCTATTCATGTTTTCCAAACTGGAATGAATAGTCTGTCATTTTACTTATGCAGCTCTTTCAATTCTGTGTGTATGGAACAGTGGTTTTCTGATTTGTTTCTTCTAGTGTGGGCTACTGATTGTGTGCTGCAGTTAAAGCCTCTCCATCTTGAAGAAAAGTTATTACTAATGCATTGTGGGATGCCGGAGCTACTGTTGAGTGTCCAGTAGCTTTAGCAGTTCATCAGACTGAAACTAGGAACACACAGCGGGTGGGACATCTGCCTGGAAAGCTACAATAGCATCAAAGACACACACACAAATTATAATAATGACTCATTATAAACTCTTTGTGCCTCTAGAAGAACACACATATCACAGCTTGCCATCTTGTTATCATCAAGAATGTGAAAATGCTGCTTAAAAATGGGTGAAATGTATGTTCGTGTAAACATTCATATTTATAGGAAAGGAAGAAAGTGACAATTAAACTATATCAAAGTAGAGGCAAAACACACAACGCTGATAAAAGAGAAAAGCCTCTTGGAACTATGCACATAGCTCTTTCCAAAGAGTCAAAACAAAAGCAGCTCTTCTTTTAGAGCAAATATGTGAACATGGAAATCCATTCGTTTTTAAGGGAAGGGCAGTTATACAATATTCAGTGGTCATAGGAAAACTATGGAGTCTTTCACATTATATACTTTTTCTTCTTATATGACTAGGATTTTGCATCCTCTAGGTCATTGTATCTGTTGTCCAGGGTCCTTCTTACATGTTATATTAAGGTCTAAATTTAAGCCCATGTAACCTGTTTCCATTCAGGGCCTTTTCTCATTGCCACATTTGGAAGTACACTCTAGCACTCTGTAACAGAGTTTGTGAAAATGAGGTGAGCCACAGTCCACAACTGCAAGCACAGGATTTAGAACAACTTTGTATTAGAGTGGATTAATGATGAAATAACAACTTTGATAAATACTTAAATGATAGAAGGTTCAATACTTAATAAAAAGTTGAAAGGAAACTTTATTGACTGGAGGTCAGACAGGCAGAGAGTCAAAATTCTGCCTTATGCATCCCTTGAACCCTTTACTCCCAGCCTGAACTAAATCCAGGAATATAGGACAACAATGAAGTCAAGACCACTTTGAAAAGTATTTAGTGAGCATATACCCTGCTGTCCTTAGCCAGGTCCTTCCACTCTCAGATGGAGAAAGTTAGATTCTGACAGAACACTTTCTGGAGGTTTATCCAAAATGTGTGCTTTACTGGGGACTACAGCTTTGCAAGAAACTGATTTCTCAGACATAACGAACAAAAGAAAATGCAGAAAACAAAAAATTATTAACCTAAAATGATGATCTTTGAGGCAGCTTACACAAAGCACCGAGTTTTGGAAGTGAAGTGCTAGTCTTCATGGCACCATTTACAAAACAGCTTTAACAGCAGTCTATCCTCTCTGACTCTGCCCCTCACCAAGAAGGTAATGTCAAAGGATCTCCATCTTTGCTGCTGATATCCTATTAGCAACAGAAACATTTACAGGAGCAGAGAAGCATAATCAAATTTCTTGATTGCTCTAGACCATTGCAGCATCACTAACAGGTAGTGCAGAGAACCCACTTTCCAAAATAATCCTTACACATAATGTTGCAATACTTTCTTGGAAAAGACGACCATTTGGTTGCAAATTCTCACAGATGAATGGTGGAGGGAACCAGGATCTTCCACACTCCCAGTAAGTTCACCACACAGCGGAGTGAGTGTGAGGATATTGAAATTGCTGCCTGCTGTACTGGTGTATATGAACGAACACGTACCCCAGGACAGAGGTAGTTACAGGGCATTAAAAGAGTGAAATAGGATAGACACTTTTTATTTTTTATACATACTGGCTGGTGAATAACTGAGACAGGTAAAAAACGGCATCTGGACAATGGGCTTGCCTATGGTTAGTGTCACGTAAATACCTTTCAGCATCCCAGCAAAGGCCATTTACCAGTATGCAGTATAAACCACGACTTATAGCTTTCACAGCTACTTTGTGCTGGATGAGAAGTGCCTCTGCCCGGCTGAGCTGTCTGCATGCTATCACGAACACAGTCAGCACAGCAAAATCACAGTACACACAATGTTAAACCCACTGTCACCTCAAGGGCAACTTTTGGCAAACACTCTTTTATATTAATCCAAATTTTCCTTCAAACAAAGTTGTGATCTGTTTGTCCACTGACTTTTTCCCGTCTAAATTCCTCTGAATAAACTGTGCACCAAATAAGAACTGACAACGAGCAGACATCAAAAGTGATTTAGTTCTCCGGACCGCTTAACTATTGAGCGGCAGGCAAAGGAGATGTGTGGATTTCCTACGCAGCAAAGTTTGTGCTTTTAAGAAAACGTCCCATGCAAGTGAACTTCGCAAAATAAAAAAAGCTTAAAAAAGAGAGAGGAAGGGAGGCGGACAAAAGGGGTGCTCTGTTGCTTTCTTGGGAGAGGAAGAGATAGCTTACAGAAACTAAGAACAGGAAGGAATACTTGAATACCAGGCAATGAAAAGACACCAAAAAACCCAAACCAATCCAAAAAGAAAAAAAGGCATTTATCTGGAGATGCCTGGACACTGAAAAGGAAGCATACAAACTAGAAGAAGAGTAAACAGTAAATGATTTATCAGTTATACTTCTTCACCAAATTGGGGAAGGAGGCTAACAGCATCAAGGACCACCTACCACCCACCAGTCTCCAGACACCACCAAGGCCCATTCCTCTCACTCTGAAAAGCTGTCATGGCATCATGGAGGCTGGTGGCTCCCCGGGGGCATGGTGCTGGAGCCAGGACCCATCTTCACTGCCGGAGCCAGGGGCAAGGCAGCCGGGGGGGCAACAGGGCAGCCCCAGGGATCAGGCACCTCCCCAGGGCCAGGACATGGGCCCAAGGGTGGGCCTGGCTCAGCAGGGCCTATGGCCAGGCAGGACAGGGCTGTGGGGGAGCTGGAGACCAGCTCTACTGTGGCTTTACTGGGGCAGGGGCTGATGGCCCCCAGGGGCTGCAGTGGGGTCCTGGGCCATGGGCAGGGTGGGGGGAGGCCCCAGGGCCCCGACAAGAGCTTTTATTAGCAACAGTAAAGAAAGCGCTTGGGGCAAGGCCTGACTGCTCTGGGAGTCTGCCCAGGCACACGCTGACGTTTAGAGGAAAGCTCCCAGCCCAGCCCGTGCCAAGGTCTGCGCTCCCCTAGATTGCCTCCCACAGCCGTGTGACTTCACCTAAGGCCACGCCGCGTACCTGCACCCTGCAGCACGCAGAGGCTGCGTCCACCTTCAGGAGCAGCGCAGCCCAACAGCAGTGGATCTGCGCGATAAATCCCTCATACCTTGTAATCCGCTCGGGCTCCAGCGGGGCCCCTGGGACCCAAATGCCTGTTGGCGCCTGTGGGGGCTGTCCCGGCGCACAGCTTGCACCTGAGCTTCCTCCCAGAGATCCCCGGCTTGTTCAGCCTGTGACCAGGTGAGGACACACACCAAGGCACCACAAGCAGGGCTGGCAGAAGACTTGCTTCTGTAGATGCACACTCAGATATAGCTACAGCCTATTCAAAGAAAACATGATTTGAGCCCACAGAAATCACTAGAAGCTGCAGACATCAAACAGCATTGAATCCAGGCCTTTGAGAGGAGGCGTATAAAACTCCTTTCAAGCACTACCCCATCACGCTGACATCCCCCCCCATCTCCGTAATTGGGAGGTAGCTTAAACCCTCGTCTCCTCTTTCAGGTCTTCCTTTCTTTCTCTGGAGGTCAGAACAAAGCCCAGGCACCTGCATCTCCCTAGAAGAAAACGATATTTCTATTTATGGAAACATATTTCCTGATTTACTCCACAAAGTTCAATCTTCTCTCTCTTCTCTCCCACAAAACACCTGGCATTTCAACCTGGCAGTCCATGATATTCACACATATACAGGATCTACTTCAGACAGCAGGAATTGCTTTTCACCTTAATCTCACTCCATTTAACAGAAGGAGATAGTGGGGTTTTTTATTGGCAGCTTGACTGACTACTTCTGCACCCAGCAAGACCAACCAAAAGTGGGATCCTGAGGTTACAAAACTAGCAGTAAGTCATCACAGGTTGCTTATCTCCTGAGTCACCATATTTTTCTTATCACCCTTGCCACTATCAGGTAGCCTAACGCCCGCTACAGGGAACAATTGCAGTTACTCAAAGTAATACTGTTTCTTAGGGAAAATATAAACCTAAATGAAACCTAAACAATATGCTTTGCTCTTATGCAAATACTTCTGGTAATAAGACAAGGAAAGACAACAAAATCAATGGCAAGAAATGGGCAAAATCATAACAGTTTGAGAAGTTCTCTATGACACATCTGCTGTTCTTTAAGTGAGACAATCTGTTCATTGCAGGAGCTGCCTCCTGAAATCCAAGTTTTCTCTTCTAATACCAGCTATTACTTTCTCTTCTCTTCTCTCTTCTAATACCAACCACTTCCAGCATTACTAAAGCCTCATTCATTTCCTTTCTTCTGGCCCTTCTTGTTCCGTTTTTATAAAGAGGCATTTCTATAGCCTAGAACAAAAAAGCACTTAGAACTTCGAAAAGTCCAGTGCCAGTTCCCGTAAGGCATTAAAACAAACTTTTGTGATAACAGCAATAGTTAATACAGTCACAATCAAAATCATGTTTAGTAAGTAGTATAATTTCACAGCCCTGTAAAACCAGATACAAATGTGAGCTCCCTCAAGTGAATCTTATTCTTTTTCTTCACATTCTTTTTTTCTACCTTTTATTCTGTTTCCAGATACCATCCTCCCTGTTGGCTTCCAGCAGCACTCGACAGTAAAGTGAAATTACTGTGATGTTGCCATGCATTAACAGAGCCAGTCCAAATCACCTTATCTTGAGAAGCTGACCACAGAAGTATTCCCTCCTGTGATAGCAAAGTATTAATTGTTACTCTCCCAAAGAGGCAGTTAACCAGGTTCCTTATTGTTAGAAAAGAATTTCTAGAGAGCAAAGACAATTGTATGAGGACAGCACCATGTATACATTCATATAACCTAATACAGACTATTCCTGTCTGTCGCTCTTGGCATTTTATTTCCTCTGTAGGATCATTTTATTTTTTCAACAGAAAACTAAGCATTTTAATATTATTACTTTTTTCCCATTAACAGGAGAACAGTTACGGTTTGGGGTTGTTTACAAAGATACTGTCTTTAAATAATACTGAGGGAAAAAGTTTTAAATGGATCAAGGTTATTGGAAACTCATGGCTTGGACTAGGTAGTCCTTTTCTCCCTTAGTAGTCCAGACTCGTCAGTCAAATTTATCTCAAGTAACAGTGCCATTACAGGGATTCCTCTTACCTGTAAGGTCAATACAGGACTTCAAGAGAGTCCTAATACATTTCATTAATCTGACAGGTTTTTCCAATTACATAAATATATAATACATTTGTTTACTCCATTCCCAAGCAGAATCTCCAAATATTCATTTCATTCAACACATTATCTTCTGTTGATCCCAGAACAAAACACTTCTAAAAGCAAAAAGGTCAGCCTTCCAGAAAAGCAGAGATATTTGAGAAGCATGTGCAATACCTCCTTCTCCTACAGGAGAGACTTGGATCCACAGCCTACCTCACAGGCAGGAACCCTGCCGAGTAGAGAGTTGCTCTCTTCCTTATTTTTCTTTAAGTATATCACACAATGTTGAGCAGCTCCCGACAGCAAACCCTCAAGAAAACTCCACATTCTGTTCATGTCAGATGAACACTTAAAGACAACAGAATTCACATATAGGTCTATCCAACTGCTATTGCTCTCGTTTTAACTCTAATACTTCATATAAGAGAGTCACTAAGAGAGTGAGGAGTGAGAATGACTGTTTCTTGATGGTTGGGACACTCGCACAATAGGAAAGAACATCACCATGCCATTCTTCAGCAAATAATTGTCTACACAAAGCAGAAAATTCAATAGGGGAAACTAAAAAAATTTCACCCCTAAACACTCTCTGGCACATTTCTTAATATAGTCTTCTTGAACACAAGGGACATACCGATTTAGGTGAAATCCAGAAGAAAAAAGATATATATTTTATCTTGACATTGACATCCTGAATGTCTTCATTTGCAGTTACTGGATGAAGCTAGACTTTTCTTCCAGCAGCCTTCCAGATCATAGGACGCATCTAGTTTGGTTCAAAAGTGTTTTTGAAGTAGATCTTCCAAGTATCCCTGCTTACTGTGCTTTGCTTCATATCAGGCAGAAGTTTCAGAAAACATAAGCAGGAAGTCTTTTGGAAAAAAAGAAAACTGAAAGATGTTCTCCAGGACCACACCTGATGCCTTCCAGTAACTAAGAGGCATTCAGTCCACGTATAAGACTAGGACTAGTCCAAAGTAAAACCTGCTGAAACATATAGTGCAGATACCAAGTCCTCATCATCAATTAGTCTGCTTTTCAGTTCTGCTGCTATTGTGCCACATTATGTTCTAATATAGATGTAAGTCTAATACTATTTTCTTTCCTGGGCAAATATATTTGGCAAATTTAAACCAACATCGTGAAGAGTTTTGAAACAATAAAGCCTCCACATTTGGATTAATTTTAATGTTTGCCTGAAAAGGTTTACCTTTGCTAAATTGACTCAGTGGGGTTACCAGAGCTAAAATGCATAAATAGATACCAGTACAAAAACAGTGCCCGCTAAACTTGGAGCAGTCACATAAGATTTACAGTGACCCAAAACGGCCAGATCAGTTTGGAGTGGGTAGTAGCTTTGCTGGTACTCTGGAAAGAGCCCAGAAATTTAACAGGCTTGGTGCTTTAGCTAGTCTAAAGAGGGGTAGAAAAAGGCAAATGGGCTATAATAAAACAAAAATTCCTTGATCATGGTTCATGTCAGTTAGCAAACACATCACTAACACAATTAGAGGAAGCAGTTAACCAAGTCTTAGTGTTCCATGTCAAGTACAGCAGAGCAAAGACCGTATCTGCTGAACTTTACTCCTACTCACTTTTTTCCTGTTCAGTGAGTAAAAAAGAGAAACTGGCTGTAAATCTACTGTCCCACCAGAGCTGTTTATGTTTCAAGCAGTAATATTCATAAGCAGCTGAAAGTGCAGTAGAGAGAACATCGTTACTGCCCCAGGTGGTAACAAAGGAGTCAAAAGATAAGTTTTTCTTAGTGGATTTCCAGACAACGCAAAGATAGATTGCAAGGTCCTTCTTTGTATTTGCTCATCCCATGCTGGAAACTGGAATGAGTCTTCAAATCATCGTTAGAATACAAAAGGTAACCTGAAGCCTGTTATAAAAGAATATGTGCATTATAAGAATCTTGTTACCTATAAGAAAAATTGAAACTGCCTTTTTTTTTTTTTAAATGGTGTTGATTTAAAAGCTGCTGACTAGGGAAAAAGAGTCTTAGAATATGATGATGTTTGATAAACTTCTAGAAGAACATAAAATTCAGCATAATCGAGGTTGAATTCCCCATTAAAATGGCTGAGAATCAAAAAAGAGCAGATCTTTGCTAGTGTAACAGAACAAAACCAAGCTAGACACATTGAAAAAAAAAATCTTAAGAATCCAATTTTAAAAGCTCTGCAAATGCCTTGCTAAAGATCCTATTCTTTTCAGCTTTTCTAGCATTAATGCTACAGCATATAAAGTGATAATAGTGAGCATAGTATTTTCAAATAAAAAGATTTATTGAAAATTTTAAAAGTAATGCATTATCAAATGTTATTTGCAAGCTAACCAAGAAAAGCCAAAACCTAATATCAGAACTGTATAAGTGACCCAAACAGAGTCCCTTAATGGTCCTACTTACTAAAAACATTCAGAGCAGATTAGATGAGACTAAATGCATTTTTAGAACATTTAGGCAAATAACCAAAATTGAACACTGAATCAAAAAATCTGCTCAAAAAACAGCAATTAACAATCTTTGAGGTGCACTTTGTGGAATTATTCTCTCTCTCTCTATTTTACTGTGAGACATGACACAGGCACCCATGGTACAGGTACAACATACCATACGCAACCATCTGTGTTGGCCAACTGATACCAAAAGGCTTAAGTCAAGTGGCACATCCATTTTCTAGTGAAGAGTTTCATTATCTCATATATGGCTTCCAAATGAACAATATCTAACTACTGGTTTTTTTCCCCTCCTGCAAAGCATGCAAATTGTTTAGGATTTTAAACAAAACCCTCTCATAATCATAACTTCCTGAATAGCTGCTGAATCATGTATCACTTATGTAAAAATTCTTAGGGTTTTTTTAAATCATTATTTTCCACAGCCAAATGTACAGTGTCTTCTTGTAACATCTCAGTTTAATATTACCAGGTAAAAATACCTTCTAGTTAATATTATACCCCATTCTTCTGAAATAATTTCCCTGAGAATAAGAGCTTCTGAGTCATCTTCTTATGGTTTGTTTTGCATCATTATCCTACAATTTTGAGTCTCTTACGGAACATATTCTTCCCCATTTTGCAGGAGGTTATTTTCATTTAACTCTAGCAGTTAGATGCAAGCAGATGCCTGGAAGTTAGGCTTCCTTTACAGGCTATGGGGGGAAAAAAAAAAAAAATATAGAAGACCCCTAAGGGTGATTCAGCTTATCTTGAGCACCCACTTAAAGCACAGAGTGATTCATGTCTTCTGTATCTCTGCTCCTGACTAGCAGAGCTACTTTTAAGAAGCTAAAGTCAGACAAGATGAAACTCATTGCTAATGCCTTACAGTTATATCTGCATCAGCAGCTAGCATGGTGCAACAGGAGTGCATCTGTAGAGCAAAACACTTGGTGCTAAGAAGCACACTTGCACGCTAGGTACACTTCAGGGAGAGAGTGGAAGCAGTATTTCAGACTTGCTGTAGTCTGTCCCCATAGGCTGAAAGTCCATTAGCAGCTGAAGCTTATTTAGGTGTGCTCCTGCAGCATGTCTGACAGTTCAGTTTTATCACCAGTTTCCACAGCCCAAGACTGTTCCACAACGAGAACCCAAATCGGTAAGGGGGAAAACCCAAGAGGCTCAATTTAAAAGCATGTTCTGCATCCAAACTAAACTGCTAGTGTAGGTGTATCCTGAGTCAGTATTTGTGTACTTTAAAACATGACTTTGGGTTTGTTGGCACATTCAGTCAATGCCCTGCCATCCAGGCAATTACAATCCCTTTGGTAAACTGCCCACTCTCCGTATCAACGCTGCATTTTTGACCCTCATTGCTTATGTTGGAGTGCCTTTCACTAACACAAGTGGGGCGCACACGATGTTTCAAATGAAGGCCCAGCACCAGCTACATCGCCAGCTCCGCTGTCCTGATGGAAATGCCTTGCCTAGTACTTCTGTGGTTGCATCTGACACCTTCAAGATGATATACGGACATCTCCCTCTCTTGCTCCACAGATGACTGATTTAAGAGACAAACAGCAATGGAACAACAATACTGTTGAGGGTGAAGTGAAAAGCTGTTGGCGTGAGTTGAAGATTGAAGGATTCCAATGCTCCCATTTTCTCAGACACATTATTCTTGCCTTTGACCTTAATGAGTTTTTCTCGCTATTCAGGTTTTAAAAGCCTCTGATGAGTCTAAGGGCAAAACATTTTCATTTTCAATAAGAAATCAGGCCAAACACAGTATGAGGCAAACTCAATTGAAAAGTACTCCCTGGGAACAAAGTAAAGACTAATAACGGACACTGAATCACCTGATGGTGGGTCTCCCTAGCAAATGTCACTGCTAAATCAGGCATCCTTTGTTACCATAGGCAAGGAATTGCATAGAAAATTTAAATCTCACAAAGGGCACCATTGATTTTAGAAGAGAAGATAAAAACCTACTAATAATGAACCCAGCAACAATATAACTTCACAGATATTTAGCAGTATAAACTGCGTGCCTTGCATCCTTTGGGTAAGCACAGACAGCCAAAGGTCACTCTACTTTGTTATTCACATCAGCGCATTTCACTTAAGAGGCTCTTCTACCACCCACAAGAAAGAAATGTATGTGTAGAAGTCAGCGTTTTGCACACGGAGCACAGTCACCAACATGCTCCTTTATTTCAGGAATGCTATAAATTTAAAATTTCCAACCCAGTTGTAAGCAGTAGAGTGATTCAGCAGAGATAAAACAATAATTCACAATATCTTCTAGCAGGAGCAAAGACAGAATTGGTATTTATCTCTCCTCCTGCTCCCATATCACTATTAGGAAAAGCTACCAAAAGGCTACTCTCATCACCAGAAAGAAAGGTCTATCTATTCCCACACCCCAAGCCTGCACTCTCACTTCCCCCACGGCCCTTTCAGAACCTCCCTCCGACCACCTCCACAGATAAGGAGAGAGCACAGTTAGAAATCACTCCTGGCCCCTGAACTATCTCAAGTGAATTCACCATGCCCAGAGAGCACATGAAGAAGGCCAGCCATTAGGGTCTCCTTGCCTTCATATCCCAGCAGCTCCCTACTCTTCTGTCTACATCATCCCTTGCACCTGCAAGTCAGAAACGGTAAAAATGTCTAAAGTAGAACCACCCTAACCTTTACATACAAATACTTATGTTCCCCTGCCAGCTCTTTCCCTTGTGCCCCTCAGTAGGAGTTACATCAGTCCTCAGAAGCAGCAGATCAGACTCAGATAACAAAAGTAGCATGTAAATTATATGTTTGCAGCCACACAATGCTAAAGCCATCTCTGCAACACCGTCAATGCCTTGAACTTCGGTCAGGTTAGACTGAGCTAACTACAGCAACAAGCTCAGTGCAAGGCTGAAACACCTTTCCTGGAAGCTTAGGAAATTCTTGGCAGCTACCCCATGCTACTGCATTCTTGCCAAGCCAGCTAATTTAAAGTTAACTTGGGTACGCCCCACTGCACAGTAGCAACTACGCAAGAGTAGACAAACCCTAAATAAGAAGTTACGTCTTTCCTGCTCCAATTCCCTACTGCTTTATATTTTGTCACTACTTAACTGATGAAAAACAATTACAAAATATTCCAGTTCTATCTGAAAGCACTTCCTATATAATATACATGTACACACAATTCATGTGAAACAAAGCTTTAAGTATCTATTATAAAGATTCAAGGGAAGCTGGAATTAAATGCAGAAGCTCCAATTCAGATTTCTTTGAGAGGCGTTACATCAGTTTTCCATTGATATTAGTGTATTACTCCCAATTTACATCAACGGCAGTAAAAACAGATGCAGGCCCAAAGACTATAAAGAGACTGAGTCCAAAGAACAGGAAAAGAAACAGCAAATTATACAAACAGAGGAACCCTTTAAGCTGTCTATATAATTCCTAAATTTGCAGCACCACACATCACATTGCTGCATTTATTTCTATTACAAAACAGGTTTTAGCCAATAAAAAAGAAGTTGGCCTATTAAATTCAACTAGAACTTGGACAACTAAAAGCTGTCAGGACAGTCCTGAGAAAAAGCTAATCAGAGTTTGTGTTTCACGGGCAATTTGAGATCTGGCGTTGATAATCTTTAGTATTGAGGCTTTTTGCTGAACTCTACCCTAAATTCTAAATCCAGAGCTTTATAAATTTTACAGAAATTTTTAGTTTAGAATTATTTAGTGTTGTCATCTCTGTCAGACTACTGCATTCCTGTCTTCACATACAAAACAGAAAAGCTGACAGTTGCCTCATACAATAAAGTGCAGTGAATTACTACAGTAAGAAAGTATATTGAAAAAGAAAGTGTATAATTCTTGTCAATTTATTCCAAAATTGCATAGAAGGACATTTTTCATCATCGCTAGAATATCATGCTAAAGCTTTTGGCATCTTTCTTAGCGCTCTTTTTACTGACTGCCATAATGTGTCCTACAACCCTTTTCTTGCCTTATACCAAGGCAAAAATGAAACAGAAGAAGTGACATGTTCAGTGCTGTTATCCCACTTCATGCTTTCCACAAAGATACAAAATTGTTTTCAGTGAGTGGCAGAAGTTTCAGTCAATAGCTCAGCTGAGCATTGTAGTTTATCTAGACTAAAAGTACAAAGACATTATACTTTTATACTCAGTGAATTTTTAATCAATTCCCTGCAGCTGTTATTTGCAGCATCTTTGGTTTTGCTTACCAAGAACACTAATTCAAATTCAATACCATGAATGTTTTCACATAGTAAACACGTGGCTCAACATTTTAAGTATTGTGAACTAGTTTCAAGTCACAAATATATATGACAAGAACAAAAAAAACATTCATGAGCATTCTTCTAATCATAGGCAATAACAGTTGTCTCATACTATCACTATGAATTATTCTCGTGTAATACATACACTAGTACCAGTTAAAGTTTATCCCCAGCTAGCAGCCCTGGCCTGAATTTGCAGTGCGAGTTTCTCCTCTTAACACAGTGAAGCTGAACAGTGAATATAGACCCTAAACTTCAGAAAAAATAATCTCTAGACTCAAGTCTGGAAGCCACATCTTATTACAGAATCACAAAGGATAAATTGAGATCCAGAATTTTAATCTGAAATTAATATGTCCTGAGAAGACTCATTTCATTTGGAGACTACAATTTAGTTTTAGATAGGACAAATCAGCATCAACCATTAACAGACACCCTTCTATAACTAGTTTAAGTGCTGAAACATCTACCTGTAAACCATGTCGAGTGGCATTAGCAACAAGATATGTTCTGTGGTCTTTCTTCCTGGTTATTTGCAAGGTTGCTACACATTCATATTTTGCATCCAAATCACAGACTGTGTGAAGAAGTATTTGGATATTGAAACTTGACCCCCACACACACACTAGTCAGTAATGCTTCACCCTTTCTCCAAAGTTTTTGACCTTATGTCAAAAATTGATATATGTCACAAATAATTAAGACTTATAAGATCTCAACATTTCACTGAGTGGTGGTATATTATATGTGTCATCCTAATTATGCCCCATCCTATGGCTTCATTCTGCAGGTTTTCCTTGTAGTGTCAGATACTTCTCAAAGCAGTAGTGCTGCCAAAACATGTGGGATTACTTACCTAAGATAATGCAGTGCTTGACAGCAAAGTACTGAAATACATTAGGCCCAGAGAGATGAATAGTGTGTCCAAGATACATGCTATAAGATGAAAAAGCTTTGCAAAGGTGAAGTAAAGAACAGCAAGCAGTCCATTTCCTTCTTCCAGATGCTGCATGCTGCCGCACAAGACGCAGCTCCCATGCCCATGGGGAGGGGGCTCCTTGGCCTCTGCACGACCCTCTGTCCACTGACACTCTCCCCAGCCTCCCGGGCTGCCACCATGCAGTGGCTACACATTTCTTTCCACATCCACATAGCGATTAACAATATCGCCTCTAGACTATAAACTGTTCAGCTAAATGCCTAGCACACTAAGTAAATAAAATATTTGTGTTCACATTTGCTTCCATAAAACAGCTTTCACTTTTCTTTTCAAAGCAGTTAAATATCTCTCAGGGAACATTCACGTCGCAAAACCTTAGGAGCAAACCAGAATGTATACTTAGCTCTAAAGCTAGGTCTATCCTATATCTGTGCAGTCGATCACTACCACCCTATGAAGTTTCTCTTGGAGCATTTGCTCTAACAACAAAGGGAAAAAAAAAAAGTCTCTGTTCTCACCTTGCAGTCACCTTGTAGCACAGTCTGATGCCGTGCACTTCTGGATCACAGCCTGCCATCTGGACTTTTGTCTTCCTCTGAGCTCAGTCCCTGTCCTGGGCCACCTCACAGTTGTTAATTAGTGGCACTGTCTACATGCAAAGTACCCTGCCCATCATCATTTATATTATAAATGCCTTTTCCCCCCTGACTCTCTGCTATGTTCCTGCTGCTAAATGTCCTTAATTTCAAATTCTTTATGCTAGGTTTTGCCTTTAATAACACTTGAACAAAAAGCAATTTTAAAGCAATCCATACTGTCAGTGGCCCCCTCAAGCAAATGTGATTTCTCTTAACTTTGCCTTCATGTCTAGGTTAAGAAGTTTAAATTCAGTAATTCAAAAAACAAAGCAAAACAATAAATATTTAAGGTAAATCATTGAACAAGCCACATTTTTATACATTTCACAAACAGTTGCCCATATGCTTGTGAGTTCTTGCAGACCATCACTTTCCACTCCAGCTTACTTGCATCGTTACAAGCTTTAGCTTGTAAGAAAAGCTAATGTAATACATTAAAAAAAGGAAAGTTTTAGCAATGGGAAACGAACTAAAGTGAATTGGTAATAAATGCAATAGCTGACTGCCAACATGTTCTGTTCTGCTAATACCATATCAGCATGGTGGCATCAAGGAAAATGAGGCTTTTTGAACAGAAGATTTAGGCAACCTTGAGAAACCAGCCAAACAAATCAAAAGCTATTGCAGACACAATTAAGGAAAATATTGAGAAAGCATATTCTTACAGACAAGATCCTAGACTGGGATCTAGAAAAGCAAGCTTTAAGTTTTCTGAGGTTCTTAAGTTTTCAGATATCCATGGTATGATCCTCAAATCGGTCGCTTCGGTGACTATTATTTGAGCAGAAGAACCTATCGATGCAGATAAGTGTTTTTTGAAAATCGTGTACAACTGTTAAGCACTCAGAAGCATGCAAATGTGCAAATGCCATCCACTTCAAATTTCCAGAGGTAATTAGGTGCCAACATGTTTTTGAAAGTGTCATCCCAGTGACTCTTTGATTCTGCTCCAGGAAGACAACTATTTTTCTGTTCTCAACTTCCCATCTCAGCTGAGGCCTCCAGTAGCTTGTAAAGTACAAAGAATAAACTGGTCAGTAACTATAGCATAGGAATTTCTTGGGACTTCCTCTACCCAAAGAGGTAATGGAGCTAACAAGAAAGGACCAGCACTTGTTCAGATAAAAGTTTGCCCGAATACTGCAAAACCAAAATAAACTGGAACAGCACTGACCAACTGTTTTGCATTCTTCAATGCAACTAGAGAATAGTGGAGTATGAATGTGAGGGAAGACACAGGTAACTGAATAGAAACAGCATAACCTTGGGCATAGAAATATTTCAGGGCCAAAGGACAACAGATTCTGAATTGTGCCATAAGAGGAAGAGACCTTTGTGTAATCCAGTGATTGATTTATGCATCCCCATTGTGAGACTGCCATCCTTCGCAACAAGGGACTCATCACAGCAACAAGAAACAGGCTGAGAGACAAGCCATATTGAAGTCCACAACAGTCCTGCCAGGGATGTCTTTTTGCTCCTCTCAACAGAGACTAAAAATAGTTTGCACTGTGAAATTTTTTGCACAATTTGAGATTAAAGCTAGGTTCTTTGGTTTTCAGCATCAAAGGCCACACCTGACCTTCAGCTAAATCTCACCCCCTCCTATTACCGTCTTTTGCTACATTTGTGCAGAACCCACCCAATGGGTTTGTGTTGCAGAATCATAAGTGATCACCATCAGTGGCCTTGCACGAGGGTATGCCGACATAGCAAGAAAAGGCTGGCAGTTTCCTGCTGCAGTCACACCATTTAGGTTACCTGTACCTTTAGGTTACTGGTACACTTTTGGAAGCCATACTGGCTGCTGCTGGGAGACAGATGGGACAGCAGCAGCTCTTGTGCAGAGGATGAGGGAATGGCCATTCCCACAGCAAAGGTCACTTATTCCCTTATGTCCCTGACATAGAGAAGCGGGTCCAACAAGCCTCATTCTACAGGCCTCTCATTTCTGCTGTCCTCCCCAACACTGGCCTTTCCCCCTGCCTCTTTCCCTACTATAGCACGTGCAGCCTGGGTAACTCCCACTTGGGGCAGACAAATTCAGTACCAGCAACAACAGTGAGAAGCCTTCAATGTGTTAGAGGACATGTTCCAGCCCTGCCTCCAGACCTAGGAACTTGCTCCACAGATAGTGCTCCCCAACCAGAAGCAGGACATGCACGTATGTGCTCAAGCTCAGTGCTGCGTGTGGTAGAGTCCTGCAGCAGCATCTCTACTACCACAGCTGGCATCTGACCCCACCTTCCTGCCAGACATGAGACTGCTTACCTGAGGAAGGTTTCCAATCTTGTTTTGTATTTAAAAGAAACTTAGTTTTTTAGGAGCAGAACTCAGAATCCCTCTGGAGATGCAGGGAACCCCACTATGCACTGCATGGTGTAATGGCAGCCCACCAGGCAAGCATTACAGAAGCACTGGAAACCAGAACGCCCTTTAAAATTGGTCTACCATTAAACAGGAAAGAGAGATGATGATAATAAGGATATGCAAGTCTAAATTTTGAATGCCTTAGGAAGAAATTTACAATACTATTTTTCATGGAGCCCCAAGGCAAAAAAAAAAAAATCCAAGCACCCTCCACACACCCACCAGAAAAAAACCCACCACAGATCCTGAACCAGGGGATAACAGTATGCCCAAATTAACTCTTAAAATAATTTATGAAGACATGCAAGAAAGGAGTTCTGCTGAAGTTTTAATTCTTTTCTCTCAGACACAGACAAGTGTAATGATACAGCACCGCAAATTAAATATTCTAATGCAAATCAGGTCCATTTCTGAAAGTCACAGTGACCTGAGCAGCCACCCAGAATAAAATCTTGCCAAAGTTCCCTCAACCAAAGGAGAAGTCTAATGGTTCTCACAGCACACAGAACTGTAGAAATAGATTTTTCTCCATCTTGTATACAAATGCACACAACTTGAAATGAATTCCTCTGAAGAAAATGAGGTGGCTAGCAGTTGTATGAGAAACTAATGGGAATTTTAATAAGGTACCAAAAAAAAATTGTGATGGACACAGCTATTTGATCTCTCTTATGTTTCATTCTGAATTTTAAATAAAACTAATTTTAAAAACCAAACAAACAGTAATTGGGTTTTAATAATTGAGAGAACACCAGATAAGGAAACAATATCCAACAAATAGCAAAGGAAATTAAGAAGTAATGGAAATGGTCTTAGAAGATCCAGATAACTTGAAATCATGGTTCAATGTATTTCATTTTCTCCTCCTGGGACTTCATACACCCTTGAATCTCATTCATGTTCTTCCTTAGTTTCTTCTTAAGCAAGACTCCAACAGTTTTATGTACTGCTGCAATACTGTAGTGAGTTCTATGACTTGCAGTAGCTAACACTGCAATAGGATGGGCTTGTACTTATTAAGAAGCAGTTCTGCTAATGATGTTCATGATCTGCTCTGTAAGATGTATAAGTAAATTCAAAGATGCGCTCCTGCAGATTATACCTGCGACAGCTCTTTGAACAGCATACCATTTATCACTGCCAACTCAGTTTTTGATGGATGGCTGCACAGAAGAGCGGATCTGCATACAAGCAACAAGCAGGTATGGGCAATTTGTTTGTCTGCATTGGTTCTCTGTTTACAAGAGTGTTTGACATGGGTGGGCACTGATGGGAGCAATTATCACTGATGTCTGAGAACACTTAATTTTGCTCTGTCTTGCAACATATTTAAGAATATAGGCTGTATTATAGATAAGGAACATGAGATAAAGCTCAGTCTATTATCAGCTTTTTTCACCACATGGAGGTGGCCAGGGCTGAAAGGGTGCTGTGGATTTACAGTATTTGAAAGTCTGCATATTTCTAAATGCATAAGGAATTTCACAAGAGCCTTGTATGGAGAACTCATGAAAGGCCTCAAGCAACAAGTCTGGATTCTCTTAGAAAGAGTAAAAAAGCACTTCAACTCATGACAAAAGCCTTTGAAAAAATTGCAGTGTTTTTCCTATCCCTCACTATCTTATACATTTGTTTATTTAAATGAGTCTAATGTGAGATTCACAGATATGTGGTACGTCTCTGATATGACTAAGCCAGGGGCAACTGGCTTAGCACAGAAATCCCTAGGAATGCATCTGAAGCCCCCAGATGGGCAATAAGCCCATTGATAGTGTCTCCAAGCTGCCCTCTGGGAAGGCTTCTGCCCCAGAACACTCCAGTGATGACCAAAAGGGCTGTGTGGCTGAAAGTTTCGCAAGGCCCACAGCACAGTTCAAACCCTAACAAGTCACTCATGCTTAGCAAAGCTTTAAAAAATTACAGCAATTTTTTTGTTGCTGCTTTATTATAAAGCATAAAATTAACCAACAGCACTCCTCTCAGTCATGAGCTAATGTATGGTCTACTGTGCTGAAAGTCAGTAGGATTATTCTGACTGTTGGACTATGAGTCAACAAGCATGTACAGTGATCCAGGTCCCATATGACTAACAGGGACTAGATATAGTTACACCTTATCTCCTACAAACCACTGCATAATTTTTATTATTGGAGTAGCTGTACCTCACAAAGTGGAGTATATCTTGTCCGAAGACATGTTACTACACCCCTCAGTATCAGCAGTTAGAGACCTGGTCAGCAAGTGAATCAGAGCCAACTCAGTAGTTAAACTGCTTAACCAGCTTCACTGGCTGGCCCTTGTTCTTTTCTCATACCAGTGCAAATCAATTGACTGAGATTATTCCTACTTTTTAGCACTGTATTCAAGAGAAGAATCTGGCTTGTTCTTCTCAGGGGATGCCGTGAGCTAGATTCTAGCCTGCACAGCACACCTCCACGACCCAGGAGAAGTCCCCCACTGTGCATGAGGACTTTATTTCCTCTCCCCCTACCAAAAAAGGGGGTGAGAAACCCACTATTTCCTAGTAGAATATACTGCAGTGAATAATCTGAAGTTGTGTAAAACTGAATTACAGTCCTTGAGAAAGCCAAAGGATGTGCTAAGTCAAAAACACCTGCTTGCTGTTTGTCATGTTAAGGTGGCATTTATCAAAGAGCTTGCTTAATTAAAAACCGCTTTAAACAGCATTGATGCTACTATAAACCAAGTTTCACTGTTTCCAATATTAAAAAACCACAAAAAACCCTCACTTATGTCTTCAATAGCACCCATCATGGAGTATTTACAAGGGTCTTTTTTCCTGTGATTTATCTCCTTAAATAACATTTCCAGGTTATAGTTTACCGTTGGTCACCTAACACCTGACTATCCCAGGTAACACTATCTGACAAGCGAAGTCATGCCACCTTTAAGAAACTGTATCTTGAATGTCCTTTGACCTTTGCCAGACAAATAGTTAGGATCTGGCAATCATTCTTCCCCTTTAGGAGTGTCGCTTTTGAAAGAGTGATCAAGAGGAAAATGTACATGTCAGCCTGCTCCTCTCCCTCCTAGGAAGTTGGAGATGCTGCTCCCCGCTGCACTACAAGAGTAGCGCAATGCTCCAGCTGCTGCAGAGAGAAGCCAGTCAGCTTCTGCAGGAGGCAGAAGGGCTGTACCGCTCTTCTGCCTCACGCTCCGACTGGAGCCAGCAGAGTCTTGAAGGGGAGGTCAGCATTGGCAGCTCTCCTTTTCTTATGTTTAGTTGAGTGGGTTTCAGGCAGCCAGGGAGATCACTGACAGCAGAACCCATGGGACCTAAAGACTCAAAGGCCGCCTTTTCATGCATCCTTAGAAAGCCCTGGCAGCCTCCCTCCCTCTTTTGCCACTGCTGCCAAGTTCACTGCTGGCTGTCAGACTTACACCCTATTAAAACAGGATTACAGGAGCAAAAGCTTACCCGCAACCACCTTGCAAGCTGTTTAGAGTCCTGCAGTGATGCTGGATCATCACCCTCAGGCATCTCACTCAGGTTCTTTAATGTTCTTCACTCTACACTGCTGCTGCTTCAAAAACCTCTCTGAACTGCCCTTTTCAGCTTCTCATCCTGCCAGCATAGCCACGAGGAGCCCTAAAAGGCACACTCACAAGTCCCAGCAAGGCCCAGGGTTTATTCTTGTTTCAGAGCACGGGTCTCCCAGACAATTTTAAGTCCTTCTTTTCTTGCTTCAGCCCCATTAGTATTTGCTACCCAGCACACACATTAGAAACGCACACAGATACAAATGAGACAGGTTATAATTCTGCTTTCTTGACAAGATCTGTCTTTTAAAGTCTCTCCTGGTAATAAGCAGAAACAACTACTGCCGGAAAGCACTTGGAGAGAAATAGCATCAGCAGCACAATGTAAATAATTAACGAAACCATTCTTTTAGATTGCATTATGCAGAGAGGAATAAATCATCAGACAAGCATTAAATATTTCATGAAAGTTATTGTAAAGTTGAAGAATCAAGTGTCCTTCTATATCATTTCAGAGCGTGGAATAGTCATCAATACATTTAAGAACCATCTCTTATCCCCTTTGCAGCACTGAAGGAGATGGATTCTCTTGAATTCTACATACACAAAGTTTTCTACATCCACTAAGATTTCTAGAAGGCTGATCATCAGAATCTGTTTGGGGAAAAGAAAAAAGAAAAAAAAAAAAAAAAGAAAAGAGAAAAGCAAAAAAAACCCAGCACACACAGACCTTTTTATAGCCTCTCAAATTGGGTAGCCAGAAATTGAGGCATACAAAATTGCTAGTCATTTCTGAAAACACTGACTCACTGAGCTAGTAATGAGCAGTGGTGTTGCTGAATGACTACTGAAACAAAAGATATCATCCACCTCCCTAAGTGATACTTATTAGCAGTAAATCTATCCTCTAGAGAAAGAAACAAGGCAAAACCCAACCCAACTCCCTATTTATAGTGTTGCCAAATGAACACCTAATGTAGTATCATCAGAATTAATAAGTAGAGAATCGTGGAGCTCATCCAGCCACATAACTTAATCTCCAAATCATTTAACATTAGTTTTTCAGGAACAATGCATGTTGTGTCTTGTGATTTTTGCTAATGATACATTTTCTCTTAACAGGCTGATAAATTCGTAGTACTACCATTGACTTTCTAAAACAGAAAATAATTTTTACAACACAGAGCTCACCTGGAACTGAAAAAGTATTAATATTTTGCTATTTATCTGGTTTACACTTATATTTATTTTAAAATAGATATTTTTCAGGTTTCCCTTTGTCACTTGTGCTCATTAACAATAGTAAATCTGTTCAAGTTTAAGCCTTTTCTGCCAAGCTTTTCCCTCCTCAATCTTTAGCTGCTGTTTTTTTGTCCTACACTGAAGTCCCAGGTCCTCCTTAGGCCTGATAAAACTAAGTGCAGTATCCAGAGGAAAAGCAGAGGAGGATTAGAGCATCATGGTTGCCTGCTTTGCAGCAGTAGGTGTAGGAAGCCCAAAGTAACTACTAATCTGAATTGAGATCATTATGTGCACAGGACCTGGACACCTTCAATTTCTAATATCCAGCCTACATTGAAAAAAGTCAGTGCAAAAAAAGAGTTGGAGCTCTGTAAACACAAGAACTTTTTTGCTGGCAGTCTCCACACAAAAGCAAGATATGACCAGAATGTTGTATTTCTAAGCTTCTGACATTGTTTTAACTTATATGACAACACACGCTAAAGCCATTAATATGGTATTTTTACTTCACTACTAGATCAAGATAAAGTGAGTTGTGAAAGTTCTCATGTGAATAGAGATTATTTTTAAACAGCAAGAGAAAATTTAAGTTTGCCCTCAGAGTAAAAGCTTTACTTTTACTTATTTCTAGAGAATTTTTGATGGTGGGAGAACTTGTGAAATTGTGCAATATGCAGGATAATATACTCTACAAAGACAAGACATGTGAAGCAGTAATTATTGGGGAAAATTATTTTGAAACACACTGGCAGTATGCATGCCTGCATGTAATAAACATACAGATTCACAGTCTAAATCCTACCACTCGGACAAAGCCTGAATGATACAACTCTTTCTTAAAAGCATGGGAAGGTGACATTTCAGTTTCTCAAAAACTTCAGCAGTTGTGTGGAATCAGAGCACTTCAGAGGTGGTATCAAAATGCAGGCTCCAATTTCAGAACCGAGAAGACAGACAGACAGCAAAATTTCCTGAAAGTCCAGGTATCATAAAAATATGACAAAACTGAAAATCTCCTCATCTTAAATAATAAATAAATGAGTGAACACTTGAGCATAAACTCTCAGTTCAGTAGTTGCATCTCCAGTAGGCAGCAGGAGCAGCTTCACAGCTGGAGCAGGGAGGTCCTGGGTTCTGAGCCAAAAAGTGCTACTGACTCACCCCCACGTTGGAAAGGTGTTTGACTGCATCTTGTTTCCAGTTTTGCCTCAGATTCATCAATTTCCAAAGCAAGGTGCTGATACCAAGAGCAGGTTTAACACACATAGTTACCCACAGTAACACAGTGATAAATAGGCAAAGCTTTATATATTCACACCAAAGTGCTTGGTTGCTTCTCCCCTTTTTCCTAGCTAGACCAGCCCTATTGCTTTCTACCATCTGGTCTTGCCCCTCTACTCTTGGACAGCCTTTGCAATGCTGAGAACACCAAAATATTACATCTGCAGTTCATTATAAAGCCCAGCTGCACCAGTTGTACTGGAAGGAAATAGGTGTGGTTTTTTTCCTCTTCTTAATTTAGACACAAGCGGGCAGCCAGGCGCAGCCCAGCCCAGAATACACAGCATGATATTTTTACCTGAGCTAATGGGCTATAGCTAGCGCTCCACGTGTTCTGTAATAGGGCCAGATGCATTCAAACAACATGCATTTCGGTCTCTGGTGCTGCTGTTTTAATCAGACTTGTTATTCTCACTTCTAAAACAAATTAGTCAAAATACCATTATTTTATCCAGTATCTAGTCAATCTCTGCTATGCCATAATCAAAATATACCCCATCAATACCTTTGAAAATTTAATTTTATTTATTTAGCCTGTAAGAGGCTCATCAAGTTGCCGTATATCAAATCCAGTAGCCTGATTAACAAATTAATCATCTTCACACAACATCCAGCATAGCACAACACTATTATCCTGCTTTCTCTCAGCGCGCAAAACAGAAATCCACACGATCACATAATGAAACACCAGTGAGATACAAAGCACTGAGCACATTATTTGATATTATTCTGCAGAGAGCATGTGTGTTCTGTTGTCTTCCAACCAACGAAGCGAGGTTGTTGTGTCTGACTTGTGTTATCCTATAACATTGCATAATTTTAACAGCAAACTTGAGATTAAAATAGGCAAGCAAGGAACTGGACCATTTCCCAGAACAGTCTCTGAAGGCAATCTATCCTTCTTAGCAACTAGTTAGCAACCAAGAGATGATTACTGTGGATTAAAGAATTAGATAATAAAACAAAAAGTCTAATCAGAAACACTATTGCCAGCATTTTACTGTCACAGGGCCCATTGGAATAAAATAAAAACCAAAAAGCTCTAAAATTATTTTCATTTTGTCACAAAGTTAACTAAAGGAATAGAAAAAGAGAGGTTTAGAGACACATGACAGATGGAAGAAATTCAGACTACTGAAAAATCTTTCAAGGAACATGAAGGAAAAAAATATCAGTATTTTTTAGTAGCTTTAATGGCTTGGCTAAATTTAAATTAGTCAAATCTCCTGGCACTGCACTTTGCATTCATGGACACTCTGTAATAACTCACCCATTTAGAAGAGTTGGGGCAAATTCAGATCTGATTCAAGCAAGCATAGCTCTCCTAAAGTTAGAACATTCTTGTTCACCTGCACCAAGGACAAATCCAGGCTGTCGGCCACACAAAAGCCAGAAAAGATGAGTTAGTGATTACATTCTGAACCCTAAGATCTTACATGCTACTCAAGTTTTCTAGGCAACTGGCAGTGCAGTCATAGGGAAAGATTAGTTGAGCCATGTAATCCAGTACAGAAGACCAAAGATGACACTGCAGGAATAAAATGCATTTATGCAGATCATACAACACCTATACTACCTCTATTATTACACTCCATATGCTGGAGCAGCAAAGGCCAGGATGGCAGTCCAGAAACCCCGACTCTGGGTTCAAATGGGATAAATACTTGAGATTTCTAGGGAGAGTGAATATTAGTCTGTCTGAGACAAGGAAAATTCCAGTGCAGTTTCAAACACTGATAGCAAAATTCAAGAGGTACCTAACCAAATAGTCTTAAGACTAAAGAATTTGTCAGATTCCCTTTGAATTTTTCCCTTTTTTTTTTTTTGCATGCCAGCATCCCGTGAAAGCTCCAGAGGCTTTCTTTGAAGTTTTCCTTCACTGTTTCTTCCTCCCATGTGAAAAATAGTAAAAGATGATTATATTAATGACAAATTAAGGAGGCTACATGATCAAACCCACAGAGTTCAGGGAATTCCAGATTTAAGGTTAACCTGACTTTCACTGTGCCCCTACATATGTGTGTGTTTTCACAGTTCATAACGTACAGTGGCCACACACCAATAGATCAAATAGATTTCAGGGTTTTCATGCAAATTTATACACTTCCAAGGAAGTTTACCACATATTTATTCAGTTCTAATAGGTGGTTGAATAATAGTCACTACAAACCTAAAATTTCTCTTTTGGTCTTAATTTATTTTAACTATTTCCTTTCAGCTTCATCTTAAAAGGGATGTTGCAATAATGATTAGTTTAGGTTATTACATACACTATCTGACGTATCAGCTATTTGCATCCCTTTGGGTATTAAATACTATAATTTAAAAAAAAGTATAATTTATTTTAGCAGAATTACTTTTGTTTATATTTCCACCAAGAACAAAAGTCAGGCTTCTGGTATGTTACCATATCTTCTAGACTCACTGTGATATGAGCTAGTGTTTATTCACGTTCCTAAATTACCAGGTAGGATGTCAATAGCTACATATTTCATTCAGCTTCCAAAAACTTTAGAAAAATTGTACATTGGCTGAAATAATCTGTTTAATATTACAAAACGTGCTGTCACTATTACAAACATGTAGGACATCGGAGTTTTAGTCAGCTGACAGACTGTACTATCTAAGTTCTGTCTAAGATAGCTTGATAACCAAGAAACATTACAAAGGCAAGATATTTTTCAGAAAAATTAATCCCTTTTCCAAGGTCAATAGACACTAAGTGAAGAGTTTATGGAATCTGCTTTAAAAATAAATAAATAAAACAAAAAACCCCACCACCTTCCAGCTTGAAGCTCCCTCCAAAGTTGACAATTACAAGCCAAAGTCTTCAAATTCTGAGTCAAATCCAGAAAGTTAACAACCCAAATTCTTTTAAGGGTTTTCCCTTCAGGCAGCATCAATACATCAAACCTTGTTCCAAGCCACTACAGATTTGTGATCACTCTTGATTCTTTGAGACTAAAGCACCAAAAATGCTTATGTTCTCAAGCACCAAGGAAACACTGTTAGCTCAGGAAGATATGAACAAACATATATGCACAGGTAGGCCAATTATTTTTCTCATATCAAATAATTAAATTCCCAATTATTTTTGCACCAAACATGTTATCTGTACTAATTTTTCCAGAATAAATCTGGAATATTTGTTTTCTTGTTTCTTACCCATTTTTCAAAGCTCTGTAGGTACCTCAGCATTTTTCCCATATCAGCTTATGCATTCACAAAGACTTCTGCCTTTATCAGCATCATCTGTATGTTTAATTAATAGGCTGTATACTTGACTTTTCAGATCATTAATAAAGATGTTATGGAAAATGTACTTAACACTTATCTCCATAGCACTATTGGACATCTTTCCACAATCCATTGCTTTTCCATTTATCACTTTGTAAAGATCCTTTTTCTATACAAATCAAATTGGAGTTGGGTCCCAAGTGAAAACCCAGATTTTTCTTTCATAATGAACCAGTCTGACTACAACATGTTTCATTTGAGCCACCATAATAATTCATGTGTAATAAGAACATACGGTAGAGACTAGATGAAGTGTTGAATCAACTGTGCTTAATGAAATTTACTCTGACTTACTTCAGGAACTGGCCAGGGCAATCTCAGAGCTGCTCAAGATTACTTTCATGAATTCATGGAAGTTGACTAAGATCTCTGAAATTTAAAGTTTTGAGAGCTGTGGATAGGAGAGGAGGGGAAACCCCAGTATCGTTCATTCATCTGTAAAATACATGGGAATGAATAATAAAATGAGCTTTTTACTTATATTGTAGCTGGTTACAAATTTGAGCATGGATTTGCCAAAAGCATTAAAATTTCTTCTAGGGTATGAAAACTATGAGAACATAAGAGTGAGTAAGCGCGTGAGAGGTATTGCAATAGCTTTTCTTGCACATAAAACAACTGGTATGAAAACATAAGCAGACCAGGATAAAGATATGCAAGTAAAATCTAAGCTGAGGTACTACAAGGTTTGGGGCATCATATCTTAAGAAACTTGTAGCCTGATCACAGGTAAATCCGTAAGACAGCAGGAAGAAGGTTCAGAAATCTAGAACATCTCTTATTCGTTGGTTATTTCCTGTGGCCCTGATATATTACAGTACTGCATATTCAATTAAAAAGATGGAGACTAATGATTTACAAAGACATCTGACAGCTGGGAAAGAACAGGTGGTTTTAACACACCGACACTATTACATCAACTTCAGTCAGTTGTATCACATGCACACAACCAGCCTTACTGAAAACAATCTGACATATTGCAGAGAAAGGAATTCTAGACTTAGCTACCACATACTTTGCTATAAAATTCTGGAACTTTCAATTAATAGTAAACATTTGCCAAGTTTCAGAAGGCTAACTAACTAGAGTCTCATTTAAATCACAGCCCTTAAAAATTGATCCATCATGGACTGACCTGGTTCCAAATTTTCTTTTCCACATACTAATTAAACTAAGTTGAGAGCTTATGGTGAGCAAGGCACTGGAAAAGCACTGCAAACTGCTAATCTCTCAATCCCTACAAAAAGTTAGCAAATTATCTTAATTGACTGCTGCCCCAAAGCTATGCTGGCATTTAAAATGATAGCACAAATGTTATTGCAATAACACTGTTTAGCAGGAAACACATGCCACTGGCATCATCCCAAACAGTTTGAGGTAATTGCACTTTTGGGCCATGGAGAGGAGGAGTAGAAGACCTGGCACCTCAGGGCAAAAGTCTCATTCACATCTACTCCCCATCCCAAGCCAAATAATAGCACAAATTAGCCCTTATACATCGCCCTTTTCTCCCCAGTATTACACACAAACAGCACACAGAAAAAGAAACCCACAGCAACAGCTGAAGGATAATCATGCCAAGTTTATAAAAAAAATAGTTCATACTACAAGCCGCTGAACTCTTTCAGCCTGCAGCCTCTCCCTGGGGAGAAGCACTCAGCTATACAGCTTCCACAAAGCCAGTACGCCTCTAGCAGTAAAAGCATCCTGGAGCACCTATAGAAGGCTTACACTGGAGAGATTACAGTGCATGCAATTGCACTCTCATCCAGCTCAGTCTGCTGGGCCAATGTGGAAGGACAAGCAACCTGTCAACTTGTCTTCCAAGCAGTTTGTAATTAGCCATTACCCAGATTCTAGAGGGACTTTACACTTTCCACTGCCTCCTCTCCATTGCGCAAAAAGAGAGAAGGATGAAGGTTCCTATCTCCCTTGCTGAGTCAAGCCTAGCAAATACCCTAGATCCCTCTCAGCAACTGTGCAAGAGCAAGCATGCCCACAGGCTTCGTTCAAACATCTCTGTCACAGAACTGAGCTGTTTACTACTTTTGATACAAAATGAATTAACTTCAGCACAACACCCTCAGACAGGACACTTGCCAGAAAATGATTATGTTCAACGGCATACAAGGTAGTGCTACAGCTTTCAACTGACTATTGCCCAAGGTTTGAAGTGGCATACTTTTCTATCTCGCTGTTAAAGAAAGGAACATGAGACCCATTTCAGCTGCTCCCTCCACCCATCTTTTTACCACCTATACTGATTTAAAATGATTGAGGCTCTCTACCAGCCTCAAAGAACTCAGCACAATCTGGATGACCACAAAGGAGAGAGATGGCAACAACAAGTCTTCGCCCTGAGGACTCCATTTCTCATGGCCATAGCAACTCAACCATAAGTTTAATCTTGCACATGCAGAAGGTAGGTTTCACAGGTACCACTCCAATTGAGTAGAAATACTGAAACTTATTAGTCTCCTTCCTCTGCACATAAAGACAAAATAGTAGGACTTTCTGAGATTGTAGGTGGAGGTATTTGGGATAATTATCCTCCTAAATTGCAGAAACAGAAATAAAAAAAACAACCATGATAGTTCCCATGGGGCAGCCTCTTATCCATCACATCAGGTCAAACTGGGTTTTGCAACAACATGGTCAGATCTGCCATAGTGTAAGGGTACAGGATGAGTTCAGGGGCTTTTGTCACTACATAAGATAGCCTTAAGCAGCAGAAGAGACACTCAGCAATGGGAAAATATGGTTAAAATACTCTTCCTTTGCTCAGGGAAGCTCCACCACTGGAAATCAGCTTGATCAAAACAAGAAAGGAACTGCTGGGTTGGAGTTGGCCTTATCTGACAGAACGTCAGAAAAATGTCAAGGAGACAATCAAGAGTGATGTGTCAGGATTTGGTATAACATGCCTTTGACTGGCACTGATTTTTTGGAGAAGAGAAAACTGTACATTCAACCTATCTGTACTTCAGAAAAGCATTTGATGTAATGCCACATGAGATCAGCTAAAATATAGAAGAGAGGAATTAGTGTGGTGGAGCAGGCACTGACTAAAAGGAGTTGTGCTGAAAAGCAGAAGTAAAGGGCTGGAAGGGGATTAGCAATGAACTTCTCAGGCGCAATCTTGGGACTGATATTGCCCATTGGATTCACGAGCAACCTTACAGAAGCAATCTTGCCATGACCCACACACTTTTCTTTCTCAAGCAAATGCTTGGATAAACAAATGGTCCTTCCTGTGTGCCCCAAAACTTAGCAAAATTTCCCTTCAGAAAACCTAAAAAGAGAGCAATACTAAAAATTATGTGTTCCTATCACTATCTAAAAATCTATCACTTGTTCTGGTTATTTTTTGAAAGCAAACTCTTTACAGAAAAGTTAGAAGTAACATGGCTAAAATATTTATATAGTACAGGAGGAAATTGCAACCAACTCTGAACTACCCAAGGTCTTCAAGACTAAAGCTAACTGAACATTAACAGTTAAATTAAAACTAAAAGCATTTAGAATTAAAACTGAAAAGCTGCTTTAGATCTTAAAAGTTCAACACATTTTCACAAGTTAAAAAAAGTGTTTGTGATAACTTATAATTGAAGTACAAGCCCCAATATTATTGAAAAACTTCCCTGCTTGAAATGCCTGAAAACTAAGGTTTATGACAAAAATGTTAACAGAACTTTAAGGCAATTGAACAGTCCCTAGTCACTTCAACGATAAACAAATTCATACAACTATCATGTGTCATTTCACAGGAAACAGCTTTCAAATATATATTTTGTTTTCACGCTTAGAGGCAAATAGGAAAACAGATAAAAATGCAGACAGAGTTGTATCAGATATCAAGGATGCCAAAACAAGCTATTAAAAGCTATGAAAAGAGCAAAGCTGGAGTAGCTCAAATCATGCTGCAGCACATAAGCTCTGCAGAGAAAAAATTGCAGACTAAATTCAGTTGATTTATTTCTCTTCCTGTATATCAAGTGAACAAAGGAAAAGTGAACTGTTAATCCCCCCATATATTCTTATTTTTCCTTATTGTTCCAAGCTGTACATGTCAACCTCACAGGTAAGCCTGAATCATTAATTCATGACCAGAAAAATGATCGCAAAGAACTGTTATACCATTTATACAAGTAAAATCAATTTATTATGAAAGATACGAAGAGTAGGAATAATAGATAAGGAAGAAGTTGTTAAAGTCAAAGCTTTGCCCGCTCTCCAGATACTATTTTAAAGAATAAGTTTCAACTCAGATTCACTGACAGATCATGTGTTAAAGACAATTATCTTTTTCATCCTCTTTATTTACTTCTAACTTTTAAGCTGACTTGACCTTTTCCTTTTCCCACAGAATAAATGAAACACATTTTTCCTATCACTTAGCAAAACAGTTAAGTAATCAGAAACTCAGCAGTATGTTTTTTCTGGCAAATGTGGCTGTTGACACAAGGAGCTAAGTTATCGTAAGTGCATGGATAGAGCATTATGGGACAAGTTCTCACATCTCTTCTCAGACCCAGGACTCTGCAAGGAGGATTTATAGGTATATCTCCTGGCTGGCATACTCTGCTTAAGACCACGGGGTTCCAGAATAATTAATCCATGCATTGGCATGGTGTCATTATAGATCTGATGCAGATCTTGATCAGGCAAGGACATGCAGTTGCTTTTTTGGTGAGCAAGTTGGAGTATGTGCTTCCTTTACTCCAGGAGCTGAAAATACAGACTCAGTAAAGTTCAAGTGATGCACACAGACAATATCTAATCCAGAAGTCCTGGTACATATTACAGACTTACCCCATTAAAATTTTTGAATAGTTGAATTGGCAGAGCAAGTTAATAACATAAGTGCTTTTCATTATGTAGCTCCGCAGTTTTGATCCTTAGTAGGTACCCTTAATCCAGACTTAATATATCTGGGAAAGAGAGTCTTGGGACCATATCCCACAGAATTTACAGTGATCTTAGGCAAGTTGAATTTTAGCCAAAAAAACTCTGCAATAGCACTTTTCTCCATCAAACATGCTTTTTCTTTTCTATCCCAGCTAGGCTTTGAGGAAGCCAGAATGGAATTTCCAATCAGTGCAAGAAACCTCACAATTCTTCCCCAAAACCTAAATCACCAACCCACTCCTCCACTCAATATCTCAACTTCCCAGTTGTATAGGTTTTGCTTGCTAGGAAGTGTTCTATAAAAGGCAGGGTTTCGCTTATTTCACAACAGGACAAAACCAGATCTTAAACCTTTCTGATTTTTGTCAGAAATTGCTGTTTCAGAGCACGCCCTAGTTTTGAGTCCTGCCATGCTGCACATATGATAACCAGCTGCTACCATGTCCAGCACATTTGGGGTCAGAGAAGAGCTGAACTGTTAGGAGCACAAAATAGACGGCAACTGTTCAAAGCCGATCAGTGAAGAATTCCCATTACACTGGGAAGCCTCCTGTGCCAGGCTGGGAGAGCCATTTTTGCCGCCCTGCCCCACAGTTAGCCTACAGGAGAAAAGACCAGAGCAGAATAAAAGTGAGAACCCTTGCATATCTGTGTGTCAGCAATGTACGATCATGAGGTGCCCTGGCAAACATGGACTCAGTGGGCTACAGCCAGTTCCTCTGACTTCCTCCAATCTCCTCCACTTCAGACCACAGTGCAGACCAGCAGGATAGCCCTGTGTTGGTTGTCTGACATGAGCTATACCAAAAGATTTTCCATTGGAAACACAACAATTTCTCTTTTATTTTCAAATTCAGAAATTTCCAATGCAATTGGAAATAAGGTTTAGTGATATTCCAGATTATGCATCTCAAATATCCTTATATATAATAAACTCATTGTCTGTTAGTTAAAAATAAATTGGCCATATATTCTACTTAGAGTAGTTCAGTAGCTGTGTAATTTACATAATTTTAAATTATACAACCACTAAAGTACTAATTATTGTACTTTTCTGTTATATTTGAATTTGCAATAAAAAGGTCTAAGGCTTTAATTAGTATAAAATCAAGTCATTCAATTGCTATTTTTGAACATGGTATAATTACAATAACAAAATCAAACTACAAAGTACTTTCAATAGGTGGTTAGGATACATTAAAGTAGATCTTTAAGAGCTATGGTGATTTAATTGCAAATGAACAGAAACTTTTTATTAATATGGACATATTAAGAATCCACATACTGTCTGGAGGGACAAATATATTTTATGGTTTAATAGAAGTGTGAAACTTTTAGCTACAATATCTCAAGCAGTATGTTTTTAAAAGAAATTGATTTGGCCCAGGTCTAGGAAAAGATTTGCTGTCCGAAAGCCTGATTTTGCTTTGCTCAACTCCTGGATGTGTAGACCCAGAGCAGAATCCAGGATTGGTACAAGCAGCTAATCTTTTTGTACGATATATTCTTAGCATCTCTTCTTAAAGCTCTTACTTCCAGGTTTAGGCACAGCTTAGCAAAGGATTTTCATAATGACAATTCTGGTGACAACACTAGTTTCCATTTAAGTTTATGATTTTTTTTTTTTTTTTTTTAAATACAGTGAATGCTTTGCATTAGTTCATGCCTCAATAGACCCACAAGAGAAGCATAGCAGAAAGGGCAGTCTCTCAGCCAGCTGTATCTCTCAGTACACCTTACACAAGCAGAGAACGCCAATGAATGATACACAGGGCAGGACCCCCAGAGAGAAGGGCTCCCATGATTTGGGCAAACACAGTTCATGTTGAACGGAGAGTTTTCCTTAGACTGTCCTTACTGGATTTATACAGGTTTAAGACCATGCCATTTACACTCTGAATTCTGGCATTACCCAGATTTTCAGCCAGCTGATTACATTTGTTACTTCTAATTTCTGTCTTTTCACCACTTCTTTGAAATTCTACTATATCTACACATCAAAAATATACAGAATAATTGTGCCTGCCTCTCTGTAGATAAACACTGTTATATTTGGTTGGTAAGCCTTGCAAAAATGTTAGCCTGTGCAGCAATAGCCATAGCTGTTTTTCCTAAAAGCGGTGAAACCAACCACCCCCCAAACATGTTTAAAAGCTCAGAAGGAAGGCAGGAATGTTATTCACATAGCAACAATCTAACAGTTCGGTCAATTTTATTTATTTATTTTTAAGTAAGAAGGGTTTATTAGTGTCACACTGACACAGGTATTTTTATTCATTTGTAAGCCACTTCTCAGCAGTAGCAATTAATGCTATTGCATATGCAGTCTGCTGTGAAGTACATTCTGAAATGGTTTCTAAAAACAGTCTAGCTAATTTTCCTAGTGAAATCTTGGAACAGCCTTCCAAAACACCCAGACATAAAGCAATCTTGTTCAGACAGGTCTTAAATATTTGTCCTCTCACTCTGAAGTATTCCTTTCAGCCACATCATTACATTTGGATTGTGCAGATGAACACGGATTGCAGTGCTGTTTACAGTTCCATAACCATAATGATGTAATTCTAATTTAGAAAGAGATATTCGTCTGTAAAGTTAATTGCTTTTCTTGTTAGCAAGCCTTATCCTAGTCCAATGGCTAATTATAAAATAGTAGTATAGGCTGAAATTAAGCTCCATTGTCAACTGTAGACTCATTTACCTAGGCAAAATGTACAGCCAGGACTGATGAATTTATTTTCCAAATTTCCTTCTGCAGCACAGAAGGGAACACAAAGTATGCATTCCCTATGCATCCAAGCATCCCAAAGACCATGAACACTTCATAAGGAGAACTTTGCTCTCAGTACTAAAAGACCAAAACTACAAATATTATGAACTATGGCAAGAGATTAAGAGAAAGGCACCACTAGTGTCCCTAGTCTGGTCCCATGCAATAGCAGAGAATATTAGGTAAATATCCCAGCTATTCCAAGTGGTGTACTGTCATCAATGAGGCTACTCGTAGCAGTTTTAATGAGCTTAAGCAGAGCCTTAAGAGCTTAAGATACAAAATCAGGTTGTATTCAAACTGTTCAAAACAGCAATAGTCTGATTTGTCAGTTTATTTGATGAACTTTATGTCTCATATAAAGCATACTCACACATAGCAGAAGAGAAAATGCATGCAGGTAACAGGAGACCACATAGACTGACAACTGCTAAGCTGATATTCTCTGTTGCAATGTAGGAAATTAAGAACTCAGCCACATCTTTGGAGACTATGCCTCAAGAAATTTCATATGAATTTTCTGAGCAATTCTGCTGTGCCCCTGAGGCTTAAGGAGATAAATTACAAAATAGGAGAGCCTAAATATTATCTTAATAGGGGCCAAACAAGTACAGACTGAATGGTATTGTGTCAGGCTGATATCCACATAATTAGCCTCCTAAAAATAAAAGCTCTTTTTTGCTCTGTACTACACTTCATCTTTTCCTCTTCAAGATGTACAAAGAAAGTTTAATCATCCTAAATGCTGAAGAGGCTGAGTGTACAGTTTCTCAAGCACTGAGGAGCCCTCTGGAGAAACACCACAGAGCTGACTAACCTCTTCAGAGCACAGGAGCATCTCTTCAGTAACACAGCACAATTAATACTCGCCATTCTTAACCTCAATAATCTGACAAAGGAAACTAACATCTTTTACCTTCATGGCTTCTTTTTTTCATCTCTCCTAGAGCATTTGCACTCCTTAGTGCAAAGTAATGCCAGTACATCATCCAGACTGCACAGCAAGAGTTTCTAAGGGAGAGAGAGAAAAGAAATTCTCTTTGAAGTAATCAAAGAGCTAAGGCCAAAAAAGTCCACAGAGGAGAAGCAAGAGAAAGCGCGCACGCAAAAGCCAGATATCCGTCGGTCACCAGGCATCTTCATGAAGAAAACAATTCTTTCTCTACAAGTTGCAGACATACCACCCTAACTACCAAAGCAGACATTTTCATTAGACTTCTCTGACAACTCCAAAGAGAATTTGCCACATGATGCACAGAACACATTTGCTTGAGAAACAGGGAAGGTGGCAGCAATCAAGGGCACATGCAATCCTTTTTCAAAAGCTGCCTAGTCTTAGGGATGGATAGTACCACTGAGAACACCTTCAGTCTCCCAGCTATTTGGGCAGAGAAGTGCAAAAGCATGAATCACAACCTCCATGAACTTTAAAGGGTCCTTTTGAGAGGAACACAGAAAATTTTATCTTCATTTTTTTCTACAGCTGCACTTATCTTATAGCTAAGGCAATCCTTTGTAAGAAGGTCTCTTCTCTGACCTGCACTGATGCATTCAAGGGCATTCTGGGAATTTAACATCAGCCCACAGTCAGTAGGCACAGAAGACACCCTACCTACAAACCCACAGTTTTTGAGGTGAGAAAGCTAGCTTTGTGACAGATAGCAGCACCCTGGGTCTCATTAAAACAAATGAGAAATTTTGATTAATTAGTTTGAGACAGTGACTGTTTAGGTGGCATGTGAGACTATGCAGATATGTAGTAATCAATTCCTCTCTCCCCCTCAACTTGTCACTCTAGCTTAGTAGTTCAGCAAAACAAACGCATCACTCTCCTAATCAGAGTTTCTAAGTAAACAAAGTCTTCTGGGTTTCATGTAGCACTTCTTACACTGACTTGTAACTTGCATGCCTGGACATTCCCAATTAAAGTCTTACCTGCCTTTCTCAAACCCAATTTTAGTCTGTATCATGGCTGTCCATCTGTAACAGATGTAAGAGGTTCAGCTCAGCACTACAGAATTATCAATATGTAAGAAAGAACTTAAAGGAGAAACGCAAAACTAAGAACACAAGAACATTTGATGAAGAAAAATCAGTAAGAGGTCAGGACCCCAAAATATCACACCGTGTGCTCTCTGGAAACAGAGGAGTGTTCACACTGTAGTTATGCTGTCCAGAACAAGCATATCCTTCTACCATCTATTCATTTGTGCATGAGCACACATTTGTAGTCTAAAAGCAAAACTCCAATACATTTTTTCTGCGTATTTCCTTTCTGTTAAGACCAGAAATACTTTCAGCCTCTCACACTTTACCTCCCTTATGATTATCTGAGCTTTGGATTATATTTCCTCAAAACTTCACATTTTTTTTTACCAAGTGGAGTATCATATTGTTAATTTAGGTCTTTATTAGCTTTGTCCTTCTCCTCCTCCTATCAGTGATGCATGCAATTAACAGATAATATAAAATTGAAGTGAATGTCATTAGTGTGTGCTTACGCCCACTCTGAGGTAATTAGTGAAGATAACTTACTGAAAACATTAAGATACAAGGAACACACACAAAACATACATCAATGATTGAGGGGGAAAAAGTCCAAGTCTGCTCCAGGGCTAGGTTTCATCACAATAGTTATTGTAACTATTACATCATCTCTTCTTATCCTAATAGGGAAGTTATATAAGAACAGAACTAACTTTATGCATCTTATAAAGGCCTAGCTGTGGAGAAATCAATCCTTACCTTTATTCCCAATCTCTGAGGAAGTTTTTGGTCTGAGTATTCAGATCTCCATCAGATATCCACCCTAATTTAAATTAATCAAGCAAATATCACTTTATGAGACACTGCACTAAAATCCAAATATTATAATAGCTATCATTCCTTGCCTTCCCTTCAGCTTCCCTTTTTATGGTTTTATCTAGGAGTATAACCTAGTTTGCCTGGCAATGTTAGTTCTTTATAAAGAGACACTGATTGTCACTAATAGCTCCATTATCCTCTGGAACAGACTTGTTTACAAAATGCCCCAAGTTAGGGAAAGACAGTGTATCTCACTGTCAGTGTATGCAAAGCCAGGATAGGATTTGCGCTGATGCATAGTATCACAGAATACAACCTCTGGAGGTCACCTGGTCCAGCACCTCACTCAAATTGCCAGTGTGATCAAGTCATTCACAGTCTTGTCAAGGCAAGTTTTAAAATTTCCATGAGTAGAGAATGCACAACTTCTGTGGGCCCTTGTTCCAGTGTTTTGACCACTCTCCTGGTAATAAAAAAATCCCAAGCCAAACACCTCTTAATATCTAATCGGATTTTCCCTCATTGCAACTTAAGTCTGTTGCCTCTTGTCCTATTACTGCATATCCACAAGAAGTTTCTGGTTCTGTCTCCTCCATACCCTCCCATTAGGTAGCTGAAGACAGCCCTAAGGTTTCACCTTTGCCCTCCTTCTCAAGGCTGAACCAACCCAGATGTAAGCCTCTCCCCATATGCCGTTGTCGTGGTTTAACCCCAGTCAGCAACTAAGCACCACGCAGCCGCTTCCCCCTCCCCCTCCCAGTGGGGTGAGGAGGAGGAAAGCAAAGGAAAAAAAAAAAGTAAAACTCGTGGGTTGAGATAAGAACAGTTTAATAACTAAAGTAAAATATAATACTAACAATAGTAATAATGAAATATAATAATAATAGTAATGAAAAGGAATGCAACAAAAGAAGGGGGGGGGGAAGGAAAAAAACCAGTGATGCACAATGCAATTGCTCACCACCCGCTGACCGATGCTCAGTTAGTTCCCGAACCGCGATCCACCCCTCCTGGCCAGCTCCCCCTGTTTATATACTGGGCATGACGTTCCGTGGTATGGAATACCTCTTTGGCTAGTTCGGGTCAGCTGCCCCAGCTATGCTCCCTCCCAGCTCCTTGCACACCTGCTTGCTGGCAGAGCACAGGAAGCTTAAAAGTCCTTGGCTTAAGATAAGCGCTACTTAGCAACAACTAAAACATCAGAGTGTTATCAACATCATTCTCACACTAAATCCAAAACACAGCACTGTACCAGCTACTAAAAAGAAAGTTAACTCTGTCCCAGCCGAAACCAGGACAATATCCACCCCTTATTCTATACCATTTACGTTATGCCCAGATCCCACACTTTCCAATACATTTCCAATTAATCACCATCACCTTTCCTGTCTTTTAATATACACATATAGATATCATTCCCGCGATCTATGGGCCATCTCTATCAAATGTGTGTTGAGTTCATTCAGTCCATGACTTTGAGCTCCATCTATCGTAACAGTCTGTCTGGGCAGGAGGGATGATGCAAAGTCCGCTCAGTCGGCAGAACAGGATTGGGCTTCGGTGTGATGTGGCAGGCGGGTGACATTGGGCGCAGCAGGAGGATGGTGTGTGGTGTCGGATTGTTGCATGCTGAAGTCAGTCCTGGTTCCATCACTACTGCACTTCACTCAGTTTTGTCAAAGTTCATTCTTCATTAATCTAAGTAATTCTTACTGTAATACCATTAATATAGCACATAATAATTATAATAATGATGACATACAGTGGCAGGATTATATAGCAATTAATAGCATACAATTTAATCTATTGGCTGTTCTCACCTAAAATCAAATCCCCTTGAGGCACACATCGGACTTCCCCATCCTTCCGCATCACCCACCAAGTGCACCCAGGCCCTTGAGCAAAAGCAATCCCACGAATGGGTTTGCCTTTGCCTGAGGCAGGAGTAACCCAAACTGTTTTCCCTAGCATATTTTTTATGTGCACTACAGGGACCTTATCCCCTTCTACAGTACGTAAAAGTTCTGATTGGGCAGGGCCAGCTCGATTGACAGATCCTCCAGTGTTGACTAACCAGGTGGCCTTCGCTAGATGTGTATCCCAATGTTTGAAAGTCCCACCACCCATTGCTCTCAATGTAGTCTTTAACAGTCCATTGTATCGCTCGATTTTCCCAGAGGCTGGTGCATGATAGGGGATGTGATACACCCGCTCAATGCCATGCTCTTTGGCCCAGGTGTCTATAAGATTGTTCCGGAAATGAGTCCCGTTGTCTGACTCAGTTCTTTCTGGGGTACCATGTCGCCATAAGATTTGCTTCTCAAGGCCCAGGATAGTGTTCCGGGCAGTGGCATGGGGCACGGGATATGTTTCCAGCCAGCCGGTTGTTGCTTCCACCATTGTAAGCACATGGCGCTTACCTTGACGGGTTTGTGGGAGTGTGATGTAGTCAATCTGCCAGGCCTCCCCATATTTATATTTTAGCCATCGTCCCCCATACCAAAGAGGCTTTAACCGCTTGGCTTGCTTAATTGCAGCGCATGTTTCACATTCATGGATGACCTGTGCGATAGTGTCCATGGTCAGGTCCACCCCTCGATCGCGAGCCCATCTATATGTTGCATCTCTTCCCTGATGGCCTGAGGTGTCGTGGGCCCACCGAGCCATGAATAATTCACCCTTATGCTGCCAATCCAGATCTACCTGAGCTACTTCAATCCTAGCAGCCTTGTCTACCTGTTGATTGTTTTGATGTTCCTCAGTGGCCCGGCTCTTAGGCACATGAGCGTCTACGTGACGTACTTCCACAACCAGGTTCTCTAGCTGGGCAGCAATATCTTGCCACAATGCAGCAGCCCAGATGGGTTTACCTCTGCGTTGCCAATTACTCCGCTTCCATTGCTGCAACCACCCCCACAGAGCATTTGCCACCATCCATGAGTCAGTGTAGAGATAAAGTATTGGCCATTTTTCTTGTTCAGCAATGTCTAAAGCCAGCTGGATGGCTTTCACCTCTGCAAACTGACTCGGTTCACCTTCTCCTTCTGCAGTTTCTGCAACTTGTCGTATAGGACTCCATACAGCCACCTTCCACCTCCGATGCTTTCCTACAATGCGACAGGACCCATCAGTGAACAGGGCATATTGCCTCTCATTTTCTGGCAGTTTATTATACATTGGGGCCTCTTCAGCACGCGTTACCTCCTCCTCTGGTGATATTCCAAAATCTTTGCCTTCTGGCCAGTCTGTGATCACTTCCAGAATTCCTGGGCGACTGGGGTTTCCTATTCGACTTCGTTGTGTGATCAGTGCAATCCATTTACTCCATGTAGCATCAGTCGCATGATGTGTAGAAGGGACCTTCCCTTTGAACATCCAGCCCAGCACCGGCAGTCGGGGTGCTAATAGGAGCTGTGTTTCAGTACCAACCACTTCTGAAGCAGCTCAAACTCCTTCATATGCTGCTAATATCTCCTTTTCAGTTGGAGTATAGCGGGCCTCAGATCCTCGATATCCCCGACTCCAAAACCCTAGAGGTCGACCTCGGGTCTCCCCAGGCTCTTTCTGCCAGAGGCTCCACGTAGGGCCATTCTCCCCGGCTGCGGTGTAGAGCACATTTTTAACATCTGGTCCTGCCCGGACCGGCCCAAGGGCTACTGCATGAACTATCTCCCGTTTAATCTGTTCAAAGGCTTGTTGTTGTTCAGGGCCCCATTTAAAATCATTCTTCTTCCGGGTCACTTGATAGAGAGGGCTTACAATCATACTATAATTTGGAATATGCATTCTCCAAAAACCTACAACACCTAAGAAAGCTTGCGTTTCCTGTTTACTAGTCAGTGGGGACATAGCTGCTATTTTGTTGATCACATCCATTGGGATGTGACGACGTCCATCTTGCCATTTTATTCCTAAAAATTGAATCTCCTGTGCAGGTCCCTTCACCTTACTCTGTTTTATGGCAAAACCAGCTTTCAGAAGAATTTGGATTATTTTCTCCCCTTTCTCAAAAACTTCTTCTGCTGTGTTGCCCCATACGATGATGTCATCAATGTACTGCAGTTGTTCTGGAGCTTCACCTTTTTCCAGTGCATTTTGGATTAGTCCATGGCAAATGGTGGGGCTGTGTTTCCACCCCTGGGGCAGTCGATTCCAGGTGTACTGGACGCCCCTCCAAGTGAAAGCAAACTGTGGCCGGCACTCTGCTGCCAAAGGGATTGAGAAAAATGCATTGGCAATATCAATTGTGGCGTACCGCTTGGCTGCTTTTGACTCCAGTTCATATTGAAGTTCTAGCATGTCTGGCACAGCAGCACTCAGCGGTGGTGTGACTTCATTCAGGCCACGATAGTCCACTGTTAGTCTCCATTCTCCATTAGACTTTCGCACTGGCCAAATGGGGCTGTTAAAGGGTGAGCGAGTCCTGCTGATCACTCCTTGGCTCTCCAGTTGACGAATCAGCGTATGGATGGGAATCAGGGAGTCTCGGTTGGTGCGATATTGCCGCCGGTGGACCCTTGTGGTAGCAACTGGCACCTGTTGTTCTTCGACCCTCAGCAACCCCACAACCGAAGGGTCCTCAGAGAGTCCGGGCAAGGTGGACAATTGTTCAATTCCCTCTGTCTCCAAGGCAGCTATACCAAAGGCCCACCGGTACCCTTTCGGGTCCTTGAAATACCCCCTCCTGAGATAATCTATGCCAAGAATGCATGGAGCCTCCGGACCAGTCACAATGGGGTGTTTTTGCCACTCATTCCCAGTTAGGCTTATTTCAGCCTCCAATACAGTTAACTGTTGAGATCCCCCTGTCACCCCAGAAATACAAATAGCTTCTACCCGTTTATAGCTTGATGGCATTAGAGTACACTGTGCACCGGTATCTACTAGAGCTTTATACTCCTGTGGATCTGATGTGCCAGGCCATCAAATCCACACAGTCCAGTAAACCCGGTTGTTCCTCTCCTCCGCCTGGCTGGAGGCAGGGCCCCTCTAGTACTGGTCATAGGATTCTCCACTCACTTGTAAAAATGGATTAGAATTCCTTTTCATAGAATCAGGAGTAAGATCAGCCCTTCCACTTTGTCGGCCACACCGCTCGCAGTGCTCACTGGAGGCTGAAGCAACCATTTTCCTGGAAGAACCCTCATTTGTAGTTGTTTTTCCTCGCAATTCCCGTACCCGTGCATCTAGGACTGAGGTAGGTTTTCCATCCCACTTTCTCATATCCTCTCCGTGGTCAAGCAGGTAAAACCACAGGGTACCCCATGGTATATACCTTCTCTCTCTTCTCTCTTGCCCAGAAGAATACCTTCTCCTAATAGCTGAGGTATTGGTCCGTACAGGTGGGCGGCCAAACTTATCCTCAAATCGCTGGAACTCTTGGGACCATTTCTCGGCTAGCGTCTCTGGCAGTTTCTCCACAGCCGCGACGAGGGAGGAAGAGAGACTTTCTTCGTATTGCCGAAGTCGGCGAGCCAATTCATCTACTGTTGGTCCCTCCTCATCCTTCCAGTCCACTACTGCCAATGCACTGGCATACGATGATGGTGTACTTCGTACAAACTTCCGCCACATGGGTCGTGCACATTGGACTTCATCTGGATCTGTGGGTAACTGCCCATCATCTGGGTCATAATAAACCATCTCCCGCACGGCTAATTCCCTCAGGTACTGGATACCTTTCTCCATGGTGGTCCACTTGCCTGGCTGACATACAACATCTTCCTTGAAGGGATACCTTTCCCTCACGCCCGATAGAAGTCGCCTCCAGAGGCTGAGGGCTTGTGGCTTTTTCCCAATCGCCTTGTCAATGCCCCCTTCCCTAGAAAGGGATCCCAATTGCTTGGCTTCCTTACCCTCTAATTCCAAGCTACTTGCCCCATTATCCCAGCATCGGAGCAGCCAGGTGATAATGTGCTCGCCTGGATGACGGCTGAAGTCTTTTCGCATATCTCGCAGCTCACTCGGGGGTAGTGACCGGGTGATTATCTCCGGTTCTGCCTCTTCCTCCTGTTCTCGTGATGGCCCTGCTTCACCTTCATCCTTCGCCAAGCGAGCTGATTTTTTTGTATATTTCCTCTTCTGTATAGGGGCGATTGATATTGGCACCGGTTGATCCTCTAGTTCAGCTGCATCATCCATCGCCAGAGTTTGAGTTGCCACAGTGCCTGTTGTTGGGGTTTGAATAGCCACGGTGCTTGTCATAGGGATTAGAGTAGCTGCAGTAGCTGTCGCCAGAGTTTGAGTAGCCACAGTGCCTGTTGCTGGGGTTTGAGTAGCCACAGTGCTTGTCATAGGGATTAGAGTAGCTGCAGTAGCTGTCACCAGAGTTTGAGTAGCCACAGTGCCTGTCACCAGGGTTGGAGTAGCTGCAGTCATGGAAGCTGATCTCTGGGTGGTATTTTTAAATAGTTGTTTAACCCTAGGCAAGATCTGAATCACATTCAGGAACAGGCTGATTCCTCGCAGTACGACCATACTAAGTTCAACATCCCAAGGATATTCAAAATTTACAAACTCCTTCAATGCTATTGCAATTAACCTGGTAAAGAAAAGGAAGATGTGGGAAGATGTCTCCCCAATAGGTTGGCTCCCCGAGGAGAAAAGGTAGAAAGTGCAATTATTAATATTCTCTAGGAGATAGCACCCGAAGTACGGAGATCTCTCCTCCACAGATTGGTTCCCAGAGGAGAAAAGGTAAAAGGTACAATTATTAATAGTCTCCCATAGGCAGCTCCCGAAGTACAGAGGTGACAACAATGCCGAGTACAAACACCTGATTAGTTTCACGGCTTGCACTTCTATCATATCATAAACCAGTGTTACAAACAACAACAACGTGATAACTCTAGCCCGGTTCCCACAGATGATAAACAGCACAACAGGGAGCATATACTGCAAGTAGGGCATTACATAACGCAATTTCAAGAACCACACCACCAACTTTGACAGCAAACGAACCCACATTGTAACCAGTAACTATCAAACCAATACAATGAATACTTATAACAAGTTTGTTTTAACACACTCTGATCAGATCTGTCGTTATCTCAACCCTTTGAGCCCCACGTTGGGCGCCAAAAAGGCTGTCGTGGTTTAACCCCAGTCAGCAACTAAGCACCACGCAGCCGCTTCCCCCTCCCCCTCCCAGTGGGGTGAGGAGGAGGAAAGCAAAGGAAAAAAAAAAAAGTAAAACTCGTGGGTTGAGATAAGAACAGTTTAATAACTAAAGTAAAATATAATACTAACAATAGTAATAATGAAATATAATAATAATAGTAATGAAAAGGAATGCAACAAAAGAAGGGGGGGGGGAAGGAAAAAAACCAGTGATGCACAATGCAATTGCTCACCACCCGCTGACCGATGCTCAGTTAGTTCCCGAACCGCGATCCGCCCCTCCCGGCCAGCTCCCCCCTGTTTATATACTGGGCATGACGTTCCGTGGTATGGAATACCTCTTTGGCTAGTTCGGGTCAGCTGCCCCGGCCGTGCTCCCTCCCAGCTCCTTGCACACCTGCTTGCTGGCAGAGCACAGGAAGCTGAAAAGTCCTTGGCTTAAGATAAGCGCTACTTAGCAACAGCTAAAACATCAGAGTGTTATCAACATCATTCTCACACTAAATCCAAAACACAGCACTGTACCAGCTACTAAAAAGAAAGTTAACTCTGTCCCAGCCGAAACCAGGACAGCCGTAATCTCCAGACCTCTGACCAGTTTGGTGGCCTGCACTGGACTTGCTCCAGCTCAATGTCTGTCTTGTATTAGGGAGCCCCATGCTGCAAGCACTACTGCAAACATAGTCTCACAAGTGCCAGAGGGGAATAATCATTTTCCTCAGCCTGCTACCTACACTCTTGCTACTGCAGCCCATGAGGTAGCTAGTCACCTTTAATCCTTGCTGTTGCGTATTCAGCTCCCTGTCCACCAGGCCCAAGAGGTCACACATGGTCTGGAAGATGATGGGGTTTCCCCTGTTTTGAGCAAAAAGCAAGCATTACCTATCTACAGTCAGCTTCTACAGGGTGACGTGGGGTCAAGTCCAGCACAGCTGTTTCTCTGCTACTACTGGCCTGCCATTCACTGCTGAAGACATTCCCAGCTACCCCTTACCCCAAATATGATTAGAATAAAGTGGAACACCTATCCAATTAACATTTTGTTACCAAATAGACATAGGACCTCTAAACACCACTGATTTCTAGATCACGCGGGCCAAAGTCAAGCAAAGGTTTTGCATGCCCAGAGGAAAAACTGTTCCTTTCTCTCTTGTTGCCTCTCACCTGCACAGCAGGCTCTTCAACTGCATATTCCTCTTTCTGGAATTAGTCTACACTCTGCTTTAGCTTCAGGTTTTACTCTTGTGTTTTTTCTTTTTTTTTCCTCTTTTTTTTTTTTTTTTTTTTAAAGCAGCTATTTCTGCCTGGTGAGCACAGATGAGGAAGGTAATTAGGCCATTCGTTAACCCTTTCCAGATTTTGCAGTTGTGGGAGATGAATAGAGCCAATTACTAAATTACTAATAGGTCAGTCAGGGGAACTACCAACATATGATTCATGCATTCATTTGGTGTTTCAGAAGAACTACAAAGGATTAGAGCCTGTAAACACAGCTAAAATGAACACAGTTTCTCTCCCTCTCTGCCTGGAAAGATTTTTTTTTTTTAAAGATATATTTAGTATTAATAACAATTTTTGCCACTATTTTTCACTGGCTCAAGGTGTACGCTCCTACTGCACTCAATCTCCTCTAAAACTCAAAAAAAAAAGCCACAAAAAAAACAACAAACCACCAAACTTTCCCAGTTTCTCAAATTTTTACTGACAACTCCTAGTTTTCTGAAGTTCTTCAAATCACCAATAAGCCCATCCAGACTCCCAGGTAACCTACCCACCATTGGATCCTCCATGCTCCTCTTTCTCCCTATAGCCATATTAACATTTCCCAGATTCCCATCATCATTTAAATCCACATCAAGTCTTTCCCGTTCTTCCCCTCTCTACTACACTTACAGCCACGGGAACACTATGCTAACAAGCCACAACAGTTCACAACTGAAAATAACATCAGCAAACAAAGAATGGAGCAGAAGGCCTTCCCTGCAAAGGGAGACTTTTTTTTGTTGAGAGACAAACGCAGGTGCCCAGGCAGGACATGTTAACCTGTGCAGAGGTCCAGTACCTGTTGGTACCTAGGCTTGTTGATTTGGATACCCATTGCATTCCTCATTGTAAGTATACCTGTAGGCATCTTGAGACTCCTGATGCTCCTTGGATTAGAGCCACTGGGAGAAAGGAAGGTGCAGAAAGGAGATCAAGTGGTACAACTGCACCAAAGCCTCCAGGCCCGAAAGGGAGAAGTGACAGGCTATAAAGACGGACAACAGGTTATGAAGGTAGAAAAATGTGTTCACAAACACATGTCAGGCCAGAGTTTGCAGTAAGCTGCTTTCTACTGTCTGGAGCTAGGTCCCTGGAGGGACTACTTAATACACAATTTCTTTTTTTTAAATGCAGTCTGATTTCTAACTCACCATTAAATATTTTAAATATTAGCCTATATATTAGCCTATTCCTATTTCCTGCTCCTATTGCTTTTATAATACTTTATATATTATTTTATAACAAAAATAATGAAGACTATCAGCAGATACCTCCTTTCCTTTTTGACTTTTCAGGAGTCAAACAGTCCCAAAAAGGGTTTTCCACACATAAAAATCTCACACACCTTAAAAGACAATGGGAGCTGCTTGGGCTGCACCCAACTGTTTTGTGGTCCACTAGAAAGAACACATGAATGAATTCATTTCCAATGGCATAATGTTCATGCTCCCAGCCCGAAAGAGGTCTGAGATATGGTACTTTAAAACCATGACATTTTTTGGAAGGAAATGTTGCACTGAGTTACTTCTAAAGGTATTAATTTCTTTACTGACGCTCAGTACCTTTGTGTTCATAGTGACAAAGGAGCCTGGCTTTCATACAGTGGTCCCAGAGCTATATACTTTCACCCCCAATATCTAACTATCTCTAAAAAAAAAAAGCTTTTCACACATAGCATATATAGAACACGTGATTGTGATGTGACAGAAAGCTTTTATGGTTATTTGTCAGGCTCTACTTGCCTAAATCCTTTGGGCCTCTACCCACTTTTAGGTGTGTAATAAGACTATTCCCAAGGTTATGCTGAACAAACCTTTATCAGGCAACCTTCAGCATCAGTGGGACTACAATTATTTGGGCCAGCCACAAATTTCTCATGATATAGTTGTACTGTATTAACCACTTTTTCTTCTATTTTCACATTCAGTCACAATTTTTGAGTACTTAGGGTTTTTTTATTTCAGCTGTTGAATTAGTCCTAGTTTGTATGTATAGAGAGAAAGACAAAGACAGTTTTCATTCTAAAAATAATGTATCGGTTCAACATATAAGCCGATGGTACTAACTGCATTCCTTTAGAAGAAATAGATGAAGCTGCCCTTTTAATAGCATATCTGCATCAAAAAATAGTACTGTACAAGGGAAGTATCTTCCATTCCAAATTCTTACTTCAAGAATTCCATTATTAGAGTACATCCACTTCTTATTTGACACTACTGTTACTAACTTTCTTTTTATCAGATGGAATATTCACACTTCAGTGTACCACCCATTTAGTGCAGCTAACTAGACTCAATTTGTTTTGTCTCACATGACAGCAATAAAAATTTCTATGATATTTCCCTTTATAAATCTTGCTGACCTCTTTGAGTGAAGAAAGATATTAATATGTCCCTGAAAATAGTATCAACTTACATCTGATCCAATAAATTATTTTTTTATTTTTCTTCATGTCCCTAATCTTTTGTGTTTGCTACGCAAGTTCTGTTCTTCAGGTCAAGAAGATTATGTTTACTTGCTTCTGTTGGGCATTTACCACAGATTTCTATCAGAATTCTAACTACTACATTAAAACAAATTTCCTACCACAAGATCCATACATCTATTTATGTAGTTAAAATGTAATTTTCCAAATGGTTTCAGCCATAAGGACTTTTCAAAAATGTTATCCACTACTAGTATATTAAAATGCCATTTTGTGCAATACGACAAATGTGTATAACAAATGGTGGGCAGTGAAAAGGAAGTAACAATATCTCATTTCTCTTGAAATTACAATAGACTCAACTCAAACATTGTGCTTTTATACCCATCAGTGCACTCAATTTGAGTAAATTCAGCTCAATACCCAAATTCCCTCTATAACCCCAGTTATGGTGAGAAGCTTCTTAATCACATTTAGCCTACATACCAATCTCTATCCATTTCCTTCTTCTGAAGAACACCAGCCATTTGTCAGTCCTTCTTTAAATTTAGAACACAGCTTGAATTCATTGGGCGATCTTTCTAGCTAGACCAGACACAGAATTGCTTCCAAAGCAGGCAGATCCTCCTGTCCTTCTCATTAAGCTGTGCCACTGAAGCCTTTAGAGCAAGAGCTCCCACCACGCTGTGCAGGCAGGCTATGGGAAACATGCAGGCAATACACCCTGCAGGCAATTTATATGGTTTATATAAATAGTGAAGTAAAAACCGAGCCATACACAAAAGCAGCTAATAGTATCATGGGAAGAGTGGCAGGTTTTGGCAAAGGCCTCCCCCTCTACTATGCTACAGATATTTTTCCTGACTCAGGCAGGCACCATCAATGGGTGACTTCCATCAAACTTCTGTTTTCTACAGAGTTTCTGCTTCTAACAGCTTTACCGTTGCCCTATATATGCTTTCAGATAGGCTGCTTTTTCACTCCCTTCCAAAACGTTGATACCCAACTGCAAGAATGCAAAAGGGCTAACTTTTGCTCCATTTTAGGCTGACTTTATTGAAAGATTATTCTTCAATTCAGGAAGGAGTTCTGTTGAGCTGTTTTAATCAGCACAGACACTTCAAGAGCAAGTGTCAAGCTGACAGAATTGCCTGTAGCACTAGGTAAGTTAAGGGAGGAATGCACCACTTCAGATTACAGTTCCACTATAAATTCCCAGCTGGGCTGGCATCCTCTCTAAAATAATATTAGAAGACAGAGACAGCAAAGACTGTAACTTCAGCTCCTTCCATCTTCATTATAAGGGCCTCTCATAATACATTTTTTTGACATCCTGGTAAGCTTCACTCTGCTCCCCTGGCTGTTTCACACTCCATTATAGCTTTGCTATAACACCTGATCACAGCCTAGATATCTGAAGGATTGTGTTGCTCTTTTTAGTCCTGAAAGGCAAGCTTGACCTAATCACGCACCGCCTCTCCAATTAGCAAAAAGCATCAGATGAAGATGTTTCTCAGTGCAAATCTTATACCTTGTATTATATAGTTGATAGAAAAGATCATTCAGCTACTTATTCACTTAAACCTAAAAAGGTTTTTTTTCTTCTTCCACACCATTAGCTGGAAAATTCAAAGAGCAAACTCACAATAAGTCAGACCGTGAGCTTCAAAATGTTAACATGCTCTTTTTCATCACAGGATTTCTTGTCTGTTTTGCAGGTGAAAGACTACAACACTCAATAAGAGATGAAGGGATGAATAAGAAGATTAAAGACAACAGTGCTGCAGCCTCCTGGTCTTGTACCTTGATCTGCTTTAACATGAATCTTAGGACCACAGATTTCAAGATTCAGCTGAGGAACTGGGTAGTACACCACAGCAAACAAAATATGATCTCAAGCAACCTCCCTTAAGTGGAAATCTTATGCCAATAGCAGATTACATGAAGTAGAAAATTATTAGAAGGACTAATCCTAGCTCTCAGCATTGGTGCTAGAGAAAGCTCAGTAAAACAGAATATAGCTTAAGAAGGCAATTACCAGATAACTTTCAGTATCGCTGAGTTTCTGCAAGTGTTTTCCCTAGTGGCCTACATTTAAAAATAGACACCATAAGCAGAAACTCTAGACCCAGACTAGGTCTTCTAACTTTTCTGCAGGCTTAGCCAACAGTCTGGAAACTAGCACTGAAATACCAGAGCTGCATAAGCCTGTTGTTGGATGTATTATGGTTGAGAGCAAAGTGTAAGCTGCAGACTAAGAAGGAAATGCAAAAATAAAAATAAACAGAATTTGTGAAAGCTCAGGGATTATAATTATATCTAGTGTCAACAGTTACTGGCTTGAAAGTACAGCAGTTCCCACTGGCACCTATGAAGAATAAATTCCGAAATTAAGTTTTTAAAAAACAGTAGAGAGCTTAGCTTCACTTACTTAAATGTTTCTCATAAGAATTAATCTGAAGAAAGGGAAAGACTGTTCTGCTCTCCAGGACAGTTGTCAGAGGCAGGACACAAGTTCATGCATTAAAATTATATGTGCAGCTGACACGAGCCCCTCTCACATCCTCCCTGTAAATCATTAAACAGTGTTGAAGCAAAGACCCAGTCAGACACGACCAAAATTAACTTCATTAAGCTATTTTCATGAAACCATTTGGAATTTTGTTTTCCTTTGGAGCTTTAGAGCAACAGGAAAAATATCTTCACAGTGAATAGCTGAGACACACATTTTAATTTTGAAGTCTTAACCATGCAGAAATGCTTGAATTAACTTTTTAATATCTACACTTTGTGAGGCTAATTTCTCAGGGTAGTATTTTTGATGACAGGCTACTACGTATCACTGACTTTCAATGCTACCTGAACATTTAAGTTCCTTTGAAGCTTTTAAAAACCTACTTCTGAAATCCATATTGTTAAACTAACTTACTAGAAGTTAGTCACTTCTAGCAGAATCCCATTATTCTCACCTAGGTTGCTTAATAGTGCACAAAACTACTGTTACAAGATTTGGTTTAAAGACAAGTCTGGACAGGGATTCGTAGGAATTCATACACTTTACATCCCACCAGACTTTTCTTTGTCCTTAATCTCACTTTGAGTCCTTTATCCAATAAGTATTCAGGCATTTTAGACCAGCCTCCACAGAATGGCATGGAGTAGCACAACAATGTCTATGCATGCCTTCAAGCAATTGAACTCAAGTCTGAGGCTCAAGTATGATGAATCTCTGCCCAAATCTTCTACTGCAGTGTGTAGTAGTCCCATTCAGGCATCAAGTGACATTCTAGTGCTAACAATTCACTTACCTCCTTCTGTCTCCACAGTAAACTGCTGACAAATTTTCCTAGCTGTCCTTTGAAAACAGAAGTCAAACGTATACAACCATATAAAGTATCATTTAAAATCAAGCCCTCAGAAAAACTAGCCTGCAACTCTATTGTAGAAAATGAGTTATGAACACAACACTTTCACACACTGCAGGCTTTGTCCTCAAGTTTTGGAGCAGGAGGGATGAGGTCTCTCTATAAGCACTTAACCCACTGCTTGTGAGAAATGAAACGATAGTCATCATGTCTTTAATCAGCTTTCTTGTGAATGAAAGTGTGATTAGGAGATACAACTCCCTGGCTGCTGCTTGTTTTCTATGTCCACAAGGTGCTGCACAACATGTCAGGTCCCTATAGCTGAGTAACTATTCCAATAATCCAGAGAGATTAGAGCTCAAGGCACTGGATTTCAATGCTCAGATGACATGCAGTTTTAAGGAGGCTTAGACCACATCCTGCAGGGTAAGCATAACAAGTAGCTAAGGCAGAAAGCAATACTCACCAGGGGCTGAGTCCTCAGCCCACCTTATGTTCCATCCTGGCTGTGCAGCTTTACTTTTCTGACATCTGCTCTGGATGGGACAGGTCTGCCTGCCATTTACCTGTCTGTACTTATTCTCCAGTATTATTTGACTTTTTCTTAGCTGCCTTTTCTCCAAGGCATGCATATACCCCATCTTGTCTTCCAGCTGCCAATCCCCATCTCTTTTTGCAAGCCTATCTACATCAACCTACTATTCTAGCTTCCAACTCACTTTATCTTTAGTGACTTGTCTTCTACTTGTCAAAATCTCTTCCTCAGATCCCAGACAGCTAACCACATCCATCACATCTACTTCCCCTAACCCCCATTGCATTCAGCTTCCCCTTTGGAAGCTACACACTGGGTTTAATTAACATACAATGACGAAGCTACAAAATTTGACACAATAAATATTGACTGCATGCTAAAACAATTGCAAACCGATGAAATAATTGGCCACTGATGAACTGTATTTACACACCAGGGAATCCATGCAACTGGCAGATTGAAAAACAGCATGCCAGTTTTTCTGTGGTTGTCTCCCTTAGAACCAACTCAGTGCAATGCCTTCAAGTACCCTACAGATGGGACTACTGATGTGCAACTGCTTCTGGCTGCTACTACCTATCAACTTACTCATAGATGTTATAAGATATAAATTTCTATTAGCATAAGTTTCCCACTAACGCACACTTCTGTTCTTTTCATGCTGCCTTCCCACTCTCTTGTGGCAAATAAATAGGCCAGGTTTATTTTTTAGTTTCTGCAGGTGTTTTAAAACTACAGTTAAGTTGGCTAAGCTCTTGTGAGGATGAATATATAATGGGCAGATATATGGTTCTGACAATGTGTCAACTGAGACAGAATTTTTGTAATAACACTTTGGAGAGGTCATTCTTGCTACTTTATGAACAAGGTTGTTTTCAAAATTTCCATTAATAGAACATTCTAGACTCATTTGTCTTCTGTGATATGAGAAAACAAAATGGAACTACAAAAATTTTGGTTGTAGTCAGTTTAATATGAAGACAGTATTGAGAATAGTTCACCAATAGCATAAACTTTTAAAGTTTAAAAGATAACCTGTTACTCCAGACACAATACTATCACCTTCTTTCTTACTCTTGTAAAAACTTCAGCCATGAAGCACTCATAAATATTTTATACACAAAACTGACGAAACAAACTTAGGACTTGATCCAGACACCACTAGCTGCAGTGAAGGCTCGATCAGATTCTTTGTTAAAACCAGACTTAAGCACATACTGAAGATCTCTATTGGCTAGAATACATATCCACGTTTAGGATCCACTAAAGCTGGAGGAACTTTTTCCTGGTCATAGAAGTTTGACTACAGAAGAAAAAAGTTGCCTTTCAAGTTTTGGTATGTATAACCCTATGTCCTAGGAACTCTGGGATAAAAACAGGTTCTTTAATATTTTTTTGCATGCTGTCTTCATCTCTTCTTAGCATCAGGAAGGCTGCTGTAGTCCTATTAAGGTGTGTTCAGAGCAGGGGTGAGTTCATAGGAGACTGACAGGGAAAGGGAAAAAAGCTAATATGGTCTCTGAAATGGAGGAAAAAAGACCTGCCATCATCTATGAACTCCTAACCAATAATCTCAGCTGTGACTAAAAGAAGTTAAAGAAATAAAATTCAGCTGTTTTCACTGCCTAAGCACAAGCCTGAAGCAGGAGTGGTGTGGACAGTCCACAGTTCCACAGCCAGGCCAGGCCAGAAGATACAGTGTCTCGGGGACAGCCTTGAGCAGCACAATTCTAGTTTCTCTCCTTATCCCACTGGGCTGTGTAACAGAGTAAGCAGTGCACAGCTCGCCCACAGCAGTATCCCTATGCCCCAATCCAGGGAACGGCATAAGAGTACAGAAAACGACCTTTATTTTTGCTTGACTCATTCTTACTCAAAATCCAGCTCTGTTACCACGCACCTTTATCTTCAGAACTTCTTCAGAGATGTTTAATTATATTTTTCCCCATTAACATTTTAATTCTCACAAGGCTTTGAAGTATTTCATATTTGCCAACCAGCAACATAAATAACAGAGGACCAATGCTTTGCTGAATAGATACTGCACTGTGTTGTGGAAATGATACTGAAATTCATCCATGTTGTTTTATTCTTTCAAATATGCAACCTCACAGTTAGAGCCAACCTTTGCCTTCACCCAAATGAAAGGAGAATCTCCAAGTCTTTCTGGATTTTAATTAAGTCTCCTGAATTAAACAGTAAGAACGAATGAAAACACAGAAAGATGATAGTGGAAGTAATGAGGCAGTAAAGTAACTTCATTTGCCTGATTTTTGTTAAGATGTATTTACTCTAGCACACTTATTGTAGCATGCACACCTAAGCATTCAAAGCAATTCTTCTGAAGAATTAAACAGGGAGAACATATCTCCACAATTACTAGGCCAAAAGGTGACTTAAGTATAGGTTTCCCCTAATTTCTCTCTAATGCTGGCTGAAAGAGATGATGAATGATTTCTTGAGTTTGTGTGCTGGAAGAAAGGGAACAGAGCAGGACTGAAGGGGAAGTAACACATAATGCCCCCAAGGCCACTGAAGAGTAACCTTGCCAGAGACACATGCTACATTTTAAATGGTACAGCCAAGCACCTCCACTGGCATGCAGTTGTTCAGCATTAATCAAGGGTTTTGGTAAGGTGCGTGAAGCTATGAAACTAAATCATCTTGAAATCTTTACATCCCCAGAGACTGTATGCAGACGCTTAGTTCACCAGCCGTTTTGTTTCCAGAGAGTGTTTCTCATGACATAAAACCAGAGGTGTGTATAGCCTTTTCTTCACTGTCTCCTCTCGCAGAGATTTGCCTTCCCGCTTCCTCCTCCTCTCTTAATCTAATAACGTAATTTAGAGCCCAAGCTGGTAGCTGTCCTTTGCACATCTTGTAGATGCTCTTTGTGTATGTGAAAACATAACAGTAAGGCCACAAGCTGGCATGAACCTAGAAGTTTATAAGCCTAAAGCCACAGAACCTAACTCCTCCGTGCTGCATGCCTCACACTGCTCAGCTGACGATACCTACGTGCTCAGGGACGTAAAGTAGTGATGAGCATGTGTAAACTAAAAAGGGGAACTTTCATCATGTAATGCATCCAATGAAAAGCCATAGCTTTGAATATAAGTGGTCTTACCTTCTACCACAGAGGCTACCCCTGCAGCCCTCCACCACCAAAGCCTTGCCACATACACCCAATACAGGGTTCAAAAGTCCTCTAAAAGGCAAATGACACAAAATATTTGAAATGTGCTGTAATGATTCATTTCCCAGGGCAACTTCTCACTGTGTTTGCTAATGAGCTCATTAAAGAGGGCACAGAAGTCCTACAAATGCAAAAGGAAAGCTATTCATGTAGCAGATGAAAAAAGACATAAAAATTATCAAATCCTGCATATACTGCTGATTTTAAAGGATAAAGGTCAGCATAAATTCACCTGGAAGCAAGGGTTTGTAGAAGTCACCACCACCCTGCAAAAAAATAACCATGCCGAGACACACATTACAGTTTATCAATCTTCTCTCTTGCATGATAAGCAAACATCAAGACCACAAGTTTAACACTTGTAAGAAGAACACAGCTGTACGCCATACAAAACAGTATCTGCAGAAAGCAAAGTCAATGCTCATTCAGCTTCAGAGAGTCCCCAGTTCTAATGCAGGAGCATGAACATTTTCTGATGGTTGGAGAACTGGACAGATGCTGCTACTTTTCTTTTTTCCAATAAAGGAACAATAGAAGCAAAAAAAAAAAGTGATGAAAGCAAGCAAAATAAGCAGCATAATGTAGCTGTTTTTAAGACAGAATTTTTATCACACAATCTTATCTAGAAGTCTGTGACTGTTCTTTCTCTCTAGAAATAGTTTCTGTCCTGTCCACATGAAACTCGAAGGAGGAAGATGTCAAGCAAGCTGTATGACTGTCACTGCAAGGAGATATAGTCCTCAAAACATTCTTTGTTAACATGGGTAAAGCAGCACTGGGAAAAGCATTAATTCTTCCAAACACCTCCCACAATGCTAGCTGCACTCATCCACTCACCGATGAAATGCTGCTCCAAGGCACAATGCAGCTCTATGTAAGAGGGTAGCAGTGACGGGTTTAGTCCCATAGCTGGGTTAAGGCCCGCCACCTCTTTCCTGCTCCAGGGGGATCTGCATGGACTCCTCCATTATAGCTTCTCATTGGTAGGACATAACCACTGAAAGGGTTTGGATATCCAGACTCATGAAAGGCTAATTTGATTATAACAAGAATAGTTAAACAGTAAGAAAATAGAATAGACTATTTCAGTTCGAAGGGACCTACAATAATCATCTAGTCCAACTGCCTGACCAGTTCAATGCTGACCAAAAGTTAAAGCATGTTATTAAGGGCATTGTCCAAATGCCTCTTAAACGCTGACAGGCTTGGGGCATTGACCACCTCTCTAGGAAGCCTGCTCCAGTGTTTGACCACCCTCTTGGTAAAGAAATGCTTCCCAATGTCCAGTCTAAACCTCCCCTGGTGCAGCCTTTTGAACCATTCCCACACATCCTATCACTGGATGCCAGGGAGAAGAGATCAGCACCTCCCTCTCCACTTGCCCTCCTCAGGAAGCTGTAGAGAGCAATAAGGTCGCCCCTCAGCCTCCTTTGCTCCAAACTAGACAAGGCCAAAGTCCTTAGCTGTTCCTCATAAGACATTCCTTCCAGCCCTTTCACCAGCTTTGTTGCCTTCCTCTGGACACAGGGGAAAAAAGGCCATGGGATTGACACGTAGGAAGACTTAATGATCTCAAACACACCCATATACCCTTTAACAAATTTTCTTAAACTGACAAAGCGCTGGAATGGAGCAACTGTCAGCTTTTAGACTCTTGTCCTGGAAATTATAAATCAAAAAACTTACTGTGGAATTAGAGTGTTAATCCAGGTTACACTGATTTTATCAGAGCTGCACAATTAGATCAGTATAGTTTGCTGATAAATTTCCCTCCTCTCAGAGCTCTGGTTCTACTGAAAGCTCATTTTGTATGCAGCATGAGAGTTTGTTGTTTGGGGTTTTTTTAAATCTATCCTCTGGCTATACTAAATCTTCCTTTCAAGGTCAATTTGCTTTCCCAACAATAACTAATTTAGCATCGCAATATCATAGTGATGTAGGCAAAAATTACCATCCCCATACTACAGATTAGGACACAGAAGCACAGAGCAACTTTCCCATGTTCACATAGGGAGTCATCAGGGAACACAAACCATACTTCCTCAGCTCCATCAGCTGCAAGACCACACTTAATCCATTTTACAGTCAAGAGAATACTACTGCATTCATTTCACCCATGAAACATATTTAATTATTACGGTATTTTTAATAATCTGATTCTCTTTCTTAATCTCTATCACTTAATTTCTAATCTTATTACTGTCAAGTAGGATTTTTTTTAATTTAAGATGTTCCATGATCAAAGTATTTTTATTGATTTGATTTGCTACTGTCTAAAAGGGCCCAAGTTCCTCTCCAGACTTTTTTTTTTTCATATTTGGAAATTACAAGATTTCTTTCCTATTCTTTATGTCCAATAGTGTTAATGAATGCTGTGGCCTTTCTTTCAGGAGAGAGACTAATAGAACAAACTTAGTCATCTGGTTTTTATGAAACTCCTGGTAGCTTCCTATTTTATCTCAAAATTTGAGAGGGCTAGAGGCTTCAAAAGTTGCTAGGTGGGGTTCACATCTACATACCTACAAAGAGTACAGTCGTAAACCCCTTTGCTTTAGAAAACCTAACAAAACAAGTTTTCAATGAAGTTGCTCCTCTGTCCACCATAGTATTTTCTCCAGTAGTGACACCAGTGTTCATTTCTACAAATGTCCAAGGTCACAGTTCCTAAATATAACGCAAACTTGCACTTCCCACTCTTAAAGGAAAGGAATGTGTCCTCTTCTCCAATTTTTGGCTCAACTATCCTAAATGGACTGTATCTTTACAAAGAGTTTGTTGAATCTTCTTAGGAGACAGTTAAGCATTAATTGTCCAGGCTTTCCATACCTAATACTAGAAGTCCATAGGAGCAAAAAAAAAAAAATACCCCAAACACCAAAAAAAACACCCCACACCACCAACCAAACACAACGAATCCCTTAAAACTACAACTGAAACAACTCAATGCCCACTTCTCTGGAACTACTCTAAGATGGTTAATGACTCATATGCATAACCACTTTGAATTAAAACCTGCTGCCAAAAGGGAAGCAGGTTTAGCCCAGAAAAAGCCTTCCCTTTCTCTTTTGTACCATTATTTCATTTTTCACATCAAAAAGCAACAGTTCCATGTTCCTGGGAACTGTAGGAAAAAAACAGCGATAGAGGAACTACTGATGTTTGCAGGGCCTTTGTGATTTTGACATTGAGAGAGTAACTGCCTATGCATGCATGCTAGGACCACACTGCAAAGGTCATAAGGATAGGGTTTCCATTTAAGTTTTCCAGGCACATCCTATTTTCCCACTGAAAAATTTGTCCTGTGTTGGTAGTCAGAGCCAGCCACCAGCTACCCTAAAAACTAGGACACTACCGACAGTGCACAAGCTGTAGAGCTATTGGACACACACATTATAGTCTTCTCACCATCACTAGATGGTCACAGAATACAGAAAGAAAAGGAGATGCATGCTTGGGGGAAGCATCTGTTGATCTAATCATGCATGCTATTCCCAATGGTTCTGCACATGCAGAGGGAATCAGACACTTCCAGGACATATGAGACTTACTGCACACACAGTTTTTGTGTACGTACCCTGTAAGGTCCCTGAACCATTTCTAGAAGCGTTACATTTATTGTGCATCTGTGAAGCAAGTGTGCAGCAAAGGTACAAAAATTCTGACAGTCACCATAAGTGTTGGAGCCATTCACCACACCATTGCAACACAAGGTCAGAGAGCTGGAACGGGACAACATGCAAACTTTCTGGCCTGAGAAGCCAAAAGTGTCTATCCCCATTTTAACAGAGTATCCTATCTCTTACAGACAGCTACACAACTGTGCGTTTATAGTGCTTGGTGGTACTTGTTGCTTTTCCATTTGCCCATCATGGACATTCAGATGTTCCCTGTTGCAGTCAGTGGGAGTTCTGTACCTTGAGAATTTTCAAGACTGGCCTTCCAAAGTGAGATGAAATGGAAGACTAGGATTTGAGTGAGCTTGCATTTGATCCTGGAACAGAACAAAATCTGTTATTTGACTCCCCCAGAATATTTGGGATCTGAATTCTTAGTATGTGACCCATGTTTATGTTTTCTCAAAATAGAATTTAAAGATGGGGGGAGACATCCATATGATGTAGGATAAAAAAGAGCCAAGGAAAGAAAAACACACAGGAAAAAGGGTGACTTAGGAGGACAGACATCTGACAGCTATCAAGTTTGAACTGTTCAAGAAGAATGCTGTTCTCTCACCTACAAAGTACCCAGTAGCATTTGCAGAACAGGCTTTTGTGTATCAGGTGAGGAGCAATAACTTGCACTGTTCCAATACGGCTGCATGAGACTGTCAGAGCCCACTGTCATGATTGCAAGTGTTGTTTATCATCTTAAAGGCAAAATCCCACTAAAGTTATTAGAATAGTTTAATAAGTTTCCCTTTTTTTTTCTAATTTATGGAGCCAGTATGTTCTCTCCTCTAAAACATTCTTACCCTTATCCCTCTCAATGAAAACTTATCCAGCTAGCTGCACGCTCATGTGCGTATATATACGTATGTAAAATAATGGGTTGTCTTCATGCCCGCATTTTTATCATAAATTTTAAGAGCTGTCACATTGAAATGTTGTGCTAAACCAAAAGAGTGTATTTCTGACAACCCTTGTCTGACATATCACCCTTTAGCACATTACAATGGGCAAGAACATAGCACGACATGATTCATTACTGCCAGGCTTGGCATTCTGAAGAATGGCTCAATGAAAACTTGAAAGCATCGCTATGTTGATGGCCTTAGCTTCTAGTGTTTAAGGGGTTTTTTTTTCCTCCCAATCTGAAACAAGGTAAGTACCAAGAAACCTGAGTCTCTACCAGTAAATCAACTGTCATGAGCATCCACAGCTTCAGATATATCTAAGTTTCCCAAGGGTATGCTCAATAAGAAAAAGTCTATTGAGATGTAGGAATATTTCAAACCTGAAGCCCAGTTATTAGAAAGTTTCATTTTGAAGAAGTTGTATCAAACACACAACTACCAGCATCACTAATAGCTCAGAAGAATTAATAAATAGCCATCGAAGCTTTCTACATGTGTGGCCTTATCTTCTGCACACACCCCCACCCATCTCCTTCCAGGCCAAGAGTGAATTATGAAACAGATAACCTGGACCACTGTGATCTCCTAGAAAGACAGAAAAAGAACATGGGAATAAATCAACCATTCCACAGGGTACCAGTGAAGACAAAAACCTGCTGATTTTGAAGAGTTCTGCCAGTATGGATAAAAGTCACTGAAGCTGTAAAGCACCAATGCTGACTCAAGCAAACCGAAATGTCTTCTTCATATGCTCTTTTTCTACCCTTCAAATAAGCCATTCTCTTTTTTATTCTGGTTCCTTTTAATTTAATATTTCATTTGTTTTGGCACAGAACAGCAACATATCGCTACACATAAACAAGGTAAATTGTCTGCTAAACCAACATATACAGGTTCACAAGCTGACCTAAACACAAGACTGGAATTTGACATGCTCCTGCTTTATACAAAGCTATGGTGTCTTCTGGGAGAAATTCTTGGCGTAAAAGCCAATCTAATTTGCTAACCTGGATATTCTCAGACAGACATATACTTCTACTGGATGGATTCAAGTCTCCATCTTTGTAACTGTATACTATGAAAAAAATGAGTGGAGAACAACTTCATCAGCTACATATGAATAGCCAAACTGATGTTGGCCAAAATCCATCTAACAGTACTTTGACAACAGCCAGTAGTAGATGTGTAGGAAGCACTGTAAGAACTGGACAGGCGTAGAGATACACTTCCCTGGGTAACCACTTAATTCAAGAAGGTAATAAAAACTTGCAGCTTGTGGACATTCTAAATCACAGAAGTGCTAACATTGCATTTAATTATAGGTTTGTCATCACGGATTTTCTTATATTTATGTAGTTACCTTTGAACCCATGTAGAGATTTAGGATCAACAATATCCTCTACAACATCTTGTAGCAAGGGGTTCCTCGTGGTAGCATCTTAAATCTGACACTTGCTGTTTTAATCTGATGCTCAATCTTATAAGAGACAGAGTGAGCAGGTTTACTTCCTCCATGTCTCCCATGATTAGATAGACTTCTATCTGGTCTTATCTCTATCACTTCTTTCTCAAGTCAGAAGGAATACTTCTCCATTTAACCATTCCTTTAGCAAAGGCATTCCACAGATCTGAGTATCCATAAGGAGCTGAATATTCACTTGGTGAAAAAGTCAATGCCTGTGAGACCTTTTCACCCCTACTTCGTTGCAGGACAGTTTCCATTCTCTTCTGGTCATGCTTGATCTTCAGGTAGGAGTCTGAAAAGGAATAGGTAATCTTGTACAAGACATCTCTGTATGTTTCAAAGTTGGTGGGTTATGCCAGCCTCAATTTCTATTGGCCTAGCAATGACCCCTCAACAGCTACCAGTGTGGTGAAAGCAGTTTCTCTGGGGACAGAGGGGGAAGAGTATACTGTAAAATTTTGGTCCCTTCCTTCCAGTAAGCTGTGGTCCGTTTAGGCAAAGTGGACATTACTTTCAGTCCCTACCCAGGAAATATCTGATAGCATGTTTGGTCCAATGAAAGGAATTGAAAGGAATACTTAGCACACTGTTAAGCTGTCCCACAAAAGTGTCAACACATTAGACTTCCCTTTTTCCTAAGGAATTTCCCTAATTTGTAAAGAATAAACATTCCCTTGCTGGTTTTTTTTTTTTTTTTTGCACTCATTTATGTTCTGGGGATAGTCTGAACAGGTACAATAATTCCAGTTGTTTCAGATCATATTTCCAAGTAAAAATTTGATACGTGTTTTCAAAGCCATTTTGGCCCATTGATGTCCAAATATATTTCATAAGTGTGAAATCTCACACCTGCAAAATGCAATTGCCTATTTCCCGAATTGCTGACAGATATTCAACTGTATTGAGAACACGTACATATGAATCAAGTCCGCCAGGACCCAAAATCTGCTGTTTCAGTAAATTCCATTAATTGATTCAAAACACATTGGAAATTTCAATTTTTCTGAATCCTTTCAGGGTAAGTTGTGGCTGTAAGAAACCACTCAAGGACTTAAAGCTGCCTCCCACAGAGGAGGACAGAAGCCAGTAGCCTAATTCAGCAAGGCTGATCATCCACAGACTGCTAGCTTTTCCTCTGATCTAAGAGGACTCCATGGATATATCAAGGGCAGATAGAAAGGATACAGCTAGACAGAAATCGGTTTCCATCCTGCATGAAGTCTTGGCATCTTTTAATGCCAGCTAAACAAGCCTCCAACTGTGAACATCCCCCCAGAAAAGATTCAAAACTCTCCATGCAAAGATGCAGAATCCATGTTTCAATGAAGTAGGGACAAGAGGGTATACATAAGTGAGCCCTGAGGTCTGCTTCACATCAGCATGCTCCATAGGACACATTTTCCTACTCTTCACATGGAAGCAGAAAGACTGGTACCACTTTTTGGACCATCAGGGAGAGGGAGAATCTTATCAATGCATATAAATACCTGATGGGAGGGAATGAAGAAGAATGAGCCAGACTCAGTGATGCCCACCGAGAACAAGAGGCAATAGGCACAGATTGAAACATGTGAAGTTTCATCTGAACAGAAGAAAACACTTTTTGTACTGTGTGGGTGGTCAAACACTTGAACAGGTTGCCCATAGAGTTTGAGAGGTCCCCATCTGCAGATATACTCTAAAGTCAATTGGGCACCGTCTTGGGCAACCTGTGGTAGCTGACCCTCTTTCAACAAGGGGGTTGGACTAGACTATCTCCAGAGGTCCCTTCCAATCTCAACTATTCTGTGATTCTTTAGTGAAAAACAGGAAAACAAAGATGCCTCTGTGGTTTCGCTCAGTTGTGTAGAACCCAGATCCAGTTTCAGTCCCCATCCCTGGTGATGGAGGTCAGCACCAGTTAAGCCAGACTGGCAGCATTTAGCTATATTCACTGATTTTCACTGCCCACTTTGAACCAACCAAAGATCTCAGTGGTGGGGCAAACCCAGCACTCAGTTTGATTTGACAACCCTTGCTGCAAAGCAGGACCATTCTAAGCAGGACTCAGTGCAACATCAGCATGACTACACAGCCTTGAGTCAGCACAGTTTGGTTAGAGCTCACCTGCATCTGTCTATAAAAGATCATGGAAATACTCCTCTAAAGAAGCCAGCTAGGAAAAACTCCTTTTTCCCCTCCCCTTTCTGTTTTTTGTTGCAGTGGGAGGGGTTGTTTGGGAGGTTTGTTTGTGGTTTTGGTTTTTTTTTTTTAATATATCTGCCAGTAGACCAACAAGCCCTGCTGCATTGTCCTGGGAGTTTCACTGAGAAGGTGCTCCTGGTTCAAGACTTCTCAGTTCAAAGGCTACCTTACCCAGCTAGCTGTAGCCTCCTCAGTGGCTTCTGCTACTGCAGAGCTTTACTGCATTTTGTCTGTCCTCCTGCAGTCTGCTGAAGAGGATCAGCAACACAGTAAATGACTTAAAATAAGAATGAGCTAGAGCTAGTTTATAGCCTGTTTCACTCCTCCCCAGACATAAAATAGAGAAAAGCGGTTTATAATACCATATAATTTCTTAATATCCCAGACAGAAAAATGAGGTTTTGTTTTCTTAGTCTGGAAATGTATCCCTTTCAAATAGAAAGGAGTAAATTAAAAAAAGATTCCATTGATTTCTTCTTGATACAATCAGTTAAAACAGACATCTTTAGATATATTATTTTTCTTCTGCACTTGAGGTTTCATTCTCTGTTGCTCAAGAACTAGTCTCCAAACAGTTTTTGACCAGAAATAAAGTGATCCCTTACTCTTCTCTTTCCCCAGAGCTCTACTGATCACAGCAGCAGCTCATAAGGTGGTGGCCACAATTAGAATTGTTATACCCTGCAGGTCACTCACTGGTCCTCTTTCAAAATATACAGCAAGCGTAGTCCCCACTCAAAGAAAATCAGAGCTGTAAACATTTTAGGTTCACGTGTAATTGTTCCATTCTGCTTGTAATGTTTCTCAACACAAACATTTTTCCAAACAAATGTAAAATAAAATCTGCATGTGAGTATCTATCAGAAGAAAGTAAATCAGCAGTATCTACACAAATAAAAAATGCCATCATTCTCCTTTCTGGGTGACTTCAGAGCAGCAACATTTTTTCCTTTAGAAATCTATGTTTACAAAACAATTAAAATCTGAAGTGCACCTAGATTTACAAACCATTGCAGCATGGCTGTTACGATAAACTGGTTTGGCATAATATGGGCTACACAGATAGCCTGGGTTTCCACATCTGGCCCTAGACCCACTGACCTCTGCTTTAAGCCTACCGTGCCTCAGAGAGCAGTCTGTGTTACTTGGTCTTGCTACAAGGGAGAGAGAGGCATGAAGACCACACAACTTCCCATTCTAAGCTGTCATCCACCCCTGCTTGAGCCTCCATTGTGCTTAGTTCTGAGAAGTTCAGCACCGATCTCTTTCCTTTGGGAGTCTGTGGTGAGAGAAGGTGGTGGTGACCAGGCAGCATTCTGAAGGCTTCAAGAGCACAGCACGCTTTAAAAAGCTTCTGTGCTTTCTCCAAGACTATCAACCTGGTCTAGTTAAATGGACCCTACAAATCTCATTTCTTTTATAACCTTAGCTCACCCCATGGTACCCCATCTACCTGCAACACCAATATTGCTACAATAGAAAATAAACATTTACAGTAAGCAGCAGTGCACATGCCCACATGACCTAGCAGTCTGCTGTTCCCAGTGATAGCCCAGCAGACTATCCAAAAGTCCCATCCAAGAGAGCACCAGGTAAGTCTAAACATCTTCCCTGTAATTGCTGTGTCAAGAGGGAGAAGCAATGGGGATGAAGAAGTCTTGCTTAACTGTTACAGTTATTTTGATGCCCAGATTGCAAAAGCAACACTAGTTTTAAATCAGCTAAAACTTAGGGATAGAGTCTCTTTACAGCTAACAAATTGGGTGTTGTCCCTTAACAACCTTGAACAGCTTTTCAGCTAATTCCTTACAATTTCCCTTATGTCCTGCTACTATCCAGGAAATATGAAAGGATTCTCCTTGACTGCTGTGTGCTATTTACATTTGTTTGCATCACATTTATTATTGCTACTCTAAGGATGCTGATTGATGCAGGAAGAGTTTTTCCTCCCCCTCAAGATATAATTTGGCAACAGAGGCAAGCAGACAGGGTTAACCTTCCTGTGAAACACTGGAAACTGGCCAAGGTTAAAAATATGACAGAGGTCAGGTGCACTAATCCTACCAGAAGATTATGCTTGAACCCTGTAGAGCATTAAACTAATTGTCAGCTTTGGGATCAAGATAGGATTTGGGATCAAGAATGGGAGAGTTTGAGACAAGGCAACTAAACAGCCATTGACCTCCAGATAGAGGCAGCAGGCAAGAAGCTCGATAGGCAGCTGCAGGGAGAAGGAGACACAAGGGACTCAGAGGACTATGTAACCTCTGAAAACCTAGCAAAAGGTCAGAGAAGGTACTGGGAGAGAAGGAAAGCTTTCAAGCAGAATAACGATAAGGCAAAGATAATTTCATATCTCTCACTACTTGCCAGCAAGGCCAGTTCCCTCAACCGTGTTATAACCATCAGCTCTCAGCTCTGATACTATAAATTCAGTTTTTCTTCTTTCTGGAATACTGTTTTACCACAAATTGTCTCTGGACTTGAAAGGCAAAAACCTTCCTCCTAGACGCCCTACAGTTGATTGAAAGATATTTTCTGAGCACCTGTGCAACTATAGGTGCAACTAAGCCAACTCTATTACAGAAACTGAGCATACAAGTTCCTATGTACACTAACATTCATAAACGCATTGCCTTGAAATGCTTGGTTGTTTCATATGACATGAAGACCTTATTTACAGTATATAGGGTGTTTTAGTAGGGGAGAGACAGGTACTAGGTGATATAACTTCTAGAATCAAGATTATATCATAAGCTCAGCTTTCATGTCAAAAAACAGCATTCTGGACAGGCATTCCTTATTTTGTAGAATCTCTTATGTCTCAGTCAGTCAATCTAAAAAAGTTAAGAAGGTTCTCTCCTGATTTTCCATGTGTTGGGGTGCCAGCACAGTGTCTTATAACACACACTGTTCTAAAACCTCATGCCACAAGTGAGCTATACATGTAATTTTAAACAGCTGCCTAAAACCTTTATATTACACGTCATTGCCATGAGAATCTCCCCTCTAGTGAAGGTGTTCTTCTGTATTCAGGTGCATAGATACTTAAACATACCCACATGTGTAGGTTCTCAGAACATTTGTATGCTTTTTATTCTGTATGCTTCTCCTTGGATGGCTGAGTCAAGCATGATGGATTAGAGTTGCTGTGCAAATACAAAGTCATTCAATGATAGCCTGACAGAGGGCATTTGCTTAAAAAAAATACTCCGTGAACTAGCATTTTGGGCATTACTGCTTCAAATAAATCAACTAAAGCATTTTCTATTGCTTTTCTCAATAATATTTTGTTAAAACTTCCATGTACCATCTTAAATGTCATCTTGATTAAATGCTGTACCCGATGCCTGAAATTGAGCAGCAGCCGAGAAAGTAGTACAGAAGAATGCTACGTATATCACAGCCAAACTCTTGAATGTTATTTCTCCTAGTTAGCTATAAGCCCAGTGTAACTACATCCTTCTTTATATGCTTAACTAATAGAAGTAACACATGAAAAACCCTGACCGTGACAGCTGTTAGCACTACTAGAAAACACAGTGTCTTATACTACCAAAATAACGGCTTGAGGAAGCAAGCTGAACTGCTAGCTAGAAGTTACACCAATATCTGATGAGGCTTTTAGTAATTATCTCTCCGCATTCCTTTTGGCTGTTTCCAAGAAGATGGAAGTGCTCTTCCATTTGCATAGATGTTCTTTTCCATTATGTTTCAGACAAATAGCTACTAAAAATAACAGTTACCTACTGCTTTTGGAATCAGGTCCTCAGATTTGAAGCAGCTCTTCAGCAAGGTTGACTCTGACAAGAACCATTCAAAATGTTTTTCTCTGAAACACAATGTACCTTGTGTAATCCACAATGGTATGCCAACATGCACCTTCGTTATTTTCATTTACATAAGCCAGTTTGTCTGATTTGAGAGAATTATAGAAAAAAAAAATCCTGCAATGCAGCAGTAGCACAAGTTATAAAGATAGAGGAATAATAAAAGGGAGCTTACTCCAGAGTCCCTCTTTTTTTAGCAGCCTTTTCCCTTGCCATTGCTCATTCTGAATTTTGGTGAGTTTCCTAAAAGTACATATTTTAAAACCACTGTTTCTCAAAAAAACAGTATGGGCCATGTTTATGACATCATGGTAATCTTTGAAACACTCCCCATACTAACCAGTAAAGAACTGAAGACTACTACTTAAGCATCTAATCTTTCATTTTTTACAAAACAGCCAATTGATTACAGCCAGGCTAAGCAAAGAGCACATCACTACAGTGAAACTATTCAATAAGAATTTGAGTTAAGAAAATTTAATTCAAATATCAGGACTATCCTTATTACAAAAAATTGATATCTACCTTAGACAAAGACAGCTATTCTCCTCTCAATTACTCAAGGACAGCCACATTTACATTACTTTAATTTGTGTCCATATAACTGAGAGCATAATGTAGACTGCTCTTTGCCAACCAGCCTGGGGTAAGGAGATATGCATATGCAGAGTACATGCACCTAATGAAAGCTAGCTCAGGAAGCCTAACCTGCGGACATAGCCTAAGGGGCAGGTGCACACAGCCTATCTTTTGGAGTGGGAGAGAAAGGAGAACCTTGAGTTAAGTGTGTGAGCACTGGAGCTGTGACATCCTGACCATCCAGGAGGTACCTATGAAGGCTATTCATCCTATATCACTACATGAGCCACTTGAGACAGACCATGAAAGCTGTAGTCATATGATTTAGAGTAACACAAACCTCTTTTTGCCATGGCACAGGACAGACATTGCAGTACTGATTCCATGAACAGAAAACGTCTTACCCTGCCTGTCAAGTGCAACCGTTCAAGGCCTAGAGGTAATCAAGGAAAGTATGGCCAACTCCGATGCAGCAGGCTCCTGACCCACCAAATGCCTGCTGGAGGTTTACTCTACTTGAAGAGGCAGAGTGGAACATGTCCTGTCCTTGAACCACAACGTTTCTCCCCATGAGACACTGCAATGTGCCATTTCAACAGTTTTGTCATTGCTTTGCCTAAGCTAAGATAGCATCTTATATTCTGCCAAAGTGTAGTAGGTCACTGTGCTCAGTTCATTATCTGAGGTGGTGGTGTTGGACTTCATGGCAAGCTAAAAGCTGCTCAGAAATCTTCCTGATAGTCTGTGGAGAAGTATTTGTTTCTCACAGGAATCGAAGCTTTGCAACAGCCACTGATGCACCTGGTTATTGTTAATATTAGTTACTGATGCCACTTCATTTTGTTTTTTCCTTTTCATATTATCAGTAATTCTGTCTTTCTTCCACTGAGCTCCAGATGCTGTTGTACAGCCAGCTGCTGCTTTTCCCCAAGCCCTCAATGATCTTGGCAGAGCAGAGGCTGGAATAGAAGACAAAGCAGTCATGGGACACCTACAAGCTCTTTGTATTTGAACCTGAAGTGACTACTGATTTCTTCAAGTAATGATAGCATATATTAGAGATTTCAGCATATCCAGATATATAAAGGTAATTTTTTTTGTTCATTCAGAAGTGTCTGTTCTCAAATGTTGCAAGAATTGAGTTTTACTAACACTGAAAAACAGAAAAATTTAGTGAAAACATTTTGGTTTGAAATGTTACATTTTGACAGAAAAATCTAGCTAAAATGCTCAGACAGACATTACATATTTTTAATTTTTTCAATAAAGAATGAAAAGCTCAAATTAAAATCTTCTTAAGACTGGAAAAAATCTAAATGTTTCAATTTAAAATAAAAACTATCTTTATTTTGTTAGTTTTGAGTTTCCCTCCCAAAAAATAAGCAAGTTGGAGAAGTAACCACATTCATAAAGCAATCCTGCATGGTCAGCTTTTTTGTGGTGAAAAAGGTTGTCAGTGAAAAAGTTTGTCAATGAAAAAAATTCATTCAGCCCTAAATATTGTGATTTGAAACTATGCTTCTTGCAAATGTACTAGGCCTCACTAAAAGTGCTATTTAGAGTGAATATATTAGAACCAGAAAGGCTCTACAAATGTGGAGTTTGCAATGATATAATTCTTTTCATGGCATCTCATCTCCCAGAAGAAAAAAAAACCAAAAAAACAACAACAACAAACCACACCACACTCCCAGAAATCTAACAACTGTTGTCAGCATGGTCCTCCCCACCCTCACTCCAAGTCAAATGTTTCTCTTTCTTGAAAACATCCAGGCAATTGCTAACCACTGAAGTAATGAAGAGTAACTTGAAGATGCATAAGCAAATTCTGTAATTCGAGGTGAGATTAATGACATCTTTTAAAATACACTTTACTAAATACTTAGAAAAAATGTCTTGGGACAATTTTGAGGTCACCAAGGTAAAGACTGCAATTCAGCACTGCACAGATATGGCTCCTGATTCGATTGCCAGGAAGCCCAAGTGCCAGGCTTCATATGGTTTAATAGCCTTCACTGACAGCAGCTTAGTCACTGAGCTGCTTGTGGCAGCAATGAGTTTTCTAAGCGCCTCTAGCAGAGAATTCAGCTTCACATATTCAGTGCATGAAATATGAATATCCACTGTGATGAAGGAACACTGACAGTAATTCAAGGAAAATATTCTTTCACTTTTATGCCCCCAATTGGCTAAACAGGGATCATTCCTTCCTGCATGAACAATTACTGGCCATCTGACAAAGCCTCCGAGATGAACTCAGCTGTAAGAATATAAAGACAGTTTCTTTAGACTGAAAGGTGAGTGTGAGGGGCAGCCAGGTCAGTGGAACTTAAACTGGCAATTTCACTAGGGAGACAAGATCACCAAGCAACCAGCAGTGCTACAAGAATAACCAGCACTTGCCATGCATCCTAACTACCTCTTTGCTATTGAGAAAAAAATACAGAAAACAAATGCATGATTGATTACTGCCCTGATAGCTTGAATGGAGTAAGCAATGAACAAGTGTCTGTTGAATCTGACACCTAAAGAAGCCACGTGACATGTACATCTCCTCCAGCTTCAAATATATAAGTGATTGTAGATCACATTCTGGCCATGCTTATTTGGGCAGAGGTTACAGAAGCTCTTGTACCTTTTGCAGAGAGATTGTTAGAGTAGTAAGCAGTACTACATCATCCCTTCAACAAGGGCAATGGATAAACGCTTCCTACTTTCTCTCTGGGAAGAGAAGGAATAGAACTCTTCCCCCTCTTTACTGATTTTTTTGGTTTTTTAATATGAGAGATTTCTAGCCCACATCTACTAGCCCTAGAGGTCTAGTAATCAGGTCTTCAGAGCAGGCAAGTAGAATTCACAGTAACAGAAGAGGCAATGGTCTGATGTTCTCTGCTCGGCTACAGTCTCTGAAGACTTGGCTTAGACTCTCTCTGGGCTCACATGAAAGAGATACTCTTGCTGCCACCTTCATGCCTTGGCTTAGCTACAAGGCAATATACAGAACACAGAAATTAGACTTCTTACTGGTGTCATGCAACCCATCCATTTTCCTCTCTGAGAAGAGAGAGTATAGCATCCATCTGTTGGTCAGCACTTGGGTGACCACAGACAAGCTAGCCCCGTGGGCTGTTCAAGTGGTGGCAAATAGCCACAGCTTGAAATAAATCAATGCCTGATAGTTCCAGTTTGGAACAAGGCTGCCAATACAAATGGAAAGTGTCACAGCATCTTTCAGATTTGACCAGTGATCATTTAATACATTTCTGTTACTTAAAGGCATGATGTCCTGTTAGAATTGTATAACAAGGTGCCAGTATCATGGAAGTACTCACTATTTAATCAGCTGTAAGTAATTTGGAATTTTCCAGAGAAAACTAGCTCTCAATTCAAAATTACCTTGCAGACCGCACTCAGGGGAGATGTCCAGTTCAAATGTTGTACTCTGCGTCTCATAATGTGGCATAGGAGATTGCAGAAGGATATAGTTTAGGGATTGTATTTCTTTTCCCTCTATTTAAAAAAGTATTTTACAGTTTCAATTTTATGCTAATGCAAATATCATTACTACAGGCTCAGGAACTTTTACTGTTGAGTCTGGGCAAATGTAATGGGCTGAAACAAAGTATCATGGAAAAACTATGCAAATCACCATGTACAGTAAATCAAGCTAATAGGCAGACTTCAGCTTTCTTCCACAAAGGTCAAACATAGCCTGCAGTCAGGAGGAAAAAAGAGACACTAGTGCCCAGCAAGGAAATTTAGTGGCAATGCATTCACAGAACGTAAGTACAGAAATACTAAATATTGGTGGTAGATTTGCCTTTGTAGATGGCACAAATAAGAATCTTACAAAAAAAATCTCCTTTCACATTTCTTCATGCACCTAATCTGCCCATTTCTGGTGTCTCCACTTTAGCATGCTGACAAAAGTAAGAGTTTAAAGAAGGAAAAAACAGAATCATGCACAACAGCCAAAAAAGTTTGATGCAAAATATGTATCAAAAAGGAGACCAAAAGGCAACTCAATCAAGATCTGTCAGTACCTACACCACGAAGTGATTTCTGACAATAGATGGCCCTTTACCACAGGCAAGAATCATACAGCAAAACACCACGTCTGGAAGCTGAAGCTAGACTGATTCAGACCAGAAATAAGTTTTCCCTGAAGAGGACAAAAAAAAAAAAAAAAAAAAAAAAAAATTATAGCATGCACTCTGAATTACTTGAACTCTTAAAAAAAGACACCTTTCCAAGAAGACATGTTACATCTGATTTAGACACCAAAGACTTTATTTATTAGATTACCAAATGAAATTCAAGATAGGTATCTACAGTTGGTAATACTAAATTATTATAATAGTCTCTTTATAGTTCTAGAATATAAGACTCCTCATTATTTTCAATGTTTCACACCAGTTAATGTAAACATCACTCCTGCACCACATAAGGAGAACATTTTTAACAGTGTGATCCTTTTCCCATTTGCCTAGGCTAAAGCTTTGGCCTGTCTTTCCTTTGCCTTCAGCACTACAAATCCCCATCCAAAATCCAGCTTTCTCTATAGCTGCACAGCAGAAATCCTTAAGTATCCTGTTCCTTGAGCTCCATTAGGCAATCATTCATATACAGACTTCCACAGAGTATCAACATGAGACTAATACTGGCTCCCTGGAATAAATCGCTCAAGTCCCCTCCATTTTGCCTTGGGCAGCATCCCTTTTTCTTACTTTACAGAAAAAAAGCCTTTTGTTTAGGTCAGACTTCTCTCCTCCTTTAGGCTTAGCTGCCCATCAGCTGCCTTCAGAGGCAGGAAGCTTCGACATGCTCACTACTCAGCCTCCTCAACAAAATATCTGCTTAAAAAAAAAAAAAAAGAGATACCTCTTTGGAGTAGATTGCCATCTACTTAGACTGAGTGTGTAGGTTCAGCTTTTTTAGGACTTGGCTATCTGCCCTGGTGCATTCATACCTGGGTAGCCCACAGTCATATGTCACTAAACTATGTAGGTTAAAATAATTATATAACCCTCTCCCATTATTTCAAAATCCTATAATATACAGGCCTCATCTATTAAGACCACAAAGAAGTTAAGTCATTGAGTGCAGTTACCAAAACATATTGGAATCTAGAAATTTATACTAACAAATTCCATCATTTAGAAAGACGAAATGGTAGAAATACTGTATAACTTTTTATTCCAAAAGAATCATAACAATATAGATGTCACTAGGTAATTTGTCAAGGTAATTACAGATGGTTTTGAAAGGTAGGAATTCCCTTCAGTTTTCACTGAAGTCAGTGGGAGTTGGGGAGAAAACGCTACACACCTCAAGACCAGATTATACTTGAAATCTCTTCTTACCTCTGTTCGTGTTTTCTGTTGAAAAACATAAAATCGTGCTATTGTTCAGTGATCAATTTTAAAATTAAGGTAAAAGTGTTAAAGCTAGCTATCCCATCTATTTCTAAGCACCAGCTATAACGATGCTAGATAAAACACACCTGCTTCTGTATAATACTTCCTTAAGGCTGGCATTGCTCAGGCTTAGCCTAAGACCACAGGTTTTCACCTTGAGCAATACCATCTCCCAGTTGCCTTGTGCTTCTTTCCCCCAGCTGTGTTAGTCTTTCTCTAGTCTCTTGGATAAAGAGCTTTCAAGCAATAGGTAATCTTTTTTCTGTGTGGCACAGTTCAGAACAATGTGGTTCAAGCTTTTCTCCAAAATCAATGTAATTTCTTACAGACAAGTTTTTCCTGCTTTTTTTCCCCCCTCTGAATACTTTTGACAGGGCAGAAGGAATGATCAGACCATTTTGGAATGAAAAGGAAAATGCTATTCCCTGTTCTGTCTCATTTTTTGAGTCTTTACACAATAAAATCTAAGATCAATGAGATTTTATAGCCAGTTTTAGGAGCCATTGAACTCTAAGAAATAGTTTAATCTAATTCCTAATAAGAGGAAGAATAATCATCTCATTATGAAACACTTTCACAAACTCTAGTATTCTCCTAGAAGTTGTACTTGGTTGTTAAATCAAGATTCAAAATGTAAAGGATAACATAATATTCCAATCACTGTTTCCCACAGAAGTTCAGAAGGCTATAGATTGCTCCTTATCTTCATTATGTAGAAGCAGGCACAGCAGATTACTAGAAGATGAGTATTAGCCTAAATAAGTACATCTGTGGCTCAGAGGGAAAGTGAACATTAGTAAATTTACTACAGGACAGGTGTTTAACAACATTCAACATTGATTTTATTGTCATGGCCCCATGGAAGACAGTAGAATTTTTTTTACATGCTAAAACTGAAGACAACACTAAGTGCTTCTAAAAATCCTCTTTAAGTATGCATGAAGAATTTCAAAATATCATTGGGAGAGTCAGATGCATTATGATGAATTACACAGCTGTACAGAAGTCTCATTCTGCAAAAGTTTTTCAGGTTTTATATAGAATACTATGTCATCCTTTTGTTCATTATTTTTTTTTTTTTTTTTAAAAAAGCTGAGCTGAGCTACAATGTAAGCACCACAGTGCCCTAAATCTCCTGGCTCCCGAGAAGCCTGGTTTTCGTTTTCCCCAATTAAATTACATTCTAACAACTCTGGGCTGTCAGAAAGTACCTTAGGGGCAGTTACAACCAGAGTGTAAACTACAGCAGACCTTGGAGATATGACGTGGTCACACCACACTTAGTCTTCATGGACGAAGCCTCAAAGAGTTTAACAGGAGGCAGGCTGCAATACATCCCATCCACAACCAAGAACTTAGTTGTCTATGAATACCTCTGCCTACCACAGCCACTCACAAGATATATGTTCATCAGTGCTATTCTTCCTGCTCAAAGATGTTTAAGTACATCGGTATAATCCTTTAAGCAGATGTGTTTACAATAGCTTCGCACCTAATTCAGTTGATCTGAATTAATAACATACCAGGTTTTACAGATTTAAAGCATGTTTAAAAGAATCTACCCTTACAGGTTTGCAATTGTATAGGTAGATCAGTGGTAGAGATATACCAAAGCTTTCACTTAGCAGAGGATTAAATTACATGCTTTGTATCTGGTATTCAGAAAAAGCACCATATTCCTGCCCTGTTCCTCCCCCTCCTGATGTACTCAGTTATGACCACCGTTTGAGACAGGCAACTGAGCTACAGAGACCTTCATGTGTTTCAGCATGGCCACTTTCATGAGGAGAAGCTGGGCACACATTTTCTTCCAAACCCACGAGTGTTTGTATTGGCAGTCTGAGTTAGCTTGTTTGTTGGGATTTGATCTACCACCCAGCATCCCTCACATAACCCTAGTGCCAGCCCCATACTGTGGCCCCAGTATGGGAGTTTTACTTGAACAGCTTAAATACCACAGGCTGGACACTGCAAACCTAATTCATTCTAAAATCCATTGTGTGACTTCTACTAAAAAAAACCCCACCACCCACAAAACAGGACAATTAAGCCTCTCTGATGTTTGCAAGCCAGCATTACCCTCACAAGAGCTCTGAGTAATATCTAGCTCTGCATCTTCTCCCCTAGTCTTGTGATGGCTTGTACTGTTGCTGCAGTTAGCAATTACTCTGGTTGATCCCTCCTAAGACTGACTTTGCAGGTCCAAAAGTGAGCCACAAGTGCAGCAGGGAAAACAACTGAATGAACAGTATCAATTCATACAGGCTACACATCACTTACAACCCTTATCTCTCTCTCCCCTAGCTGCTTTACTCCATCAGCCAGCACATTTGGTGAATCTTCTGCATAAAGAATGAGTTGCGACCATAACTTCTGAAACATCTAACAATGACATGCAGGTGAGAAGGCAAGAAATACACACCATGGATGAGCAACAGGGTAGGTAAGTACAGTACACACAATCAGTGAATATCATTTGCTTCCCTCATCTATAGCTTCCTGCAAGCTCCATCCTACAACTGCTGAAGCCAAAGGAGTTTGCAAGTGACTTCACAGGCCTGTGTCCAAGACCTACTCCTCTGTTCAGGTTTGATGCCTAGCACAAGGAGATTAGGAAGAAGTCCTACTAACAATGAGGTTGTGTTAGAAGTAATCCTAAAATAATGGACAAGCCTCAATTAGCAGCCAACAGCACAAACATTTTGTAAACACAGCCGCTCAGCCAGCTCCATCAAACAGGTCATGGATTTACCCGGGGCTCTCCTCATTTAGTTCTCTGTGCTATGGCTCTGTCCTGGTTTTGGCTGGGACAGAGTTAACTCTCTTCTTAGTAGCTGGTACAGAGCTGTGTTTTGGATTTAGTGTGAGAATAATGTCGATAACACTCTGATGTTTTAGTTGTTGCTAAGTAGCGCTTATCTTAAGCCAAGGACTTTTCAGTTTCCCATGCTCTGCCAGCAAGCAGGTGTGCAAGAAGCTGGGAGGGAACATAGCCGGGGCAGCTGACCTGAACTAGCCAAAGGGGTGTTCCATGCCATGGAACATCATGCCCAGTATATAAACAGGAGGGAGTTGGCCAGGAGGGGCGGATCGCTGCTCGGGCATCCGTCAGTGGGTGGTGAGCAACTGCATTGTGCATCACTGGTTTTTTTCCTTTTCCTCCCCCCTTCCTTTTTTTATTATTATATTTCATTATGACTATTGTTAGTATTATATTTTACTTTAGTTATTAAACTGTTGTTATCTCAACCCACAAGTTTTACTTTTTTTCTTTCCTTTCCTCCTCCTCACCCCACCAGGAGGGAGAAGGGGAAACGGCTGTGTGGTGCTTCGTTGCTGACTGGCTTTAAACCACGACAGGCTCAAAGCCTTCCTGCTGCAGCCATGACTAGCCAGCTCTACCATGTACCAGGATTGTCCTCTGTCTGGAATCAGAACTATTTCTCTACTTAACAGTGCCATTCATTATTAGTTAACATTGCCAACAGCTAAAAGAGATGAAGTTAAAGAACACACAGAAGTGAACCATATGCAGTATTATAAAAAGGAAGAAAGCAAAACAGCCTTGCAATTAAAAGGGAGAGAGTTCAGAAGCTGACTCAGGCTTTTCAGATGACTAAGAAGCAAGCAAGGAACTACCTTCATATGTTTAAAAATATTTACCTATTTCACATAAATGTACAAGTACAGTCTATAGTGGCTCAGATATTATGCTGACTGGGGAATTATAAATGCCCAAATAAATATAACCATATTCACTAACATTGAGAACACTTTGAGGAAGATTAAGAGTTTGGTTCCATTGTATTGTGAAGCACAAGCTATGGGGCAACACTGAAACATTATTTACTAAAGAATGAGTCAAACTAAAATATCATTCCCACTTGGAAGTACTAGGTCAGTAGTATATATTTATAGAACTGTAGCCTAATTAACTACTGGTAATTAAATCTATAAATAAATGGAAAAAGAATAGATCACATTTTGTTTAATTGCTTTAATTAAATTGGAAGTTAGCAAGTGAGGCATATTGCCTGTTTTCAGTGAGTTAACATTGATAAAGCTTGCTATGAGGTTAATGTTCTTGATTCTGGCACATTACCACACTTACTACTTGTGAGGAAGAGACACCCTTCAACCAGCTGTCATGACATTATTCATAATACATTAATCTTCTTCTAGGTGCTTAACAGAATTGCTGATTCAGTAGAGAAAGACAGTACAGTTTATTTAGCTGGGCTGGAACAGGGTGGGGGCACGGAAATCACAGCATTTGGGTTTCGGTGATTAGAATGCCACAACTTTTCCCTTTAATCTGCTCCCTCCAGCTAAATTCGAGGCATAAATGCCTGAAGGTGGGACAGCAAAAATTTGAAGACACACACTTGCATTCCTGACCGGTAAGCCAAAAACACAAGTCATGTTCAAGCCAATTTCTAATGTCTTGGATGATTAACATTCAGTCAGTCTTAAAGATAGATAAAGGAACCTCCAATTAACTTAAGGTTTCTGGTGTTATAATTTAAACCCATATGTTTGGGCTTTGTGTTTGTTTTAACGGAACAGCTATGCTGGATAAGGCTAGATACCACAGCAAAGCTACTCTGCACCATAGCCTTGTCAGACACACACAAAAGCAGCAAGACTGTTTTTATGATTTAACATTCAGGCTGGAATAAGGCCCCAGAGATACTCAGCTGTCATGAAAGCTCTGTATGCCATGAGTGAAAAGCAAATGAACCAGTCATCTGAAGGGTAGATACAGTGAGAAATAATTGAACATCCACTAAACAAAAGAAGAGAAAAGATCTAATGAGGTTTTGGTAGTAACAGCCACTGCAGAAGTTCATAAGATAATGAGGAGAGGCAACAACAGGTCAAGAAAAACAGGAGGGCAACTTGTTCAGCTGGCAGGAGCTCTGAGGTACTACAGCTGCAAGACAGAGCAGCTAGAGAGACAGAGAAGCGTGTGTTTATTTTCCTTGCAAAATGAAAACATCTGAATTAGGATACAGCTTAAAATAAAAGCAACCAATCTTTTAATTGTAAAGCACAGCCCCACACAGCTAATAATCTGTGTGTGTCACACACATAGTCAGGAGTCAAAGGAATATGCTGTTTTCCATGACTCATCAGCAGTGGGCACAGACTCTTGTAAACATCATCAAGCAGAGTTTTATTCATTCTGAACTATGCATTAGGGAGTTTAGTGGACACTGTTAAAATTCTTCAAGCAGCAGTCTGGAAAATCATCCTAACAAATAACCTACCTTTGTAATCTGCTGTGCATTGAACATAACAATAAGTCACAACAGGCTGTGCATCAATAGGCTATTGGCACATGCTTTGGAGGCATTCTGAGGACCAAAGCAGAAGGCTGAGTGCCTCCATCCATCTGATAAGAGCACCAGCAGCCTACTAATGCACACCCTGGCCTAGCTAATTGTTATAGCAACATGGCTCATAAATTTCCAATTTTGGGTTTTCAAAAATATTTCTCAAAACACTTAGAGGTAACATTCATCTCTCTTAAAAATAGATACCTCATCTACTGTTTTTAATTTTTTTTAATGCATGACTTGTCTTGAGGGCTGATTTTCAAAAGGTAGTATTAGTTTAGATACTGTTGTTACAGTAAACACTTCAGAATCTATGCACTTACAGCCCCTGAGACTGGTAAGGGCCATTATTGGGGTGGGAGTTTGTTTTATTTGGGTGGGGTTTTTTTTCCCCCCAGATAGGGAAAAAACCATGAAGAGCTGAGCTGACTTGCCCAAGGTCACAGAAGAATCTAGCAACAGGACAGAGATGAACCTGGTTCCCTACATTTCAAACTAGCCACGTAACGAGTGAAAAATATAATGGGGATGGATTGGTAAAGGTTTCCTAAACCTTTTATATCCCTTGTCTCTTCCCCATACAGCTCATCTCCTACTAAAACTGAACACTGAGAAAATAATTTCTGGTGACAAAATAGGGACAGCTTGGTGAGAAGGGGATACTGCTGGCAGAGGCAGGAGCTGCATACACTGCAGAAACTCTTTATTCATTTTCTTCATCCTTAAATTCCGACTAAAAAGATGTTTTTCTGATGGGAACGTAGAAGGAGAAGCAATGAGCTCTTTAAGGAATGCTACGCAAGAACAAGATTAAAGGCAGAGAATTACAGAAAATGCAAGAGATCAAGTTACTTGCTCCAAAGAGATTCATACAGAAGCAAGCAACAGCCAGCATCCAGTTACCATTGTAACATCAGAGAGTTACTGCATGTGTAGACTGATGAAGCACATTTGAAACTGGGAATTTTCTGGGTTCTCAGTCATTCTCAATCTTCCTACAACATGCTGGAACAGGCACAAAAATTCTGTCACGTACAGGCTTGGTCCAGAACTGGTAACAATTTACCCATCGTACCTTCCCACTGAGGATCTGAATCTGCTAGGTATCCTTTCTTTGGAGAAAAGAGGGTTTCCACAGAAAATAATTTCCACAAGCAAATTTACAGGGGGGGCAGGGGTGGGGCGAGGCACAGAATTCAAGAAGGGGATGCATCTCAGAGGTCTTTATATTCCTGGGGTTGTTAAATGGGAAAGTTTGTGGAAACAGCTGAGCTGACATTTGTTTAATAAAATCATCTATGGTAATAAGACAATTATTCTTTTCTGGACTTGCTAGCTCTCAGAGGAGTGCTGGTTTTACTTTAGGATATTGTACTCAAAAGAACCTGGGGAAATATTACAGGATGAAAAATATAATTAGCCAAAGAAAGTCTTAATACCAAACAGAAACAACAAACTAGCACATTGTATAAATACGTCAGATGATGTTATAAAGAAGATTAAAGCAACTCTAGACATTAATCACAAGACTTGAAAGAGAAACAGACATTAAAAGTATCAGGGGAAGTTTAGTTTAAGTATTAGGAACCTCTCATAACCACAACAAGCAGACAATAAGACAAGCTACTAAGGAAAGTGCTGGAATCACAGTTAAGAGCAACAGACTGGACACTTGTTCATCTTAGAGAGCTTAAGAATAATTAGTTCTGCTTTGCCACAACCAGAGCGCTGACCACATGGCCTCTCTCCACCTCAAAGGTACACATAATTGCCTTCCCCAGAGCTCATCTACTGAGAGAGTCTTTTACAAAACACTGGGTTCCCATGTAGAAAAAAAACACACGAAAAAGTTGCACAGTGCCACCATCTGCGCAGAAGTCTGCACTCAAGCAGAGCAATGCCAGGTTTCACAGTAAGACCTTTCAAGCCAAAACACAAAGCAGTATAATTATGCTGACACTTTATACACAGCTTTCTTTGGAATACACTAGGAAACCATTCTCTTACACCAAGGAACACTTCAAAAGACACTCACAAGTGAAAAGCAGTCACCACTAGGCAATAACATTACGTTAACGCCATTCCATGTTTCAGGCCATCTCTCCTATTACATGAGAGTGTTCCCGTACAAGATTAAGCACGATGCTACCATTACAGCTGAATATATTCATTCAGCTCTCAGAAAGAGTAAGTGCCCCTCATTTAGGCAGAACTACTGTGGTTCTGTGGACTCAGTTCATTAAACTTTTTTTTGTTTATCTCTGTCTGACAACTGGGCAACTGCCTACAGCAGTGAAGAGGGAATCTCCCGTGTAATAAATTTTCTAAAATCTGGAATATATTATGCATACCACATCGCTCCAAAACCAGTATTTCAACTGCTTTTAGCTTCCACCCATGGCTTCCAAACATGTCGATGCTCATTAGTATAACGTTCCTTGATTTTGTCCAGATTTTTAACTAAGAAACCCACCAAGTTAGCCGCAAATCTAGATTCACATCTAGAGTTGGATGCTACAGTCTTTCAAAAGTTAAGGGTGGTTTAGGTCAGGGAGGAGATTTGGGTCTACCTTGACTGTACCCTGAAACAAGGACTTCCCAAAAGTTCTCCTTGATTTCTTTTACTATATTTCAACCTTAACTATTTATATTGGCATGATGCAAGACATCTAATCTCATTTCTTGGCATAGGATCTTGGCCCTGTACTTGTGGCAAGATGTTGTTTCTGATATTGCTGAGAATCAGAAGAGGAAAGGCTTTAGGCCACCTTCATAGTTCCTAGATGTGGAGATTAACAAGAGCAGAGTGTCCAGCCCAAACTAGAGCAGGCCAAAAGATATTTCAATCTATTTCAGCCACACATGGACCTAGAGAGCCCACACAAAGTGCAAGAACAGCTATAGCTTAGATGAATGTGAGCCACACCTCCTCCAAGCACGTGGTACCACACCACTGCTGGTGGCCCTCTGCCACCCAGAGGGAATTCCCATGCAGCTGGCTAAGATGGAAGTGGTGGGATGGACTGAAGAGAAGCCAAATCTTCACTAAAAGATAGAAACTGTGCTTCTGTTTCTCAGCCTAAAGCCTTCCAGATTTCCTTCTAACAACACTTCAGACCACCAGTTTGCTATTTGCTCATCCAACCATACACATTCTTCTCTTCAGTTAGTTTTCTGGTTGTCTACTTTTTAGGGCATTTCCCTCATTTGTCTCCATGACAGAGTACATAGTCTCTTTAGGTGGGGTATCAAGCTGCAAGATCTGTGAAAAATTGTCCGCAAAAGAATTGTTCATAAAATGCATTCAGTTCTTCTCACTGGACCAGCTGGATGACCACTGCAGTTCACAGAATCCGATCAGATGCTCCTCTCCATCACCACTAGTGTATTTTATTACTAGCACAAGCTCAGCTCTACATCAAGGAAACTGGTGAGGTAGCTAACTCTCCTCCTGACCTCGACCAGTTTACAAAACAATCACTCCAGAGGATGAGCCAGCTGACCACAGGTGCTGGGAAAGAAAACCACAAGGTAGATGGGAACCACTTTCATGGCTCAGTATCACTAACTTTACATAGGTAACAGGAAAAGGAATAAGGAGGAGACAATTAAGGTCTCTCCTTTACCCCATTTCCCTTATCTTCTCTTTGCCTTTCTCTTCTTTTCCTCTCCGTTAATTTCTCATTCTCTTTTTTGCTTGTTGCATCTTCCAGGCATCCTGGAAGGGTTTGGTCTTGAACAGCAAATTAAAGCTATACTGAAAGTTTTAGATGCATCTATGTTTATACTAAGTTGTTACATCTTCTTACCTTGGCGTCTTTTACTTGCAGGAGGAAGTTTCTCCAGCGTAAACAAATGCCACTTCTGGGGGAGATAGGAGAGTGCAAAAGAAATGCTTTTCTCCTGTGAGTCAGCAGCTTCACAGGCACAGCCTCCCTCCACAGGCAGGTGGAGAGGGCTACAAAGCAGGGCAACCACAAGCAGCCTTTGTAAGAACAGATACTGCCTCTTTAATGCTGCTATGGGCTTCATTCAGTATGACATTAGGGAGGAGGCATTTCATGGAAGAGAGGTCTGCCTCTCCCTGCACCAGGGCCTAAAGCCACCCAGACCCTTTGCTGGGAGAAAGCAAGATATGGGAGTTGGCTCTTACTTCAGAAGCAATTCTGAACTGCTCGTTACCTTGAAACATGCAGAGGATTGGAAATTGGGCAGCAATAACACCTTGGAGCAGGACTAGAGATGATTATCCTTCATAGTTATGCTTATCCTTCTAGTTTATTCTCTTTGGGGTAAAAAAAATTCTAAGCTTCTTTGAAAACATTCCCAGTAAAGTGCCCCAAATGTCCATTAGCCATTTCTGTAAATACACACAGCAAGAACACCTTCCTGGAGAAAACTTTCCCTAATGTACCGTGCAAACCTTTCTCCCCAGTGTAACAGGTTCATGACACAAAAGAAGTCAGCCCTGTAGTGAAGAGATTAAGAGGATTTAATCTCATGGAGCTGCTGCGACTCTGAAATTATAAAAGCAGACACTTCTGGATTGATTTCCTCATTCCTTCATCTGGCAGCATGTGGAAGTTTCACTCAAACCTGTTAGATGGCTCCAGGCCTCCTAGTGCCTTCCAAAATGGCAATTCCTCCTAATCTCTTGAGTTTTAAAACCCAACAGCCTCCCTCTCTGCCTACGGAGCCTGAGGCAGGTGCAAAGCAGTCTTGATTTTGCTTTAAGGCAACATCATTCTATTCTTTGTCATAAAATGCCAGCATTCATTATGCATTCACCCACTACATATGAAAGGGCAATGGGATTACTGCCTGTGAACCTTAAGGGCATCAGGGAGCAATACAAAATTAACTGCCATTAAGCTATAAGTAGCTCTTGTACCAAAAGAAGTTTAGACTTCCTCCACCAATTAGCCTTCCCTCCTCAAAGCCTGCACACAAACCTACACATATCTTATTTTGACTGTGTACTGGAAAGAAAAAGATCTGTTTTGGAAGACCCGATACTCCTGAGTTGAGGGCAGAAGGTCACCAGATGATGTCTCTGCTCATTCTACTGACTTGTCTACCTTCAGAAAAACAGCAAGGATGCTGGCTTCTAGGCCAGATGAAAGCACTTACAGTCCTCATTCGCTGCAGGGTGATTTGTTTAAGATCTCTAGCTGCAATTGTCATACTCATAAGGAATTCATTGTTTCATTAAATGGGAACAGTTCTTGCCCATTGCTCCCTACTTATGCTGCATTTGAGGGCAATCAAGTCTGGGCCCAGTGCTGATGAGTCCTGAACATAAATAAGCTCTGTAGTCACACATCACAGGATACAACGAGCAGGGAGGGAAGCACAAGCGACAGGGCAAGCATCCAGTCAGAATCAACCTGTGCTACTACCAAGCAGACTCGTCTGCAAGCTGCTGCACATGCAGTACTCACTCACAGCAGCAGTCACATGTGGTTAAATGGTATTAAGTGCACACGCAACGTTCTCATACAAGCCTGCCTAACTCTCTTGCCCCCTTGTTCCATATGTTTCTTCCAGCACCAACCCTTTACTCTCAGAAGATTAATGTGTCTATAGATGCAGTACTAACCACTGCAAAAATGACTCTACAAACTCTGAGTGTGTTGAAGGTGAATTACAGCACACAGGTGAGCCACAAGTGTGGACGAGAACAAGACCTCACCCAGCCACCAAGTTCCATCACAGTTATTAAAACAGGTATGGACAAGGGTTACACCTACCTAATGCTGATACCTCCTTGCTAGTGACAAGTGTCTTCCTGCAACTTTGCTGGTCCCTCACTTAAGGAAAGAAGGAACAGAAAAATTTTGTCAAATTGATCAACTGTCAGGTCACCTGCTACACAAGCTTTTTATTTGAGCTCCAAGTTGAGCACTTCAACAGTTCTGTTCTCACACGTTCTCTTTTTTCTGGCCCTAAGCATCATCCTGACAGAGGTGGACCTTGCATGCAACCAAAATGTCATGTTGGCTATTTCTGAGGCCACTTCAGTATCTCCCAGTAAGTGCCCTAGGAAATGGATACCAAGCAAGTGCCTTTTGTCCCACTTTTCCCATATCCTCTGCTGTCACCCCCTTATTTTTGTCAGAGTTCAGACATGCTAAAAAATATCATATTTTAAAGTAAACTTCTAAATGTGCAATGCTCTAAGCTGCAGTGTAATCCTACTAAGGAAGGTTATTATTCTCAGTAATTCAACTTATAAAGTTTTGCCCTTGCCAGAGAACTGAATGGCAGGTTTTTTTCTTTCTTGCCAAAGACCAATTACAGCAAGGTTTTACTAATACAATTTAAGCCTCCATGCCCCCTTTATGTTTTTCATGCTGGGAACATCATATGTTTTGATAGCTTTGTATTATGCAGTTTTTCACAGCTGGATATTTCAAACACTGTGATTGTCCTGCCAGGAATCACATAGGGGGCTTTCCTTTATAAATTCAGCTGCTATGATTGTCCTGCCAGGACTTATATAGCCATGTCCTGATGTGGAATGCCCTACAATTTTATTGTGCTAAGAATTTAACTCGTATGTTTACCTTGAAGGGAATATGGGAACACCAGCAGTGAACTATTTCACTCTGACTTGTCCAAGTTCCAGGATGTGATTTCACCTCACTTTGCAGGATTTGTACCAATTAGCAGGCACTGAGGGACCTCCTTTCTGAATAGGCACATAACAGCTCAGAGGGGATTCAGTTTGTTTTACATGAAATTCTCTTACAGTCCCTCAAGCTTCAGCTCCTTTCTCAGAGCAGCCAAGGTGTTTGCCTGAGTGAAGATCCTGTGGTACATGCCTGAATTACGTTTCTCCTGCTCCTCTGACTGTAGGTGCCACCACACTGGGACATAAGGAACACATCCTAAGCAAGCTGGATTGCAGAAAAGGGTGCCTACGTTGAGGGCCCTTTTGCAAAAGGTCAGCACGTCAACAGGCTTGACCCCACTCTCTCCTTCCAGTGCAGAGCAGCATTATACTAAACAGCTGCAATTAGTAGAGTTAGATGAAGTGCCTTTGCCATGGGGGACAAAGAGAAGCAGAAGGCAAGGGAACAGCAGTTATTGTTGCAATGTACACCGATTTCTGACTACTATGGGAAACATTCTCCTGACTGGAATAGATGTACTGTTAGGAGACTCACTTTTCAATTCCTTGCATTTTGGGAGTAAGACAGACATCTCACATGTACAGCTCCTATGACCAAAAAGCAACTTGAAAGTTTTTGTGTATTCTTTCTATCTAGCAACTCAGTCACATTGTAAAAAGGGATTGTGATTCCTCTGGCTGTATCCACACCATGGGATGCCTTTCTACCATCTGCTCTTTGAACAGAGTGCTGATTTGAGCCAGCTAGAGGGAATTCCCATCTAGAAAAGACACCTGTGCAACAGTTACTATACTGTCCCTTTGTACAGTCTGCTTCACACAGACTGGACACATCTTTTTTCTGACACAATGCATCCATGGGAACAGAAAACCCTAAGATTTTTCCATTTCAAACGGACTTGTTAGGTCCGTACAACACAAAGCATACTTAATGGCAAAGCAGCAAAAGTTTATTCTGCAAGACAAAAATTAGACTTGCTGCTGCAAGTTACTCACATGGAGTTGTGGCTACCAACACATTCATATAAAAATATTACACAAAACATATACAAATTATTGTCAACCTCATGATTTCTGAGGTGCTGGCTTATTTCTACGGAGACTACACGCAACACCACAACCAGCACAGAGACACAAGTTACTTTGCCAAAGGCAGTTCCCCACTTCCTTATCTTCCTATAAAATTCAAAATCGTGAGCTTGGCTACAGCTTTTACTGTAAACATAGCAAACTTATGCTTAGTCTTCTGCATCTCCTTGTTTTTGAACATAGCTCTACCTGACAGATAGCTACTTGCTCTGCCTGGTGGCCTCCAAGTGCTACGTTCCACAAGCAACTGGGAGTGTAGAACCTCAAGAGGAGCTCAGATGTGTGGGAGATAAAGCTTGTCAGGAATAAGGATATAAACCATGAAAATTTTTGCAATCATTGAAGGCAACTGCAGACACCATGATTTTCATGCTTTTTAAAGTATTTTTTTAACTCTGCTTCCCCCCCCCCAAAGATTTCTTCTTCCCTTCTCAGAAAAGGTCATAAATTATGACACAGACTTAAACCCAAACCTCTGTCTGCTTTTATACCTTGTTCAAAGTAGTAACGGATTTTCTGGCATACAACCACCAGCTCAGCATACATCTTTGTTATTGACTATAGCTGTTGAGAAATCTTGCCTGTTATGGCAGCATCGTCAATTTATTGATAGCATACATGCACAAACAGGACATGTGAGTATGGGATAAGATAATCAAAGATGTTATTTGTGGTCCTTTCAAATCTTTGGGGTTTTTTTTCCCCTCCAGCATACAGAAACAAGTGATAATGCTTTATCCTGTTTGAACAGCAATACTTTCAAAATTCCTTCAGCAATATTCTCCTCTGCAGATTTACTTATCTACAATGCAGATTCATGCGGATCCTGCCATCCTCAAGAGTTTGCCAGTTCTAAGTGAGGTAATACATTTTTCTAAGCTGGGTTACACCAAGACTTTTGCTCTCAAGACACCCTTCAGTGTTTCCAGAATGGAAAGTTTAAGGTTTCCTGAATAAATCTTAAAATGTGGAACCTTAGTGACAAACATTTTGGCTAAGAACCTTCAGACCTCTTGCCTACAGAATTTAATTTGCATTTTATTCACAGAAATGCCTCTAAATGAAAAATGCAATTGAATGCCATCCCGGTTGCTTCTAGGTATTGTACTGCATATTAGAGACAGGAAGCAGATAATCTAATTTTACTTAGTAGAGGTATGCATGCCATAAAATGCCTGCTAGCTGCTCTTCAACCCAAGCCATTTTACTCAGCAATGAAATAACATCTGAAGAAGGACTTCTGGAAATGCCACTTCAGCCCCAATTAATCAAGCCTTGCTCTAAAGCACTCTATGTCATTCAGAGGGGCAGAGCTCCCAGAATGTCAGGAGGTGTAGCGAGGGACAGTGCACAGACACTATTAGCAAGGAAACTATTCCTTCAGGACAGCAAAAAAGTTTTCTTGTGAAGTAACATCAGGGTGCTGATATGCTTAAGATTTGTAGTCAGTGTCACAGTACTGTCTCACATCCCTGGGCGCATGGTAACCTTCACAGGCACACAACCCACTGCACTGCTGTTTGTGCACATGTTATAAGGATATGTAACTCTGTTCACAGTATTATTCAAAGACCAATTTCAAGATTATGCACAGCAGATTCAGGGTGTACCTGCTATTATTTGTAATAAGAACACACACGCTTGCCTGCAGCACTGAACATTTGCCTCTTTCAATTATTTGTCAAACTACAAGAACATAGCTCATCACTAAGCTTAATGATTGAAAGGGGCTATTTGCACTGCTTTTCGTGTAGTGTATTTCCCAGCATCACACTGTCTAGCTTCTTCTGTAAAGACTCAAGTGGAAATCTCTCCTACTACAGGGATATGCAATACATTGTGTATTCATTTCTGATCACACAGGGACACCTATATGTGGAGCTATGGCACAGGTTTATTTAGACTCCAAACAAAATGAAACTGTTTTGAGAACTTCAATGAAGAATGATGTGGACTTCAGTAAAGACTTATATTTGAGCTCCCCAGCTTTGAGTTTCCTCTCAATTGTGTTATGGCAGATTCCATGCTAAATATAGAATTCAGGATCTTTTGTACCCAGATCACCTTGTAAAGCATTAGATTCCCCCAGCATCTCTGAGCTATCACTAAACTACAATGGGGGAGCAACGAAGGAGCAGATAACACTCTCACACATTACAAATACCATCTTACTTTGCAACAGCCTCAAGCAACGCAGGGTCCATGGTCTGCCCGTAGGATAGAAGGGACAATTGAAAAGAAGTTAAATAATCATTTCTAAGTTTATAGTCAACAAGATAATTAAGCAGCGTAACACCCAAATAACCCCATGAAGTACATACTCTGCCGGAATTATCAGCAAATATTAAGTTTTTGAAAGACTGCTATTCATCTCAAAGGGTCTTTATGTCAGGAATGGCCCATCTCATGGAAAACACAGTATATACACTTTAGAAGTTACTACTTTTGTATACTGCTAACATTTGATAATAAACAGCAGTACTGCAATATTATAAATACATAAATGTTAGCACTTGCTCAAAAGTGGATAAAAAACCATAACCTTCTGTCTGAGTCAGCTTTCTCATTTTCAGAGGAAGTTTTTTTTTTTTACATTAGTACTATGAGAAGTCAAATTCACTGCCTTCATAATAACAACACAGACAGAGCCAAGCTCCTCTTTTTATCTGCCTGAAGGCACAAGAACTTTCCTAGGGGCATAAATTATGGGACAGCTGGGTTCTTTCATCTATCATCTTTCATCATAGTGCCATCAGTTGAAACCTTCACCATTACCCTTTTATGCTCCAACTCTTTTCAGTTCCCTTCTTTTCACAAGGCAAAGTGCTTGACTTTTTTTTTTTCCCTAAAACCTGATAATGGTTACTTTTTTCTGCTGCTATAATTGCAACCTGTATCTCTTCCAATCTGTTATTTACCCCTATGTTTGTTTCACATACTCACTTGCTGAAGATGGCCAACATTGCCTCTTCAATCTCAGATCTGTCCCACCCTTTTCTAAGACATTGTTTTCTTTTGTGCTGTGTTGGGGGGGCGGGGGGGGGGAAACACATTGCTCATTTACCTATCTGTTCCAGTGCTTAGGGCTCTTCCCTCAGTGCTGACATCACTGTTTCTAGCACAGGGGCTTGTGCCCAAATTAAAAGGAATGAACATAGGTCCTCATTAATTTCATTCAGGCTTGCAGTTTGTTCATCACCTTTATCAGAGCAACAGATGAGAGCACAGAAATGCTCTGGCACTGAGAACATCATCTCCTTTGTCCTTGCTATGCACTCTGGCCTAGTGCTCAGAAGCTATGACAATGTGATAACATTTGTTGTAGTTTTCCATATTATTGTCTTGCCTGGTCTTGCCACAACACACATTGCTGAGTTTCAGATGCTTCTCTTCTCCACCTTTAGACTCTTATCCTATACTATTTGGGATTCTCTGCTATTTCCATGTTATGAAAAAACTGTCTCCATGATCTTCAGTGTAGACTAAATTACTCTTCTGCTTAGTTAGTTAATAACAGTAGTAACTGCTAGTTCTTGGTCTTTTGGTAGCTGTATTTGAGTAGGTAGTCCCAGAACCCTGCCACAATCTAATTTCTTTCCATGGTTCAGGTAATCCAGGTATTTCTCAGTACACAGATATGGTCCACTTTGCATACTCAGCCACTAAGGCAGATGCCATAATTTGAAAAGGTATGCGATAAGATACTAATGCTATTTATTCACAGCAAATAGCATCTGGCCCTGGGGAGTGAAGATCCCCATGTATGACTTTGGAGATAGGGAGACAAGAAGGATTTTTACTCCAAAATTCAAATGCCAGTGTAAGCTTCCAACAAGCATCTAAAGGTGGCATACTTCTGCCTCAAATCTACAGTTTTACAGTTCTCCACAACTATTTTCTTCTCTCTAGATACTGGCAAAACTTGCTTCCCTATTTAGTAGATCTTCTAGAACAATTAAGGTCTTGTAATTAAACTCACTGGGCCATGATTCCCATGTCCCTTTTTTCTTTCCTGCAAGTATATTTGCCCTTTTGAAATCTCACCTGTCCTCTATGAGTTCTCCAAATTAACTGAAAATGGATCCAATTAACCAGTTCACTGAGCACACCACATTAAATTTCATCTGTCTGCTGATTTGAATATGCTCAGATTCTCCAGAAATTCTTTAACAAGCATTTTCCTGATCTGTGACTTTCCCTTCTTTCCTGTCAACTTTATCAAAGCTCCTGCTGCGTTCATTTCTAAAGTGAACATTCAGGCAAAAACAGTTAAGTACTTCAACCTCCCGAAGTTTCTCCCAAAGGACAAGTTGGACATGCACTTCCATCACCCCCAAAATCAGTGTGTTGCTTACATAAAAATACACATATTCATTCCTCACCCCCTCCACAAATGGCAGCTGATGACTGATGAGGAACAAATATGAATCTTCCGTACAGCCATCAGCTTTTGTTTAGTTGCATTACCAGCTTTCATAGCTTAGTTCTCCACTACAGTAACCCTTCAGTGAAATATGAAACACATGCCCATCTGTAACCAAGTTCATAGACTTAAAGCTGCTACTGGTTAGCTGACACTTAGGCCTGTTACTTGTATGAGGTCCTCAGATGGTTTCCTGGAGTTATTAATGTGTTTAGCTCTGGACAAGTGCTTAAATACAGCCAAGATCTGTATCTTTTTCAGTTTCCTTTTTATGTACTCCTTCCCAGTTTACACCTGTTCTTAGTCCAAAGGACTGATGGACCATTATTATGCTTAATTGTAAAAATACCATCAGTTTACCGAAATGCTTCACTGCTGTGATCTTATCAGCACTTTCTCTCTCAAGAATGTCTTTCAAATTTATTTCAAAGATAAATATATCAGAATACAAACACAGCCATAATCTCAAAGCATCATACATCAAGAGAACAGCACTATCCCGTCAAACAATCTCATCCAAATTCTGTCAAACTGTTTTGATAAAGGAGAAAAAAGTACATCAAGTATATCAAAGTGTGAGTACATTTGTATATCAAATGACAGCACATGTCCTGAACAGTATAAGCAGGACTACTGCAGTAAACAATATTTCTGTTGCACAAAAAAACCCCACTCATACTGCTCAGGGAAAGCTGGACAACAGAGAAACCAACAGCCCTGTGTCTGAAATAATTTCTCATTTAAGGGGAAAATCTTACTAATGGCTTCCTGAGAATTCAAATACATTTACAGTCATGCAATCACAAAGTAGATAGCCCAAAACTGATAGTAATTAAATGAACAAGACTCTGCTGCAGTAAATGAAGGTATGACTAAATGTCATAAGCACTAGCAAAGTATTTCAGCCACATAAAACTCTTTCTCTGAAAAGCTTAATTTTCACAGACAAGTGAACAGGAATAGCAATGCTAATGAAAAAAAGTCAGCATGAAATACTGACAAACTTTTGGCTTGAGTAGTTTTGGAAATGTCTGGGAAATTATATACATTGTACTTCTCTAACTTTTATTTTCTTTTCCGAGAATACCTGCATTGCACTACCATCTTTTTCCTCTTTTTTTGGTAGCTGGAAGGTATAATGAAAGCAACAGCTAAAGATTACTAAACTAACTTATTGAAAATCTCAAACTTTGCTTTCAGTTAAGAAACTGACCAAAAAAAAAAAAAAATCAAAACTTTTCCATGAATTTATGAAAAACTGAGTGGAACCACAAAGCCCACCACCAAATAGGAAATGCTGCCACTGGGTTTTCAGAATTTGTCATTCCATGCAAAGTGTTCCTGTTAATGAGAAGATAATGTTTCATTACATTGTTCCTATAGAGCACATGTCTCAGCACAAACTATTGTTTTTGTAGCTATTCACCTCACGACAGAATATACATAGCCATCTACTCAGCCTGCATTTCACGACTACAATGTTGAGATTGGTCTCCTTGGAGAAGATCCTATTAAAATCAATAGCAAACCCCTACCAACTGCAGCAGAGAATAACTTATTTCTTGTTTTACAAAAGCATCAACTTCTCTATAATGCCAGATTCCATCCTGATGCAATACATTGTTCCAAATTTGCAATTTATTAACAACTAAATACTCAAATTCCCATTTCTCCAACCAACAGCCAAGTCACAGGACAGAGTTATGCTTCATTAAAATGGCACAGTATTTCACAAAAGATATTTTCAAGGAAAAATTACAAATCCCTATTAAATGAAGTCACTACCTTATATGCATATTTAGAAACTACTGTTTAAAACACTATGGTTATATTGTCATTACTCTTAATGGCCCTTATTTATGTTTATATTTAAAAACATGAAGTCTATGATCCTCACTGCAGATAAAGGCAAAAAGAATGTTCAAAGGTGACGGAAATATTTGCAGATTATAAATTGTAAAGAACTGAGGATGTATGTTAGTTCCTTATTTCTTTAAATACCACTTATGGCACAAAAATTATTGCTCAGCTGCACTTTGATACAGTGACTAACTACTAGCCCTAGTTCTGCACTGTACTCATTAAGAGGAATATATATATAATAATACCTTTTCAGGCTCTTTAGAGAAGTTTATAGCTAACTCATGTTAAAGTAAGCACTGCCTTTTCTCTGGTAGGCTTTTACCATGTGTTAAGAGTCCACATATTTGCTCACATGATAAAAATATGTTTTTATTTCCTATTACTTCTTGCATATTAGCCCTCACACTTTGTCATTATCAATATACCATTTTACTGTATTAATAAGGAAAGGGACCCAAAATTCCCCTTCCTTATAACACAGAGTTCTTTTTTCCCCTTTGTGTATTGGTTAACTAAACAGCCCATTAACCAACTGCTAATCTCCTGTGACAGTGTGGCAGTCTCCCATGAGCTGGATGGGTGTGCATACAGTATGACTAATTACAGCACCGTGTTAACACGATGGAGAGAAAGTAAACAGACATCAAAGGCTGAGCAATCTCTGAAGCTGATTTCTTGCAATTCCTAGGGCCCTGCTGTACAAAACACTAAGTACACAGGGCATTAGGCAGACATCTTTTTCGGCCATATAGCCACTCGTACGCATTTAAGATCAGGAAGTCAGAGCTGCAGCAGTCACAAACAAATTGTAGAGAGCTACAGCAACTTGCATGTTATCAAAGATCATCTTCCTAAAGCTCTCTGGGTAGTTTTCCTAGGTCAAGAGTTTCACTACAAAGGACAACTGTGCCAGCCCTAACCGGCACTGCCTCTGAGTGAATATAGATAAATGCTCTTGGGAAAAGGGCGAGTTGCTTATAATCCTCCCATTATTCATGGGTGCTTTACCAGCTGGCAGCAATGGATTAACACATATTCACTGCTAACACTGATCTTTAGGATTCACTGAGGTGAAAACAAAGGGATCAGCCATGGATTTCTGACTCCTCTGCATCTAAAAGTTAAATATATTTAATAGCAGCTGTGCTAGCATACTGAGCCCAGCTACAGCCTCCCCTCATTGCACTTGATCATGATCAGTCATTCAGCTGCAATAACTGAAAGGTTTAATGCCAAAGAACAATGGCTAACAAAGGGGTTTGTGTTGCGGGTTTTTTTTAATAGGTAAAGGTTAAAGCACATTGGAAGAGTGTAACCAGTAGATCTCTATTTTATACTAAAATCCATTGTTTAAAAATAACAGTCCCTCTCTACCAACCCAGACAAAGGCCCTGAAATACTGGAGGGAGAACTGAATTTGTTCTTGAACTCTACTTTGGGCTCAGTAGAGGAGAAAAAAAAAAAAAGCCACCCCACACACTTCTAAACAAGCTGTTACAAAACATAAACATTCAAATCCCCATAAACCAAGCTGGGATTTCAACACAGGTCAGTCCCATCTGGGATGGGAGCTCTAATTACTAAAAAACACCCAACCAAAAAAACGCCAGATTTGATAAGGCAGATCTTTTTACACTACTTCACAGAAAAATACTTAGAGCATAGGAAGCAATCTTTATGTAGTATATAAATTAGCCTGCTTTCAGGAAAGAATACTGTAAACTTTATTCTTTAATTACGCTCTTTGACAAGGCCTATCTCCAAGGAACATTTAAACATGGATCTGTGGTAGAAAGGCAACATACTGTAGGGGTAGCAAATTAATTAGGTTTTTCATTGCTAAACTACTAATTGACATGGGATAAGAATGGGAATTGAAATATAATTAACCATAGCAGTCTTGCAAAACAGCCACAGAATGTTTTAAATTCCTAGTCAGTTAAGAATAACATAAGTTACATTTACAATAAAAGAAGCCACTACTTTATGCTATTCACATATGAGAGCCTGAACATTAATCCACAGTAAATGGAAGTATGCCAAAAATAGCAGTATAAACAAAGATAATTTCAGGCATTCACAAAATCCTAAGTAGGCCCCACAAAACAATGAGATTAGCTTTAAACTCATGGGACTTCTCAACCTGCACAATTCAGCATATTTTTCATGGTGTGATGGCACAGCAGGACTTAGAGATTGAATTTTTAAGTTTTCACTACTAGAAATACTGTTTGTGATTGAAGTCTAGGATCCTCTGCTCTTCACTAGAATGAGTATTCTTGCATTGCCCTAGTGGGACTGGGCACATGCCTTTCAGTGAAATTAAGACTCCCATAAATATGATCAAATTCACATCCCCAGTGGCCATTTCATTGGCTTCCATTTTGGCACTTTAAAAGAGCTGACCAGGCATATGACTTTCAATTGCCATTAATCCTGCTGAGTTTCATCAGTAGTCACACAACATTTTGGGTACTTACCCAGCATAACACCAGAAACTGCTTCTGCAATTGGTGGGAGTTTTGCCATTAGTTGCAGTGGCAGGAGGCTCCTGCTCCACACTCCCCATCTTCACAGCAGCAGAGTCCCTCTTTTCACATGCAAAATGCAGACATTCAAGTTCAGCAGTCCACAACCCCATCTCAGGCTCTCCAAAAGTACCTCAGCAAGGCCTGAGCCTTCAGCTCTCCAAAGTCCATGGATCTGTGAGGTGCACAATCCTACAGCCCCTGCAGACCAACAAACCACACAGCCCCAGCAAGCCCTCACTCAGGTTCCAGCCCTAGCAGAGCTCCCTTCAGCCCTTTTTTAAACACAGCCTTGTTTAATCTCAACAAAGGGAATCAAGGAGCAATAGGATACAGGTTATCACTCATCAGGCAGTGCACATACACCTGTTTTACCTAATGCTCAATCAGGCTTAGCTGATACAAACACCTGTAGAAGGCAGGGCAACTCGCTGGCCACTGAGCCCCTTTGCTACCATACCAGCACCTCAACACAAATGCAATAAAACAAACCAATGAACCACCAATATTCACAAAATAACACATGGATCAGCCACTTTTTCCACATTTACTATATATCATCATCTATGAAAAAAATAAGCATCGAATCTTAACTGTAACTGCGTGGAAGATTGAAGCAGACCAGGGAGAGCTGAGTAGCAGAGGGAATGAAAGCATTTGCATTTCATCTCCTCTCAATGAGTTTGTTAACAAAATAAAATATGAAGGTCTATATTCCACAGTTCATAAGAGTCCCCATAATGAAATCTTCATAAATAGCGTTAACATAATTGCAGACTATTGACCAGAAGAAGTTTAGGACTAATCTGGCATGGGTGGACAAAGAAGTGCTTCTAATCTTCACAGGATGTAATTCCATCAGGTCACACTCCCTAAAATGTTAATTGGATCATATGATATCAAGGACATAACAAGAAATTATCTCCTCCCCTCTGGTGTCAATGCAGAATTATTTCTTACAGCATATTCTCAGTAGTTTTAAACTAATCTGGCAATGGGATCCCGAGCTTCACAGCCCTCACTGATAGAAAGAAAAATAACAGAAGTGGGCTTAAATTTCCCTTTGCTCAATTTCATCTCCTAACAGCAGCCTTTCAATATCTATGAGGCAGTTATCAAGAAGACAGAGCCAAGACTCCTTCCAGAGATGTATGGCAGGAGGATGGCAGACAAAGGACATATATTGAAAGAAGAAAGGTTCAAAGTAGATAAAAGGCTGTGTAGTCTGCATCCTTGGAGACAATCAAGACCTGATTGAGCACCCTGGTCTGACCATGCCTTGAGCGGGTGAGGTGGACTAGAGACCTCCCTAAGGTCCCTCTCAGCCTGAATTATCCTATGATCTCATTACATCTTGTCACGCTCGTGAACCACCTGAAATAATTGTGTCTACTTTCTTGTTTCTTGCATTTGTTAAGTATCCTGTAGGCAGTGAGAGGGAGAGAGCTCTGTGTGGATTTGCAAGATTCATACGGGAGAATCCATCTGGATGGCCTGTTTCATTTGTTCACCAGCCTGGTTTCTAGCTTCCCGACAGACAACTTTGTAGCAAGGCTGACTGTTCATTTCCGTAGTCGTCCATGGCTGGAATTTGTCCTTGTCAGGAATGAATAAGACATGTTCAGTGTTCCCAACTCTCACAGCATATTTGAAGCCTGAGCCCCTAAAGGCACTTGAGATTCTTAATCTCCATTTTCTTTTCTTTTTTTCCACACAGCATATTTGTAAGCCCATAAAGTTCTAACATGTCCCAGATATAACATATCAGCTCAGATTCCAGAAGACATATCCAGCATGCACTGATTTCTGTTTGCAGCTTACGATTTTGGTGCCTGACGTGTAAATACCTAGGGTTAGCAGCAGTGATATTTCCAATACCTTTTGGGCTAGTAGTCCCACCTAGCACAACGCCTGCAGGTAGAAATGTAAAGGAGAACAGACAGAAGGGAAAGAAACCCAGGCAATAAGAAGTATGCATAACCGCAGGTGGACAGGGGAGGCATAATTCATATGCAAAATGTAACATTATAGTAACTTCTTTTGGCTTTGAGTTTATGAGGCAATAAACAAGCCCTGCAAAAGTCTTCTGAGAAGCATCGCCACTCCCTTGGGCTGAGGTCCTGGCATTTATTTGCCAGAGGACTTTATTGTCTCATAAAGCAAAAGCCAAGTGAAGCACAAGCAAAGTATTTCTTGCTCTGTAAAACTGTAATATCACACACAGTTATTTACTGCATGGTAGCCCCATTATTTTTGGTCTCCTCACAATGTTAGGTGTTGACATTTGAGGAAAAGAGCATTGCTGTCCCAATTAAACAGAAACTGCCTCTTTCCCTTTCCAAAAAAGAATTGTCCATTGGAAGCTTCTGACTGCTACACAATTTTTACATTCTGGCCACTCCGTTTAGGTGCTGTGAATGGGAAACAGAGAAGATAACATTACCAACTTTCAAACTATGATATAATCAGAAATCAAGCACTTTTAATACGATAGATTAATTCAAGAGCATGATCAAGCTAAGGAGCTGAAGTGCTCTGTGTGGGTAGAGAAATCAGTTCTTAAGTCAAAATCACAGTCTCAAGCAAAGATACTAAGTTATGAGAATTACATCATCAGAACAAAATTTAACTGGCTGACTCTAGGGCAGGACATGCTTGGCACACAACCTTGTATAAGGATTATTTTTTTATTTTTTTCCATGGGCACCACTGGGTTTGTATTTGTATTAGTGTATTAGTATTGGTGTATTAATGCTTTATGTTATCTTCTATAATCGATAATGTGGGAAAGATAAAGATTCATCAGCAGAAGCAGGTAAGAGGGATGTCTTTTAGCTTTAATAATGCAAATTTTCCCTAGTAAAGAATCATGATTTTAGTTCCACCTTCCTCTCATTCTGTGCCTGTGTGCATGCACACGTGAGGGAGAGGGATGGCTAACTGTTCTGTCCACATACAGCACATGCGTTCATTTCAACCAAATCTCAGATTTTGAAGGCCATACTAGGGAAAGAAAAGACAGGAATGGATGTGAAATTAAAGCAAAATCAGAAACAAAGGAAATAAGGGAAATCCTAGAGAAGGAATGACTGAAAGAGCACGGATAACAGAGTGTGTCAAAGGCACAAACACCTTCATTAGGGAAGCCTGTGTTGCAGGCAATAGGCCATCCTGGGGCCAGACTGGTTTCCCATATGTGCAGCATCCTTGAAAGAAGCCAGTTCTGTTTCAAAACAGTTGAACTGAAGCAGTTTGCTGGACCTTTTTTCCCATAACAACAACAATTCACTTCTCTCAATTCCACGGTTTTGGCACTGTGATGAGAAATACCCTATTCTTTCATTAAAATACTGGATGAAGCACAGTAAGATACTGAGAAACATCTGATCAATTTACTGTACTTCAAAAATAGTCACTTTAATTTTTGTTTGGGAAATACATTAAAGAGAACTTCTGCCCTGATCGATATCAGTGAATTCTTGTTGGTACTATTATAAGTTCACACAAACAGAGCATTATAACACAGACTATATAAATACATTATTACTAATAGTCTCTGGCCAGAAGAGACTAACGAAGAAAAGAAAGGAGAAGAGGAATGCTCCATTTCACAGATAGAAAGCCTTCCCTGAGAGAAGAGTTTCCAGTTTTCAGTGGTAAGGCCTGAGCTTTTCATCTCCCCTGGAAGGTTTGCATCTTGCTTAAGCCTTTCAGCTTCCATAGCCATTGTACATACAGAATATTAATTTTGAAACTCCAGTTTAATATCTGGTCCTAACTATACATATTTTTCCATTTGCAGTATCCCAGTGCCTGTAGTCTCTTTATCATTTATTCCTTTAGCTCATATCCCATCAACAAATCCTGTGGCATATTAACCGAGCAACTGTACACCTGTTTTTCAATAGGTACACACATAACTCTCTAGGCCTGCTTTCATGTGCAGGCACAGTAAAAAGTACATACCTTGCACTTTATGAACACAGAACAACTGTAAAATAAAAGGGATAAAATTTTAGCCTCATTGATGTCAGTGCCAAAACTTCTCACTGATTTCAATATGATCAGGATTTCATCCAGGTTCTCAAATTTTCCCAAGAGAATGTTTGCAGGTGAAGGCTTCCAAGCTGTGGTCCCTAGCCCACAGACCCAGGTCTGTGGAGAGGACCCTCTTCTTATTATTTCCACATGATAAACTGCTCGAAATTCTTACACCTTCCTTTTATCTTCTTGCTCTGCAAAAACAGTGAATTACCTCCTTTTCTATACAAAGTCATTTACTTCCCTGTGCAGCCAATGCCAGTAATTGTCTAAAGGATGCAACCGGTCTCAGTAAAGTACAGATTTTATAACTGTTCAGAAATGAGATTTTAATTCTGCAAGTTTTGAGAAGAAATAGATCTTCATCTATTTTTCTCAAATTCTTTTCCCAAAACATCCCCAAGTTACCAGGTTAGCCTTTACTTGTGTCAGCAATGTGCAGTTTAAGGAGTCAGGGCGTTCTGGGTTTTTGCACTTTGGTATTCGGAACTCAAGAGAGGGAAGGAGAGAAAGAGACAGCAGCATTAAAAAGAAAATCATTCCAGATTTTAACAAGAACTAAAAAATGTAAGTGCAAATCAATTTTATCTGTGAAGATGGACTTTAAAATAATATTTCATTATGGTAAGTCAAAACAGTTTGAGCAGTTGTAATAGCAAGTAAGTGGGGCCAGATCAGATTCCTCCTGCTCCTTTCCTTCCCCTTCTCCTCCCAGCCAATTTGCTCACAAAAGTGAGCAAAAGTATTAGGCAAATGGCCCTCCCTGTACGGGGCTGAGGAGAGGACTAAGAAATTTAGAGCTCAGGAAGAGACAGTGCAATGTAACCTACTTCTTGGGGTGGCAAGTATGGAATGATTTATACAGAAGAGGATTAAGCTCTCCACAGAAATACAACACTGGAAAGGACCTCCAGAGTTACTGAGTTTAGTCTCCTGCTATTGTATATCTTCTACAACTAAATTTATTAACATCCATCTCAAAGTGTTTTCCATTTTTTCTCCCCCACACAGTAGGAAAATGTCCCAGAAACTCACTGCTTTGAAGGTTTGAAACATTCTCTCTTTCTGTTGGCACCAACAGTGTCTTTGAGATTAAATAGGAGGAGAGAGAGAAGAGCTGTAACGTCTGCTAACAGTAATGGATTGTTACCACATCACCTCCCAGCTTGCATTTTCTGGGCAAGCCAAGATTTTGGATCCCCTGCTTGTAAAGCAGTACTCCAGGCCTCTGCTCCTCTTAAAATCTCTTGTTCTTTTCATGCAGTTGCATGTGGGTGGCCAACTCTAGACAACATTACAGGAGAATCTCACCAGTGCCTCACACAGCAGTGCAAATCTATTGCAGCCACCTCATGAGCTGAAGTATATCAGAAACATGTCCTGCCCCCCCCGTTAAGATCAGATTATCTCAGAAAAGAAAGGGTAGTGAGAAGACAGATGACTCAGCCCTGAGTTTTAACTCTCTAAAGTAGTCAAATAGATAACAGGCTCACAATACTCAATAGTATAATTATATTTCTTTTGACATCTGTACTATGAAAGATTCAAGTGGTACCTCCCAACATCACTGCACTTTTACTAAGAGTTGGTCATAGAAATTTTCAGCAAAGCAAATGCATTTAGTAGTGTCCAGGCAGACAGACACACAAATACCTTTTAAATCTGATAATAAGAGCAGCACGTAAGACTTAGATCATGTATAAAGACAATCAGGCCTACCAATCTTGGTAGCACCTCTTCAAAAGTGCAAGTAGCATCAGAAAGGAAATTCCAAAACAGCATCTCAGTTTCTTATGCAATTCCCTGTAAGGGTCTTCCTCAACTGATCTGGTCACTGTGGAATTCAAAAAGAAATTTAGGGACCTGCCAGGCAGCCAAGTTTATTTCATTACTGGGACAAGGGAAAAAAGAATAGAAAACAAATTTTGTTAACTTTTCTTTTTTTGCATCTCAACACCAACAGGGAAATGCTCTAGGCTTGGCTGCAATTGTACTGACGCTGCAAGAGGCAAAGTACAACATCTTTTGCCTTTCCACCGTTGCATGAGCTCTGCAGCAGCAAAACCTTGTTTTCTCAGCAATTGTTCTAAGCAAATAGGAACTCAGAAAACACACGATAGCATAGAGTATAACAATGCATCACACTCAGAGTCACTTTTCTGAATGCAGCCATGCTTTCATGTTTCCCATTTCCCTCTTTCAAAATAAGAAAATTCCTGATCAACACAGGATATCAAAGGGGCTCTTCCTCATTGACAAAAATTAGAAGCAAGCAGCCCTCTTCATGTCTGTCAATCAATAGCATTATGCCAAGTTAGAAAACAGACTTTTCACAAATGAACATGAATTGGCTGCCAGGAAAAACAGTTGGAAGAAAGAATATCAAAATATATCATTTTTCTGTCAGAATTCTTGCAAACTGGTCCAGCATTTCAGCTTTCTCCAGCTGATGTGTTACAAGTTCCTCCTTTGACAAAGGACTGAATAAAAAGTGCATGGCTTTCCCTCCCCCATTGTGGTGAGAAGACAGACAAGATCACACACTGCCAAGACACCTTCAAAACACAACACTTTTGCAAAGAAAGGGAATTCTAAAGTTGAAATTATTAGTATTTTTTATGACAGTGTACAAAAGCTCTCACTGTGCTTAGAATCCCACTGTGCTGGGTGTTGTATGAAGATGGTAAGAGACACTTCCTTGCGGAAGAGCTGGTGAGGAGCTGTTCAAAGTTCACCCAGCAAGGCAGTAACAGGGCCGGGTCCAGACCTGACTCCATATCTAGCTCACCATCCACTAGAATGACCTGTCCCTCACAAGCTTTGAAATTTTTTACAAGTCTTTAAAAGTTATGATTATGTTTTGTAGATATAGCCTCAGTCCTATCTCACCTTACTCAGACACTTAAATATGTCCGTATTAAGGCAACTATTTAGGCACTCCAATAGCCTACAGAGGGAGAAGGGATCTTCCAGGAGACAGTTCATATCTTAGATGACCTGAATCAGATCGGATTGCTATCAAACCCTAAAGAGCTTTTCCCACCACCGGAAGACAAGTTTTACCATCGTTAGCTAAGAATTCAGATTCAAGTGATAGATTATGTTTCTGCCACATTAACACCAAGTAACTATAGGACAGGGTAAGGGCAGTGAGACACAGCTGATCCATATATTTTCCATTATCAGAAAATGTCCCCCCAAAATAAATACCTTGATGTATGCAAAAACGCATCTTATTATAGGTATATGTATATAGAAAGAGAGAGAGGAGATTTTATATATTTAAACATATATGTAAATTTTGGCTATACTTTTCTCCTTTGCTTACCTCAATGTTGTTTGCCTTTGCAAACTGCAACTTCTCTAGGAAAAATACTACAAATTAAATCCTAATTGCATAGATCTACTATGGACACATTGAGTGAGATCAAGATTCCTTTATTCCTGTACATTCCTTTATATTCAGAAAAATCCCTGTACATTCCTTTACATTCAGAAAAATCATTATTACTTGGAAAAGGTCCATAGACCTTCTTTTTCACCTTTCATTGTACAAAGTTTGGGACCTGGTTGTGAGACCTGCCATCTATTCAGCCCTTTGGTACTATGTCAACAGAAACAAACAGCTACCTTAATAGTGCTGACACCAAAAGTGTATTCATTCTATTATACTGTACTGCAGACATAACACAATCATGTCACAAACTGCCCTGTGAGAGAAGAAAACAAAACAGAACAGAAAATGGCTGAACTGATGGATGGATTTTGGACCATAGTGTGTATCAGTGATAAGAATGATGATTTTACTGCTGTATAAATATTTTAATATGCACAATCAATTAATAATTTCCAATATTTTCTTAGACAGCTGATAAAAATTATTAAGCTTCAGGCTCATTTCAGCAATGTTTAAATGAAGGTGGAAACCTACAGCACGAATCAATCTACTGGCATAGTCACCTAGGATTTAGGAATATAACTCGAGTAATTTTTTCTTATCTTACAGAGAGCACTGTGAAAGGTATTTCAATTTATTGTGGATAACAATCTATCAAAATAAACCTGCTCAGGACATGCCCTGAATACAAATGAGGCAGCATGAAAGTAAAAAGGGAAACATGAATTTTAATTAACCCTGTGATCGTTCGCAGATCCTGAAGTGCTCAGTCTGAAAACAAAGATCTTCTAAAGCTTATATTCAACTTATGTGCTTCTATAACATAAAGTATCAAATCTATTAAAACAACACCACAGGACATTTGTAGATTAGGAAAGTATAGAGAAGAAACTCTTCTGGTACTGTATAGAGCTACAAAATCCTGGATCAATAATATCAGCTCAAACCAGGTACTGCATGCCAGTCCCTCAAGTCATCACTCAAGGTACACCACCAGCTGCTTCTTTACCACATCAGGTTTAAATCTCCCGCTCTGAACCTTATATTATAATCCTGCCATGAAGTAGCTTGGTGTGTGGCCACAGGCTATTAGGTGTTTTACTTTCAGCTCCATGACTCATCTGATAACGTGAGGACCTCCAGCTCTCATATCTTAGGGTGGCAGAGACGGCATATTCTGAAGAACCAAAAGGCAAAGAGAAGGAGAAACGACAAAGAAAACCCTTGGGATTTTTAAAGACACACTTGTATTTGGGCTGAGGAAGTAGGATCTAAGTAATGATTTTTTAATGCCTTGAACTCTAATAACATCAGTGAATTTATTGAAAAGCATACAAGAACTTGAACTGTAGGAACTTTAGCATTGCCTCTTAACACAGCATCTCCTTTAGTGGGCTGCCTGAGAGCAGGCAGTGTGAACACCACCCCTTATCACATGAGCCATGTGATTCCTATAACGGGACAAGCCTCCAGTTGGCCAAGGCTCAATGCATGTAACAAGTGAGCCAATGCACAATATGGACTTATTCTTTAGATACCAAACTGCTACAGCTCTTAGTCCTCTTCACTCAATGTGTCCCCACCTCATTCTGTCATAGCCAAAGGCAGCAGGTGATATCTGCTTCCTTCAGTTCAACAGCAAAACTCCTGTGGACAAGAGCAGGAGTCAGGATTGGGGCTTCATTCTGCGCCCAGCAAACTTCCTGAGAAGCACCTTGGGCCAGCCACGTAGACTGCCCAAAGCTGGTCAGAGGCCTGATGTACACTGATCAGGACAGAAAAAGCACACAACTGCTGCCTTTCTGTGTTACTAGTGCTCACATCCAGAGCATACATCAACTTGTGAACAGCAGCATTTCCATCTTGTAGCCATCAATTTTCACATGAAAGGCTGAAGCCTACTACCAGAGGTCAAGGAAATCAAGAATTTCTCAGTGCCTGTGCTCTGAAGAAAGATTTCCATAAGCCAACCAAAGGGATTCATTAAAGTAGCACAGCAAGGCATGGGCTTAGGAGAAAGCAGGAGGCAGTGAAAAGGCTGCCAGAGAGCTCAGAATAACTTTCTGCAGAGGGGTAGCTTACAGAGTACTAAAGCCACTGATACAACAGCCATGAATACATTGCCTTTGTTCTTTATTTCCAAACAGAAACACCTTGGTAAGGGCCCTGAGATCATACCTCTCCTGGAGGCTTGGCTGCCTGTGCTCAGGGCCAACCTGGAGACAGCGCAGGTAGGCTGCCCCTTCCTCCTGGTGCCTCTGGAGAGGCTCTGGACAGTGCTGTGGGGAGACCCCCTTCCCACGGGAGCTGCTTTAACCCGAGCCTCTACCCCTCAGCCTCCACCGGCACCGCAGCTCACACTGTACCACAGCCACGATTGTGCCTGCCGCAGGCACCACTGGCCCAGACACGGACCCCCACCCACAGGCCCACATCCAGGCCTGGCCTCAGCCCAGCACCATCCCCAGGGACCTGCCCAGTGCCTGGGGCGGGGGCTGCCCCTGACTGCCCTGCTCCTGGCTGGGGTGGTGGGAGAGCCCCTGGCTGCCCAGCCAGGCCCTGACAGAGCCCCCATAGCACCCAGCCCCCCAACCCCAGGGAGACACTGGCCCTGCAGGACCCTGACACCGAGCATTTTGTGAAGATTGGCAGAGAAACCTATTCAGAAAACACAGGGTATTTAGCCTAATAAAAACTCCAACATTGGTATATTGAGCTACTGTTCCTCCTCTGTCCATTAGCAACAGTAATTCCCTGAAAAATGAAAGACTTTTAAACAGTAATTAGCTGATAAATAGGTGGTTACAAACTATTATTTCTGGCTAAAATTAATGTAGCAGAAGTATTTTGATAAATTCTAATAGGAAAAACTTGGAAGCCTCCTCATAGTATTTAACATAAGGCAAATTAAAGTGCTGACATTTTTATGGTGTTTTAATTAATGAGAATCTAGAGTGGAATTCTCATGCAAATACTGTACGTATTGTATGACAACCCTATTAATACCAGAGGAGTTAATTATGATTAGTGCTATTACACTGAGTACTAAATGAATTAACAATAATGAGGCACTCCTAATACTATCATCACATTTCCGCATACATTTTAATGGATAGGTTTCACCCTGATTAGAGCTGATAAATTATTAGCAGCAAACAAAATTATCTCTTCCATTTATCGTTTTTTCTCTCCGCCTTGTATTCAGAAATCAAAGCTCATTTCTGAGAAAGAACTGTTACTCGTGAATACCCAACATATTTCTAGCCTTTATCAAACTGTTCTCACAACTGTTCGTTAAAAGAAACTTCCATCACAGGGCATTATTTCTACCCCTAAACATTTTAAGCAGGGAATATCAACTTCTTTGAGCTTATTTACTAGGGTGTCAGCTATCCAGAGCCTTCCTCTAAGTCACTGGGCAATAGATAACTGCGTTGCCATCACTTAGCAACCTGAATTGCTAAAAGCAAAACTGAAGAACTGAACTCACTGGAAAACTGGAAAGACTAAGGGGTCAGTTTCAGACACTGTGGTGAGCGAGTAAGTCCCAGATTAACAAGGCACCACAGCAGTCAGAAAGGACCCTGGCCAGACTTGCATACTTCTGTCCATAGTTCCCAGTCAGAAGTAGGTACGCACGCACTGCGGGCTTTGAGCACAGCAAATCCAACATTGCCAGGGCATTTCAGATACAGAATATGTTCTGCATTCGTGCAATAAATCCCATGTGCAGGGAGAAGGGAAAGGGGATGTGAACAGAGGCAATGAACTTACTGCAAAGGTGACAACATGTGGGCAGCACATACACAGTCAGCACAGTGCTTCCTGCGCATCCTCAGCACAACCGCAGCACGCCAACCCATCCATGCACAAGCATGTGAGCACTAGGTGGCTGCAGTATACAACACGCACGCTCTGGTCATTTCTGGAAGTTCAGCACGCAGGAGCAGCACCAGGCTTGGCCGCGCTAGAAGACATTCTCAAATCTTATACCAATATAAAATGTCCTCACAATCCACTTGTGCACCATTTCTGACTAGAAGAGGAGATGTATCCAGGAAAACCCCGTCAGTTGCTATCCTTAACCTTTGACGGAGGAGTTGACTGGCACCATTTCTTACTGTGTCTTAGCTGATTCCTCTATTCCTGCCAACTGACATGGTTTTCCCTCCCAAGAACTGGCTCTGATGCAGAGGCACGCAAAAAAATAGCAAGGAAAAAAAAATAAAAATTACTGTTAGACAGGTAGGAAGGGCTGGTGGGGGAAAAAAGCAGGAAACCTTCAGAAGTAGAAATCTATACAGAACGAAGGAATAAATCTGAGCTTGAGGGGACTGTTTTTATAATGGCAGTTGGGTGAAAAATACTTCATAGAGAGGACAGCTTTTGCATGATTTATGCTAGTTCCTGATGTTCATTTCTGCTTATCTCTATTTATCTATATTATCCCTGGTTGCTGTATGTTGTTTCAATTGCTGTCCCAAAGTAAGCTAATTTCATGTGCTCATGAGATATCCTTTGGATCCTCTCACTGCTGTACTACTCTCAGAAACTCAATGGCCAGAGTACAACTAAGTGCTTCTTTAAAATCAGTTCAAAATCAATGTAATCAAGTGTTTTGTGATAATTTAGTGCATTAGCTTAGGGAAGAAATCGAATTGTTTCTTATGGTGAGCATTCAAAATCTGTCTACTAACTCTGTGGAGACAGCCATAAATCCTCTTTGAGAAGAGGTTCTCTATCTTCCAAATCCTATTACAGCAAGGCAGTTACTTACCTAATATATAAAAGTATATAAAAGTTCATGCAGAGTAGTAATTAATTTTTTTTTAAACAGAGAAGTAGTCGGATAGTATTCTTTCACTGTCCATGTTTCTGATTTATATTAACAAAGGCACTCAGGACACAAATAGATTTTGCTGTTCACTGTGAAATACTGTTCTTCTTGCTGACTTCTAATTTCAGGCATATTCTTGCCTTACAAAACAGTGGAATATGATCTAATTAAAACTTGCAGTGTTTTCATTTGCTAAGATATTAGAGGAAATAAATTTTAAAGTGTAATCAGGAAGTAGCAGAGCTGGTTTTCACCTTGCTTATACTGGTAGCTCAATGAAAATAATAGCATTACGCTAGTGTAAAACCAACCATTGAGAGAAAACCAAATTGTTCACAAGATCCTGTCCTGGATCACTAACTTCAAATAGTGCCTTACTTCTTGAGTAAACCTGCTGGTTTCATTGGCCTTCCCAGTAGAGAAAAAAACTCTTATATTAACATGAATAAAGCTATCAGAACATAGTCTTTAGATAGTATATTCTTGTCCTGGTTTCGGCTAGGACAGAGTTAATTTTCTTCCTAGTAGCGGATATAGTGCAGTGTTTTGGATTTAGTAGGAAAAGAATGTTGATAACACACTGATGTTTTTAGTTGTTGCTAAGTAGTGTTTATACTAAGTCAAGGATTTTTCAGCTTCTCATGCCCAGCCAGCAAGAAGGCTGGAGGGGCACAAGAAGCTGGGAGGGGACACAGCCAGGACAGCTGACCCAAACTGGCCAAAGGAATATTCCATACCATATGATGTCATGCCCAGTATATAAACTGGGGGGAGTTGGCCAGAAGGGGTGGATCGCTGCTCAGGAACTAACTGGGCATTGGTCGGCGAGTGGTGAGCAATTGTATTGTGCATCACTTGTTTTGTATATTCTAATTCTTTTAGTATTATCATTGTCATATTATTATTATTATTATCATTATCATTATCATTATTTTTCCTTCCTTTCTGTCCTATTAAACTGTCTTTATCTCAATCCATGAGGTTTTTTTTTCAATTCTCTCCCCCATCCCACTGGGTGGGGGGAGTGAGCAAGTGGCTACATGGTGGTTAGTTGCCGGCTGGAGTTAAACCACGACAATTCTGCAATCAACATTTACTCATCTGCACCTACCTATTTCACTATGATGTCCACTTTTAACAGATGGCCAGTTAAATGTTCTGGTTTGCAATCCTGAGGCAGGTCATTAAAGAGTGCAGAAAGGATTTGCTTAATAACTTGTCAGTACACATTGTGTTTATGGTCACAAATTTGGGATCAAACCTAGCAGCATAGTTTCAGGTAAAACTTATGTCTTTCCTTGCACTGGTAGGGAAGGCAGGATTAGAGCCCTGCTGGTCTGGGTTCATGTCCTGCTCAGCATTCAGGCACAGCTTGAAACTAATGCATGATTTTAAACAGGCAGCAGCCAACAGAAGAAACAAATGGAGTATGTCTTTTCGTAGCACCCTTTCAGAGAGGAAGAGGAATTGTTACACTGGAATACATCTATACACTCTGTTTGTCTCCAACAGCACACAACATTAAATTCTTGTGAAAACCTCTTCCCCAGCACAGCTAGCTACTTAGTGCCTACTAGTGCACAGTTCTTGTGAGGGAGCGGTCTGCTGCTCTGCAGGCTGATGTCTGAGGTTTAGCCTTTCTTAAACACTCCTCCTGATACTGTTTCTAGTATCTTTCTTCACCTTGTTTCCTATTAAGTTAAACAGCAATTTGCAAGTACCTCCTCCATTTATTCATTGCTCCTAAATACTTTCCAGAAGGAATTACCTTTGATAAAGCAAGGCAGAAGCACAGGTAGCTAGAGGTGGGGGGGAAGATAAGTAATTTGGGTGCACAGTTTTAAAATAGCATTAAAATTTTTCTTAAACATTAGAAAGATTTAATGTTTCTGCATTGAGAATTCCAATTGATAGGGGAATGTGGAAGAAATAAGGGTGGCAGCATAGAAGAGAAATGAAGAATAAATTGGACAGGTGGGAAAATATGAAGGGAAGATAGAGGAAAAACTTGTAGCAAAAGAAGAGTTCAGTTCTTCTCTACATGCTTCAGCTTATCTCCTCACCCTTTTTCCCAAATACGTTTGTCCTCCTGGTAACTCTTTCTTTCCTTCTCCCCTTTCACTAAAAAATTAGTTCTCCAGTGGACTTGCTAAGCGATTTGATATTTTTAACTGTTAAACTATATACAAGCAGCTATATTTGTCAAGCAAGGCAGATGCTGGAAAGCTCTAGAAGGCCCTCACTATGACATCTAGAAATTATCACCAAAAATGATAAAAAATGTAATACAGTAAAAAAAGATATTATCAACATTGACTGATAACAATGGCATAAAGTCAACACTGGGAAAATCATGTACAGTTCAGTATTTTAAGATTTCTGATTCTTAAGCCCAAGCATTTATCAAGTTGATTACAGCATTATTCTTGCTGGTTCAAGCACACGCTGTTGAGACATTAATTCCAGTCTGGATGTCCAATTTTTAAGGTAGAGGTTGAGAAAGAGTTTTGGGCTCTGGCAAGACACAAAAGAATGATTCAAAGACTGTAAAATCTTATTTGAAAAGTGAGCGACTGACAGCAGCTTTGACTGTTTCATTTTTCCCTGAGAAATGTAAAAACGTGATGAGATCAGTCTTGCATAGAGACACAGTATTTACATGGAGAGGAGTTTAGAACAAAGCTGTTAAGAACAGAGCTTGCTTTAATCTTTCACAAAAAGCCATGGCAGGATGCAGAGGTAACAAATTATTTTAACAGATTATTAACAAAACATCATTAACTCACTTTGTAGATTCTTCCATCATTTCAATCCCTTATATCAAGGTTGGATGCCTTTCCAAAATATGCTGTTGATTGTATGGATGAAACAACATGCCCTGCACTGTACAGCAGGTCAGATTAGATTTTCCCAATGGTCCTTTCTAGCCTTCAAAACTAAGAGTAAAGTTAATGATTCAGTAGGAACAAGAGAAGCCCCCTTATAAGGGAAAATGTTATAAAGTCCCAATCCAGCACAGCAAATAAATATGTACTTAACAGTACAGTTCCAATGATCTCAGTCAAAATACTATCAAGCTGCTATTCCAACAGCTCAGTATCCTACACGCTGGACAGTCATATTGTAAGAGACCAAAACAGCTTACAATTTAAGCAGAAAAAACAGAAGAAGAGTGGCAGAAATGAAGTATAAACCTATATCGCTCATCAGGAGGCACAGAGTGACATGGAAGCCAGATAGGGACCATGCAGGAAACTAATAATGAGCTGGTAACAAAACATGGCTCTTAAGACATTCCTGTTTGCAGTTGCAAAGTCTCCTTTTCCATAGCACATGCAGTAAGTACTGGAGAGAATCCCTAGTGCACACACTGGCACAGTGGTAATACCCTCATAGGGAAGATGTTGTTTTAAGCAATACGCTTCTGAGAAGAGTGTTTATATTCTAAACCTTATGAGTGTGAACAAACATTATACAAGAGAGAAAAAAAATATTGGGGAGCTCCTGTTTCTTACTCAAAATGAACTGATTGTGATCTGTGCAGGAGACTTTCAGTTGGAAGAGATTTATTTCACCGAAAAACAAAAGACAAATCAAAAGACAATGATTTCTATGTGGAGGGTGATACAGAATCACCTTCTCAGAAGTACAGAGTGCATACAGTATTAATCCAAATCTCTCAGACAAAATACTGAGTGTCTAGCTAGTGTGCTCCAGTTCTGAAGAATAAGTGTAGAGTATTTGAGCAGACAGGAATGGCAATGTCCCTCTCTTCAGTCACGTGCACAGGATACAGTCTAACACACCCATAAAACCTTTACTAAGTCTTTTTTGTGCAAGAGGTTCCTTTACATGCACACCTGGTACCAGACACAATATATATCTTCAATTGTATTTCACCCTAGCTTCAGCTCACATATGGGTCATGCTAAGTCTTATTATAACAGATTATCTCCTATGATGATGATGATGGCTTCAACCATGACAGAAACACTAGTAATATGATTAGTTTTCATCACAGCATGAACGTAAGTCAGTATTGCCTTCTAGCTCTGCATTTATAAAAGTATGTCTCTCAAGATGATGTTGAGGTACGTATCAGAATATACCATTAAGCGGCAGCTGCTGGAAAACTATATTTAGATGTATTTAGCCTACAAAAATTTTCAACACATCATCAGTTTAATGTATATAAAATGTAAATTAAGACATTAAGGCTCACGATGAAAAAATTAATGGCCAGTTACATGTACACTGGTCCATCTGTAAAGACAGTACAGTTGCTTGTACTTAGTTTAGTCCTTGTCCAGGTACTTCTTACAAACGCATTGACTTGCAGAGACGCTGCATACCTTTGCTTCCCAATGAAATCATGATGATTGCACAGTTCTTGGTATCAATCTTCCCTGTCTATTGAGATGATCAACGTAAGCACACAGACACCAAGAGTATATTTACTATTCATTACAGAACTTTCTTTTTATGCATCTCTTTGTAAACGGCCAATACAATTCCTTTCTTAAGGATCAACAGACCATCAGTATTCTTCCCAAGTTTATGGAAACTTTCTGAAACTGGAGATCATGCTGGGAGAACTTACCAATTTGCTCGCCACCTTCACTGACAGATACCGATGTACCGATGAAGATGGGCCACCCATCTCTCGCTCATGTTCTGTCCAAGTCTGTATCTAAGACATTGTTCAGGTAGTATCTTAACACTTCTTCAGCAATTCAAGCACCCTAAGTTTTAAGATACTTGTTATTCAGGATCTTTACCTGCCAATAAGGAGATACTGTGCAGCTGATTTTCCTTCTGGAGATTCTGAGTAGCGAGTTCCCTCCTCTGTTAATAGCTGGACAATTCTAGTAGACTATAACGGTAGATCAGTTTGCCGTTTGTCCTGGTTTCGGCAGAGATAGAGTTAATTCTCTTCTTAGTAGCTGGTACAGAGCTGTGTTTTGGATTTAGTGTGAGAATAATGTTGATAACACTCTGATGTTTTAGTTGTTGCTAAGTAGCACTTATCCTAAGTTAAGGATTTTTCAGTTTCCCATGCTCTGCCAGCAAGCAGGTGTGCAAGAAGCTGGGAGGGAGCAGAGCCAGGGCAGCTGACCTGAACTAGCCAAAGGGGTGTTCCATACCATGGAACGTCATGCCCAGTATATAAACGGGGGGGGTGCCCGGGAGGGGCGGATTGCTGCTCGGTCAGCAGGTGGTTAGCAATTGCATTGTGCATCACTGGAGTTTTTTTCCTTTTTTCCCCCTTCTTTTTTTTGTTATATTCCTTTTCATTACTATTATTATTACTATTATTATTATTATTATATTTCGTTATTATTATTGTTAGTATTATATTTTACTTTAGTTATGAAACTATTCTTATCTCAACCCACAAGTTTAACCTTCTTTCCCGATTCTCCTCCCCATCCCATTGGGAGCAGGGTGGGGAGTGAGGAAGCGGCTGCGTGGTGCTTAGCTGCTGGCTGGGGTTAAACCACGACACTGTTCTAGTAAGACTGTGGATGACCTGGCTGCTGAAATAAGTTCTGTAAGGCATCTATCAATTCTTTGGTTCCTACTATTCGTGAAGTATTATATTTGTAAATACATCAAGACTTTGATAAAGTCTTTTTAATGTAAAAAAATCTATAAATTGCTAGAGAATATTGAAGAAAATTAATCATTTTTGTCCATAAATGCATTACATTTTGTAACTGCTGATCTATATTTAAAGTTCATTTCTTAATTTTCTAGTAACATGTATTCATTTCTTGGTTAAGGCATTCATTCATTGCTTTGCTTTTCTGGAATGAGTTTGAGTCTCCACAGCATCACCATATCATTTTATCCACATGTTTAAAATCAAAGTTTAGGCAATTTCCCTTTTAGCCTTTTAATGACTTATGAAATCACAGTCTCTGTTGATAATGATACTTCTTTTAACATATCAAATACAATATGTATGCATTCCATTGTTCTGTATTTAAAATCAAGCACATGAAGGTAATTCTGTCTTATTTCAACTTTGCTTTTATAAAAGAACTAGCTCTTTATAAACTGTTTAATTCATTAAAATTTTACAAAAAGTCCATTAGAAGAGTTTCTCATTTTATCCAAATACTATTCATCAGCAGTTCTAATTTCATTTTAATAACTCCTCTTTTTAAGATTATAAGAGTAATGTCATACATATCTTTTACATTAACATTAAAAGAGCCTGAAATGGATGATAGCTAGGGGCTTTTTTCTGTTCTATAAATATACTGGAAGAAAAATAATCTCATTTTAATGTAATATATTACTCCGCATTAAACAAGGAATTTTTCTTCCAATACTTATACATCAGTCAGTCTTAGTTTTAAATGATTAAAAAGAAGCACAATATATTATTCTCTTGCATTGCATATACTTTGAAATGTATAATTTGGAAAATTAAAACTTCCTTCTCCTCTTTACAGAATAGAAAAAAAGAAAGATGAAACATCTTTCTTGCAGGTGTTTCATTAAAAACAAGCTGTGACATCGGAAACAACGCTTCAGTGAACCAACACAGTTATAACTCACTATCTCACATGTTGCGCCCTTTAAACATATGTTAATTCAAAATTACAGCCTCTGTTCCTCTTCACAGAAAAAGCTATTTAACTCACTGTCTTTGTTTGATTTTTTTTTTTTAGTTCTATCATAACATAGGCATCACAAGCACACAAAATCTTTGCAGATACAGTTAGAACTATGTTATACTGTAGCATGTCCATACCAATCCTGAAATCAAGTGATTCTTCTAAGTGTCTGGGAACAAATTTCACTGGACAATGTCAAGCAGTGCTGGATGTTAGACAATTGTTTCTTGGAATGTGTAAACTACACTAAACAACAAAATACTTCATTGCTGTGGAAGATGCACCACACCACATACCAAAAGTGCCTTGTGTAACACCACCACTGAGTGAGAAGTAATAGACTAGTGCATAACACTTTAGCTGCACCAGGCTCTTGTGGTCATAGTGAATTGTTCTAATGCCAAAACAGGCTCATCTTTTTTTTTTTTTTTTTTTTAAACAAGAAATTAACACTGTTAAAATGAAAGCCTGCAGTCAATTCCATGTAAACCATGACACCCATTTTTAAACTGCAGAAATAGATTTTTCCCTGTCAGATACTCAGACTGTTTTTAAAAATGTATGCATTTGTTGCAATTTCTGGATTAGAATAAATGCATTATATGTCTTGTCAAAAAACTAGAAGAGATTATACATGAATAAGGAATAATTTTGAACTTTAATGCTAATAGACCACCAACATGCTTCTCGTTCCTATTACAACTTCATGGTTATAACACTATAACTTCCTATAAATCAATCATTAATGAGAGCTATCCCTATTATTTTTCATTTCTCCAGTAGTACCAGCATGTGTGTGATAATATTACACATGTAGCTAGTTAAACTTCCACCTCAGAATTTCTTGCTTGGTTTTAGTGGAACATAAGAGAGCAATGTATACAGCTGTGTTTGAACAAGTTTCATTACAAGATACAAAGAAAAAGTGACTGGATCTTGCAAGCTAAAAAGGAAGTTAATTGACTCGATAAATTAAAAAACCTGAGCTCCACTATTTTTTATTTAGAGACTGTTGAATAAGTATTTTGGTTCTCGATTTTTACTGTAGTTCAGCTTTAACTATTTTTTATTGTATTTTATAGTACAGAGATTTCTAAAGTTGATTTTGAAGCATAATAAGGTCTCAATAGTATAAGACCTTTTACAGTATTGCATTGTAAAATCATAGCTAAGAAATGGTAGGATAGTACAGATACGTGTGTGAGAGAGAATTATACAGTAGTGAATTAATAAACTTCAGCTCTTTGGTTTAGTTCTGCTCAAGGACAGAGTAAAATGAAGTAAGAGTGGGGGGAGTAGAAGATGGATAATTACTAGAGAAAGACTGCCTGTGATGATACAGTATCTCTTGGGTAAGAGAGAAAAACTGGGTAACATTACAAATTCACAGACTTCAACTTTCCTGCAGCTGATGTTGAGCAACAGATACAGATAGTCTCTCTGAACGCCATACACTACCCTCATCAAAGATCATTGTCTGGGTCAACAAGTAAAAGCAAAAAACAAGTGGCCATCAGAGGAAGTAATATAATCTTTCTGGATTACCTCTGTCAATAAGTGCTCTGCAGATTGCTTCCATCTTTATGTTTAATGGATCTACTACTTCAAAAATATGCTAAGCAAGAGCAAGCCTGTAATGAGGTGTGCTCTGGGGTCGGCTGTCACAGAGGGCCAGTGCAGGGCTTGCATAGAAACTTTGGAGGCAGTGGACCTGAGCGAGGAAATGCTCGCTGGCAGAATATCGTAAGTTTGGTTCAGAGAAAGTCGCCCCTTAGAAAATGGGTATGTTTCTTACCTCTCTGAGACCTGGAGTTCTACCAACCACATTTTCTAACACCACTGACTTATTCAAGAATAGCTATGTTTGGTTGGTGTTTTTCTCAATGACCTTGATAAACAAAATCTAGAGGTGTTTTGGTCATCATCTGTGTTCAAAATTAAACATTGCTGCAGTTCCTTTCCTGATGTTATCCATTTTTTGACAGTACAATAATGTCCTTCAAAGCAAGGTAAAAATTCCCTGGAGATACTTTCCATCTGAAGTGGTGTAGAATGGTAAGCTGGTAATGCAGAGGCAGTAAAAAAATAGATCTAACCAATTCTTACCATTCCATCTACTTATAGACTTGCATAGTTTGCACTCTCATCAGAGTATTTTCTCTTGAGGGTAAATCCTTGCATAGCAATATATACAACAAACATCAGAAATGGTTTAACAGGAGAATCACCTGTCAGATAATTCTAAATTGTATTCCTTCAATGATCAATTGATCATTCCTTCACCAATTCTGCAACAGTCAATATCATATTAACTATAAATCTTTTGGACTAGGTACTCAGGTGACATAAGCCAGGGTTAACTCCATCACCTTCTTGTGGCACTTTATACAAATTAAATTGCTGCATCCTTGCTGTTTTCTAGCTGTGGAATTAACCGGAGCTTAGCAAATTTTCTTTTCCAGTCTCTGACCCCGTAATACTCAGTAAGGCAAATTTCCTCTCACCAGCTGCACGTGCCCAGCATTGTCCCTCTCTGTTTGGAATTCATGGGTGGATCAGACTCAATACTGTCTTTCCACCAGCAGAAGTCTGATGATTTCCTACCTACCTGTGAATGCCGTGCTGCAAAAAAGATTGTATGTAAACAAAAATTGTAACTGTATAGTCATATTGACCAAGATCACTGACCCCTGGACAAATTCAGCATTCATTCAGTCAACAGAAGTAATTCCATTGACACTCAGTGGTTGTTAGAGGAGGCTTTTACATGCAAGGGGAATGATCTTGATTTGGCTATTATTATTTGATTGGTTTCAGTAGAGCAAGCGCTGTTATTTTCAAAGATGCAAATAAGATCAGAGTGAAACCTTACTAATTACATGACTTACCTATCTTGCTTTATTAAGGAGTTCCAAATTAATTTAATGTTAGTTAGTGAGCTTCTGAAAGAAACTATTATTTGGTAATTGTTTTCACTTGTTTCAGACTTTTTCAGGTTAGCTACATTTAGCAGTTATGCTGGGTTTTTTTTATAACCCACTCATTTACTTTTCACAGCTTTTTAATAAAATATTGCTGCCAATTAGCATGTGAATACTAAACCTTTTCAATGTTGATCTGATAATTTAGTGAAAGAGAGCGCCAAATTCTGTTTTCAATGAAGCCACTGCAAAAAGCCTTATAGATTTCAATGGGAGTAGGAATGGTCCCTCCAAAGGTGACATATTCAGGCTTGAAGTTGTTGGGTAGGTATGTAGCTAGTTAACTAGCAATCTTTTTAAAAGCCAGGATGAAGAAGGGAGGCTCAAGTTCTTCACCACAAACTCTGTGCAGGTCTCAATGAGCACTTCTGACTGAAGTTTTCTTAGTCCTTGTATTCCAAAGCATTGCATCACTGTAGGATGAGAGTTTTCTTATTTGATAAGCCTTATTTCTGAAAAGAAAACCAATTTCACCAAGATCAGATGGTCGCCTGATGTATGCACTGAGAATGTCCAGAGTCTAACAAAGGAGTCAGTAACCATTGGTCACTCTGACATGATTAACTGGAAAGCAGCCTGTCCACACCATGCCATTCAGCATGCTGCACCCTCCTATTCTGTCTCCAGCCCCTCATCCATTTCTGAACAAGACTCTTCATGGTAGGAAGTGCTGACTTCATTAATGCTCTGTATACCGCAGGCAGAAAAATCTGAATGCTAGGTGCCCCACTTAATTAGGAGTTTTGCCACTTGGCATTGAAAAATGAATTATGGGCAGGAGGATCCATTGGGTAGTTTGCTTTTGACTCAGAATGCAATATCCCAGTCTGTATTAACTGGAAAATAGGAACTGACTTTGTATTAACTGAGGTAGAGAATATAAAGCCATGATCATCAGATTTATTAGGTAGAATAATGTATAGAGTTATGAGATTTTTTTTTACCTGAGGTTGAATTGTAAGAGTAATAATGTAACCATGATAAAGCTGTCACTGCAGAAGTGATATAAATGTAAATCAGTCAATGTTTAATCAACAGAATAAACCCCCCAATGCCAATACAAAACAAACCACCATATATGGTTTATAGGAATATGTAAAATATTTGACGTAAAGTAAAAAAAATGGCATGGTCTCTGGAGCTGCTTTTTAAGTTTCTTCTACGTGGATCATTCTATCCAGCTACAAAAAGGAGGCTGAGTTTACGAAAGATAACAAAGTGCTAACAGACTTTGCTTTTTCAAGGTGTTTATTTTGATGTTGGCAATAATAAGGGTTAATTAGTGTTTTGTTTGGCTCCTGGTCAGGATCCCCAAACACACAGGCACTGGACCAAAGCTGACCCATCCCTACCCTTCCAGAAGTACATCTTGACAGCTTTTACAGCAGGTTTGGAACTGTCGGGTTTAAACACTATGGGAACAGATTTCAGCCAGATCAAAAGTATCACGGTTTCCGTCTAATCCAGCAATGCTTATATCTGCAAATTTCCACTAATTCTTATTGTAAAAATCTGGCCCAGTAGCTACTACCCAAGAGATGGGCAGCAGCATTTCAGTTTCAGTTTCTTCATGGTACTTTAAGTACAGTAATGCAGGGTAGGTAACAAACTTCCCATCAGATACAGTTACCACTGGCATAGTCAGAGACAAATCCAAATGGACAGCGTTTACTCATTAAACTTGGGCAATACAGAGCTTTCCTTGCTATTACTGGAACACCAAACAGGTGAGTTTTCTCACTCATTGTTTAGTAATTTTATAATTAGAAATACAATAAGTACAATAAGTACACTGTAGACATGGCACTGAGGGACATGGTTTAGTGCTGGACTTGGCAGTGTTAGGTTTATGGTTGGACTCAATGAGCTTAAAGGTCTTTTCCAACCTAAACAATTCTATGATTCTACACAACATATTCATACAATAGCACTCAGTTCTGCTAGCACTTTCAGTTACTCTCTAGCACGAGGGAGGGATTACTAGCTAGCTAGCATTATGCGGCCCCACAGGGAGTGTTTTCAGGATCAGACCCTTTTCTTCCTAAGTCATCTTCCTGCCCAAGGCAACAATCAACACATACTCACAACCAAAATTACTTTGGAATTGAACAGAAATTTCACATGGTTTGTCAGTACTGCTGTGCAGGGAAGTGTGCATATTATCACACTAGTAGGAATGGGACTAGCAAGGATGAAGAAATCCCAGAATAATGAAATAACTGGTATTCCAATAGATAAATTCCAGTCCTACATCTCATATCGCCGTTGTTTTACAATGCTGCAATAGATTTTTCCTATATGCAGATCTCTTTGTTTAATTATTGCTTCTAAAGGAATGCGAAAAAGACTGTGGGTTTTAAAAATATTTCATCATCCTTCCAGCAGTATCAGAACTAGAATTTCTAGCAGTCATGCAGGTTTGATACTATTCATGCGTCAGTGGAACAACACTGGGAGAGGAAATGGGCAGAAGAATGAGGATGTCAATTTAATTTAGAGTTCAGCTCTGCCAACACTGTGCATGCTGAGTGCCACCTCAGTCAGGGAGAAATCCTACTGATTTTAATGTGATTATTCCTTAGGCAAAGTACTTCTGGAGAGGAGGAGGAGGCGGGAAGGCTGATTCCTAGGTTATGAGGCAATGAACAATAACACTTCCTTATTGTATTGCCATGAGGCCCAAATTTGAAAATAAACAATGATGAACTAAGTGTGACTGGACTTTGCATTAATAATAATATGCACTTTAAAAGAAAAGACCATTAACTACCCTTTCTGAATGTTTTCTGTTTTATTGGCATTTTAACATCTGGAGTCATTGTCTTAGTTTGAACTATGACAGTTTTGTCATCAAGTTCCAAAGAATCAGGATTCTACCCCTAAATTTTTATCGAATGGTGATAATTTTACAGTAAGCTGCTGTATATCTTATGAATGTAGTATTTTTTTCTACACAATTCTTCACGTTATGTTCTTCACACAAAATAGACCTTAGCTTTAAATCCTACAGTTGTACTGTCTTTCAACACCACTGTTGCATGTTGAAAGTCAGAATTTGCTGTGAAACTGAGAAATCTATAAATGCACTTGGAAATTACAGTAGTTGAATTGATAATTTCCTGAATTTTTTTAAATTGGAATCCTATCAGTTAGATTTATTAGACATTGGGTGTTACTACACTACTCGCCAGAAAACTCTCTTTGTGAACGTCTCTCACATTTTAGAAGAGATCAGAATCCCACAGATGAGAGGGGTAAATATTTAGGTCTGTGGTGTACACATAGCTGTAAACATGGCTATTTTACTTCTTTGTACTGCTGCTTCACAGCACAAATAAAAATCAGAAAGTTCAACAGTGCTACTGGAAAATGCAAGTCAGCAATCCCAAATTTTAAAAGCTTTTTTTGGGTGCAGGGAGGGTAAGTGGTAAGCTTTCAAAACGATTTAATGTCAACATCAACATATTTTAACAAGGGAATGTGATCCAGGAAATTCTGCTGGGCTTTCATATTTTGTTTTCTACAGAGTAAAAGAATAAAGAATTGTGATTGATATAGTTCTGCAACCTAGCAAGTTTCTTTTTCTTCAGAATGGGTTTATAGCAGGTTTTGTCTTCCAATCTTAGTAAATTAACATTGATTATAAGAAGCAACGTTCAAGCAAGACATCCATCAGAATCTCTCTTTGTATATGCTCTGTAAGATGAAGGTATCCATCATCTTCATGCAATGAAAAGTTGCTCACAAAATTTAAATGGATCTAGTAGCGCATTCGTGAGGTACTTGAGATGCAGGTTGTTGACTGTCTTTGATAAACTAACTTAGGAAGCAGCAATCTTTTTCCTAACTAAAAGCCTATAAATCAAGTAGAAATCCCTATTTATTTTAATAAGAACATATTTCTTTGCATTGGCATCTTATCTCCCACTCACTTTGATTTTAGAGATCAGAGTAAACTGTTGTCAGTGTAGTTTATTTCCAACAGTGAGCTTTCAGTTTACCTTTGCCTTGAAGCAGGAAGGAGGAATCTCAGAACAGTACTCTAGGTAATTCCAATTATTCTGGGATACTTCAGACCTGGCGAAGCATTAAGTGACACTGCTCAGATGTGAGAAGGGAGACAGAAATGGAGAGCTGTGTAGACCATCTTTTTGTGTAAGGCTCAGGATTACCTGGTTTGCTCTGCCTGTCTGGGTCATTTTCGCAAATTCAGAGAACCTGCAATTTCTTTCTACTGTTTGAGATGGAATCTGTGCAAAGCTATGTAATTAAATTTAATGACAATCATCTTTCTGAGGAAATAAAACATGTTCTGCTTAGACTGTTTTGAAGCCAAAGCTCAGTGTATGTTGTGTACATTTCCTCTTGCTAATGATATATGTACATGCACATGCATGTACACGATACATACATGTACATTTAAGGACATTTCATTTGCAGGGTAAGGTTTATAGCTGGGTACTATAAATTACATCAGCATAAGGAGTAAGTGAGTAAATTAGCAAAACAAGACTGTTGCTTTGCCAATATCACTGTCACATACAAGCTTGGAAGCATGGAAGATGAAATGCTTCAAAATTTAGCTTCAAATTACAATTTGTATTGAAAATTGTTTGGTCACAGAAGACTAAAATCATTGCCAGTCAGATTGAGTCAGCAATAGCACAAGGAAGAGTGATAGGTTATGGAATATGAGGCATCTCTCAAGCTAGGCAGCCAGACAGAAGACAGGGTGTAAAGCAGTCTATGGAAAATTCCTACACTGCAATAATCAAACCACGGATTCTGCAAACTGCAACACCCACAAGGAAAACCAGTTTACTGCTCTGGTCTGCACAACACATTGCATATGACCCTGGATATCATGCAAAGAAATTTGGGTATAAACATTGCAGAAAAATTGAACATTTTGCTAGAGTATGGTGTGTTGCTTCCTGTAAAAATGGGTAAATAAAATTACTGTTCCAGGCATGCCTCTTAACTTTGTACATAAATATTCCAATGTACATTGTATTAGTAACTCACTAATATTCCTGCTACATCAAGAGGACAGACACGGGTGATTAATTATGTCAGATACCAGCTCTGCAGTCTCTCTGTTACCTGAATTCACTTACTTACAATGCTTTACAGGTTTGTCACTTGCTGACCCTTGATTATACGCAGTGAGTGATCTGGGGAACCTATTTCTATGCTTGGTTTACTGTACATGAACCTGATTTTTGACCCAGATAGTACACTTGCTGAATTCCATATTGTGCATAAAGGTATGCTATGCACAACAGAGTGTATGTACGTGCAACACAGGCACCTGTTTGCTATGGGAAACATGCAAATACCTACTTGTCTGTAATGTTTTAGCAGCACTGTACACTACTGTAGCAGACTGTAATGTCAGTGACTATAACAGACAGTACTGAAAAAACAGTGCTATGTAAAGGGTTCGTTCACAGAAACAAAATCCAATCTTCTGTGTTATTCATACAATAGAAAAGACACAACCCACCATTTGTATTGCAACCCACCATTTGCATCACAACCCTTTAAAAATAATCCAGAATGTCATTATTGATGAAACTGAAGTTTCAGAATGTGTCTCACCAATAAAAGTGAAAAGACAAAAATTTTTCATCTTCGCCTGTATTCAAGGAACTTAAGCAAAGCCAAGCAACTGCTCTTCATGTATTTCCATAAAAAATCAGATGTCATATTTGCAAAATGCACAAAGATGCCATTTGCATCGGTAGACTGCTACATAATGTTGTGCAAGGGCTGCCAGAACTACACAGCATTTAGCTCACTTGATGGATTTCTCCATTTTAAATGGGTATGCTACAGACTTTCTTCCATGCCCAAAGCTTTTTAAAGAATGACAGCCATGTTTCTCAATTATCAGTCTAAAGCCTGATGTCAAAATAATGGCATTTTATTGGGAAAGGTTTCTCAAGCCCTGTAGTACAGCCTTAGCTTTGCCTTCATGCTGTATTACAGCACCTTGGCAGAGGGAGGTGGAAACCAAACTTTGCCAGTTGCTGCTTCATGCTGGCAGAATTGTCTTGTTTTGGTCCATAATGTCTCCAACAGGAGCAAAAATTCAGAACAAACAAATACGATTAGAAAAGTTTCAACACCACCATGATCACAAATATGTTCTGGCCTAATTTGTACAACATGGTATGTTTCTCCTTAACTGTGCATCTGCTGCACAATTGTTCAGACCAAAATTTTGTGGAACTGCAGAGATTTGAAGCAGTGAAATGCTGATTCACAAACAGCCAGGTATTTATATTATTCAACCCTGTGTTGCACACTATCATGACTGCCACTGCCTCCAGTTATGAACATGGACTCATACTTGCAAAAACCTACAGGACATTGCTGAAAAGACCATTGCATTTGCGCCCAGACCATCTGAAGAAACTGAGGAAAGCATTCCATTTTAGAGCAAAAGCATATGCTTCTGTGTAGCTACAACAGAGAACCTAACTTAGGGTTACAGATTCACAGCTTAGTGCTGTAATTTATACAGCACTAAACAAGGATTCAAACCAGCACTAATGCAAGTCATCCAGTAATGCAGAAGACTGTATCTATGTAAGTACAATAAGGAGTACAGACCAAGAACTAGAAATGTGACTATTCAGTGCTTATCACATGTGCTTTTCCTTCACTGTGTATCCAGAGATACAGGCATAGTTGCGCAAATAACAAACATATTCCTTGGCATCTACAAAAGAGCCGTTAAGTATTCCTTGCTTAATATGTCCAGTCCAACAAAAACAACATGGCATCTTGCCCATGAGATCTGCTAATTCCAAACCCCGTTGTCCAGCTCTATCTACCTACTGTTTCAACTACGGTGTAACCCTTCCCCACCAGAAACGTGTGATGCAAGTTGGTCAGCGATTTATTATTCTAGAGAATTTACAAATATACTACGATAATTTATACATCTGGATAATGATTCATGTCAATGGATTGTCAGAACAAAAGAGCAACTATAGAACCGGTACTGTCAGTCTCCTGGCAAGGCAGCAGAGACTTATGCAACACCATTGCAGTCTGTCCCTTTACATGATTCATTGTGGGGAAGGTTTGCTACTGATATCAAAGACCTATTTGTTCATGCACCATTTACTTCTGCTTTGCCATCATCCTGAGAGATTGCTTCAATAAATGGCCAGAAACAGCATTTACGTCACAAGTCACACCTGCTACTGTAATTACTTTCCTGTCCCCAGGTTCCCGCAGAGTGGAGCCCAGAAGAATTAGTATCCAATAACAGATCAGAATTCACCCTCGTAGAGTCTGAAACTTTTCTGGGGAAGCAAAACATCATACACAGAAGATCAAACACTTTAATTAAACTTCGGAAGAAATGTGTACTGACTGCTGGGCGGAAGGCTTCCTACAAACTTACACAGCACATACTTCCAAAAGTGTAACATAGAAGACGCTTCCCGAATGACTATATATGAAAGAGAAGTGAAAAGCTAAATGTTACTGTATTATAGATAACCTACTCTGACAGAAGAACAACTGGATATAAGATAAAACAGCCCAACAGATGCAGTAAAATCACAAAACAGACAGAAGTTACCATCATGGTGCTAAGAATCTGCAGGTATCTCACTTGTGAGAATATAAAACCTTTGATTCTTTTAAGGAGGAGAATCAAAGTCCATGTTGCTTCTCAAGAGTGCCAGAAAAGCAAAACGAAAAAAGAAAAAATCTTACACCTTCAAACTACGCGATAAGACAGGTCAGAGTGCTTCTCCCTGACAAACACAGGAAACATAGCTTATCTGCTGATAACAGGGGATACATAACAGTCCCCAAACAAGAAACACAGGAGGAAATAAAGACTATTCAACATTCTGCCAAATCCTGATTAACCACCTCCAGGCACTGGAGACCATTAGGTAAATAAATGTACAAGTTTAGGCTTTAACAATTTTGTCCCAAATCAGTTTGTCTATTTGGTCCCTAAGTATATAAGTGTCTAGTAAGTAGTTATATAACTGCTGAGACAGTAGGATAATAAAGTTACTATTTCATTATTGCTTTGGCATTACAAATATGCAACATCTTTCAAGAATTGGGGCATATGTAGTCTTGCAGTAGGTGCTTGGAAGGTGCTGCTTACGTGTTTGGTGGGCTGTTCTCTCTCTGCAGATAGCCCAGAAAGGAAACTTTCTGGCTTGCTGCTGCCACTGCTATACCCTATTAGAATATACATCCCGAAGCCTGTCCTTCACACTTTATCTTGGCTACACTCTTAAGCACATGGAGAAATTCATCCCGAGTTATAATTACCATGGATTACTGAGCAGCAAAATTCCTATAACTCTTTTTCTCCAAAAAAACCCCCAAAGAACCAAACTTAGATAAACATTTGCAATATTCTCTGTGAAAGAGAAGATACAGAAGCTAGAGAGACATGGGGGGAGGCCTTACAAGGATGCAGGCTTTCGTGCCTGGTTTCCAAGAATTATAAACATCTGTTGGGTTTTTGCCTAGTCTCTTCCCCACAACACTTTTCAAGTACATTTGAAATCATCAGAGACATATCAAAGATTAATAAACTTTTGCAAGTTTATGAAAACAGGTAACTAGATACACAGCAGACTGATAAATGTCCCGATGGAAAAAAATGAATCATTGGGTAACATTTTAAATTAGACTCCAACAAATCAACACATGAGAAAGCTCATATAAGACCCTTCAAACAGAGCTTATAATCAGTTGTGAGGTGCAAATCCAGAGAAATTCCAGCTTCAGTTTCCTATAACATGTTATTGCTGAAAAGAAGAAAACTATTGTAAAGAGTACAGTGTGCAGTTCTCAGGTACAGTGGTCATCTTTGACAAGTCAATGTTCTACAGGAGGATTTGAGAAGCTGCATTTGGCAGCATTTGTCACTGTAAAAAAAGAATGGGCAATGCCTTGGCTGCCTTACCACCATGGAGCTGTGGACAAATACTGATATTAATGGTCTGAGCACAGTTGTTAATATTGGGATCAGATAACCACTGAACTCTGCTGGCAGCAAGGCGTTGCTTTCTGCCATTCCTCATTATCTATCACTGAAAGTGGCATTAAAACATCAGAAAGTAGAAGGTGACTAATGCTATAATATCCCGGCTAGTAGCAATCATTTTTTATTATGATATTCAGTTTATTTTGTCAAACTATGTTAGTACTCACTGATTTGAAACATCCATTAGGCTTAGAGGGGACACGCGTACAAAGAGATAAAGATAACAATTCTGTGCCAGGCATTGATAAGCTATTTACTGCACCACAAATCAAAGGGAACATTTTCACTGAAGAACAGGTATACTATTACAGCAATCACCAAACATCTGCCTCATCCAGGTCAGAGAGGCATGCAGATGCTCAAATGACTTGAATGATCCAGAGTCTGAGCATAAAACACAAGTTTAAAGAAAAAAAACTACTATGTCCTTCAAGGATAACAACTCGCAACCCATAGATTACTCTATCCTACCCTCAGTGACTCAGCTGAAATTAAACAGAAATTGTATCCTGTTCAGTTCATACTAGATCTCAGCTCCCACCTCTTTTGATTAGAGGTGTGTAAATGTGGGGGGAATGTGTGTAAATACTGGGGGGAAAATTAGGCTTTGGTCATCATTATTTTGACCCAAATCATAGCTTGTCTGACTTTTCATCCTCTTAGGACTTGACTCCTCATTCATTTTTGAGTGCTGTAGTGCTAAGGTACTAATCCCGTTCTAAACACCAACAAGACATGCCACAGCACTGTGAACAAATACCAAAGTGAATGGTCACCACTGTAAATAATACTTCAGTCATATTCACAAGGACAGATTTCTATCACAAGTTTTTCTTTTGAGTCTTTGCTGGTTTATCCAAGTGTTTTCTAACACTTGATCAAATTAGCTCCTTACTTGAATCAAGTAAAATACTCAGCTTTTACTCAAGTAAAATAATCCAGCTTCCCTAAATCCGAGATTGTGTCATCTTATTCCTGCATAAGGGATGCAAACAGTAACAAGGCACCCCCAGAAGGAATAGTCTCAGCTAAGGATACCTTCTGACAGTGATGTAGCTCTAAGGAAATATTTTTTCCTCTCCTCTTCCTACAGGGGCACACCACTGAGGAGAGTCACACAAAATTTCAGTCTATTCAGATGATTGTGTCCCCTCCTTTCTTTGAGCTGGCTTACTGTTTGCCAGAAATGTCAAATCTCTTTCAACAATGCACTAAATTCTATCATGTGGGGACAGGTGATTCTTAGAGTTGGGGAGAAGCATTCCCCAGCTTTTAACCTTTCAGCTGTGGCCATTTTAAAAATGAAAATGTCTGCCTGTGCAATAAAAGCTGTGCTAACATTCTGAAGTTTAAGGTTACATCTTTTCTTACAATTTATTATAGTGGCTTTAATATCATCTCTTTCTCTTGCACAGCATGCCAAGGACTTGTTTACCTACTGGTTTAATCAGCTGTTAAGGCTAGATTTTGAAGTAAAATTCTTCCACACTTTCAGGTTTTAGGACTTAAGTTTTGATTCAAGCCTGCCCCTTTGCTAAATATTGTCAGTGTTCCCTTCATTTCAATGCTTCCAGAAACTGCCTTTATCTTAATGATGAACTGGAAAGGGTAAAAATGAGCCTTGGCAGTCTTTCCTTTGCTTTTGTACAAGGCAATTCTTAAAGCTTATTTTAAAAATAAAATTATGGGGTTTTTATACTTGGTTAAGGTAGGGCTTTATGTCATTTAAAAAATCAGGTCTGCTTCCTCACTGGGAGATTTGTATTTTGCCAGCCAGTCAAATGAGTCTTCCTTCCTTTTTTTATGCTGTGGTATATAGGGCTGTAAAGCACAGAAAACAGACTTTCCTGTCCCTGGCTATGCACACCCTGGCTTCCCTCCCAATAACCTACTCTTCTGGTAGCGATTCTAGTCTGGGTTTTCTTGTAGTACATCTGGGATCTAGTTATAAGCTAGCAAGGGAATTAATTGTTGTAGCTCCAAGCTATAGCTTTTCTTCTCTGGCAGACTGGCAGCTGGTCCTTTTATAGAGTATCTCATAGCTGCAATTGAGAGGGGGCAGTCCAGAAGTCCATTATGCATGTTTCTGGTTTTATTGCATTAGCGAAGTTCAGACATCTGTCAGGTATTACTGGTGATGAAATGCTCACTGGTCTGTTCAACACAAGTAGAAGATCAGGGATACACAGTCCTTAAATGCACTAAGTAGTAGAACACATGAAGAACCATTTATCTGGAGTACAGTCTGGAAACAGCCCTCAGTCACATACCATGAAGGGACTCTAGGAGAATGTTTTCATTCAAGTTCTCTCCCACTCAACAGGGTCTACACAAGGTCTCATGCTGATGTAAGGACCCACCAGTATTATAGTCTGCTGGGCTACCTACGCCTCAGATCACTGTGAGAAACAAGCTGGAACATTTCTGTGCCCCTAGAATACTGCATTACTCTTCTCATCTCAATTTTTGATCATTTTTGCCCAATGCCCTATCAAAAAGAAAGATTTCATGCAGGAAAAAAAAAGATCTGTTTTCCAGCGACCCATCGCTTTATGCATCATGAGATGAATGAGGAGAAATGCAGGTCCCCCAACCAATATGCTCAGTCAATAATCACATATGTCTAGTGAGGCTGGAGCCTTTCTCAGAGCTGGAAGGAAGCAGAGGTTGTAACCAGGAGTCTTTGTGATTACGATAGCACTGCGACTCTCAGCTCTCACACTCAGACAGGAAAGGGACACGGTGGTAAGCTGGATCCAAACACACCTTCACTGGGCACTTTTGGTTACTGCCTGTTCCCTGTTCAGCTTCAGGCTCTTTACGCGTCCTACCTGACCTGACTCTCAGCTACTCTCCGTTCAAGTTTTCTCTCCTCCTCAGCCAGTTCTCAGTCCTCTGCCAAAACCCTCACAGGGCTCTCAAACTCTCTCTTTGATCACTTCTTTTCCCTGTTCTCAAGGGATCCAGGAGCACTAACTGTACTTTGCAAAATTACTGGAGCAAGCCCTTCTCTACCATTTCATGTAAGAAGCCATGAGGTTTTAATCATCAGGTTCATGTTCATTAAATTACCTATAGCACCTACAGTTTGGTTGTTATTTTCCTCAGGGTACTCTGAGATGAACCATCAAAAATTAGAACATGGTGAAAATTCATGTGGGGCTAAGACAGGAGCATAAAGAAAGGAGAAAAAAATATGGTACCAGTGCTCAAAAAGAAAAGCAATGAACCTGATTACCTTCTAATGAGTCTAACCTGATCCAAGAAACACTTTAGAAGTGAATGTTAAACTAGGAATCTGTTAATATGTGCTAAAAGATAACTGAGCCAAATTCCCATTGACATGACTGAAAATGATCAGGGTTTCACTCCTATGAAAGGAAGCCTCATAAGTTCTTAAGGAAGGTAGATTTGCTGCTTGAACAAGAAGGGGTGTAAGATTTTTTTTTTCTGCCCCTTATTTTTTTTTTATTATATCCCTGGACAGTACATAAAGACCAAAAGGCCATTGTTAGCTACAAAATGGGAAGCTCAACCCTGTAAATTTGTAAAGACAAATTTATCATCTAAGCATAGAAAAAAAAATATTTTAAGCTAATAGTTAAAGCAAGAACATTTCCTAAGTGGCATTATGTCATTGGATGGCTTTTATAGGCATTAATTCAGACATTTTGCTATACATCACTGGTAAACTTCAAGATTGTACCAATGGGAACTGATTGCTTGATCTGGTGCTATTGCAGTCATTTCGGTGGGTCCCCACGGGAACTGATCCTGAACTAGCACATCGGGAGAGGTTCTTGTTCCATATTTACACTGGGGCAACAGAGCAGAATTTTGCCCTTCTGTTTAATGATACATAATAATTTTTTTCCCCTTTCCAGTGGGCAAAAAAAATTGTCTAGATTTCAGAAAAACTGTACCATAAAGTCAAGTTATCCCATTCTTCCAGTACCACTGGGAGAAAATGCAAAAAAAAGAAGGTTCACCAAGACTTCAGCCACATTTACATTTCCATTATATTTTTATCTTCTGTCTTTCCACTCAGGTACCTCCCAATATCAAGTCCTTAAACTACTGCTTCTGAAACAAATAATTCCTTGACACTAGAGGCACAGATGGATTATAAGCAATTTGTACTTGAAGTGGAGGCACTAATGCTGTCAATGAACCCATTTGTTTTTTCTTGCCCTTCCACTACTTCTGTGAAGCACTTGCAACAAAATACCTTGTCTCCAGTTCTGACCTCTTTGAGAAACGCAGCAATGAAGTGCAGAGGTCATTTAACTGAAACAGCAGCATCAAAACCTCTAAACATGCACTGACTTTCACAAGGAAGCAAGGTAGCAAGTTACTTAGCAGAAAATAACAATGCAAAAGAAAGCAGCCTCTTTCTCATGTGGATGTTTTAATGGTGGCTGTGTGACTAAGCTTGTTCTAAAAGACCCTCTGATTTTTTCCAGAGGGATGAAGGAACAATACTGTAACTTGGAAAATGAGCAAACAGTAGTACTAATTTCCCATAGTGTTGATACAACTAAGTTTGTTTATCTGAGACTGCAAAAGCAGGACAGATCAGAGAGTGACTTGTGAAGACCTGAGTTCAAGTCACAGCCTTCGTATGACCTGTATGAGCTGTTTCATCTCTCCTCATCTGTTTTATTTAACAAAACGAAGCTCTAACCCTTACTGGTGTTAAGAAGTAGCAGTGACTGTGAGACTGCTCTGCCAATAAAATGAAATCTAATTTTTTAATATCTGGTGTTTAATGAACACTAGTTGCTTTCTGTTTTGGAATCTGAAATGTAATAGTCTATCTGGAGTAAAACTCCAAAGCTCTATATTTGCCAGTACCTTTACCAGAAGAACACAACTTCGGACTTGAGAGTTGGGATGCCAATGTCTCGTCACAATCCCAGGACTGACATCCAAACATTCGGGTACTGCTTGCACCACTCCAGTGACAGAAGTAAGACGTGCTAATACATTTGCACTGCTCAGATATTACTGTGGATAACATCAGTTCTAATCACAGAATTATTTCATTTATTTTCACAGTCAACAAATCACTCCATTCTTTATATCCAAAGAACAATTAATGCCTACAGTCATTCCTTACTCATTAAATATAATTGAATCGCGATTTTTTTTTCTGACAACTTTTTCAAGGTTATTAACCAGGTGACTTCTAAGTGGTTTGTTTGTGCCACTCAGTCTTTCTCTCTTGTTTTTCACTTCTGCTCCTGCCTGACAGTTTTACAGAACAGCAATTATCAGCATACCCACAGTAGCAGCATTGTGACTATTAAAAATGCTACAGTTCAGAGCAATGTTTTTAATTATTCACCAGAGCTGTGCTTAAACTGGGCTTACCACTCAGCTATTTTTACCAAGCTTCCTTCATTTCAAATGGTTTGATAAAACCTTTTAGTCACAGATTCATTTTTTGAAGTAAAAGGCTTTTTCTTCCCACATGCTCTATGGGCCGATTAGTGATTCAAATCTTAATATTCCTAGGATAATCGGTATTCTCTGTTTGTAATACTCAATAGTATCTACACATGTTTCTTGTGTTCATCAGAGCAAAGTGCATGAAATTTATGTCTTAATGTCTACTAAAATCTTTCCGGGAGGGGATTCACCACTGGCTAAAGTGATTCTCTGCAAAGTATCTCATTCCCATATATTCATGACTACAAATCATCTTGGTTTTGGACAAAAATAATTAAACACAAAATACCAGGACTGTATTCTCCATTTGGAAACTGTCTTAACTCCCACCAATCTCAAGCTAAAGCATGGCAATTTAAAAATTTGTAATTAACACTAAATCACTGAGCAGCGTAGGGCATGTTTTCAAATCCAGGGTCAAGGAATAACACCTAAAACCTGTAAAGGTCTAAACCTTTTTTTACATAGCATTTCTCTGCCTGAAGTGGAAGTCCAGCTCTACTTTGAGACACAAAGTTTGGGCAAGTTAAAAGTAGCAGTACAATACTAACTGGGTCTAATAAGAAGCCATTTGTTTTAGCTGCTCTTAGCAGTGAGTTAAAGATATATAACCCACTTTCTTCATTTCCTAAATGTTCCAAAGGATATTTGTAGCTGTGTCTCTTTGGCACTTCGACCATGCATTCCAAATGTTCCAGTGGCGAGGGTGGGTGAACAGGAATGATGGATGGTCGACTATCTGATGGATAATGCCGCTATTTTCCATCTCAAAAACTGAATCCAACATAATTAAAGTTTCTTTTCAATATTTTTTTCCTCTCCAATGCTCACTGCCTTCAATTTCCCCAACTATCACGATTTTTCCCAATATACAATGGGCACTATTTATCAAAAATGACATTCTCAGATAAAAGCAGCTCCAGAATGTAAGTACATAGTCTACAGCCTACAGAGCTCACTTCCACTGCCTTGGCCAGGCTGAGCTTTCCAGGTAAACAGTGGTTCCCTGTCAGTCACTGAGTCTTTTGCACTGATTGCTGTGTTTCTGTTGCTAAAAATTGTTTATCATCAAACAAAAGCAGCCTTGCCCTGGAAGTTTGTGAAGCAGTTACTTGAGACAGAAGGGGACGGGCTTTCTCAGCTCCACATTTGGTCACTTTTACCCTTTCTTTGTTTGCTTTACTGAATCTCTCTCTTACCCAGGTGCCTGTAGAAAATATATCACTCAAATGTATGAGGTTTTTTTTCCAGAATGACCTGTGGAAATGCTATCAGTTATGTGGGATTATTATTCCTGTGAACAGAGAAGCCAAGAAAATTACCATGAGCAATGCTCCCACTAAATGAAGTGTTTTCCTCACAGTCAACTCAGCTTTTTATATTTCTCACCAAGTATTGAGTATGTCAGTACTGGATATTCAGTGGTGCACTAAGGGGAAGGGATAAGCCTCCTGTCCCCCCCCATTATACTCATGAAAGTTTCAATAGGTATTCCCTTAAAACACTTGCAATCCCATGGCACCACAAATGGCTCTGAATCTAGTAGTTGTCTCCCGGATGCTTTCCCACATTCTCCCAATAATTTTAACGACTGATGCTCTCAAGCACACCAAGGGTAGTTCTGATGAATAAATTTGCAGCAATTACAACGCTTAGCTGTTACGTCTGTAAATAATTTTGTGATTTTTGTGTCTGCTTTTAAGAGCAGGCAGTATTTCCAAATGTTATACTTGACAGTGGTCTTAATTTTCTGAATTTAATTCTTCAAAATTCCTGAAATCTGGCATTCTTAAAGGGGAATGCAAGTGCATCAATGTCCATTTTATGCATCCAGTATCTAATTCTGTAAAATGTTGAGTACCACTGAGATGGGCTCACAATTTTCGACTCTCAAAGCCATTTCAAAACCTTGAGAGATTAGGCCCTTGGGAGACAGACATCCTGATAAAGTGATGGCAGCATGAAAACCAAAAAGAAAAAGTCAGTTCTAAACAAAACCATTTTGGAGTATATGGAGAAAGCACCTTGCTAAACGGTCATCCTGGAAATTTGTAATGGCTCAATCTTTACCCCACTAGCAGACTTACTTTGCCATCTTGTTCTAACATCAAGACAAACTACTTTGCATGACTATTGTCCATCATATGAGTTTATACCACTGTAGGTCAGCTGTGATGACAACTGTACATTCACAAAATGGAGAATCCTCAGTTGTTAACAGAACAGTGTAGGTGGCAAGTTATTACTGTCTCAGCCTGTTCCCTGTTTGATTAAATATATGAGACCCACAGTGTTTTCTGGCCGGAAGGCGAGTGCTTTCCATAATTCTGCAATAGGGATAAAGCACAGACTTTAACAAGTAGGAACTGCTACAAGCAAACATAATAAGGAGCCATGGGGAAAGTTCAGACACATGAAAAAGAGGAAACGTTGAGTTAAAAACAAAACAAAAAAAGTCTAGAATTGTCAAAATGCTGCTTTTGGTTAAATAACCAATAAAGGTCTTTTCCAACCTAAATGATTCTATGATTCTATAATGTGATAGGATTTTTTTTAAAGCAGCAGTGATTTAAAGCAGCATGATTTTCCATCAATATATTTGATATAGGCTGAGGTGCTATGTGCTCCATTTCCACAGGCAGAAACTTTGGCCAGAAAATGCTTTTCAGCATTGAAACTTCCACAACAACAAGGGTGGAAACATTATTTCCAGTAAACTGCTCCATGCAGAAGTTCAACTTGTTATCAAAAATCAAAACTACTTTTGTTTCCAGCAGCCCAAAACCTAAACTTTTTGCCTCAGGCCACCAGAGAGGGTGAACAGGAAGTCAGTCTCAGAATGGAAACTATGAGGATTTTGTTTTTTCTGATGAGAAACAGAAAACCTTTCAGACAGAACTATCCTTTAAATGTAAATAAGACAATTAGTTATAAACCCAATCATCTTTTTTTTTTTTTTAAGAAGGTATCTTCTTCTTTTATCAGCCAAGCCAGATACTCCAGCAAATATGAGTGTCATATTGTGGGCAAGATTATTTCCTGCCTTGCCAATATTAAAGCAGCCTTTAGATGCACAGCATGAAAACACCTCCATTAGACTGTTTATATAGAGAAGAAATATAAGCCTATTGGCCAGAGTTTTCTGCAGACTTCCCTTCACTTTCAGCAATTTCAGGGCTTGTAAATCCAAGCCTACCAATGAAAGACAGTCTGTTTGCTTGCTCCCTTATTTGAACTATAAAAATCAATACATTGTAGAGAGCAGGCCTTTCTGGCATAGCTCCTCATAGTTTTCTACGTGAGAGACTGTGCTGACTCTTGGTGGCTAGAGAAAGAGTCATTCTTAAAACATTCCTAAACACATGCATTCCTAAAACATACCTAAAACACGAGTAAAATTGTGACCTTTGAGCAATCAGGACAGCAAAGCACTGGATAAAGTCAGTAGATAGCTAAGAGGGTGAAAATGTGCCCCTGAGCAGACAATTAGTTGCCCTGCAAGAAGCAGCCAGTAGCCACAGCCCACAAAAAACTAAGCACTGTGAAGTGCTCACGATCTTAAATTGAAATGTTTCACGTCCAGAAGGGTTTCTCCTGGTGTAACTCAAGGCAGTGGTCAGCAGACAAAACTTTTCAAAAAGTTTGGCTTAGGTCATTCCTGTAAATGATGATGCCAATATGTTGTCTCCACATTCAACAAAATCAGTCTATTCACATACAAACAGATTTTTTGCATTAAAATTCCTTTTCTCTCTCTCTTCTTGTGTAGCATGGGTTATTTTTTTTTTCTAACTCTATAAATTCCAAGGACAGGTATCTTGGCTGAACTATGGCCTCTGTCCCTACATGCTTTTCTGTTCTCATAACCTCTTTTTATTCATGCTTTTATCATGTTTGGAATAGTTTCTATTCCTTCTCCACCAGTCCTCATTTCTCTTTTCCATGCAAGACCTTACACATCTGCCTGTTTTGTGTTTTGTCTTCTGCATTCCTTTCTTAACAGCCTGTTGCAGCCATCCATTCTCATACAGTCAATTTTTCTGGGGATTTTCCCATGTTCAGACCAAAGGAAGCCAAATATAATCTTAGGATTTGCTGCACAAACAGGTTCTGAAAACATGCAATTTCTATTAGCTTCAATAAGAAATGAGCCTGCTTAACAGCTCAGGATTTCAGATCATTATTGCTTTAAAAAAGATCCTTATCAGTGGAATCCTAAATGCATACCTGGGGGAGTGTAATCCTACAAAATCTGAGCATTCTCAGCTCAGATATAATTTGCAATATGAAAACTTTATGATCAAAAAGGTAGTTATTAAAAAAAAAAAAGCCAGTAATCCAAGAATGCTGTGTTAAAATTCATCATCTACACTGGTTTCCTTTTTGTGATTCCTTAAGCATGCAGTTCTCCAGCTGCTGTTTCTATTTACTGTGTCTCACTTCATTCATTGTTTATCAAGTGCTTACAGTTCAGATCCCTTTTGGTGAATTTTTTGCAACCCTGTGCTGTTGTCTATCTTAGCTGTGCTCTTTGCTTGCACAGATTTTCAAGTATCTTGTTCTCCAAATACACAAATTTTGATTATATAAAAATTTCCTTGGACTCTCAATAGCTTGTTTCTAAGAAGAAATCTTCACTTCACTATTAATTAAGCAAGAGCACACTAGCAGCTGCTTGAAACAAGTGGAAAGCACACACTGGACCTTTCTGAATGGGAAGTCCTTCCTTCTGCAAAACAGAAATACCCAGAAGAAAACTGAAGGGCAGATTCCCTGAGGGAGCAAGTTTACATGGAAGCATTTACTTTGGTGTGAAACAGTCCCACAGTTTTCAAAGGCCAAAAATTACTGCATTCCTCCATAATTTTTTCCTATACATATAGAAAGCAAACATGGTTTAATAATGAGAGCACTGGGACCTGTGTCCTGGCTTTGGTATTGATCTGTTTAAGTCTCCCTGCCTCTGCTTCTTACCTACTCTTTCAAGTTCATCTTGCCATGGTATCCAAGCACCTTCCACAACAGGAGAGGTGAAGTCCGTGCTGAGCATTACAGAACCAGCAGATGTCTTCATTTTGGAGGTAAATACTCTGCAGTGTCCTGAGGTTTTAAGCTTAGTTAACTTACCATGCTCTATCATCCACCTTCCATCCATTGTGTTTATTTAAAAAGTAAAAAGCATCACGGCAGAACCCAGCTGCACTTTGTGTTTGTAGAAGGACTTTCCATGTTTGCTAATGAGATCGAAACCCCCACGTTTTATGATGAGGACAGTAGTGTAGAATGTATATGTATAACAAATATTTCAGGATGTCTGACCACCCTTTACTTTCTCTTTGTTCTGTCCTAAAACTAGATCTTCACACCCTATTTCAATCAGTCCTGGACCTGCAAAGGTTTTCATATATGCTTAATTTTTAGCACTATGAGTAGCTTCAGTGTTACTGAAGTAACTCGCTATCTGCAGTTATATAAATGAGTAACACTTTGCAGGATCAGGGCCTAAACCTTCAATAATACATGGTTTCCTCCTTTAACGCTTTTATTCTTCCAAATTATTCTTTAATTCCTCTGTTTTTCAGCTCTCATCAGTATCATCAGACGACCAGTGTGGGACTGATTAGAACATGAAGAAGCATCATTAAAGTCTAGCTTTATGTTCTGCATCTAATTTAATCCAAGAAGTGTCTTATAAACCTATGTTTAACTTTTCATCAGATCAATTCTTCTCATTTTAGAGTTCAAAGGTTTTATCCCCCCAGTACTCATAACAGGAAATATTATCTCTACAAAGCAGATAATAGGTATGGACAGGGTCACTATTGTACCTCTTGGCACTTTTGGGGAATTTAACAGCTCCACTGTGTGCAGATACATACTTTGCACTAAAATTCCCTCTCCAGTGTCAAGTGGGTATTATACATTGCATTCATGTATACTGTTATTTTGTGCAGGGTATTTGTGAGCTGTTTAATAGTCATAGTATTTCACTCTGGAGGTGACTGCACTTAAGGTATGCTTGGAATGAGTGCGTGTCTATGCTGTGCTTTGCCATTTTGCAGGAATAAAGATGTTATAGATGTTACATAGCAATGTATTGGAAGAGAGTTTTAAATACAATCTAACAATTTTTATCTCAAATGGATTTACAAGATTAAAAGCTAGTTAGAGACATAAGATCATAAGCTAAGATATGATCATAGGCTAAGATAGGAAGAAAGGAGGTGAGAGGGAAAGATAATCGAGATGAGGCACAAACAGATGAGCTAGAGTTATGGAAAGGCAGCACTCAGTAGCTGAAGCTCCAAATAAGAGACAGATTCTTGTTGCTGCACTGCTGAGATTATTTGATAATAACAGAGTCAGTGTGTTAAAGAGCAGAGAGATCCAGAGTCATTTTATCGGCAGCGTGTGCAACAAAAGGAAAGCAGGCAAACATAACCATCAAAGTCTTTGCAGGTGAAATCATGAGCACAGTAAGAGAGTATCATCAATCAAAAAAATATGTAGAACACTAGGTAGGAATCGGAAAAATAACAGGATCTCCAGAACCTGGACTGGACAGCAAGAGATAAGAACATGACAGTTGAGACACCCAGGAATTTAGAATGAAGATTTGAAAGGGAAAAGCAGGAATATTGGAAGCTTTTTTAAAGGAAAGGAGGGGAAAAATCAAAATCAGAGAAACTGGAAAGGAACTTGAAGGACTTCAGAGGAAAAAGATGCGTAGCAGATGCTCAGAGAAGATGAACAGCACATAGGAAACAGTTCTGCATATGTAATACTACACTTGTATGTATATATGAGTATGTAACGTATTTCTGAGTATGTAACACTACCTTTCTAGTGCAATCAGAGGATGGTCCAGCAGGCAAGCAGATCGCAATGACACAGAGAACAAGAGAGGGAGACTTTCCAGATGAAAGAAAGAAGTCTGTAGAGAAAATAATTAGAGTGGTACAATAGTGGCAGGAAAAGTCATAGCTAAAGGGCCTTTTTTGAAGCAGTAAGCTATTACTTATCAGAGGGGAATATGGGTAACAGAGATTTGGAGATGCTGAGACATTTGGGTATGATAGAACTTAATCAAAAGAAGAGGAGAGGCACAGATATGAATAAAAGGTATCTTGGAAATAAGCATCCTAAGAAAAAGTACTGTTCATGTCTCGCACTCCACAAAGAGGTAAATGAATATTGGAACATACAGAAAAGAAAACCAGATAATGAGGAGGAAAAGGGTCAAGAAACATGCAGCGACTAAACTCAGTAGTTGAGTGGAAGCACATGAATGTTCCTCTAAACATCAGTCAGGAAGAATATTTATACAGATAAATTACTCTGTAGGGAAATCATATTTCTAATGTGTTGAAAGAAAATCTCATCTGTAATTGCACAAGTTACTCCAAACAGGAATATAAGCTAGGAAGAAGCTGTGCCAGGCAGAATGGTTTATGGTATAGCTTGTTAATTGTTTCTGTGTCCGAGAGAAGTCAGTCATGATTCTGCTTTTCTCAGCATCTGCTCTATCAGCCCAGTCTTCTGAGTTTTAAAAGGTATTTATTGCTTTCGAACCTCATAAAAATGATATATACTTTCATTTACCCATAATATTTTTTGCCTGGGTACTAGGTAGCCCCATACCTAATCCTTACCAATGGTTTGTGTTCTCCAGTGGCAGGGTGGAGCAACCATCTCTGAAGCTCGTTCCTTTTCCTGTATCCTATCTGGAGTCCGGCTGAAAATACATTTGCTCCTGCTACATATTTGTGACTCCTATTTATAGAAATAGAAGTTTAGGGATTTTTTTCTCTGAGATACTTTATGTTCATATTCCACATCACTAAGTGACCCCTAGCTATGCTTCTGTGTTATTCTTATGTATCATTTCAGCTGGGTTTTAATGAGTTACTACAGTGAGATTGCTATAATTTCCCATATCACCACCAGAAAGTTACTGAAGGTAAAATGTCCCAAAGACATGATGACAGCTTTTCCATGCCAACTTGCCTTCAGTCGTGAGGTCAAGCTCATACAAATAATTTATATGTTTAGGGGAATATTGTTCCTCACTTTCAGGTACAAGCTTCAACCTGTGCTATCTTTCAGGGGGAAAATTAGTAGGAAGAGCATCTCAGGAGTGCTAGGCAGGTGTATCCTGCTACCAAGAGGCCGAACCAGGGAGCGAAGACATTCCACCAGAGACATGGTGGTTACACTGACCCTTCATGACATACCGAAGAACATGTGAGGACAAAAATCAAATGCGTAATCTCTGGTATGTGCTTTCTGGTCACCTTTGTCAGCAGGCTTAATAAGGTAATTTGAAGACTCGTCATGCAAACTGAGATTGTTTCATAGTTTCTAGTGAAAATGGTTTAGCCACATCTCCATTTCATTTCCTGTCTTCCAGCTTCAGCAAAATTTCTTTACTCCAAATCTCTCTGACTATGTATCTAAAATTTAGAAACCTTGCTGGCAATTATCCTTCACACTTCTATATGCCCACATTGTGATCTGAACCAGAAAATAAAAGAAAAACTTTTTTCAAAAGAAAGGTCATTGTAGAAGAGCTCAAAGTTGTGGTGTGATATCGTTTGAAGTTGCCTACTGAACTCACACATTCCCAGTGCTTCAGACACAGGGGTTATGTAGGATTTTTTAAAAAAAGAAACTCCACTGTTCAGAAGCTTTTTCTAGCTTTGATGACAACTCCTCTGAAATTGCTTATTTTTCAGATCAGTGGAGAGTGATAGAGAAGGTCTTGGATCATTACAGAACATGAAGATCCTTACACATCTGAGCATATTGCAAGTGACAGCAGAACATAGAGTGAGTCCCCAACAACACTGTCAGCAGCCAGAGTTAAGAAAATAACATTCACTGGAATTTTCCTTACTTAAAGATGTTTTCTGACTTTTTTATTGACCCAACACTGTTGTATGTTTAAAGCACTCGGAGACGTATTACATCAGCCCTAGTGCCTGCTGCAGAAACACAGGGAAAGGATCATCCAAGGAACCACACTGATGATCAGGTCAACAATTCAGTCTGCATACAGATGTATATGCTATCTGTCTTAACAGCAGCACTCTTCCAATCCCTCCATCCAGGAGGAGGCTTCTGTAGGCTCAGGGGTCTGCAGTCAAGGAAAAGATGGGAAACAGAAAAAAGTGCACATTGCAGCCCTCCCATAGAAATAGGAACCGTTAAAGCTTGAGGCTCTGAGGCTAGCTGCAAGCACAGACACACCATAAAGAGGAAAATGGCCATTCTGGAGCCAGCTCAGAGGTAGTGCTCCCACGGGCATGCCGCTGGCATGCTCCACAGGTCACCTGAGTGGCAGCAAATTTACCTGCTAAGGGCACACAGCAGCAAGCACAACGAACCTCATGCTGTTTGTTTCTTTCTTTAAAACCCCAGCTCTGACATTCACAGGCTCGCATGTGAATGATTCTGTCTTCTTTTTTTAAAGAGAGTCTCTGAAACTTACCACCTAAAAGTTTGAAATTTTAGCCACCAAAGGGATAAGAAATCTTTCTTCTTTCTCTTAAAGGCAATGTTTTAAATATATTCCCTTCATTTTCATGACATTGGGCACATGATTTCTGACTGCAAAATTCACGTGTCACTGAAGTTTCCATGCTAAGCAGTTTTGTACAGTGCCTGCCCAAATTGCTTTTCTTGTGGGAGAAGGTGAACTGCCTCACTGGAAGTCAGTGACCCCGGGATACCAATTAGCAGAGGAGCTGCTCAACTTTCACTAATACTGACCCACTTCACACCCAAGCAAGTGAAGGCAAGTTGTTGTAGTGACATCAACCACTACAAAGTGCAAGTCTATGTACACTACCTTCCCAAATCTTTAAGATGAAATTTGTTGTTTCATTCTTGAAATGTCAAGCTGAAAAGCTCACCATAGGCTACATCTAAAATAAGGCCATCCGTAGTACAGCAGCATTGTTTCTCCTCCAGTGTGCCCTTAAAGCAGAACACAGAGCACACAGCCTGCAAAAGGGCATGTAGGTGGCACATCTGTGGCTCCCTTATTTGTGCAAGCACCTTGAAAGCTCCAGCCTTCAGCAGACAGCTGTGAGCCAGGAAGAGAAGGGGACCACCTACGTGAATGATATGAAATGGCAGTAACCGTTTAATAGAAATGACCAGAGAATAAAAAACCTGAAGAGTTACACATAACTAAGGGACAAATCCTGAGAGTCAATGCAGCCATTCCTGGAAGAAGTGTGAACACAGTTTGGTGCTATAAAAGATTTCCATTGACTGTTATGATCATCTGGTCTGACCTCAAGTTGTCATCTTAAATTCTGGTTTCTTTTCACAGCACCCTCCCATTTTGCTCCTTTCCTAATGACTTTGTTTCCACTTTAGAAGTTCAACTAGCAGCTTGCAGAATGGGCCATTTACACACCATTATTGTTTCCATTTATTCAAATAAGTAAGAAGTTTTTAGTAAAGTCCAGACCACCCTGCAGCCTCTGGGTTTTCTTTTCCAGGAAAAAGATGCTCATTGACCCACTTAATCCACCTTCACAAAGAGGAGGGAGATTTGTTTTTATTTTCTTTATACTGGCAATCTTTCCCTCCTCAAATTGCTTTCTGGGAAGATGATCAACAGAGAAGAGAGAACTGTGGCACCTTGTGATTGATTACAGCTTTTCTCCCAAGTTGTTCTCCTCATTTATTTCATATGACATTTGCAAAAGCTAACATGATGTTAAATTCATCAGTTTCTAGAGAAAGAAAATGTCTAGCGATAAGAGATCAATTTGTTTCATCCAAAATAATTCTATTTCTTCTCAGTCTATCTTAGGAAACTAATGAATACTTTAAAACACTTTCCAAAATATTTCTCAGACATATTTCCTATGTTATATCGCATAAGAAACATTTAATTCTGCTTAGTTATCAGCTGGTATTGTTTCTGAGCTTTTATAAGTCTGTTTTTTCCAAAACCTTCCTTTAACTGACTCCACAGACACCTGTATAGCACACGCACATTGCCATTTACTGCACAAAGCTGTAGAAAAGCTGACCAAAACAACAATTTATATTTACTTGTTTTAGGGCTGTGTTGCATCCTTAACAAAAGATAGTACAGTTCTGAGCTGCTCCAGAGGCACCACAGGAGGGAATTGCACTGCAGACTGGTGGTTATTTACTGTAAGCATCAATGTAAGCTAGCAGTAAATAACTACTCTGATACTCAAGTCCAGTAAGCATCAATTGTGCTGGCTCATACACTGGCAGAAAATACAAAGTTAAAGAATTATCCTGTACCTGTCTTTTCCCAGACCATGCCTTGCACCCCTGCAGGAAAAGAGAGAGCAAGCACATGCTGGTTTTACTTCTCCAGTGTCCTGGGAAAGCATGGAAGGAAGGATGTAGCAGTAAGCCCCTGCCTTGGCATGCAGCCTTCCTTCACACCCAGCTCCTGAAGAATACTTGGGGCTTCAATGAGTCAGACACAGGCAGTGTCTGCACTGAAGCCAGGCACAAAAAATGCCTAAAAGCCCCATCTCCCCCCAAGTACACAATCTCACGACCACTGTAGAGAGAGACAGGTCAATGTTAGCAGTGAGATATCCTCTCTACTCTTGCAGTGATCTGTGAGCCAGGCAGAGCAATAAAGCATTAACGTGAACAGCAAGTGTGCATTTGAGTACCCTTCAATGCATAGACAGACACCGGCTTTTCGTCTGTAAAATACTGCCCCAGTTGCCATAAAAACAGTCTGTACATTCTCCAACAGGTCAACAGCCTACTTAGTCAGTGAATCTGGCCTCGTGTCCCGCTGAAGGCCACATTAAAATATGGTGTCGGAACGGCCACTGAGCATAGTGCAGAGCCCCTTTAACTCAACAGGAAGGGTCCTTATTAATTTCATTCTCTTCATTGCTAGTACTAAGACTTAGAAGCTATTCCTTAACACAGGAATCTGGTAACATTTAGTTCCTATTAAGCAGTTCAACAAAACGGGGTCTGTCATGTCGAAGCACGCTACTTCAGCTCAGTGTATGAAAGGAATATTCACTCATAAGGACGTGAACTGGCAAACACCAGTCAGGGCCATATTTGGCAGCAGGATGTACCAGTAAAAAGCAAGCTGGCTAATATCAAGGGCTTGAGAGGCGGACGCATTTTGCTTGCTTTCCATTGCAAAGTGCTGTCTAATTAACATTTCAGTCCACTCTGAAAGAATGAACAGAGGGCTGTACGCAGCCCCCTCATTAGCCAGAACCTTCCATGTGGGCAGGAAAACTGTCTGCAGATTCCAGATAGAGCAGTCCAGACAGGAAGGTACACTAGCTGGCAGATCAAAAAATCCATTCTTCAGCTAAAGCCATGGAAAACATACAGCCACGAGAGAATTCTGAAGAAGAGATGAAGTCCAAAGACAAGACTTTCAAAAACGGGTTCCTACTCCCAGCCTTTAAAATCCACCTTGCAAGTAACTTCATCCACACATCCGGTTTTCCTGCCAAACCTTATTACTTTCCCTCTTCCTGCTATAATTGTTTTATTTGCCATTCTACCCATTTTTGGGGTCTCCTCACTTGTGCCCTCTATTTCTGTGCTGATGACATGGAACGCTTTCCTAGGTTTTTCTCATTTTCATTGGCAAGCATCTTTTTTTCCACTAGGTAGCTTCCTCTCGGTTTCCCTGCAGTCAGCCACACCTGCAGCTCTGCTCAAGACCAGGAATACAGATGCGGATTTGTTACCAAGGGCTGCCAGCATCCGCTTTTGAATGAATGATACACAGGCAAGCCCCTGGGGACTGCATTTCACAGATCCAGCCGCAGCTTTCCAGGATGAAGAACTGACTATCTGGCTGATAACGGAAGATACAGGAATAAACACGGCTCTGGGGATCCTCTCATGGCAGCTCGGCTTCAGTGGCCTCTTATAGAAAGTGCAGACGACAGTCACGATCAAGCAGACTAACTGTAGCAGTTCTGCTGGGTGTCAGAGCACCAACATTCAAGGCACATTGAGAGCAGGTCAGAGAAGTATATTAAAAAAAAAAAGATGCCCAACTAAAAGATAGAAAAGTATGTGTGTTCCTGGGGCCAGGCGGCTCACAAAAATCACTCCATATCACTCACGCTGTAGTTCTAGTCCAGCATCCCAAGCTTAGAGCACCTCAGCAGAAAGAGCCATGCAAATTACACAGTGCATGAAACAGTCTTATAGTATCTTCTTTACACAGTCCTGGCAGGTGTATTTTTCATGGAATGGTAGTAGTCCTAATAGAGTCCACACTAAAGCCCTGGTCCAGCAAAAAAAGCTGAGAATGTCTTAACAGAGAGGGGGAGCAAGCCTGCTGAGCTAAAACTCAAGCTTGCTGGTGTCCCATTGCATCAGAGCTTGTTGGTGTGTGGGGGGGTGGGTTTTTTCCCTATCAACAAGCCTCTGTGGTTTTTGTTGTTGTTGTTCTGTACAACAAAATAGACTGTAGGGAGTGGTTTCTCTCTGACCTTTATTGGGAACTATGCATGTGAATTCCTGGATTTTTCCGCCTAATGTTATTATCGTCCTTTCACTGACTGGAATTGTGAGCACAGTGAGACTGTATGAAGCACTAGGGTAACAGGACGAATACAGTCCCGGATTAGTTTCACCTACTTTATTCTTTTTCCCTGTCCTCTTTACTCATTTTATCCACTTTGGCTGGTATTATAGTCATGTCTTCCACTCCAAAGCCTTCATTTCAGTTAACAGCCTCTCCACTGTTACCATAGAGTCCTGTTACCTTTGTTTCTATTTACAGTGTGAATAGATGTCCATCATTACATTGTCGGTCATGACATGCATCAGTAACACAATAAATTGTCCGGGGAACTAGTCAGCTTCTAAGAAGAAATGTGCTGTGGCTGCTAATGCCTCCAAGGAAAAGGAATTTCATGTGGGGTGAAAACTCTAGTGAAGGACGCAGCAGCCAGCACAGTGTATTTGGAAGACAGAAAGCCTGTGAGGGACAGGAAAAACAACAGTAATGGGAGACTTTGGTTTCCCTCTTGTTGATTGGGTGAAGGTAACAAGATGTAATGTAGAAACCAAGTGTTGAGGTACTCATCAATGGCTGGTTCATGGAGCAATTGATTAGCAAGCATGCAAGGGGTGCAGGTATGCTTGTCTTTGTGCCAAGTGATGTGTAGGTCCTGAACCCTATGAACTCTGTAATGAGGACTATAATGTACTTTGATTCAGCATCCTTGTTAGAGCAAGGGAAGCCAAAAAATCCATCACAGCTGTCCTCAACGTGGAAAAGGGTAATTCTGTAAAAATGAGGGAGTGTGTTACCACCAAGCTGGCATGAAGACTACTTAAGGACACTCCACCTGTTAGAAGAGATTGCAGGAAGTCATGATGATTTCTTTTGCCCCAAACAGACATTATCAGAAGTAAGAAGAATCCGTCAAGAAGCTGAAGCTATGTTTGAAGAAAGAAAAAAATCCTACTCTAGCAGCTTATATATAAAGCTCAGTAAGGTACTCAAAGTTTTGGTTTTGTCCTATCAACTACCAAGAGGGATCCAAACTTTTACAGTAATTAACACGTGTTTCTTCAAATGCATCAGGAGCATGAAGCCTGCCAGAATATGTGTAGGAGTAATAGATGATTGAGGTATAAGAGGAATACTTAAACTTGTTAAGGCCAATGCAAGGAAATTTAATTAATTTTTTGCATTGTTGTTCTCTATGGAATAACCTGGGGAGATTTCCCATGCCAGAACCATTCCTGTGGTGTACCCTTGAGAAAGTCTTTCTGAAACTGAAGTGACTGTAAAAGGGTATAGGAAAAATTGTCAAAATTAACAGCAACAAATCACCAAGACTAGATTGTGCTCATCCAAAAACTCCAGAGGAACTCAAGCTTACAGCACTGTGTGACCTCTGGCTTAGAGCTGCCTTTGTACCTGAGAAGTGGGAGGTGATAAATGTGATGCCCAACTTCAAGAGGTTTTCAGGGTGGTTTGGGGAATTCTAGGCCCGTAGATCTGATATAAGTACTTGGTACAGTGCAGAAACTATAATAAAAAGTAGAATTAGAGGATGTCTGGATAAGTATCATGTACTTGGGATGAGTTAGAATGCACGCCTGCCTTGCAAATGTATTACTGTTCTCTGTAGGAGTAAATAAGCTTATAGATAAAGATGATCTGTGTGGCATAGTCTACTTTGTCAGAAGCCTTTATAAAAACCAGCTTCCTCATTAGAGGATTTTAGGGAAGTTAAGCAGTGCTATGACACCAGAAGGACAGTTCTGGTATGGATAGATAATTTAGCTAACAGTTGGAAAACAAGGTCAATGGTCAGTTCTTGCAGCGGAAGGAGATCACACAGGAATGTGTGTTGGGACCTGTGTGCTCCTAGCTCTGCTCACAAATGACTTTGCAGAAAAGCTACTGGTGAAACTAAGTTATCATAGTAGGGGCAGCAAGTGTGAAGGCTGGCTGGAGAACTGCAGAAGGACCTCATAAGACTGACTGGTTAATAAAACATCAGACGAAACTCAGTGTAGGTAATGATAAAGTGAACCACGTGGAGAATAAACAATCCAGTTCTCATAAAAGATGAGTAGTGAGCTGAGCTCACACCAGGAAGTGGGATCTCTGGAGTGAGAACCTGGGGCTTTAGTGGATAATTCTGTGAAAAGGTCAATTTACTCACTAGTGGTCAAAAAAGCAAATCAAATGTTGGGGCTTATAAGGAAAGGAATACAGAACAAAACATGACATTACGTGTAAATAAGTTGTTTGCCCGTATCTTGAATAATGTGTGAAGCTCTGATCTCTGTATTTAAAAAATAATGTAGTAGAGCTGGAAAGGTTTGGAGAAGGATAGCGATGATGATCAAAGGCACAAAAATCTTTTGTAGGAGGCTATGACAAATTGAGCTGGGACTCCAGTTTGGAAAGAGACAGCTGAGTAGTCTCTGATATGTCTATCAGAAGTGGCACGTAGAGGGTTGAATACTCACTTTGTTGAATATTCACTGTGTGTTCCAATTCAAGAACTGGTGGACATCAAATGAAGCTATTAGGAGAAAGGCTTAAAGACAAAAAATAGTTGATTCCTCATGCAAAGGGTAGCAGACACATGGAACTTTTTGTTAAAGGATGTTGCGAACACATTTACGTTAGTTTGAGGGAAACTGGGTAAGTTCAGGAAAGAGAAAGTTGGGGTTGGGGCTTACTAACTATACAGAGACCACAGCAGTTCACATCCCTGAGCTAAAACAACTGGAGGTTGGGACAATGTTAAGGATGCCGTGCTTATTTGGTACTTTATCTTCTCTAATTACGGCTCCTGCTGAATACAGTTTATGGCAGGGGGAGCTGAACTTCTAGTCTGATCTAGTACAGCCACTCTTCTGTGATGGAGCAGACCAGGGCCTCAGCTTCGAGCAGGACCATGACCTGGCCCCCACACCAGGGAGCTGCAGAAACTCTAGTGGCCACTGTGCAGAAGACGACCAGGTTCTGTAGTGCCGAGCCCCTTTGCTGGCATTTCACCCCAGCGCAGGATGGATACCAATTGTTAGCAGTTAGTTTTCCAGTGTTTCGCAAGTGCTTCTCACAGAAGTTCAGGGTGACGAGTAGCGCAACTACTGAAAAAGCAGCTTATCTGGATTTGGCTGGTGGGTTTTTGAGACTGTTGCTCTATACTGAGCATATTGTGACCTGGGGGCTGCCTGGCAACTTGCTCTCCAGTCTCCAATTAGAATAACAATATTCAGTGTGCTGCATAATGCTTTTGCAAGGTTTCTTTTTCTTTCAGTGTTACTGAGACGAGATTTTTTTTCTCCCCTTGCCATTTATTTTTATACACATCTTCCAGAGCCTCGTCCAATCTCCCTGAAGTCAGAGAGAATCTTTCCCTTGACCTCCCCAGCTTTGGAGTCAGGCCAGGAGTATGCTCCTCGCTGTGCTGTACTCTGCTTTCCGTTAAGCGTAGGGAGGTAGTCCTGGAGAATCAATTTACCACAGCCTGCACCTGAAAGTTTTGATAGCTGAATGTGGTGGAGACACAGGAAGCTGCGCAGAGGGAAAATGTGGGTTTATATTTTTCCTGTAAATCATTGGAACTGGTGTGTATTTCCATTTCTGATTTCTGGGCATGGATCCAGGAAAAGAACAGAGTAAAGTGTATGTTCATCTATTTTTTTTCCCCTTGTACAAAGAAAAACAAATACAGAGCTTGTACCTATTGGAAATGAAATAGCAGCATGTTCCTTTTAACCACTTTCTATTAGTAGTGAGCGAAGCCCTCATTTTATTCCATCAACATCCTTACTAGAATGGCCATGAATAAAACACTGTGATATTACCATATAAAATGCCTGTCCCCAAGTCATAGCACATGCACTCTTTCAGAACACGTTTCTTTTATTACCTGAAAGAATTGTTAGCACCCAACAGGTCTTGAGTTATGCCAGCTTGGCTGACAAGGCTTAAGTCACTTTACTGCAGAAAATGCAGTATAAACAAAAACATATCCTCCAACAATGACAATACCAAATTCAGGGCCATTTTGCAACATTTCATTTGTCTCTTTCAGACTGCTCTTTCCACCTTCACTTACCAGTAAAATTAGATTAAAGAGATCAGAGAGAACCTTGTTGCTGGACTGATGTAGGCTAATTGGCAATGCCTTGACCCCCACAGGGGTCTGCAGTCAGTGTGGTACATAAAGAGCTATTACAGTTAATGGGTTAGTTCTAATTGCACCTTCTTTCCCCAAACACTACACTAAAAATATGCTCTGTGGAGACAGAATGTGCTGCTTGGTCATTCACACAAGACTCAGGCACTCAGGAAAACTTACAGAGTACTTATAGTAGGGACTAAAGCGCACAACTGTGACATGATCTGTTAAAACTGAAAGACAGCAAATACAGGAAAGCGAGAACATTACAAAGGAGCTGACTTAGCTTCTTCCTCTAAACTTTTGCCTTCACAGATGCCACGGATTTCTGGATGGACTCCGCCTCCATACAGACAATCATTTTCCCATCATCTCTTTGTTCCTGTAGAATATTAATTTCCAGAAACACTGCATTAAGAAAGTCACCTATTCATAGGAAGATTTGAAATGCCAACATCCCTACTTATATCCCTTCTTATTGAAGTCAATCAATCACAAACCAGAGCATGAATTAACCACTAACCATACAGGAAGTGAAAACCACTGTCCTTCCCATCACACCAGTCGTCACTCTAAGTTGCTTGAATCTTTCCCTGGATCATAAAGTACCAATCAGTGGCAGAAACAGGATTTCACAGGATGAACCAGTAGGTTCATCCTGAGGAGGACTTCTTTACTCCTTGTAGATGGAGGTGAAGTATCACCAGAGCAGAACCAAGAGTCCAGATTTATCCCTAACATAATAAGGCCATGTCTCATACAATTTTCAGCCTGATCAGAGTACCAGCCTCTTTGCGGGCTGCAGAGCAGACTTATTTCTGTTGTGACTTTTTCTCACGCAACTTTATTTTAAAAGAAAAAGAACATAGACCACATTTCTGACAGCTGTATCAGTCCTATAATAGCAACTTTCAGAAACCAGAGCAGAATGTTGTCAAACACTAGGTATTCATCAACTTGGAGCTAGGAACAAGAATTAGCCTTAAAAATGAAAATTTTCAGGTTATTGGTGATATACTAAAGCACTTTGTACAGATTTCGGGTGCTGTAGGTATTTTCTATGGCAACAAAGCAAGATAAGCAGCTGGTGATCCAATGACTATCAAAAATGAAGATACCTAGAAAGGTAAAAAAATTTTCCTTCCACTAAGTATATCTTTTCACCTTTAGAGGATGCATACAAACTACTCAAATTAGTTAGTAGGGCTGAGAGGGAGGTAATGAGATTAAAATAGCTTAGCTTCTTCAGTTTGAACAAAAATACTCAGGGTAGGGTAGCAAGACTTGGAGCTTTCCTCTAATCTTCTGCTGAAGTTAAAATACCACAGAACACAACTTTCCCTGAAAATATTTTGGCATTCAGACCATGCTAAAAGTCCTGACATTTGAATACACAGCAACTGGATTTTTCAGTCTACTTCCTTAGGCCATGAGAAGAGCACATCTATTTCACATACCTCCTTATTATATTTCTTTTCAGCAGCAAAAATGCCATATTTTCCTACAACCATAATTTTGCACTTCAAGCTAAAACCTGTTGTAAACAGCTCAAACCCAGAGGCAAAAATTGATACTACACTTGAAATCTGGTAGCTAAGCTCTTGCCATGGGTCCATCCATCTTCCATGATCAAGAGACACTTCCTACCAGTTTCTCTGTGGGTGGCTGTGAGACAGTATAGGATAGTGACAAAACATGCTATTCTTTTTCCTCAGGCTTATTTCTGCCATGGTTTCAAAAGCAGAAAGCAATCATCCTGTAGGACTCTTCATTAGAAGAAAGCTGACATTTATGTCACATTGCAAATGCTACAGGGCTTTCCCCTTGCCCTACAATAAAAATAAGAAGAATCCCATGAAATTCTATAAAATGAATATAGAACTTTTTTCTCCCCATGGCAATTTTAGATTAGTAAATTGCTGTTAATGAAAAAAACGCGTGAGCTATGCACATGTTCCTTTGCAGTTTAACCCCTGCATGCTGCCTGTATCACATGGGAAGGTCATGTTCAAAAATCAGGGCTGATGATCCTATTAAGTGTCTGAGAGACTAAAAGTGACAACGAGCCATTCAGTGAAGTCCCTGTGAACTCTGGCACTGTTTGCTCCATAAGAAACATCACTTGTTACAGTGGTACCGCACCAGGGAAATCCCAGGACTCTGAGAAAACCCAGTTACTACCCTAAACGGTGACAAACCCCATGGCCCTTCTCCAGCATCTCTGAGGGAGCAGGGACTAATTCCAAAAAACAAGCACCGTGCTTGGACACAGCACAGGCAAATGTTTCATCAGTACCAGGCTCAATTTGGAGAGAGAGGTCCTAAACAGACACTCTGCCCCAGCAACACCATAACACATGCCTTAGCTGACATTTAAAATACAACGGCTAAATCCCTGTCTAAACCAGACACATGTCCAAACACTTCCCCAGGGAGGAAGGCTGCTTTCTCCCTTGCAGTGCCCGCTGCCGGAGGTGGGAACGCAAAGTTGGAATCACTGCCGCGTGGTGAGGTAGCCATCACTGCTCCCTCCCCCTGAGGGGTCTGGGCTTCGCTTGCAGCCTTCCCGCAGCTCTGTGCCCCCCACCCTTGCTCCCTCACCACCACACCAGGCTTGTGCTGCTCGAGACACCCACCCAGCTTTTGCTAAAGTCTGTGATACTCCACAGGTGTGGAAAGTCAGGTTGCTTATTCAGTGGCTTTATTACAGGGCTAGGAGCCTTACCTGGCCAAACCATTTTACACAATATCTTTAGAAGCTGAAATAACCACTTGTACCTGTTAACTTTGTAGCATTAAGCTGATATCAGTCTTAGGCTCAGCATTTAAAGAACTTGGAGCTTAAAAAATTAGCAGTCCTCTGTCACTTTATAACTCCGGAACCAGCTTAACAGATCAGAATCATTTTATATTAAAAAACAATCGTGCATTTAGCCTGACAACCTGGATATTAAGTTTCATTGCTGTGGAATTTCAAATGACTGAACGTAAATCTCCCAAATCAGGCAACGTAGAAGCTGATGGGCCCCATCACCGCCAAGCATTTAGCAGCTCCAATTCCTCGCTGAAGTATCAGAAGGGCACTGAAAGATGGCATGCTTATTGAACAATGTATTTTCTTACTCAGCATGCAAGGTTATTCTTAACAGGTAAAAAATTAAGCAGAATGAACATAATCAGCACAGCATCCTGCCTTTTAAAATATGTAAAATTATAATAGCAGTGGAAGACCAGAGTGGCAAATCCTCATATAAAGTCATTAATTGAACTTTAGTACTAGGCAGCTGCCTTGCCTAATGATCTGTTTAATAAAAACTATAGTTCTTGTCAAGAATGTTCTATTTTGTTTATTTGTTTAAATCATAAATCACACAAAGAGTGACTCAGGTGATGGTAGCTCTGTAGATAACGTTTTGGCCTCTTGCTCCAGCTTCTCTCCCATCTCCTGTCTTAGAATACAAAAGCTCACAAGAGTAGCTTGTGTTTTAGTTAAATATCAACTGTAATTAGTCAAGACAATGTTCTGGGAGCTTTACACAAGACAACTGAAAAAGTTACCTCTTTTTTATTTATTTCCTGCTTGTGGTTCCTGGGTAAGAGCCATGCATATCAAACAGATGGGCTGCTGACCTCCTAGATGGATTTTACCAACGTGAAAGATCCAGAGCTCTAAATTATTTTCCAGTCCCACACCTGCCGTACAGCTCAGCTGGTGTAAACACATTTAGGGAGCAGGTATCTCTTATTTAGAAAAGACTACATGCAAACAAAACATACACAGATACACAAAAGATCATCCTACGTGTTTGGGAACAAAATTCCAGAATAGTAACACCAAAGCTAAATTTGAGCCGGAGTCTCCACATACAGTGCTGAATCTTTCTTCCACTAGTAGTTCATTCAAACCTTCCAAGGCTTTATTTTACTGCTGGTATTCAGGGTTTTAAATCAGTCCAGAATAAGTCTTGTGGGTGGGGAGAAGTGATCAATACAAGCAAAATGCTGATCTTGTCTTCAGAGCTACCTGTAGAGGGAATGGGTTGTTGCTGGCCACGCAGAGATTTCACTGAGCTGAAGAAATCCTCTGTGAGCCTCTGACTTAACAACCTTTCTCACCTTGCAGTTTCAAAGGAACTAATTTGGCACACCATAAAATGTTAATTTTCCAGGTGTTTCCTTAGAGGGAAGACATGACTCTTCTCTTAATAAAAAAAATTCTCAGGCTCCAAATTGTAACCTTTCGTTTTTTATTTTTAAAGCAAGCCAGGGGGAAGGGGGGTGTCACTTACAATTAGGCAGCAAAGCCAAAGTCACAGATGGGTGACCTCCACTGTACTAAAACCCTAACACTCACACCAAGCAATAAATGATAGGAGCCTTATGAACTCAGGAAACAGTAATGAAACTGAAGTACAACACTGTTTTTCTCATAGCCTCAAGGGTTACAGTGGATTCCTTGCAAATCTGGTATTACACTCTCAGTTGTGCTTCCTTGTTCTCCCGCAATGGCATGACAGGCTCAAGAAGGGCACAGATGCATGGTGAGCCCTCCCTGTACAACCCTGCTCAGAAGCAAAGGCCAATTTATGCCCCTGCCTTCTCCCAGGCACATGGCAGCTGCAGGCTGGCAGGGGTGAGCTGGCTGTAGGACAGCCTGAGCCTCAAGCCTCTGTCCCACTCCCTGCCCCAGCTGGAAAAAAACACATGCTTCAAAAGGTCCTTCAAAATAAACACAGGCTTCAAACAAACCTCTCCCAAGTGTACTTTAGTTGCCACAATCTCCCATCCCACTAACATGTTTCATGTCAAACGCCTCCCAAGGGAGAAATGTCTGCAGAAGTAGCCTGGGTACACTCAAAAACTGGAGATGGGACTTTCAGCAGTATGTCCTTGGCATGTGTAAGTCAGTATGGCTCCTTTGGGTCTGTGCTGTTTGCCTCAGAAAACAATAAGCTATGTCCAATTTCTACTGTTATTCCTTCTTTTTAAAGAAATAATCCCCCCTCAAAAGGCTGGTCTTTAGATTTCAAGGCTGATGTGGGAGGAGGAAGCACGCACAAAAATTAAGTTGGAGAGAAGACAGAAAAATGTGCAGGAGGGAGGGAAAGACAAGTGAAATAGCATGAGATTCAGCTATTTGATTATGCTTCTGAAGAAACTGCCCTAGTAAGCACAACAACTTGATGTTACCTATTTGTATCTTATCACATCCATGCCAGCATTGCCTAATTTATTATATACTTGAATAGCCATATTTGTATTAGTCTCCACTCCACACTATCAACATTGCTTGCAAAACACAGGCTACAGCTTTTCTTCCATACATCAGCACCACCAATAGCCAGAAAAAAAGAGAAAACAAATTCTGGTTCTGGAGCATATGGTAGGGCTAACAATTTATATAGAGCATAACAAAGGCAGCTAGAGTTCGTTTTTGTTACCTTTCAAGACAAAACTGCAGACCTGGCTTTGTTATTAATCTGGACATGATGGCAGGGACATCGCTAAGGAAACATGACGAGAACGTTACAAGATGCTATCTTACCCCGTTGAGTTTTTCCAGGAGGAAACAAAATGCATTGTACTCGCAAAGAGCACAAGCAGTTCAATTTGTGCAAAAAGATTCAGAGCCAGAGGACCCAGTCCCATGCTCTCCGCGCAGTGTGGCCGACAGGCGCTGCAGACACTGTGGCAAAGCAGAATCAGGCCTTGAAAGAAATACCAGCACTGCTGAAAGTGAGAGACCAGTGAAGGGGAAGGGAAGAGGGAAGTTAAACCCATTGCCACAACAGGCTTCCTGGTATTAAAGCATGGCCCAAATACTATGCTTAACATAACTGCTCAGCTGGTTGCACCCCACAGAGGAGGCTGCGGGGATCCTAGCCCTCACAAGCTGACAGTCCCCATCAAAAACTGACACCAATGAAAAACACTACAACTGAAGTGCTTTATTTATCCTTAAAAGAGCTGGAGTAGTCTCCAGGTCATTCCTTTTCCGTTCCACTTAGTTACTAGACAGGGATCCTTGAATCACTAATTCAATGTTCAATCTTAATGGTTAATTTTAAATGCTTCAATTATGGATGTCAGCCACTCTCTCAGCCTCTACACAGAAACAGTCTCTGGTTTTATACAGCACTGCCAGAACGATGATCCAAGAGACACTTAACAAATACTAATGTTGCCTTTGTGGCAGGAAAGGCTGCAAGTGGTTGGGGTTTAGAGACCTGTTCCAGCGGGGCAAGCAATTTCAGAGAGAACTAAATTTTGTAAGTGAGCAAGCCTACACTAAGAAGAAATGGGAATGTAAAGTCCTTCCCCTAAATTCCATGGAAACGCACAGTAGGCTGCTCTCTCACTCAGAGAAATCCCAGGCCAGCCATTTCTGTAAACTCTTGACCCAAAAGTCAGTTGTCTTGCTTCCCCTCAAGGCCTTACAGAAGTGCCTGTGCTGTCTCTAGCTCCTGGGCTTCCAAGCACTCTTTACTTCTAGATGTGCAAAGGGGGAGAGCCTTCAAACTCGGCCCTGCATTTCTTAGGCACTCAAAGTTCTCCATAACCCTGAGGCACTAGCTCCACAACTCCTACCTGTCTTGAAGAACATAAAGGGATTTTTTTTTTTTTTTTTTTCTGCTGAGCTGAAAAAACTGTTTGGTATAATTCCTCTCTAGAGGCTCACTTTCTGGTAGTCATTATCAGCTTTTAACATTGAGCCTCTTGATGTCCCCAGGCAACTGCACAGTCACATTAGCTTCATTTTACAGATGGAGAGCAGAGGCAAAGATGCTTACCTCAACATGAGCAGGGAGTCTGACTGAAACAGCCAAGGCACAACACAAATCTCTTGACACCTACCCACATGCTGCTTCTTTCCATGACCACAACCTAATCCCTCTTCATTACAGAGCCATGGAGGAAACAAAATGCCACAATGCATTTAAGCCTCTAGAGAGGTAAAGGACAAAGACCGCTGTGGCTTACTGTGCAATAGTAATCAGTACTACTTTCCATGGTCCACTTGCAAGAAACCACTTCTGCAACTAATTTAATGTCTCAAATTTGCCTCTGCATTTAATCAATCACAGAAGCCCGGTTCATGCTGGGACAATCAGATGATGTTATCAATTTCACTGCTAATGAGCACTGAGGAACAGAACACAGTTTTCAGTAGGTACAAATGAAAGTGTTAGGCACTGTTTGTGTTCACTTAACAGTGAAGAACAGTGGCGTATCCTTCCCTCAGAGGCAGACATCTGTGCCCAGGAATGACAACACAGGTATCAGCAGGTCCTCTGAATGTTATGATTTCCTGAAGCCAGTTCAGCCGTTCCTCCAAATCGGGAGAAGCACCACTGTTGCCAGGGCAGGTACACTGTTGTAAAAACTACATAGGCAAGATCCAAATGTGGGTACTAGGGCTGCTCCAGAATAAAAGTTTTGTGAGGTGAGATGAGAATTAGGCTTCTAAGTTAAGTCAACTACCTTGGGGCATTTGATTCAGCAATGTGCAACAGCAAGATAAAAGTAAGACGTTAAGAACATGTTGGTTTTCTGCTTTTGAAGTGTATTTGTGCATTCTGCTGGCAAAGGTAATGGTAGGTGATTTTAGAAGGTTGCACTTTAATTCCTACTCACGTTTCAAATGCAATTCATTCTAAAAAAAAAAAATTTAAAAAAATTTTAACAGGCTCAGAAGGCTTGATCCTAGTCCCATTGATGTCTGGTGAAATTTTGCCAATCATGTCACAAGAACGGATTGACTGTAGAGGGGAAGGCACTAAGTTAGATATCTGTAATCCTGCCACCTTCCCATGCAACGCTGCCCAAGGAAGCACATGCTCTGCAATACGTAACAGGACAGCGTGACACAGCATTCCCTTCACCAGGAAGGGGGCTGCATCCATCAGAGTCAGTGGCAGGTACCCCCAAAGCCATCACCGATCTGCCTTCACTAGTAGGTTCGTGGCTGTAATCTAAATGGAGCCACTTCCCAACTAGAAAATTCAAAAAAGGTTAATGCATCCTGGGATATTCTCCTAGACAGCCCCTATAACCATGCCCTCTCATGTGAGACAGTATGTAAGAGACCTTCCCACGGAAAGAGGTCACCTTTGGAATAGAAAGCAAGGAGAACTGTGGTCCTTCTTCTACCAAAAGAAAACCAAGATGCAGAGATGAAGCAATCCATCCAGTCACACAGCAAGCCTATGGAAGATCACAGAGCTGAAAACACATTTCTTTTGTCCCTTCTAATACCTTAACTTAAAAGCAGCTGAGTGGCAGTTTTCAAGAAGGTTAAAAAAAAAAAAAAAAAAAGTCGGACCTGATGTCTGTGTCAATTCATGCCCATTACTTTTCTTTCTGAAGCTACCAGAAGGAAAATCTTGCTTAAAAGAATCTACACTGTCTATATCTTCCCAGTGTAAAAGGCTATGCACTTTCTTACTCAAAATATGAAAATGTTCTCTATCCTCATACAGTTCCACAGACTGAGGGGAAATGCACCATTTGATGTAAATCTTCAGAAGGAAACACAAATGGTCCCTGTGGAGAGATAACCCCTTCTTCTATCTGCATCTGTCAAGTTTGACTCATGACAGAATTATGACCCCAAAATAACATTTTAATAAGTATTTACATGCTACCACTCCCCAAAGACTAGGCTGATAAAATTCTTCCTCAGAACTAATTATGCTTCAAGACAAGGCTACCCTCGGCGGATGCAGCAGCGAAAAACAGGGCAGAGCTAGACCCTTCTTTGGCAAGCGCAGGGCTCCTCCTTGTGGATGTCTTTGCAAAATTGTGCGCTTTGCACGTATTCCCATGAAAAGATGAAAGAAACTGAAGTAATGTGTCAACATGCCTGGAATTTCCACTACCTACGTTAGTTACATCAAAAATATGTGAATATATTAGCATGTCTCCCCTTCTTCTCGCACCCTTCTCCCTGATGGGACAAGGCGGGACAGATCAGCTGGCTGATCTCTGTGGAATTTTTCCTTACTGTGGGGTTCACGATCAGAGCATTGGAAAGGTAATGCCGCAGCAGCCGTTTGGTATTATCATCTTGTGCTATACAGACTGTGAAGTGGACAAGACCAGACGCTGCCTTTTCAGGTGTACAGGTGAGAAGAGAAAACACGTGGAGACACATACCTGAAGATCTGAGGGAGATACAACGTCTTGGCGTTCTACATTCTATCCTATGCATTTCAGACCAGTTTCTATCTGCCCCAGACCATGGGAGCAGCAATGAAGCAGCATGAAAGTGAATGGAGATTTAAAATCGTGCCCTTTTCATCTTAATGTCCAAAAAAAGAAGGCTTCTATTGCTGACAGAAGCTCTTCAGCTTGGCAGAAATAAAGGAAAGATTAAATCCATGCCAGTATCAGTAGAGGTGCAGTTTAGCTTTTGAAATCCCCATATCAAGACTCAGACTACTGCTACTAGTAAATATTCCCACAGCAATCCTAAAAACAGTGGGCATCTCAAGCACGTCTCTTTGAGCTATCCAGCACACAACCCTTCCCAAAGCAGTCTGGTTTAGAGCCATGGTACAGTCCACTTGCAGGATTATTCACTGGAGCATGAAACACTTCAGTTGTATATGTGTTTGAGGAATGAAAAGAGCTGAAGAGATCAGTCCTCCTACAGTCAACCAAGCCATATCATTCATTCAAGAAAAGCATCAGTTAGGTTTCTCTTGCCTGCACTGTGCCTATCAGAAGTTCATGTAGACGTCCCTGTTCTGATTGTAATACATAGTTTCCAGCCAGAATGTACGCCTAATGTACATCCACTTGCTCTTTTGCTACCATGGTTCTTTAGCTTCTCCCTCCCCTTCTCCCCCTGTCACTGTCACTCCTAAACGCTCAGCCTCCCAGCCTTCATTTTGCTGGTTAAACAAGAAAAGTTGTTGTAGTCTCTTCTTGTACCTCATGGCTCAATAAATCTGGGGCTGTGCTAACACCTGTTCTAGTCTGAGTTTATCTTCCTTGAACATGGGGTGACCAGAACTATCAGAGATATATATATCAGGATCAGAAATTAACTTCTCCAGAGCATTAATTCTTCCCTGTCTTCAGTGGGAATACCTTAACAGAAACATCCTACACTTAACTTTTGATACCAGGATGTCATGGCTACATATATACTGATGTATACATGTGGTCTTTCCCCAGTCTGCAATTTCCAATTTGCAAAATAAATTCTTGTGCAATATGGTGAATCTGGAACAAATAGCTTCATGTCTCTGGAGTCACTGTCCTCATGAAAGTTATTGAAATCACCATTTTACAGTGTTCATCTGCTACTATATCAGCAGAAAATTGTTTCTCTTCTGCCATAGGTGAGGTTTGTTATTCTGGTTAGCCTTCAATGTTCATACTGTATTTAAAAGGAATATACTTCTTTAACCCACAAATGATCAATCTCTTTTTGATCTGTTATAATTAAGAAATAATATTCCCTGACTTCACTATTGATTTCTGAAATCTACCCCTCTAATAGTATATTTATGCACTCCAAACAGATTCTATGTCCTCATCTCTGGAAACTGCCTTGGTAGGAGCTGAAGAAACCTCAGGGACAGACTTTTGGCCCCAGCAAGCTCCCTTTTGGTACAACCTGTGATGTTCACCAGAACCTCTGACCAAAAGCACTCCAGAACTCCATGACAAAGAGATCTCAGTGCACGACTGACCTCTCATCCCTCCAGCTCCCACCTTCCCGGAAATCCACATTGCCTGCTTTCAGCACAAGGCCTGTGCCGTAAGGTAACATTTACTCTTTCTGGCACATAAAATATATTGCATTATCACGTCAGAGTCTGAGTATCAGTCTGAAGTGCATGCTGTTCATGTTTAATTCGTTTACTTGTACAGAACCTAGACAGCGCTTTGCTCTAAAAAAGTCATGTGAAAAATCATACATCAACCACAGAATGGGCAAAACTGCATCAGTGCACTCTCTCAAATTAAGCTTAGGGCTGTCAGAGACCATTACAACTTCAAAAGCGTATTTTCATTAAGAAAAAAAGCAGTAACAGTCCTTTTTTTTTTTTTTTAAAAAAAGGATCTTTATCCAAAATTCAAGCCATTACCCTAAGGAACAATAAGTATAGCAGCTCTTTCTTGGTGTAGAATGCCCTGTCCTTAGACTACCTGAGAATGATTAACAAGAGCTCTCTAAATAGTTATTTAATTTCTGAGATGGCTGTGTAATCTGCAGTTATAACTTACTTCTTCATCCTACAGGGTCATAGAAATCTTCCACCCTGGCTAAATAACCTGAGTGAAAAAGACTATTTCATCTGCTGATTATAACAAATAAATAAAAAGCTTGCAATAGGAAGACGAGATCGGCCCTTTCAGCTATGTAACGTTGCCATCTAGCGATCATCTCTAGATGTTACACACAAGAGGGCCCACCTGGTTGTGCTTAAATCTCCTGGCCTTATCCTGAATCACCAGGGAACCTCACACCTGCAACTCCGTCCTGGCTGACAAAGGTCAGTCAAACCAATTTGTAACAGTGTTGGACAGACATCTTTTCTATATACGCAGCATATGTATATCTTCAGGGCAAACTAATACAGACCAAATGTTGGCTCCTAATCCATTGACCAAAACAGATTTTGTTTACCCTGCTTAAGGGTCTAAGCTAATGGTGATCTATAAAGAGAGGGATAATAGAAGAAATTGCCTGCAAGTCAACAGTGAGGGTAACTACTGGAAAAGAGAAAAATTTCAACAAACACTTATTCCATATTCAGATTTGAAAACTCAGCAGATAACCATTCACTATGTTTCACCTTCGCTAAAGAGCTGTTTTCCGCAACAGGAATAATACAGATACCCAAGACATTAAAAAGGAGAGGGGGAAAACAGTGGGCAACAATAAAAACAATCACCAAGTGGAGAAAAACAACCAGGGAAAAGCCTTTAAGGATGAAAGCACACCAGAATCCACTCAATGTGGAGAGCTTTGCAATATCTGGCAGTGCCAGCACTGGGCAGTCTGAAAGGCCTATTTGTGTGGTACTGCCTGTGTACCTGCATCGCAGGATATTTTGAGAGGTAGATGATAATGATGATTTTTACCCTCCGGTCTGCCTATGTCTGACTCACGTGGCGGCCAATGGAGAAGACTGCTGGAGTTTGGGAGGCTCCAGATAGGCCACTCAAAAAATCTACCGCTAATCTAAAACTCTGCTGTGCCTGGGCAAACAGCAGGTCTAAATAGCTTCACAGGGAGAAAACAAAAGGAATCACTGACTTATGTACTGCCCCCTGCCAAACCCTGGCACATAGCACTTTCTTTCAATTAAAAAAAAAAAAAAAAAAAAAAAAAAATTAAAAAAGTCATTCAAAAACTGGAGTGAGAGAAAGTTGGGCACTAAGGTTTTACTTTTGACCATCAGACATGGTTTAAAACATGCTGGAAGGAATCAGAACTAAAAAGGCCAAATAATCGAAAGAACCAAATTAGTGGCAAGTCCGAGTCATCAAAATGAAAAGACTCAGAGAGAAAGGCAGCAAGTGAGCTTGATAGTACAATGATAGAGATAAAACAATGAAAAGTTGTTTACCTGATGTCTCGTTATTCTTGACTATTTGACAAGGCAATTACTGTCAACATTTAGCACTTTCCTATGTCTTCCAGGAGACAAGGTCTAATTTTTCATCCTTTCGAGGAATCTCATCACACCAAAATGTCAAGAATAACTAATGAGCTTTTTGTAAACACTCAGCAGAAAATCCATTTATAGGGTCAGTTGCATGTGCACACTGCTCCTTCTATGCAGGCTTCTAATTTGCTATACTCCCTCCCCATAATTTGAGCACTTATAGTGAGAGCATAAGTATTCTTCAGAAATAAATACAAGCCAAAAGCAAAATAACCTGTGGAAGAAAAATTATCATCTGTCTGCCTTTTTAATAAAGATGTACTGAAAAGATCTATAATTATCACCTGAGAAGATGTACACTGCCCACAAAAGCTGAGTACTCTGAAGAAGACAGCACAGCAACACCTGCAGATACTTATGTTTCTCTCCCCCTTCATTCTAAGTATAAATTTCTCAGGAAAAATTTTACCCAAACACGGATCATGAGCTGATGAAAGTATATTGTGTATTTGCCTGATCTGGGGAAAGAAGTTAATTTAGAACAGACTTAATGAGTCATCCTCCCTTCATACTTTTTTCTGCTCCTCTGAATACCATTCTATTGCTAACATTTTTGAGTTCAACTTTTTGGTGCATTTTGATGCTGTAAGAAAAAGATTCGGAAAACTAGCAAGCGCTATTGACTGAGGGCCTAATCCAACATATACAACAAAGATGGACTATATTGTTTCTTATACCTTACTGTTTCTGAGCACAGAACACAGTAGAACTGTTTTTCAACTGCACTTTAATCATTATTTACTTCCTTTTTAATTCTTATAGCTGAGTGAGCTCTTTCTTTTAAGCTGATTTTTCAGACAAACCAAGTCTGTATTTTGGATTGAGCGCTGACTAAAATGCAACCAGAAAATAAAGACTGGAACCCAAGTCTGCCTCCTCCCAGCTACATATATTAACCACTAAACCACAAACACATGCTCTTGGGACAGAACTTTAAAGCTAACATACCATGTTAGGCAGCAACATTACCCCTTCTCTAAGTGTGATTAAAAAGAAATCAGTCACATGAAACTGTATTTTGTAGGGAGTCTCCTACCATAGACGCACTCCATGAGCACTTGCAGAATCAAGCCACCCATGAGCCAGAGGCAGAACAACAATTTCATTTCTGTGCCTGCAGAGGGTTCAGACATCATTTAATACCTGAGCTGCTTCACTTGTCAAGACAAGGATAATCCCTAACATACACAGAGGGACAGTGCAGACATTTGGGGAACTCCAGTCAAGCAAAGATGCCCCTGTGTAAGTTAGAAACCTCCAGGGTTTAAACAGTAGCTACGCAAAGCTCGTTGGGTCATAATTTAGGATTCAAGGACCTGAATTTATCCTAAATCCAATCTCAAGCACATAAATTCCAACTTGCACTTCGCATTGTCCCTACCATCTCTCCGTACAAAGAGCCTGGAGCCATAAGGGAGGTTCCTAAACTCTGTGGGACCACTAACACAGTAACCGCAGTCAAAAGTTGCAGTAGGATCACTCAGAGGGAGATGAAACTGGAACAACCCTGCAGCAACAGGAAAACAAAACCATTCATATGCAAAGGGTATTAATCTACAGCCAACTCTGCAAAACTGCATGCCTCAAAATTGCTTCTCTTGCTCTAACAAGCCTGCTATGGAGATAGATTGATAGAGAACCTCTGAGCCATCTTATTTTGTATCTGTGGTAGTTCTTTGCAGATTTTATGGCCATCCAACAATACCCTTTTCTTTCTGTAATTGGCTCTGCTCAATACTGCACAACCATTTTTATTCTCTGTCTCTCCAGAGAGTTAAAAAGATTTAGACTTTGACTCAGGAGAGAAATTAAACCTCTAATTAGACCAGGTGTGTCTAGTATTGCATTCCCCAGGAAATCTAAATAAGTCTACTTTCATTTTACAAATTTATAAATCATTAGAATGCAAAACCTGTAAATAGGAATTAGTTAGAAGCTTAAAACCATACTGAAACACCAGGAATGAGTGCATGCTTCCCACACGGAAAACATCCCACGAAGCATTAAATTCCCTATCCAAAGCTCAGTGGAATTAGTGAAGAGAGACCCATAGGGGTTTGGATCAAACCTGAAACCCTGCAGGCATACAGTGTTTAACCAGATAGAGCTGCCCTGGCTTGACAGAAACAGCTCAGGAGCTGCAGATTAGCTTACCCAATGAGTTAGACGAGCTTTCCAAGGCCCACGTAGAGGCTTTGCCTAAAGGATAAGAGCATGAATAAAGCTGGACCTGTGGCGCTAAGTGCCTCTGAACAAGAAACAGTCTGCCTGCAGCTCAGAGAGAATTAAAGTGCAAAAGAAGAAACAATTTGCTTAAGGTTACATAGGAGAATCAGAATTACTATACATGTCATATGAATCCAGTTCTTGTGGCTCATCTCCTAACCCCGAGCTCTGCCTGCTGCATTGGAACGTTTTACGCTTCACCCAGCCTCTCTGACTAACACTACTGGTGCAGGGAAAAGCAGGTCTTCCTGAGATAAACAGACATCAAACTTTCTCTTTGCAAGGAAGAAAAGGTTATCCTGATAGCTCTCCTGAGCAGATAGATCTGTGGAGAAAGGTTACCCACGTGCAAATCAAAAAGCGCTCAAAGGACAGGGCTGCTCATATCTCAAAGGGTATTTCTGCGCTATTAGTTGGATTGCTCGACTGTCCAAGAAAAAACACCTGTGGAAATCAAGCAAATGGCATTTATGGTTTATCCATTCTAATCTATAAAGATGAAACCTGCTCACATTGGTCAGTTAAGCATCCACTGATGTTCTCAATCATGGAACAAATGCTGGCATGTCAGTAATTTAAAAAAAAAAAAAAAAAAAAAAAAAAAAAAGCCTTTTGAGGCATTCATCAACCTGAACATCTGCCGGGGAATTCAGAAAAGTAATGGCCCATATTAAGGTTATTATACAAAAGGTTTAGAAGGGATATTGTCTCTGCCTTATACTAGATCTACGAAAAGTTACACATGGAAAATAATTACATACAATATACATCTTCAAAAGGGAATGAACTTTTCTAACATTTGTTCAGAATGTATACAATTTTCCCTAGAACCTGTCTCTACTCAACTTAGTCATAAATCTTCTCCATGGACAAAGAAACCATAACAGCTAGCAGGCATTGCAAAACATCAAAGCAAAGAAATACCAAAGAAAGGTGACTTTGAGAATCACATGGCAGCTAAGGACAAAGCAAATACAGCTTATAATAACCAAAAGAATAGAGCTGAGTAAAATGAGACTCGGATCCTAGTATTTTAGACAGATTTTGACATACACAAGAAAGAAAATACTGTTAAAAACCAGTTTTCAGAGTCTGTTTCATATTTTGCTATTAATTCAAACAAACAGGAAAACAAATCTCTCATTAAATACAGATTCCACATTTCAAGTCTGTATTAGCCCTTAGCTCTTCTTTATGCAGTACCTTTAGCTAGTGATAATACGTTTCCTCAATTTACCTAGTTTTTATTAAATGACACTCAGCACAGAGTCCAAGGCTGTAGCCATGATGCAATTCTAAAATTTCTTTCTTAGAAAAGAGTAATGACTGGAAATTGATGAAGGGTTATCTGGTTCAATTTTAAAAACAAGTCAAAGCAGATATTTTCATTACTATCCACCATCTTCTGTATTAGCCACTGAGATTAGTGCAGATGAAGTATAGCCTCTAGTCCACCTGTCTAGTTTATTACTCACAGAAGAGAACCTATTTATCTGAAAATAACAAATTTTAAACTTTTCATAAGATAAGAGTAGGACGCTGGTCTAGTTGTATCTAATGATTTTTTCCTCTCCAGATTACAAATTAAGATTCTGTAATTCAATTCTATCAAACAGATAGGGGGGTGAGGGGGGTTCTATAACACCACGTAAGTTTTTGTACAATCATTTTACACATGAAAATCAGATTCCCAACAGAAGGGGTTCTCAAGTTATTTTAGATGTATTTATATACGAAGATTTTGCTTTCTAGCAAGAATCTAGTTAGAATATTCCATGGCAATTCCAGGTACACACATTTGGAAAGTTCAGATAGATCTTGGGCTGCCCGGTCCCCTGAGTCAGAGGACCATGAGTGTGGGAACAGTGACTTTCCATTTGTGGACACTGAAATTCTAAGGGATCAGCTGAATGTTCACAAGTCCATGGAGCCTGATGGTATTCATCCCAGAGTACTGAAGGAGCTAGCAGATATTATGGCAGGACCCCTCTTGATCATCCACCAAAGGTCTTGGGAGTCTGGGGAGGTCTCTGCTGACTGGAAGCTAGCCAGTGTTACCCCAATCTACAAAAAGGGCATGAGGGAAGACCCAGGAAACTACAGACCTGTTAGTCTAACCTCAGTTCCTGGAAAAATTATGGAGAAGATTATACTGGGTACTATTGAAAGACATTTAAAGAATAATGCAATCATCAAGCACAGTCAACACGATGTCATGGTTTAACCCCAGCCAGCAACTAAGCACCATGCAGCTGCTCCCTCACTCCTCCCCCCACTCCCAGTGGGATGGGGAAGAGAATCAGGAAAGAAGGTAAAACTCGTGGGTTGAGATAAGAACAGTTTAATAACTAAAGTAAAATATAATACTAACAATAATAATAATGAAATATAATAATTGTAATGAAAAGGAATATAACAAAAAAAAAAAGGAAAAAAAGAAAAAAAAAAACAACAGTGATGCACAATGCAATGGCTCACCACCGGCTGACCAATGCCAGAGCTGCAATCCGCCCCTGCTGGCCAACTCCCGCCCTGTTTATATACTGGGCATGACATTCCATGGTATGGAATATCACTTTGGCTAGTTCAGGTCAGCTGTCCTGGCTATGCTCCCTCCCAGCTTCTTGCACACCTGCTTGCTGGCAGAGCATGGGAAACTGAAAAGTCCCTGGCTTAAGATAAGCGCTACTTAGCAACAACTAAAACATCAGCGTGTTATCAACATTATTCTCACACTAAATCCAAAACACAGCACTGTACCAGCTACTAAGGAGAGAATTAACTCTATCCCAGCTGAAACCAGGATACACGGGTTCAAAAGGAAAGTCCTGTTTAATTAATTTTATATCCTTCTACGATAAGGTCACCCGCCTAGTGGATGAAGGGAAGGTGGCGGATGTAATTTTTCTGGATTTTAGTAAGGTTTTTATACTGTCCCTCACAGCATCCTTCTGGATAAGTTGTCCAACTGTGGGATGAGTGGGTTCATAGTGCACTGGGTGAAGAACCAGCTGAAGGGCAGAGCTCAAAGGGCTGTAGTGAATGGGGCTACACCTGGCTGGCGACCGGTCACCAGCGATGTTCCTCAGGATTGAATTCTAGGGCCAGTCCTGTTCACTGTATTTATCAACGATCTGGATGCAGGAGTTGAATGCACCATTAGCAAGTTTGCTGATGATACCAAACTGGGAGGTGCTGTTGACTCTTTTTAAGGACAAGATGCCTTGCAGACGGATCTAGATAGATTGGAGCATTGGGCAATGATTAATGGGATGAAATTAAACAAGTCCAAATGCCGGATTCTGCACCTAGGGTGGAGTAATGCTGGGCACAAGTATAAATTGGGAGAGGAGTGGCTGGAGAGCAGCCCTGCAGAAAGGGATCTGCGGGTGCTGGTTGACAGCAGGCTCAATATGAGTCAGCAGTGTGCCCTGGCAGCCAAGAGGGCAAACTGCATCCTGGGGTGCGCCAAACACAGTATAACCAGCCGGTCAAAAGAGGTGACTATCCTGCTGTATTCAGCATTGGTGCAGCCTCACCTGGAGTACTGTGTGCAGTTCTGGGCCACACCATTTAAGAAGGGTGTGAAAGTCCTTGAATGCTTCCAGAGGAGGGCAACAAAGCTGGTGAAAGGGCTGGAAGGAATGTCCTACGAGGAACAGCTAAGGACTTTGAGCTTGTCTAGTTTGGAGCAAAGGAGGCTGAGGGGCGACCTCATTGCTCTCTACAGCTTCCTGAGGAGGGCAAGTGGAGAGGGAGGTGCTGATCTCTTCTCCCTGGCATCCAGTGATAGGACATATGGGAATGGTTCAAAAAGCTGCACCAGGGGAGGTTTAGACTGGACATTAGGAAGCATTTCTTTACCAAGAGGGTGGTCAAACACTGGAACCAGCTTCCTAGAGAGGTGGTCAATGCCCCAAGCCTGTCAGCGTTTAAGAGGCATTTGGACAATGCCCTTAATAACATGCTTTAACTTTTGGTCAGCCCTGAACTGGTCAGGCAGTTGGACTAGATCGTTGTAGGTCCCTTCCAACTGAAATATTCTGTTCTATTCTAAGATGGCTGCAACATGGTTATATCATTTTTATTTACAAAATAAATCAGTTAGGATCTCTATGCAAGCCTGAGTTTGCCTGAGGTTATGTGGTATGGGGTTATGGAACTGACCTTGTATCTGCCGAGCTCCAGCCCAGTGGCCTGCTGAAGTTCCAGTGCAGGATAGTATCACCAAAAACTTGGTGTGATCTAAACTGAAAGTGTTTCCAAATGCAGCATTACTTAAAGTTTCTAAGTAAAATCATGTAACTATGAAAAAAAATAGATGAGGGGAAAAGGAGAGAAGGTCTGTAGTGCCTTTTCTGGTGTGGGCATCTTACAATGTTATTATTGAAGCTCAAACCCATTTGAAGGTTTCCATAAACATTTAAGATAGTGATCTCATTCTGTGAGAGGCAACATCGAAGTCACAATAAAACTGCGGTGACACAAATACAAAGAAAACTCCTTCAAGAATTGACTAGGCATAACTTACAACTGCTTATGTAGTATATGTGCTGTTCTTGCATACCACACAAAGCCTTTGAGGAGTACCGTGAACACAGCACAACAGTGAAGAACTTCATACAGAGAAATGCACAGAGGCTGCCTGGGTGTGCTTCTCTTCAGTGCTACCCAAGAATATTTTGTGTTAGCATGTAACACACTGCCTACTTCCTCTGCTGTGGGCTCATAAGCAGTGATCTGCTCTTGGGCAGAGAAGCCACATGGCAGAGCTGTAAGGAGTGTCCACAAACCAGCAGCACAGCTGAGAAGGGCAGTCACTGATTTTAAGACCTCTGGCAGCATGCAATATGGTGGCTTTTCCACAAAAGGCTGGCAGAGAGTGAACGTGTCCTCAAGATATGTTCAAGAAAACATACAGAAAAAGTGTTACAACCTACTTGGATCAGGAACACAGCTTGACAAAGTCATGAGGCCAACAACTTAACGAGGGCCCACTGGTGGTTCTGTGGGTCTTCGTGTCAGAGTACCTTTAAAAAACCCCCAAACCTCCTTTTACTTTTATAGGCCATTGTGAACTGCCTAGAAATACTGGACTTTAATAGGAATCCCTAATCCTTGAGTAACTCTCAGCATTTAGGAAGAAAAATATTCCAAATTCAACCTCCTACACTTTTTCACTGTACCACAAATAGAGGTGTCACTCATTTCTTTTGAGGGTCAGAAACCTGAGGGCTCATTCATGTAATGCACTGACGTAGAAGACACACCACCCACTTCATCTTGCTCAGCATAGTACATACAGGGCAACAACTTTGAATTTGACAGCCTTCTACTGGCAGCCCCATGCTGCCGTGTCTTTAAATTCCAGTCCACCCTGTAAACAGAGGGTAGGAAGGCAAGGACTGACCCTGCAATCAAAATGAAGTTTGCAGCCTGGCATTAGCACTCTCTGAGAGTTCATTATATCCCACAGAATCCATAGAAATATATATTCATACATTCCCCATTCTGTCACAGGTATTTTTAAATGCATAACCAAAATACTTTTTAGTGCTCAATATTTCACATGATGCCAGAAGGCAGAAGTACTTCACAAAGCACTTTGAGGTATTTAGAAGTTTTTTGTGCAGCTCAATAAATACTGGAATTCAGTTACACTTAATTTCAAAAGGTCACCAAGGCTTTTACACTGCTCCAGAAAAAGAACTGTTCTTGGGATCTTTATCTTGTCCGAAAAAAACATACATCATTCTATGCATGTGCCAAAACAAGGTTTTTGTAATCCTTGACCTTTGGCAGTACACTTGAAGGCTATGTCAAAACTACATTTGAGCCCCAAGCAATAGCTGATCCTTTAAGCCACAGGAACAGAAAATACTTTTACAAACTTACAAAGCAATTGCATAAGCAATCTGAAGTGAAGAACCACCTGTACTTGACATAAGGAAGGACAATTAGAATTATATAAACTATAGAAACAAATGTAACTATACCTGAATTGTTCCCGTACCATATATCTGATCTTTAGCTCAGTAAACTGTTAGGGGTTAGACTGAAACTTTTATCAGGATGAATGCTCTCCCACAGGTCTTGTAAATTCCCCAAAACCTAGAGTAACCTGATCCCAGGTGTAACCATATAGGGGAAATTTCTATATTTCTGAAGGACAGCAAAAGAAACGATATCTTCTGAACATAAACAACAGAAATAGAAGTTTCTGTCATCACGGACATTAAGTCTCATATAGTATTAGATCTCGAGGAACAGAAAAAGCCGATTTCTTGATTAGATCTGCAGTCAGGTGACAGTTTGGTCCTAAATTTCAGCCTGAAATATACTGTACTTTGTGTCTTTGCTAGGCAGGGTCTTCAGTAAAAAAATCGGTATAAGTCAGACTTATTTTATGAGTAGCTAATGCAGGGATGACAGAATATAGGGCATAAATTTTTGCTTCCCACTGTGGTACATACATAAGTATGAAAAACCACACAGAAGGTGGATCTTGGCATTTCGTATGGCAGTCTGGAGGAAAATGTTTTAGAATAATCCAGTTGAAGGAGGAAAGAATGAACTCTCTGCTCCTTTTTAGTTACATTGCAGTTTCACATAAAGGTCTGAGAAGAGAGCTGATAGCTGCTGTGCCAAGCACTCCGCTGTTGCAGATGCACCTCAGCCTGTGAAATTGGGTTTTTCCCCCTCCATTCACTCTCATTAATATTCTGTGATGCTCCATATGAAAGACTTTATATAAAAATACATATTATTTTACTAAACATCTCCATGTTTATCAGGTAAGAGAAATTATCAGCCTAGCAATACCCTGCACTGGCAGAGTGGCTCTTGACAAACTGGGGCCCGAATCTCAATCCTAACTACAAACATGCTTTCTTAGAGTGAGCGTGGTTAAAATTCTGGATCTACGTTTCTCAGGTGGTCACATTATCTAAAACAGGACAGACCAATCCCAGACATAAATACACTCACGTTTTAAGGAATTAAACATTTGGACTCTTTTCCTAATCAGGGATCCAGGGCATTATAATTCAGGTAACATTAAATTACAGGCAGAATATGCTTTTGAAAACTACCGGTACAACTTTGTTTCGATAGCTCAGCAATGCCTTGTATGCAGAACACACATACAATATTTTAATGGAATATTGTGAGGAACAAGAGGCATCCCTCAGCAACAAACCTGTGGCCTTCATCCTGCTGTGGAAAGCCATCACTGGTCCAGCAGCAGCAGTGACCACTTCCAACCTGAACCCACCAGAACAGCTGCAGCGCTCGGGGACAAAGGAGTCCAGAGCAAAGGTGAGAAGGAGAAAAGGCAGTCTCAGCGTTAAAGAGGGCAGTCTGTGCAACAATCTCCTGGAGGACTTTGGGGTTCACCCACCTTAGAACCACTCATTTATCTGGAGGGAATATTTTATCACCATTTGAGATCAAGGAGAGTGGTGGATGAAGAGTGAGTGAGACCATGACCAGTCTTGTAATACAAACACTTATGCAGAGAGAACTCCCATGTGATCTACAGAGGACCTTAAACTAAGCTTGTTCTCGCATGTTTTTCTGAATAGGGATTGATTTAAACAAGTGCTTTTTTTAAAGCAGGGGCTTAGGTAGTAGAGAAATCAATAGAAGCATTTATCAAGAAAAGGTAAAAATCAGTTACTTTTGATTCAAAATGAATACTGTGAGCAAACTAGGTTCAGAGTACATCCTTCGACACAAGCAGAATTAGAATTTGTATTAGAAGAATTAGAAGTTGTGTAATATAATTAGCTAATTCTTAGCACCAATCTTTCAACATCAACCTAAAATCCCCCTACAACTAAAATGTTACCAAATTGCATTAGCAGTAAAACCAAAAAAATCAGTAAACTCAGTGCTGGAGACAGACTGTTATTTAGCTGGTCAATAAACAGTAACTACAGCAGTTTCAGCTTTTGTTTGGGGATTAGTGGGACTGATAATGAGAAGTTTACATGAGTAATAATCCTGCACAAATTGTTTCTTAATGTACTTTTGTGTAAAAATAACAGTAACTACACTAATACATAGATATGCCTTGAATACACATGCACAGTCTTGGAACAGCATGTGGCTTAGGGTGAGAGGAAGTCTTCTGCAGCATGAATAAATTGGTTATAAAATGCTGATACCCCTGACTTTTTTTGCTACATTTTTAACTTACAGCCACTGACACCCCCCATTTTTTTCTCTTACCTGCTGTCTCCTTTTCCTCTTCTCCATCTTGCTACTCCCTTTAGTTATCCCTTCTGAAGTAGCTGGCTTAAGGTGATTAACAAATCTTTGACACCTGCAGGTTGGAGCATTAGGCTCACCTCTTCAGCAGGCCTTCCCTAGAGGATCAGAGGTGAGTGGGGCTTGTACTGTTGAATACATTCCCTGGAAACAACAGTGGGAACAGAAAGACACTTTAGAAGCTGAGAACTGTGATGCTGATGTTCCCAGGGCTGCTGCATGCCAAGATTCCCATTTAATGCTAGCACATCTTGGAGCTCTTTAATCTCTTCTCTCCAGAAGAGCTGCAGAGACAGCACAGGCTAGAAATGACACTGCAAATTAGAGATGACCCACCTGTTGTCCTTCTAGGTACTAGTGGCAAAGTGCCATCAAAAGCAAACAAATCACCTCTTTTCCTGTATTTTCTGTGCTGCTTTAGGTGTGTCTATGCTGACATGGAGCTGGTGGGACAAGGCACCAGTAAAGCCATACTGTGCTGTCTTACACATGCCAGAACGGCTATCTTCAGACAAGGATTAGGATACAGCATAGGCAAGTCACAGTGGAGGCTGAAAACTACAGGACAGTTGGACAAAAAGGTATAAGCAGAACAGTGGGTTGCACAGAATTTTTTAGCAACACTCAGCTACCTTTTCCCACCATTCATCTGTCAGAAACTTCTCTTTTTCAAACTGCTCCAGCCTCCCTTCTTTGCCATTTATTTCCCAGCAGTCCTGTTGCTTGTCCTGAGAGACATGGAGGCAATGGAGACAGGGTACTGCTCTCATATCCAGCGAGTGAAGGACAGACAGGCAGAGGAATTTGCCCAGATGAACGTTACACTGAGAGCAGAAATTTCCATTTGTCCTGGGGATCATATTGTTTTCATGCCCATATGTCCATATATTTTCATTCTGCCATGTCTAAACCTGCCAGAATCAGCAGACGGACATTCCCAGCCTCCCTGAGGACCTCTGACCTCGCGTGCCTGCCTGACACGCACCCATAGGATTGCTCTCCGCACTGGGGACAGCGCCAGCAGCCATTTCCATTCGAGAAACACAGCACAATGCAGAGTTCAGAGATTAATGTACTATTGCAGAATACAAGAGACCAGTAATTTCCTTCCCTCCTCCTCAAGTTTCAGCCCCTTACCTCCCATCTCCCAACAGCATGTACGTTTGCCCAGTCAATGTCATGTTCCCTCTGTCTTGCCCAACTAATTTTGATTGTTTTAAGCTAAGTGCAACAGCTTCAACAGGAGAGTGGCTGAAGTCCCCTTATATCACAGAAGCCTACAACTTGGCTTGGGAGACGTGGGTTTGATCCCTTCGGCTGCAGAAGGAATTAAAGTTAAGAGTATGATCTCACCATAAGGTTGTCCCATAAAGACAAGAAGGGGACACTGGCATCACCACTCCAGTTAAACAAGCAGAGAGAGCCAGTCCCTGCTGCTTTTTTGTTTTGTGGGGTGTGGGGGAGCAGGGAAGGGGAGGAATCAATGTCTGACCTCAGGGCACCGAGATATCAAAATCCCCTGTGGATCTACCTGAAGGAATTCCAGCCGATATTTTAGGGAAAGCAGTGTAAAGAACAAATAAGAAGTCCAGTACATTCCTCTTATCCTGTAACCACTGACAGTACCTAGATGCTGATGGCTTCATTCCCAGGACTATTGCCTTGAGAGGAGAAGTGAAGAAATTACGTACAACTAAAGAGACTTTACTGTCCCTCAGGATTTTCCCTGTAATTTGCCATCTCTCTCCTGTAATGGTGCAAAAATATATTGGGCTTTTTGTTTTTACTCTGCACAGAAAAATGGGTTGTCACAATACAAACAGTAATCTGACATTTACAGGACAGGATCATGCCATGTTTTGCTGAAGGGCATTTTGATAGTTCGATCTTTTCATATATTACTTTTGACTGAAGCTGGTAATCAGACAGATATAGAACGAAACTAATACTTACTGACTAAACCAGTGCCAGCCCCTCAGCAACCCAACTGTGTTCCCATGGCACAAAACAAGAGCACAATATGAATTCCCTCCTGTTCCCTTCAATAGAAAGAGACTTGGAGCATTTTCCAGTACACATGGGAGAGCACTTAAAAGGTCAAACTCATCCCCAATAGACTGATGCCGATGCCACGACAGCAGCTGTTTCTAAAGAGAGCATTTATCTGAGAACAGAATGTGGCACTGCTCGTCTCTTATATTTAATTTCAGATAACATTTATGGTCCAAAGAAGGAAAAAATACAGAGGTTTTTGCTGTAACAATCCCCACCATCCAGCTATGCTCTCCAAAGGTAAATATAGAGAAAGTTTAGACAACTTCCTCCCCATCCCCAAATTAGCTCCTAATTAGAGAATTAATTATATGACACTCTCATGCAAACAACTTTATAGGATAAAGCAGAAAAAGATGGCTACAAAGATGTCAAGTACATATCCCCATAAGATGGTTCACTCATATTTAAGGGGCCAAAAAACTGAATTCATTTTACTGAATATATGGCCAATTATTCACAGCATCAGAATTAACATAATTCAAATTATAATGGATTTCTTCAAAAGGGGACTGCTGTAGTAACTACATAAGGCATTCTAAATGGGAAACAACACCAATTGCAAATTTCAGCTGTTATTTTATGCAAATACTGTAGCTGTAGTGTTCTGAAGAATTCCATTGTGAGCTGAATTGTCCATTTCTGATGCTATGAATAATGGCGTACCCATTTATTTCTAATAACCTATTATTTATGTGCAATTTCTTTTGTCCTTCTAAATGCTATGAAGCCATTTAGAGAAACCACCTACACGACAACTTACCAATTATCCTTACAAAACTTTGTATTGCTTTGGATTAGTTACACACATAATTAAACGCCAACTAACTATTATGTTCATATAAGTTAGCAAAAGTCTGTGAACCCCAGCAATATCATATTTCATTTAATTCTAAATGGCCATTTCTAAAAGGAAGTGATTTATATACAGTCACCCCAGAACACAATCAAATTACACTCAGTTTTACCATTAAAAAGATTAGTGAGTGCATGTATCAATATTTAAATATGTAAATAACAGCCACCATTTTCCAGACCATCCCCCAAACAAACTCATTCACTGCTTTACTCTTCCAGTGCACCGATATTGCAGCCACCTACGCATGTGCCCAGCAGTACGCCCATAAGCAGCCTCATGGCACCGTGCATTTACCCACCGTGTTCACCTCGGAATACACTGACATTGCATTTGGCCACTGGGCCACAATTTGGCTCAAGGTTGGCAAGCTGGATTACTCAAGCCTGTTGCATCCACGCTGCGGGACTTGGCTTTCCTCTGGGTCACACTGCTGAGCACCAGTGTCGCTCAGAGGGGCTGTGCTTGGGCTCTCGGCCAGCACACAGGTCTGGGTCCCACCACGTTCAGCAGCGGTAGAGGAATGGCCGTTCCTCCTGGCACAGTCATATGGGCGGAGAGGCTGCCACTGTGCCACATATACTTACTGCCGTATCCCTACCGCCTGGGCAGAGCGAGGCAGCCCACCATTGCCAGTAGCATAGCAGAAGAGCAGGACACCATCTGGTATCTCTGCCACCTTTACACTAGACACCAAGGATGCGCTGGCTTCCTTAACCATAGAAGGGGCACCTGGCAGCACCCATCTTCAATCCACCGCTTGCCTAAAGGCAGCCCTGGCTACACAGATAAAAAGTACTACCAGAGTGAAGACCTGTTAGGTCCACTTCACAGGCACTGGTAAAGGCTGTACCATTAGAGTGCACGATTTCCATACCTTCAGAAAGTCAAGCCTCACACTGCTTGGCCAGGCATCTCCTGCCTGCCCCCAGACAGAGATGACAGCATCATCAGGATACCAGCCTGCAACACGGCATACCCCTTGCCAGACAGCGTGAAGAGCCCAAATGCTTATTCTTTAATGGTCATTGAGAAATTTAGTCAATTTGGGCTTTCAGTGAAAACAGAAGCAATATGGAAAGACTGTGACAGCAGCAAAAAGTAGCAAGGAGAAGACAGAGCTGGCGTACACCCTCCAGAGCCCAGAGAATAAGGCACAAGCTTGTCAGTGCAAGCCAATACACTCTCCCCATCCCACAATGAGTCAGTCAGGGCAGCTTCCTTGGGGAGGGCCATAACTACAGCACCCCAGAGTAAACACACAAGAGCTACTTGCTATGGAGAGCCACTTGTCCTAACCAAAGATCTAAACAAACCATGCACGTGCTCTGAGAGCCCCCTCGAGGAGAGCAACTTGAGAGCAGCTGATCTACAAACCAAGCAGCCCAGCTTGGCAAGTTGACATCCCCCCGTACAGTGCATGAGGGGAAGTAAAGCACCCAAGAACAAGGCTCACGGTGCCCAGCATGCTGAATGGGAGTGGCAGAGGGAGGGCAGACATCACTGCAGCTAACTGCTAGAAAAGACTGCAAAATGTAGCACATTTGAAAACCCACCTTCCCCCTCCTCAGCGGCAGGCAGAGACAGGGAGCTGGAATGCAGAGCCTGAAGGCACTTCTTGAGCTTCAGCATCTACCTCTCCCTTTAGCCTCCAGCAATTAGTACGCGCTTTTCCTTCAAAACAGCCCTTCTGGCAGATGATTTGTGGTGCTATTTTAAATAAACACATCTCGTTTTATGTACGGAAATCCTTTCTTAGATCCTTTTTTGTCAATGTCTACACCATCTTTTGGAGGCACAGTGTACAAGTAGCCCAATGACTGTGTTAGTCAATAAACTTGGCCTGTGGCCCTTGCTAACATGAGTCCTCGGGACTGCAGTAATCATGGCTACTCAGCTCCCAGGCTAGAGATGACTCCCGCCTAGCCATCATGTCTATGGGCAAACCACACAAAAAAACATTCAGTGCATTTCTTTTCAAGCTCCTTTCCTCTCTTTAAGCTCACCATAAAATTGCTGTAGCATCTCAGTAGCTCCCGTGCCCAGGACACCATGCCTGGCGCTGCCTCAGGACAGCAGGGTGGCTGTGGGGTGCAGCGGGACCCGCAGGGGAGAAACATGCTGCCACGGGCAGGTTACAGAGGCAGGAAGCAGGATTCAGTCCTGGAGGCTTCCGTATCTTAAAACAGGACTTCATGTATGTTGATGTAAATGAGTGTAAATGTAATCCATGAGCCAGTAGGCAAGAGGAGCTCAGTGTGCCCAAAGTGATCTCGGCCTAACTTTTGGTTTCTTTAGTTTCAATTTGTTCTGTACTTATATTCACTTTTGCAAAGAGATGCTGCATTTGGTTTGATTTCCCTCTTTTTCCAACTGAATTGCTCCTTACTCAATGAACACAATTTGCCATATTGACTGCTTTGATACATTTTCATTGGTGCGTCAGCATCCACCTCCTCTTCTGTGCCACTGAAAGGCTGCAGCATCACTGTACCTGAGCTAACGCTGTCTCGTCTCTTCCTTTTACCCTCAGTGATTTTGACTTAATTCTGGACTTTGAGCAGTTTTCCTTCTGAAGCAAACTCAGGCTACTTCTGTTATTGTTATTCTGGAGGGTCTGTCATGCCGGCAAACAGCTTTGTATTTACAGCAGTTAATGATACTTATTCTACTGCATTACATAGTTGTCTTTCCATATTAATGCATTTTTCATCTCTTTCAGTGCCCTTGGGCTTTCAGCACACAATTCATTTGTGGACAAAGCACTTGTATGGCCCTATATCGTAAACCATTCAAAACCCTGGCAGTGAAAAATGCAACACGAGAGAGCCCTAGAGGGCCTGTCCTCCACTGCACAGAAACTTTGAAATCACCCGTGTATAAAATACACACTCTGTCTCTTGTGCTTCAGATTGCTTATTTAAAACAGCGATAGTCAGGGCACAGGGGCTGGAGAAGCACAAAATGGCCTGCAAAAGCAATTAAGTGCCACAGAAGATTGTTTATTGCCCTGTTTACTCCTCCACCATGAATACAGTGCTCCACAGTACGACAACAGGAGGCCTGAGCAAACCCCAGCGCTCTGACACATTTGTTGCTCTGCTGAGGGTCTGCAGCGCACACACACTTCCAACCGGCATCACTGTGTGCAGGTGGCTTTCCCAAGGCTTTTTGCTCCAAATTATAATCTCCAGCTGTATGGGGAACACACTCATCAAACACATACAGCCTTCAGAGCCGCTCTCCTTTCCACGCCCGCTTGTTTTGTGTGCTTCCGTTCCTCCACATCCTCCCACGCCATGTTTTTTCTCTCTGGTAAGACCACAGCCAGGCTTTACTGCTAGAAAATCCTCAGGAGGTCAGGATTTAGACAGCACGGGGGACCGCATTTACCACCACCCTGCAACCGCTGCTCACCCCAGACAGGCTGGCACAAGAGGTCTGTCGGTCACCAGGAGGGGAACTGACTCCCCCATGTATTTGCCCCAGCCCAGTCTGAGAGCTGAACCGTATTTTTCAGACATGGGAGAACAACTCCTTTCACCTTTAAAAGTAGGCCGTGAAGTGCTGGACAGCCTAAGAGAGAAAACTCCTGCCGCGGGAGAGCCCCAGGCCGGTGGGCTGTGGCAGCCATGGAAGACCCCACTTTCCCACTGCTCCTGAGGCGAGGTGAGGCGAGAGGGGTTTTCCTTCCACAACCTCCCCTCAGCGTGGCGAGGGCCCTGGGCTCACGTCTGACTTGACACCGCCAGGCGTCCCCACCCGATTTCGGAGGGACTGAGGTGCAGGGAAGCCCAGCCTCCACCGCTGCTCCTTGTCCTACTCCAGTTAACGTCCCGTCCATTTGAGGCAGGGCCGCCCTGTTTAACAGGAAGACTATTCAATGGCGCCTTGGCGGAGGCAGCCTCCACCAGGCCATGCCCCAGCTTCCCCGGGCACGGGAAGAGCAGCCCCCAGGGCCCCCCTCACCCACCGGCATAAGGTCTCACCACCTCACGGCCTCGGTGTGTAAAGTTTCTACTTATATTCCCTCAGCACCACAACATTAAGGTAACTTTTCTCTGGTGATGCGTGCTGACCGTGCCTCTGGTACCACGGCAGCAAGAAAGGTGGGTGTTCAGAAGCTTACGCGTTGCAAGTGAAGACAAACACAGTGGCTTGCCAGGAAAGAAATAAACACAAAGAAGAAAAACAAACAGTTTTCTAAATAAATAACAGTCAGTGAAGAAAAGATTCCATGCCATCAGGAAAAAATAGGGCGGATTGTGCTGGGAGACAGGAAAAAAAATTAAAATTGTAGTCAGCATAAATACTCGCCCAAAGAATGAAAGAAGAGACCAGCCCAGTCATCTGCAGAAGTTATTCTGATCACTCTCTGTGTCTGCAGAAAACAAATGAAGAAGAGGGAAGAATATAAGCGCTCCATTTTTGGTTGTTTGTTGGGGGTTTTTTTAACATTTTTTGGGACATATGTCTAATGCCTAAGATTATCTTGTATTTCATTTTTTCCTCTGAATATAAATACATTGCCTATGGATATATCAGAAATACACAATAATGAAACTATGACTTATTTACCTGCTGGGGGAACGCTAATGAGTGTTCCGGTAATGAAAATGGCTTCACTGGCTTGTAAAATGCAAAACAGCAGGGAACTCACTGGAGACCCCACAAGCCTATGTTAATAAACTTATATTATTCACAAGTACACAAGCCTCCCAAGACACCAGTTTCCCAGCCTCCCTTCATTTCCTGACTGCTCCTGACTGCCTCACGTTTTGAGCAAAGTCAAAGACTAATTTTCTGTCTTCCTCAAGCCTCTGAAGTTTTTGCAGAAGCCAAATGATCATATGAAAAACTTTCCATTCAGGTGCAAACTGAATATTTTATTGGCTAATACTTCATATTATCCAATCTACAAGTATTACAAAGTGCGATAGCAATACAGGACAATTGTATCCATGACCATAAACATCTAAACGTAAATAATGTTTTACCAGAGTGCTCTAGCAATGCACTCAGACACAGTACTGATACAGCATGCTCTCATTCATAATGTTGTTCTCCATTTCTCTCCTTTGCATCAATCCTGACAATATTAACGTCTGTAACAATCACTGACCAGTCTCATTTCAACACTTCCAGTGTACGTTGCCAAGCTCTGCAGTGTGTTAAGAGTAAAACAGAAGGTGCTAATCCCCACCAAAGGTGATCGTTCAGCCAAAATTCAGATCAAAGTGTTAGGACTTTAATACAAGTCCAGGACAAGAATACAAGTCCAGGCATTTGCTGTCATAACAAGATTGCGATGACTGTATTTCATGTCCCCCATCATTATAAATCCATTTGGCATCCTTTCTAATAGCCAGCCTACCCTCAGAAAAAAATTATTTGATGTTCCTGTGGATGTCATGTGCCCTGTACTTTTACAGCACTTCTGTTGTAATTCAACATTAATTATTTTTCCAATTAATGTACTGCATAATGCTGCAATATGAAATGCTCACATTTTGTAAATGAGAAAATGGAGCTCAGTTCTGTCTGCTTTGATCCCATTTTACTTTTGTTATAATTCAGTACCAGAATTCTTTTCCTTTTTGGTTGGGTTATTGACACCCCAAACACACATGAGGGAGCCATCTCTAGCACACAAAAGATACATTTATGCTTCCCTTTTCCGAGAAGAACTCCAATTTCTCTTTTTCATTATCATTTTAATATACTTTCCTGCCTTATGATTGTTACTGAACAGCTCATAAGGGAAATGGAGGTGACAGAGTACTAATAGAGCAGCATTTACCAGTTACCATAAATGTAGACATCATAAATACCTACAACTGCTGGAAAATGGTAAGTGTGAAGCAGGTCACAAATACAGAAAAAACGAAATCAAAACTGCGGTCAGGGAGTGAAAAAATCTCTTCTTTAGAAGCTGAATGATCCAACATATTCCTTAAATGTTGTGTGTCAAACATACCATTTAAAGTTTTACTGCTGAGTACTGTAATAAAAAGAAAAGTATAAAAGCGAAAACATTATATAAAGTATAGAAATGGAAAATATATATCCAAAATTGCTCCCTATATGTATGGCTGAAAGAATATATGACTGGTGATTTTCCACAATGAGGAGTTTAATTTTTCTGTTGGGTTTGAATCTTTTGTTTAGTTTAGCTGCTGTCGATAGCTGCAATCATTGTGGGTTACTGGATTTGACCTTCAATGCCACCATCTCAAAGCACTTCACATTGCGTTTTCATCCTGAATGTGCTTAAGTGCTCGAGGAAGGTACAAATTTTCCATTTCTCCAGCGACATTATGTCCAGCTTTCTTCCCTGTTACCCCACCACATCATTTTTAACACCTATAACACACAGAAAGCTGCAAAACAATCAGTCACCCCTCACACTCACTAGTCTTATACTCAATGTTCTTTAATGCTCATCGTTAGCTGGCAATTATTGAGTATGTGAATATGCACTGAGAAGAATGTGCAGATCAGACTGAATGAATTTAAGAATGTCACCTATAAAATATTCCCGCAGATAACTAAACAACCTCAGCTTAAATAACCTTGCTGGTCAAAAGGTGTACAAATTTAAGAGTAGCCTATTTAGCATCTTGAGATAGGATTTCCTCTTGAACTACCCTGGAATACTTCATTGTAATCTTAAACTGAGAAATACGGCGGTTTAAGTGGACAGGCTGGCTATTACTGATCTATCAGTAATTCAGGCAACCTACTTTAATAGGAAGTAGGGCTCCTGTTTCAGCATCATCCTCAACCAAAGCCTTTTGAACTTCCTTTTATTAATTGCTTAGCAATGAACTTGACCTACTGCTGCAGCAGGTACAGCTGAGGCGAATAGCCATGGAATGCTGCTGCTTTTTCCAGTGCCTATGTAAAGCTTATAGGGAACCTCAGATTTGTTTGAGATAGCTTTAGCAACCTGGAACTTTCATTTGTTTGGTATTAAACCACTTCATTCTGATACAGTTTGGTTTTGTGTGTTCTATTTTGCTCTTCAATCCTCACTGGTACCCCACTTTTTGTTTACTTATTTTAAATGGCCATTATTACAGCTGTTAATTTTGAAAGCAAATTCACATCTGCATCGATCCTTTCTTCCCACCATGCGAATGCCAGTCTTTGGGACACTGGCATCATAGGTAGTCAACCTGAAGGACCAACAGCTGGAGGTCTTTTGCGCCATCAGTGAGCTGTATGCAGTTTTCATTGCTACAGCAAACACGGCTAGAACAGAAGAAAATTAAAAGGGGAATATGCCAGGAAAGACAGACAAACAAGATTTTGTGGAGATCTGACTACAAAATGACAAGACGTTCCTAACTATGCATTGAAGTTAATTTGTCTTAATCATTCCTTTGTCACTGGCAGACTTTTAGAAAGGGATTCTCATTAGCACTGAATGACCGGGATTTTGTTGTGTTTACCATCAGCTTACAAAGTGTGCAGCAGAAGGTCTCATGGAGTCCATCTGTGTCAACACTTCAAGTACCTAATACTTGAGTTTTCAGCCTGGCAAATGTATATTCTTTACCCAACATTGCTGTAACAAACACTTCTTCTGCCAAGTCATTTACCACACTTAAGACAATTATTTCTCAGACAGAAGCTGACAAACTATGAGGAGGAAGACTGTAACCTCCTCTACTGGCTAAATTAGCAACTGTGTGCCCATTACCCACACATTCCTTCTCCAAGTACTTTTTCCTTTGTATTCCCTCTCTTTGGAGATAAAGAAATGCCTCTGGTGGGGAAAACAACCAGCTGTCTAAGACTGATGTTTAACCAGCCTCCCAAGGGAAAACTGCAGCCTAAAACGGTAGCCCGTTCTGAGACCATTCAATGTTCAACCGTCTTGTGCATACCGGTCTTCTGGCACCACCAAAGGACAGTCATTCTGTTCTGGACAGTGGCACTTCAAAGCTCCCACACAGACGTCCAGACAAAATCCACATCCTGGCTCTGAGATCGTATGTACTACTGTTAGGCATAAAGTAATCCAGGCAAACCCATATCACCCAGGCAAAAGCTCCATTTCCAGAGTTATGCAAGTAGCACACTCCCTTCTCTCATGTATAAAAAGTCCCTTCTTCCAAGCAAGTCAACCAGATGGTTAACAACCCCTCTGCCTTGATACCATAAAGAAGTGACTTCCCTCCATTCCTGCCCAGCCAGGAGCTTCTTCATTTGCTTCCTCAACATCCAAAGTAGGGTGGGTGCTCAGGAGTCCCAACAATCATGTGGACAAAAGCTGGTGTTCTCAACATATGTTTCCAATTTCCCCCATGGGTAACCCTGTGTTGAGGTTAAGCAACAAAGCAAGCCACCACCAGGAGGGAGACTCCAACCTCCATAAGCAAGTTCTGTCCGAGGCAATTCCTTCAATTGCTCAGGATGAGATCTCACACTACCAGAAGAAAGAAAAATATTATTGCCGAAAGGGGGAGAAAATTTCCACCGAGTTCCTTTACTTTTTTCTCACATTTATCAGTACACAGAAAGTAGCAAAAGACAACTACAACAAGACCTTTTGAAATTTCATTTCACATTACAAACTTTGAAACTAAAGTTATATATGAATACTTAGAAATTAAGAATCAAAATGACACTTCATGATTGTTTTAAAAAATCTCTTGGAAAATCACTTCCAACATACTAAATACATTTCCAGTTATTTCAGCAGGTTTAACTACTGCATATATATTCCACACAAGATTCTACCAGGTAACATGAAATCATAGCTAAAAATCAGTGTTAAAAACCAAGTGAGGCCGAAGAACTATAGGTCATTTAAGAGAATCCAGTCAAGTCAATGATACTAACTGCACAAGCAAGGATTGCTTGGATTTTCAAAATTTTTAAATCAGATATTGTCCTGGTTTCTGTTTTATTTCCTAAAAGTGAATGAAAAGCAGCCTGAACATGAGGTTTTTCTGTAAAGGAGGTTCAGGCCTTGCAGTACACATCATACTTTAACTTCGCTCCCAGCTTAGTTCCTTCTAAGTAGACTTTGAATTTGGCATCCATTTCCTGGTTCCGAGCTTCAGTGAAAAGATTTTTCCACTCTCCAACAACACCTGGAATATAAAGAAAAATAAAATATTACCCTTGACTGTAAGGACCAAGGAGTATGATTTAAAACAAAAAACTACCTTGTCTCACTTATTATCATATTTTAGGATAATTCATTTTTTCTTTTTTTTTTTCCCCTGCAAGAAAAAAATCTCTGATCCAAGAACATACTCTTATGTTTGCCTTATGTTTGGTGTCCTCAATAGAATGCGAACATAAAGTGAACATAGGAAGCTACTGGTCCGCATTCACAGCTTTGGCATGTGCCTTGTACAGCTGCAGAAGACCATAACAGATGACCAGCAGTTTTGAAACCAACCCAGAAAGTTCAAAGATTTGGCTTTTAACTGCAAGAGCTTTGTGCACTGCAACCATACACTGCCCTAAGCTGCAGTCTACCTTTAATTTAGATTTTGGAGAGCCCACAGTCTGAGGTTGTCTAAGTCTACAGCTCTAGCTTGATCCACGACTAAAAGACACAGCTCAATTTGTGGAGTGTGGATTCCACGTGTTGACTGAGGTTCATACACAATCACAAGGGTTATTTAGAAAACCCAAGAAGAAACATATGTGGAGGCACTCTGTAGACCAAGTGCCAGGCTATCCCCAGTACTCACAGAAGCCAAAATAAAACTCTTCTTTGTTTTAATTGGTGCTTACTGCATACCACGACTGAAGGGTGTGCTACTTGTAGGGCACTTCTGCTAATCACATTATACAGGGCTTTACCGAATGGTACTGGCCCTTGTGATGAAATCAAGTGACAGCGTCCTGAAGCACAATCAGTGTTTTTTAAACAACTCCCAACCTCGAAAACTATACAGAAAGATTAACCATCTACCAATCCAAATTCCTGTCTGCCCAAGATGCAGTGCTACCATTCACCCGGCAAATTACAAACAAATTTACCTTTGTGGAAAAGAATTGAGCCAACAGCACCATGAGTCTCCTCAGCCTTATCTTTCACTGCTTGGAAAGTGGCCCTGTCTGCAAGGGACTGGATCTGCTCTGCCGTTGGGGAGAATCCAAAGAATTCAGCTATCTGCTTTACACTGGCAGTCAGGTTCTGAAAGCAACACAGTGAAAGGGAGACATACAATATGCTTCCTCTAAAAAAGGAGTTACCCAGTTGGGATGCGTGTTGCCATCATCTATTAATAACAATATGTATTTTCCTTCACAGTATGTTTTTTGCATTACACTGGAGCTCAGCTTTTGTATAGACAGACTCAACTTGTCACTGAAATCAACTTGATTTTGCTCTTTCAGAAACATGTGCCTTTTGCTGTTAATTTCAGCAGATTTCAAGGAATGGGCTCAGATGTGTTTTACCTGTCAGTACACAGCATCTGCATTACCTCTTTCAGGTCTTCATATATTATGATCACAGTATTCTCATCCTCAACATGTTTGTTCCAGGTGACTGCATGATCAAAATAGGATCCCCATCTGATTGTAAAGAAGAGGAAAAAAGCATCCGTGTGACCTTCTTTTCTTACTGGGTACTTATATCTCTCCAACTGAAGAATTGCCTTCTGTTGCCTATTGGTTACATCAATGCAAATAAACAGAACAGCCTGTCCGTTCCATGGTACCTTACTGTACAACAGAATGATAGAGGCTTCCTCTGGACTTTTGTAGGTAAATGGTTTCCACACAGAAATATGAATTTCACTATGTGCTTCCCCTCTGTTACTATATTGTTATTTAAACATCCCTTAAAAGCCAAAGCCAGACATCAGTCTAAATCTAAAATTTGGGTTGCTAATGAGGTGTGCAGAAACAGTAAAGACAACAAACTGTCATTTCATTACCACTTCAGATCTGTAGCATTTCCTCCATCATTAAGTGGCAGAATTTTGACCTAATGCCATTGTCAAGCTGCCATGCAACTCCCTCACCCTTGCCTGGAAGAGCAAAATACCCAGAAGCAAAGCATCTTTTGGACATTCTCCCCATTCTGGCATTCAGCTGCCTCCTTTACCATGAGGTATGGCCATCAGTAAACTAATTATGACACAGCTGTTTTCCCACTGGCCCCATTTTGTTGTTTTTAAATATTTTTTTTCTGTTGCTTCTTCAGCTACATTCAGTAACTATAACAATACCTTTCCCATTCGTGAACTCTGAGAACTCACCCCAGGAGCTATAACTGGGGACACTTGGCACATTGTCATGGAAATGGAAAAATGAAACAGCTGTATCTTTAGTGTTTCGAAACAGCACTAGTATCTGGAGTGGGAGAAAGAGGCCAACAATTTTACATCACTTATTTCCCCTGGCAACCAAAATGAGAGTATAACCAAACATTCTGCAATCAATAACATACTGGGGGCTATAAAATATTTTATTAGTTAAGGCATGGAGAATAAATTTATAATGTGATCATAATAAAGACCTTGTTACCACTTCTAAGATTTGTTTATGTCATGAAGCAATTGTAGAAAGAAGCAACTGGAAAAACTGTAATATTGTCACTGAGTACTATCTCACAACTACCTAAGACCTGGGAAATTATTAGGAACCATTTGCCAAACCCCTGCTAGGAAAAGCTCTGTTCGATTCTCCTTCAGGAAACCACAGCTGTTACAATTCTCTCCCATTTTTCAAAGCATGGCAATAACATACCTGAAGTCCTAAGAGACTATAATCCTCAGAGAAGCGTAAAAACTTCTGAAAACAAGTTATACACATTAATTTTTTTCTTATATATAATTTTCCTGTCTCGTACAGGAAAAAATACAAATGAAACATGGAAAAAATCCCCATCCTTTAACCAATTATTTCCTTCATCCGTGGTACATTTCGTAAGTGCTATATATCCGCCATTGTTCAGTGACCGAGTACCAGAAATATTAAAGTTTTAACAGTGTGACTGTTTGCAAGGAGACAGTCAATGTCCCAGAGATACTGCTGCCACATTCATTCCCACCACAGTTGTGCACAGAAAAGAGTAGCATAAAAGAGGAAAGTGTGACACTCCAGCCATTTCTCAGCACTGCAACAGCCTCTAGATCTGTTCTTGTTTATGTCAACTACAGCACCCCTAAGGCTACTGCAGGGGTGCTAAGCCAGCCCAGGCGTCATGAGATTCCCACTGTCTCCAAGTTGCTTTCCCCCAGTGCCACCCGCGTAGATGCAAGAAAAGGATGTGGCCCCAAAATTACTCTTGCATGCTGGTACTGTCAGAGAGATGAGGCTAGTTCTTGGAAAAATAAAAAAGCCCACCTTAGCTTTTTCTTGAAAATAGACTTGGGGAGGCGATCATAATTCAGATTTGTTGCCAAAATCCTTGGAGATGGAATCTGCTTCATCCTCTTTAGAAATAAACAGAACCGTAAGTGAGAACAGGTTTATTACATGGGTGCAGCGATGATCTGTGAGAGCCGCCTGTGTGAAACAGCCCCTAATCAAAAGGCATTAGTCATCCAAGATTATCTTTTTTCCCCTCTCAGGAGAAGTATCTTTACTTGCTGCATGACTTCATTTTAATAACTTGTGTGCGGGGGTGCAGGAGAGAGAAAACAACAGACTTTAAGTGGTTCAACACACTAACCTGATATTTATCTGGATCTCCACATTCAATAAATGGTAGTTCTATGCCTACAGGTTTACTCTGCATAGTTATAAATATCAAATCACTTAAAATCTGGATAAGCCAGTTCACACCTGCATCAAGAAACCCAGAGAACCAAATAAAACATATCAGAGGTTTATATAAGATCTCACAGCCTTCTCATTACATGGCTTAATTCAGCATAATAGACAGTCATCAAATGACAAATAATGCTAAAGCTCTCAAATGATTATAAACAAAATAATGTCTTCCATTCATGAGATCCTCAACAGCTTCTTAACTGTGACCTTCTTGGCTCACTTATAACTGGTATGTGGAAAGCTCTGGCAGCAGAACTGACTCAATGATGCACTTAAAAACTTTTAAATATATTCATAAAACAGTTAGTGGCAGACAATAAAGGGAGCTTTCCTGGCTTTTAGAGAGAAACACCTGGGAAGGGTCTGGATAGGAGAAGGAAGGAACAAGCAAGGAGCTTTGCTCATTCTGCTGAGGAAAGTATCTGCCTCTCTCTACTGCCCTGGGTCAAGGACGAAATGGAGTCATCCATTAAATGTCACTGCCAGTGCTTGTCCTCAGTTGTGCCTGTTGCTGTCTCCATAAAGTGCATGCCAGAACAAGTGCTGGAAGAGCTGTTACCCACTGGACACCTGCATCCCTCCCCACCCCTCACCCTTTGGAAGGGATCTTGCAGCAAAGCCTCCCCCACACAGCATCCCATTCCAGCACAAGCCTGTGGCCAGCTCCTGGAGCTGCGCTGTGGTGCCTGCTTCCCCAAGGTTTCCAGGAAACAAATTTGCTCCACTGATGCTCTGCTGATTGCCGGCAGAACAGAGCGAGGGAACAGCATGTTCACCTTGGCCCGCAGCTCCCTCCCTGTGTCCTTGTGGGGAAGCACTTGGAGATGGAGCTGCGGAACTGCCACCGCCTCCTGCACGCTGCGAGTCCCCTGTGAACACAGCTGCCAGAGGCACTAACAGAGAACACACAATGCAAACAGCTTTAACCTGTCATGCTTTCAGTGGAAAGTTATTCCCAGAAAGGAATAACTTCCACCCTATGTTATATAAAGTACCTCAGGATGCTTGGATGGAAGCAGCCAATACATGTCATATTTATACAATAACGTGTATACAACGTGTACACATCATACAATGTCTTATAATGCATACAAATATTACATTTATACACCACCCAGCATCATATTTATATATAAGACATTGTAGGATGTATATCATTTATATCACTCACCCATTTACACACAGATAGAGCCAAAAGCATTAAGTCTCCAAATCCATGTCCTTATCTGCCCAGTATTAATTGTATGTGCACAAATACAAATTTTATTTTAAAGAAAAGCTACAATTGATAATCCTAAAATCCCTAGTCTCTAAACCCCCTATCGGCTTCTCAATCGTGTGACCCGTCCCTAGGAAGTACTGCATCCTGGAGCTCCATCATCCTTCACCCCTACCTCATTAATAGTTCTCTGTGTCAGTTTTCCTCTCCACTGCGCCCACCTGAGTTAGGGGAAACATTTTATATAGTGAGACTTTACTGTAACTTAACCTTCATAATCCTTAATAAGTAAAAGGAATGAGGACAACATTAAAGCTTTGAGAGACAAATCTCTTGAAGGGCCTCAATATGAGTCCTTCATCAGGCATGTTCATGACCATCTAAACCTGGCAAATGCCAAAGGGTTGGAGCCCTGCACGGAAAACACCTGAGAAGCTGGCAGAGGAAGCCAGACACCAGGCTCCCTTGGCTCAAGAGGGAAAGAGGCCTGCAGAGAGATTTTTATTAGTGCCTGGTGACATTATGGCTTGGTGGGTCCAAGCGTCGCATCAAGGGGCAAGAAGGAGCCCAGCAATTTCTGGTTTCAAAATGGGGCAGCTGATCCTTCCTTTTCATTCTTTATCTTCCTCTCTTGCCTTTTTTCCCCCCACTTTGCAAGCTATAGGAAATTAGGACAAGAAATCTATTTAGCACTGTTTAAGAGTGTAAGAGCAAACATCCGAATGGGAGAAAATTCCAAAAGATTTACCTGCAGATTGTAACTACACTGCACTGCACAAACGCAGCACTTTCTCTCCCTCCTGCCTTCCCATTTCTTCCGTGCAACCTCCCGTACATGCTTTTCCGCCAGTGCCTGCCGGGTAACAGGGTGCTGCATTCCCCGGCAAACCACGGGGAGCTGTGTACTCCCTCTCCTACTGACAACTGGCAGTGGTCTTTGGTAAAACTTCCCCCTGCTGACCTACCACAAACTGCCCGATATTAACAGTGTGAGATCTCTTTATCTACTGATCCCTCTCCTTGAGCAGGAGAGGTTTACTGAGTTACTAAACCTCAGAGGCAATCAGCATCACAACTCCATGTCTGAACTCTTCCAAACTCCATGAGAAATCAAAGCCAGTGCCAAGTTATGACAATGACTTTTTAGGTCTTTATAGGATCCAGCAAAACTCTGGACCCAAACCCAACGGAATTACAGGCTCCTTAAAATAAAGATGCACATTTCACATTTTGTGCCAGCTCCCTCCTTTTGTATTTGCCCTCTCTTTCTCTTGGTTCAGTGTCCTGTCTCACAGCTGCTATAAATTCACCCTAAACACTACAAGCATACTTCTTAAGCCCCTAAACACACCACAGTTTCTTTCCAGATCAGAACTCACCAACCAATGGGAATTCCATGTGCTGAATGAGACCTTGACCTAGGACTCTCTGGTTAGAGCCCAACTTGACCGCATCCACTACCATGCTAGTGCAATGAAATCCTTCCCCGGACCCACATTTTCTCTGACAACCCTAAGCTTCTGCTGCTTGGGTCTCAAAGAAGAAACATATGCTTGGACAGGATTTCCTAGACTAGCAAAACCCATCCCTTCCTTGTAAGCAACCATGTCACAATTGACATTTAATAAAACTGATCAAAATCAACTAGCTGGTTGGTTGGGTTTTTTTCACTGCTCCTGTTGCGCCTTTCCTCCTTTCTACAAATCTCTGATTAAAAGATTTAGACTTCCAGTATGTCTTAGTCAATACCATTTTGCAGTAACAAAAAACTCCAATGCTGATGCTGAATAACGCCGAGAAACAGTTTATAATTTTGCAAGTAAAGATGCTGTGCCATGTCACTGTCTACACCTTAAAGAGTCTAATGCGTAACTTTATTGCTTTTGTACATTACACTACATTACATTACTAACACGCTTTTCAGAATACAGTTTATCATACTGGCAGAGTTGTCTTGTCCCACTGATATATAAAAAACTGTGTACTTGATTCTCACTTCTTCAGCCCAAAATATCTTTGAACACTAAAACGTCTTTTCCTTTCAGAAACATAAACCATATTAAAAAGCAGTGCAACAGACTGCTTAATTAAGACAAAGCAGGACAAAAACCCGTTGCCTCTGGTTGTAGTAGAAATGCCCAGTATCCTCACACAACGTACAACCACAATCAGTTGGTTTTCCTTCTTATTGTGTCAGCTAATTACAGCAAGCAATTTATAATGTATTCACTGCATTTGGGATAGGACACCAGCACCCTATCATCTTTTCTGGTTTCCAGGTTTTCCGGGGCTTGGAACGTTTCCGCACTGTACACTGTGACAGGGTACAGGGTTCCCTGGTAGGAGAACAGCAGATCCTTCAAGGTAAGCCCTTCAGACTTTGCCAATGCTTTATTTATCTCATCAACAAAGGCTTTTTTATCCTCAGCCATGTTTACCACCTTTGGGGTGTGAAACTGTTAGTCTAATGCAGTAGGTGCCTTTAAACAGACGTTTTTAAGTGGTGGAGTAGAAATCCTTGGCGTTACTTCTGCCCTCCCCCGAATTTGTTATGTTTCTTTCTCTCCTCCCTTCCCACCTTTCTGGAAATGGAAGCTGGGTTGATCCTGTCGACTTATAATCTAATTACTTTAGTAAGAAATCCCACTGATAGCAAGTAATACTTGCAAGCTCAGCCACCAGGGAAAACAGAATTGGAAAATGAATCGCCCTGTAAGAATGAGCAGCAAAATATTGTATCTAATCTTACATAACATTAATAGGAGAAAAAGCATCTCACAAAGAAAAGAAAGTCCCTAATAAGAAAAATCCCAAGAGGTTTTATTTTGGCAATAAAGTCAGCCCCATACTGTGAGTTAAGAAAAATAGATAGCGAATAATAGAAAACAATGAAATCAAACCCATAAAACAGAAAGAACAATACTGAGGGAGAAGGGATGCTGCCATTCTAGGTTCTAAATACCTCCTGTGGGAGCTAGTCTGCACCAATGCCCTTTTTCATGTTAAAAAGACAATTAAATACTGAGATCTTGAATGGCACAAGTTTTTTCAACATCCTCCCTTTTTAACAGCCATGAGCCTTATGTATCTAGCTGTTTTTCCCTAGCAGGAAACACAGGCCAACCAGTGCTGGGTCCCAGGAGCAGAGGAGCTCTTCCACCAGTTGAAGCAGCAGGAGAGCAGTACTGAAGTGCAGGCCTGCTCCCTCACCTAACAGGGGGCACCTGATCAAGAGCCTTAACATGGGGCAGCAAGGCCTGGCCCGGCCTCTTAGCTGTGGTGGGCACATATGCTGCCAGCCCACAGCTGAAACAGCGAGGCGAGGACAGTAGGTCCCCCTGGGCAGCAGGGAAAGGTGGTGGCGAGTCGGACCTGCTGCCAGCAGCCAGAGGGGACCGCCGAGGGCGAGTGGCAGCAGCCAAGGACTGCCACCTGCACCCAACGCCACCACTGTGCTAAGCAGTGGCCCCACCTCGGCCTGCCCAGGCAGCAGCGGAGCAGGGGGGAGACGCGGGCTGCCGAGACGCGCCTCTGCCTCCGTCGGCCTGCGACCGGGCCGCAGGTTAGCGCCTCGGCAGGAGCCCCAACCACCAACATCTCCGCTGCTCAGCCATTACGGCACCGGGCGCACACGAGCGGAAGTAATACGCATGCGCGGCCCGCCTGTACGGAAGAGGTGAGCCAACCGTAGGCGGCGCGGGCGCACTGCGCATGTGCAGCCGTTACCGGCGGTAACGGAAGGGCGCCGTGCCCCGGCGATGGCGCGGCGGGTGGTGAGGGGGCTGCTGCTGCTGGAGGCGGCGGGGCTGCTCGGCGCTCTCCTGCTCTACCGCGCCATGGACCGCAGCCAAGGTGCGGCGGGGCGGCTGGGGGTCACACCCCGCCGGGGGAGGGGGCGGCTGTGGCTGCCAGTGCCGCCGTGACAGGACGAGCTCCTCCACGCGGGGGCCGCCTGAGGTGCCCTGAGCGCCTCACACCGCCACGGCGCGTACGCTGCGTGCGTGGGTTTTTTAAGAAAACCTGCCGCGTCAGGGTCAGTAGTTTGGCTTGTATTAGTGTAGGTATATAGTAGTCGCTTGTTACGTGGCTCCTCAAGGACAAGCTCCTATTTTAGTTTTATAAAACCAAAACCATGGGGAAACTTTTGAAAGGCAGCACGTGACCACCAGGAACAAAGCTGAATCTTGTGCATTTTAATAGGAACGGCATCGGCTCAAATAGGGACTTAAAAAGGAGGGGCTGTCTGCACTTGAGGCAGGAATTGATCAATCCTGTTTCAGGCATCTGGTGTTCAGCCCTTGAAGCAATCCCCTGGCTTGTGTCTAGGTCTCACTGGCTCTGTGGTTTGACATTTCCCAGGTAGACAACAGACCCGGCTGCATGAGGCGGCCAGCATCATCTTCCAGATGATTTAGCTTCAGTCCCTCAAGTCTTTCAGACTTATGACTCAGTGCCTAGGTAACACAAAAATAAGCCAAGCACCAGCATAGTTACTGCATGGAGATTTGCTCTGCACAGCAGTAGCCTTATTTTGCATTCAGGGCTCCGCAGGGTGTAGCGCTAGTTTGACAGACTATGTTTGTCCGTCTATGACAGGCATTCAGCTTCCTGGGAATCTGTAGGTTGCATTTGGTTATCACAATCATGAGGAAGCTCAGAAAACACTGTGATGATAGGGCTGCACATATGAGTAACCTGAATACAGTCTGTGATACAATTAAAAAAAAAAAAAGTAAATTCAAATCACATTATTTAATGGTGGCTGTAACTAAGGAACTCAGACAAACTTAGGTAAAACTAATCTAGTTAGAAAAATAGTGCATTTAATTATTTGTCTTAAAATATGTTAAGTAACTGTGATTTATCTTTCATCTCAGACTTCAGATACACAATGCAGAAGAGGTTTCCATCAATTCTGGAAGGTAGGTTTGTAGCTGTTGGCTTCAGAAGGATGGCTGAAGCTTCTGTTGCATCTTATGTATAAAACCAATTTTATTATTGCTTAAAACGTATCCCAGGAGACACTGCAGAAGTGTTTACTGTTATGCATAGGTGTGGCTGTAGTGTCAGACTCTTGGATAGAGTCCTCAGGACTGGAGGACTATACATCCAACAAAACTAGCCACAAAATGGCTCACCTTCAGACATACCTAACTTAGAGCTGACATGGATTTTCCTATTTTTCAGTGTATTACAAATCCAATGAGTGGTCTGGAATTCATGGCATAAGGGAGAATGACCAAATGACATGGTTAAGCAGCAAGAACTAAAGTAAGAAAGATGTGTGATTAATTAAAAAATTATTTTAGAATAATTATTGTAAAAATGTCCACATTAAAATGTCCAGTTCATCTTTTTGATTTCTTGCCTTTGTACTTGTTTTTCAGCCCTCTGTGCCTGAACTGTTTCTTCTTTTTGATGATGCTTTTCACATCCCTATTGTGAAGCCACTTGTCACGCTCTATTTCCCACTGGATCTGTTTGACATCTGTAAGAGGAAAGGTGAGAAATAAGGAGCCGATGGATGCCTCTGACCATGATGTGGAATACAGATGAATCATGTAAAAGTTAAAACTTGGCTACTGTATTTATAAATGTTAATAAAGTGCAAGCTGCCAATTTCTTTTGACACCAGAGAAAGTTTTGTTTTTTTCATTTCACAAAACATACCCTACCATCTCAGAAACTCAGAGTTTAAGACTGCTCTTGCCATTGCTTTGTATTTTACTAATGCTAGACGCGCTTGTGTTAGGAGTACACAGTGTTTGAGTCATGTTAACATTTTTCAGGTGACACCAGCAAGACTTGTAAAAGCTCTACAAAGGACTGATTATTCAATCAGTATATACACATTTAATTCATTAGAATTATTTATGGGAAACTACTTTTGCTTCACTGATACTGCAAGGAAACACTCTGGTAGGTAGGTAAAGACAGCCACGCCTTATGCCTTCCCTTCACAAGACTCCAGGACACTCTTCATCAGAGCAAAATTCACACGAACGCTTGACAAACAGCATACTGCCTGTTCTTATTTACGGTGTGAAAGGGCCACATGATAGCCTCTTCCTCTTTTCTGAAGCCTTATTCACTCCAGTAGTCACAGTTAACATTAGCACTGGGCATCTCTCCTAGATGAAGAAAACTAAGTCATGTCTTACTGACACTGAGCTACTGTCCCTACTGTGTGATTTCTGACCATGTGTGTATTTCAGTTAAAGAAGGTACATCTTTTTAAGTACAGAATCTGAAGAGAAAGAAGTAAAACAGCATTACAACTGTCTGCTATTTGTAGCATGCACTTACTTGCATTATCTCTGTTGGCCATGGCGTTCATTCCAATATTGTCAAACTTAGACCCAGCATTTTCATCCAGCAGAGAGCCAAACTTTAAAGAGAAAAATTTTAGTATTTTATTACAAACAAACAGGTAAAATGCTTGATCACTTTTTGCTAAGCACTGATCAAACTCACCTCTTCTGCAGATGCCAGTATGCTGGCATCTTTGAGTTTTCTTTTCTTTCCTCGATTGGATCCTTCAAACAAAAAGTATTATTCTTATGAGACAGAATTTCAAGTTCACAAAGACACTAACTGTTACTATGTTTTTAATGTTTTCTTTATTTATTTAATGAGACCATTTAAAATAGCTGTGTTAGAAACCTTTATTCTCCACCTCCCCTAAAAAAAAGGAAAAAGAAGTTTCCAACCAAGAACCAAATGGCACAAATCTGTGCATCAGGTGTTAGTAATAGATGCACAAACCGCCAGTACAACTCCATCCTGCCTTCAAAAGTTCCTCCTTCAATTCCCAGTCCTTCAACAGCAGATTGTCACTCTGAATTAGGCCACACTGGTTGGAGGACAACCTCCTTTTCATTTACGGTTTATTCAAATCTGAACCCAGATCCAAAAGTGTAGATAATTTACTGTACTAAAACCCTCTGATTCCAAAGTTTTTCAGACTCTGTATTAAGCCTTCTCAAATGGAAATCATGGCAGTGTTTGCTTACCTTCAAGTGATCCCACAAAATTCATATCTTTCTTTCTCTTGCCCTTTTTACTGACAGACTTCAATTGCTTGTCATTGTTCGGCTCTGACAGAAAAAAAAAAAAAAGATACATCAATCCCTCATTCTCACACCATGTACATATATTTAAAGCACAGCAGAGACTAAAATTTCTTTTTAGGCATATTAGTCATAATGGTCCAAGTCTTTAGTTTAAAAAAGTTTCAAACACAGCACACACAAACAAATCTGGGATTTCTTCAACCCAGACAATTAAAAATTGGTCAGTGGTGTGCCACTCTTTATGCTTTTTTTCCACAGCACCAAAAAGGAATGAAATATGATACTAAGAAACATAAAACATGAAGGCTAAAAGCAGGTGTTATGTAAACCTTGAATGTCCACTTGGTAAGTTTGGTGAAATAATAATCTCATGAAAGATTAATGTGTTAACAGCTGTATGAATAGTTTACCTCCTCTACCCTCAATCATCTTCCTGTGACCTTAAGTTATTAGTTGAAATACTCCAAAATCTATGTGCTTTTCCAGCCACATAAAGTGTATACTGTGTAAACTGCTTTTCAGTTGAAAAGATAATAAAACCATGCAGGTGCAACAATCAGTTATTATTACAGTGGTAACAAAAATCTGGGTGCCTAGCTGTATTAGAAGAGTAAGCTGTTACTTATGAGACAGCAATTTAAATAAAAGTTACCTCATCTAAAAAAAAAAAAAAAAAAATCACATTAACTAGGTCTAAAGAAATAAAAAAATTACCAAGTACCAGATTTTTTTTTTTTTAGTTTTCTCTTTGAGATCTTTTAATATTTCTGCCTACTGTTATTTGTGTATAAAGCTACTTTTGTTACTGCCAATGTTTTCAGAATGAAAGAAACATGTCTTGTCTGCAAGTTTTTATACCCAGATGCTTAATTCCCACTCTCATCTAGGAAACTGTGCCAGGAAACGTTTCTCTTAAGACTTCATTGTCCAGAGAAGGACTTGTTGTCACTTCTTTACTTAAAAGCCAAACCTCCCTCCCAGGTAACTAAATCTGAATTTATATATGTAATTACATATTAGATAACCTATTTTTAAAGCTTTTTCTTCTCATTTTTTGATAATAAATGGTACTTTACCTAGACTGTTATCATCATCAGACACATCCATAAATACACCTCCCTCTTCATCCATATCCTCTCCAAAGTCTTCCTCCATACTTCCTAAGGAGACTTCCTCATCATCCAGATCACTGAATTCATCTTCATCATCAGAATCCTCCCAGTCAGCATTGGATTCCTCGCTTCTTTGGCCTTTCTTACCACCTTTGGTTTTCTTTTTTATGTTACTAAAAAAATATGTAACAAGGTTAGCACTTCGTCTGGCAAAATACTGTTTGCATCCAGATAACATCTATCTACCGGCAAACACTATGTTAGAAAAGTTCAACATCATTGCAAAGTACTGTAATTGTAGGCTGAGACCTAAGAAACATGTATTATGCACTCAGGTATGTTTTCAACATCAGCATATGGAACTGTATTATAAAAGTCAACCATTTTAAGAAGTTCTGGAGAGAATCCTACTCTGAAATTAACAGAAATGTCAGCTTCAGTATTTTATCTCCTACATGCCTTTGCTCCTTTTCAGAAAGCCTTTTCTGTAAAACACACAAACTGCTGGTACACCTAGCAACTCTACTAAATGAAGAAATAAGACGACTTTTTTTTTTTTTCTTAAGAAAGGAAACATGGTTCTTCTTGTACTAGATGGTTACTTGCTTTTTGTCTCCTCTCTGCTATTTTTTACTCACAACCAGTCTGGATCACAAAAATGTTCAGGTTTCACTAGAAGTTTAAGCTTTAATTCTCCTTTCACCTCAAGGAAAAAAGTTTCTGTGCTGATTCGAAAGCTGTATTGCAGATACTTTAAGTAAAAAAGAGGCTACTTAATCATTCACAGTTGGACTCAATGATCTTAAAGGTCTTTTCCAATCTAAATGATTCTATGATTAACGAAACTGCTGACTTCCTGTGAATTCAGCTCTGTGATTCTGGATTCCACAAAGTTGATTTACTGTGTTAGGTCCAGTTACAACCAGTCCTTACAGCAGCAGTACCATTATGCCTCATTCTGCTTACTTTTGTACTTGGTAATTCTCAAACAGAAACCTGAGACAATGAAAAACAAGTAAGATTTTACCTTGCTTACTGGGTCACTGCATTGTATAAATAAAATACTATAGGTCTCACATGTCAAGCCAGACTATAAGCACCACAGGATCACGATGCTCCATTATGGGACATGCAGAAAAGCAGCATTACCCAGCGTACAACTGCTATTGCCTTTTTTGCAAGGTGATATTCTGAGTCTTTTTGAAAAAGGTCTATCCAATTTTGCAGAGTAAAACTCTACATAGGTATTAAAACAAGAGATGACAGAACCAATTTAAAGTCTTACCCAGCAAAATCAAGGTCATCCTGGCCAACATCAATGGCATTATCAGCTGCTTCAAATGTATCTAGGGGGAAAAAAATTGTTTATTACTACAAAGTCAAACAAGGAAATATGAAGTAATTGCAAAATATATTATTTTTAGGTATCATTTTCCTGAACAGTTTATATGATCTCCATCAGTAACAAAGGGCCCTGATACCAAAGGGTTCATACTCCTATAGAAAAAAACTCTACAAAACAGTTACCTAAAGCTAACTGGACTTTTTGTGAAAAAATGTTTTTCTTTGAAAAATAATGAAAGTTTTTTTTTATCCGGGATGCAATTTCTGGCCAGAACTAGATGATGTGGGAAGCACACAGACACAAATGAACACACAATTGCCCAGTGATTCAAACTTAGTTGGCAGGTGGGATATCACAAGTCTCAAACATTTGCTCCAAGTCAGATAGAACAAAGACTCAATTAAGATACCCCAAGTAAGTGTCCTGCCAGCTAATCTGTATATTAATTTGCAGATTAGAAGTATTCACTATAATTTTTGACAGAAAAGCAAGCAGACTAGAGGATGAAAACTCCTATCATCGGATTCACTTAGGAACAAATTGCTATATATAAAATAGCAGGTAAAAACAAAATCTGAAAAAGTACAACTGTTCTGTTTCAAAGAGCAAACGCTAACATTAGAGGGTCCTTAATTTAAGCTTCTGAATTTAAGAAGCAAATTCTCAGAGACAGTCAACTTATTAGAGATACTAACAACAAAACAACAAACACAATTAGTAACGGATTCTTGTCATAACTAAGACCATACTAATTGAGCCACTAAGGAAGAATCATGCTATGGGAGTTCAGAATTCTCTAAAAATATTGTACAAAACAGTTATGGAGAGCTAACTGGATTTTTTTTTTCCCCCCAAATACACATATTACTGTATAAGTAAAATATGAAATCATAAAATAATGGACATTTTACGGTACACTAACAAATTTAGATTCTGGAATAAATCATACACTAATTCCAAAACAAACAAAGTACATGCTACAGAAAGAGCTAAGACTACTGCAGAAGTTTGCCAAGGACCTAACTGAACAAATCACCTTATGAAAGATGTTAGGAACAATGACAGAAACTGTAAGGAAGATTGAAAAAGGCCAAGCAGTAAAGAAAGAATAGAAGCAAATGTTACATGCTGTTAGAAAAAGTTATTTAACTCTCAGACTACATTAGGAAAAAACCAAAAAGGCATGAACTGCCACTCATGAGCTTATATTCAAACTCAGACAATTTCCAACCATTCAAACAAGCTGAATGCTACTGGAGTAGTGCGAGCAAGACCTCTTTTACGAGATGGCCATCCAGTTGGCTCATGTGATGCATAGTATGAACTGCTGGCTGTAGTAGCATAGTATGGGAATTGGAAAGCCAGTTTTCTTCCACTTCCATATTCCTGTATCTGGCTCTTTTATACAATATAAACTATAAAAAGGATCAATTAATAATTTGCAAAAGCAGGAAATATTGGGATAATTACTGCAAGGAAAAACACAACCTTACCCAATGCTCTTTCAAATTCATCATCATCTACATCTTCCACACTTTCTTCATCATCCTGACGCTTTTGTTTCTCTCTCCTCTTATCGAACTTTGAATAAAATCTGAAATAATACATTGCTCTCAGACATAAAATTAGAGGTGATGATCTTTATGACAAGTGTTTAAAAAAAAAAGAACCTGCAGATTGTTTCACATGTATGTTGCCAGTTGAAAATTGTAAGTAATGGTTTCAAACACATCTCAAATCAGAAATTTGTATTTTCTTTGTTTTTCAAAGAGTAAGCCACTACTGTAAGATTTAAAACAAAGAAATTTCACAGCCAAAGGTGACAGAAATTATTTTGAACATAGTGAATTTATAGAAGGGCACAAGAAAGATGTTAAAATCTGCCTTATACTGATAAGGAAGAAAGGATCAAGTCCAACTTGAATCTAATTGGGGAAAAAAAAAAATATATATATAAGAGATTCACCCATTAAATTTTGTTAATTTTTCCCCCATAGCCCTCTTTTGTGTGCTTAGTTTTATCTTCTGTCAGCCCTTTTTAAACCACTTTCTCTCCTTCATTTCATATGAAAGAACCACCAAACATGGAAGGCAATTTTGATCATATACAAGAGCAAAAGAGTACAGCACTTCGTATGGAAGACTTTAAATGTGTGATCTCAGTTTCAGTCATCTTCAGTGTAACAGTACTGTTAACTTTTCAGAGAGGCATGTTTTTAAGGTGCTTTTCTTTAATCCTAAAATTAATACCACTATTTTATTTATTTATTAATATGACATTCCTCAATGTACAGCACTGTACCAGCTACTAAAAAGAAAGTTAACTCTGTCCCAGCCGAAACCAGGACAATTATAATATCAATTAATTAAGACTAGTAAGTTCCATTAACCTGATACTTCAAAAAATTTTAAAAGCCCCAACAGCAAGGGATATATTAAACAAAAAAACAAAAAAAAAACCCAACAAAGTGAATTAAACAAAATAAATGAAGTTAATTCAAACACTGATTTCCGAAGGAGACACTCACAGGTACCTGGTATTTTGATCTAATAAGAACAGAACTTTGCCAAATGTGTATCACTTCAATTTTAGTGCTACATCTGCATTTTTATATCATAATCTCAAAGGAAAGCCAACTAAACAGAAAGAATATGATTTATGAATAATAAAAAAATAAATACACACAAAACTAGCTCCTCTGACTTTTTTGCACTGTTCCATTCTAATAAGCTTTCATGCTAATAACATTAACAAGGTATATTCCAGGTTTTTTTAAATATACTTCTAATGCATAAGAATTACAACCCACAAGACATTCATTACCCATTGTTTAAGGCTTCTTTATTACAGTGTCAACTTACTTAATTTTAGACTACAAGCACTGATTGCCTTTGTTCATAAGTGATATTCTTTCCTAAGCACTTTTGACAAATGTTGAAATTACATTCTAAGGAAAGTACTATCACCACAAGTCACTCAAATTAATCAAATTTTGCAAACACTTGGAATACCAGAGAATACTTATGAAATGTAATGGGTTTTGATGGCATTGCATTAAGAAACACTTAAAATGAATATTCACAAGTATTTCATTACCTGTGAAAAAACACTTCATCCACTGGGATTTTGCTTTCATCTTTGGCACGGAATTCCTTACTGTTGACTGCAAAAGCAAAAAAAGAACTGATTTTACCTCAAGTTGAAATGATTGTTATTCTTTTAAAAGGTTAAATAGCATGCACAGACAGAAGTATGTGTATATACTGATACTTAGATGTAAGCAGACCCTATGGAAAAACTCAAGAAGCATAGCCCTAACCAGGTTCTAATTTATGTATCAGCAAGGGAGGTTTTACAATCACCTACAGCAGGAATGCATTTTAAAAAAAGAAAAAAAAGTAGGAAATAAGATAAACTTGCTGTCATGCACTAAACCACTGGAACCGCTTCTGCCCAGCACTCCTGGCAGTAGAAATGCTCGTCAGCAGCTGCAAGGCAGGACCATACACCAGCTGAGCACGCTGAAGACGGGATCAAGCCTCACCCTGCCTCCATTTCCGAGGAACTGAGGCAAAATATGACACTGCAACAGCAGATCAAACAGGGTATTGATCTGGTTCCCTGTGGAGAAGCTTTTTACCCTCATACATTCCCCTTCCCTCCTCCACCTCAGAAATAAATCAAAGGAGGAAGAGCTACTGATTATCTCAGTGGGCAGAGATTATAATATTTTCAAAGTGACAAGGGTCCAAGTTTCCAAAATCAGACCAGCATACTCACAGAAGGACTCTTCAAATGAATAGTAGAAGGTACCAGAGGATTTGCAATCTCAGTTCCCTAAGCCTCAGCAGAGACCAGCTAGATGCAACAAGTGCAGATTTTTGTATCCATATTAATATATCCATACTTTTTATATCAGATGCTTCATTTGTAGAACACTTAACTTCCTCAATTTCAGTTCTAAATGTTCAGTCTGCTCCTTCAACTCGGAATAAACTAAAGAATGAGATAAACTGTACCTTCAAATGCATTCTAGGTAAAAATTCCTACTTGAAGCTTTGATAGCCATAAAACCATGCATCAGTAAAGGTACATCAGCTAATCTGTATAACTAAAACCTCTGTGCAACACAACAGACCCAAAGTTAGAGGAAAGCACATCCCTGGGAACGTTACAGAGATTCTACCAGAGAAGATGGTACCTCTTCTGTCCTCAAGCAGCATGTTTTACTGATGGTTTACCCCGATTTTTAACTGCTGATTCTTACCACCAAATCCTGCCCTTAACCGTTGGAAACAGTGGGACTAGACAAAAGGCAGCCTCTTTCTGGAGGCAGGAAGACTCTTAGCAAAGTAACAGCACCAAAGATACCTTACACTAATCCTAACAATAGCTGCAGCTGTGGCATTGTATGGAGTAGTCCATATCATTTAATGAAAGGCTTAATGTGATTTAAATCATTGTATCAATCCATTTTCTGAGATTTTAAGTAATTTTTCAATCATAATAAGCAGAATAAAAGTGGTTATATGATAACTTGGAAACAAATAAAAACATTAACTACACAATACTACTATATTAACTACTGCTAGATCAGCATACATTTTAAAGATTTTTATATAATTTTAGATATTTTTAAGAACCTTAAAAAACGTTATTCGTAAAACTAGGATGCCAGACATAAGAATGGCATGTTTGTGAGCAGAAAATTTAGTTAGTATTTTATAAATTCATGTCCCTCTGAGGTTAGCACCCTAACAGATTGCTCTTCTAACTAGAAATATCATTAGCTGGAATAAATTCTAAGGCTTTTTTTAGCCTTTTTTCCCCCTAAGGTATCACACTGTCAGCTACAAGAAAAATTTGTAACAATGTTCTAAAATTTTTATACAAGATTGCAAATCTACTCTTTACCCAGGGGGTGTATTTCCTTTTAGGAAGATGCAGGAAAAATATAACTTAGCGTAAGAGAAGGTACAGGAAGCATAGGCAGGTCATAGCAAAAATAGGACAGAAAACAAGGCATGCAGTTTTCAGTAGCTCTGTCCTTTGCTGTTATATGTTTCTTAATGGGATGGCTAAACAGAAGGTATGATCTTCATTATGCATTGCCTAAGAAAAAGGAATTACTACAATAGAAAGTAATTGACAATTAGGGGGTAAAAACAGAGAAAAGAAAGGTCTTAAAAAAAAATTTTGGTGTGTAAAGCCAAGTGCTACAGTAGAAGATGAACTGTTTTCCTACTCAAGAGGCTAACAGTTGAGGTAACTGACTTTCTCTATGTCATTTGTTCTTAAAATGATTCAATGGATCCAAGGTTTCAGCCATGGAGATTCCATGCATCCTTACAAGATTAGACCTGATCCTGACCATCAGGCACCACCACTGCACTCCTGATGGATAGGACTTTCTTTTATTGCTAACAGAACTAGCATAGACAGCGCAGATGACATGTCTACAACAACCAGCCAAGAATTCTTTAGCCATCATAATCTCAACTGAAAAGGGACTGGCTTACCTGCAAGATTCTGCGTATCTTTCATAAACTGCTTCTTCTTCGGCTGCATTACCACACTGCTGGTGTTTTCTGTAGCAGAACATAAATCAGAAAAAAATTACTTTATTACTATTGATACAAAACTGTGAAGAGTGGCCGATGCACCCGAGGGTTTTGCTGCCATCCATAAAGACCTCAAGAGGTCAGAGAAATGGGCTGACAGGAACCTCATGCAGTTCAAGAAGGGGAAGTGCAAAGCCCTGCACCGGGGGAGGAACAACCCCACGCACCGGGATACGCTGGGGACTGCCCAGCTGGAAAGCAGCTCGGCAGAAAAGACCCCGGGCGTCCTGGTGGACACCAAGTTGACCGTGAGCCAGCAATGTGCCCTTGTGGCAAAGGCAGCTGACGATAACCTGGGCTGCGTGAGGAGGAGCGTTGGCGGCAGGTGGAGGGAGGGGATCCTTCCTCTGATCAGCGCTGGTGAGGCCACGCCTCAAGTGCTGGGTCCAGGTCTGGGCTCCCCAGTCTCACAACAGAGATAAGGAGCTACTGGAGAGAGTGCAGCGAAGGACCACAAAGGCGGCTGGAGGAGACAGGAGCATCTCTTCTGTGAGGAAAGGCTGGGAGAGCTGGGACTGTTCAGCCTGGAGAGGACAAGGCTCAGGGCGGATCTCATCAATGCATATAAATATCTGAAGGGAGGGTGTAAAGAAGACAGAGCCAGGCACTTTCCAGTGGTGCCCATGACAGGGTGGGAGGCGATGGGCACAAACTGAAATACAGAAGGCTCCGTCTGAACATCAGGAAACACTTTTCCACTGTGAGGGTGACTATGCACTGGCACAGGTTGCCCAAAGAGGCAGCAGAGTCTCTATTCTTGGAAACATTCAAAAGCCATCTGGACATCTGGGCAATCTGCTTTAGGTGACCCTGCCTGAGCAGACGACCTCCAGAGGTCCCTTCCAACCTCAACCATTCTGTAGTCTTTACATTCCCCTATCACTTTGCTTATTCCAGCTAGGTTAGGAATTTCTGCATTGCAGATGTAAGAGCAGCAGTATGTGATTGTCAGCTGGTTCTAAGCTGCAGACATCTCTCTTGCAGCCCTGAAGACTGACCCCATTCCTCTGTTGCACCACATGCACCTTGAATACTTGACAAGCACAAAGGGTTACTTGGCAATCTGAGAGAAAAAGAGTTTGGTCACCATCAGTAATCAAGATCATACGCTAATATGTACAGAGAAGTTTGTACCTTTGCCTTTATGGAGTTTGGGATTTCTGTACACAAAGCGATCCAAGAACCTCATTAATGTGAAATCCTGCAAAGGGTCACCGGAGTACTGAATGTGATTTCCCTGAAAGAAGAAAAAAGCCAAAAATCATTAACGTCTTCATTTTAGAAAGACAGCAACTAAACACAGAGGACTCAAACTGTCCAAGAAAAACACTAAACCACACTTTAAAAAGATAAAGACTTGGGGATACTTCACCACATAAGTCTGACCAGTTAATACACTCCTGTACAGATTGTTATTTTTGGAATTTCAGTATTTTCTTAACTAAAAAACACCTCCTTCACTTTGTTTCAGTGATGAACTGCCTTGAAATGTACTATGCCAATAGCAGTTAATACTCAGCACTATTTGGATACAATATATTGAAATGAAAATAAATATTTTAAATACATATTTGTGTAGGTTTGAGTATTTTTGGCATGATACCACAACAGTATTAAAGAAGAATTTGTTCCAACAGCAGGGTTCCCCACATAAAAACCCCATTTTAAATAAAAAGATAGACCAAAACTCTAAAAAAGCTTTAAGAATCATGTAATACCCACATCTCTACGAAGTTAGTTACTTCTGTGAGCAGTCTCCTTTAGATAGAACACTATAATTCCATGAAAAGCTTTGCATTTGAGCGTATGTTACAGTGCTGCAGAGCTGCTAGTTATCTGCAGAGTGCAAGGAGGCTTTATAATGTATTCTTTCAAATGGCAAAATGCAGCTAACATAAAAATCAAACTTCAAAGCTACAGACTAGTAAAATCACTTACTTCTAGAATTGTTTTTGCGAATAGGGCCACAGATGGATGAAAATGTTCAGAAAGCTGAAAAATATGAATCACTTATTTATTTCTGCTTTAAAAATAAAGGCAGTCATTACTCATGTTGACGTATCAGACTCCTGACAACACCACTATGTCATAAGACCACTCTGTAACTCACCAAATAATGTGCAGACGCATGTAGTAGTGCAAGGCTGATGTGCTCTGCCCTTGAACAACTGAAGAACATCAAGTTCTAATCTTTTGTTTGCGTTAACTAAATACATTCTCACTTACAATTTTATTTAATTCGACACTAAAAAGCTTTAGTGATACAAAGCTAAGATCCAAAAGTCAAAAAAAGATTATTATTGTCCAAATCTCCACTTAAAAATTCCTATTCCCTACTCCAGAATATCAGCATTGTATGTAACATATACAAGCATAAAGCTGAACAATGTGTCGTTTAACATTTCTGTTATGTTACCCAGGTAGCTACTCCAAGAATAACCAAGTTAATTTTCTTCTCCCAATACAAGGGCCGCACTAAGAAACACAGTAATCAGCAACATCAGAATGCCTTACCTTCTTCAGTTCCCAAAGGCTTGTACTTTCAGCACCACAGTATAAAGGACTTCGGTGCATAGGATCATACGAAGCTCCACTCTTCCTGCCTGAGGGGCAGAGTAGATGAAAACAACTTAAATTTCATCAGGCAACTTTATGAGAGTGTTATTTTCATTTCACCATGACAGTAATGCTATCCATCATTCTTAGCTGGACAGGCCACAGATTCATTCAGTAGCAAGTAAGGGTTATATTCAGCTGCCCTTCCCCAGTGTATGATCAGGTGCACAGGTGAGTTCCTACGTGCTTCCAAGGAAGCTCCTGAAAACCCCTGCTCTGTTCCAAAAGGTCCTCAGGAAAGAGTAAAACTAGAAGCAGGTTCAAAGCTAGATGAATTGTTCAAGCAAGCTTCACAAGCAAATGAGCAGATACACATCCTAACCTTGGCTACGTTGCTCTGAAGGTGCTTGAACATGGAAGCAAAAAATCCCAAGCCTGTTTATTGCTTAGGCACTAATGCAATAAACTGCATAAAGTGACATATGCTAGCAGATTCATACAGTCTCTTCATCACTGCTGAGCTAATAGATAAACAAAAATTACTCTGACTGATTGCTTTGAATCAAACTTCAATTTGAAAAACTAAAATAATGTTTTAATCACTTAATTTTACAACAAATCTTGATCACCTGTCACTGTTACGGAATGTTAGAAGTTAAATGAATTACATTTTCTTGCTAATTTACCTCCCATATTCAGATGATGCACCCACGAGGCTGTTGAATTTGAATCGTTTGTTTTAGCAGAATTTTCCGTTGTGCTCCTCTCTTCACCTTCTACTTCTTTGTCTGCATCCACAAATTCTTCTTCAGCCTCTTCTTGATCCTTAAAGCACTCTTCATCATCTGACTCCTAAACAACAAAAAATGTTAGCGAATAGCTTTTCCCATCCAGTTTTATTCTGATTTATTAGAAAAATGCACATATAGTTCTTAAGAAGCTACTTACAGAAATATAAACAAATGATGGCCAATATTTAAGCAATACAGATTTCTGGCCTTGATACAGGACCTAAAATTGAACTTTAGAGCTTACATCACACAAGTGTAATGGTCCCTCCCCACCTGAAGAAAAAAAAAAAAAAAAAAAAAAAAAAAAATCCAGTCCTGCCTAGCTATACTTCAGAGATTGCAGGCAGAAGAAACAAACAGGCCATGTTTTGACAAAGCTTTTGGGTGAAGAATGTTCACCTGCTTACTTATACAGCATTCAGCAAAATAATCCTCTCTCCATGAATGAAGTCCATAGGACCCGCTAGAACGCTTAAAACACCTTCGCTTATGCAGATTTTTAATGTAGTTATAATCATTCAAGTGCTTTCTCCCATAACATAACATATTAGCAAATCCTCAGGTTACTAATAAACAGGTTAGGGAAAGGTGCTCATGAAAATAGCTCTTACTGAAAAAGCAATGAGATAAAGAAATCATCTTATACCACATGATCCTGTAACTGGACCCTTAACTCTGGTTTTACTCTCAGAAGCTCAGACAGAAGGTACAGGGTTCCACAAATGAAGGGTGGCATTTGTCCACAAGTGACTTGAAGTAACCTCTTCACAAAGGCCTTCACACGCCGTAACACTACATCTGCCTTCAGAGATTTATAGACAAGATTAAGAAACATGGATGGCTTTGAGCAGGTTGCTAAAGCAGGATCTAGAAGCTTCCTGTAGAACACACAGGAGAAAATATTGCTGATTGTCATAATGTTGGTAGGAGAATAATAGCTATTAACAACAATCATCTACATTTTTCAGAGTGCCATCTAAAAGACCAGTGACAGCTTGTTCCCCAATACTCAAAACCATTACGATCAACCCTGAACTGTCAACAGCTGTGTAATATTTCTAAATATGTATGAGACACTGAAGATGAAAAAAAAACCTGTCTCAGTAAACAAAAAAAAGCAAGAAAATATAAAGAAACTGAGTTCAACTGAAAACAGTTTCAGAATTTGAGATATTCAAAGTAAGAAACTAATCTGATTTATTCAGATGTTCAAAAAAATAGAAAGAAAACGGTTAACAGTCATCAGGCTTCACAATCAGACCAGACACATGTATTGTCAAGTTCATTTTCTACTCCACATTTTTTCCAGGCTGCCAGGCACAGTAAGGTTCTTAAATACATTGCACATGCTGGGGGAACTTGAGTTTCCTTTTTAAAAAATCAGCAGTTTCCCTTTGGTCAACTAAACAGAAGCCTGTAAGGATCCTACAAAGAGTCTAAACAATCAGCTGGGACAAAAAACAGACATAATTTTATAACACAAGGCTTTCCAACTACACAAATTAAATAACCTAAAGAATTTGCTAACATAATATTCTCCCTTCCCCTCCCGCCCCCCATGAAAAAAAGGAAACAAGATTTTAGGCTATTACATGACTAAAGCACAGTACCTGTAAAAGTAATTTCAAAAGAAGTAGTTATCAATTAGTTTCAAATAACATCTGGAATTAAAACATGCCACCAGAAAACAGTGCAAAGGATGAAATGCATATGTTGTGTTCTCAGGACCTATCACTACCGTTTGTTTTATTCCCATGTTAAGTCAAAGAAATCACATGCATTTTCTTCTAGCTCATGCAAAACATCAGAAATTTTTAGCCAATGAGACACAAAACTCGTAAGATCTTAAAAGCAAAATAAGTGTTTCTACAACTTTAAATTAATGGTGACTACCTCATAAAATGAAATTTATATAAAAAATGCAAACCTGTCACTTACTTGTACAGTGCTGCGTAGTACCTATCCGATACAGTCTGCTGAGAGTCCATCACTTGAAACAGTAACATCAGGGCCTGGACACTGGTACCGAAGTTCACAACATGCAGAACTTTAAACAACGTGTCCATTTGTTCTTTCACTTTCTCATCACCAGTCTCAGCATAAGGGTAAGCTCTGTTTACCCCGCAAAGAAGAGCACTGAGCATTTTGGATTCAACGTCTTTTTTCTTGATGCAGTTCCGAAAAAAGCAAAAGTACAAAGTTATCAGCTTGTTAGCCAATGCACTTTCTTCATGACTGAGGACTATCTGGTTTAGAAAGCAAATGGCGTAATACTGAGTTTTCACATTGATGTTTGACCGGTACAAAAGCCTCTCCACCTCGCTGCACACTACTCCCTTCATATTTGGATGCTTGTGAAGTAACATCTCTAAAAGATAAGAGGCTTTGGTGGCGATTTTGTTCTGAGGGTCTCCTAGTTTATTTACCAGCTGAACAAGCAGAACTTTCTCCTGCTCAGGCTTGTTACAGAGAAGCTCATGGGCAACTGCCAGCGCTCGGGATTTGGTTGCTGTCAGAGAATCATGACTCAGTGTTTCTAACGCTTGCACAAACTCTGCCACCTGCAGTTTCAGGTGATGCTCAAAGTACCACAGTATCAACCGCCTGTCTCTTGAATCCCTGTTGCCACTCGACATCTTCTCTATGTTGTTAAATGGTCGCTGCGAGAAAGACCATAATTTTCGATTGTCTGGCAAGAGATCCGAAATGAGAAGCTCCTTGAAGGTATCCAAAGCCATGAGGCTCTGATGCCTGCTGCCCTTTTTCTTTATGAGGTTTACCAAGTTCTCAACAAACTGGACACTGTGGACAGCACTGTCCTGAATGAGAAGTGTCATCGCTGCCATCCTGTCAGCCAAGGTACCTGACGACACAACAGTTTTCATCCACGCCGAAGAGGCCCCCTTCTGATAATCTGTCTTATTCTTATACAGCTCTGTCTCATGGTGGTACAGCTTTTGGGCCAAGGCCTTATACTTGGACAGAAGCGTCTGATTTTGTGGCTCTGAAGAGAATTCATTGGTGTATTCTAGATCATACCATTTGCCCCCTGGTTTGATCAGTATCACTTGCCTAGCATGAAACTCAAAATCTTCTTCCAGCCTCTCTTTCTTTGCTGAAAGGTGCTGGACCTGATCACTGCCAGCTTGCTTCTTCTTGCTGTCTTTCACACCGCTTGTCTTCTCCTTGACGTTTTTTTCTTTCTTCCTTTCTAACGAAGGAGGGTTAGTTTCTTTCTTGCTTTTCTCTTTCTTTGGGGGCTTCTCTTTCTCCTCACTGCCGCCGTCCTCCTCCTCCTCTCCCTCCACCACCAGGCAACTTTCCGCATACTTGCCGAGCCCCAGGGAGCTGACGAACGCCTCCAGCTCCCCTTCCTTCAGGTCGTCGATCGCGTCCTTCTTGCCGCCGTCCACCATCTCGTCCGCCTCGTCCACGGCGCACAGCATCAGGTAGTCTTGCTGCGGGCGGCAGCGCACGGCCGTTACAGGCGGACCCGGCGCGAGGCCGCGCGCTCCCAACAGCTCCCCCCGCCACCCCCTCACACCTCGCGCCCCACAAGGGCCCGTCCCGGGCGGCGGCCGGGCCGCCACGTGCACCCGCTCCCTCCCCCCCAGCCCTTTACCTTGGTGCCGCCGAGGCGCAGCACCTCGTCCAGCGTGAACTCTTCGGCATCTCCATCTTCTCCTTCTTCATCGTCCTCCTCCTCCTCGGCGCTGTCGCCGCTCGCCTTCTTCGGGTCCCGCATGCCGAAGTCCCACAGCGCCGCCATCGCTGCCCGCCGGAAGCTCCTACGCGCATGCGCGGCGCGCGCTTCCGGTCCCGAGGGCCCGCAGGTCCTGCAAGGGGAGTGGAGGGCTCACGCGGACCTCGCCGGAGGGGCGGGCGGGAGAGCGGATAAGGGGGGCGTCTCGGGCAAACTCAGTGGCCTGTCGCCCGCCTTCAGCGGCGTTCAACCGGTGGAGCCCGTCCTTACGCAGGCGGCGGGACGCAGCGCGGCCACCAAGCGGCCAGGACCCGGGGAGGAGAGGGAGGAGGAGCGGGCTACGGGCGCCGCTGCCATGGTCCCGCTGCCCGCGCGCCGTGCGCTCCTCGCCGCCGCCCTGGGTGCCGCCGGCCGCCGTCGGCTCCCCCGTCGCCATGGTAACCGCCGCCTTCCCTCCCCTCCCCGGAGCCGCGAGCCGCCCCGCTGAGCTCCCCCCTTCCCTCCTCTCCCCACAGCTCCGGCGGCGGCGGCGGCGGCGCGGCCCTCCTCGGGCACGGGGGGCGAGGCGGAGGCCGAAGGACCCAGCCGGGCCACCGCCATGCTGCGGCACCTGCTACTCAAGCTGCGGGCCACTGGGCCGGTGACGGTGGCCGAGTACATGCGGGAGGCGCTCACCAACCCCGGCCAGGTGCGGGCGGGGCCGGGCCGGGGGCTCCTCGCCGTCGCGGCCTGCGGGCCGGGGGTGCTGTGCCTGAGCCCCCGGAGCCCGTAGTGTCGCAGCCGGCCGGAAAGCGACCCCACCGTGGCGCTCACCGGGGCCCCGGCTCCTCTCCCCTCTCCCCCCGCAGGGTTACTATACGCGCCGTGGCGGCATTGGCGAAAGCGGGGATTTCATCACCTCACCTGAAATAAGTCAGGTATTTGGAGAGGTAACGCATAGTTCCTTGTGTCTTAAGTAACTTCTTTTCATTTTTTAGCTACACGGGGCCAGCTGTGATTTCTAAGCCTGTGTTCGGGTATGTTACCAATGTCAAAATATTTGAATAGCAATGATGAGCTTCAAGTTATTTCCCAAAAGAAAAATTGGGTTTGGAGGGGGAAGGGGTGTTTTGTTTTTCTGGAAGATCAGGGAGGCCTTTCCTGTGTTACAGTCTGGGACACTGTCTGTGCTTGGTAACGCTTATTTTCATACAGGACTTTTTTATAAGTAAAAAGAGTTACGGTAGTTTCCCAGTGTGAAAACTCTACTCAAAAATCATTTTCAGATTTTGTTCTGGTTCACTCTGGTTTGTGTATCATTTCTAGTAGTGAAGACTGGCTAAATGCTGTTCTGGATGACACTTTGGTAAATGCGTTGTCCTGAAGAACAGTTGTTCAGAGGCAGTTGGGCAGTGACCTGCATTTGAGCCTTAAGTTCTTGTTCCAGCTGGAAAAGAGTCCCACACATTTACTGATGGAGAGTTCCTTCTGCTGGGCTGACAGCAAACAGTGGCAATTTTAATACTTGAAGAGGGCGAAGTTATGTATTGTGATGATTTTTCATAACTTTAAAATACGGAGAGAGAATATTGCATAGTATCTTAGTTATTATCAGACAGAAGGCAGATACCACTTTCCTCAAGTTCTCAAGTACACTGTAACTCTTTCTTTGTGTTGTTTCTCACTGTCAGTTAATAGGAATATGGTATATTAGTGAATGGATAGCCACGGGCAAACCTAAAGCATTCCAGCTGGTGGAACTAGGCCCAGGGAGAGGCACTCTTATCGATGATATATTACGGGTAGGTGATAACTAATATTAATATTCTTTATTTCTGGCTGTATTCCATGGCTACTCTGAAATCTGAAGGAATGATGTTTTGCTGTTGGGGTTTAACCTTCCCTCATAACCAAATCATTTCAGTCAGGAGATTTGCAGCTTAGACTTTAATTAAAATACATGCATGTTTCTGAGACCAGGTCTCTCAGTTGAAAGCAGAACACAGGCCAGTGTGTGCACACTCCGCAGACACGCATGGAATCTTTCAAACACTACTTGATAGAAGGGGAGGGCAGGAATGTTCCATTACAAATTATTTCTGTATAGGAGAAAACTGAAAACCATTTAGGAGGGTGCTGCTGTGTGTAACTGGGAGGGAGGCCTCAGTGCAAGCAATAGGAGGAAGCGGGGGAGGATAATAATACCTGAGCGAAGTTGTGTCAGTTCCTTTGGGGATTTCAGGGGCTTCTTTCTTCTGAGTTAACCCTTTGTGTGCAATCATGCTTGCATGGCGGTCTATTAATTAAAATACTACTGATTCAAAAACAGATTGCTAATGGGATTTAGTACCTCAGAAGAAGTTTTATTTACATATGTTAATGAAAAAACTCTAATTAGCACAGTGAAATGTAGGATATTGAACACTGTTGTTTATGGTGTCTGGGAAAACTGAACTATTTTTCTCCTAATGCTAAACCCTCTGCAGGTCTTAGAGGAGCTACTCACTCTCAGGCTATTACTATTCTAAATGAGCATTTCATGTTGTTGTCCTTACAACTATATACTGTGTGCTGTATTTTGCCAACTTTATTAGAAGCGTAGCAGCTTTTATTAAAATTGATGAAGAAATTCCCAGTTCCTTCTGGAGGAGCAAAATGCAGTCTCTTTCACTGAGACCATTTTGTTAAAAGAAAGCCAACTAAATCTTTTATCTTGAATATAAATAATGAGATTAAAGGTTAATTCTTAAACCTTTAATGTATACAGCACATGAATGTGCCTAATAGAATTCATCTGCCTTTATAGGTCTTCAACCAGCTTGCCTCTTTACTTAGTAAATGTGACATCTCTATTCATCTGGTAGAAGTGAGTCCCAAACTCAGTGAGATCCAAGCGCTGATGCTGACAGGAGGGAAGGTGCAGTCAAACCCCGAGGACAAGTCTGCTTACATGAAAGGCATTAGCAAGACTGGAATTCCCATTTTCTGGTACAGAGACGTTCAAGATGTGCCGCCAGGTAAGGAGCTTGAACGTCTTGTTACAGGGATGGCGTCCTTCCTCCATTTGCAGCTTTTGATAATGGAGGACATCGCTGCTAGCCTTCATAATGGATAGAGAAGTAGTTAATATACATATTTGTTCTTACTTCTTGTACGAGTCTGAGGCAGGATCTTGACTCATTTTTGTAACTGCTACCTATTCTGACTACCTTCATTTTGGGATAGCTACCCAATTTCGTATATTCTGAATCTTTCTTTTCCTGGGAAACCATTTACTGGCTTTGCCTGAATCTCCTTTCAGGAGATACCAATCTAAAATTCATGGACTGGAAGCCAGAGCTAGCTGTAGCAATGCTGTCTTTGATGTATCCAAGCTGGAAGTAATGATAATTATTTCACAACCACATTAACTAGCTTAATTCATTAAAAATCATAAAACCATTTTAATTTTCAACTGGAAGCTGCTATGGAAGCATTAATAATTTAATGCATTCTTTTTTACGTTCCCACAGGTTATAGCTTTTACCTAGCACATGAGTTTTTTGATGCCCTGCCAATACATAAGTTTCAGGTATAGCAAGAAGATTATTGTAATTGTGACCGTCTACTTAAACACCTTTTCTCTTTGAAGAATAGAATTATGGTGCCAAACTAGACACATGCATTGTTTATGGTGATAAAATATGTCTAACTGAACTTAGACAAATAAGGCTTAATTCAACTGATAACTGTAAAATTAATAATTGTTCTTGAATGGAAAAACTTGTAGAAAGCTAAAGATTTCTTTTTGCTTAGATAAATCTCAAGTTTTTTCTTATTTCTTATGCTACATTAGTAAGTTTTTAATTTCAACATTATTTTATGTACCACTACTAACAAAGACAATGCTTTGAAGGGCTTTCATTTGAATGGTAATAAGAATAGCAAAATAAAGGCTAGTTAGGATTCAGAAGAAACTTTCAACTTCAATTTGATAGTTAGTTTATGAAAATCACTGGTAGAATAAAATACTATATTTTGATAAGTTAAACATTGCACTGTCAATAGAAGAGGCAGCATTTTTCTTAACAGCATCATTTGTTCCTTTTAAGTATAATTAAACCTATATTTGCTGACTCTGCAGATGAGTCTCTACCACGAGCTTTTTCCAAGGCAGTTTATGGAATTAAATAGGAATGAATAATTATTGTTAATAGCATATTATGTTCTTAAAACGTTTGTAAAAATGCTTGACACATTAGTTCAATCAAATAAACAAGATACTGTTGCACCTGTGAAGAGTGTAAAATAAGTACTTTGGGTTCATTAAACAGAGAACAGAGAAAGGCTGGCGTGAAGTGTTAGTTGATATAGATCCAGAAGTTCCTGACCAGCTGCGGTTTGTCCTGTCACCATCCGGTACCCCCGCGACAGAAAACTTTATTCAGGTAAGGTTATGCCTACCAGAGTTCGTTCTTACATCTTCACTGACTCTTTCAAGTACATTTACTGCTTCTCAGTTACTTTGGCAGCAAGAGGAGGGCTCTCAGTCTATAAATGAGTAAATACAGCTTACCATTTCCATTCTGCAAAACTTCCACAAGCATTTAACTTTGTGCGCTGTGAAAATACAGCACAACAAGAAACATGTACATCAAACTTTGCAAAATCAGAGCTTAAACAGACAAAATGCTTCAGAGAGCAAACTGAGGCAGCAAGTGATGGGGGGAGTTCTGCATTGCATGTGTCACATCACCATCTCAACAGCGGTCCTGCTTAAGCCAGGCTCTCAACATGCTGTGTACGTACTCAGTGCAGCTGGGTACTTCATGGACCTTTCATGGAAAGTGTCTATTTTTTTTTTTTCCTGAAGTTCACTGGATTCTTAAAGTTACAAAAAGTAGTTGAGATTAAAACCAACTACAAAGTTTCACACAGAAAGGCCTTTTTGAAGGGTGCACACAGCTAAAGAGCTATTTTCATTCTTTCAGTACCACAGTAATGCAGTTTCACCTGATGCAGGTTTTCCTACTTGTTAGAAAAATTTTCATTTTGGTTGACTAGAGGTTATAGAAGAGATGACTGAAATCCAGCACTCTGAAAACACTAATTGAAAATGACTGTTAGCAAAAACTAGCTCAAGCTCTAGGTAGCCTAGAATACACCCCCAGACCTCTGTGCCCCAGTGAAGTGACAACACTCCCAAGACGTCAAGTGTGAAGAACTCTTGCCCTGTACTTGTTTGCTAATACAGGTGTTTTGATCTCTGAACTCTGCACTAGCCTGAAGAAACGAGAGATCATGTGGAAGTGTGTCCTGAGGCTGGTGTCATCATTCAGAGGCTTGCCTGTCGTATAGAAAAGGATGGTGGGGCTGCACTGGTTGCTGATTATGGTCATGATGGAACCAAAACTGACACTTTCCGGGTAAGTCATTTACCCTGAAATAATAAACCAAAATACTCTGTTACTTTTATCTGTCACTTGGATCATTAGGTTCTTCTAAGAGAAAGGTCTTGGGTGGACATAATAGCAAAAACTGCATTATGCTGCAATCATAAAACTGAGTAACTGAGTTCTTATTTAATCAGTACCCATAAGGGTTTCTGTCAGACAGAAAGGATAATCTGAGCCCTTGCTCCATTTATCTCAAATTTTCAAAGCATAATTTGCTGTTCTCACCCCTCACATGCACAACTTAGTCTTTGCTAGCTCCAGCTACGGTAGCCAAGAGTACAGCAGAGTATAATCTTCCAATTTAATTTTTCAGGGTTTCCGGAATCACAAGCTTCACGACGTACTGAGAGCTCCAGGCACAGCAGACCTGACAGCAGATGTTGATTTCAGCTATCTTCGAAAGATGACACAGGGAAGAACAGCTGCATTAGGCCCCATAAAACAGCGGGAGTTTTTAAAAAACATGGGCATTGACCTCCGATTGCAGGTACGATAGCGTTCACAGGTACGTAAACTCTCCTAATCCACAAGCAACACTCTTAATCAGCAAGAGAGTTTTTATAAAAATCTGATTTTAAAAGAAAGTTGTTCAAAACAACATGTAGGTATGAGATCAAAGAGTTGCTTCTCCTAGACATAAGTTACTCTGGATCCCTCAAAACAAACTGATTGTATTATATTTAGAAGTATTTAATGCAAAACTTTGCTACATACATCAGTGTATGAGCTCCACCAGGGATCTCACCAGTTCTACTGAACATTATGGCACCGTTACATTAGTATAAGTGAAAAGGATGCAACAAGAGACTGCAGGTATGAGGGAATTTATAGGAAAGCAGGAAGGGCTATAACCTACGTTCTTTTTTTTTTTTTTTTTAGGTGCTCTTGCAGAATTCACGTGACACAGCAACTCATGAGCAGTTACTTCACAGCTATGATATGCTGATGAATCCCAAGAAGATGGGGGACTGTTTTAACTTTTTTGCCCTGCTGCCTCACCACAGACTTGTACATCCTGACAAACATAAGCCAGAATCAAAGTCTCCCTTACCGCCTGTTGCTGGATTTGGTGAACTCTTACTGAAGTAATTTCAAATACTATAGCAAAATGTCTGATAGTAGTAGCTTTCAATAGCAACTTATTAAATAAATAAAAAACCCAAAAGGAATAGAGCCCTGCATTTTATGGTTTCACATACTAAATGTTTTGCAATAATGTAATCAGCATATAGCTACATACACAATAAGGTAAGAACTAAATATTTTGATTTATCTTTGAACCAAAAGCACATGAAATGTCACATTACTTCTCCAGGCAATTGTCTCGCACCAATCTATGCTTCAGGGCCTAGCCACGTTTTGGTAGGGAGTGCTATTTCAGACTAAATCTAGTGCAGCACACTAAACCTGTTGACTGACCTACTCAGAATGGTATGTGTAGAAATCAAATGCTGCACATACAGAAACCAGTGTACAGAGAGCAGAGAATGAACAATGATGTTTCAGGGTACTCAGCTTTGGTACTTGCTTAAAACACAAGATGCCTTGACATTTTTGAAGGTATTTTTTATAAAGAGAATGGTGACAGGAACCATGCAAAAAGCATCACTAGTTCCAAAGCATCTGCTAACAATTCCCACAGCAGGGCGTATTTAATCACAAATCCACAAACAAGGAAGTATAAAGAACCATTTACTTCTAAGAACATTTGATAGGAGAGAGAATTCATGTAAATAAAAAGAACAAGTCTGATAAGCTTGAAAATAAAATTTATTTCCCTATCAGAGGCTATTTACAAACAATGGGATGTATAAAAATATAAAAGTACTTGACAGTGTCCTTTTGAGGCTATAAATTTTACATGAGCTTTTTTCTAGCATCATCATAGCACTATTTCTTGAATGAACGCGACTTAATTCATCTAGGGGTAACGATATTAAACACTGTAACCTACTGCTGTCAAAGTTTGCAGTAAAGGTAGAAAAAAAGGGAATAAAAAAACTCAGCTATCTTTTTACTACTCTGAAGAAAGTTTACTCTTAATGTATGTCTGATTTTTTTGGTTCCTCAACTATTAGCTGCTTGTGGCTTCTATTGTCTGGCCCCATAAGTCTGCATATATGGTCAGGCAATCTCCTCCAAAGGCCAACAGCATTTTTTTTTTAAATACAACTTGAAGAATAAATAGCTCATGTAATATTCTGGAGCAGAGCAGACTTCATGGGGAGAGACATCAGCCAGGCTGCCTACGTCATTGTTGTCCCCTTCTTCCTCTATTCCTGTTGTGCTTTTTCAAGTGACTGAGCTGGCTTTATTTCCTCTCTTAAAACAACACGAACAAACAAAAAAACCCACAGGAAAACCTGAAGTGACAGCTCAAGAATAAAATCTGAAGTTTAAAACCAGACTGTATCTACATTATTACAGCTAGGAGGCAAGACAGCAATGGCGTCACTGAAATTTGGTCACTTGAGCAGTGAAAGTTGAAAAAAAAGCACTGCTTCCCTTGCCAAGCCTGGGCAAACACCACACTACCAGCTTCATAGGTGATTGTTCGTTCTGGTTCCAAACACGAAAAATAGCGCCTCTCTGAAGAATCAGTCCTGAAACCCTGCCCTAACAGGATGGCAAGGTTATGGGAAAAATTCTGCCCCTTCTGAATTCCTTTGCACTGCCTTGACAGCGTAGAAGGGGGAGGATGACCCCCAGCGTCGGAGTGGCAGGGACTGCCATCAGGCAAGTCCCCTGCACAAACCTGAGAAAAACGTGTGCTAGGAGAGAGGACGCGTGGTGGTTGGAAGGGCTGAAACGCTCTGCCCACTGCTGGCTGGAGGAAACTGCCACACAGAGTGCACCAACGTTTTGTGCAAAGTTTGGTATATCCTAAGAGGGAAGCCGGAGTTCAGCCTTCACCCGCTTGGACACCTACAAAATGCAGTGGCAGTTAGATTAAGGGCAATAGGAAAAGAAAAGGTGGGTTAAAGACCCAAACCTACCTGTGGGTACATACTTCTGCAACTGCCACTGACTTTACTGCCAGGTCACTGTCATTGCAAGCAGCTGCCAGCCCTGAAATAACCTTGTAAAATTTTATGTATATCTAACAACTTAGAAAAAGTCTGCTCACCTGCTTCCTTACCTGAATAACAACAGTAGAAAAAAAATACTTATCTACACACATACACACACAAAAAAGAAGATCGTTGTAGGAGAGAGAGGAGCTACCCCAAAGCCTCTCACTGACTTTGCAGTTCAAGCCTGTATCAATACTTTAACGAGTATTTTAAACCAAGCTCCAGTTAAGCAGCTTGGCACATCAGGGATATGTACAGCCATCCAGCACCTTCCAGCAGCACAATGCTGTTATCCCACACAAAGGGAAAGATTTCACCTTTTCCATTTTTTAAAATAGGACCAAAAAACCCTCTTCCATTTGCACTTAGCATTCATGGCCTCAAACTTCTTTGAAATACCATGAACTTTAACTGTTACTCTGTCCTCTGAGGGAATCATTTCCAGAGAACACTGCTGCTTCCTCTCTATTGTGCCACAAGTCCAGTAAGTGGATGGGAATCCATCAGCTGAGGCATCTGCATAAAAACCTGAATTAGGAGTTGGTTTCAGACTCTTCATTCAGCTCAAACAAGAACGCTGAGCACAGTAAAGAGGACGGGAAGGGCTGCAGGTTAAGGTCAGACGGCAAAGCCCTTTCTCCTACAATCCAGCTGCCCTGGCAGAAGCAACAGGTGGTTTGATATCCACTGTTACTCCTAGGTTTTGAGCAGAGTTAAGATACAAGCTAGCAGGCTACAATCTATTCCTGATGTAAGTCCAGGGAACCTTAAAACAAATTAGAAAAATATTAGAAAAATTTAAAAATCTAATTACTCAAAACAACAGAAGAAAGCTGCATGTATTTTTCCCTATTCTTCCACATCCTTCTGCTAGAAGCTGTTTTTCCAGAGTGAAAGGATATGCTACATCAAGTCTTGTGTGCTCTCTGTGCATTACTTGTGTAGTTTTAAGGCAAAATGCCTTTGGTGTGTATCAATGACGTGTGCCAGCCTTGCACAGCAACACACTGTTGTGGTTTATTGCTCTGTTTTAACAGACAAAATAAAGGACTAGCATAGCTTTGATTGTCATCTCTTTAGATTGTCAGCCAGTATTTCAAGAGGAATGTAAGAAGTTGTGGGGTTTTCTTTTTTTGGGGTATCTGGAAAAAGTTCAATTAGGGCAAAGATACACATACTTAACTGTCTTAACAGCAGCAAATTATTCCTTCATCTATGAAGCTGTATTCAACCTAAACCACGTTTTGCTATTAGCCAAGGTATTCGGCACCAATTTCTTTTTACAGTCTCTTTTCACCATGCACAGTTTAGGAAACGGGAGATGTATCTAAGTAACAGAAAACAGTCCTCTATGGCCTAGTAAATAGGGATTAGAAAACCATTACAAAATTCTTATTGTATAGGCTATGGGGAAAAAAAAAACCACGAAACCTTGAGAAACACACAAACCATTCAATCTGTACACATTACACCTCAGTAATGGCTTTGTAGCCACACAGCTCGGTGAAACGTTACCCAATGGGGCTTATCCCACTGTCCAGTAACTACTCATAGTTTAAGTCACGATGGAGAAAAGCTTGTCAGACGACAGTCTATTCCCACGTCAATACAGGATCCTCTGGGGCTTTGTACACTGAACTACGTGCACAGCATTCAGAAAGAGCAACAGTTGTTCCAAAACTTATCTTCAGTTTCCGACTGGAGTATCCTTCTTTGCTGCAGTTTAGCACAACGAATAAATCAAGGGTCTTCTTCCATGTCATCTGGATTAGGAGCCATAATAAAATGCTGGGGGTACTCAAGGTTGTGTTCATAAGCATGTTCTTTCCAGCGTGCATCATCACTCTCATGGGTAATGTAACGCTCTCCAATGCGTGTTTCAAATTCTCTGAGGTCAAGCCAAGTCTGATAATCCTAAGGAGTAAAAGAGATTTAAGGAAGCAGTTTAAGAAACCGCAGCACTACATTCTCACAGATAAATTCTGCAGTTTGTCTCTACTTTTAGTATAAATAGCCACAATATATAATCAACAAAAAAAACCCCACACTCCCCCCAAAATACCCCAACAGAGTGTCCACAAAGAACAGTTCAAAATTAAACAGGCTAGTATCTAAGGTTGTAATACTGTAAATCATGAAAACTTTTTGTAACAAGACAGCTACATTAGCTGTATTATAAAATTAATTGTATATATACACATACATGAAATTATACTCGTTCCAATATTGTTTGTACTCAGAATTAATTGGATTTTCTCCTTAACGTCTTTTAAGTTATTTGTGTGCATGGATATGTGCATATAGTATTGTGAAACCATTGTGAAAGGAACCCACATCAAAGCAGCGGATAAATTCCATTCCAAACAATTCTGTTCTAAAACAACTACAAGTTATAGCACACACCAGCTTGCGTGTCTGCTTCAGCACTGAACAAACAATGTTTGTCTCTATACTGATTTCAGTGGGGTTCCATGCACTCATCACTGCCCGCATTCAGGAGAGGTGCCAGAAGAGTAAAACTCTATGTTGGTGTCAGACAGAAAGTAGTGGGCGGGAGAGACGGTAAGACAAAATTTTCCTTGAGGAAAGAAGCCATTAACAGAGGGATAAAATCCTGGAGCACATACAATGTAAAGCTAAAAACAGAAATGATCAAGCCTCCACAAATGCTTGTTAACGAACTTTGATAGCAGTTTTAATAAGCCTCTGAAGGATTTAATAAAAAAAAAAAAATCATTATTCACGCATTATAAACATAGTGAAAAAGGCAGATGGGTTTACCTGTAACCATGGGTGACTAAGGGATTTGTCAACACTGAAACGTTTTCTCATCTTCACTTGAAGCAAATTGTTTATTAAATCAATGGCTGACAAAGAAGAACAGAACAAAAATTATATTGTTTAAATACTAATCACCTCTATCATCATTCACATGCTGCAGTGAAAGTAATTTTTTTATCTGTGTGTGTGCATATCCTACTGAACTCTTTTAAACTTAATCAAGCTCTTGAATTTTATATTCAGCTTTGCTTATGTTAAATGAGGCTACAAAACAAGTATGGGGCAAACTTCCCCCCCACTTTGATGGAAACACTAAAAGCTTTACTGTATTACTCATTAATCTTTTTCCCTACTGATTTTAGTGATTTTCAGAAGTGCCTAAATAACTTGAGCATAATCCTGTATTCCAAAATTATGTAGGTACTTCCACTATTGTATACTTTTGTATATGTCCTTCCACATCTACCTGTGTGTTAATCATACATACATTATTAATTACAAAGCTGGCATTGGAGAACTCTAGAGACCAACCTTGTAAACTTCTAGATTGTTCAGACCTGACATTTAGATCCAAGTTTGGTTTCACTTGCTGATGTACAAAACTAAAATTCCAGATTCAACTTTGAACTGTTTCTGTAATTATAGTTTAGATAAAGTATGTTTTGAAATCAGCGTGCAGCAAATACTCACACATGATTTAACTTTTCATTGGGAATTCTGGGAAGTTTCAGGTTATTCACCCCACTCCTCATGCATGCAATTAATTTTTCTTGCTAAATCTATTGGCTCCTCCTGCCCTGAAAATTATCTAAAACATTATATTTGACAATTTATCTTTCACAAATATATGCCAGCTCGTATTTATCCATTTTAGCATAGTCTACTAAACTCAAACTATCAATAATTCTCACACTCCTATCTGAATGAACCTTGAGGTTTAAGCATTTGAATGCATTATCTACACACAAAGACATTCTAACAGAGAAAATTCATTTCTTTACCTTCACTAGAAATTTCTTTCCAAGGATTTGGTGGGTACATAAATGCTGCATTTTGAATCTGATCATTTATATCCTCATCTTCATTAAATGGGAATGTACCACTAAGGCTCACGTAGACAATAACTCCTACTGACCACATGTCTAGAGAGCGGTTGTAACCTTTACTCCTGAGCACTTCAGGGGCAAGATAAGCAGGTGTCCCCACCACAGAGCGCCTGAAAGATTTTTCACCAATGATACGTGCAAAGCCAAAATCACACAGCTTCACCTGCAAAAGAAATACATTTTAAACTGAGAAATCCCTGCTTGATCTCCAAAGCATGCTGCTGCCCAAGACCAGAGTGGTACTTGATACCCCTTCTGCCATCATTTAAACATTGTATGCACTAAAACAGAGACAAAACGTTACGTAAGCCAGTCAGTTAAGGTTTTAGGTTGCTGTTTTTGCAGACTGTGGATCAACCATGCTTCAGAGCAAGACCTGAACTGGCCTTGCACAGACTCAGGTCTGAGGCAGTCTGTGTAGTACATGGCCACAAGTGTGCAAATAAGGACAAAACCTTGATTCCAAACTCAGCTCATTTTCAGAGGCAAATCTGCACCCTCACAAGGCACAGAACCAAAATTTAAAAAGCACATGAATCCCACCCAGATCACATTCCTCTTAATCATATTCCTGAAGCTGGAGGCTTCAGCTACACAGAAATCAAACCATGAGTTTTAGCTAGAACTCCGACCCAGCCAGCTCTGCACAGAACAGTCCAATAATCATCCAAGTAAAAAGCATCAACAGCTGGTGCCTGCACTGATGCTCAAATCTTCATGGTTCTGGGATGGTTCCTTAACTTGAACACAGCAGGCAGATAAACACTTGAACACAGATAAACTTGAACACAGCAGGCACAGGTACAGATAAAAGGATCCAAATCAAGTCCAACACTAACCCCAAGTTAATAAGTCCTCCTCAGGGTATAAGAAAGAGCAATGCAATAGAGGCATACAAGTGACTCTCCAAACGTCCACTCCACTTTGCATTAATGTCACAGGACTGGAAGCAATACCCTGATTCTGCCTAGCAGCTTTTAATTTTTTTATATCCTCCACAAAATCCATACTATCCAAGGTATCTAAGGTGATAGTTGACTGGGATAAGTGTTGACAGTACCTAAATACTAATATCACTGAATAACATTTCTCCTACAGAAATTAGCTATTTAGTTTATATTACAATGTAATATCACACATACTGATGATGAAGGTCCCTGAGCAAGACCAGTGACAAATGAGCCAGTCCCTTTTCACAACAGCTTATAAGCAACACAGACAAGAGCGAGCAAGAGAAGGAGATGCACAACAGGGAAGAAATTGTTTCCCAGGGTGAAACAGCACTGGAACAGAAATGAGGACTGGTGTTGAAGCTTCTAGTCCTGTGCCTTTTCCACTGGAATATTCTCACTAATCCAGAATACCAATTTCCATGTACTCTTCAGAAGCATAAAAACACATGCAGTCTACACAGCCTTTTGCTAAGTGCTGGCAGTAGTTGTACTTCTCAGGATCCTTGGAAGAAAGAATGCTGCTGCACAGCATTGTTGTGAGACATGATCCACGTCTGAGGGGAAAGAAACTGAAACAGACTATTGAGCATAAAGCTAGGCTAAAAGTTGGAAGGAAAAAAAAAAAGACAACAATAATACCTGTAGTTCAAGTAATTCTAGACTAAGTCGGTTGAACAATCCCACAAGAGGTCACTTTTTAAGCTGCAATGCCTATATTTCTTTAAAAAAAAGAACAATGAAAAGTGATGAAAGAAGTATTTTTTAATCTTCACTCACTTGAGGGAATGGCTCTGCTGATGCTAGTAGTACATTTTCTGGTTTTAAATCACAGTGCACAATATTCTTGAAGTGTAAATTCCTCAAAGCAACAAGTATCTACAAAAAGGAAAGCAAATTTTCAGAACTAGTCAAGCAGATCAGAAGTGTCAAAAGCCACACACACTAACCAATACAGTAATTTGTATCAACATAGTCTTCAAGAATTAACCTGTATGTACTGTGCAAGTACTATTTTTTCCAGCCTATCAAGACTTTGAATTGATGGGTTTTATTTTCCTCTTTTTTTTTTCTTTCCCCCCTCCTCCCTCTCTGTCTTTTTGAATGCTTACTGTTTTGACATGCATCTTTGGATGTCCATAATGTTATGTCTTGGGAAAGAAGGGCAAAAAATTTAACATAATTAACATTCAAAATTCTTTCCATGTTTATTCAACTTTCATTCAATGTGCAGCCCTCTGTGCTGTCTCTTTTAAATAACAATACAGAACACCCCTTCTCCAAACTCCATTCTCACATAATTACAAAAGACAGATCTAGTCTTTCCTCTCAAAGTAGAGAGACTGAATGCCAACCTGAGTGACCATGAACTTAGTTATTCGTTCTGGAAGCCGACTTTTCTCACTGGAAAGAATCATCTCTAGCATATCCCCATGCAGCTTTTCCATCACAACAAAGACCCGTTCCGGGGTTTCAAACATACATTCCAGGTTCACAATCCCAGGGTGGTGCAAATTCTAAAATAAAGTAGTATAGGTACATCACTAAAATAAAACAGTATGAAATATCCTGAATTACACAGAAATGTTGTACCACAAATCAAAAAGCACTTAAGCGGAGAGTTAGAGATGAAAAAACAAAATGTCCAAGGCAAGAAACTAGCTTGAAACAAACGTCAACCCATGAAATGTGCCAATTATCACTACTAAGACATTTATTTTAACACAAATTATCTGTAATGATTAATTTTACAGTTGATACACTCAGTAGCTTGAGTACAGAACATACAAGAATAACACTCATAAATTGAGGAGCCAGTAGTGGAAGACAGTAAAAAATAATACAGTTTCCTGCTACCTGAGGGAGACAACATGGAGCCAAAGTACATGTCTCCAGTGGATCCCCTATAGGGGGTAGATACCACCCCCAAATTATCAACTCTACCAAATACTCAGGAATACCTGCTCTTCTAAGATTCCCTCTTACAAAAAGACTCAGAAATCACGTATGTAGATTTAGAAATCAATTCAGAGCACGTACACATATTACAAAATCTCATTAATGGCTTATTTGAGACCGAACTCCAATGTGATCCAAAAATACTTTTGTACCTGGAGAATGGCTACTTCATTACGAAGCTGACTTTCCTGTTTAGTTGGAAACCTCATCTTGTCAATGACTTTGATAGCCACATCTCTTCCAGTCTTCCTATGTTTTCCTAAACAGAAAGTCAATGTCAGCCATCAAGAGGTAGAAGCAACTCATAGCTATAAAACATTACAGCAGAAATTCCTTGTTGGGGAAACAAGTATATTCTGTACAAGTGTACAATATTACTATATTTATATTTAAAATTGCAACTGGTATATGAGTAACAAGAAGTGATCAGCCTCAACAGGAGTGTTGTAAATATCAACTAGTTACTAGTCTGCTGTCAGGTATGCACATTGACATTAGATGTATTAGGTGAAGTTTTTGCTTGTGCAAGGGACTTGCACATGAGCAAGTAATACCTACTCCAACAGAATATTGCCTCTCTCCTGTAAAAAAACCAATGAAACCATTCAAGACCAATGTGAAGAAAGATCTGTAAGTCTTCTCCAGTGGTTTGATACTTTCATGGGCTCCACATGCACAGGAAATGATATACCTAATAACTCTACAGGAATGTGAGAGTAACTAAGTGCCACGAAGAACAACACGTTAACACCCAGGGGCAGTCTGTTGTGATCAAAAAGCTCTAAAAGGTTGTGGTGAGAAAAAAAATGTGCCGATAGCACCAAGTACTGTTCCTTTCTGCAATCTGCATCAGCTACATGAGAAGCATTCTGCAATATACAGATAGAATGTTTCAAGGGCTAAGTGAGTAGCTGTAATGCCTACCCAGCTTCTCCACAACTGAACTGACTTCTATCACATTCACATCAGAGAGGTTAATGGGATCACACACTGCAAGACCTTGATAATCTAAGACATTTAATACTAAACTAATATAGAACAGTAAGTCCGCACCAAAGAAAAAAAGGTCGTTATCTGCTCAGTGAAGGGTTTGGAAGCCATTTTAGGAAAAGGGACAACACACACAGCTACAGTGCAAGAGGCACAGAGGACTCTACTGGCACTGCTACGGGGAGCCCAGCTACGCCTTGCTAACCACCCAGCCAGGCCTCACCTGCTGCTCTGCAGTCAGTACTGGTGGCCAGGGCTTAGGCAGGGCATAGGAATTGCTCCAAAGGCTGCTGCGCCAAGCAACTAATGCACCTGCCTTAAACATCATCATGAATAAAGGGTCAAAACCAGGCTTATCTCCACCGGACAAAGTAAGGCAGTTAATGGAGACATCACTCAAGGTCCAAAAGGGTTTACAAGGTTACCAAACAGAACTAACAATTGGAGAGCAAAAAATAAATTTTAAAAAGGTTACATTAGTCCTAAGGAAAGTATACGCTGTATAATGGACTGTCACAGGCAACAGCATAAAGCCAGAAGTCTGGAAAGAGAGATGTGGGGAGTTTTGTCATTTTGTCTGTAACAAATCAGCAATTTTTAGGCAAAATATTAGAAATCACAGCACCCAGCTATAATTTAAATAAAACCTTAGATTCAGGGAAAATTACTCTGGCTTCACTAGACATCAAATTATATTGAAATGTAGCAGAAATACCATCAATTATGAACTCGATGCAAAACCCAGAAGACAAATGCTAAGTTGCAAGAGAACGTAAAGCAAAACCACCAAACTAACAAAACACTTAACTACAGAAGCTAGATTAGAGCTAAAAATAGAACATGACGAAAGATTAACAGAAAAGCAACTTGAAAATTCCTTTTCCTAAGTAAAACACAACCAACCGGGTTTCAGTGCAAGTTTTACATCAGTAAGAAACTGTCAAGAATTTTTTTTTTCCTGTCTCCATTTTTCAGACCCTTCAAAACTAACTAAAATAGGAAAAGCAGAGGGACACTGTTGTCACTGAAAGAAACAGGGGTTGGATATCAATATCCTATAATTTCTTGATTTACAATTTGTAAAAGTTTGTTGAGAATAGATGACATCAAAAAAAAACCCCACAAAAACCAATAAACCAACAAAACCCACAACAATGGAAGCAACTTAATTTTACCTTTATTTGTTTAAATAAAAGGTGGGTTTGTTACCATTATTTCAGTAAGCCTACACAAGTGGGGAGAAGCCAATATTAGAAGTTACCAGATCTAGTCTCCCCACCAGCAACAATTAAGCTGTGTGCAGAGCCAGCAAAAGAATATTCTTTTATATTCTCTTTTCTTGCTCTTTCAGCTTGTGATTTTATCTTAAGAAACTGAGTATGCATATCCTATATATTTTAAGGCAACATTAAGTGAAAAAATTTAATATAATAAAAGCCTTTTATGAGCATTTATTATGTTTATAAGCATTTATAAGCATTGAATCATGCAAAATGCCAAGCTGAGATTTATCTAAAAGGCAATTTAGGAAAGTATATATAGAAATAAAATCAAAACATTAAAATACTGTCTGCATTTGTGCATGTTCTATTCATAAGAGAGGGAACACACTTTGATTCACATTATGCTTTAAGAAATGCAGAGGGGAAATAAAAGACCTCTCTGAAGAGTGATGTAAAACCAGACCATCAAACTACATTTCCATCAAGCAGTTCAGAAGTAATAGAGAAAAATATTTAACTACACAACTGGCATACAGAAAAATCATAGCCACAATACTTCCTGACTAGAAAGACAACATGACAGAAGCAGGAAGTTACCGCTTTTAAAACATTAGTTATCACTTTTTCTTTCTTTCCAGATTTATGGTCTGTGGTTTTCTCAACACTGGAGATAATACATGGGATTAAAAAAAAGAAACAAAAGAGAGAGAAACAGAGTTCATATGATGCATTTCTAGTATTTCTTCTTTTTGTGATTACATACTATAAACAAGTTATATGTTGCAATAGAAGTTTTTAAAAACTAGAAGTGATAAAACTACAACTGAAACCTAAAACTGAGACTTCTCAACAAAGAATTCCTCTCTCTACTTTATCCTGCTGACAGAAATTTGTAGCAAAACTGTTTGCATAAAATATGTCAATAATATGTTTGCATAAATACTGTCAAACCATAAACTAAAATATGTATTTTTCTAATTGCTTTTGGCCACATCTCTCAGGTATCATTAAAAACAGGTATAACTGACAGCCTCCTTAAATACATGACTTCTAATACTGTATAATACAGACAACAGTGTTAGAATTTGCAATCAAAAAACCCCAAATCATTAACCAAGGCCAAATTCAGACTAGAGATTGCTTTGTATTTAACTGTGGACAAAATGCAATGCATATTCTAAACCGATTTTTATGCCAACGCAAAACTCTAAATGCAAAAATGAACTGTAAGAAATACTGTACATAAAACTGCAGAGACAAAGTAATCCAAACAAACTTTTTACAAGATAAACTTCACCTAGACATTCTAGATACAGCTAAGTAAATATGAAATGGCTAATTTTATCAAGCAGACAGACATTCTACCTTAATAAATGCATAACAGAATATAATGTAAATTTACCTCCATATACAATACCAAACTGACCAGAACCCAGCACTTCATCAGCAAATATCTGGTACACAGAGCTGATATCCTAATGCATGAAAAAAAGAAATCACAAATATCAGGAGTAATCAAAATGTTCACGAGCATATTAGTTAGTACGGGCTAAGCTGTATTTACATTTGACATTAATCAAACTCTGTAAAGGTTGCCATCATTACCCTGAATGGAGTGGAAAAACACAACAAACTTTTCCTGAAGAGGATCCACTTCACTGCACTGTAAGCAAGGACATACATTCATACAAACTAACAGCTGTGCCAGGTAAGTAGATTACTTCCTATATATAACACAGACTTCTTTAGCTATAATACCCTGGTGTTGCTTTCTCATCCAGACACTGGATGTTACTACCAATTACTTTGTAATACCCAGGTAAATAAACACCATTGTTATACAATGCACATTACTCACCACATTCTCCTGGACCTGGCAATTTGAAACAGAGATGCTTAGAGATAACTCTTCTGCAATAAAGAAGATATAATTGAGTAAGTAAATAGGAAGGTCAGACTTTTTCTAGTAAAATGGGAAAAAAAACCAAAACAAAAATCTTTTACTGACTTCTAACCCAGTCATGGTGAAACAATTTTTATTGATGTTCTGCAGAAGCATCATACCCTGGAACTCAGATTTCACAGATTGATTAGATAAACAACCCCGGGAGTTTTGCTGGGATTATTTGTCTATTTTTGTCATATTGCTGATTACAAAAATAGTAGAACAGTACAAGCGTATACATAATGGAGAGCTGGAGAACCAAAAGCAATAGTAATGCAGCAGTTGTATCGTAGTTCATTAAACTACTAAGAATTTCTGGTAGTAATACAGAAAAATACAGGAAAGAGGACCAGGTAGATTCCTTACAGTCAAATGAATGTGGTTACTAATTTTCTGTGGCATCAAGATACACAGAATTAATGCATAAGAAAAGGAAACAAATCAAGCAAAGCAAGTAACAGAAGATCTGATAATTAAAAAAGCAATAAAACCCATAATATAAACGATCTTTGTTTCATGGATAAACTACAGAAGCATATCAATCTTTGGAATATAAGAGCACATCTAGGAAATGTAATTTGCAAGAAAAAGCACCAGATAAAGATACAGAATTTTTTAGCCTGCAGCAGATGTTGACACAAAGTTTTCATTACAGGAATAACATTATGATGCACGGACAAGAAGAGATATGTCAAGGAAGGCAGAAAACACCCTCTTCCTTTGACTTCCAAGACAGACATGAAGCGTCTCAGACATATGGACACCTATCATTTCTTATGTTAACTTCCAAAAAAAACCCAAACAGTAGAACAAATTCACCTACAAGGTGGATAGAAGATATACTATAGATTTACTAGCACTTTGAAAAGAGCCTTTATCACCCTAAGAAGAGCCTTGAGCTTTAAAAACACTATTTCAGAGAACAAAGAAAATGCCTGTATCTGATTTTTGCCACCTGTGCTTTATCTCAAAGAAGGAATTTACAGACTTAAGATAGCAACAAACACTAGTTTGCAAAGACACTCTGAATACTGCATCTGACATATGAACTGGAATTACAGCCTTGCATATGTCTACTGATTATTGACTATAGTCAAGTCTGTATTGGAATAACAAGAACACAAGGAAAAACAAGAAAGGCGGCAGACAAAAAATTTACTAAGGTCAACACAAACTGCAGCAAGGTTCAAACAAGGTAACTAGAAAGTGAAGATATAGTTTTTGAAACTGTTCAAAGAGAACACACTGAACCCTTCTCCACAGATGGCTACAGAATACAAAATATTTGGTAGGTAGAGATCGAGTTACTCCTTCCAAATAAATCCATTTTTCTAGTGTCTGAAATGCATAAGAATAAGGGCTGAAAAATTGTCACTTCTGAAGCAATCAGTAATGCCAGGACTCAATATATAATCTATACCAGGTAACAGCTTACTAATCTTCTCTTTCTCATTTCAGCTCAGAAACATCCCACAAAGAAACATCCCACCCCAAGCACCAGGTACGAGGTCAGAAAGGACTCTTTCCCATGGGTGAGACTGGAAGAGCATCCTCATTTCTAGCTACTTTCTGGCCAGAATGTCATATAAATTGATCAGCTAGTGTCTTGTGGACGTTTTGACACTACAAATTTCCTGCTGCTGCAAGTATTTCAAGCACTAGCAATGTCTCCCTCCTCTTTTGGTCTTTTCATTTAAAAGAACATATCTGAGGCTTTTGGGGCTTTGTTTTTTTAACTAGAAGTCTAATTTTCTTAAAGGCTCTTGAGATACATTTCATGGCTCACAGTGTGTAGGGAGGAGAGGGATGAACAGACATTTTGTGAGCTTTTTAGAGTTTAAAAACCAACTTGAGTTGTCTAAGAATATGCAAACACCACTCCACAATTCATGGTAGTTTCTTATACTCCTACAATCCTAAACATGCTAAAATACTTCCTCTCTGTATCTACCCCTGCAGCTCTATTCCCTACCACTGTCAGGTTTTTATATAAAAATGTTATTGTTTATATCTGAAAAAATATTGATTTTGGAAAAAGCAACTGTCTTTGCAAGTCTCAGCAACAGTAAGCCTGAGGTTCTAGAAAACAAAGAGAGCTTTGGTATGTATCTATTTGCAACTAAGACTTTCATATCGGAAGTGGCATTTTACGTATGTATAAGGCCAGTTATGAGGTACCATCTTACAGGTATGTTTCTTCACTGTAGTTAAATACAGATACCAGTACCAGCATTTCATAGTTTACCATTTCAGACCATAGTTGCATTTTCAGAAAGTGCCTTTACCTCAGACTAGCATTTACGTGTTCTTAACTGTTGCTGATGCAGAGTAGCCAGATATCAGAGACAGAGAAACTAATCTCAGAATCTCCTGCAAAAGAAAATTTCACTAAAAGAAGATTAAGGAGTAGCTGGAAGATGAAAGTAAACTAAAGAATGAAAGCATAAATCTCAGTACAGAATGTGAATGAATGTCATTGCAAGGAACAAGGAGATGTCTGAAGAGAAAGAACACAATATATAGTTTAGTGGAGCCTTGATAATGAATATGAGCCTATGCCTGCAATAAAGCACTGCAATATGCATTCATATTGTAAATCTGATTCTTAACTACTACCTCCTGCTACAACAGATTAAAGGATTTGCCCACCCTCCACAAACCTGAGTGTCACTTTTTAGAGACTTGTGGAAAATTATGGACCCAATTCAGCAGAGAATAGACAGACAATACTTCACTTTAAATAAGCTCTTTTCTGAAAGGAATCTCTACCATTAACAGCTTCAGAATATGAACAACAGTGCCTTGTCTGCCTGCTTACTGTGATCTTTTCCTTGTCCTGCAGCAGTGCAAACGCTAGCTTGAGGAGTGACTGGCATCAAAGCCTGACGAATGGCTTTCTCCCAGCCCTGAGCTACGTCAAGTCCAACTCCGGTGGCAGCAAGAACAGGACTGTGATGACTGCTGCCATTGTTTTCGCCAACAAAGTACACCATCGTGTCAGTGATGATCTCAAAACAGTATGGGTTGCTGCCCTGCACCACGTTTGAAAAATCTCGAGGCTGAGTCACCTGGAGAATTTCTGAAAGTGGAATCTCCTGAAGAAAAATATTAAAGATTAAAAAAATGAAAACGCACATAATATTTTAATATACTGATACTCAAAACTTAAAGCGTTTGCAAAGAAATCAAAGCAAATATATCAAAATACCAAAACCAAAATACCAAGCTTCACAACTACCGTCAAACTGTGCATGACCATTGCCCACCCACAGTCTTCTGAATTCCTCTATACAAGCCTTAGAGAGACTTCCAGCCCCACCACACTTCTCTCTATACAACTACTATTTTCTACTCAGACAAACTGGATTTATATTCAGCATGAGACATGCATACAAATGATGCACAAACATAAAATGACCATTTTCCCCCTGTAGTTTATACAGCTTAGCTAGAGAAGAACATGACAGGGAAAAAAGTGAAACAAGACAACATTAAAAGGAGGATGTGGTTATATAAGGTAGTCAATACGCACTGCTTCACATATCTGAATTGTTTTGGGTAAAGATTCTCTTTCATACAGACACTAACAATTTCTACTGACTCCTCTACCTTGTCAGTTTGAGATCATGGTACAAGCAGTACTAGAGAACAGATCTGAAGGAAGAAATGGTTGCAAGTTCACACTAGCTGGAGGAGGACATTCCACATACATGGGAAGGTGTACAGGTGCACATCACTTGCAAGAGTAGTGAACAAGCAGGTGAACACCGGGCTGGCATTAGGGGGATAAGAGACAGTAGCTAATTAAGATGAAGAGCAAATAAATGTAAAGGCAAAAACCATGAATGATTCTAACAGCAAAGACAAATAACCTGAGATTTAAGCAGTTAAAAAAAGGGGTGCAAAGGGGCAAGTCAAAGGACTAAAAAAGGGGTGCAAAGGGGCAAGTCAAAGGACTGAAAGTAGCGACATAACGGACCAACAAGCAAGGAACATATTTTACCAGCTGTGTTTTGAATGCACAGGGCAATACAAGTATCAGAGAGGTCTGAGAAGAAGAGACTGCATTGGTCAAGATAGGGATGAAAAGGATCTGGGCAAGTTTAGCTGGGTGTACAGAGAAAAGGCTTGATCTTAGAGATGTTATAAAGGAAGAAGCTGCAAGATTTGGACCCCCACCTGAAGGTATAAGACAAGAAAGGGAAAAATCCTGTTTATACATTCGAACACATATTCTGAATATTCCACCACTGAACACATTACTATATTAACAATATACTAAACTTATTGCTTAGCTTCATTTATGTAACGCCAGGCTGCACAGGAAATTTTCCTCTAAATCTTGCTTGCAACTGTAAGTTGTACAGTTGGGAATAATTTAATTTTGGGAACCTCAAAATAAAATACATAAGCATGCAAACTTTCAGTCACTACTTATAAAACGCAAGAATCCCAGCATTCATTAGACTGGCGGTGAAACAAATTCTCTGGTAATTGTGAAGAAAAAGATTAATATGCTATGTAATTCAGGAGAACAGTACATGTAAAATGTAAGGAGACACATACTCAAGGGGATTAGAACAGGAGCTGCAAGCAACTTCTCAGAGTTAGTCTTGGTCCTTCTCACTTACAAGCTTTGGTCAACAATTAACCTGGTCACAGTTTTGATTAAAAAAGATGGGGAAATGGAGATAATACTTATACTGCTCACAGCTAGATTTCAGATCTATAAAGCACTGAGTAAATCAAGTACAACATAATTATTAATCATCATTAATTACCTTGTAATATTTTGTTCCAGATTCATTTTGAAATAGTGTGAGGCATTTGCTGTCCAGTCTCCAGTAATGTCTTTTTCTCTACAAAATGCACAGTACAATAACGTAAGGAATAAATCACTGGTATGGCTTTTGTTATCTGATTATTTAAATGAGAAATGCTTTAAATGACTAAGATAATCAATTAACGTTAATCTACAGTTGCATTAGACTAGATACATGAAAAAACACACTTTGGGAATAAAGACTTTTTTAAACTCAAGAAGAGGCTCAAAAATTATGTCCACAAACCAGAAAAAAATATCACTTACATTACAGTAATAAGAGTGACAACAGCAGTTATCTTGTACAGGAGAAACACTTACCTACACAGGTTTCACTCCAGGTGCATGTGCTCACAAAACCTGAATTATTTTAATTTAGTAACAATTGTGGGAGTCATGCTTTCTCCCTCTGTGCCCTCACACCAACATCACAAGGGTTCAAGGACTGAGCAAGCTTAACAAGTCCTTAATTCTTTTGTCAACCCAGAATTCTAGAAGGTCAAAAGCACACCATGGCAAGACAGACAGATTATGAGATCCAAGTGGACAAAATATCTTGGGGGAAAAAAAAATAAAATAAAAATCAAGACAGACTAAATAGCCATTTTCTGGAAGTCTCCACCAATGAGAAATATCTTCTCCACCAAAAAGTAATATGAATAAGCTGTCACAGATAACTGTCTTGTAATTTTAAGCAGAAGAACATGCCTCAAAACAAAGAAGCTTTCAGAAAGCTAATATGTCTGTATGACTCTAAGTTACTTTGTTTGCACCATGCTCATATAGTTAGAAAACCATTTTCATTTTTCTCTGACAAAAATCCAAGACCCTTAACTCTGGCCTAGGATGACAAAGTTTGAAACATAATACAGAGGAGCTTAAATCTCTTCATTCATGGGGAAGCTAAGACTGCCTGTAGGAGTTAGATAAAGAAAGCTAGGTCATGAATGGATTTAACTAAATGGAATTCCCAGCCAGCACTGAATGGAAACTGGGTGAAAGCATAAGGGTGAACCTGTCCTTTGGACATATATGCTCTTTATTAAATCATGAATCAGGGAAGACTTTGGAGGGGAGGAAATTAAGGAACAGGTTGGTAACTCACTCAGGGATTCAAAATCTGCCCATACCCTATTCTGAGAGAGGATGGGCTCAGAGTGAGGACAAGAATACAGACAATGATATAGAAACTTCTCATTATAAAGGGTGAAATACCTTGTTATCCAGGGTCAGCAAGAAGCATACAGATATCGCTGTTAAAATGAACCTCTTTGGAACTTACAGAAAGCTCAAGCTTTTTCAGGAATAGGAAATTGTCTGACATTGCTGAGAGCAGAGCAGTCAAGGGAAATAGCCAATGTTGTAACGCTTAATACAGAAGTCTCCTCTCATTAGGAAGCTCTGTGAGATCTTGCTTTGCTGAAGGTATCTTGCTTTGGGGCAGAATACTCCACTTCATTTGAATGGCCTTTTTTGGTAGGTGTCATCTAGGTAGCAGCTAGACTGGCAGATGAAGAAAATCAAACTAAGCTAAGGTGTACAACCTGATCACTGTTCTATGAGGAGGTTCAAAAAAAGTCCACGGAAAAATGTACTGGCTGTACTGAAAGATTAAATCAGAGCTGAATACCAAGTCTGCCCTGAACAGTTCTGCTAGAACTATTCATCTTCGTCTGCTACCTGGCCTTAGTTTTTCCATAGCCAGCTGATGAAAATTGTGTCTGTTAAGTAGCCTTGGCTAGAATCTCATCTGAAATATGCTAGATACTTATTTTGGTTTGTGATAAATACATCTAGGTGTTAGAAAACTGTACTTTAAAGAAATGTTTTGTAAGGTAGTTTCTGACAGACCACTTGCAGTGGTCTGTTTAGCTGACAGTCACAAAAGGTAAAAATACTACAGTAACCTGAACTGACTAGTATCACCCCTCAGCTTGATTTCAGCAGAACTTAAATAGCTTTGCTTCTCTCAATTCCTGAGGTCCCCTTCAAGCAGACTCCTGCGTAGAGACCAAGAATGCAAAAGTATTTACACTGCCTTTCATGAACAGTCTCAATATGACACACTGTGCTTCATGAGATCTGGGAACTTCTTGACTTCATCCTTTTCATTCATCTACCAAAAAACAAGAGGAGTCACTCCCTCAGACAACTCTAAGGAACCCAGTTATTCTTCCTTATCTTCCTCCTCAATACACAAAACCAAGGAGCTTGCCTAAGATGGTTAAATTAAGAGATCATTATTGGTAGCACTGGAAACAAACAGTGTAGTCTTTTTGGAGGATGTTTGCATACCCAAAGACATACAGTCAAGCCACAACTCTTTATTCCGCCGACATCAAGAAGAATAGTGAGTTGGTGGGGGGGATGGTGTTCAATAATGCTTACTTTTAGATAGAGTGAATTGCTAGAGGAATGAAAGGCTCCCATATCCATACATAAATATTTACAAACACCTAGATCATTAGAATAATAGTGTCAACCATTTCAGTACTCATCATTTTATAATGATTTCCACCTTTTCATGTAGTAGAATAAAAACACTGATACGAATACTTAGTTCAACTGCTAAACAGAAAGAAGACATAAGCAAATTATTCCAAATTATTATCTCAGGAAAGCTGAAATCTTAAACATGCAGTTCATTTGAGACAATTTAGAGATGCTTCTCCTTAAAAGGGAGAAGGAAAAGTACTGTTGAATCACCACATGAAGAATTTTGAATAAACTACAGTTTCTCCTTTGCACCAGACTTCTTTATAACAAACATCATGGCTAAGTTCTTTCAAATGATACTGTAAATCAGAATATCTAAATAAAATAAATAAAATACACTGGTTTAGAGAAATAATTTAACTTAATATAGGAAGAAACTAAAGTCACTGACCAGATTGTCTCTACTAGTATAGTGGACCATCCATCCTTCCTTCACCATTGTACTGCTCTTCCTCTTCGTGTGCTTGATCGACTGTACAACTCTCATGAGAGGAATATTATTGCTTGTTGAAGGACTAAAAAAAGAGAGAACAGTTAATATTTGACAAGTTAAAATACAGCTGTATTGCAATTACTCGTACTACACATTTAGTTCACAATTTTCAGAACAGGTACCTTTTCTTCCCATACAAATTTCATTGAGAGATAAAATTGATAAAGTATCTGAGCTCCCACTAGCTCTCCTAGTTCAAGTATTGCAGTACTTAAATTACTCTACGGAACACAGAAGAAACACACTGGAATGAGGACACCTACAGAAATCATCCTCTCCCAAAACAATTAGCTGAGACTGCTGGTCTTATTCCAGCATAAAAATATAATTAACATCAGCATCGATATTATTTTCTCTTGTCTAAGTTGACTATGCTATTTCTTAATATTGTTATTACACTAATGAAGGTCCCTATCTATATTTTCATAAATTGAAAGTATGCTTAAACAGGGGTGTGTTAATTCAAATCACAGCTGCACTAGAAAATTTTACCAATGCTCAGGGATATTAACTGTCCTGCAGACAAGGATCTGACAATCTCTAATATTCTGACAGAGTCATTAGTTAAATGTACAGGTTTTAATACCACTGAAGATGGAGTCAACCACCAAGTCTCCTGCTTAACACAAGAGCTCCTACATGTGGCACTAAGAGAAACATTTGTAAACACACGAAATCACAAGATAGATTCAAAACCAAAAATGTAAGGATGCTTCAACACAGCACATAGTTACACTGTAGAATTGGCTGCCACAGGATGCTGTACATGCCAAAAACTTCAATTGCTTCGAATCAGATTAGAAGTAAACGGACAAATCCTACTTAGAGGTGGAACACAAAAAAGATGCTAATTCCAACTCAGGAAGTCCTTGAGCTATAAATTACTGAAAGTTGGGAAGGTATCACTATATGCTCTTCCTCACATATTTGCTATTAAGCCCTGAGCTAAAATGACCTTTAGTTTGACCTAATACAACTGCTCTTATGTTATTAAGAATGACTTAAGAAAATCAGGATGACACTATTCAGAATAATACAGAAAGTAACAAGACCAAACTTGATTAAAGGAACTATGTAACAGTTATCAGATAGAAGACTTCAGAAAAATCACATTCAAGATAAATAAAGCAAACTTCTGTCTAAAATGCATATAGATTGTGATGTGAATATTAAAACATCTCGAGTAATTCCTTTTAAATCAACACATGTGTAACAGTAACTAAATTAGGCTAAAGTCACAAAGACCTTAGTCATGTCTTAGCCATGTTAAGCCATAAATTTTACCATGTTTTGATAATCTGGTTTTATTTCTTAGATAACAGTCATAGCACAGCACTTTTTCCAATTAGAAGAGACTATATTATTTTAATTTATTTATGTTTCAGATTTTCTTGAGACAGGATAACTTTACAAAGCATTTTCAAGTCAAAAAAAAACAAACAGAAATGAAAGAACAACACGTTAAGCAGTAAAACTGGGCTAATCAGAAATGTTTTACTCACAATATTGAGGAAAGTACATCCTGAGCAAAGAAATCCACCTTATGACTTACCTGATGGTTTTGACAGCTTCCTCATCTTTGTCTGCATCAAGGTCAGATGGATCCATAAAGAAAATTTTGTCCTCTGGAGGAGAGGGCTCTTCAGCATCATCTAGACCTCGACTACCATCACTGTTCATTTCACTGCTATCAACTTCCATTGGCATGTCCAAGTCCTGGCCTGGGCTAGCAGGTTCTGGAAACAACACAGGATTCAGATATTATTTCAAATACACAACTAAAAAAGCCAAGGAAAACCCAAAAAAATCCACAAAATTTCTTCTTCAGTTCACGTTCATGCAAGTAAACATAAAAGTACAATCAGAATAAACAAAATCCTCAAGTTTTTGCTAAATGATGCAGAGTATGCTAATAAACATTATCAATTTGGTTTTGCTAAATGCCAAGGAAAGAGAGGCTCAACTAGAACAAGAATCATACTGAAAGAAACGGGGTGAAAAGCTTAAGGTCTAAACCTAAATCTCATTAAGCAATTCTGTTCCACAAGTAACCAGTACAAAATAACCTTTCGATGGCTAGAGATGACCCAGAGAATTACTCCTGTGCAAATGAAATTCTCCGTCAACAGAAACCCAACTCTGTTCTCGCTGCCCTTGTAGCCCATAATAGCAAAAGCAAGAGAGAAAAGGGGGGTTGTGGTATTGGAGGAAAAGACAAAAACAGAACAGATCTTATTCACATCTGACTCTCTGCTGGCAGAAGTTTAAAGTTTCCAAAAGCTGAACAACTTGCACTTTGGAAAACTAAGAATTAAGACACACAAATACCTTCATCTGTAGCCTTTTTTTTTTTCTCGGTCTGAGGAGAGCTCAATTTAAGGGTGGGAGAAAGAACAAAAAATAAACAACTCTTTATGTCCACAGAAGAATTGTATGAAATCTTAGTTCCCAAACTGTGTGCCCTAGAACCTTAGCATCACAAGGGTGGTGAAAGCAGGCTGCAGCAACAACATGTTGCACACTATTGTTCATGGCCACCAATCTAAAGACCCAGGCAAGAGCCTTGGAGCTGGAGAAGGCAAGCATGAATGGATGGGATACGTTGTGCAACGGCAACAGACCCATTGGCTAACAGGGCTGCTGCCCAGGCCTCTAAATCAGGTTGTACAGTTTGGTGTGATCTGCTGCATGTCATCAATTTTATTCCCCTCAAAAATAAGTGTGCCAAGGACCAAGATTTTGGGCAACACAACCACAGAATGGCTGAAGTTGGAGGGGACCTGTGGAGGTCATCTGGTCCAACAACACTCGTGAGCCCATGTCTCCAGCCTGTCAAAGTCTCTCTGGATGGCAGTACAACCCTCCGGCATAACAGCCAGTTCTCCCAGTCATCAGCAAACTTGCTGAGGGTACGCTCTGAGCCATCATCCAGATCACTAATGAAGATGTTGAACAGGACTGGACCCAGTATCGGCCCCTGGGGTACACCACTAGTTACCAGCCTCCAACTAGACTTCATGCCACTGATCACCACCCTCTAGGCCCATCCATTCAGCCAGCTTTCAATCCACCTCACTGTCTGCTCATCCATCTCATACTTCATCAGCTTAACACTGGTCTAAAACTTATAAAAATAAGACTCTAAACTTTCTTCCACATACTGTTCCCCACCTTCCCCTTTCAACTCTGTAAGGTCTATTCAGAAAATAGTCCTACTTAATTGAGGTTTCAAAAAATTAGAGTGGGGTTTTTTGATTTGGTTTGGCTTGGTTTTTTTCCTTTCTCTTTTACCTCAAACTGCTGGGCTAACTCTGGCCACTAAAAATCATGGATATGAGAAAGTGACAAAAAATGGTACTTGTCTTCAGATATTAACATTTAAAAATACGTATTTCATGGTGAACAATGAGCAGACTGATCACAACAGACATCTAATTTTTGTACATTGAGAACGCTTCTTGATTTTTATTTCCCTTGAGCAAATCTCAAGCAAAGCACACTGTACTTGCCAAGACTGACTAAGTAAAATTAAAGTCACCAGAGTATAAGTTTTACAGTGAATCTTTTTAATTGTCAGCAATCTCAGGTGAAAAAAAGGGGAAGATAAAATAAAAAGGTGTAAAATATTCAAAGATGAGGGAACCAAAAGCTAATGCATCTTCTTAAGCCTCCAAAGATCCGTCAGTATTTGAAAGCATGTTTCTGATCTTACCTCCATTGAAAATCACCTCTCCAAGACAGTCTCTAGGTACTTTAGACGCACAGCGCTTGTGACAGTTGAATCTGCAATCTAAAATAGAAGATAAATAAGCCCATGATACCAGAATCTTGCTCCTACTCAGACATTAACATTCTATCATTCACTACTTCCATCACAAGCTTCAGTTCAGATTCACACATTTGCATGTAACTGAAGACAGTGCCAATGAGGTCACCTCCAGAAGGAAATTAACAATCTTGTCCTGATGTCACATGTTGATTTGCCCCACCACTATTTATTATGTCAGCACTTCCCCTTCCAGTACAAAACAGTTTTCTACTTCTCTAGCTTTCTCTGTAGTTATTTTTTCCATTATGATGTAATTTTTCCCATCCTCTCATCTGTTCCACATCCTTTTTTTCATTGCTATATGATTTAAATGTCTCATCTCTATCATTTTTCCCCACCTGTTGCCTAAGACTTGCAGCCATCAGAGCCTCTAGTATCACACACCTATATCACAGAACAAATATGCTCTGCAGTAAATCCCAAAGTTCAGTTCCCCTATCATTCAGATTACAGATTTGGCTGAACACTGAAGCTCCATTTCTGCCTGCTGACACAGTGCAGACAGAATAATGTTATGTCCAGATCTGGCCTGATGTGGAGATGGAATCTAACCTGGATGTGTGCCATTTCTGCATCCGAGGTATCAGATGCAGCCTACTGAACAAAGTCCAGCATACAACATTAGTGGTATTAACAGGAATTTCCTTTATTAGCAGCATTGTTGTAATTTTCAACTCTGTATCAACATCATGAATTTCAAAACTCCCTACTGCCCCCACAACTGTTTTCCAACTGATAATTTAGCCCCTTTCTGCTATCCAAAGAAAGCTCGCTGTGCTTTCCTTTTAAGCCCAGACAAGAGAAAAATCATTATCTCCCCATTTTTAGTAGCAGAGAAGCCAAACCCTGGAGCAAAATACAATCCCGTTCAGCTTCTGAGTGCCTACGAGGAAGCATCCTAGGAGACTAATGAACTGTCCTTTCTATAGCAGTGTTTTCAGTCCGTATTATGGAATATGGTTACCTCACTAGTTTGAAGGGGGCTAGAAGAAACAGAGACATTTAAATCCTACCAGGGAACTAGACAGACTAAGAGTGAGTCAATCCTAATAAATTAAACTATATCCAGAAACATTCTTGAGTACTGCAATGCAACTCTCCAGTCTAGTAAACAGTTAGAAACATCCCCTAGCATGCTTTTGGCCCACAGCATTAGCACAATCCCAAACAGTTCCCAGGTCTAGTTCATAAATCAGAGCATCCCATGAAACTGTTCCCAACAGGCAGTCTGCATACAGCCACCCAGGCTGGGATGCTAAGAAAACTTGCTCATGAGCATGGGTCATTTTGTCCCAGTTGACTTCAGTGTCCAGGAATGTTCCTGCGCACATTAATTTATTACCACAAATATAGCCTTAGCATCCCAAAGATCATCCTCAGAGTCCAAGTAGAAGCCTGGATGAATTCAAGAAATCCAGGGCTCTTACGGGTACTCAGGAACATGGGACTGTTGAAAGACCCCAACCTTTGGGAATGTGCACAAGGAAGTCGGTGGGAAACCTTAAGAAACTGTAGGAGAAAGCAGTATGAAAATATTTGTTCGATATCAATCCCTGATATATTAAAAATATGTATAGGATCATACTGCATAAATGGAGGCCTATTAATATACTTATTTCTGTCCTGTGCATATACATAACATTTCTCTAGGCTTGTTTTCCATAAATAAATGCTATTTTTATCCAGTGTCATTCGGTTCCCTGAAACTGATGTGGTAGCCCCATTTGTTCAGCTGGATATACAGTCACAACAACTGTATATGGTCAGTAGCATCTATATGTTAGAACTGCAAAGCATCTTTTTCAGGCTTCATTATTTATGTATTACATGTATCCAAGAGACACACTGACTGAAAAAAAAAAAAAATCAAAACCAGTTCAGGATGCAGACTTAAAACAGAAATGAAAGATAAAACTATTTCCTTACTTACATGAGACAGCAGTATTTTTAGTCAAAAGAAAGTTAACACAGCTATAAGCTTACAATTTTTGCTCTCCTCTACTAAAGGAAATTGAAAATGTATTAAGCAACCTCTTTCAAAATGTTGACCTTTGGTACTCACGTTTGACAAACTCACATGAGAGAAATGGAAAGTCCTTTCCATATTAATGTTTATGATTCATCACTACAGTTTTCTTTCCTGCAACAAAGCTGACAGATCTGCACTATCCAGCAATAAAGAGCCGGAAGAAGATCACAATGCCATAGTTATGCCCTGGGAACTGCACAGAAGAGTCTGAGAACTGAAGTCATGCATCTTAACATATGCTAAATAAAAACCACGTAGCTGATGAAGTCTAAGCTACTTCAGGAAAGGCATCTACCTGTATAAAATTTTTCCAAAAGATAATAACCAGTATTCTGTACTAGAATAATATAATGAAAACTTACAAATTCTTTAGCGAGAATTAAGGTGTTCCCAATCTCCATGTGATTAAATCTTATTTTTCAGAAAAATGTACAATGCACAGTCTACTAAAATGAAAATGAGGGCTGCTGTAATCCTCTCAAAAATACGCAATTTTTCAAAAATTGTACCTCCCCATTTAACAGTATATAACCTTCTCGCAATCAAAACCTAAGTTGAAATCAGTTTTAAATACAAGACCTACACTGAAACGTATCACTCCAGCAGAAAATTAAATGTTTACCTTTACACTGCATTCCTTGGCGAAAAAGGCCCTTGAGCAGTCGTTTGCAATACTGGCATATGGTGGGACGAGTGTAAGAGTGAACAGCAAAGGTGTGCGGAACCTTCACTCTGCAAAGCACCATCTTTTCCATCCAGATGGGACGGCCACTCCAGGAGGGAATCCTCTTACTAGGTTCTGGGCAGCAGCGCTGGAATAAAGAAGGTATACATGATTTGCACCAAAACAGTTCTACTGCCACGACTTTGAAAAGTCATGGCAGTCAGGTGAAGTCCCTGGTGACTGGAATAAGGGGAACATTGCACCCATTTTTAAAAAGGGTCAAAAGGAGGACCCTGAGAACTACTGACCTGTCAGCCTCACCTCTGTGCCTGGGAAGATCATGGAACAGATCCTCCTAGAAGCTACGCTAAGGCACATGGAGGACACGGGGGTGATTCAAGACAGCCAGCATGGCTTCACCAAGGGCAAGTCCTGTCTGACCAACCTAGTGGCCTTCTACAATGGACTGACTATATCAGTGGACAAGGGAAGAGTTACGGATGTCGTCTATCTGAACTTCTGTAAGGCCTTTAACACGGTCCCCCACAACATCCTTCTCTCTAAATTGGAGAGATACGGATTTGATGGGTGGACTGTTCGGTGGATGAGGAACTGGTTGGATGGTCACATCCAGAGGGTAGTGGTCAACGGCTCAATGTCCAGATGGAGATCGGTGACAAGTGGCGTCCCTCAGGGGTCCATATTGGGACCAGTACTGTTTAGTATCTTCATCAATGACATATTGTCCTGGTTTCGACTGGGACAGAGTTAACTCTCTTCTTAGTAGCTGGTACAGTGCTGTGTTTTGGATTTAGTGTGAGAATACTGTTGATAACACTCTGATGTTTTAGTTGTTGCTAAGTAGCACTTATCTTAAGCCAAGGACTTTTCAGTTTCCCATGCTCTGCCAGCAAGCAGGTGTGCAAGAAGCTGGGAGGGAGCAGAGCCGGGGCAGCTGACCTGACCTAGCCAAAGGGGTATTCCATACCATGGAACGTCATGTCCAGAATATAAACAGGGGGGAGTTGGCCGGGAGGCGCGGATCGCGGCTCTGGCATCGGTCAGCAGGCGGTGAGCAATTGCACTGTGCATCACTGGGGTTTTTTTCTCCCCCCCCGCCCCTCCTTTTTTTGTTATATTCCTTTTCATTACTATTATTATTATTATATTTCATTATTACTATTGTTAGTATTATATTTTACTTTAGTTATTAAACTGTTCTTATCTCAACCCACAAGTTTTACCTTTTTTTCCTTTCCTCCTCCTCACCCCACTGGGAGGGGGGAGGAGGAAGCGGCTGCGTGGTGCTGAGTTGCTGGCTGGGGTTAAACCACGACAGCCTTTTTGGCACCCAACGTGGGGCACGAAGGGTTGAGATAACGACGGATCTGATCAGAGTGTGTTAAAACAAACTTGTTATAAGTATTCATTGCATTGGTTTGATAGTTACTGGTTACAATGTGGGTTCTTTTGCTCTCAAAGTTGGTGGTGTGGTTCTTGAAGTTGCGTTATGTAATGCCCTACTTGCAGTATATGCTCCCTGTTGTGCTGTTTATCATCTGTGGGAACCGGGCTAGAGTTATCACGTTGTTGTTGTTTGTAACACTGGTTTATGATATGATAGAAGTGCAAGCCGTGAAACTAATCGGGTGTTTGTACTCGGCATTGTTGTCACCTCTGTACTTCGGGAGCCGCCTATGGGAGACTATTAATAATTGTACCTTTTACCTTTTCTCCTCTGGGAACCCATCTGTGGGGGAGAGATCTCCGTACTTTGGGTGCTATCTCCTAGAGAATATTAATAACTGCACTTTCTACCTTTTCTCCTCGGGGAGCCAACCTATTGGGGAGACATCTTCCCACATCTTCCCTTTCTCTGCCAGATTAATTACAATAGCATTGAAGGAGTTTGTAAATTTTGAATATCCTTGGGATGTTGAACTTAGCATGGTCCTATTGCTAGGAATCAGCCTGTTCCTGAATGTGATTCAGATCTTGCCTAGGGTTAAACAACTATTTAAAAATACCACCCAGAGATCAGCTCCCACAACTGCAGCTACTCCAACCCTGGTGACAGACACTGCAGCTACTCAAACTCTGGCAACAGGTACTGCGGCTACTCAAACCCCAGCGACAAGCAGTGTGGCTACTCAAACTCTGGCGACAGCTACTGCAGCTACTCTAATCCCTATGACAAGCACTGTGGCTACTCAAACCCCAGCAACAGGCACTGTGGCTACTCAAACCCCAGCAACAGGCACTGTGGCTACTCAAACCCCAGCAACAGGCACTGTGGCTACTCAAACCTTGGCGATGGATGATGCAGCTGAATTAGAGAATCAACCGGTGCCAATATCAATCGCCCCTATACAGAAGAGGAAATATACAAAAAAATCAGTTCGCTTAGCGAAGGATGAAGGTGAAGCAGGGCCATCACGAGAACAGGAGGAAGAGGCAGAACCGGAGATAATCACCCGGTCACTATCCCCCGAGTGAGCTGCGAGATATGCGAAAAGACTTCAGCCGTCATCCAGGCGAGCACATTATCACCTGGCTGCTCCGATGCTGGGATAATGGGGCAAGTAGCTTGGAATTAGAGGGTAAGGAAGCCAAGCAATTGGGATCCCTTTCTAGGGAAGGGGGCATTGACAAGGTGATTGGGAAAAAGACACAAGCCCTCAGCCTCTGGAGGCGACTTCTATCGGGCGTGAGGGAAAGGTACCCCTTCAAGGAAGATGTTGTATGTCACCCAGGCAAGTGGACCACCATGGAGAGAGGTATCCAGTACCTGAGGGAATTAGCCATGCGGGAGATGGTTTATTATGACCCAGACGATGGGCAGTTACCCACAGATCCAGATGAAGTCCAATGTGCACGACCTATGTGGCAGAAGTTTGTACGAAGTGCACCATCATCGTATGCCAGTGCATTGGCAGTAGTGGACTGGAAAGACGAGGAGGGACCAACAGAAGATGAATTGGCTCGCCGACTTCGGCAATACGAAGAAAGTCTCACTTCCTCCCTCGTCACGGCTGTGGAGAAACTGCCAGACATACTAGCCGAGAAATGGTCCCAAGAGTTCCAGCGATTTGAGGATAAGTTTGGCCGCCCACCTGTACGGACCAATACCTCAGCTATTAGGAGAAGGTATTCTTCTGGGCAGGAAAGAAGAGAGAGAAGGTATATACCACGGGGTACCCTGTGGTTTTACCTGCTTGACCACGGAGAGGATATGAGGAAGTGGGATGGAAAACCTACCTTGGTCCTAGATGCACAGGTACGGGAATTGCGAGGAAAAACAACTACAAATGAGGGTTCTTCCAGGAAAATGGTTGCTTCAGCCTCCAGTGAGCACTGTGAGCGGTGTGGCCGACAGTGGAAGGGCTGATCTTACTCCTGATTCTATGAAAAGGAATTCTAATCCATTTTTATAACAAGTGAGTGGAGAATCCTATGACCAGTACTAGAGGGGCCCTGCCTCCAGCCAGGCGGAGGAGAGGAACAACCGGGTTTACTGGACTGTGTGGATTCGATGGCCTGGCACATCAGATCCACAGGAGTATAAAGCTCTAGTAGATACCGGTGCACAGTGTACTCTAATGCCATCAAGCCATAAAGGGGTAGAACCTATTTGTATTTCTGGGGTGACAGGGGGATCTCAACAGTTAACTGTATTGGAGGCTGAAATAAGCCTAACTGGGAATGAGTGGCAAAAACACCCCATTGTGACTGGTCCGGAGGCTCCATGCATTCTTGGCATAGATTATCTCAGGAGAGGGTATTTCAAGGACCCAAAGGGGTACCGGTGGGCCTTTGGTATAGCTGCCTTGGAGACAGAGGGAATTGAACAGTTGTCCACCTTGCCCGGACTCTCTGTTGACCCTTCGGTTGTGGGGTTGCTGAGGGTCGAAGAACAACAGGTGCCAATCGCTACCACAAGGGTGCACCGGCGGCAATATCGCACCAACCGAGACTCCCTGATTCCCATCCATACGCTGATTCGTCAACTGGAGAGCCAAGGAGCGATCAGCAGGACTCGCTCACCCTTTAACAGCCCCATTTGGCCAGTGCGAAAGTCTAATGGAGAATGGAGACTAACAGTGGACTATCGTGGCCTGAATGAAGTCACGCCACCACTGAGTGCTGCTGTGCCAGACATGCTAGAACTTCAATATGAACTGGAGTCAAAAGCAGCCAAGCGGTACGCCACAATTGATATTGCCAATGCATTTTTCTCAATCCCTTTGGCAGCAGAGTGCCGGCCACAGTTTGCTTTCACTTGGAGGGGCGTCCAGTATACTTGGAATCGTCTGCCCCAGGGGTGGAAACACAGCCCCACCATTTGCCATGGACTAATCCAAAATGCACTGGAAAAAGGTGAAGCTCCAGAACAACTGCAGTACATTGATGACATCATCGTATGGGGCAACACAGCAGAAGAAGTTTTTGAGAAAGGGGAGAAAATAATCCAAATCCTTCTGAAAGCCGGTTTTGCCATGAAACAGAGTAAGGTGAAGGGACCCGCACAGGAGATTCAGTTTTTAGGAATAAAATGGCAAGATGGACGTCGTCACATCCCAATGGATGTGATCAACAAAATAGCAGCTATGTCCCCACTGACTAGTAAACAGGAAGCGCAAGCTTTCTTAGGTGTTGTAGGTTTTTGGAGAATGCATATTCCAAATTATAGTATGATTGTAAGCCCTCTCTATCAAGTGACCCGGAAGAAGAACGATTTTAAATGGGGCCCTGAGCAACAACAAGCCTTTGAACAGATTAAACGGGAGACAGTTCATGCAGTAGCCCTTGGGCCAGTCCAGGCAGGACCAGATGTTAAAAATGTGCTCTACACCGCAGCCGGGGAGAATGGCCCTACCTGGAGCCTCTGGCAGAAAGCACCCGGGGAGACCCGAGGTCGACCTCTAGGGTTTTGGAGTCGGGGATATAGAGGATCTGAGGCCCGCTATACTCCAACTGAAAAGGAGATATTAGCAGCATATGAAGGAGTTCGAGCTGCTTCAGAAGTGGTTGGTACTGAAACACAGCTCCTATTAGCACCCCGACTGCCGGTGCTGGGCTGGATGTTCAAAGGGAAGGTCCCTTCTACACATCATGTGACTGATGCTACGTGGGGTAAGTGGGTTGATCACACAACGAAGTCGAGTAGGAAACCCCAGTCGCCCAGGAATTTTGAAGGTGATCACAGACTGGCCAGAAGGCAAAGATTTTGGAATATTGCCAGAGGAGGAGGTAACGCATGCTGAAGAGGCCCCACTGTATAATAAACTGCCAGAAAATGAGAGGCAATATGCCCTGTTCACTGATGGGTCCTGTCGCATTGTAGGAAAGCATCGGAGGTGGAAGGCGGCTGTATAGAGTCCTATACGACAAGTTGCAGAAACTGCAGAAGGAGAAGGTGAACCGAGTCAGTTTGCAGAGGTGAAAGCCATCCAGCTGGCTTTAGACATTGCTGAACGAGAAAAATGGCCAATACTTTATCTCTGTACTGACTCATGGATGGTGGCAAATGCTCTGTGGGGGTGGTTGCAGCAATGGAAGCGGAGTAACTGGCAATGCAGAGGTAAACCCATCTGGGCTGCTGTATTGTGGCAAGATATTGCTGCCCAGCTAGAGAACCTGGTTGTGAAAGTACGTCATGTAAATGCCCACGTACCTAAGAGTCGGGCCACTGAAGAACATCAAAACAACCAACAGGTAGACAAGGCTGCTAGGATTGAAATGGCTCAGGTAGAACTGGATTGGCAACATAAGGGTGAATTATTTATGGCTCGGTGGGCCTATGACACCTCAGATCATCAGGGAAGAGATGCAACATATAGATGGGCTCGCGATCGAGGGGTGGACCTGACCATGGACACTATCGCACAGGTCATCCATGAATGTGAAACAGTGCAGCATGCACTGCAAGCCAAGCGGTTAAAGCCTTTTTGGTATGGAGGACGATAGCTGAAATACAAATATGGGGAGGCCTGGCAGATTGACTACATCACACTCCCACAAACCCGTCAAGGCAAGCGCCACGTGCTTACAATGGTGGAAGCAACAACCAGCTGGCTGGAAACATATCCCGTGCCCCATGCCACTGCCCGGAACACTATCCTGGGCCTTGAGAAGCAAATCTTATGGCGACATGGAACCCCAGAAAGAATTGAGTCAGACAACGGGACTCACTTCCGGAACAATCTCATAGACACCTGGGCCAAAGAGCATGGCATTGAGCGGGTGTATCACATCCCCTATCATGCACCAGCCTCTGGGAAAATCGAGCGATACAATGGACTGTTACAGACTACATTGAGAGCAATGGGTGGTGGGACCTTCAAACATTGGGATACACATCTAGCGAAGGCCACCTGGTTAGTCAACACTAGAGGATCTGTCAATCGAGCTGGCCCCACCCAATCAGAACTTTTACGTACTGTAGAAGGGGATAAAGTTCCTGTAGTGCACATAAAAAATATGCTAGGAAAAACAGTTTGGGTTACTCCTGCCTCAGGCAAAGGCAAACCCATTCGTGGGATTGCTTTTGCTCAAGGACCTGGGTGCACTTGGTGGGTGATGCGGAAGGATGGGGAAGTCCGATGTGTGCCTCAAGGGGATTTGATTTTAGGTAACAATAGCCAATAGATTAAATTGTATGATATTAATTGCTATATAATCTTGCCACTGTATGTCATCATTATTATAACTGTTATATGCTATATTAATAGTATTATAGTAAGAATTAGATTAATGAAGAATGAACTTTGACAAAACTGAGTGAAGTGCAGTAGTGATGGAACCAGGACTGACTTCAGCATGCAACAATCCGACACCACACACCATCCTCCTGCTGCGCCCAATGTCACCTGCCTGCCACATCACACCGAAGCCCAATCCTGTTCTGCCGACTGAGCGGACTTTGCATCATCCCTCCTGCCCAGACAGATTGTTACGATAGATGGAGCCCTAAGTCATGGACTGAATGAACTCAACAGACATTTGATAGAGATGGCCCATAGACCGCGGGAATGATATCTATACATATATATTAAAAGACAGGAAAAGTGATGGTGATTAATTGGAAATGTATTGGAAAGTGTGGGATCTGGGCATAACGTAAATGGTATAGAATAAGGGGCGGATATTGTCCTGGTTTCAGCTGGGACAGAGTTAACTCTCTTCTTAGTAGCTGGTACAGTGCTGTGTTTTGGATTTAGTGTGAGAATGATGCTGATAACACTCTGATGTTTTAGTTGTTGCTAAGTAGCACTTATCTTAAGCCAAGGACTTTTCAGTTTCCCATGCTCTGCCAGCAAGCAGGTGTGCAAGAAGCTGGGAGGGAGCATAGCTGGGGCAGCTGACCTGAACTAGCCAAAGGGACATTCCATATCATGGAACGTCATGTCCAGTATATAAACAGGGGGGAGTTGGCCGGGAGGCACGGATCGCGGCTCGGGAACTAATTGGGCATCGGTCAGTGGGTGGTGAGCAATTGCATTGTGCATCACTGGGTTTTTTTTTTCTCCCCCCCCCCCTCCTTTTTTTGTTATATTCCTTTTCATTACTATTATTATTATTATATTTCATTATTACTATTGTTAGTATTATATTTTACTTTAGTTATTAAACTGTTCTTATCTCAACCCACAAGTTTTACTTTTTTTTCCTTTCCTCCTCCTCACCCCACTGGGAGGGGGAGGGGGAAGCGGCTGCATGGTGCTTAGTTGCTGATTGGGGTTAAACCACGGCACATATACAGTGGGATCAAGTGCACCCTCACCAAGTTTGCAGACGACACCAAGCTGAGTGCTGCGGTTGACACGCCTGAGGGACAGGATGCCATCCAGAGGGACCTGGACAAGCCTGAAAAGTGGGCCCATGTGAACCTCATGAGGTTCAACAAGGGCAAGTGCAGGGTCCTGCACATGGGTTGGGGCAACCCCTGGTATCAATACAGGCTAGGGGATGAAGGGATTGAGAGCAGCCCTGCGGAGAAGGACTTGGGGGTATTGGTGGATGAAAAGCTGGACGTGAGCCTGCAATGTGCGCTTGCAGCCCAGAAAGCCAACGGTATCCTGGGCTGCACCAAAAGAAGCGTGACCAGCAGGTCGAGGGAGGTGATTCTGCCCCTCTGCTCCACTCTGGTGAGACCCCACCTGGAGTACTGCATTCAGCTCTGCAGCCCCAAGCACAGGAAAGACAAGGACCTGTTGGAGAGGGTCCAGAGGAGGGCCACAAAAATGATCAGAGGGATGGAACACCTCTCCTATGAGGACAGGCTGAGAGAGTTGGGGTTGTTCAGCCTGGAGAAGGCTCCAGGGAGACCTTACTGCAGCCTTTCAGTACCTAAAGGGGGCTTATAAGAAAGACGGGCACAAACTTTTTAGCAGGGCCTGTTACAATAGGACAAGGGGTAATGGTTTTGAACTGAAAGAGGGTAGATTTAAACTAGATAAGGAAGAAACTTTTTACAATGAGGGTGCTGAAACACTGGAATGGGTTTCCCAGAGAGGTGGTAGATGCCCCATCACCAGAAACATTCAAGGTCAGGTTGGATGTGGCTCTGAGCAACCTGATCTAGTTGAAGATGTCCAAGCTCATTGCAGGGGGGTTGGACTAGATGACCTTTAAAGGTCCCTTCCAACCCAAACTATTCTATGATTCTACTTCGGGGGGGGGGGAGAGAGAGAAAAAAAAATTCAGTGGGGCTGGGAGGGAGGTGTTGGTTCAGAAGGTGACCGGATAAGAAAGCAACCTGGCCAAGAAGCTTTAAGAGCACTTTCTATGTTCTATCATAGAACAAAACCAAGAAAAAAACCAGATGGAACAGCCTTGCACAGAGCAGGAAAGTATGTATGAATCTTTATTTCCACAGAAGCTAAAATGCTAAAAATTCACTCTTACGACTTTTTTTTTTTTAAGCAGCCTGGCAAGCTTCACAGACAGCACATACAGACCTCCATATAGGGGATAAAATGGAAAACACTGGAGGCAGGCAAACCAAAATCCAATTACTACCTCAAGCTATCAGTTTTAAAAAGCAACGTATGGCATGCCTGGACAGCTTACTAAGTTAGGCAAAAATATTTAGAAAATTAAAAAATAATTTTGGAAATTAACCCCCCCCCAAAATATTTGAAATTAAGTTAAAACAAAAACTTCAGCAATCAAAACAAAAAAGTCATTGAGTATCATACTGAACATTCAGCAGGACAAACTTACAGTTACCTACATCTACAGAAAAATGATTAAAGGAACATGGCCTTGTACATCTGACCTAAAGCATTTTAAGACTGCTGATAGATGAAAAATATTACTGATCATCTAAGCCAAGTATTCGAAATCGGATAGCAAAGAAGAGGTGTCAAAGAGGTACTAAACACGCATGTAGAAAGCATAAAGTTAAATTCTGTGATAGGAGAAACAGTTACAATTCTATGTTTACTGAATAAATCTTACCAATAGTTATAAACATCAGAATAAATATTTTTCATGACTCATGACTAGGCTTCGTAGCCTCTAGCTAAAACAAATTATGTTCTTGAACTAGACAACCTATACAATTTATATTTTAAACCACGGTAAGAATTGTTATACTGTAAAGTAATAGAATTAGATAAGTAGGAAAGACTAAGTGCCAAAAGCACTGCTTCTATCCCACGGTGAAAGTAGCAATGAAATAAATGGATCTAATCACTGCCTGTCCTATCTTACGATCCCAATATAGTTGCAGTATAATCAATAACCTCTCAGCAATCATCATAACCATTATAACAAAGAACAATTATGGATGACAGTTTTTACTGTAAGCCCTTCATCCCCTACACCCTCCTTGATATGGCTTGGGTTTTTTTTAGATAAACTCTGTGAAAAGCTTAACAGCATATCAGGAACACTCTCTCCTCTCCCAGCATAAAAGCTTCCAATTTGTACTGCTTTCACCAAGTAACTATTCTATACTGATACTGTAATTACAGAATGAATCTGTATTACAAAGAAGGCAAGGTCTTTTATCATTCCTGAAACCAAAGTTCTCAGAGTTCATATAACCATGACTGACAGGGTAATAACAAAATTATACATAAAAGTTATAATTTACTTCCCATTCCATTTCTCACAGTAACAATAGTTACCAGTAAGTGTCACAGTCTAAGACTCACCAGATTTAAAAATGAACTAACATCAATCATAATGGTTAAGCCCAACTCCCTTGTCCTCATTAGGAGCCACCTGCAACACTATCTAGCTCCCCAGAGGTTAAAGGATTTAAAACCAGAAATTGTTTCCCGTTTCACATTACATACTTCTTCAGAGGCAGAGGATGTGTATTCAGCTTGTGCTGGTCTTGGAACTGAAAGCCCTGCTCCTGGTAAAGACACGTTAGATAGACGCCTCTTTCTCACTCCACTGCAGTTATTTGGAATCTTGAAGGCACATCGCTTATGGTAGTTTAACCCACAACCTGAAAGAGAAGTTTTTTTAGACAAAAAAAACTCCCAACATTCAAAGTAACAAAATAGTACTAATATTTTGATAAAGCAGTTAAAAAGATGATCCAGGAAAATGGTAAAGGCAGAACTAGATTGTTCTGTTAAATGCTCTTATTTTAGCGTTCTTGATGCGATTCACAGAAACAGCTTTTTTTTGCACTACTTGCTATAACAGTGGTCTCCAGTAAGCCCAGCTCTAGAAACAAGTTCTAAGACTCCGAAGCAGCTGATCGTCCTCCTCACTTCTCTCCCCACCAGAAGGCTTTCATCACTCCCTCACTTTGGAGCACAAGAGCCAAGAAGCCAGTCAGCAGGCAGCGTCAGTACCTGACAGCAGGCTGCAGAGTGCTCCGCAGCCAGCTGGATGAAGGCCATAAGGAAAGGGATTCCCCTTTGGGAGTCTCTCCAAAGTATGTGCTCCTTGTGCAAAGAACACATGCTTGTAAGCTAGCTATTTTTTTTTTTTTCAAACTGGGAAACAAGAACACTTCTAAGTCATTTGCCCAAAGTCACACACAGTTTGCATTAATGCCAGGATCAGAACTTGGGTTTCCTGATGCACAAACCCTTCCAAATCTATGAAGTACTACCTTTATCACATGCTAACATATCGAACAAGATACAATTTCTTCTTCCTCATCTTATACAGATATACACACACAAAAATACACTAAAAATCACAGACCTACCTTCACATTTTAATCCTTGTCGTACCAAACCCCAAAGCATCTCTCCGCAGTAGTCACAAAAAGTAGGAGCCTTGTAGGAATGCACATAAAGTGCATGAGGACGAATCTGGAAATCTTCAACTGTAGCCAAAGCTTTTAAAAAATTGCAGTAAGTTATGGTTCTTGCCGCAGGATCAACAAGGATTTATGGAAAGAACATGTTGTTTTAAAAATGGTAGACTCAAACAACACTAACAAGTTGTTTAGACATCAGCATTTTACTGTATACCATTTAAATATGCATTTAGAAGATTACGTAGCTTTCAGTAAGCTTTTTTACTGAGGAAAAAATCCGTTGGATTCTGTAGGCTAATGGTCACAACTAATCAACAGTATGAGTCACAATGCTGAAAATCTCACTAAGTTGACAAGGCAAATACAACAAAGCTTTGCTAAAATCAACTTAACAGTAAACATTTGAAAGAGCAACTTCATTTTCAAGCTGTTTTGTGACCTACAAAATTTTCAAACAAAGGACAGTTCTACAGGTTAGATTTTTATCTTCTAAAGGACATTTTCAGTAAAAGCTTTTAGATTGAACTCTGTGTGTATCAAAACAGAACTGTAGATAGTTTCCATGGAACACTGGAAACTTCACTAGCAATGTACTTTTTCTTAAACAAGCATAGATATATTTAAATGATTTTTTTGTCCTGTTTCTTTGGAATGTAAAAAAAAAAAGCGGTATTTTACACCAACATTACCTTGCCCTGATGCCTACTATTCTTTGATCAAATATGTACTAACACTTCAGATTCAGGTTCTCATGTCTCAGTTTTAAAACCCTACTGAAAGAGATTTACATGTCTTCAAAATGCCTCGGTTTCTGGTGGTCTGTCTGTTTAAGGAAACTGTCAGAGATTGTCAAGAAGAGGCACACACGACAAATTTTCTAAATATGCCATTCACCAGAAGCAATGAAAAGCTCAAACCAAGATGATCAACTACTGAACACCCTAGACATGCCTAGAACAGTAGGTCCTGAAATGCAGCCAAGGAACTCAGCCTTATGACTCTGGAAATCATACTCTATTGATGCAGTTTACAAATATAATCCCATGAGAGCCAAGAGATCTCTCTTTCTAGAATGTAATCTCAGTTTGGCACCTAGTGCTCAAAAGTCTGAAAGAACTGCTCGATACCAGTCCAGCTTTTATTTGTAGTTTAACTACAGCTGGCTTCTGGTTGAATTCGACAGAGTATTGATGAAACACATAGAATTCAAATCAGTTAGGGTTTGGGGATTTTTTTGTCCTCTTTATTGAAGAGTACTACAGGTTAAAAACCACCACTCTAAGGACTTTATCATTCAAAAGAAACTGTTTTCAAGCACTACAATAACCCTTAAGAGTCTATCCTTATAGGTATGATTCAGCAGCTATGTTTATATGAAGCCTTTTAGCAGTATAAACCATCAATGGCAAAAGCTACAGAACAAAAAGACAGATCTAAGCAAAAGAAAGCCAATGAGAGGGTTGGAAGAGCAAATTCTGAATCCTACCTGCATTTCAGCTTCAACAATTGTAATAATAAACTTATAATTATAAATTCATACTCTTATAATTCAGATTTATTTATAATAGTAAACCTGAATAAGACTAAAACATGATAATGAAACAATAACAAACCTGAGTACTGAAGCATCAGTACCACTTGGATTTTCTTGGAAACCTCTACCCCAAAACAGTGACCCAGTATGAGACTTAAGTCAAAGAGCTCAAGGCAAGCATGACAATAATGTTCCATAAAGACCTGTTTTCTTTTAATCTACTGAATAAAGCACTGTTCCACTGTTACAACAATACCTACCAGAGAGTACAACCTCAACAAGATCTCCCTCATGTATCTCTTCTGCTGATGTAATTCGTTGCAAAATATTATCTGAGTTCAGGTCATGACGGAAGAGAAGAATTTTGTCATACATGCCAAAGAAACCACACTCTGGGAACTGCAATAGAAAGCAAACTCTAAATTAACACATGCCCTTTGATAATCTTATCCATAAATGTTTTTAATAACAGCTACAGAACTTGAGTGTTTTAAGTGTTCCACAGAAACAAAATTGATCTGCTTATTTTTGAGGAACTGAAGCATTTTCTGAACTGAAATGTAGCATAAAAAGGTAAAAAAAAAAAAAGCACCCACCAAAAAACACCACATCAAAACAGGACATATAAAACCCATCAATACCAACTTCTTCCCTGTTCCCCCCCCACCAACAGTGACACTTTTTTCCAAACCTGAAAAGAAAAAACGTTAGGGTTTTTGTTTCTTTGGGTTTTTAATCTCTCAGACCTGCATAATCAGCCTGGCACATGAAAGCCAATGCAGATCTTTCTAACTCAGATACCACCACCTGTAACCCTTATTTCACAGACATTCTGGTCAGGCAGGTATTCAGCTCGAGACACTCCAGCAGCACCTGCCACACTTTTCTTGAGGGGCAAGCCAAGAGAGGCTCCATGTCGTTATTCTACAACAGTTTAGATCTGCAGATGCAAGAAAAGGAAAACTCGATTCCCCACAAGGACAGAAGATAATATTGCAAATCCATATAGGGAATAGATAGACTAAGTAACACACCATTTTTCCATGACACTTCACTGAAAATAGCTTTCTTATTCTGTATTTTCCCCACTCTTCAAAATATTGTCAGGTGTTAGCAAAACTTCTTAAAATGAAAAGCTTAAAAGTAAACAGACAGTTCACAGAGAAAAACAGCAGGAGTAGACCCTGGAGAGGAATGAGTACCAATCAACCAGCTCCTCTGGCCTTTTTGTTTAAACCTGAATTCAAACTCGAGGTGGGAACACACACACAGAAGTGCTCCACAGAAGAAAACAGGAAGAATGTGGGGAAAAAATATGGAAAAGCACACAACAAACTTTCAATTAATTAGGTAACAGACTAGAGTTTGGTAATTTAGATCTTGATCAGTCAATAAGTAGCAGGGTCTAAACTGCATGAAGCTTGTGGTATATTAATCGTCCTTAACTAAAGTAGTCAAAAACTTGTTTCTACGAAATCAAAGACATAATGAAGGTTTCTGTCACACCCATTGTTTTCACACTCCCTTCCCATTCAGAGAGAAAATAACTTCCTCTTTCCGGTAGCAATTTTATCCAAAATATTAAGTTGGCCTTCTCTGTTTTGGTGTGCACACCCTACACATTTACATTATACATAATACTGAAGAATTCCCATGCTCTGGAAAGCATAATATCTACCTGGACAGTCACAAAGAGAGGCAGAACTTGTGCCATTTAATCCATGCAAAAGCAAAAGATGGACCTGACAAAATTATACTGACACCAGTACATATTTAATCCGCAGCACTAAGAAACTGATTTACTGGGCTGATGCCAAAGCAGCAGGCTGCTTCCTCTGTCTCCCAACTCACTCTGAGGTTCCCTACATAAATTTGATACTCTCTTGTACTCTGTAGAGTAGCCATGATGGTACAGATATGACAGTAGCATAATATTCCCCTAAACCAGATGTTTTTTAAACCATTATACAATAAAATGCTATTGCTTAAAATCCCTTAGGTCATCTGGAATTACCTGCAAGAACTCCTCTTTTATCATACTTTATTTCAGTATACTCATCCACTGATTCATCTTGATAAACAGCAAATATCCATGAATATTCTGAAAATTACATTTTTCCAATCTCCCAAAGATTATTTGTATTAGGAAAGCAAATAAAAAACTTGAGAATTAGCTGTGCTGCCCGAATATGTCTCTCAGTATCTCTGCAAGTATGCACAGGACTTGACTTCATATTCAGAACATGCATAGATACAGCATGCTAGTAAGTCTTCCAAGGGAACTGACAGTTCTTCACACCTGAAACAGTGCATAAACCTGCTTTAAGCTCTAACTCAAAATTCCACTGTGCCTCAATTAACAAGAAAACAAGTTATATTTACATTTTTTTAATAAGTGCTGTGAGGTTTTATTCCTTGATACTATATACTCTGTTTAGCCAGGTATCACATCTTAATGCTAGTATCAACAAGAGGAAGCTACGACATCAGTGCTACAATCAATTGTATCCTCCAGATACTTCTATTTACAGCATATCATTTGCATCATGCTGCTGAAAAAACTTAATTCCAACAAAAGGGGAGAGAAAAATCAAGGTGAACATGGTACGTATCTGCCTGCAGATAAACATGACACTTTTTATTAATGCTGATATTAATTTTAGCTGCCAGGAGGGACAACTGATGATTCAGAGAATCAGTGTGAACTATTGCCTCTTTGTATTAAGTTCACAGAATCACCTACAAACCACAGATTTTAAGGAACCTCTAAGATATTTCACAGGTTTAAGTGTCCTTCTTTTGATAAAGATATGTCTTTGCTTCTCTTTTTTTCATTCTTTGAGACCATAAACCTATCGTGCAGCTGCCAGAACATCCCTACACATAATCCCCCACCCCAGTAACCAGAGGTCACATAATCACATACCAAGAAGCACTTATTTTAAATGCTATGACCATAAGTAATCTGCATGTGCACCATTTACCCATTCTCATGTACAAATCTTAGATTTATTAAAATGTTTTAAACATATCACATGAATTTTGGTGACTAAAAAGCATTAGCTGACACAATAAACAAGAGTTACAGATGAATACTCAAATCCTCTTTGTGACAGCAAGTATAATAATTAAAAATATGAGACATTACATTCCTTAGAAAGCAGCATCAACATTAATTCCAAAGTTTGTAAGTAACAGTATAATGCCTATAATTAAGATTTGGTTTTCAAATAAATTCCAGACAAAGGCTAAATTAATTTCTATGGAATAAAAGTATTGTAAAAAAAGCAAAATCATCTATTATAGATTGTTAGAACTGTTGGCATCAACATCCTCATTTGGTTCTACGTTAAATTGACCTTTTAAGCTGTGTATCATGAACGTTTTTGACACTGTAGTGACATGTTTTACTACCCTGTTCTCTCAAAACAAGTATACATACACATGGATGAAATGACTGTGAAAGGTTGTCTGTTTTTGTAACTGTAACATTTAACCTCATAAAAGATAATTGCTCTATTTACCAGCTTCAGCTTCATCAGTAGCTTCTAGACTAAGATGCAGAATCACAAGCCCAGGCCTAACAAGACTAACAATAATCTATGCTAGTATTTATTGCAAGAAGTCTATCACTAAACACAGACTCTGTATACAGTTTCTACAGATATGTGTGACAGACTTCACCCAGGACACATTTTTCTATGCATTGTGCATGCTTAATATCCATTTCTGAAAAAATAATTCCAAAAACTGAAAGCGTTAGAATAGAGATAACCTCTCCATTGGTACTACAGGGTTGCAGTTGCTACAAGGTTTTCCTGAATCCACAACAGGGACAGGCATAGCTGAGGAACCTTGCAACAGCTCCCTTAACTATCCTGCCTGTTAGGTTAGGTGCTCGTCTGCATGCCCACAAAGGAGCGCAGAGGAACAACGCAGGTGGGGCAGCCCACATAACACCCTGCCCAGCTCCTCCCATCACAGGAGCCATCAGCCCACCAAAGGCCCATCTCCACATGCCAGAGGAGCACAGAGGCATAAGGGCAGGTGGGGAACCCAAATTAAGGACTCCCAAGGAAAGGATATCCTGTCCAGGCCCCTCCCAGGGCTGTTACAGGAGAGCCTCAGCCCGCTTCCAGCCATAAAACCCAACAAAATAAGTCAACACTAGAGCACCTTTTGGACTGAGAGGGGTTGCTGCCCAATGGTATGGCACACATTATAAGATGCCGGGGGAATTAGGATTGTACAAGACTTATTATGGGATGTTTATGGAAGGAATCAAAGGCAAGGAAAGAGGTGATTCAGGGAGGAACAAACGTGGGGAAAAAATAGAGGGATAAGATGATAAAAAAGGCCAGTCACCTGTAAACAGGGGCTGGTTAGAACAATTGTCTGGCCATGCCCTGTGCATGATCCGCACCATGTGTCCTATGTTTTCATTAAATTCTACTTCTAACTACTTTCCTGGATGATGGGTTCTCATTCTGAGCACATGTGCGCGTCTGGGGGGGCTGAATGCCAGCAACTGGAGCCAGACCACAGGTCAGACGACCCACGTGTCTGTGGTGCCAGCAACTGGAGAGACCAGAGTGAGTGAAATCAAGAGCCAACAACTGGAGTGGGGCTGCAGTCCCAGTAGCTTGAATATCCAGCTACCAGCAACTGGAAAGACCAAGATCCAGGGGCTGCTACTGGGCAGAGAGAGAGAGCGTGAGTGTGTATGTTTTCCCACTAACAGACCTTCATCCTGAACCACCAGAGAAAGGTACAGTATGAGACCTTTGCTGCTGTTTGTGTTCATGCGAGTGCTCTGTGTGTCTGCCTGTGTCGATCTGTGTGTATGCACGTATGTGTTGCACACCTCTTTCCAAGTGCCTGTGCCTACTGGGAATACATGGTCAGTCTTGCTACTGGTTGCACTTGGCACACTGAGCTGCAGCAGCCTCACCTCTGCCAGGAGGCTGTCAGATTCAATTGTCCCTAACAAAACTTTTCAGGTTTGATGAACAAGTCCTGCGCTTTCCTTGCACACACCCCTGCCATGATTCCCCAGTTATAAAAGGACAGACCCTAACACAAAGATGCCTCTCTGACCACTCCTTTCCACACACTTCAGCTCAGATTACTCTCCTCTGCCCCCACTACAGTCCTGTGCGCCCAAGCAATGGAAGCGCTGGCTGGCTGCCCTCTGCATGGCCGGCCCTGATGGGCTGCAGGTGGTCCATCAGAGCCTGTGTCTAAGGCACTTGGCCAGGCTTCGATGGGGGGAGCTGTCCAAGCAGCTTGGCTCCTCGCAGACGTGCAGCGCCCTGCTCTCTCTTCCGCTCCCCAGTACATTCGGGAATACAGGATTCCTTGCTAGCACCTTAGCCAGAAGGCTATGTGCAGACTGCTGGCCAAGAATAACCTCATCGATTAACAAGGTTCTTATTTCAAGTAGTATCTTTTAACAGAATTTTTACGCAAAGCTTAAAATATGTTCAAGCTGTACACTACCAAATTTTTCTCTCTTGTACTGCAGCAAAGTACAGCTTTTATAGCCTTCCTTATGCTCAATTACATGAAGCTGTTAAGGAAGAACACTATCCAGTTCCTTTGAAGTGTTAGGAGCTCATAATGTAAACTTGAAAACAAAACTCAAAGCAGAATTTTTTAAAGCCTGTTTTATCTTACGGGATTATACAGCTATTACTTTCCTGCATAAAAGCCCAAAGTATCTGCACAGTGACTCAGAACATATAAACTGCTAATCCCAGTATTACTATGTTTCCTAAAAGCAAAAAGGAGACTGTTCCCAGTGTTAACAGTTCCAAAAGAGCATCTAACTACAGGAAATCACTTGCGCGAAGTCTACGTATGCGATAGACTGTGCCAAAATTAATCTCTGGTACACCAATATCATCAACTTACGTAAAGAATGTATGCAATCTTTTGTACTTGGGTGGTACTAGCACAGGTAACACTACTAGTGCATTATTCCAATTACACTGAGGAAAAACAATTGGTGTTATCTAGAATGCTTATACTGTAAGTATTACAGTATGTCTAGTTTTAATTGACAGTGCATTACACCATTCTTTTTACCCAGAAAAACTCAATATATAGCGGCCAGTATTGCTGGAGCGAAACACAACTTTCTATCTTGGCAGTAACTGAAAAACCCCTCTACTTCAAGTTCCAGGACTTACTTTACAAAGTTCTGGACTAGTCGCCAAAAATTCACACTAGGGAAAAGCGTAGGCGGATATTGTTTCAAGGTCCAATATCTCATGACCCATCATAACTGAAAACAAATGCTTCAAACCACTGAAAGTTAATTCCAAAGTCTAATGGTGCAAAACACCCATTACCTTGGAAGGTCTCTTCGTTCACTGAAATCACTCCAATCTATTATCCTGCATCCCTACCCAGATATTCACTCTTTAGAATCATGTGCCAAATCACATTATCACACAGACAATTAGCTTCAAACACGTTGCAGGAGATCTTTCCCTCACGAGATGCCTCAGTACAGACATACTTGCACTACAGCTTGGCTAGGTTTCCCAGCATACAAACCTATTACCTTGGCTAGGTTTCCCAGCATACAAACCTATTACCATGCTGGAAATGCTAATCTGCCCCACATATACCAGCTCCGTGCCCCCAGTACTCCCCAGCTCCCAACTTCTCCCAGGCATGTTTGCTTCTCATGCCTCAGCTCTCTATTACTCTGCTGCCTTATTTAGCTCATACGAAGAAAGCAGATGACAAGTCAAGAAGGCAGACCAACAGGGGGGAAAAAGATCTGAGCACAGCTGATGAATACAAAACATGATTTCCATTAATTTTAGAGCCATTCAAAAATAAGCACCACGAACTATTACAAGCTTAACCTGGAGAAAAACCCAGAAGGATGGTTGCAGTACTGTTACCTATTTATTACAACAAATTAAGTTGTTACTGCAAGAGTTGTAGAGATCCATTTGTAATATGGATGGATTGTAATATGATCCTTGTAATATGATTCTTTTACTGCTCAGTATTTTATTAGTAAAACATCTGTTAACACTTGAGAAATCATATTAAGCTTCAAGTCAACACCTCTGCCACAATTTGGTTAGATAGCCATTACCGTGACAGTGTCCAAACCTTTGGAAGACAGCTCATATTCGTTCCACATGTTTTGGTCTTTTCACAATATGACTATTTAAAGTATTTTAAAATAAACACTTCTTTCCCCTTCAGCAGCCCTCACTGAAGAGCTAGCTATCCAAATTACTTCAATTCAGCCCCACTAAAACTTGAGTTCTTAGGAATAAGAATAATACAGGTATACAGTTAATCATCACTTGGTTAGAAAATTCTACAGATATATTTGTGTGTTCTTCATGTCAGGCTTTTTTTCCCCGATTACCAAAGCAAAATGTTTGAACACATCTCCTCACCTCCCTCCCCTCCGCGCCCCAGTCTACTTCATCTTCAAAGGAAACTGGCTAGTTTTCCAAACAATCCAAGGACTTCAGTCATATTCCAATTATTGAAAATGAAATCCCACCTAGTCTAGTTAAAATAATATGCAGGACTATGAAAAAAGTACATACATACTGATAGGATCACATTCAATTCAGATTATTCAAATTATTCACCAGGGAATACAATGTACCAGAACTACAACATTTATAAAAACAATGAAAGTATGAAACTACAGAAGCAGTGGAAAGACTCACAAGCAGGTGTAATATGCAAAATTTAACTCCTTTTAAACACAGCTATACTCCCAGTAATTGTGTTCTCAACACCTTACACACTTCAGAGTCTTGAAGAAATAAATACAAGTGTGTACATGATAAGTAGCTGTGTAAATGGCTATTGACAGATTAAGGCCTGAATTCAGGCAAGTCAAAACAGCATAACGTGGCAGGAAACAATCAGACAACACTAGTAAGAAAGCATAAGTACTGCTGGGAAAGGAGACAACATTTAAGGTACACAATCACAACTTAAGGACTCTGCCTATAGAGAGAAAGACGACCAAAAAACCCAACATGGAAAAAATAGCCAAAAAATAAGATGAAAGAACAAAGAAGCACAAAGCAAGCCAGTAATCAAGCAGAAATGAGATTATACACAATCATGAATTTGCTGTTGAGAGACAGACAATTACACATGCAGTTGAAAGAGAGTGATCATGTTAGGATGACGAAAAATTAAGGCAACAAAAATATTATTGCTAGCAAAAGCAGATACCAAACACACAAGAGTTACAGGAATCAAGATGAAAGCAACACGTGCTAGATAAGGGTTTCAAGCCTATACGTAAGCAAGATAAATTTGAGACTTCTTTGAAGAAAGAAATTAAAAAAAAGTACTATATGGAAGAGTTCAGCAATAGCAGAATTGTAAACATTGTTGGTGGAGAAGGTTTAAGAACAAACCTGAAACAGGCAGGCCACAGAAGGAAAAATTACTTTTGGAGGTGAACTAAGACAGACACATGACAGACCAAAAAAATACTACGCTGGATCAAGTTTGATAAGAAAGAGATAAATAGACAGGAAACAAATGCAGCAAACATGAATGAAACACTAGAAATATATAAGGGCAGAGGAAGAGGAGGAAGTGAGTGAAAAAATAAGTTTGGTTTTCCTTTTTTTTTTCTTTTTTAAATTTAAGATATATGACAGCACCATGTTATGAAAATACAGAAGCAAAATCCGAGAGAGGTTTGTTAATCAGTAAGACATAAGAAATACCCCTTTGACTTTGCTAAGTGGTGATCGTTTGGGTGGGTTCAGTGAAGTGGAAAAAGAAAAACTAGTTTGGAAGATTAAGAAACAGATTGTACGGTTAAACAGTGTATCAGTACTCAAGTCAAAGAGAAGGCAACGGTTAGAAAGGATCACGAGAATTTCAGGCAAACACCCTAAGGTAGGAGGGCAATTGGCCTATTTCATAGTAAAATGTAGCAAAGCCGTTGGAGGAAAAGTATGTAAAGAAGGAGGATGCCGAGTATGACTGAAAATGAAAAGGATGAAGGACAGGTCTGTAGATGAAAAAGGTAAATAAGGAAAATTTCAGAACCATTAAAGTAAAGATTCATAAGTTTAAGAAAAAAGTTATAATAAATCTTGCAGGTATTGATACTATATAAGTAATAGCACAGAACAATCAAATGTTTTTCATTTACAGCTATTAGTTTAACTAGAACAAAATAAGCAAGCTAGAATAAAGCCTTTATAGCATGCTGTCCTACATAATTCTCATTTTGCAGGCAGTGGAGCATCACCACATGCGAGTTTCTAGTTTTAAGCTAGTAAGCCCTATGTTCTACTTCATGTCCTCTCATGTGAGGAATGAAGAAAGAGTATTTAAACACAAAACAGGATGAAGAACTTGCCTCTGTAATATCTGATCATTGTGCAAGGACACACACTGTCCATCTGCAACTTATGCTACACATTTTTCTGCTTCTAAACACACTCCCTCTATTCCAGCAGTCATATCTGTTCATGCTTTGGTTCCTCTTCAGACTCCCCCTGAGAACTGTATGTCTGGTACTTTAATATACAGCAATCTAGATAAGGAATGAACAGAGAAGATAGATTGAGACTATAACCAAGAATCTTTTGAAGCATCGCTATAAAGTCTAAAGTTTGTTTTTTCTGAGGACTTCTATTAAGCATTCCAATATACAATATCCCTAACATAGTGCTCCCCAAATTCAACTTTAAACTTGAAAAAAAGTTTTTGCTCCTCTCCTGATGTTTAGAACATTTTTAACAGAGCTAAGAGACACATCAAATATTTGCATTACTCATCTCGCTCTTCTTGCAGACACATGTCTCTCTAGTTTCAGTTCTGCTGATGCTACTTTTAATTACCCTTCTGCAAAACCTGAACAAGGTACACCAAACAGCAGCGTCTGAAGCAGGAAGCACAGCTGACCATCAACAATACAGCAAGACTGGCAATACAGAAAGCACTATGAAAATGCATTAGGTAAACATAGTACTTATTTCCTAATTAAACTGCTCTCCAACACAGGCTTTTGCAGGATTGTTTTCCCCCCAGTTGATTAATTTCCCCTGAAAGAAATAAAGGTAAGGCATAAAGTTATTTTTCTGAAAACTTCTGAGGATGCTATAATTACTCTTACAAAGGTTAAAATTCAGCTTCCTCAGAGATCTGCCGTAAGTCCTAATCAACATTTTTGATACTGTAATTGTAGCCTGAAATAGAGTTAGGCAGGCAGTTCAAGCCCCCAAGCAAATGAGGAAGGATACCTGAAACTTCTTTTTTGTTCCAGATATGTAGAGAAATACAAGGCTGAAATGTGATTTAAAAGCAGTATTAAAAATAAGAAGGAAACTTCCATTTAATTCTAGTAAAGATACCATTCAAATAAGAAGAAAAGCTATAAATGATTCTAAGCAAAAAAAGATATTTCTCCTTTTTCACTAAAGTGCAACAGTAAATAGACACTGCTAACTACAGAACTATCACACGAACAAACTTTACAGTACCCTGAAGTTGAGAGCCAGGAATCAGTCAAGAAAAGACAGTTTAAGCAGGCTGTGGAATACGAAAGGAAAGTGAAGCTTTAACACTGTTGAATCTCAAAGGCATACGCAGTAGCTTCAAAGCTTTCAACTGGAAAAAACAGGCAACCATATGCATGACAGTACACAGAACACCACAGTTTATAATTTTTACATAAATACAAAATTGTCTATATATTAATACTAGAATATTTAATATACTTGCAACAGTCACCAGATCTAAGAGAAGAAAGTCACAGCAGGACATATTGCTGTCAAATAGAAGATGAAGGGAGGATATTGCCACTTGTGCACTGGCTGCTAAACTACTTATGAAAGATGAATCCACCACACATAATGTTGTTTCCTGATCAGTTTGCTGCCTGCAAACGCGTTCTCACTGAGCAGTCATTTACTGGTAGCATCAGCTGCAGGAGAGCATAAACTGAATCAAAGCCAGACAAAAGAGGAAAACTGATCGTGAAATCCTCATCAGTTTTGCAGTAGATTAGGCTCAGCATACAAGAAGTTTCTTGAGCTACAAGAACTGGAGCTAAATTTTTAGCTGAGCCTGCCAAAAGAACAGAAAGGAAAGAGACAAATAAGTGTGAAAGTATTTGTTTTCATCTTTCTTTAAGATAGAAGACAGGAAATATGCAGACGCAAAGAGAAGGAGTTGATACAGAAAGAAAAAGCGGCCCCTAAAATGGCTGCGAAAAAGTGCACCTAACATGCATGGTAAAAAAAAAAAAGGTTGACCCAAATAACTTGTCTCTTCAGAAAGGAACTAACATGCTGAACTACATTTTGGTAGCCCATAAAGTTATCATGGAATCAGCTTGCTTGCCAACTATTTTTTAAAAATATGGAAGATGCAGTAAGCTGTGAGATGGGGAAAAAAGACACACAAGCATATGCAAATGACAGTTCATATAATGTTTGCATTTACTTTCTTTCAAGCTATTAAGTGAAAAAGAACCATCTAATAAAACTAATCAGCCATAAATACCGATCACAACAATGAAAGACATGGAGAAAACAATTCCCTACAAAATAATCTACCTTCAGCTCCCTCCCTCTCATCCAGCCCTGGCCTTGAGGGAAAAGAGCAATTATTTCTTCATTATTTTATGAAACAATGTTAACTACTTTTCAGGTTGCTTAGTAGGATCTAACCTACCTAACCTAAATAAAGATAAAACTTGGATGCAAAACCAGCAAGATCAATGATATTTCCTTCCTAGACAGTCAGAACTTGCAACAGCTTAACCAAGACACATTTGAAAAGTATGCTAAGATTTTTTTTATTTCTTGGTCAACCCTCTTTTAATAGAAATTATGCTGATAACAGTCCTCTCATAAAAGAGTAACACATATATTCCTTATATGGAATAACAATACTAGGACAGTATCAGCTGTTTGGCAGGGGGGGTTAATTATTAACTAGAAACAAAAAGAAAAGCTAGTATCATGCAAGCCTGCAGGCCTGCAGTGCACTTCTGTAGCCACAATTGGTCCTTTCATTACAGCTGGCTATACTGTTCCAAGAATACTCCTTAACAGTAGTAAGTATAAACTAGCATAAACCTAAGGCATCAGTGACAATCACTGAAAGGAAAAAACATATTCTCCATACTGTGAAAACTAATTCTTGCAGGAAATTTACTACTACATCTTCTTTTACTAGATTTCACAAGCAAGAAAGTAACAGGAGTGTTTACTCCTTTTAAATTAAGAGCTTCTATCTTGGGAGTTAACAAAATTTCTTTGTGCATAACTGCAAACATCTAACATGGATCTTTATCACTGTACCAAACTTCTTGGCATATTCCAGTCACATGTTGTTATCACTAGCAGTCCGTTACAAAACAACTGTTGCCATCAGCAGGACGTGGTAGTGTTATACCATACCTTCTGGTAAACTATAGAGCACACAAGGTCTTTAACAGCAGAGAGGGACAGGTCCTGAGCTTCAATGGTGACAGTCTCTCGAGTGAGACCAATCTGCAGAAGGAAGGAGACCCCATGCATAGAGCCCCGGGAGTTGGTGAGGCTCTGTGTACTGAAACTGCCATTGGAGAGTCGACTGGAGAGCCCCGACTGGGGACTTGAAGACAAAGTTGGGGTTTGCGGTGCAGCAGCATGACACGTAGGTGGGGAAAACTTCTGTAAGGAGGGGGGAGAAGAGTCGTTTGCTGACATCTGACTTGCTTTACTCTGTCGAGATCTCCCTAGTAGTCAAATTCTAAGAAAAATATGTTGTCAGTTCTTGGTTTGAAATGAAAACAAAGATAATGTAACTTTCCCTTCCTTAGTTCAGTAAAACGCCCCTGACCAGTAAAATTTAATTTTCCCTCTCATTCTGTGCAAGCCAAAGAGTAAAATAATTTCAGCTGTAAGTTACTTTAAATTAAAGGTTCTCTTCCCGCAGTTACAATCAGCTGATCAAAAGCAAATTGCCTGTCCTTTAGCACCACGTCCGGACAACAGAGGCTTACATAAAGGCCTCACAGAAATACATCAGCTCTGCTGTTTTATACTTGTCCTTCATTTTTATGTATTTAAAAAAAAGCTGGAAACAAATGGAAGTAAGTGTTGGTAACTCATTAAAAGTATCCTCATTCACCTAATTCCACAGATCATATCTTAAATGCAGACTCATCTTCATGTAGATAGCCTTTCAGAATGAAAAAAAAAAAGTGTATCCTTGAGCAACAACAGAAGTCCACGTATGTGATGAATCTATTCCTCCTTCAGAAAGTCTTCTCTGAATTCACAGGACACAGTTAACTTGGAGATCAGTGAAGGTATCTGATTTCATTTTTATAAAATATTTTAGCTCGTAAAATGCAGGAGCAGAATGTCTGAAGACACAATCACATTAAATGTAATCTCTAGCTTCACCCAGATAATCTCCAGCATTTTGAAGCGTTGTACTCTGCCTGTAGGGGAAAAGATAAAGTTGTTATTTCACATGAAATGCATAAAATTGCATAGCAATGTCATAACCACTCTACTTTGAAGCAGCAGGATCACCAATTCCTTGTACTCAAATATGTTATGTTAGTAACATTTTGTACTTATAACTTGAACTTAACTGTTTTCCCACTGTATGATACACAAGACAAATCAGACCTAAGACTGCCCAATACGTTATTACATCTTTTAATTAACAGTAATTTAGCAGAGCAAAGCACTTAACAGTTAAGAGGGTAAAAAAAAAAAAGAAAAGAAAAAAAGGGGGGGGGAGTAGACCACAGCTCTGCTCTGTAGGTGTATACTGAGAAGCTGGTGGGTAGGGAAGGAAATTTATTAAATGCATTGAAATGTCCAAAAAACCATAACGTCAAAACTCAAAAAACCTCTATGTAGCATGTACTCAGGATACCATTTTAATACTTTTATTCAAGACAACTGAAGAACATCTTGCACAAACTCTAACTGTACGAAGATATGCATAGAATACAATTGAGCATTGGTTCCTTGGGGGGGGGGGGGGATCATTTGATGCTCACATGTCTGATTAAAAAAGCAAGTCTGCTACAACCTTTTAAAATAAATCATTTCATGAGCACAGGCTCAAAATACTTGTTACAAGATGCTGGGCTACCTGATTTGATATTTCAAGCATTTCACAACCAACTGAAATGCTCGAAAAGAATCATTTTTAGATTCCCCATGCAACTTCTGCCACAGAGAAAGTCAGCTGTGAATGCAAAAGTGGTTCAAGTACATAGATACTACGTATCGCTAACAGCTGTTAAAGAAGCATAGATCCATACAGGACACCAAAATCAACAAGTTCATGTATTTTTTCCTTCCTTTACATACAAAAAAATCTCAGAGTGTCACTAAGATCAAATGAAATGAAATTTTAGAAAAGAAATGCCACAGTTTATCACACACAATATAAACTGTCCTTACTAGAAATAAGGCTGATAACTGGTAAAACAGGCCATTTAATAGATTACGCACTCCTGGTATTTACCAGTGTAATAACTCAAAACCCCACTGCCAATGCATTCTAAAAGGTAGATAAGGAAAGAGAGGTACATAAATTGCAGTACTGGAAGGAAAATAAGCTCTTGGTTCTGTGATAAAAATTCCTAACAGGGGCTCCAGAACAGAGAACACATTGATACCTGTGCTGAAAATCCAGAAGGTATCTACAAACTGTTGTCATCAAATACTCAAGAGTGGCTGGACATTTACCAGCGACACCTGAAAAGACAACTTCTGCCTTAAAGAACACACTAAACACGATACAGATAAAGGTCATAAATAGCAAGAATAAGGGCAGCAACAGTAACATTTAAGCACTTTTCTCAAGAAAGCAGCTTCACAGTGCCTTCAATTTTGCTTGAAGATTACTTATTTTTGTTTTCTACATATTGCTTTTCTCTCCCTCACTTCTCACAGATACCAGAGACAGCAAATACCAAGCCTTAGGGGTGAATCTGAATTGAAAAACAATAATGCCTAACCAACATAACAGAAAATGGAAAAGCCACACGATGTGAAAGAATTAATGCATCTACTAAGCAAGTTTAATTTAGACAGTGAAAACACGCTGCAAAAGCTCACCTACAGCTGCCTAATTAGAATGTTAATTATATTTACCAAAAGCGTGATGCATTTGCAAAGCCTTTTCATACCAAGTGTATCTGCATATAAGCCTTTAATGAAGATTATTTTTGCTACTTGGTAGGAAAGAACGGATCTTTCCAAGAAAGGAAAATCATAGAAACCGCTCACTTTGTAGTCAGGATAAACTGATTCTGAACATCAAATAAAGTGCATATTGAAATTTATATTCGATCCTACGATTCTGTATTTTATATATATAAAAAAAACCCCTGCACCTCAAAAAGCAGAGAGGCACAAGGGCCATGAAGGGAGCCCATCTGCCCCCTTCTCCTGCTGCACAGCTCGCAGCCTACTTTCCAGCCTGCTCTCGCCGCAGAAGCGCTGACCCTCCCCTTCCTTTTGGGGCTGCTCCCAAACGAAGCAGCTTTCAGGCAGCTTCTCCAACATCTGGCACTTAATTCACCCTCCTTCCCCCCTGCTAGACAAGACACGGACTTCGCGCCCGGCTCCAAGCGGCTCCTCTCGCTCTTCTTAACCCCCGCGGGAGCCGGCCGCTTTCCCGGTTCCCGCCGGGAGGGACTGAAGCCGCCGCCGCGCAGCAGCCGGGCTCCCGCCGCCGGACCTCGGGGCCGCCCGCAGGTGCCAAGGCTGGCGTTGCGGGCGGGCGGGCGGACGGGCGGGCGGGCGGCTTCCCCACCACCACGGGCCGGGCCGGGCCGGGCCGGAGCGGCGGAGGAGCCGTCGTCGCGGCGGCGGGATGCGTCCTGCCTGCCGCGGGTCACGCAGCCCCGTCCGGGCTGGCGCTGGCGGCAGCCGCCCGTCCCGTCCTGTCCCGTCCCGTCCCTCCCAGGTTTAAATCCCCGCTGGGCGACCCGCCCCTGCCGGCACAGCTCCCCGCGGCGCCGCTCTCCGGAGATGATGTGGCCTCGGCCCGTCACCCCCACCCCGGGGCGCCCCCGCGCCAGGGCGGAGCTGCCGCCGCGACGGCGCTTCCCCCCGCGGGGGGCGGCGGGGGCCCCCCCGCAGCCCCCGGGGCAGGGCCCTTGCCGGGGTCGGCGGCGGCGACGTCGCCGCTCCCGCCGCGGCAGGAACTTTCCGAGTCCGCCCCCGCCCTTCCCCGGCGCGGCGGGCTCGGCCCCCGCCCCCCCGCGCGCCGGCTCCCGGCCCCAGCGGCGGCGCGCGCGCCCCGCCGCCCTCACCTGCGGCCCCGCCAGACGCCGGCTGCCCCCGGGCCGGAGCTGCCTCGCGCGCATCTCACCCGCCGCGCAGCCCCGCGGCGCCCCGCACACACCAGAGCCGCCCGGGACGGGCTGCGGCGCGGGGGCTGCCGGGAGCTGTAGTCCCGCAGCCCCGCTCGGGCCCGGGGCGCCGCGCCCAGGCGAACTACAAGCCCCGGCGTGCCCCGCGCGAGCGGGGCTCAGCGAGTGAGGCGGCGCATGCGCAGGCCTCGCCGAAAGAGTTTCCGTTAGTTTTCTTGCCTGTGGCGGTTGCTGCCCTGAGCCGCTAACGGGACGGCGGGGCGCGGCGGGGCGGGGCGGCGCCTTCAGCGGTTGCTTGCGCTCCATTTTGCAGCTGGCGCCCCGCCGCCGCCGCCTCCAGTCGTGCCAAAACTTGGGTCGGCGCCAGCTCGCACCCGCTCGCTGTTGTGCCAGCGCCGGCCTCGAGTTTCGACAGCTCCTCCGCCCTCCCCGCTGTACCTCAGGGAGCGCCCGGGGCCTCCCTGCTCCCGGGCCCAGCCGAGGCCGCCACAGCCCTTCTCTCCATCTGCGCCGCTTTCAGTTCACCTTTCCGGGGCGTGGGTGGCGCGGCGCAGCCCCATGGAGATCTCCCCAGGGCCTCGGACAAGGCCCTTCATCTCTGCACAGGAAATACTTGACCTAGTGTGTCACAGGATCACGTTGGTCTTTTTCGTGGCCGCTCTGACCTGGTAGCTCGAAAGGGCTTTCTGCAAACAGCGTGCCTTCCGCTCCCCGTGCTCCTCTCAGTAGTCCCCACTGATGAGCTTGTAGCTTACCGCAGAAGTTCTCCAGGCCCTTTCGGACATGGCTGTCCCTGTCTGCTACTGCGCTTCAGCCCCCCCTTCTAATACTCTGATTCACCCAAATCCCATCTTCCTGCTCTGCATTAATGATGCCACCCTTGCATCATCAGCAAACCTCTGCACGCAAGACATTTAGCAAACGCATTTAGCAAAAGTACTAAATAAAACAGGTCACAAGGCAAAACTGCATTTGTAACCTCCCTCCAGCCCAAAAGCTCCCTGTTAAAAGGCAACCCATAATCTTCCTTCTTGAATTTGGATTCAATTTCTGTGTACGAGTCTTAAAATAATATCCACTACCATAAGAAGTTACTGAAGTTTAAATTATATACCCGACCGAAAACACTTAGAAAAGGCAAACTGTCAACAGAAATTCAAAGGCTTCTAACTCTCAGCTCAGCGAGACACAGATGGAGAAGCAGATTAGCGCTCTGTCATTTATAGTGCTGTTTGTAACGTACGTTTCTCATTTCCTTCTTCTTATACTCCTGAGGCCTGGCCTAAAACCCACTGAAGCTGAGTGGAGTCTTTCCGCTTACTTCACCCTATTTTGCATCGAACCTTTACACAGTGCAGCTGATACAGAGCGTAACCAGGTCCGTGTTCTGACTGGAGCCAGTTTATTTGATAAATAATTAGCCTGCAGCTTCTTGTCGAAATCTGGAACTACTTTAAACTAAAACTGTAGCAGTTAAGGGCTGATTCTGCTTTTAACTGGTTTTGAATGCTAAAAAACACCCTGGGACTTTTTAATGAAGGCTATTCCATGAATAGAGGATGTTCTTGCCAAAGCTCTGCACCAGATAACTGAGCAATCTTAGTTTCCTTTTTCCTCTAAAGTGGGACTCCCACACGCCACCACTGTAAACATAGAGCTTGCCTCCATAAACATGATTTTTGATGTTTAGCACAGTAAGGAGTCATACTCCAGAGTATTTAAAGTGCAGTGAGCTTCTCACATTCTGAGTAACAGCCCTAAAAATAGCTGTTTATGGACGATACCAGATGGATATTAGGTATTACCACAGTCACTGGGCAACGATTATACTTCTTTGTAAAGAAGCTCAGCTTTATACCATCCAATAGGGTTGGTGCCATTTAATTTGCTGCCCTAAGCCATAATAGCTGCTTTTTCATAAATTAGAACAGAAGATGGATTAGTTAAAATCAATTTATTACAGAACACAGAACAGCATCAGCCAAAACAAAACAAACTGCTCTAAGTATTTGTGCAGCGGTACTTTCTACTAAACAAATAGTCCTGAAGCATCCAAAAACTGTTCTGTTTGGAAAGATCTCCAAGTAAACCACATCTGAAAGTAGCTCTGCATTTCAGCATCTATGTACAGAGCCGCACATACCTCTGTGCATATGCACAACCGACTTTGACTAGATAGCACAGCATCATGACCGCATTAGCCCTCTCTGCACCGACTGACAGGGAGAGCATTCTAGTTTGTTATTTTTGTGACTACCATAATTAGTGATTTCCTGTGGATTTCATCAGTTCTTCATCTTGTTTCTGAGCCCACATCATTCCCTCAGATGGTTAGCTTCTTTTCACAGCTCAGAGCTTTCCCTGCTGAAGCCTTCTGCACTTTACAAATTGCTCTCTCTTACAGCTACAAGATACCAGGAAACGGGTAACTTTTATTTTCTTTATTTGCTTTTATTAAAAAACTGTTTTTCATTCTATATGGGCCACTAGGTCTATATAGATAAACTGCATTTGGAACAACTGTTTTATAACCCTAAAAATACGTCATGTTTTTCCAGTTTGAAATTAATGCCGATTGCATTTGGATATTTTGTATCTGAAAATGGAAACATAATATATTCATTTCTACTCACCAATCTGATGTTTGGAATATTTTCGTATCATCTAACTGGGTTACAAAGAAGGCAATGTCCGAGGAGACTTGACTGGTACATTTGTCTGAGAAATTCCATAAGCATGTGCTGCCATGATTAGTTTTTACTGCTTTTGACACTGATCTTGCATAGCAAATGCCCCCATTCTGGATTTGCAAGATCTACAAGAAATGCTTGCAAAAAGAGGAACTAATATCTCTATGGACAAAATGTCAAAATGCTTTTCTTTTCCTTTTTTTTTTTTTTTTGCAGTTCATGGTCTCCTTTCTTCACGCCCCCTCCCCCCCCCCGCTGTAAGAGAGCTGAAAAAGAGTTAGGAGTTCAGGTTTGGTTTGGATAAAATCCTGAAATGTTGATGTGTCTCTGAATTACCTCATCGTCTCGGTTTGAGCCCTTAGCTGAACTTTGTCCTAAAATCCACCTCCAACAAAACAGTGAAAAGTTTAGTATAGCCTTAAAAAACATGGAATCAAAATTTACCTTGGTATAAATCCACTGAAAAAAAAAAATATATTTATATTTTTAATTATATGTAATAGACCTTTTGGAATTCACTTACCCTCCAACTAGTTTAAGTAATGACCTCACGAATCCTTGCGCCTGCCAGGTGGGCAGCCTCATTCATATCATATAATCCTACTGTACCCACTCTGAAACAAACATGAAGTTATTTCCCTAAATAAGTGTTTAGCGTTCACCTGCGTATTTCATTTAGTAAAACTTTGTCTGTGAATACATCAGCTCATGGAAACAGAATCTCTTAAACCTGAATCAACAAGCGTGGTACTTCCACAACCTGACAAAGGCTCTGTTCCAAACCCCACAGAGATCAACGGTGCACGAGTGGACTGGGATGAATAGCAGCTCAAGCCCACAGAACACATGTGAGCACCGGGCACCTGCAGGCCCATGTGCTCCTTTCTGAACATCAGCCCCGCCACCCTTTCCCTCTGGGCTGTAAGAGCTGCCTACGGACTTCTGAATATGCAGCAGCCCAGGCTGCCAAACACTGGAAATCTCAGACTGTATATTCTAACTGCTGGCTTACCACTGCTGGTAAATCAGCCATAGCTCAGGCACAAAATTACCTTGTATTAGGCGGATTCAAAACACAACAAACCGCACTTACTCTCCTCTCCCTACGATGGGCCTGCCAGTTGAAAGAGCTGAGCGTCAAAACTGTATTTGAAATGGTGGAAGGTGCAGGAGTCCCCCTTCTTGAGAAAACAGGCGTGCGTTAAATCCGCAGCATTTGACAGTGCTTTTCTCCGGAGTTAATAACCAAGGTAATGACAGAGCACGCAGCCTCAGCTTCTGAGCGGCGGTTTGGGCTGAGACACTTAGATGCTGCAGTGCCAGCACAGGGAAAAGCTTTTGACGGTGCTGCCCCTAACGTCTATCCTTCGGGACTGCAGTAGATGGCACTGTCACATCAACTGGGTCACAGGAAAGGAACAATGTACAGATTATATTTTCACAGATAATGTATGCTTTTCTTCAAATAATCTACCTTTTTTTTTTCCTCTAGATGATATCTGGTTACACCTATTAGATTTTTCAGGGTAATAAACCAACTATTTAAAATGTATAAAATAGAACAGCTGACCACTGAGCAATTTGTTGACATATTTTCAATTTGGTAGTATGGAGTAGAACTAAACAAAATGTTTAGCCTTTATAAATCCCTGAAAAAACAAAATGTTCATCACCTTTGATTAATATTTTTTTTAACTTTGTGTATTATTTTTAAAAATATTTATGCAATTCTCTTTTCAGCTGTGAACTGCTCTGATTTCTGTTACATTTCAATAGACTTTTTTTTCCTCTTCTCAGTCTTCTTTATATCATTAGACAAGGAACTTTCTGGGGTGGTTATGAGGGGGAGGGGAGGAAGGTCTCCCCTCCAAATTTTGAAAGTAACACCTTTAAAAAATCCTATTCAATCTCTCTATGCGTCTGGTCTGGCACTTACATTTTTATCTGTGTGTCCCGTGTAGGTGAGATCAACACTCTCTTAAGATGACTTGTCAAATTCAACGCTTGCCAAATTCATAATCTAGCAAAGAATTGTAGCCCTCGGCGGGCCCACAATCCCTTAGGGGAAAACAGTGTTAGCTAGTCCTGAATCAAGCGTATATTCTTGGCAAATTTCTCCTGTAGCTATTGTATTATTTTTTTTTCCGCTACATTGTATGAGAACCCTGGCACATCAGCCAGAAATTTTGTCCAGCATCTGGATTATATAGCCAACCACAGGAAATCTGATGGAGGGGCAACAGATTTTTGTTCTGTTGTGTAGTCCTGTTGGGATCACTGTCATCTTGGTAGGTGGATTTAGACTAATTTCCTGTGACTTGATCTCTGCTGACATGCTGGGGCTTTTGCTTAAGAATCTGTAAACCATGCTGATTTTTCTTGGTAATCAAATGATTGCCCATTTCTCCCTATTCACCAGTGACTTGGCTTTGCATTTGGAACAATTTCCTAACAAAGCAACGTGTGGACTTTTGTGAGGGAAAAAAAAATGGCATTGACTTAAATTAACACTTTGTTTCCCCGTATATGAAAATTTTGGATACAGCCACATTCTGAGCATCAGCTAGAAGGATGCTGAATCTGCAGTAAAACTATCACCACCAGAGATCCCATCTGTATGCTGGGCAGCAGATCCACCAGCTGTTCTAGGAAATCTGTGGAATCTGGGTCAAGAATCTGCAAATCAACAAATTGCTCCATTTCTCTAATATTACCCTCACAGACGCTTTGAATACTTGCAAAGCTGTAGTTTCCAGGATGCGGCTTTCCAGTATGAGGCTGAATAGCAGCAAGATGATTACTGCTCCTCCTCCTCCCTCCTTCCTTTCTTTCTTTCTTCTTTTATTTTTTCTTTCAATTTGTTTTAGCATTAAGTCTGAACTTTAAGAATGATGTAAAAAATGGAGACTTTAAACAGTCAGTTGTTTTCTGCAACACCACAGAGCGAGGATGGTGATGCCGAATGACCTGAAGGGCTTGTGTGCTCAGAAGCTTATATCTTTGGTTTAATCATTTTAATTGGTCTACTGCAAAATATCACCTCACCACAAATTTTGCTTCATTGGTAGTTAATAGTATAATTACAGAATTTAAGACGCCTAAGGGCAGGATTGTCATTTTAGCAAGTATTGTCGTTTTGGGCCTAAAAAAGGTCATAAGGAGAGCTTGTAAAATAATAAATTAAACCACTTTGCAGTTCCGTAGGTCTTTGCCTTTCAAGACCCTTCACGAATACTCATTTCAGACTGGTCATCAGTAAGGAGCGACGATCGAGGCCCGTTCTCAGCAGGAGCCGCAAGCCGCTCTTACAGAGCCCTCATTCAGGTGCCTGGAGCTACCATCTGTGCTCGGACGCGCCGAGGTCACACGCCGCCACGGAGCCTCCATGCATTTCAAAGCCGCCCCTAGAAACACAAAAGGAGTTTTCAGGGGAAACCGCAGGCTACAGCGTTTCTCAGGGTGAGAATCACGAGCCCCTGCGAGCCTCCTCTTGCAACACCGCGGCCCCGGCGGGAGGAGGAGGAGGAGGAGGAGGAGAGGAGGGAGGGGGCGGCGGGCCCGGGGCTGGCCACAGGCAGCCCTCCTGGCACTGCTGACGTGGTGCCAGGGACGAGGCTCATTTCGGAGGGGGGACGAGCTGCGAGAGGCTGGCAGAGCTGCGGCTGCAACAGCCAGCGCCCGCTTCTGCAGCAGCCTCCCTCCCTGCCTCCCTCCTCCGCCGGCACCGGCCCTGGCTCTCCCCTTTCCACCCCGGGCCTCCCGTGAGGGGAGGGAAGAGGAGAGGGATGGCAGGGGGCGAGGGGGCGGCGGCCGCTTCCCGCCTGCTTGGGGCACTGTGCCTCTCCGCCGTCGCCTGCTTTCACCTGGTGCACGGGAGGGAAACCGGAGCAGACTGGACCCTGGAGAAGGTGGGTCCCGTTTGCGTTTCTCAGGCTCTTCTCGCCTCTCCACTTGGTTGCGGGGGGCGAGGGGCAGCCCCTTCCCGGGAGGCAGGGATCAGCAGCTGGGCGGCGGTGCACGCATCCCCGCGGCGTGCCGGTCCCCGCCCGCCCGCCGGGAAACCTCGCCCAGCCTCATGTGATCCTGCCTCGGGCGCGAACGTGAATCTCAGCCGTGGGTCGCCGGCCCACGCTCAGCGCGGGAGCCGCGGGGCCGGTCCCGTCTGCGGGGAGCGCAGGTGAGGATGGATAACATGGCTTCCCTCGCACCCCGAGCTAATGGCTGCAGAGAACAAGTCGTCTTCACACGTTTGTCACGTTAGCGATGCGTTTCACACCACCTGGGAACGGGCAGCTAGCGCGATAAGCTTTGTCAGGGGCGGTTAGTGAATTTACGTCCCAAACAGGACAAGAGGGATCAAAATCCGAAATTGTATTCCATATAACATAACATTCTATTATACTCCAATTTTCAACGTGATTACGGTGATTCAGAGGACAGTGGCTTAGTTTGAAAAAACAAATAGCTCTTCCAGCAGTGATGCACATTTAGCTAGGAAAAACAAGTAGGGATGGTGTTGATAGCTACTGCAAAATTGTTTTGAAAGGATGTAATATTCTAATATGTTGTAGAGCCATACTATATTGTTTTTAATTCAAAGTGTGGTGTGAACTAGTGAAAAAAGCAGTCTCGAGATAACATTTAATGAAACTATAATAAGCAGTAAACCCCTGATTTCTCTGTGTAACAGCTCTTAGTGGTCTTATGAAACACTAACATGGTTTCTTCATGAAGAACTAAACCACATGGAACATGGGAGAGCATACAACTGCAAATTACATTCAATTAAAGCGTTCAGGAATTTCCAAATGGAAAATATACTTCTAGGGCCCATCCCCAGGTGTCTGTACAAGAGATGAACTCAAAGTTCAGCCAGAACTAACTGAACTCCACTAATCCAGTGCACCGTTCTCTTCACCAGTAGATCAGAGTCCAGGACAAACTGGTAAAATGAGGCTTCCCTCATACCTTTCCACTCACTTCCCCTTAGTCATTCCCTTTCTCCTTGATTTTATTCACTCCCCATTCAAATAAGTGTTGGTTTTTTGTTTTTTTTTTAAAGAGAAACTTTGTCATTCTGTTCTATTAATTGTATCTTACTATATATATAGCTCATGTATAGACTACGTATCTGTAACATAATACATCTATAATATGCATAATACATGTATATGTATATATATAATACATATATAAGAATACATGAGGCTAAATCTTTAGTCATACTAGTCAATGTACAAGCCTGTAGCCCCAGTGCTCCTTTTTTCAGCCCCCTTGAGCCACACCAATACACTCTTTAGCTCATTCCATTCCAGCTAGTCAATCTACTTGCCAATGATGTAAGTAGTATCATCTAACCGCGGAACCATAGCATCTGAACTCCTCTGCCCATGCAGACACTAACCAAGAACCACTTCCTCTTTCTCATCAAATTCTTGTCCCTTGACAACTTTTGTTCCTTCTCGCTAAAGGGGTGCGTGAGCCAGAAGCTGAAAGCCTTATAGCGTACAGACCTTCCCCTCCTTCTCTCCTTGAGGAGGAGGAATCAGATCCTAAACTTAACGAGTTCTTAGAAGCTAACTTCCATTGGCACCCAGCTGAAATATACCAAAATCGGCAGGTAAGCGTGGGCTACTTGTAGAAGTTGAAGTCTTGCACTTTTATGCAGCTTAGAACAAAAGGTTTAGTGATAGCTCTATCATAAATACATTGCTCTGCCTCTCTGCTGTGGCCGTGGAGGAAATAGGGATTGACCAACACTGTAAGGAATGAGTCACCTACAGATCTCATCCTGCTTCTTTTATTTCATGACCACTTTTGTAATTCCTTTCACTTCCCAAATGTGAAGATATCTCCATTATTAGAAATGAGAATTTATTCCTCTCTTCTGAAGTGTTTTCATACATTTGTACTTTAATAATAATAATTTTTCTTTGCAAAGTGATTCAATGACCCCACTTAAAAGGCGTGCTCTACAGTTAGAAGCAAGCTGATGCCACGTTCGAATTGGGCCCTTCACTTGTTTAACTGAAGGCATGTTTTCTAAACTTCCTTAATTAAATTGTCGTCCTACACTCTTCTGAAGTGCATAGCTTTAGCTTTTCTCTATCCTCTTACAGCCCGTTCCTCCTAAACAGAACAGCTCCCTGACAACTTTTTCTCTTGCCTGTCCCTTTTCTACACTGGTGTAAATTCCACCGTATTAAACTTCTAGTCTTTCAAAAGACAGTTTATGCATCTTTTACAAGTTTGGAAATTGTATTGTAGAAGTTCTTTTTTATATCAGATGAAATGCAATTTTTCTTTAATCCATGTCTAAATTTGCCAGCATTAAAAATGTTAACTGCACATCCTAAAATTTGGTGCTCTTATAGTCTTAAAATTCAGCTTTAAACACTATATTAAAATTGGCATTGTAGGATTCAGTGTCTTTGTGTCTGCTCTCTACTTAACTTCCCTAGTAAACTGAAGTGGAATTAGAGGCAAGGTCCACACATAGATAAACAGCTAGGAAGAGAGAGAAGAGTAGAATTAAATGTTTACAGTGAAGTCTAGAATATATTTGTGCTTGTGCCTGCTTTGCTCAGCACACACACAAATGAAGTAGAAAAAAAGACAAATAGTGAGGCAAAAACCATTTTTTAACAATATTCATCAGTCGGGGTAATTAAGATAACAGGTCATTATACAGGACTGCAGAAGATCTCAGGGTCAGTACACTTTCTGGCCAGGTAATGAGTTTCAGCAGTCATTTCAGACAAATGTGAAATGATGCACGTGGGTGAGTGGGAAAGGAGGGGGAATGATTGTTTTTTGTTAACATGTACAATGATGGAGTAAATACATCTATGAAAATGTCAGTTTGATACAGCAGCAGCCCAAAAGCAAGTCAGTTGTTAAACAGTTTGAAGAAAGGAAAAGAATAAAATAGAAAATACCATTACCCTACACTATAAGCTATGGTGCACTCATATTCCAGTTTCCCTCCCTTTCCTCATCTCAAAAAGGATGAAGTAGACAGGGTACACTGAAAGACAGCAAGTCTGATCAATCATGTAAGGCAGTTCTGATCAAAGAACAAATAAATAGACCAGGACTTTTCAGTGGGAGAAAGAGAGGAGTAGAGGGAAGTCCCTATGATAGAAATAAGGAACGTATATGACAGGAGCATCCTATGATAGTGCCTAAAATAGGAATCTCTAAAAACAGGAGTGGCTCAGGAAGTTCCCAAGGAGACAACTGCTAGAGATTGGATAGGTTCAAATCAGGTGCCCAAAGGGGCATTTGAGATGTCCTTGGGGATCCCACCTGGCATTCAGCTGCCACTCCAGAACGGCACAAGGCTCTTGCACGCCAAAGACATGCATTTGCCAGCCCCATGAGGATGTCTCAAGTATTCTAGGTCACCTGAAATAGCTCTAAACATCCACGCTTAGGCAACAGAAAAGCAGCCACTTGGGAGTAGCTAGCACTACTAGCTGTTGTCACAGGAGACAAGCTGCCAGTTCTGAGGTTAACCCATGTGTCACAAAGCTGATGTATACTCCAGCTGGCCCCAAACGAGCTGCACCGTGCTGTGTAGTCACACCAATACCACCACTGTGGGCAGAGGCCACAATGACACAGCTTCACTCTTTCTGGGACTGAGCTAGCTTAGGCATTTCTTTGCAGTACTGCACCTCATAATGTAGACACAGCATAAAGCTAAATATTATTACTACTAAAAACAAAGCTTCTGGTGTTTGTCTCAACGTAAACCTCATTTGAAGGTGGCATGGTTGCAGACATGACTGTATGTATGGAGAATTAAGATATTAGAAAAGAGAGAACCCAATCATGGGTTGAGTTTTTACAGCTAGCTAGTAGGTAAAAAATTTCTCCCATGTTTTTAATACTAGTGTGTTTTGCATGGAAATCAAAGATACAGAAGCCACAGAACTTAAAAATGTCAATCATTTTTTAGAGAAAAGCTTTTTTTAAAATTACTTTTTGTTGTCAGTAAATCAAAGTAGCCCAATATATCACATTACTGTAATTCTGAAGAGAACTATGGTTAAAAAGGTCTAGTAATAGTTATAATAATCTTTCCTTTTTCTTCCTTCCACAGTATTCTCACCAACCAAGAATTTTACATTCTGACGCTATTCAAAAAGTTGCAGCAAACACAGATGTTTCTGAAATGTGGGAGAACGATTTGCGCCCTATGCTGATAGAAAGATACTCGGGATCACCAGGAAATTATGTCGTACGACAGGTAAGACAACATTTCCTGAAAACCTCTAAGAACATCTATTATTTATATTCTGGTAGCGGCTTTAGTGACCACTAAAGGGACAGACACATTCCTTTCATTCGGTAGGATCAACTCTATCATTGTTCAAGTCTAGACTGCATAGAGCCTACATGACACAGCTTGCACTTTAGCTGACATTATTTCCCAGGGCTGCATAGCATGATGAAAAAAACAAAAAAAGTCCATTTTTAAATGTATGTTTTAAATTAAAAAGCTTGCCTCAGGTTTGGTACCCAAAGTACAACATAACCGTTGTCCTTTCCCTCACATGAGCAGGTTTTTGGTCACTGGTTCAAACCCCCTGGGCCCATACACGGGGATGAAATAAATGACACCACCACCCCCTTTTTCTGGAGAGGTCCAGTGCTGTTACACTCCCCTATAGTGTTGCTTCAGATGGGTGTATCAACACAAAAAGGGATCATCGGAGGGGCCCAAATGGGCAGGCAGATGAAATGGTCAACATGACAAAGTGCAGCACTGGTCCAAGTACCACACTAGCTCCGCTCGCCCAAGCGCAGCAGTGTGTTAATGCTGGGCTAACATATCCAGATTGCACCTGGCCCCAAGCCAGTAAAAGCTCCAGCACATTGTATTTGAGCCCCAAGGAGTTACCACACGACTGGGTTGCTGCCCTGTCGGCACCTCTGCTCTGCACTCATGGCGTGGGCATCTTCAGGACTGTGTGCCATGCTGGCTTTGGATTACATTAGCCAAGCAGGAGACTAAAACAGTGGTACAGCTGAGTTTACTACAAGACGTTCACAACATCTCACTAGCCTTCATTTACCCTCTAGGCAGTGACTCAACAGCTCCAAGATAGCCTTGTCTACAATAAGTTTATCTGCTACTCTGCAATTGGTAGAGTAGAAAAACGCAGCTTTTTTATGCTTTGCCTGTGTTTATGTGTGCATGCATGTCTCTATAGATTTAGTTTTGTGGTGTCTTTAGTGATAGCCTGGAAGGCAGCCAAATGAAAGGGGAAAAAGTAAGAAAAACAAAAAACCAACTGAGCCTAGGCTAGAAAACCACAAATCACGTTCAAAATAGGATCATCCTGTTACAAGGTAACAGCATGTACTGAAGTAGACCCCTACCAAAAGAAAAAAAAAGAAGTGTCCTCCATTGTCAAAGCACAATGGCGTTTGAAATGGATGACATTTCTTTGTTAAGACACAGAAAAAGCATCAGACTCTTTTAAGGGAGAAGGCTACTGCCAGTCACGGCTAATGCACAATGGGAACTCCATCCAGGCTTATATATTCCCCTTAATCCATAACAGACGTCCTTTGCTCTGCCTACAGATAGCGGATAGACCATACAACGCCATAAAAGCTTTCAGAGGGTGACTACAAACAAAATGGAAGTTTGTTCTAGCACTAAAATTTATGGCAATATTCCCACTGACTTCACTAAGAGCAGAACAAGTCTTCAAAGTCTATTTTCTTTTTTCCCCTTAGAGGCTCTTCCTAATGTTTATTTAAAGAGAGAGGAATCTGCCTTGAAGAAGCACTCTAGGGACCCATAAAAATAAGCTGCTCAACAGAGATGGCCCTCTAATAAGACTTAGCCAGAACTCCCTACTAAGTATAACTGGGGTTGTTAGAGGTATTCTCTTTAGGTAGGAAGATACCTAAAATGAATGATCTCTTTTATAGATTCACTGTCTTAATTTTTATCTTTACATGAGCTACACTTAAAGGATTTCATTTTTAAAACATTGTTCTTAAATGTTTAGTTCTTTCTTTAATTTACAGGAATCAGACTGTCTCTTATAGCCTTGTAAACAACTTATGTCACTTGAAAGGCAGATTTCTCATAGAAGCTAAAAAAAACTAAAAGAAAAAAACAAACAAAAAACCCCACCAACCAAACAAAAAAACCACCCAGCATTTTTTTTATATTGCTGTGGCATCTATGTGTGGCAATTGTCAAAATAGCCACACCAAGTTCTCTGCAGGCAGTTCTGACATTTAATTTAAGGGCACAACTGAGTTTAGATTTGAAGAGGTAAACATTAAATCTGTCCTGGTTACACCTGAAAAAACACTGGCCTGGAAACTTCAGAGATCAAGATCTTAATGTGTCATATTAATGGGCAATCATTCAAAGCCCCTTCAGACTCCAAAGACAAGACAAAAGGGAGAAATGAAAAGCAAGTGAGCCAGTCAAAGGCTAAGGTAGCAAAGATGTTGCTCATTTTATAAAGTGACATTTTTTGCTATAAAATTTATCTTTTAAAAATACCATGAACTTACAGAAATAAGCTTAAGTGCCACTATTAATTAGCTAATGACAATTTGTCTGTAACATCTTTCTGAAGCAAGCAAGATTAATCTGATTTTTTTTTTTTAATTGCAGCATATCAAGCACCGTCTTCAAAGATTACAGGCTGGTTGGGAAATTGAAGAAGATACATTTCAGACATACACACCATATGGATATCAAACATTTTCAAATATCATCAGCACTCTCAACCCCTCTGCAAAACGCCATCTAGTACTTGCTTGCCACTACGACTCAAAATTCTTTGGACAACAATGGCAGGAGAGAGTGTTTGTAGGAGCAACTGATTCAGCCGTGCCTTGTGCTATGATATTGGAGCTGGCACGTGCTCTGGATAACAAGCTTCAGTTAATCAAGGTAGCTTGCTTTTTTAATTTTCATTTGTTTTTGCAACAGCAATAGGCCTTAGGGCACTTCCATATTCTCTCCCATAGCCTGCATGCCTGATTCTGATTGCTGTGCCTGTAGTAAAAGTCCCATTGACTTCAAGAACAGGACAGAGATCTGTATCTACTACTCTGAGTACATTATCACATTAAAACTTATTATGCAAAGGGTGGCTATCTAAAACTTATCTAATAAATATATACTATATAAAAATAACAATTTATACATGAATAATACATGTTTCATAGACTCGGCGAGACGTAGTCCTACTTCCTATCTAAAAGGCACAGAACCCTACTCAGAAGCTCCCATCATATCCAGTAACATCTAGGGTCATTGACAAAGTTTTGTTGCTTTCTGAATCTTGCATTTTTAAAATCTCTCAGTTGTATTCTGTTTTGAGAGACGGATGAACTAATTGCTGTGCAGGACAGTTACACTCACATCCCTCCATCCCATAACGATTTCAAGCTTTTCTTCTTGGTTTCCTTTATCAATTTGAATAGTTTATTTATGAAACAAGTGATGGCTGAGTCAAGTAATAGTATAATATTATCAGTCTGTGTTACCTATGCTATGAAAATCTGCTTCAAAGTGTTGCCATTGCTAGGCACAAAAATCTGTTGATCCTGCAAGCTCTAAAAGCTTGTAGGATTACAAACTTGCAGGATTACAGATTCATGAATGCCATCTACTGGTTCAGTATTTACTATTTACAGAATAATACTTCTCATACACTAAGAGCTTTCACAGGAAAAGGTCTCTCAAATGCTTTACAAAGTGTCGGGAATACACTCAGCTCAGGTATTAAGATTACTTGTCAGCAGTTGTTTCCAGAAACTGATTTGGTGCCTTCTGACATTAGAATATTTAAGAATTCGAAGATTAAGAATATGCCAATGTTTTTAATCACAAAACAGCACTCCTGTATTAAATATGCTTTCATTTAGAAGTTTCATTTAGAATAAATCTGCTTGATGGTTATTTATGGAACAACCTGCACACCGACTTAAAGACTGGAATTTTTCGCAAGTAATATATCATTTTTTGATTAAATTGTTTTATCATGTAAGATGACAGCATTTGACAAAAAGGCAATGTAATTACTTTGCGCAGGATACCATTCGTACAGTCTGTTAACAAAATATACTTTGGGATCTGTCTGCTTAACATATTAGTTATGACCTTTTTGCTCTGCTCATAGTAGCATAACAGACTTTGTTATGTTTTCAGCCAAATCTATTTATACTTTGACTTGACGCTGTGATTTTTATCTCGATGTTTCTCCAGTTATGTAGAGTAAGTTTAAAATTAAAGGGCAAAGACATCTCTCTACGTTATTCAGACCTGGGAATGTGTTAAACAGTAATAATAATACAAATACTACTTTCTAAAATTCAAATGGCATTAATACAGTTTCCTCCAGAATGTAATGCAGAATGACTTATCAAAAGAGCTCTGTCCTGTGCAAAGGACAAAGGGCAGCAAAGCATTGCCATTAGAGAAATCCATATATCAGTGTAAGCATAATCGATATCATCTTGCCTGCGTGAGTGACATTTTATAGAAGTTTCCCACTACTGTTTATATTGGATCAGCTCCAGCTAGTTAGGAGTTGTAGCCCATACAGGACATGACTGTTGCCAGTGACCCCACCTTTTTAACCATATCATGCAATTTCACCTGAAGTAGCATTAATTCATAGAGGGGTTAAAATATTTATAGCAACTGCCAAGACTACAGTTCCCAAAACTGTTCATATAGTGGAACTGAACTGGGTTTCGCCATGTTGTAGATTATTAGGAAACGCTACCAGTGCAAAAAAGGCTTCAGTTAGTAAACAGAGCGAGAAAAAAGGCTCCTTCTACATGGGGAAGAAATTTCACACAGATGTCCCCTTTGTGACCTTAAATACATTAATCACATATATTCTTAGTTTTTACTGCTGTGGTATTTTTGGTTGTTGAAAGGGAAGGGCGTATCTACTCCATTCTCTGTGCTTTGGTTTTAGGGTAAAGTTGCCTTGGTGGTTGCAAGTCCCCCTGAAGGAAAAGAAATGGTCATTCTTCTCATGACTGACCGCTCTTTGTCCCTCAAAGAACCATCAACTTTACAAATACATAATTCACCTCCACTGATGCACAACTGCAGCGGAGATACTACTCCTTTGTGGCACTATCAAGTAATAATATTAGCACTCACATCAGGTGTTGTTGCTGACATGTCTCCTCATTACTTGAGATGACGTTTCTGCTACCTGGTTTTGCAGACCTGTCTCAACATACTCAGCTCATGTCCGCTAAAGTCAGAAATGAAACTTTTAACGAGAACCAAAATGATACCAGACTGGAGAATGTGTCACTGTGCTAGATAAATAATGACTGATCACTACCACTATTACACCGTAACGTGTGTTTAACAGCCATAGGAAGGTTTGCATAGGGTACCTTGAAAATATACCCCTACTGATGTTGCTTATATGACTACAGTATTTGTCCTTTAATGTTCTGGCCAGAATCAGTTATGTTACTTTTAACTTCCTCCAACAGACCAGCTCAACATCAAGACCAGACCTTTCACTTCAGCTCATTTTTTTTGACGGTGAAGAAGCCTTTGTCCGGTGGTCCCCTTCCGATTCCCTCTATGGATCTCAACACTTAGCTCAAAAAATGGTATCTACTCCACATCCACCTGGTTCAACAACCACAAGTCAGCTGCACGGCATAGTAAGTGGCTTTCACCTCCCTAATGAGTAATAGTAAATTGCATTTTTTTAATATTTAATTAGCAAGTAATTGGCCAAATTCCCAAGAAACCGTGAACCCCAGCAAAGTTAAAGGAAGAAGCAAGCTTGTGGAAATTTTATGAGATGTGATAAAATAGAGAGCTGGCAAGAGCTTTTCAGGTAAATCTGCTTAGACCTTCTCCATGCAAGTATGAGGAGGAGTCATAGAAAAATCAAAATACACAAATTTATTATAATATAAACTAGGATACCCACCTTCTTCAAGCGAGATAATTGAAAGTGATTAGGAAAGAGCACAGACGTAGTATTGGCGTATGAACAAATCTCCCCTAGCTCAGCATTAAGCTACAGCAAGCTCCCTGTTTCCCTTTCATTCCTACTAACATCCTCGTTGTCTGCTCCCTTCTCCCTACTGCCTTCTAGTTTCCCTACTCACTGCTGAGACACTTCTCTTCTGTCAGAGTATCTTGTGACTCATAAAATGTCTTTCCCTTGACAGACTTTGTTGTTCTCCGGGGAAGAAGCAATTTCCTCTTCTTTCTCCCCACCTACCATAGTTTTTCTTTTAAAGGGATATAACACACAAACCGCAAACAAAGCGATGCAGTCTGCTTCAGCTGGAGGAACAGAGAAATGGCCTACCTTTTTCCTCCTCGGAAAGACAGCAAAATCCATCAGATTGGAATCGGGTTCTGCTAATGAGTTTTTCTCAGGCACCACGGTAGAAAAGCCAGATCTTTGGCCAGAGCTATCAAAGACCTAGTCATGACCTATACAGGAACCAAGAGGTTTCATTGCTGCTGCTGTTGATGGTGTTGCAGTAATGTAAAGAATTCTGTATTAAAGATTCTTTCTTCTGTAGGACCTGCTTGTACTACTGGATTTAATTGGTGCACCAAACCCAGTCTTTCCCAATTATTTTCGAAACACTATTCGATGGTTTCAGAGGCTTCAAGCAATTGGTAAGGAGAGGGGTATGGGCTTTTGGTGAATTTGAAAATTTAGTGTGTAGTTTCTGATTGTATCAAGTCTTGTAAATGAGATTTTTAGATTATTTTTCTGTTTTACAGTTATAATATTTAATAATGTAAATGTTAAATTTGGTGTGTCTTAAACCTATACGAAGATTTTAATATTTAATTAATTAAATAACCGAGGAAGATTCCCAGACACTTGGAAGCCATGAAACAGATTCTATTACTGATTGTCACTCTGCGACTCTTGGGAACTGCTTCACCTCTGTGTTTTGGTTCTCACTTCTGTAAAATGATGGTAATAGCACCAATCTTGAGGTCTTCTAAGTACTAAACAAATGCAAAAGACAGTCACCAACTCCTTTTTCTTCTTTGATGGAAAAAGCTTCCATGTAAGAGGAAAAATAATTCAGATGTGCGAACATGCCTCATATTGTCCAAAAGTTGTAATAATCACTTTCATTGTGAATTACAGAGCAAGAGCTACACAACATGAATCTGTTGAAGAATCACCTTGTCGAAAGGCAGTATTTCCAGACTACTTTACATCGAGGCTTGGTTGAAGATGACCACGTTCCATTTTTATTAAGAGGTACTTAAAGTATAAGTTCAGTAACAAATGCATCATTTAGTGAATGAGCAAGTGCGTGTGATCCTGTTTTTCAAGCTTATCTGCCCCAACTTGAGGCTTCCAAATCCAACTTTACGCAGGCCAAGAGTCACAGCTTTGAAAAACATACCCGAACAAACGCAGCGATAAAACATACCCATCATCATTTTGCATGAGCACAGCTCCAGTGGCACAGAGAAAATGGAAATTTCTGTCAGCAGTAGTGTCCTGCCAAAGATAAGCAACTCTGATCCAGTGGGATATCACTACATACCACACTAGCCGGCTAGTTACTATTTCTAGGAGCAGTGAAACACTCAAGGGTCGTATCTTCAAAGACTACAAAAATCTCTAAAGATCTGTTGTCAAACTTACAGTAATGCTCACTATTACCTGTTTAAATTTGAAGGCACTGACTCCTGCAAAAACTCACATACTCAAATTAGACATCCTCATTCCCTAAAGAGAATGGAGATTTCACAGCTGTCAGCTTGAGTGGTGGGAAAGGTGCATAGAGTAGCCAGCAGAAATAGCAAAGGACACAATATGCCTGAAATCCCTCCTGGAATTAATTAGGCACATACCTGAAACTGGGATTCCCTACCTAAGCATTTCTCCTGGCAGACACCTACGCCATAGCCTCTGACTTTGTGGCAATTCTTTTCCTTTGGGATATAATCAAAGAAAGGGATAGCAGTTGTACTATTGCTGCCACCTTGTCAAGCTACAGGTGAGTGATTAAAGCACTTTTCCGAGTTCAAGATGTGGATTTGATGTCCTTATTGCTTCAAGCACTCAGCAGAGCATCTTCAAAACTAAGGTGGGCCAAAGAAGGGTAGTAGGTACAGTAAACTCTTCTGATTGAAGTTTTCCACTGTACAGCAAGGACTACAAGAGTCATATTGCTAGAGAAGGGTTAACCAAAAAGGAATGTAACACTAGTTCAATGAAGAGGGTATCTACCTAGGAAAGGAGGGAGGTATCTTCATATCCAGCCCCTAATTTTACCATTGCTTATGCTCTGTTAACTACTGAGCAATGTAAAGTGCGCACACAGCTCCGGAAGCAGGCACAAGAGCAGGTGCACCTCTCCGCTTCTAAGCAAGTGCTCTCTTCACTGACCTATGGTTACTGTCTCCTGCTCAGTGGCTCTTCAACTCCATGAATCTTTCATTTTTCACACCAAGGCAGGGCCCAGGTCCAATGAAACCAACACAGCCATCATGTGCATGTCCAGGGATATCAAAAACCCTACATGGGAGAAGCTGATAGGGGAAAACAATGACTACACCTCAAAACCTTTTCTAATAACATGATTAACACCTAGTGAAGAAAACAGATTCCTTAGTGGTATGCAGCTGAAAAATGAGACAGGAAAAGCAGTAAAACAGGAAAGAGGCTGGAGACAAACAATGCTCCCCCAAAAAGCGATCAGGAAGCAGAAGAGTGATTTAACTCCTCTTTTTACCTAGAAGTTGCAGTATGTATAGGTGGCTTGATGTGTGGGTATATATATATGCAGTGATACAGATCCTTTCAAGTGGAAGTTCTTTTATCTGAGGATAACAGCGGTTTTATTTTACAGAGCAAAAATACAGACACGCTATTTTACCATTTATGGAGAGGACTAAAAAATACTTCAAAAAGTGCTCAACCTTAACACTGTCACAAGAACGTGGTAATCAGTTTTCAGTTTGGGGCGCTGCAGTGGTTTCTCTGCCCTTCTGTAGGTCCTAAACATGGTAACAACTACAATGCAAAGAATGTCAAAAAAAAAAAAAAAAAAAGCAAGTATCACAGTAAAACTACTAGCTACAGGTGCCTTAAAAAAAAGAAAAAAAAAAGAGGGAAAAGTACTCAAAGGAAAGGAAGCTGCCAATTTTAGGAAACACAATGAAATGGATGGGATGCAGTCACAGGCTTCAAAAAGAGAAGGTAAAAGGAAGCTGCAGTGACACACACTCCTCTATAAAGTAAGCTTATTGAGTAGTTACCTGACTCTCGCTTAATGGTGACATATCAATTGGCTTAACAGAACTTCTCCAACATTTCTTCTCCAAATTTCACTTTCCTCCTTATAGGGGTTCCAGTCCTACATCTGATTCCATCCCCTTTTCCTGCAGTATGGCATACCATGGAGGACACAGAAGAAAACCTTGACGAAACCACTATTGACAATCTCAGCAAAATCCTGCAAGTGTTTGTACTGGAATATCTAAACCTGTGACAGACAAAATGGCAACAAATCGTACTCCATTCTAAATACTGTTTGCCCACTTTCACATTTGCTATTTAGTTGCATTGGAGGGCATTAAAGCGAAGCAAAATACAATGATAGCTCTTGCTAGATTGGTTATTGATTCAGCTGTTCCTGGCCCAACGTTCCGTGTAGCCAAATAAGACAGCATTAAATAAGAATTAGTTTCAGCCTGGAAAAAATTTGATCTTTCCATGTCTACCTCTGAATAAAAAAACCCAGAATTTTTCCAGATTGTTATCACTGTTTTATGTCACATATTAACATCCCAGGAGGGAATGCCTCCCGACTTAAGTGTTAGCTGCAGTTTTTACAAGGTGTGACCAACTTTTGCAGTGTTCAGCAATGGAAATTTATACCACATTATCAAAAGAGGCAAAAATCACACTAAAACTTCTACTTTGGATTGAACTAAACCACCCCATCCTGAAATGAGTTGCTAGAACTCCTGACGCACAGAAGGGATTTTTACTCCTCTCTGCTCCCTCTCCTCCTTCCCCTACAAGGAGGGCTGCAAGGGCTCTTGTCCGCAGACAGCAGGCCACCAGGAAACAGAGATATAACCCAAATTCAGTTTTCTCCCTGTCGTTTGTTGGATACTTTTTGATGGAGAAGGGTGGTGGGGAGTGATGCTAAGAGGAAGGTATGTGGGGGTTTCCATCGTGCTTTGACTGCAACACAGGAGATATAAACAGAAGAGTAGGTGATGTGTGGGAGCAACACCCCAGCACACACCATTCAGTCACGTGAGAATCATTCGTAATTTGACCCAAAACACCACCCAAAACAAAACCTGCTGGTTTTGATACAGATTACATCAGAAGTAATCATACTAGGAAAGTGATCACTTTAGAAACTATAATTTTATATAAATATGGTTTCATGGGCAAAGTGCTATCTATCGAGAGTAAAATGAGTGTCAGAAGCAAGAAGACAGTGTAAGCACCAAAAAGTAAGGACAAGCCATAGCCTATATCAGAAAAAGATACTCACCAGTTTAACAACCCTGTGCTTTTACATTCCTTACTAGAATTATTCAATAAATTTAGTATAACACTCTGGCAAAAATCTAGCCTGGAATGAAATCAATAGGAGAAGCCAGAAGAACAGTATTCAAAAGCTACCTACAGAATTATTGTTTCCACTGGTGAGAAAAAGATGAGATCATTTGAAGAAAAACAATAAAAATAAAAAAAATCAAGCTGCTAGAGGATGAACTGAGAAAAAACAAGTCAGTATTCTACTGCTCTGAACTTCTTCCATTAGAAAGTTCTATCCCGGGCAAAGAAATTTAAAAAGGAAATAAGCTATGGAGTTGTAGGCATGTCAGATTTGGCCCGTATTTTACCATTTTCCTAAAGCAAACATTTCTGAACCTAAGACAATATTTACATAGATATTTTAAAGAAATATGTATTTACAGCAATGCAAATTTGTAAAATTTTAGTATTACAGGACAGCCTGAAAATGAAATTCAATCTGGTTTTGTTGCTCAAGATGAAACAAAAGCATTTTACATTTTCCCATCACTAACATTTGTGAGAAATGTTTCTATTTTGCATGCAACTTCTGAAATGGAATACAATGAAAATTCTAAAAATTGGACAGATGCGTTTATTTTCGGATATTACTGTACATCTGTGTAAATACATCAAAGCTATTTGAACTCTTTGCTATCATATTCTCCTCTACTTCAGCCCATGAGAAAACATTCTAAACAACTAAATTAAATCTTCTGAAGTTTGAATACTCTGAGCAGTATAAGGCACCTACTGCACCCTCCGTGCAGTAAACGTGTCGAAAAAACGTAACAAAATGGCTATACAGAGAAATACTAAACATGAGTTTGTGTGGCTAATTTCGTTTTTACAGGTGAACTCTTGTGGTACTTCATACTTTGCAGGGCCTATAAAAAATGCAGTATGCATTTGCAGTGTGCACTGCTACTCTGCTTCTTCAAGGATTTGAAAGTTAACTCAAAATAGGCTTCATTATGAAATGTGGGATCAGAAGGTTGTTATAACTGGGAAAAGCCTAATTTTTTTAAATTTCTATTAGAGTTAGTTGAAACCATAATTTAACCATGCAGTACACCATGCTCTGTCTGGCATGTCAATTTTGTCACCAACTTCTCACTGCCTGAGCACGCAGTTCTCTTGAGTTATGTTTACTCAGTCCAAAGAAATGAGATACAGGTTGGTGTAATATGATTCAGTGGTTCTCAAAACATGAAGAAAACATGAAGAGGCTTGCTTTTTTTTTTTTCCCTTGGGTTTTTTGGTTTTTTTTTTGTACAGGAAAAGAGGGCTATCTCTTAACTGGATGTCAGCCCCGGACAGGGTTTACTTAAAGAGGGTAGGGTCATCATCTCAGCAATTTATATGATCCGTCATTCATTTAAAAAAATAACTGCTGGAAGGAAATCTTACATCAGCCTAGTAACCACATGAATCCAAGAATCTAAGCTCCTAAAAGCACAAGAACCTGAAGTAGTCAGTAAAGCAAAGACATGGTGCAAGGTGGGTTCTCACTGCTACTCAGGCAGAGGAGAACAAGCAGGTAGGAGAAAGCATAGCCATTTGATAAAATACCCAGAAAAGAAAAAATACAAGTGAAAAGACCAGGACTGGTATCTCTTCCACTCTCAGTTTTGACGTGGAATATCACCAAGTATCCAGATCCATACGATCTGGACATGCACAGTACAGATAATCACTTCAGAATTCAGAGACACGCTTTATGTTGAAGAACCTATCCCTGGAGAGTTTCTCTGTCCCTGTTGGATGGTGGCAGCAGGGGACAGAAATCAACTGAGGGATTTCAACTAATCTAATAATTACACAAATCAGCAGAATTGCTGCACAGGATCTCTCCTCAAATAGGATTTGTTACATCTCCATCAAGGGGGCGGGGGGGAATAAAAATCAACAACCTGCCACCCACGAGAGACTGTCACTGGCTTGCCAGAGTCCTTCCAAAGGTGTATGTGGTTATTACCTGGGTGAGGGGAACGCAGAACAGAATGAACTCGAGAGCCATTACTCAACAGGTAAAGCTGCAAAAAAACCCCATATTACATTAGTTATTTGTATTGTAGTAGGCACTCTAGCTCCTTTTATATCAGGACAATGCAGTTTTTCACAAGAATCTTAAGCCTAAGTAATGGTACATGCCCCTCAAATTCTCTAAAGCTTGATGCATTTACCTACAAGTGAAGTGATCCTATGCAATCACAGTTGGAACAAGTTAAGGGAGTAACAATGCCAAATCCTCTGGTAGACAGAAATGATAGCGAGTACCAGTCCTCTTTTTTCTCTAGCTGGGGCAGCATTCCTATCACCAGGAATAAAGACGATGTAAATTAGCAATTCTTATTCACCACATTTCAAATAAACATTTTGATTGTGACCACCTAACAGCAAAATACAATTAGAAAAGACAAAATGCAGTAAAAATGCTTTCTGTAGAATTATTACAAGGACCCAGTCTACATTGGTAGCAGACCCAGCAAAACAGTTCTGAAGTTTCACACATCTGCTCATTGAGATTGAAGTATCACCCGAGAGCATCACTTAAACAATCAATATATATAAAAAGATAACTATAAAATCTGGTACACAAATTACCGCTTTTTCCTTGTCATTTAAGGATGACACTGATTTTATTTTCCTCATATAAAAGGAGACATTTTACTCTGTGCTGATTTAACAAATATTCTTAATGTATTCATAACAATAAAGCAGCTGAAAAGCTTTTGCTAATCTCTAAAAGAATCTTTATCATCTGCACATATGATATATATTGTAAACAATCACTCCAAAAAATAATTTTGTTAAAGTGATTATATTGCACTCAGAATTCTGGGATTCTCATTCTCCCTTCTCATTTTAAATCAAAGATCAGCTTCATTTTTTAATAAAATGGAGCTTTAATTTTCTACTAAAAACAAGTAGGCATGCAATCAATATAATACAACGTATTTAAAGTGTCAGGAAAAGGGCAAGCGTTTGGTTATGAAAGGGCAGTAAGGAACAATTCTCAAATAGGCCACACGAGAGTAGTACACTGTAACCATTCTGCTGGCTCTAAGGTGTTGCAGACGCTGTAGAGAGTGCAGTCTAGTTCAGCACCCAAGAGGTACGGAGAATCTGTTCAAGTGTTCTGTACTTCAGTGAATTTCCATGCAGCAATGGCATGTGTAATAGACTACACGTAAAGACAGAGTAATGAAACAAAGGTGATTACTGAGCTAATACTGACCTCACAGAAACACAGCCAATCGTTACAAGTTCACTGTAATCTTTAAATGCAAGTTTTCCAGGCCATGACATTTTCTAACACAGCAATGAAACTGTTACTCTTGCTGCAAATGAAGTACAGAACTAGATTCCCTACTTGCAGCTTACATGGACTGTAATACCAGCGGCAGTCCGGACACTACCCTCAGCCTAAAACATCCCGGCAAGATACCATCATGCAGAATGTCACCTCGCTTTGTTTGCAAGAGTGATGCCCTCCTCCAAGCATTAGAGTGAGAAACACAGATAGTGGAGGAAAAAAATAAAAAGAGGAAAGCAATGTCCTTATGTGGAAAAAGAAATCCTCAGCCAGTGTGAAGAGGCCACAGATCTTTAAAATTCACATGAAGGCTGTTTTCTCAACTCAGTTCTACAAGAGAAAGATTTCTCTATCAAACCCATTATCTTCAGGTAACATAATGTCTTTGGAGTCCCTGAGATACTACAGCTCCATATAACCACCTTGGACAAATGGAGAGACTGACTTAGTATACAGATTAACAAGGTGGAAGCCAATATATAGCACCCTGAGTTGCAAGTGAAACAATAGGAATGGGCAACCCATTCCTCAACAGCCAAGAGATGCAGAAGAAAGTGCAGAGGAGGTATTGGCTAGGGAATTATAAGATACATACTGCACAGGAGAACAGAAAAAAATCGAAGTATTTCTAAAAGGCCTTTCCCTGTTATCAGAGCAGTGAAGAAAAAGACAGCAGTCAGAGGGAAGAGCTTTCTGAGAAAGGCCCTGAAGAAATATGGCCTTCTAGATGTACAGTAGGACAATAATGCAAAAGCAGAGACAAGTTAGGCAGTCTTGTTCCAAGCGTGCCCCAAAAGTTAAGCACTCTAGCGATGACTAAGAACTGTCAGCGATCACTGACCTGTACTCTAGATATAAACCAGGAATGTAAATACATACTTTTTCCCCTGGAACTACAGAAAAAATACAAAAGAGGAAAAATACAAAGTCACAATCGAATCAGAGAATACTTTCCATCGTTAAAAATGAAATACTGGCTTCAGAAACAATACAGCCATCTGCCCTGTATCTTAAATAGGCTTAATCATAAAAAGAGGTGCTTGTAAAATCTTAAGTTTGAAATATTTTATTTCCCTGTATATTGCTAAATAATTTTGCAGTTAAACCAAAAAGGAAGAAATATCAGAGATGAATATGGAATACTTACAACTAGAAAATGGTTGCTGAGCCATCTGAATTTCTATAAAAGCATCAATAAAAATGTAGAAACATGGTCTCACAAAATTAATTGGAAACTGAAATGGCAGATTGTCTTCACAATGGCCACAATATGAATATCGATGGATTTTTGCAGCCAAAAACTAATTGTGACTTTGCCAAAAGATGGCTTAATACAGCAATCAAACATCTCTATGAACTGGGACTTGTATTTCTGCAATTTCCTATTCTCTCAGCTATTCAGCATTCAGTAAGCAATTCTCATTAGAAAAAAAATGCTACCTGGTCACAATTTTACTCTCTTATGGAGTTGTGCTATATCTCAATACATTCTTGGGAAAATAAAGAAAAGTGAATAAAAAGCTGAACAGAAACAAACACTCTATAAAAACTACCTGTAAAGTATCATAAGTCTGGAAAATATTTGTGGCATTACACAGGCTACTGCTGATGCAAAGAAAAAAATTGCAATTTAGCCATTTCATGAATATGAACAATGCACTTGTTCCCAGCCATTCAGAATGATCTGACATTCCAAATGTTTATAAAAATTGGGTAATAAAAGAATTAAGTCAATACCCTTAAGTACAATAAATAATGGTGTTTATTATGGTCGGGGTTGACCACGAGCGTTTGTTCCATATCTGCTTGGGACATTTGTAAAACCAGTTCTGAATCCTTGAGTTGCTCCCATTGCTGGTATTCCAAATCCTTGATTGAGTACACTGCTGTAGGGTGCGGATCCATGATTAAAGCCCAATCCATAGGGCCTTGTCTGAGTGTTTAAAAGGATGACTGGACTCACATTTTTGCCTGGTGTATTGAAAGAAAATTCTGGCGGCGGGCTGCTGGGCTTAGCTGGAGTGGATGTAACAGGGTTCAAATTATCAGCAGCTTTCAAAGATGGCATCGGAATAACATGATGATCCGAAAAGTTCAGAATATTGTTTGCAATAGGCACAGATGATAAGGTAGGTCTGATCCAGTCATCTTTGAAAATCTGAACAGTCAAGGTAGAGACCAATGTGTATAATCTGTTAGTGACATGGGCAAGTACCATTTGTTCATTTGCATCTCTCCGAATTCGGACATGTACTGATCCAGCCTAGAAAGTGATAAAAATAAGTTGGCTGTTAACTGTTATTTCAATAAAGATTCTCCATACGCATTCAAGAAGAGGTAAGTTATCCTGCAGAGAATTATGCAAAGACCTTTCGCGGTGAAGACTACTGACTAAATTGAGAAACTTATTAAATAATTCCGTAATTAGGATACATTTTGATCTTTCCTAATGCGTTGATCTCTTATGAACATATCAAGATTGTCACTCAGGAAAAGCAAGTCTTAAAACCAAACTATAAAATACAACATGTGATGGCAGGAATGGAAAGGCAACAGCTGGGGAAAAAAAGCGGCCCAAAAGAAGAACAAAGTGCAGACAAACTCCACATGCCAAATTTAGGAAGAAGTGTCATCATGTGCTGTTGGAGCAGGCAAGAGGACAACGCGCGTGGCAGACATGCCCAAATTGGGACCATTACAAGAATAGAGGCAATGCCCCTTGTGGAACTCAGACTAAGAGTTTCTCCTGGACGTGCATATAACTGTGGGCTGCTCCTGCCTTCCTCTCAGTAACACTATCTCATTTACCTTGAACTACTGCTGCAGCAGAGAACAGGACACAAAACAGAACCCCTCACATGCTTTTCCGGCTGTCACAACATACCTGCATCAACTTAGAACAACCGAGTTCTGTGTGATCATTCTGTATCACAAAAAACCCTTTCATTTCTTTCAGCTTACAGAATATCAGTACACAACTGTAGTTGTTTTTTCCACCCCCTCCCCCAGAAATGCTGAAAATGTATGATTCTACTGTAGACCTTTGGTACCTGAAGGTTTACAGTTTTCTTTTTCTCCCCTCTGAGACAATTTACACTAATATACCATTTGAAAAATGTCTTTACTATTGTTTGGAGTTTTCTTCACTGCCAAAATAAAAAAGAAATTCTACAGTTGGAAAATGCATGCTTTAATCCCGAGCTGCAATATACATAAATAATATTAACCAATAACAAAGTTTTAAAAAAATATAAAGGACAGGGGAAGAGAAGTTTCACAATAAATCACAAGGACTGAGTACTGACTCCATCAAATTTTTTTTGTATTTAAGATTTCAGAAGAAATATTTTATTTAAATAAAAAATTTAAAGTAGTAACTGACAACTCTTTTTTAAAGGCTAAAAAGATAACAAAGACATAACTTACCAAAGTGCCAAAACCTAATGTCCAGAAATGCTCATTTCGAACTTCCAGGACACCATCCAAAGTTGAAACCTAATTTTACACAAACATCCAGAAATATGAAAATAAATTAGAAATGTTTCAAATCCTTTTAGAAATTTACTTTTACACACAGCTGAATAATACAGCATTTTCAGTAGTGAAATAAAAGCTTCCATACACAGAACAGATGATGTCTGTTAATAATGCCACTAGTGCTTATCTACTGTACTTTTGCTACCCTTAAACTTCCAAATCCATCAAAAAAGTGGATTTAAGTAACTCATTTCAAGTAACTCTTCCTGCCAAATTGCAATATTTTCTCAACTTGATATGCTGTAAGTCAACAGCTGCCTGTACTCCTTTTCCTCTGCCCACTCACATTTGTAAACTACTTCAACGGTACCTCGAATTTAGTTAATAAAAGCAACAGCCTGCACTACTTCAACAGATTTGTTCCAGATACCTGAATGACACTATTCATCTTAGATAGCAAGATCCATATTTTCTACATGCAGCTAAAAAATAATATTAAAAAAATAATTCTTTAGCAATCTTCTTGGACTACTCACAGAAACTCTTCATATTCCTGAATGCTTATTTAATGTTAGCTGTGCATTATACACTGACTTACCTCTCTAAGAAGTTTATCTAACTGGCCAATCACATGAGGCGGGGTTGTCTTTAAGAAAAAGAAGAGAAAAAAGTTATAATAAAGATTAACTGGCCCTGTTTAAGTAAGAGAGCCTTTAAGTCTGGTCTACCTACATAAGAGACCAATGGCATTAAACAATAAATTCTTATGACTTCATGACGCATATTTCTACTGCCCTTAAAATTCTTCTAGCACATCACAAATTCCCCTGGGAACACTTCCTATTCAAATGCTTAAAACAGATTTTATGTTTTTAAAAAAATAAGGACATTTAACAAAACTGAAACCACAAGAAACCTTGTTTTGTGACACTGCCTTACCTGGAGTAGTACTTTCCCACTGTAGACACTCATGGGATACATGGTACCAAATGTCATCAGAGCAATTGCTATAGCAGAGGCTGTGTCTACAGCGAAATAATTGCTAGAGAGAAAGAACAATCTTAAAGAAAAACAGGTATTTACGTTTTTGAAAGGCATAAGAATTTTCTTTTGATTCTTTTTCATTCTTTTAAATTATAGACACAGAATATTACACATACTAATCTCATCTGAACTATACATCTTTGAAAAAAGATGAATACGTTCATGGCGTTGCAATCCCATTCATACAAAATACAGCTTTTGATGAGATCATTCCTTTCATGTAAAAAAATGCAATTTCCCATAGACTGGATAGAAAAAGAGTTACTTTTTTTAAACAACAACTGTACGTACTTGATTTCAATGAGCATGTATGTAATGCAAAGAGCTAGAGCTCCAGCAATATCAATCAAGACAAAAGGGTTCATTCGTGGCAGAAAGATGCTACTCAATCCTGGGATGATTCCACAAATACTGTAACAAAACAGAAAAAGCAGTTGTCAGCTAGCTGTTCATCATTACTTCAAAACCCAAAAGAGTTACACCCACTATTTCAGCATTTGACTTCAAATACACCTTGCAGTCACAGCAAATGATGTCTCTGAGGACTGAAAAGGCCCTTCTAATTCTGCTCAAAGTTCCGTAATAGTCTGATGTCAGCAAAAATTAATCAAGTTTAGATCCACGTCACATTATCTCCCATATCTGAAACTAATACTTACCTCTTGCATCTTAAATTTGCTTTATCTTCCCATCTACAAAACGTTATACTACACTAATCTTTATACAGTTTTTCTACATGTTAAAATACATATCTTGTGCTACCTTCTTTTTTCTGGTAACATAGCTAGCTGTGTCAGCTGTACACAAGTACTTTACAGGTTCAGATATTGCTATTACATATTTATAAGTCTTGGGGGGTTTGCATATCACTAGTCTTCAAGCCATCTGCCACCTTGGTGTGCAAAAGCCTTCTAAAGCCAAAGCTAACCAATTCATGGAGTCTGAAAAGATCGAGAAGACCAGCTAGCTGAATAAGAGGAGACCAAAAAACCCATGAGGGAACATTGGGAAAAGTTATTTATTTATAATTATCTCCTGTCAATGGGAGCACGAAGAGAGAAAAGGGTTTCTGTACTTCCCAGTGAATGTAAGTGCATATGTCACATATTGGAAAATTTAAAGGAAAAGACAACATGAAATGTTTTGTTGCTCTGTTTAGAACCAACCTATGTTTAGACATCATGTGCTGGCCTGCTCCTGTAAGAATTTTAATCAACATAATTATATGTAGGTGCAGATATTTTGTAATCAGCACTGCTTCACAGAACACATCTGAAATAGCTGTATACATACTAACCAAATATAATAATTTTTTTTAAATTGTTGGCATAATTGTCTACAGGTTATCTCAAAACCCAGTAGTAATTCTAGACTCTTGATTCGGGAGCTCTTCAAGTTATCCATCTGTGTCCTTCCCTGTAACACTCTGTTACCACATTGTTAAAGAAAAACGCTGCTAGTGTCTGTGACTGCTATCCACGTTTGGTTTTTTTTCCACACTGAAACTCCAGGTACTTGGGCAACCCTATTGTTCGTCTTCCAAAGCTGATTTGCAGAATTTGGGTCTGAAAATGTAATACCTTATACCCGCATAAAATCAATTCTTTTGTTTAACAAGCTAGCATTCTCTGCTTTCCTCAACTGTATACAAAAATCACAACACGCAGAAACAGATGGGCTTTGCAGCATACTTAACATGTTATACAATATGGTTTAACATTCTTATTTTGATACTGACAGCATAAGTAGTTGGAAGAACAGGTATGGCTCAAAATAAACGTTTCTGAGGTCAGACAAAATTATTTGCAAACAATGTTATCTCACATTCAGATATCCAATACAAGCAAGAAAGTTAACAGACAAGATGAATGAGCAACACTGCTTCAGCCCCTGGAAGACACAGACTTTCCAGTTTCCTGCTGGACAGGTGAGGAGTTTCCATAGCTATGTTTCAGTGAGTAACCTGTTTCATGTATCACATTTAAACTGTAACCATCCTAGTCATTTGCCCACCCCACAGAGTAAATATACTACAAAATATATCACTCAGGTAATGATTGCTGAGAAATGCAGTTCAAGTCTGTACAGGACAAAGCTAGTTTACCTCACCTCATCCAAGGAGAATTACATACAACGTACTGAACACATTCAAAGGGAAAGTTATACAGAAAGATGTATTTCTATTAGATTGATGTATCTGGGAAATATGAGAGAATGTTTGCTCTAGAGTTCATACACTAGACCTACAGCAGGTAAAGCTATTTTAAAAGCTCTAATACACATTGAGTTTATGCCTCAATACCCATCCAAATTGTTATTATACACAAAAAAACACTGCCTTCCAGAAGCTAACAATTTTGACAAACTTTATAAAGCTTTACCTTCTACTAAGATCTGCAACATGCTCCTGAAGCCAACTTGTGCTGGCAGCTGCAAAAGAAAGAAGGTAATAAAATTACTAGGAGTAAAGGTATCCATTTTGAAGTACACTTAAAGTTTTATTTTAAGGGAAGAACCCAATACACTGTGAATGAATAAATGTATCTCAACAGATTCACTGTCACTTGAAAAAACCCCAAAGTCTGACTTTTCCAGGCAGTAAAATGCCCATCTCTCATAATAATCTGAACTGACTAAATACAAATATAATAGCAGATTATAACATCATAATTATCTTTTATATAATATAAAGTATAATATATAACTATAAACAATTTACAGTTAGCGGGAATGACTGCAAGCCTACTTCACAGTGAAAAAGTCCCAGGTAAAAAAGCTATTAAGAAGAATTATTACATTAATTTATTTTTAATCCATTAATATATCCATAAAATGTCTTCAAAGTTCTAATATCTGTCAGATGACCTTCACTGGTTGAATCCAAAAGATTGAAAATAAAGGGTACTTCAGCATTAAAATGATACTCAGTTTATCATATTAATGACTACATACTACTCAGAGAGCCCTATAAGCAAACTAGAGTTGAAATTTGGATGGCAATTCTAAACTGCATGAAGTTTTATTAACGGAGGTAATAGTAATATATATCCACTAGTTAAGAAAGTTACCAAACAAGTTACATGTTGATAAAAATAGGAACATTAAAATCTTTTCCCAATTCTTGTTAGAGATTAATTTATCACATACCTTCAGAGACATAAGCAAAAGGCTTATTCCTAATGGAAAGCATCGTAAATAAGTTGAAAAAGAGAGCCACGAAAGTACCAACCAGCAGTCGCCCCCTAGGGAGGGAGGGGGGGAAAAAACCCATATCTTAATTTCACATCATCACAAACCATGAAATCAAGCTGTGGTTACTAGCAACAACATCAAAATACTTTGCTTGGTATCTTTCACTGAAACTGAAAACAGGAGTAAGATAAACTAGTGTAACGCTTAATAACTGGCAGTGTATTATCATTTTAAGGGTTATATGAGATCACTGAACTTTGTACATTAGTGTTATCACATTAGGCTGTACATACTGTTGAGTAACAGTTCTAAACTAATTGCATATATGCACACACATATATGTTTGTCCTTTGAAGATATAAATACATCGTCCCCTCAGCAGTAGAGCTAAAAAAGCTGTTTCCTACGGAACTATGCCCTATGCCCCTACCCCTTCCTAGAACTACAACTTCACCATACATCCCATGTCCCAGTCTTTTGCTCCATAACACCTTCTTTTCCTTTCCCTGTGTTCTCTACAGTCTTCATTATCTTTGCAACACCTTCAGTTCCCTAATGATCAGAGCGTCCTTGCCCCCCACATACCAGGCCTCCTAAGAGGCCTCCAAAAGAAATGAGAGCAACTAAACTAGCAAAACCAGCAATAGATAGTTAAATCATTATTTAAGAGAGCATTACATTTCAATTGTACCTTGAAAAAACTGTTTGCAATATAGCTTGCACATAGTTTGAAACAAATGCCAAGGTATCAAAACCAATTTGGTGTTGAATGTACTTGCATAATTAATACATGCTAGATTAAGAATTAGAAACACAAAGGGACACTGAAAAAACTATCATTTTACTTGTCAAAATAATTTCTTACGTGTGTATCTCAGGTTGTTCCAGAAATCGCTCTGCACTACAAAAATAATCGAAAATTTGAGTTATATTCATACAATAAAACCTTGATACCTGAAGCATACTTTTTCAGTTCTGAAGCATTAGCTGCCATTCATAAACAAAAACTGACAGATACAGTACTACAAAAAAAATGAATTGCTTAAATAAGCACAGCAGTTTTTATAAGTGATGAAAGCATTTAAAACTGAAATGAAGCAGGGTGTAATTTAGATTTTCCAACTATTTCCAAACTGTGCCACACAGGTGCTAGCTACCACGAATGCTGCCTACACAATAAAAAGATGCTTGTAAATGAACATGTCAAAAAATACTGCTACTGCCACCACTGGTGTGGTAACCACAACAAACTAAGTCTGAAACCCCTGACTTACAGCCTCTCACTAAGCAAGGCCAAATAAAGTAGATGTTGGATGCTGTGGTGGAGATACAAATCTTTTTTTACCCACCAGTAAAATAAGAAATGAGCTTCAGCTGTAACAGAAAAACCTATGATAAGTTTTGGGAATTTCCTAAAACTGATGTTCGAAAACTTGGAGGCTTTGACAGTGCATCATCATTAGAATTCATTCCAGTGTATTGTCAGTACAACAGATCAACCTATATTATAAAATTGCTAAGTTCTTAACATAGCCCTTTATAGAGAAAATAGAACCCTTGAATAGAAAAAAGGAAGTTATGCTGCCCCAGTTTTAAATTCCAGATGTTAACAAAAGCATCTTCATTTTTAAAGACTAAAATAATTTTTTAGGCTAATCTCCTGAAATACAAATGCTTCCAAGCATAGATGGTATGTCAAATCAATACTTGAGCAAATTTTGAGGGACTGATGAAGTTGATAGTTTAAACATTCAGATCCTTAATATATTATGAAGTTGCTTTACTTCATGAAGTAACTGAAGTGAAAAAAAAAAAAATCAAAGAAGTTTTACTTATTAATGAACTTAAAAAGTCAAGCTGCATAGGGAAATGCATTAAATGAAATACCTAACATTTTGGAAAATATGATTCTTAAGAACATTGAGTCTTTTCCTTGAAAGCTGTTTAATTACATTTATCAATTCCTATCATTACATCTAAAATCTACATATAGTATAATCAATATAAGTGAGCAGTAAGGTTTAGCAATATTTTAAAAAAATCTGAAGTTTTTTCCACACTGTCTCTCTACAGATAGCATTTGTAGAATGCATATGCTTTTGCTCAATCTGGAATATCTTCGTACATAACAAAAAAATTAAAGGAAATGGTACATATCCCTACCTTTCTTTCAGTATAAAAAGAGCACCAAGCTGTGCCAGAACTGTAGATGCAAATACGGCTAGAACTTCAAACCTTTCAAACCTGAAATTTGAGAATTAAGTTTAGAAACACTGAACATTGAACAATGCATCAAATGCATTCTGGTCTGTGCAGGAACCAGCAGGATAGACTACTATTTCCAATTCTTTCAAGAGCAGACAGATGGGAAGAAACTGGAAGTTTTATGAAATAGGCATTATTTTCAATTTGTTTTAAGCCAACACTCCGCTTATCACAAACAGCTTAAAATTAAGCATTTCTTAATTCTTTTTCCTGTCCCTCCCCTTTCCTCTCCTCCTCTATTCTGTAACTGTTCTTTACAGCATCAGTCTTGGGCCTCCTTATTTTTAAGCTCTTTTACACACAGATTATTAGTCATAATCCTGTTAGGGGATACAGGCAACGATAGTCAGCCACGTATCAAATGTTGTATGATCAAACACTAGATCTTGTGATTACTACTTACCCAAATGAATAGACTGGGCTAGGTTTCTTCATCATTACCCAGTAGCTTATTAGACATGTTACCAAACTGAAAGAAGGGGGAGAATTAGACTATGATAAATAACTGCAGCTTTTACAAACTGGATAATCTACAAATGTACACTTCAGCCATCAGAACTGAACAAATGGATGTAACCACGTCTTACCATGAACTCAACCCCTCCATCACTGTCACAATGAGGGTTCCAGTGAATCCAGAAAAGGTTGTGCTTGGGAATAAAACTGAGACTGCACAATGATGTCTCAGCTGTTCCCATAAAAAGGGCTGCAAATAATTTTAGCAGAATGGTAGTCGGTCTAATTCCTTACACCAGGAGACAGCCTAATGCTGTACTTATGGCATGCTGTGCTTACAAAGGCTACCACCAACCTTCTTCAATATAGAACATCACTCAGCCTAAATCAAGTTTACCATAACTCCAAATGCAATGCATTTTTCCACTGAGGCCCTGACACAAAACAGCACAACCAGTGTTTCATTTGCATGCACTCCATGAATTTTTCTGAAAGGGACCTGGAGCACATGAGACCAGGTACCCCAGAATTTGATTAATAGGCAAAGGTAGTTTGAGAAAATCCTTTTAATACTGTCTGGTATCACACATAGTAATGAAAAGTACAAAGAAAAGTCTATGAAACTATCAGACTAGACACCCAGTAAATGCTCTTCTTACATGTGCTTTATGAACTTGCCTATAAATACTGTAACCTGAAAATGGCCATTTAAATGAGAAGCAACATGATAAGCAAGACGACAGGACTGTCACACTTGTGTCACTTCCTTTGTATCCCAGTGAAAAGGGGAAGAAAGCTCTCCATTAAACTTTTCTTTTAGAGATATACCATGAATTAGATTTAGCACTCTAGAATAAGTCTCAGGCTATGCCAAGTATTGCCTTTCTTTTCCACAGTGTAATTTGTCCACATATATGGCCAAAACATTTACTTTTTTGGCTGCTTTCATCTACACAAGCTCTAATCTAACTGACCATTCACTGACAGCCACAGGTCTCTCTTGCTATTTTCTTTCCAAGTTTTTCTCTCATATTGAACGTCTGAAATTCCAATTATTTTATCCACATGGTACTAGCCTGAATTTTTCTAGGATGAGTCTCATTTCCTTTGCCTATTTTTCCTCTATTGACCCCTTTAGACAATTTTTTTTTTATTGGAACCCACCCAGATTCAGTGCCATCTGTGCCTTCATGCAGCCCTTTCTTAATTAATGACAATGTTAAATCAGACGGGATCAAGAACTCATCCCCACAGCTGCTGAACAATCACATTCTCACAACTTGAACCACAGCTGTGTGGAGTAAAAGCAAAAGCAGAGGAAATAATACTGCTCATATACAAAACAGTAAATTATATACTCAGTTAGACTATTATAAATGACCAGGAAGTTGACAAAAATGAAAGAACCAGAAACTGATTTTTTCAGCAGAATTACTGAGCATTGTTTTCCCTTACAGGAAATCAAAACTCTTGAAAGAGATCGCTGTGAGTTAGAATAACCTTCTAGTCCATCCCCTAATTAACCTAATATGTGAGTGCCAGGGGTATTCCATCTTCTCCTAAAACTACAAAAGTAATATTCTATACAAATACGAAACACAACATCAAAACTTTCCCCAAGGTGAAAAAGGTATTTTGAGTCAAGATGACAAAACTCAGCAGATACAAAATTCTAAGAGAAATATGAGATTCATTAAAGTTATATCACAATTCTAATGCAGTCATAGATCAAGTTAAGTATTTTTGTGCCTATATCAACCATTCATCTTCCTTTCTGCATGTTTCCTGCTGTTATTTATAAATGTTTTGCTATCAGTCAGATAAGCTATAGTATGTAGTGGGCAAAACAGACTGCAGATAGCTTTTTATAAGCTTGTGAGCTAGCAAGGAAGATAATGTAGGTTAATAATTAAAAAATACATGCATTTTATGCAGTTTATTTCCCAACCACTGCTACCAATGTGCATCTCAGATAAGAACTGAATATATTTCATGTCTGTATTATCAATATTATCAAACATGTTCAGAACTTCCATACTTAAAGTAGTTTTAATATCATTTTGTTAGGAAACAGGAAAAATACTAAAAATACCTAATGACCTTATTGGAAGAGTGCATGGGATCTAGCTCTTGAAATATTTTGAAATAGAAATAGGATTACATACTCCTTGTTTCCTGATGCTGAAACCAAGGGATACTTCAGAACCAATGACTGTGGCATTAGGGAAATGTTCTGAGTGAGCCACCAGATAACGGTTTGATGCTAGATTCTGTTTTATGTTGTTACACATCTGCACAGAGAAATCCATGACTGAATTGATTTGTTACTAGTCATTCTCAATACAGCTATGGTGTTTCTCATCATCTATTTATTGTGATGTACAATTTTATACTCATTTAAGCTATATTTAAACCAGTTAGTGTTTCTATACTGATGACTCTAAATGACATGTGTTTGTATCTGTAAATAAATTTTATATGTATAGAAATATACAAAGACAGGCACAAATGAACAGTAAGACTAAATGGGAAAAAACCTCACCTGAAAAGGTCAAAGATTGTCAAATATGTGTAAGCAGTTAAAGCTGTAAAAAAAGCAAATATTAAAACTTAATATAATTTTTCAGTGCAGAAATCACTTGTATTCTTCTAAGTCCCTCCTGTGCAGCTCCTTTCCATCTCCTATCTGCATAAACTGTCTCTGCTGACAGAGCAAGTCTCTCTGTCTTTTGTATGTGTATATAATATGAATGTCCTAAACAGACCAATATATTTAACTTCATAAACAGGTTGATTATGGCAATCCTAATTATAACAAAGCATGTAATAATGCCCTGATACAAAAGGTATTAAGCTTGTGACTAAGTTGTGACTAAGAATTTAAATACAGAAAAGTCAGGAGATCTTCCAGTAACACATCATCCGCCAAAGCAAGAGATCTCTTATGTGCATTCTTGCAGTGAAAAGTAGGTTCAACAGAATTTTTTACTTGTTTTGCTTCTCCGACCCATCTTGAAACTGCAAGAAAACCTGTGTCACAAATTAAAAATGTAAGGCATTCTACTTTCAGTACAGATGATGGGAAGCATCTTGGAGCCCCTATACGAAAGTAGAGGATATACAAAATATTGAAAAGGGGCATTCCTGGAATTGGAGAAGCCTTTTGGCACACTACAAACATCTTCATTCAACTGCAAGCGAGGGTCTCTCTATGTCACTGGCACTATTTATATAAGGAACAGGTTTGAGGACTAGCTTAAAAGACTGCTTTTTTGCAATCTTTAAAGATAAAGAGGGTACTGCAGGAAGAAAATGACCAGCAGGTCTGGCAAAACCTTGCAAACTTTGAAGGACTTTCACCCATCCACGCTTGCCTGTGAGAAATGCCTCTAAACTGACTGTGGCAAATCAAAAGGAAGCACTTTCCAAACCTGGCTGTGCAGCCACGTAACTCCATTACATGCTGAACTTTGCTTTTTTAGTATGTTGGAACTTCACAAGCTAAGAAACACATGGTAGTTGGTTGTAGTTTCAGTACAAGAGAGCCACCTACCTATGCTGTTTGTAGAGCTGCACCACATTAGCAGGAAGCCAATACATATTAAATTTATAGCACCAAACAGCAATATCTTCCAGGACTGTTGATGAGAATACATATGTATTTTACATCTTCCAAAATTTACAAGACAAAAATATATCTATCTGGTTTTAAAAAACAATATTGCAGTACTTCATCATGCAAGCAGAACTGGCTTCTCCTCCCTCCCAAAAATTTACAACTCATTTCAGAACAACAAGCCCATATTCTATTTTTAACTTTACAGATTGTCTCAAAACTTGTTTATAAACAGTGTTTGTGCACCACACTTAAAATACCTTTTTGGTCTAAAAAAATGACCCCTGTATAATATTTGCATTTAATTACAGCACACACCATCTGACTTTTGAAGACAGACTTATACAACTTTATATTAGTGGGTTTCTTTCTTTGTGCTGGAACTTAGGTCCCAAAAACATCTATGCATATTCAGTTTACAGTTCTACTGAACGCACTAAATATAAGTACAATTCTGGAGAACACTAATTGACAGGGACAGTGCACAGGAAGGAATCCAGTTTCACAGCTGGATTTTTTTTTAAGCACAGCTGGAAAATTTCAAAGAAATATTCTCAAAATATACTCAGGTTAATAATGTATTTTAACTTATCACAGCTAACATATTTTTTATTATTATTCATTTTTTAAAAGAAATACTTACTCTTCTATCTGCTGCAACCAGCCTAAATTCATGTGTTAACTTTCCAACCAATGATCTCTGTGATTTGCGGAACAGGTGTATTGTCCCCTTAAAAAAAATTTCAAAGTTTAATTAAAATTTTTACTTAAACCATAGTTTAAATTAGCAAAAAGGAAATCTTCATTTATGAACTATTTTCATAATTATATCAAAGAATCAGAATGAGTTTTTTGTTAACTAGAGATAGCCCGTAAACATTAAATTCAGCAATATTTTTTGATAACCATTTTATATGGTTATTATACTAGAAAATGATGAATGACTTCGAATCAAGCTTCATTTAGATATAATCCAGAATTCAAGTTTACTGGAAAACATACCAAAATACCATTTAAAGAGTGGTTTTTTACTTTTATTTAAATAAAACTACTACAGATGTTCTGAAAACACAAAATATTTTTCTTTATCAAAGCACACTTCCCATCCAAAGCCAACCGGTTTATTCAACAGGAAAATACTGTTTATATATACATATATATATATAAAAATGAGAACTCATCAGAGAAATAAAAACAATGCTGGTATCATCTGTGATGTGGTGGACACAAGGCCAGTAACATGATGAGACATACAAACAATCTCAGTTATGGCTTAACCTAAATGCGCACAGTAGACGCGGTCACTGTAGGCGCTCCCTCTCCTAACTTCCAGTTACATGCAGATAAGCACTTTCCTGGGGTGGAGAGGACGTATGTGCATGTAGGAGATGGGAGCGAGGGGGTGCTACGTGGCTCTTCTGAAAGTGTGGCAGGGAGCAGACTACCAGAAAAATTCATCAATCATGCCACTTGCTCCCTTTCCTCAGAGGGCCCAAGCTTCTAGTTAGTTGTCCTCCAGTCTACTCTCCCCACAAAGAATTAAGTTTTCCACGTGAAAAGCCCTTCTGATTTGCGATAGAAATTTGTGGACTTGTAACGGAAGGTCGGTCATATGCAACAATTTGGGGCTGGATGAAATAAGGTTTGATTGTAAGCTATCACATCTGTAATTACCAGCAGAAGACAAAAAGACAGTACTAATGGGCTGGTCACCAAAACAGACTCAATTAACTTACAGACACATTTGTCAACACAGCTGTATTTCATATTATCTGTAGAAATACACGTATGCCTTGGTGCCATGAATTAAAAAAGCAGTACTATAGATCCCACGTTTAGCTCACCTGGGGGAAAAGGCTGGCACTTACTATTTTCTTTACTAGCAAATCATTAGATGATGATTTTTTTTTCTCAATAGAGACATACAGGATGACAGAACACTTTGGAACGCTTTTCTAACAGGCAGCGAACTGCCTGCTTACAAAGGTTACTCTATCGCCTTCGCACCCATTGCTTTCCCATGCTGTTAGCACTATGTCCATTGCCAAGGTGCACTGTGCCACACCTCCCTGCTTACTGAAGGATACCGTGCATTAAAGTTGTGGATTCTGCACCACAGAGGAGAACCTCGTGCAAACCCGTGCTAGCCATAGCTCACCCCTGGAAGCAAGCTCTAATTCAGCAGATGTTGCACTTTGGCATTAAAGCTTCCCTAGCTCCTAAACTTCTGCCAACACAATGGAGAGAAACACCTCTGTGCTGAGCAGGAGGGCAGCTACCCCCTATCTCAGCCACTGAAGGTCCCCGTGTGGTGCGAAAACAGCTGTACAAGAAGTATTTCTACAATGAGTGCAAGTGTCTGCTCCAACAATGCCAACAGGTGACAGTACCTGTTATGGATACTGATATCAATGTATTTGTGCTCAGCATAAAAAGGGAAAGTTTAGACACCCAGCTGAACAAGCACACACGGTGGTCATTCCCAGAAGAATCACTCCTCTTCTTTGGGAAGCGAGCCATACGTACCAGGACTAACAGTCCTCTGCTTTCGCTCCCTGCTCACACGGGAGCAGGGGCAATATAACCTGTTTGTCCTGATGCGAATTTCAGTTCCCCGACTGATTTGGTGTGGAATGGAAACTTCGAGGCTGAGACCGGGACTCGGGCCATAGCCCAGCTACAAGGCTGAGCGCGCATCGCTCGTTCGAGACACAGCCCCAGCGGAGAAGCCCTCCACGACACCCAGCACCCATCCCGCCCCTCCCAGCTCGGCACCTGCCCGCAGCACCGGCTGTCCGCTGCCCAGCGGCCGGGGCCTACGCTCCCACCGCGGCCCTGGAGAACCACCGGTGACCGGGGAAACCGCGTACAGGGGGAGAGCGGGGGGGGGGGGGGGCGTGAAGAGGAAGTACTACACGGAAAGCCACACCGCGCGCTCCTCCCGGGCCCCGGAACCGTTAACGGCCGCGCCAGGCCCGGCCACCCCGCCGCAGGTGCCCCGGGGCACCGCCGCCTTGGCGAAGGGGCACTTCCCCCAGCTCCCTGCCCCGCCGGCAGGCGGCTAGCAGCGGCGCTCGACTAACGGTAACGGGTTACACCGCCCGCGGCTGAACGCGGCGGAGGCCCGGCCGGGCGGGGCGGTCCCCCGCGCGCAGCCACGTCACCGCCGGCCCGGCGGGGCTCGCGCCAGGAGTGGGGCGGGGGACGGCGGCGCGGCGCGCTCCAGGCCGGGCCGGCACCGGGCCCGGGGCGCTCTGCCCTGCCCTGCCCTGCCCTGCCCTGCCCCACCGCAGCGGCAGGGCCCCCCCGCCCGGGAGCGGCCGACCCCACCGCCTACTCGCCCCGCTCCCACGCGCGACTTCCCTCCCGCCCCCTCCCCCAGCGGGGGCCACTCACCATATTATTCCCCGCACCGGAAGAGACGGCGCCATGCGAAGCCGGAAGAGGCGGAGAAGGCTTCCGTCGCTACGGCAACGAACGGACCCGTAAGGCCACGCGCGGCAGCGGATGTGACGTGTAACGGAAACGGCGCCTGCCCCGGGCCGTCAGGTTGGAGGCGCCTTCAGCCGGCGGAGCACCTCGCCCCTCCTCCCGCGGAGGCAGCGCACCGAAACCCGCAGTCGGGTCGTTCTCAGGCAGCGTGCTGCGAGCCCCGGGCAGGCAGCAGGCGGAGAGGTGGCGGCAGAGGCCCGGCCCGGCCCCCTCAGCCTTCCCTGGTGACAAACGGACTTTGCATGGAACCCTACTGCATTTCTGGACTTCATCCGCCCGCCCGCTCTGAGAATTCAGAGAAGGGACTCCCGTCGTGGCGGTCATGGTACTCCAAACCCCAGGGATGGTTTTGTTTCACCGCTTCCTCCACACAAAAATACACCTAAAATCGTGACGGCATCACCGCAGCCAGTCCTCTTTGCTGCTGTATTCTGCGGTAACGGCAGTAAGTACGCATCTTTGAGTGGACTTTTTTCCAGCGATATGCAAAACTTCGAAAGGACAGTAGCTCTCAGAATCACAGGAGCGCTGTTTTTGAAAATGTAGTCGCTACTTTGTGTCCTGAAGTTCTGAGAACTGCTCCCGTCGCTCTGAATGTGTTAAAACACTGGAAGCATTAGATTCAGCAGAGTGACCTACAATCAGCCTAACCCCATCCCAAAGTCCATCGTGGTATGAAGCAGAGAGCGGACATTGTGGGAAGAAAAACAGTGTCACGTTTAAGGCACTGTGACCACTGTTACTGAGGCTCTGGAACATGGGGACACGAGGGCTGTAAGGTGACAACAATCTCCTTGTGTGACCTGACTAGCAGACCGCTAAACTGTGCCCAATAGTTTGTCAGAAGGAACAAAATACAGAACTGAAGTTTTCTTGGAAGTTAGGATAGCTCTGTTAAGGAAAATTGTGTTACAAAACACCCACATGGGATTGAATGTATAGAAAGATTTAGTTACAAGACAGCTTATTTATTATTACCTTTGGGAAATAAGTGAGAAGAGGTAGGAATAAAAACTGAAGCTATGTATTTTATTAAAACAGATTATTGTGCCTAGGAAGATACTTGAACAACCTTCTGTAACACTGTCCTGTCTTTAGTCTTTTAATGGTCTATGCAGTTTCCAGTGACCATAGTTAAAGCGGTTAAAAATGTTATTTGCATTTAATCTGTTCTGTGAAGCACACCAAGAGACTTACCTGACTGTGGTTTGGAGTGACTGGACAGGTAATTGTATTCCATGAAACACGTATTTAATGTCTCAGACCTGCTCATTCTAAGCTGTTGGCTATAACGAAGAAATTTTTTCCAGTGTTCAGAAGTAGTTTTGGGAACAATTTAAAAAAAAAAAATCCATTTGCAGTCTGTAAAATTTGCATGACAGGTAAGAGAATTCCAACTGCAATGTTGTGGTATGTAAGCTCTCCACAGGCTGCAGCTGCTGCCTCCACTCAAATTTAACCAGGAAATCAGAAGTCAGGTGAACCACAGGGGTAACCTTTTATCTATATGATATGCTCCACAAATATACAGTTGTTTGGTTACTTTGTTATTGACACATTATCAGGCTTTTTGATTATTTCATGTCTTAGCATATTTCTTCCCAGAAGAGGAAGTGTTATAAGAAATTGCACTTTTACAATTCACAGAAGAGAAATACTACAACTAATAGCACAGCTGATACTAGCATTGTCCACATAACAAAACTAAGTCTTCAAGGATGTCTTACAACTGAGGCAAGTTTGAGACCTTTTAAAAATTACTAAAATGAGATCTGAAAATAATGAAGTTACAATAGTAGAAAGAACATACTGTGCTTACAATATATATTTGCAAAAAAAGTGGACTCTTCAAAAGCACTTGGTAAAAACAACACACTGCTCATTAGGTTGTTTGTAGGCTTCTGAAATTCCCACCTTTTATTTTTAGCTACACCACAGCACCAATAAATCACGTGTTGAGAGATGGATTTTAGTTAAATTATATCCTTCTGCCTTCACCACTACATAATATTTTCTGTATTATCATTACGCACAGAATAAAAAATGACTTGGAGAAGGTGCATAACTCTTGTCTGTTCCAGAGCCATATGCACCCTTGTAGGAAACAGGCTAGATTTCACAAGTTCACAAAGTATTTGGAAATTTGTAGAAAGATGGCTTGTGTGGGGGGAAAAAAAAAAAAAGACCAAACACACACAAAACTTTAAACTAATTTTTCCTCACTTTTTCTGGCAAACTTAAAACATTAAAATACAGAAATAAACAGATTTAATCTGAAATATGCTTGCACCTGACACTAGGCATGGAGCCTAGTCTAACATGCTTCAGACCAGGGTATGCTGCCAAGTCCATAATCTCTGTAGATTTCAACATAGCAAGTGCTGGGATATAGTTTTCAGGCTCTTGCTTCTTCACTAAATTTTTCTAAGCATCTCCTCTACAAGAGTAAAAGTCTGTTTGAATATCTGTAACCTATACACAAAATTGCTAATTTAAATCATTTCAGTGGTTCAGAATCTACCTCCGAGTAGTCGCGTTTCAGCCAAAGAGAGATACTGGATAACTCTCCTGCATAGTCAACAAGGGTGTCTTTCTATCCCAAGGAATTAATTACTGCTTGACAGAAGCAGTAATAGCTCTTATGCTTCAGTCCAAAACATTGGGGTTTTTTTTTCCTGATTTGCCCAATTGATTTTTATTTGGTTTGCTTGAACAGTGATAGATACAATGACATGTTGAAGGCACTGGTCATGGCTGCTTTTTGAGAGACCCTTAATGCTGCCAGATATGTAATATTAAAATTACTCTAATCCAACTTTTTTTTTTTTAATCTTGTCTTCAGGATGTAATTGTAAGAACAGACAGCCCCCGTAGCTGTTAGCAGGCCAGATGCAGCCTCAAGACAATGGCTAGAAAGAATTACAAACAGTAAGGAGATGGGGATAAGTGAAGAATTTAGATTGTTACCTCAAAAATAACAGCAGCACTCTCCCTCCAGCACAAGAAAAGGTGCTATTTTGATATCAAGTAAATAGGCTCCAAATAGCTATTTTCAGGACTTCACCATGACTACCGGAATTAGTTAACATGAAACCTCCTGGTTTTCACTGTGATTGAGCAAGACTAGGATAGGAGGATAGGCACACACTTTCAGTTTCAGCACATTTATTTAGGAAGTAGCACTTCTGTTTACATTAGTTTTAAGAACTTGAGTTATGTCCTTTAGAAACTAAATGAGGTACTTACATACTTATTGTTCCATCATCTGGTATACAACACCTGATTTTTTAATTTTTTTTTTTTTAAAACTAGTTCAGGTTTAATGAAAAGGCTCCTAGTTTTGGACACTATCTGATAAACAGACAAGAAAACAGAACAGGACAAATGCAACATTTTATTGTGAAGCTAAAGCTATGTGACTGCTCATCATGCTTTTTTACATTGCTTATTAATAAAATGGTGTTTAACATTTCAGAAAACATTCTTAAGAGAACAATGGAACAAAAGTGCTTCAAAACAACAAAATACAAGAATTAACCCCATCCCAGACTAGAGTCGTCCAATATATTTAATGGGGGTGGGGTATAGTGTTTTGTCTCCACCTTTGGTTTTTGTCACTTTAATCCAGATTTCTGAAAAATACTGACTAGCCCTTCACATGAATAAAAATTTGAATCATGTGGCAAAAATGGTTTCTGTATTTCCAGTCCCTTTATCTAATACTCACACACCTATCAAAGTACTTTCTTCCCCACTTCTAATGGTAAAAAAGACTGCAGAACCGAGAGGCTACACCCCTAGCATCTTAGAAGAATACACCTGTATTAACCAACTACAAAGAACATTGACCTTTTTCCTCAAAGCCACTTCTCTGACACAGGATTTTAAGAAGTGCATCTTATGAAGGCAAGGAAAGTCTTGCAGCAAAACAAGGCTGATCACCATAGCTTCCAGACATCATGTCAAGAATTTGCAAATCAAAAGATCAAACTCTGAAGCACCCACAGCGTTTAGCCAATATATTTAAACCACTGGAGCAGTGTATACCTTGCCAATTATTGCCAAACTCGGGAGGTAGTTATTGACAAAGTAAACAGTTTCCACTCTAAGATGGTTAACAATTTACATGAGAAGCAGGAAAAACACAATACACATTTCCCCATACTTCAGAAGATGATTTTGTATTTGCAGGAAGCGACAGTTTAACTTCCTCATCCTGTGGAATTACAGTTATAATATTTAAAAGAAAAAATATTGAAGAGACAATTTAAAGAAAAAATTCTAAAAGAAAGTAACTGATCCATTGGTCATCTCGTAGGATGACCAGCAGATCATCCTAAGCGTGAAAATTCACATAGGTGAGTAAAACAACATCCTTAAACACTAACTAGCAGCTCAAGAGAACCCAACAATGAAATTGGCAACCGCCTCTAGTTAGCACAATGACCGAGATAACTACCTGCTTGCTACTTTTCATTCCATTTTTGATATCTGGTAGAAGTCCCCAATGCTAAAAACATCACAAAAGCTTGAGACTACCACAGACAATGAATGAAGATCTGTAACCTACAATAGCGCTTGCCACCTCCCAAAGCTGCCACATGCAGAAGCATCACTAAAGCACTGGAGCAGCGAGGTAAGCACATCTCGGGCACAACTATGCATTATCCATGTCTTGGGTAGGAAAGCACTATAAGAATCTAGGGCAAAAAGTTTCACCATAAGGAAGCCCTAAGTAGAACGCTGCTTTCCATACTGGCTGCAGAACAGACATCTCAGTTAAGTTCAGCAGCGTATCTGACTTCAGTATTCCCAGTAAAAAGTACTTAAATTTCACAAGATGGACTTGGCAACAGTACCAACCAGTGCTAAAACCCGCTTGTTTAGAATAGAAAAAATACCATTTGTTCTACACCAGAAGGTAAGGTTAATTGTCTAAGTTATATGTATGAAAACTGTCATTTTAAAAACATTCGAGAGAATCTAAGAGTGAAATCAGCAATGGCCTCTAATTAGTGCAGTGACAACAAATTCCTTCTCAGTTCAGAGATCCCATTCTTCTCCATTTTAAAGTGTTACCATCACATTTATTATCTACATAAAGTAAGTTGCAGGGCCATATTCAACAAAACTGTATTAGCGACTGACTTTCTGAGGTAGAGTCAGTAAGACATCTCAGGGGCGGAATGCCTATTTCTAATACGCTGAACTCTGTAAAGCCTAAGAAACTAACAGGACAGACTTACACGTGCATAAATATCCTAGTTTAAGGCTTATCTTTAATATTCAGTGTTGTTTTTGTCTTAGCTGCAAGGAGAGAACCTGTACAGGTTTGGTGTACTCTACAGAAAAGTCAATATCGGTAAAGGGAACATCGTAACACATGACAAACTCTCATTTTAAGGAGAAAGAGCACCACACAGTGCTTCCGTTTTTCCCTCCTGTAATGCCACCAAAAGCAGCAACCTGCTGCCTGAGAACACATTGTTCTTCCAACATGTAGGATAAAAGGTGCGTTTCCTGCTTAATAAAAAGAGGCAAAGATGTATGAAGAAGGTTGTTAAAAAAACCAGGGGGCATGGGTTGTTTTTTTTCTCCCTCCCAGTAAATGCTACACTTTAAGTCAGTAAACAGACTTGCAGAGGGCCAGACAAGCTGCTTCCTCATCATCTCAAAAGTGGGTCAAGTCACTCATTCAGTAGCAGTGGGCAGATTCAGGGGAAAAAAAAAAAAAAAAAAAAAAAGAAAAAGGCAGTTTAGAGAGCTAACGTAATGCCAATCTTTGCAAAGGTTAAAAGCATCCAAGCTGTTGTCCTGCTTATCCTAGCCTAATTCAAGATACTGTATTAGAACATAATCTAATTTTATGGTAAATACAGTTGCAAAGTTCTATATAAAATACCATAGATTTGGGAAATACAGGTATTTTGGGTTTTTTTTGGGGGGTGTTCGTTTGTTTTGTTTTTTCAGATCTGCTTTTATACACAGTTAATCCAACACATAGATGAAAATCACTGAGCTGGGACTCAGTACATGTAAAACAAGAAACCAGAAGATGCGAGATAACACCTTAAGGGGAACAGAATTATTCTTAAAAGACACTGTTCAGAAAATAGTGTGAGAAAGATGTAAAGCCGACTTATGAACCAAATGGCATTTGGTCACAGGCTAAAAAATCCAGCAGCTGTGGGGCAAACTGATGTTGCAGAAGAAAATTAAGCTCTTATTACTGTGTTCTAGAAATAGAGCTGTAGTTCATCCATTATGCAGAAAACAATCAGGGCAGAATAGAAAACCAAAAAGCAGTGGTACCAGTCACACAGATTCTCTTGACCTGAACTGGTTGTACAAACGAGTGAAAGGGCTAGTCCCTTTTCTTTCTGAAGTAGCAGATCAGACTTCTGACCCTTTGTGCTGCATCCTGGTGGTGTTTTAGCAGATGGGAACTTCTACCTCTACGTTTCAGGTACCTATCGCATGCCAATAGGTATGTATTTGAAATAAATACCAGCATATTCCTCAAAATTAAGTGGATGAAAACAGAGTTTGACAACAAATATTTAGGAACACTCAAAACCAGAAGTGTTACCCTCAAAGTTCTCATTTGCAAAGGATCTCAAGGAAAGTTTACAAGCTTTATGAATAGGAAGACCAAGGACATTTCTTAGCTGTTTGGCTATCTGGCAGATGCTAATAAAACAGTAATATTCACGCTTAGCACTATGAAGTCTATGACAAATACGGATCAAGTCAGCCAGGAATCTCCAACAATCGAGATGGTCTACTGAAGGCAGAACTAAGGCAAAGCAAGCAATACAAGAGATTTAAGGAACTGAAATCCTTTAGGATTTCTCAATTCTCCAGGAAAGTGAATCAGGGGAACAGAAGTCACATCTTTCATTTACATCAGACATACATTTGACAGTCATACCCTTAGAAGGCTAGAAGTGGTTTGGTTAGACTATTTCAAAAGGCATACTAGTGTAACACAATCTTCTCCTATTTAATTGCTTTTAATCTTAAGATCAGTTAAAAGCATCTCTGGTTCAAAAAAACAGAATCCCAAACATATTGCATCTCTGTGTCTCAAAAGTCTGACACAGTTTCTGCTATTTAGTACCCAATACTGCGCAGTGAGCACAGAGTCCTCTCTGGGTATTACTATACTTACACTGCATCTATCAGCTAGGGGTTTTTTTAATATATATATATAAAATATATTATTTATAGTCAACTTGCAGGTGAGTAGTCCCAGAAATATTTGACTTACTCCTACCAATAAAAAAATAAGTTAAATGAAAAATTAAGAACAAAATTTTCTGTTAAGACCAAAAGCAAACAAAGCTTGTAACTCGATTTAGTTTAAACAACTGTAAACAATATGCATTTTTGTAACATCACTAAGTTGGGAGAGTTGTCTTTTTAAAAAAAAACAACAAACAAACACCAAAACAAATCCACAAACCTACTCTAACAAGGAACTAGTGTTCTGCCTTGCAAACATCTGTGTTTAATCCATGTAGAATTTGTAAACAAGATGTCAGGCCTTTAGAAGTAAAGGCAAAGATGTTTTCCTTTATTACAGTATTTAAAGACTATCACTTAAGTGGTTTTTTTTAATAGCTTGTCATTTATATAATAAAAACAAGTATTTGTACAAAGATGCAGTTTCTTTTTAAAAAAGCAGATCAGTTGAGTGTTTCATACTTTAATATATAAACCAAAACATATGAAAGCTATAAAAACATTAATGTGTGCCATGTATTAAACATGTAGCCTCGTATTTTAATGCTTACATGTGTCAATTAAAAAAATTATCACAATGGAAATTTTACTTTCAATTATCATAAACAGACCAAAAGACAGAGTAGAAACACGTCATTTCTGAAACTTGACAATTAGCATCACTTACTCTCTCAAACAGCAGCTGGGCTTCAAGTTGTACACCATAAGCGTAAGCTAACATTCTACCAATGGAAGCGTTACAAAATGTGTTAAGAGAAAATACTGCCAGTAAATGAATGTCTTAGTCTATTTTTTTATTTAGTAATTTTTTTTTTTTAAAAGACAGTTTGAATTGGTTTTATAGGGTTGGGTTTTTTTGCTGTTCTGCTATCAAAGGTCTTCTTTAAAACTGTTCTGTGAACAATACAGTCACATTACAACTAAACAAAAAGACAAATAATAACAGACCAGCTGCTTTTTACATTTTAATAATCATAATTCCCCAATGTTGTTCTTCCTCTCTGCATAGGGAAATTGTTTTATTTGGCACATTAAGGATAAAAAAGTCAAAAACTGAACCAAAGTTTACAAACCTCCAATTGTAAGTTAGTAGTTATAAGGAAGAAAGCCAGACGTCAATGTCATGGCAAAATTAAAAACAAAAAAACCACACACAAAACATAGGGAAAAGGTTTTCCAATGATCAATATCATCAGAGCCTTCTAGCTGAAACAAAATACATACATTATTGTTCAAACCATAATCAGATTGCTAGGAATCTTATCTCAAGTCCTATTGTGCTCTTACTTACAGTGTGTAAATCCTCACTAAATGGCAAGGAGGCTTTGATGAACACATTTCACATTGTATAATTTTTTCTTAATCTCAAGTTTTAATGTAGATACTTAAAGATCTGTAAAGTCCTGTAAACTCTGGCTGCTTTGCAGTAGTCTGTACCAATTGCTCCTTAGGCAGCACTTTGTTTCGCTTCAAGTAGTGTTTCACACTGTGGTATCTCCAAAGTCCTTGTTCCAGCGAATATATGCTTCCAGGGTCTGAGGGCTCAAACTGCGCTTTATCTTCTTCAAAGACTCAGTGAAATCTGATAGTTTGATATTTCTCATCTAAACAAAAAATGAAAGACATCAGGATCACAAGTGGTTGGTGTACTTCAGTTTATTCAAGAAGTACTTCAGTATTCACTTTTAACAAAGCATATTCTACAAGGGCTTCATCTTGATATAAGAAAGAAATTTTTTACAGCGAGAACAGTCATTCACTGGAACAACCTCCCCAGGGATGTGGTAGAGTCCCCATTGCTGGAGGTTTTCGAGATGCAATTGGGGAGGGTGCTAGATAATCTCATCTAGGCTCCCTTTCCCACGAAAGGTTGGACCAGATGATCTTTCCAAGGTCCCTTCCAACCTGGGCTGTTCTATGATTCTATGACCTGGTGCAAGGGTCTTGTAATTTAAGCCTATCAGTATTTACCGTTTTTAATAAACTAACATTTGGTAATCATAATGTCCGCCTTGTTATTTAATAGCCCACGAGACTGTGTTATTATTTCCTGTTTCACTAGGTGGTGCAAGCTGGCGCATACAAGGGCACAGAACTGAGTAAAGAGTAAGGCATGGGGTTTTTTAACACATTTATGGCATACCTCTGCATACCAGGAGAGTAAGGCACTGAAAGTTCCCGCCCTTACCACAACTGTATTCAGACCACAGTATGCTGTCAGTCAAGTAATCCCAATTATCTAACCTCTCTGATTCAACACATGCCTTTCAGTTGTTTGCTGAGGACATGATGATAAGCAGACACTTCCCGTACAGAGAAATGCCCAGACATGATGGTAAATAACCAAAGTGTGTGGAACACGCAGACTCATTATTAAAGGAGTATTAACACTACAACTGGAGAAGATTCCCCATGTTTCTTCAGGACTAGTGTTTATAGGCTATTGGAGGTAAACTTGCATTCACAACAAATTATCACAGATGTTCTCATCTTCCTGCAACAAATCCTTTCACCTTATCATAGCCTTAGCCATGATCTAAGGCTAAACACAGAAAGCAACAAGGGAATTAAGTTTTGCCTCATTTTCCCCTACGTAACTGTGACATGCACACACATTTGAACAGAAACTTTTATATACAGGACCAACCTCTTCCTTTGATGTTTACAGATGCAATTTGCGGTGAGGAACTTAATCTTTTTTTTTTTTTCTTTATGGTGGTCCATGTGAATGAATGTAAGTATTATACATATACACAAACAGATCTGTTTTAAAATTCCTCAGAGGCTCTCCCTAAGATGACTTGCTTCATGTACAGATGGGGGTGGGGGAGTGGAAATAAAATAAATCATTTGACGTAATACTTCTGGGAATGTTTTGGGGGAGTAACACTACAAGAAAATAAAAGCCAGGCCTCTGACATCATCTGATAGGTAACAGATCAAGTTGCAGTTCAGTGCGAAGGAAAAGATAGGACAGTCAGCTGAAACTAAGAACAGCAGAGACTTACTATCAGAAAAAGAGGTGCTCTTAAGCCTGATAACCAACAAACTACACAAAGAACCTCAGACATCCGAGGACAGATTTTCTTCTCAATCACTATTTGTAAAGAATTTTCTTCAATGAAGAAGTAATCAAAAAGGGTAATACCCTCCAAAAATTATGCTAGGTATTTTTTATGGTACTATGTGTAAATAAAGGGACCTTAAAAGTTTCCGGTGAGCATGCATTCTATTCAAAGGGGAAAATACAACTGCTAGAACAGCATACCTCACTGGCAGACATGTTCTTCACCTGTTCTGGTTTTAATTCTGTAAAAATAAAGGAAGATCAGTGAGTTTCATACGAAAACTTTCCTCGCTTCTGACAACTAAAGCATGTTAAAAGCACTTCTATTCTGACAAAACTCCACAACTAAAAATGGTATCTCTCTGCCTCAACATAACCTCCTGTACAGAAAGGTACATGGTGTTTTTACCTCCTCCTTCCCCATTTATCAGCTCCTCAACCAGGCTGCTCCCACACTCAACCACTGCAGATACAGTACAAAGTAGCAGCAGAACTACTTCCTTCTTCATAAGTATGGGGAACAGCACACAAGCGTAACAGAGCTGCCTTCCCCCATAGTATTGCTGGTACCTACAACCCCCCTACCCCTCAAACGTGCACAATTTTCAGGAAACAGAAAGGTACTGTCAGCCAAGAATACAGAAATAAAAAAACAAGCAGGGCACCTAGGAGTGCTTCTTGCCCATGCAATACTGGCAGGATCTAATCATTCCCATATCCTTCACCATTTTACATTTTTTTTACTTGCAATACTGTTACAGTATCAACATATTACAGCAAACTTTTTGCTCTAAGGATGCAAGAAAAAGAATCTAGGCAGGATTGGCAAGGCTGACATTAAAAAACATTTCAAAACCCAGATTGTTTTATATGGAAGCCAGGAGCAGGGGGAAGAAACAGGTTGCACAACATTTCATGGTCTTATCTCAAAATGGACTTGCATGTGAAGTGATTTGTCAGCAAAGTAAAGCCTGCATACCTAAATGCATACATTATTAATTCAACCACTCTAAATAAATATATTCAAAGTCTTAGGAGACATGATGTCTCTCATGAGAGCTATCTAATGCAATTCTGTTTCCCAGTTCTTATGCAGGATTTTGGAAGATGTGCCTTACAATCTCAATAGCTGAAAGTGGGTAAAAAACCTTTACTTTCCAAAGAGAGAGTGTACTGCCAAAACTGCATGGTATAGGATTTGATTCAATTAAAAAAAAAAATAAAACAAACACACTCACAAAACATGCACAGACCTCTCCTCCCCATAAATCATTTAAGAGAGTTGCAACAACTTTTATTTACACATAATAGGCTGATACTATAGAATACTTGGGCTCTGGCTGCCTTTAGTACCTTTCTATCAGGTAGGACAATATATCGGCAAACAGAAAACTAACATCAAATCTTCACAATCTTTTATTCACAAATTCCCTCTACTGTTCTCCACTAAACAAAAGCATTTAAATGTGGCTACTGGACACATAATAACTAGCTAGTAAAACAAAACAGAGCGGGGGGGGGGGGGCATGCTCTTAGGGTTGGGTTTGTTTTTTTTTTTTTTAAAAGAAGTATTCACTTTGCATTAAAATTGTATTTTTTCAAAGTTGGAAATGTCAGAGGAAGAACAAATATAGGTAAAACTCTACTTGAGTCACAATTGTCATCTGGATCACAATTCAACATTAAGAAGATTTAAAATAAAAAAAGCTATGCCATTCAAACCACATCTAAAAAAAACCCAGAATACAAAATTGCTTCTGTTTTGGTATTTTCTTCCTTTAGACTTGAAAGAGATCTGCCCACTTTATAAGACAAGTAATGCAGCCAGAGACTGCTATTCAAGTAATAATTTAGATATAACAGAACTGATACCAGCCTAGGAAAGATGCACTCGTTAGAAATCCCACAAATCTGTGAAAAACACTTCACCCTGCTTTCCTCTTAAGACACAAAAATTGTGTTTCACATGGTGAGCTACTGAAGGGTTTTGTGTAATAGCATCTTACAAAGATGCTATTATGAGGAACAGACCAAAATCCAACCTAAAAAGCTTAAATTCAGAGGTTTAAGAGTTATAAAGATGTAGGAAAATATAATATCTCTACTACCAAGGGCACTGAGTTTTCTCAAAACCTAAATAAAACGCTATGCAGCTTACCTCGAATAGGGCCCAGCGCTGCATCCTTTGCTAATGCGGTTAAATCACTTCCAGAGTATCCATCTGTCATTCTTTGTCAAAAGTAAAAGTGGACGAAAGGAGGAAGAAAAAAAAAAAACCAAAAAAACCTGCTTCAAACCATCTCATTTTAATTGCAGATTATTAAAATGTTACTTAATCAGAAGTAGTACTATTTTGATGTTGTTTTGCAAGTTTAATAAATCAGAAGTGCATTCAACATCAGTGATCTATATTTAAGTCTTCTCCAGATTAAATTTAAGTACAGATAGTCAAGTCCCAAGTAACATGCTAGGAAAAGCAAAAAGATAGCAACCAACTAGGATTTGTAGATGAAAACTAATCTCAAGCACATTTACTATTTGTCTTACAAGAATGCCCTACCACTAGTTTGTCATCATTTGTCATAGATGAATACAAAACCAAAAACTCAACTGCCATCCAAATCCTCAGAACCACAAGGCTGGGGGGGGAAATCAAACCAAGGACCCAGTCTCTACAGGAGCTTTTCCAGAATTAGACTTAATTTCCAAGTTAACCAATGAAATACTTTGCAGATTAAAGGCCTCCACTGAACCAGGAAGCTGCCAATACATATTGCCAACATAAGTGAAAAGAAGTAGTAAGGGTTGCCTAATGAAAAATTTAAAACAACAACAACAAAAAATCCACCAGCTTGTAGAGCAGTGGCTGGTTGTAACAAGAGCTTCATAGCTCAATCTTCTGGAGATAATTAATTCTGTTATAGTTTATAGAAAAAGTTGCAGAGGAGTGAAGGAACACTAACTTATGAAGGAGGTTAAATATCTATCTCTTTCAAAACAAAGAAAGATGGCAGATGAAGCAGGCAGGACCCTCAGCTTTTATATTTTGGCTAAACTGTTTAAAAAAAGTGCACTTAAGTTGCATTTGTAATTTGGTTCATAAATTTGCAGTTAGAATCCAAAACACTGTCTTTTTCCTCCAGTTAGCTATTACTGCAGCCTAAATATGGCCTGAGCCAGCATCCTTAAAGTACAGAGAGAATTTATTCAGTTGGATTATACATCAAATTTCTGTAATGTTACTAAGAGGCTGAAAAATGCTACATCCAAGAGTGTACTCACCTCCTGTGTACTAACACAAACAGAAACAGAGACTAAAGTACATCCACTTGAATATTTTTGATCTCTCACATTCAGTTTTCACTCCTTCCTGCCCTAGGTGCTTTCCCCACTTTTTAGTCTAACTTCCTTCACACCCACTACATTTGATTTCTGAGGGTGACAAACAGCAGTACTGTGTCAATCTTAATGACGAAGAACATAAAACAACTTCACAACAGGAAGGGCATTTAACCCACATTTTCCCAATCAAATATGAAATTGAAAAGAATCTAAAATTACCCAGTGCTTGCTCTGCTATGTTGGTAATACCTTCAACAAACCTAGCAATGAACAAGCAAAGGAAAGTTGCTTTTGATTGGAAATGCATGCCAAGTGCAAAACTGGTACTGCCTCTTTGCATCACAGAGGAGAGCTGGACTGCCTGGGGGATAGGTGGAGAAAAGCATCCCCCTCCCTCCTCAGAAAGAAAGAAAAGCACTGATGAGCATGTTTCAACAACAGAAACCCAGCCAGGTGGTGTAGGGAAAGAAGCAGCACATATATATAAAAGCATGTGTAAAACCACCTTCATACAGCCTGACAGGAGACCATCTTCCCAAAATGCATGCAATTCATTCTCAGCAGGTGTTGTCACTATCTGATGATCTACATTAGTTACATTTTGCATGAATAAAACGGTCTGAATGAATGCAATAGATAAGTATATTTATTTAGTATAGTTACAAAATACTTACCTAGCTAGTTGTGCCAACTCTTTTTGGGTCAATGGACTTCCTTGCTTGCTTAGAAGATTTTTTAGCAAAATCAATCTTGTCTGAAAAGAAGATACATTTATCAGATGTAAAACTCATTTTCACGGTACACTTAAAATTCTGTTGCAACAACAAAACTACGTGTTTGTCAGGTTAGCTTTTGTGCTTCACTAGTTTAAACTTGCCTATAGTGCTTTTGTGACTAGACTGTACACTATCGTCTCTTCAGGGGAAGAGATAGGGATTTGGTAATGTGCTGGTTTTGGCTGGGATAGAGTTAATTTTCTTCATGGTAGCTAGTACAGGGCTATGAGATCAAGGGGTCAAACTGCTTCAAGAATAATACATTAGAATCCTCATCAAAAGCCCTAATCTGCTGTTGAGCTGAAAAACATTACTTTAAGAAAGCTACTTTCATCTTTTGCATAAACACTCTTCTCCAGCCAACCAAACGTGCTCCTGCAAGCCCTACTTCAAACTTGACCGTGCCTGCCAGTATGTAAGCAACACCTCACTAGCCAAGAAATACTGAGTAGCTACTACCAGATTTGCTACTAGCACATGTAAAAAATAATGCAAAAACTTAAGATAGTCGCCAGAATTAAAGCACAGTGTATATGGCCAAGCTGGGCCAGAAGTTAATTCACAGAATTGTAATCATCCACTAGGGCAAGTTAAGAATAGCCTATGAAATATATTTTATACTTTTTAATAAAATTTATCTCAAAATGAAGAAAATGCATGGAAAACAATACTTACTTCCTCATTTGGTAAAGACACATATACCCGTTTGGTGAATCGTCTAGAAAACAAACACATATACATACATACACACACACTTTTCTAACTTTTTAGCACATATAGATCTAACATTTGGTTTGATAAATGTCAAAATTTCACTTACATCATCAAATTCTAGGGAGTCGAACTACAGATTTAAAAAAAAAAAAAAAAAAACACAAACCCAAACAACAACCAACCAAACAATATGCACGAACCACTGCTGTTACCTTACTCTTAAGTTATGAGACTCCTCCCAGAGAGGAAACACTCTAAAGGCAGAAATACCACTGACTACCAGCAACAAAATGAAGCATCTCTTCATTGTACACAGAAAATCTTTGGCATCATTAAAAATGTGTTTTATTTGTTCAGACAGTGCTGACATGCCTATTTTCCTCAATCGAGAATGAAAAGAGAAGAAAGTATGAGAACTCGTAGCAAAAAAGTCCTAAGGCAAATCTACAGCAAGATCTGTAATTGCATGGGACATCACAAGTCCAATATTCAGAGAGAAGAAATACTAGATTTCACTGGTCAAATTTCTTCCTTCATCATGCCATTAAGATCCAAATAATAAAAAAGCAATACGTAAGATGCAAGAAGGTTATAAAATGCTGACTTGGTCTCAACAGGTACTGCTGTTTTCGACAATTCCAAGGCCATCACGCTTGTGCAGATGTATCCCAAAAGAGAAGAGACAGGCACCTCTTTGAGAGGTTAAATAATTTAACATTGTTGAACAGCTTTTGCTACTTATTCCAAAACTTAAAACAACCAAGACACTAAGTAGCAAAACCTGCTCTTCATAATGAACATCATATTATTGTATTCAAACGAAGAGACATTTTGATACCTGAGAACAGCATCATCAAGCTCCTGTGGCCTGTTTGTTGCTCCCATCACAAGTATTCTGTCCTCTCCAGAAGACTGCACCTATATAGTGTAGGAAGGCAAGACAGCTTTCAGTTTACATCAAGTAGTAATACAATAAAACCAGTTAGAGACTTGCTGTGTATTCAGCTCACTGATGGGATCTTACTGTATATGCTTTTCTTTTTTTTTTTTTTTCCATGCAGTTAGCTTTAAAACATTCTTTAGATAAATGTAAAGTCACACTAGGAAAAAGTAAAAAGAAAAAGAAGGAATGTAAACACAGGACACTATGCCCAAGTTATGTTGCTTGAAAAGAGTCTTGCAAGAGCACAAATGTTGCTGTGGAATTGCACGTTACAATGCTGGAGAAAACTGAGACTACAAAAAGCACTCAGAAGTTTAGTCATCCAGAGATAATCACATTTAAAAAGCTACAGACTTTCTGCTGTTGTGAGTTTTAACACCAAACATTATTTTGAAGCCTACAGAGAAAGAGAGAATCAAAACTTTAGACTAAGGTACAGCCAGAACCACTAAATCAGATCAGAGATTCATCTAATACAGGTCTCGCAAGAAGCTAGTAATGCAAATGAGAAGCTATTCAATAGTACACAGACACAGTAATTTTCCCCCAATTCACTCAATTGCAAGACTTGATTTTATACCCAAGAATATGGAGACTTACAGCTTCCAGACTTCAGAGAAAACATTTGGGTATCACAGACATGTTAGTATTCACCTAGTGTCCCATCCTTCATAGACTTAAGTTCATTGCTGCCTGAGTCCAAAAAGTTCCACAAAAATATGGTATGATATAGTTACACCTTGATCCAAAGTTTGCTAACTTACTAATTATGTTTAATTTTCCCCTGTTCATTTTAAAAGAAAACTCTGTGTGTGTAATAATTTCTCCATATCACTGTCACATTGCATTATTTGCCCTGATTCATCCCACTCTGGAGAATTTTTTCCTGATCTCATTGTTTCTCTATACAGTTATCTTCTCCTCTTGTACCTCATTACTATCACTTCACCACTGTAGCAATATTCCACTGTGCTAGTGGAATATAAACTAAGATTGTTCAATACAAAAAACAGTGCTGTGTGACAGAAAAATATTCTGATATTCATTTGTTCCCCCCCCAACTATGAAACCCAGTTCCTTTTCCTGGGTATTACATATGTGCTATTAAATATATTCTTACTGTATCCTGTCATCTCTAGGTCATGATGCCAAGAAAAAACTTATAGCTCAATAAAAAGCATACTAACACAGAAATTAATCCTTCTGATGTGTCAGAGCTGTGTATACCCATGATCTGAACTAGTCTGTTTGAAATCCTCATCCCTCAAGTCTCACCTTACCCCTTGACAGTACATGCTTTTGTGACACATATCCCTTAAAAACCAAAAAGACACTACTGAAAAGCCATTTAATCTTCTTTTACTTTGCCAGAACGAAGAGATGTGCTTCACCAAAACATGCAATTGCAAACAAGGATTCAACTCTGCCTAACGCTCAAGTGTTCCTCTTGCCGTGTAAGAATATTTGTTCTCACAGCTCCTTTATTATTACCGTTTGTTATCCTTTCTTCTCTGTCCATAGTCTTTCAACCCATTATTTCAGCTCATCTTCAGATTACTACCTTTCACCCCAGACTGAATTTTCCAGACTACTACAGTAAGCAGGTGAAAAATTAACAGCAATAGAAAAAAGCTGTTTGCCGACAAGGTGGGGGCTGGGGGGGCGGAGAAGGGGACAGAGCTAAGCCCCAGCAGCCAAATCCTCTTTGTGCTTCATCTGTAGCTTGTACTGGCACCCACTACATTACCCAATTCAGCTAAATCAAACAATACCCAAGACTAAATACTTACACCATCAAATTCTATTAAAAATTCTGTTTTTAGACGCCTACTAGCATCATGTTCACCTTCCCGTCTTTCACACAAAAGGCTATCAACTTCATCTAAAAAACAAAGAAATACATCTTAATTAAGCATACAACATCAAAGTCTTCATATTTGCCTAAGTTCTTTTGCTAATATAGGGCTCCAGTAAGAGAGATCAGATCTTTATTCCTTAGGAGACAGATAGATCTTAGTAAAGTTTAAAAGCTTGTATAATGTGTTGTCCTTTGAATATGTAACACCAAGCACAGATGAGAGGAAAAAAAACCCTGCTGATAATAAGCTGCAACTCAGGACAAGCAAAACCCATTTTCATGTTTGAAGTTTAATACATAAATGGACTTACTCTGTAAAGGTAGTACAGCATTCGTGGTTTTGAGGGCATTTCTTCCCACTATTAACACCAATTAAATAACGTAACAGTAACCAACATGCTCTATATGGAACTACTGATTAGCCAGCAGGTCATATCCAAGACACTTGCTCTGCACTGCAGAATTACCCATAGAAGTTACCCAATGATTCCAATTTAATAAGTCAAAATATTTAAGAAAATACACAAAAGTCAACAACATTTAAGGTCTTACCAATAAAAATTATAGAAGGCTGAAGTTCTCTGGCTACTGCAAATAGAGCACGCACCAGTTTCTCCCCTTCACCCACCTAAAACAACAATAAACTGTTTTTGGAAGGGGTTTAGAAAGTGTTTATTACAAGAAGGCTAACATAAGGACCTACAGAAAATCTTGCCGATAACCAACCACACTCAGTCCATTCATATACACTCAGATTATCACTAGTTCAGTATTACATACGACGCTATTGTTTATGTCTTAAAAGAAACATTACAACCTCACTTATGATCACAATTGAGTTGTCAAGAGACTTTGGTGCCTAAATTATCAGAGTGAAAGGGAGCTGGGACACACTTCATTTACTTTTTAAAGGAAAAAAAAGCCCACAATCACTCATCTATATGACAGCCAGGGTCAACCTGAACTGCAGAAGCCTTTGACATTCAGTTATCACAAGCACAAAACAAAATTCTTTACTTCACAAGTCACTTTTCTAAAACTTTATGTTCACTATAGGCTAACAGTTCACCAAAGACTCATCAGAAGTCTCTGGCCTTCTTAAGCCCCAATTACAGCATGTGCATTTTCAGATCAATATAATTTACACCTGCTACTTACGTATTTTGAAGTTAGGCTTGCTGCACTTATATTAAAGAAAGTAGCATTTGATTCTGCAGCGACTGCTTTGGCCTAGGAGACGGGAAAAAAAAAAGTACTTTTTAAAACACCACATTGAAGATACCTCTCTGCTTCTGCAGCTAGCATTCATGTCCTGATTGACGATTTTGAAAACCCCTATTCCTTCAAAGGGAACACCTTGTAGATGCTACAGAAAACTTCTGTACAGGCCACTTACAAATAAGAATGGAGCAGTCAAACCACTAGAGAAATTTCCAGACTCCCTTAGACTTCTCTCATCACATCGTCTCCATAGCCAACTACAACTTGCTTACTGAAGAACACAAGTCTCTAGCTCCTTTCCATGTATCCTGAGTAGACATCTGAAACAGTTCTAACTAATTTAGGGTGGTAATTTAGCACAGCAGTTGGATCAAATCACATTAAAAATTATGGGTTTTTTCCCTCCTTACCCTATCTATACAAAAACTGTTTTCAGAGGAAAGCTAGGAAAAAGAATCAGTTCAGCCAGAATGCTCATACAGAGTACCTTCTTTTTTAACAGTTTCACCATATCAAGAAATTATAATTCCCTGGTTATATAGTTTAATTTTAGTGATCACCAATAATGTTCCAGTACATAAAACACAACAGATGAGCCCAAGTGAGCTGCTGAACATTTGCACTCCTGCGCTTCAGAGCTGATCCAGCTTCAGTATCAGCAAAGGGAGTGTGCAGCTGCAGCCACGCCATGTGATGCAGGAAGATGTGCCCGGCTCAGCTGCATCAGGACACGCGACGCTCCCTGGCTGATGCACAGCCATTTCCATCCAGTTCCCTGAACCCAGCACATCAGTCTGGGAAAACAAGCAGCGGCCAGACAGTTCCACAGCACTTATGCTCTTTGCACAGCAGTGTGGAAGTGAGACAACCCCCTTTCTTGCTACTGTGCTCCTTCCCCATTTCCAAAATGCACTTCTAGTATGTTTTAGTGGAGAGCAGACCATTTGTGATTAATCACTGCCATACACAATTAACCATGTTACTTTTACTCTCTCTGAAAATGAAACGTGGGCTTGCTGGTTTAAGTTTTAAAATATTACTTGGTGATACTAAAAAGAATTAAATAGAGAACAGTTTAGCAATTCCCTCCCCCGTAAAATCCACAGTTAAGAACAATTTTGCATTTTTGTATTAAATTGACACCATAACACATATCCAGGAAGAATATACAGTTTATTACTACAACACCCAAACTGAAAGCCACCCCTCATGGTTACATTTTAAGCCCACCAACTCATGCATGAAGTAATTTTCTCACCAACATTGTCTTCCCATTTCCTGGTGGGCCAAACAGCAATAAACCACGTGCAGGAGCTCTAAGTCCTGTAAATAACTGAAAAGTACACCATCATAAGTTACCTTCAAAGACTTAACGAAAATATTGATTTACCTTTGTAAGAAAACGATTTAAGATTGAGGAATGGCTCACTGGCTAGCAGTGGTAGAAATAGCAGCTACAACAGTACAGGTTTTAGAGAACTACATTCTATTACTAACTTGACCTAATGCACGTCACTATTGTTTCCCACAGAACAGTTAAATTACATCATGATCACTCTGTGCATAGGGGTACTGTGAAAGGAGCATAAAAGGCAGGAACACATTCCACAAGACAGACCAGCCTGTCTGTCTAACAGTTTAAAGCACCAACTGCACTTAAAAAGGGGGGAATGCATTTGTGTAGTAAGAGAGTTAAAGCAACATCCCTATTAACTCCATATGGAAGAACCCCTTCATCTTTCTCTTTTTTTTTTATTAAATGAAACTTGAGAAGACAAGCTTTGACTGAAACTATTTAAAATATTACTTAACAACTACCTACTTTCTCTAAATGCTACTAATAATCTTCTTCCTCTCACTTTGCACTGGATTCATCTTTCCTACACTGTAAAATTGCACCCATCATATGCACCATCACAGCAAGCAAACCTACAAATTCTCATAGAGTACACATCTTCTAGTTATTCCTGCAGCCTGTTCTCCCCAGCGCTTAGTCTTTACCACTTTCCTCAAGAGCTTCGGAGTTCCTTTTTTGGCCTCACACTCACCCCTCCATTCCAGTTTCCAATAATTCCAACAAACAACCAAAAGGAATAGTAGGGAGTCTCATACACACCATGTCTAAACACCATTGTCAGCAGGCACTCCTTTCCACAAAATCCATGATAACAAATGGCTCCATTACCAGTGTAGTGTTTCTAAGATGATCGACCAACATGCATTTTCTCTATTATTTCATCATTCACAGTATTTGGTTGTGCTTGACTTTGCTTGATCACTAAAAACAGTTATCCAGCATGATCCTATTCACTAATACATACCACCTATGTTACAAATGTATTGCAGCGTTTTAAACTGGGTAACTACATTCCTCCACTGTTTCTGCTTTCCATGCTGCACACCACCACATGCATCTCCTGCCTGACTCCCTTTGTTTGGAATCATTCTGCAGGAGTTCCCTCGTTTTAAAGACAGTCCAGACCAAAACTACAACTCTCCCTCACCTTGATCATCACCTACACAGTTCAGCTGCAACTGCCATTTATCACTGAGACACACTAAGATTTTAAAGTTTTTAACAACAGACTAATCATACTAAACATGGTCTGAACTAATTGCTACTGTTTTATTAGCATCTTACTGCTGAAATGGTTGCAGTCATGTCTCTAGCCAGTGTTTTCTGTTTATTCACCTCAACTCTTGCTCTCCTACAAAAATACCATTAATTGGCTTGTTTAAATAGGAATTTGAGTTCAAAACTTCATTAAGGTTAAAACTGAAGTAATATTTAATTGACTAACTATTCCCCTGTAGTTGCCACATCTACCACGTTCGTTTACAAGGAATAAAACCAACCTCTTTTCTTCCAAGGAACGTTTTAAACATCTGCAGGATTCTCTGTCCTTGTTATATCTCTACCTACATCAAGGTCAGGTAGAAATTATTGAAAATACCAACTGTTATCAGAAGAGAGTCATAACTATTCCAAGCCTCACATCTCAAAGTCCTTCCCACCCAGCTTATTGTATTAGTGTTACTGAACAAACTCAACATACTAAACCACTGTAATAACAGAGATGGTACAATGACATTTTCCTTCTGCATAAGAATACCAGAGCATGCATATGTAATGCCAAAGCTTTGTTTTCCTCAGGGCTAGTATTCCTATGATGCTATGCCATGTTTAGAGTTTCCTCCCCGCGATGCTTCAAAACCAGAAGCTGCATTAAATGAAAGAGGAAGACCACAGAGCAACTCCAGTCACCCGTCAATGTGACAAAAGAGACCCACAAGCAAACAAAGAACAAACAGCAATTTTGCTTGAATAATCAGCACTGCAGTAAATCATTGCATGCAATTTCTGCAAGAGTCCAGCAACTTTTAAGAAGTCCAGCTTTAGAAAATGACCAATTTAATTTTTTAAAAAAAGTGGCTCAGAAAATTCTAGTAGTATATAGACCAGACCTGAATCTAGGCAGTCACAGTAGTTGAGGTACCACCTATGATAAATAAAATAAAAGCCTAAACGACCAATTTCCACACAGCCAAGTAAAGAGGAAATCTGCCCTCAAATGTTATACACCTCAGTGTACTTGCCTGTTCACTACGACACTTCTTTGCATCCTCTCCTGCTGTGAACAGGCTATTCAGAATGTCTAACGAACATCCACACAGAGAACTTGAGCACACTACCAATTTAATATTTTTCAAATCAGATAGTGTCATGACTTAATTTACCTATACAAATCTCATCTGTTTCACTCTTCCAATTATGGGCTTTGTCCTTTACATGTCCATATACGGTTGGACACACAGCTATAGCTATCTGGAACAGTCAGCCTCACAAATTTTTAGGGGTTTTTTTGGTTGGTTTTTTGGTTTCGTTTTTTAGGGGTTTGTGGTTTGCTGTTTTTTTGTTTGTTTTGGGTTTTTTTTTTTTTTTTAAGCTATTGCCTCAGTCGCTTTCTCCAACATTGACTAACCAGAAGATGAGGAATTTCATGGTAGTGTTTTAACACAAATTCTTCATTCTCCTTTTCCAAGATAGCTATCACCACCCAGCTATCAATAGCAATCATAACCAGTAAAGACAGGATTCAAGAATCACCACTTCATGTGTGAAGCACAATACATTTCTTTGATTCTGTGACAGAGGGATAACAAAACCCAGTTGCTTACCTCAGGTCTAAGAGAAGGAAGGATAACAATTTCTTGCAAAGCTTGTTTAGCCAGTGTCTGCCCTGCAATATCATCAAATTTGACAGCTGGCCCACTAACAAAGAAATGGAATACTAATTAGTCTAACAATGAGATACTCTTTTTCAGCTGCAGCTGACTAATTTAATGCATTTGACTATTTATACAGAACCCTTTTGAGGAAATCTGTTATAGATTTGTTAAGCGTTTAAAAAGATAAGCATTTCTGAGTTGAATTTTCATCCTTTTGCCAAAGTAACAACAACAAAAAAACCCAACCAAAACAACCCCCCAAAAACCCACAACAAACAAAAAGTACTAGTTTTCATTCCAAGTGGACCAGGATTGTACTGAACAAAAAACTGGTTTTCTGCATTGAAAATCCTACTTTTCTTCAGACTTACCTATCAACAATTTCATTGAGGATAAGATTAGCAAGATTACTGTCCACATTTCTAAATATCTTCAAGTCTTTCTTTTTTCGAGGAGCAGTGGTAGGAGTAGAAGGCTTATTTGTTCTGCTATTTTTAGGAGCAGCCTGGGTGGGGGGGAAGGAAAAAACCAAACAAAAAACCAACTTGATACTTTTAAAGCATACTGTTAACAAAATTACTGTTACATTTCACATGCTCCAATAAAAGCTAATACATTAACACATATCACATATTCCGATGCTCTATTTTGCTACAAATCATACTATCATATTCAGCCACAGGTAGAACATCTTAGGCTCCAGTAGAGGGTTTTTTTGGTTTGATTTTGGTTTGGGGATTTTTTTTTTGGTTGCTGTTTGTTAAGATAATTCATTATATTTAACCACAGTATTTTCCCCCAGCATATTCTAGAAATAAAGCATCACAAACTGTTTCAGATTCTCAATACCTATAAGCAAGAATTTCTACTGCTGTCATACTTTGCTAATAGGCCAATTAAAAGCCTTCATGTTATAGCAGCAATAATGCTTAACCACATTTATGTTCTGTCCATTCTGCTCTTTATTCTACTTTACTGTGGGAGTAGCAGGGGGGAGATAAGGATGGAAGGGAAAGAGATGGGTCAAAAGAAATGCAGCATTTTTGTGTCTTATTAGGATAGGACTTACTTTTGTATTTCAGTCACAATCTAACCATAATTTGCTTTTCAATGTGGTTGCATACCTGTGCATACATGCTTTGGAAGAGAAGGAATGTATGGGGGGAAAATCTGCAGTTCTGGAGTAACATTTATTTTTCTCCTAGATAAGTTTCCCTCAGTTTCTCATGCAATTTTCAAAACAAGTATTATCATTTATTACTGTGACCGCAATTAAAATCCATTTGTCCATGCAGCTACCTGATGACTCCTGGTTTCTAAAATCCACTCTGCAGTCTAGCTCAAGACGCTTGGCCAAAATTGTAGAGGTTTAGGGTTTGTTTTTTTTTTCCAAAAACTTACTGCTACTACAATACTGCAATAAAGGTAGTAAATCCAAAGTTTGTTCTAGAATTTACATTGACTTTCCAAGTGTATACTACTACATTTATCCTTACCATACCTTATGAGTTGAAGCTGCAGGATTAGGTGCTGGTCTAGACACCGAAGTCGATATCCCACTGTAGCTAGGTGTTCTATGGTGACCTGAAAGGCCTGTGGATCCAGTTTTTGCAACAGTCTTTGAACGAGGAAGGGAATTACTTGTGTGTGTTAAGGGATCCTTCTTTTTTGGAACCGCTCCACTTTCTATAAAGAAAACCAATGTCATGAGAACATTTTCAGCAGTCATACTAGTACCATCAATTCTAACTTGAAGATAGTATTGTTGACACATACAATACAGTATTATAGCAGAATAATACAAGTTTTTAAAGAGGCTTAGTACTTTTAAGGGGATATTAACTGTAGCTTTCTCCTAAAGTCAAGTCTTGATTTTTTAGGAGCTCTCAAAACCAACACTACTTAACCATCTTAGAAAAGCTGGAGACAGCTAAGTCCTGTAACAAGGGAAGAACATCATCTACTCCTTAAGACAGAAGACAACAGAACACCAGCCAGATTTTCCTTCCAAGAACTCCTAAAAATAATCATTATAATAATCCCCAAATTTCAATCTCTTAGATTCAGAGCATTCATTCCTTAAGTGATGTTAGCAGGCTAGCTACTTTGGATGCTAGCTAACACTATCTAGCACCTTCCACACAGAAGCTTCACCAAGGCACTTTAAGTTGGGAAAATTAAAATAGTTATACCTGCAAGCAACTACCAGGAGCTTTTTCTTACAACTTTGTTTCACTTCAGGAATCTCAAGGTATACGTAAATTCTGAATGGACAGCTCTGAAGCAGCTTACCTTCCTATATTTAAAATTAAGTCTTAAAATATTATATTATACCACTGAATTCAAACACCACCACACATTCCGTTCAGACTTACTCTAATTCACCTCCATGATGGAGCAGGAAGGTCTCAAATTAGGTGACAGATAAAACTTAACATATTGGCCACAGGTGATTAAAATACAAAAGGTCATTTTGGTCCAGAGTAAGTGAAATAGCACTTGATTTCTATATTCTCCGTATGGATACACGATAAAATAAGGTTCCTTGGCACAGAAATGGCAAGTGTAAAACACCAAAATAGAGACTAAGAGGTAAGAACATACTACAGTGAGCACGCAGGTTGGTCAGGCTGGTTAATGATTAGAGCACAGCATCAGATCAGGGTTTTTTTGTGGTAGGAATACAGTACTGGAAGCTGTCTAGTACAGTACTGTTGTCTGCAATGGAAACTGCAAATACTGCCTTATTCTATATCCTTTTAAAAGGAATAAGGAGCCTTTTGGTTAGGTAAGAGAAATATGGCATCAGACGTAAGGAAGCTCAAGATGGATTTCAGCTACAAGTTTCTTCACTAAGATTTTAGAAATCTGCAACTCAGTTTGACTTGTTAGTCTTAAGCAACGGGCCAAAGAACTCTGATTTTTAAGGAAGTTAATGAGTCTAGGAAGAATTTTTGATTTATAATATTGCAGTTCAGTGAAAAATACTTTAAGTAAAAAAAGCCTCAATTTTGAATGTTGTGTTTAAAAAATTCAAATAAGAATACTTCAGTGAAACAGTATCATGGAAAGATCAATTAATTACTACCATCTTCTCAGCCTCTTTAAACATAAAAGTCTTGCATACTACCAGGAGCAACTCTTTACACAGCCTGTAGTTATCCATGTGTTGAACTACTTGGCTTACAAGCTTCTAAAGCCTTTCTTCAGTCACAAATCTACCCCTTTTAAGAGTTACAGAAACTCTGCAGGGTTCATCACAAACAATGCAGATGCATCAATATGCAAAAAACAAGGGAACTTGAAGAATATGATTAACTACATTTACCTGTAAGACATTTCTTGTAAAAAAAAAAAAACAAACAACAAAATAAAACACACCCACCCCCCACCCACCCCCCAAAACCCCCTGGCTACTGACTAAATCACACACAGATCCAGAGCTGGTTAAATTTACTTGGAAATTCCTGTGCAGGAATGACTAAGTCAAAACTCTTCAAAATTAGGCATACTTAGTAACTTTCAAGTTCAAAAAGCAGTATATGAATCTATTAAAAAAACCCTATCTACCCAACACTTCGACTGGTCCTATTTAATCAAAAGGTGGCACTCAGTTTGGTTGTGGGTTTTTTTTTTCCTTCAACCTCATTTTCACAGCTGGCTTACAGCCAACATGGGAAGGCTTCAAAAAGCTGAAGTAGTTTTTCTCCACCTCCTTCACCCTAACATGTTGCTCAGTTATCACACTTTCCCAGAACTACCCCCATCTATTGAGAACAACACACACACATTGCAATTTTGAGTATCATAAAATTGCACAGGTAAGGAGTATTTCAGGAAGCTGGAAATACGGGGGGTGGGGGGGAAGGGAAAAAAGAAAGGTTTAAATACAAATTACGATTTACTCTAGCTGTACCTCCAGGAATCAAGACCACTAAGCTTACATATGTTCTGTGGTCAGTCCTGATGGGTAGCACAGAAAGCACTGATGAACTACTCTTGAACATAGTTGTTCAGGGTCAACTCCACAGGAAAACTTCATTTTATATAATCAAATTTTCATTGAAGAAGCAAATAAAAATGTGATCAAACTGTTCAGAACTACAGTTTATGTAAAGTTTACCTCTTTCTAAAGGGTGAAGTGTTTAAGAGCACATGTATGTCTCTTGTCAGACTCACAGCCCCTATTATTGCATTATGTAAAACATATATTTTCCTGTAACAAATGCAAAACCCCCAAAACACATTTCTTACCTATTTGTATGTCATCTGCTGAAAGATGGAAAATATGCTGCAAGTGGCCTTAAAACCTTTGCAATATCTCCAGCAGCCTTTTGCCAAATGTTTCACCGTTTCATATAAAACAGTAAGGAAGCGCTTAAAATACGTTCTAATCACAAAGACAGACCATAGCATTTTTTCAAGTTGTATTGGGTCTGGCTGAGATGGAGTTAATTTTCCCCACAGCAGCCCTCATAGTGCTGTGCTCTGTATTGGTAGCTAGAACAATGTTGATAACACACCAGTGTTTTGGCTACTGCTGAGCAGTGCTCACACAGCATCAAGGCTGTCTCTCCAACATTGCCCCCCCACACCAGCAGGCTGGGGGTGGGCAAGATCTTGGGAGGGGACACAGCCAGGACAGCTGACCCAAACTGACCAAAGGGACCTTCCATACCATATGATGTCTGCTCAGCCATGAAAGCTAGGAGGAGGAGGAAGGGGGGGCATTGGTTTATTTATGTTTGTCTTCCGGAGCAACCGCTACGCGTACTGAAGCCCTGCTTCCCAGGAAGAGGCTGAACATCACCTGCTGATGGGAAGTAGAGAATAAAATCTTTTGTTTTCCTTTGCTTTCGAGCGTGACCTTTGCTTCTGCTTTATTAAACTGCCCTTATCTCAAGGTACAAGCCTTTCGGTTTATTTTCTCCCCCTGTCCAGTTGAGGAGGGGGAGTGATAGAGTGGCTTTGGTGGGCTCCTGGCATCCAGCCAGGGTCAACCCACCACCACACAAGTGTATTTGAAACACTAAACAATTCAATTGTCTACTTCATATATACTTGTAAGATAGTAATAGTGGCTTGATCATTTTGATTTTACTCTCTAATTCTTGACCGGACAGAATAACTTACTTCAAACCTCCAAGCTAATGTCGCTAGATCATAAAGAAATAATAACTATCTGGTCCTGAAAGCATCCCTGCAATTTTAATCTGTCATCCAAATATACACACAACAAACAAATTACAAACAAGCAAGGAGCAAAATTTTGTCTGAGGTTTTCTATTGGTTAAATTGTAATAAGCTGCAGACACAGGTGCCTAATTTCAGACTCCCTTACAGAAAGAAATGTTAAAATGCATTTATTATATTTAACTGTTTTTAAAGGTACAGTGAAGTAAGGATGTTTGAACAACTTTAAGAGAAGCTTGATTATACTACACATCTGGAAACACAGAAACAATCTGCGAAACATGCAGGTCTAACTTATTTAATGAAGATAACAGCATGCTTTGTATTTCTAAAAAGCAAACCAATTATTTTCTTTTGTGCATCTAAAACAGATTAAGGCACATCTTAATAAACAAGTTTCTGCTGTTTTATAACTTCTTAAGCATCCAAAAAAACAGTTTAAATTAAAATCAGCAGCAGCAGTTCCAGTATTGCAGAACAGTTTCCAGCCTTTAGTTGTGAAACCTTAAAAATCATCAGGGAATATTCCTCAGAAATTCCTTACATATGCCTATTGATAACTGATATAAAGTGACTAAGAGAAGTTATTATATGTGGTCTGTGGACCCCAAGTTCGGAAAAAAAGAATTTCACCAGTCTAGAATTGTCTGTAACTTTACGTATGCAGTTTTATTAAAAAACAAAAACCAAAAAACAATCAATCTTTAAGCTGCTCAGCTATACATTTTCTGCAAATATCGCATAGCAAAATACATGCAGCAATTGTAAGACTGATAGTTATTCAGGATCAGCATTCACAATAGCCCCCAAAATAGTAATTCCTTCAAAGATTATATTCAGATTTTTCAAATAGGCACATTCAAGTAATAAAAACTACCTAACAGGAAACTTCAGCAACTAACAAGGACCTGTTCCATGTTTCAAATGGTAGCATAGCTACACAGATCAGGGACACAGTTGTTCTCATTCTGAACCAACAGAGCTGTGTCAAAGATCTACTGCTGCCAAATTATGGTGTTAAAACCAATCTTATTGCTACTTGTTCTTCTACTTGGGAAAGTCCTTAAAAAACTTCAGTATTAAGAGTAGAATTTTTGCAACTTGAAAAACATTGCCAATATATGCCTACTATTAAAGGCATGCCGGCAAATCCTTCCAAGTGAAAACTGAGATAAAATACTAGCTACTTGCACAGTGCTAATGTTGCGGTAAGATAAATTTAATGCTTTCTCTGATCGTACATCACGCGGAGATTTACATGTTAAATGTAAAATGATACCCTGGAATTACTGTAATACTACCAGTATTGTATGCCCAGTAAGTTCATAAAACTCATGAACACTGCCTTTGGCAAGACTGGCATAATCTCCTTCCCAGGCTAGCTTAAAAACAAAAAATAACAACCCACAATGCAAAGGAAAACATGGATGTCATAGGAAAAAAAACAAACAGCTAAATTGTTTTACATCTAATTTAAGACTGCTATGAGAAGAAGAGTGATGGATATTAAACAATAAATATGTATTTCAAAATAAAGTTTTAGGTCAAGGCTACTTGTTAGTACTCTTAAGACAAGTTACGGTGTAGCCTTCTGCAACTGAAGGGCAGGTGATACTGCTGTAATGAGGTCTTATAAAACCTCATTATAAATCTATCAGATAAATTTTCAAGAAAAATCTCTACCTATTCAGGTAAGTTAGGAAACTATGAATGAAGACAACAGGGATAGGTAGTCATTTGTGCTAGAATCAATTAATTGGTCTGAAAGGCTGACACATAGTATCTTGGAAGAAGGAAGAATCTCAAATCAGTAACATTTTTGAAATATAAAAAATGTGTAGTATAGCTGTGAGAATAGAATATCAGACAGAATTAAGAAGCAAAAACATCTTTAAAGACTTCGGCCTTTAAAGGCAAATGAAAGAAAGCAAAGTACTTTTTGACCAAAGAACGGGCAAAAAGGCACTTTCTTGATGTTAAAACTATGAATGACCATGTTTCACACTTCATAAAATAGTAGACTTAAAAAGCCCAGCCTGATTAGGCAACAGTGCAGGTAATATTTTATGTAGATAGAAAAATGAAGCTTATGCCAGAGCCCTGTGGCTCAGTACCTCTGCAGCACCTCTACTTTCTCAGTAACAGCAGTCCTCTTATCTCAAGTAGTCTGCAAGCTGATTTTGTACAGTTTTCTAAGAATCTGGCATCTACTTTGTGTTTTTAAATGATTGCTGCTGTCCATGTGAAAATACCATCTTTATTGCAACGTGTATAAAGGAAGTACTTTTAAGAAAAAAGTGTAGCACCAACATCTTACAAACAAGACTCCCTACCCCCACACCCCAAAAAAAGGAGACAGAGAAAGTGTGAGGGTGAGCATGTGAGCATAGGCACCAGCCAATTAAGAAATTCAGATGACTGATAACAGCCTGACTTGCCTGGTACTATCAGGGACCCCACAGCTGCAGGAGAAGTTCAGTACTTCGGGTAAACCTCTAACTTCCACAAGTTATGAATCTAAAGTTTACCTTTGGCAATGTAAATGCAAATGGAAATGGAACAAGCCCCTTGAAGTCTTGTTCAAAGTAATCAGTAGATGCCTGGTACCTAACTCTTTTTTATGACCTGCTCTTTAGTCCTTCTGCCTCTTCTCAGATCCCACTGAGCCTGGTAAATGAAAAGTTTCTCCGTTAGCCCGCATTCCTTTTCAGGAAGTCAGAAGACACTTTCTCAGAAAAAAGCATCCCCAGAAGACCACAGCCCTTTGCAGTTGTTTCGTTACCCATTCCTCCACAGTTCTGCCAAAGTGGTTCGGTCATCCATCTTCTGTAAGTCACCAGGAATATGACTCCAAATGGGTAAACTGACTAATACCAATTTCCACAAGTTTACCAACAGTGACCACCTCCTGCTACAGGAATTTCTGTAAATAAAAACGCCTGCCACAGAACTGGCAAAATGTTCCTTCATTTCCAGTAGATGCCAATAGATATTCTGTGCTTTGTTACTAACAGATTTAAGTAACTAAATAAACAGTTTTAAGAGTGGAAGTTCAGTCTAACCTTCTTCTGCAGCATCCAATTCTGAGATACATTGAGAAAAGGGTACAAAAACATATAAAGGAAAGAGTTTAAAGAAAAAGCTGTTCATATCGAATCAGATGGAGCATGTTATCAACTTTTGTGTGTATATGTATGTATTTGTTCATTCAACCTCTAGCCAACCAGGTAAAAAGACAAGAGTTATACTGGATCATTAAAGGTAAAGAGTTCTCAAGCTCAATCTACATAGGAACTTATACTGAACAGCCATTTTAACTACACCTTTTTGACAAATGCAGTTAACAAAAATACCACACATACAGTAATCTAAAGGTGCCTAACATGACATAGTTCCACTGCCTTAACTTCTCATACATGACAAAGAATAAAACCAAACAGTAAGATGACTTCAGAACTAGAAATGGAGCTAAAAAAAAAATAGAAGCATGTGGTTTACACTAAGTTTCAAGTTTAGTTACTTTAAAAACGGAATACTGCTCTTGACTCAGCAGACAAGCTTTATGAATTCCATTGCTTGTTAGCTCTATTTTACTTAACCTCATTATAGTCTACTGTACGAATTATCAGTTGAGATCACAGTTGTGACAATAGCTTACTGCCGGCTTAAAACATTCCCTGAAGACAATTCACAAACCTCGCAGTAACTTTACTCCTTGTGTATGGACAAAAAAGTTTACTTCCGGTATTTTAGTATCCCTGATGCAGTCTTCTGGGAAAGGATAAAAACAACCTTCCTTGACAAAAAGGAAGAGCTGTTTTCTTCCCCACCTTGTTTTAATCGTGTATCACTTTCTCAGAGTAAAAAAATCTGAAATTTAAAGCAGCTTAATGCAAATTCACATTCACTCTCACAATATCATAAAGGAAGAACTACTTATGTAGGCACAATATATAACCTACATATTCTACATTGAATTTGACACTTTCAAAAACAGGTTTAATTTAATTCCTTTAAGAATATAACATGAGAAATATTTTCTAAAATGTTGTCTTAGTAAATAGTTTTGGATTCTAGGACAGTCATTGTAAGAGAGAACTGAATACTACAAAATAAAACAGTCTTGTCAAAGTCATTGAAAGGATGGAATGTATTTTATATAAAGCCTTTAAAAACAGAAATATAAAACATTTTTTTTTTTAAGTTGGTGGGGCCAGAACATAGCATTGCGTCTCTTTCTCTGTAATACACCAGAAACTGAGAGACATCCCCTCAATAGGCGCTGGTAAAACCAAACCCACCTGACTGGAGATGTCCATTGCGGCATGCCAGGTTAGTACTGTCATTATAGACCTCCATTTGCGGCTTGGAAATTTGCAAAACTGCCTGCAGCTTCTCTACATAGTAGACAGAGGGGGAGGGAGGAAAAAGGACAAAATAAACAAACAAAAAATAAAAATGAACCAAGAAAATTTATGTATGTTGAACACACAAATGTCAAGTTTGGCTTTGTTATACTTGATACAGGGTTAAAGATAAAAGGAGTATTTCTATCTATTCTACAGGTTTAGCAAATTTGTAAGAAAATTCTGTCAGTATGAGCATGACTGAAAACAGCTTTAAAACCAGCCATTTACGGCTGAGTTAATTGTAACAATCTTTCCAGTCTAGTGATTGTAGTTACTTCCCAAAAGCAATGGTCAGGATTAATTCAACTTCATTTACTAAATATTTTTGTTGATAACCCATTTCTGAAAGCCCGCCCCAAGGTGTTACTTTTGACCAACTGCAAGGAGTCGTCACTTCCCTGCATATAAAATGTTTCACTTAAGTAGTAACAGCCAGTCAACATTTTACAGAAACCTCAACTGTTCAAATAAAACACCATATATATACACACTACGATGATGTCTTTCAAGATCTCTATTTAGAAATATAATTGCCTTGAAATTAAGTCAATAAAATTGTCATGCAAGCTGTGTTCTTTAAGAGGATTAACTTCAGAAACATCTGAATACAAGATTTATAAGGTTAAATATTAAGCAGAAAGAAATTAACTCTAAGAAGGCATGATAAACTAGCCAAAGCATAAGTCAAAGAGGTGTAAGGCTGCAAACGACACAAAACAAGAATTAAGTCTCAGGACTGTTTGTTCTCTGCAGCTCACCTACCACTCCTGCTTTTCCCACTGCAGTTAAAAACCTCTAGGCCTTACTTTTGGGGCACTTTACAGCCTCTCCCACCTTTATTTCACACACGCACACACTTTTTTTGTAAAAACAAAACACGGTTCGTAAGGATGCAAGGCATACATTGTAACACTCCCACTCCCCCTCCCCCCCCCTTTTTTTTTTCTCCTCTCCCCCAAGACATAACAGTACCAAGAAGCTGCAGGAAAAGAGATGACCAAGTGGAGGAGCGATGTCCTCTGGCAACATGAAAGCACATATTGCAAAAGAAGCAGAACACTATTGAAAATGTGCACATGCAAGATCATAAATGCCCTGACTGGAGGAATAATTGTCATTCAGAGCTTACAGATCGTACAGCCAACAAGCATAAACACTTCCTTGCTTCCACTCGTCTGTTACAGATCTTTTTCCAGTCTTTCTGCTTCATTCCTTTCTTCTGCCTACTCCTGATCACTCACCGCTTAGCTTCCCTGAAAAGTATCTTTAGACCCAATAGTTTAAGTGGTGGCTTAATAATAATATCCAGACTGAACAAGACGCGGTTTAGAGTGAAAACTTAGTAGCCACAAGCAAATATGAAAAGCTAAAGTTCAAGAGTAGTATGTCCACCCAGGGTTTACTTTCTTTTAAACTGAAAGCATTGAAGAGTCGGGTACAGTAAAACAAAGAAATGTTAGTCACAGAAGAACAGCCTACAAACAACCACAAGCTTTGTAACTTGCAAGACGTTACCCCAAGAAACCTCCCTCTAAAGAAGTCTAAGAAAAGTCGTTCAGTATGACTGACTGCAGACACAGTGGGCGCAGCACTACTGAAGGAGACAGCAGAATAGTCTACTCCCTGCCCACTGCATGCAATCTGAATGGAAAGTATATAGAGAAGCTTAGGAAACAACATTAGTATTAATAGACTTGGCAAGATATTAGATAATCAGTTAAGTTTTGGAGAACATTTCTGAGCTTTACAAAAAAAAACTTTCTAGCGAATGACCATAATAAAATCAGCTGGCTTGGGCACAAATTCAGGAAATGCTATTTGCTTCAACACTACAGTTTGAGACTGGGGTTTTACCACAATTATCAATGGCTTAGCAAGTTCCACTATTCAGGAACTCCAAAACTGCAACCAAAAAAACGTAATCCAACTGCTGTCCAGTTTCAATTCATACACTGTCTTCCCATCACATTACGTATTAACAGGTAATTTTAATATTGCACATAAAACTACATAAAGCAAACATATAAACTTTTCTTGAGACAGCATAGCTGTAGAGCTCTCGGGAATAATGAAAATAAATTGAGCTATTAAATATTATTCCAGGGAATTAACAGGACACCCTATCACCTTTCATTTAAATGCTTTCTCCCTACGTCTCCAGACATTGGGGGGGAGGGGGAGCGGGAGTTTACAGAATCTCATTCATTATTTCTCCTTGATGATACAACATTGACATAAACCTACCAAATAAACACCACTGCAGCTGTTGTCTTGAGTTCAAGGTAACTGATTTCTAATAAAAAAACATTGCCCTATAACACAAGCCTGAAGCAAAAACACCATGACCTCCAAGAAAGTGGAAGAATTCCAAAAGGTGTCCATTGAAGCCCATATCTATACCCAGGCAGAATTATTACCAAAGAGGATACTGATGAAAGTTATTTTCATTGTGTGCCATGTGCATCCTTCAACCAAAATACTGAAGCTACACATAGTACACAGAAAGTCACTAGTGCTGACAGAAATCTGTCCCCCTACAGAAAGTCTCTCTGAAGTGGGAGAACACAAATCAGTACAACACGTGTATAGCATTAGAACTGAATAGTGTTGCACTGGACATTGTGGTTACCTATCTTTAGGAACAGCAAACTGCTGAGTTTTATGCATCGATTGTAGAAAACAAATATCCTCCTCTGATTCTAAATATATCAATTATAACTATTCTAACATGGGTGATCAGTCATCTAGGAGAGATCATGTCTATGAAGACCATCAGAGCAAGATTTATCCACTCATCTAAATAACTGCACAGCTAACACACCCCCAAACGTGTCAAAAACAGGGGCCACCACCAATTTGAATGGTAGAACTTGGAAGTCCGCTGACAGCTAGCACAACTCAATATTGTCACTGGACTGCCAAAGTGATCAAGTCACCTTGAGGTGCTCTGTGAAACATACCTGGAGTAACTTCCGCTTTGATGCTGTGTCATAGTACAGCTTTAAACCGAATATAATACAGTAATTTAGACTCGAGATGAAAACAGGACTCAGAATAGCAAAGCCAACATCCAAGATGAGCAGCTACATCCTCTTGGTCGAACACTAAAAGGCATCAGTGGTGTGATGACACATGGTGATAACACATGGGTGTAATCAGACATCACACTCCCATCAGAGGTGTCAAACACCCCCATCAGTGGTGTCATGCAACTTAAACTTACATTGATGATGCAACACACTTCAAAAATCAAAGCACTGACCGCTTTTAAGGGACAGTTATAATCCATATGATATAATTTTTACTTTCTATGTATTACCAATGTAACTTGCTTGACTGGATGGTATTTCAGCTATGCAGTCTGCAATCACATCTCTGTCTAGCAAGCAGGATGAAATATTTGATATTGTTGTGTACTTTAAGTTTGTTTCATCCTGCCAGCTAATGCAATAAAGGACTTGCCTATTCTCCCTTAAGAAATGGAGAAATTCCACTGGGCTAGAGGAAAACACTTACTCTTTGATCTTAAGAGTTGAATTCATAGCAAAAATCACTCTGTTGAACCTTAAGAGCTTCAAGAGCCTCAGGTTTAGTTCAACTACAAAAGCATCTCTACACCACTTAAAAACTTCCAAATATCTGTTAATGTAAGTAACAAGCCAAAAGCTATGTTTAGAATTGCACATGCAATTCAACTCTAGATTACCTTAAATTTCCACAAAATCCATGTAAAATGACATATAAAGTAATAAAAACAGATGCTGTCAATACTTGAAAGTTGGTTAGATGGTATAACAAATATTACCCAAATAGATCCATAATGATCAAGCTTTCAGGGATTTAAAGCCATTGGAATATCTCTCCAAACAACATCTTTTTCCTTCCTAAAGGGCAAATAACTTCACTTGCTGCTTTCTATCCAAATTTTGCTCTCAGGTACTCTGTTTGAGGCAGATCCTTAGTGCAAACTGAACAAGAACCTAAGTAGAACAAAGTACTAAACTTCTGATAATTTCAAAGTAAAAATAAAATAAAATCATATTTGACATCAACTTATGCAATAAGCACTATTCTATCTGTTTACCTTTCAATCTGCACTCTGAACAAAGCATACAAACAGCATGTGATCGCACATTCTGGTAGTAGAGATGAATGTACCATCTTGATTTCAACTTTAGTTTTTTTGCAATGTTGACCCTGTTTATCTTTTCAATCAGAGCACAGCAAGTGAGCAACTTATCAACACTGCAAGTGCTACTACAATAGCACATGCAAGGACAAAGCACCACCCACAAAATACAGACACTGCTAATTCAAGGTTCAAAGAACAGCAAATTTTTTAAAGAAATCCTAGTTACTTGCAATTAGGATGTCAGTAACAAGCCATACCTTATCAAAGATTCTTAGCATGTAATCACTTTCACTCTTTTGTTCACTAGTTTATATTACCTCTAGAAGTCAGCCTTTAACCCTAATGAGTAGAAAATATCTTTTCTGCATATACTAAGGTTCTACCGACAAACACCCATAATAAAGCGTAGAAGCCGGAAGCCTCTTTCACCCCATGTTCCCTTCACTTTTTTCAAAAAGAACTAAGGACACCAGGAACTCAAGGGAAACAAAAGAGATTCACTTTCTTGTGGTTGTCACAACTTCCCTGTCAACCACCAGACAGGACCACAGAATCAAAAAGTGTAAGAGGAGAAACATGAGTTTTCCTGTCTGCTCTATACACTCCTAGGAGAGGGAGTTAGTAGAACTCAGAACAACACAGTGCAAGATTAAAGCTGCAGATACGCAAGTTAAACTCAAGTACATTTGTTAGTTCTCCCTTAAAGAGCAGTTAAAAAAAATAATCTTTATTTTCATTTTACTGCCTGAACTGAAAGCATTTCCAAAGATCTCAATTTAGAGGATACACTACACAAAGCTGTGAGTTTGTTGCTTGATGGGGAGGGGTGATCTTGGTCTATCATGCACAGTAAGATGCCATTTCCAATCCTGCCTGTTTTAGTCTGTCCATTAAGAGCTTATATACAACACTTAATTTTGATAAAGTTAAAACTATACAACACGGTGCTTCTGAAAAGAAGTGATCTTACTTGTTAGTCTTAAAATAGAACACTACTAGATACAAATTACGAGAATTAGGAATTCACAACCTTATGGTCTACATAATGCTAAGGAATTATTACTACAGTACATACCAATAATCAGGAAAATTATTATCATATAAGTGACAACAGAATTAACAGAACATGAAGCAGTTACACTTACAGAAGGCACACTTAGCATTCATGATCAGCAATATATCGTAAGTTTTACTACAGTTCTAACACAGAAATCCTAAACTAACTCCAACAAAAGTTAGTCAAGACTTCCTCAGTTTATGAGTCAAGCGTGCTACTGTATAAAGACTTCTCAGTTACTTTTACACCTATTTCTTAAGGCATAGGGAAGTGGGTCATGAGATTCCAATTTCAAAATCCATCAACAGCATTTTAAAAAGTATTACTTACTCTCAACTAAAAACCAAACTTAAGAGACCCTACACAGATAATGACTCCTTCACTTTAAAAATCAAAGTCATATTTTAGAAGAATGCATTACATGAAGTTGTGTGAATAATGACAAACTTTCCAAAGTCATGAATTGTAACTGGTACCTAAAAGCTGCAAGCGATCCTTGGCCATTGCCAAATTTGTCATCATTTTAGATTGCAGACGTCGAGCCCGTTCACACTGATCACCTTACAAAGAAAAATCAATGTTAAAACACAATTTGGCAAATTAAGTTTTTTAAGTGCTAAAATACTGACACCCAGCCTTCCCTCCTTTTCCTCCCACCCCTTATCTACCCCCTCCACTAAGGAACATCATTGCAAAACTAATGAAAAAATCCTAAAGCTTTCTATTTAATCAAGAATTTAAAGTTAGTTGACACTATCTGCTTTACAATATTGCTCATAGAGCAGTGGGAATCCAAGCATTGCTTTGCATATTCTCTAACATTTCATGATGACCTAATATATGTTCTTTGTCACTGCATTTTTCTAAACAGAAGTTGAACAAAAAAGATTTTTAAAAAGCTTGAAAAGTGACTGAGAGGCAAGTACAATTTGAAATAATTCACTTTGGCAAAATTAACTGATTTAAGTTCAGTTGACTGTGTCCCTTTACATTTCAAAACACACAGAATTACAGACATTAATATCACCACTTCCTAAAAAATAATGTCTGCTCAAGTCAAGCTTTTTAATTGTGCAATTTAGACGGGTTGTATCAAATGCCCCTGGTATTGCTGCATAAGTAACATGTCACCATATACTGTTCACAAACATTTCTAAACATAGTTGACAAACAAAACAGCAGCCTGCAAAAGCAGTTACAGGTTTGGGTGTGTGTGGGGGTATTATTATTATTGTATTATTATTTTGAGGACAGAAATTCTTAGCAAGCCCTTCACTACAACTATTTCTCTATGGTACATACCTGCTTCTACACTACCACTTAAAATGTTTCCATATACACAGATGGCTTTCTTCCTTTGTTGGAAATGTTCAGCTATTTTGGCATAAGATATTCAGAAACACAATGCTAGACCATTCCAAACTGGGGTGTTTCTTTTTGAGTTATACTGAAGGGAATATAAAATTCTGCATAAGTGAGAACATGAACTGTCAACTTTGGCAAATAAAATCGGAACTCAATTTGGCATTCCCATTATGTATGAAATCAAGTGTTTTACTTTAGAATTTTCATGAACTGCTTGTGATTTTGGACAGTCTGAAAATATTTGGAGCAAGATTTGCACGTTATAGACCAGAACATTAAGGTAGAACAGAGAAATGGACCAGTGTTCACCTACAGCTAAAACACAAATAAGAAACACGCTTACGAATGAATTCATACAGAAGACCATTCCTAGCACCTACCATATTCAGCAATATTGATTCCTCGCTTTGAAGAAGCCATAAACCAAAATCTTTTCCACAAAACTCAAAACTGGCTTACCTTGACCAATTACTAAGACAGCTATTCCTTTTTCCAGTTCTTCAATTCCTTTCTTATACCATTCAACAGCTTGTTCCTTTTGTCCTGCTTAAAAAGGAAGTGAACCCATTATTTTCTGTAATGAATCAAAGCTTAGGAATGGTTCCATATAATGCTGCATAAAACAAGTAAGAGGAAGGAAGAGATATTTGAACAAAATCCTATGACTTAAAGAAACACTTAAAGGGACACTGTCAACTTTATATCTACTTAGTTTCAAATAAGCTTTTCTATTAAAAACAGGTACTACACCAGCCTCAAATCACTTTTGCCTGTTTTAGGGATACTTCTCCATCCACCTTAAAGAGATCAATTCCCTAAAAAAACCTCAAACAACTCACAAAAAAAAAAAAAGGTAAAAAAGCTAGACTACACATGTTCATTCACAGCAGAAATGGTGAAGTTAACAGTTTTTCTTTCTGGAACATCAAATTGAGACATGCCTCTTAATCTTCCAGTGATAGCCAATACCAAAGTAACACTAGAAGCACAGAAACTCAAGAAGAAAAGCAATGAGTCTAAGATACTACACGAGTGAGACGAGACACTTTTTCTCTGGTTAACTTTTGTACAGAGCAGCTCATTTGTCATGGGGGTATTTCTTTGTTCATCCTGTCATGAAACTGCTGTATTGCAGGTGTATGTCAACTTTCACATGAAGTACAATACATGTAGAATGAGAGTACACCTCTGTACCAACAATGTCCTAAATGGGTATTACCGCAAATACAACCATGAACACGCCTATGCCTAACCTATACTATCTGACACCACGACGGCAAATAAACCATTGAAGAGATAGTCGTATCTACTTCATATTGCTCCCCTTCTATAAATACTCTGCATTAAAAAGATACTTGCCTGCATATGGAAACATACTTTTGCAAAGTAGCTATGCCATACTAAGCATGCCTTTCCACACAGGAATACAGCACATTAGGTATTACAATTTAAACCTAATTAGCATTAACAAGCTGCTAGTGCTAGAAAAAACAAAAATGCCTAGAATGAAACCTTCAGATATTATTACCCTAGTTTCAGAAGAGACAAGGTTTCACAAAAACTATTGCTAAGTGCCAGTTACCAGTGATTGTGTTGCTTCTGCACTCAAATCTTTTGGTAACCTCAGTCCCAAACCTATTTTCTAGCAAATTTTAGTGCCAGTAAAAATATTTCAGTACACTTCTAGAATCCTCTTAAGGGTTTTCTCTTTCTCCTCGTGTCCTGGTTGCGGCTGGGACAGAGTTAACTCTCTTCTTAGTAGCTGGTACAGTGCTGTGTTTTGGATTTAGTGTGAGAATGATGTTGATAACACTCTGATGTTTTAGTTGTTGCTAAGTAGCGCTTATCTTAAGCCAGGGACTTTTCAGTTTCTCATGCTCTGCCAGCAAGCAGGTGTGCAAGAAGCTGGGAGGGAGCACAGCCGGGGCAGCTGACCTGACCTAGCCAAAGGGGTATTCCATACCATGGAACATCATGCCCAGCATATAAACAGGGGGGAGTTGGCCGGGAGGTGCGGATCACGGCGCGGGAACTAACTGGGCATCAGTCAGCGGGTGGTGAGCAATTGCATTGTGCATCACTGTTTTTTTTCATTCCCCCCCTTCCTTTTTTTGTTGTATTCCTTTTCATTACTATTATTATTATATTTCATTATTACTATTGTTAGTATTATATTTTACTTTAGTTATTAAACTGTTCTTATCTTAACCCACGAGTTTTACTTTTTTTTCCTTTGCTTTCCTCCTCCTCACCCTGCTGGGAGGGGGAGGGGGAAGCGGCTGCGTGGTGCTGAGTTGCTGACTGGGGTTAAACCACAACACCTCTCCAGATGCAAAATCTTTTAATAACATTTGGCAAGTCACCCTGTGCGGGTAATTCCACGCTTTGCTCTTCCTACCGACACAAACCACAGGAGCAGCACCCTCCTACAGTCATGTACATCACACACCTTGGGAATCATTTTATTACTGCCCTTTCTCTGCCAGCCTCATATATCCTGAATGTTAAGGACAAAGCTAGATAAATTAAATCATCGAAGCTGAGTGACTCTGATCCTCTCTGTAGCTTCTTTTTCTTTAGGCTTCTCCCCATCACCTATAGAAACAGTTTCACCTGCAGTGTAAATCAATGCTGATTATGGCTATTAGAAATCAGAGATGATTCCAGCCACCTTTGCTACTGCCTGAATTGCTTTGCTATTCTGAAGAGCAGCTGCAAACATGCCAAGGTCACGATTACAATCTCACTTCCACCTTTTAACTGGAGAAGTTTTAAAAGCAATATACCAAACTGAGCTGTTTGCAAAGGTCGTGCTCTGAATCTGCACAGAACAGTTTACTAGTTCTCAGTGATCAAGACATTAAAAGTACAATAAAAAGTCACATTCCTTGAAGCCATTGATTTGCTGCACTGGGTCTGGCTGGGATGGAGTTAATTTTCTTCACAGCAGCCGCTATGGTGCTGTGTTTTGGATTTGTGACTGAAAATGTTGATAACACACCGATGCTTTGCCTATCACTGAACAGCTTGCACAGCCTCAAGGTTTTCTTTTTCCCGCTCTAGATCCCCAGCCAGTAGCCTCGTGGTGCACAAGAAGTTGGGAGGGGACACTGGCAGGATGACTGACCCAAACTGGCCAAAGGGATATTCTGTATCATATAATACCATGCTCAGCAGTAACAACTTGGCTAGAGGAAGGACAGGGTGGGGGCTGCCTTCCAAGGCAGCCATTGCTCAGAAACTGGCTGGGCATTGGTAAGCAATTGTCTTTGCATCACTTGTCTTCCGTGCACCTCCTTCCTTCACTTACTAATGCGTCTTTACACTGAACCACAAGTTTTCTCGCTTTTGCTCCTCCTATTCTCTCCCCTGTCCCACTGAGGGGAGTAAACAGGCAGCTATGTGGGTGCTTAGCTGCTGGCTGGGGTCAACCCACCACATGTGCCTTCTCAGTCCCAGGAAAAGATGTTAAGCTTGATTTTGAAAATACCAAATCAAGAATATTAATTTCCCCAATAATTCAGAAGCATAAAAATTACCAGAAGTGCTATCATAACTACTGAAGTGTGCATAGCTTCCAGAACAGCAAAAATGCCACAAAATTAACAGGATATTAGACAATCCAGAAGTCCTAACCATTTCACATACTATGCCTAATAAATTGTCTTCTGTTGGAAGTTATAAAAAAAACTTGTTTACATATCAAATAAATTCAAAGGTATGCATGTATTCCAGTAAAAACAGATAAGCAAATAACAAATCTATGTATTAAAACAAAGTGAGTTCTTAGTGAAATGAATATTGCATTTGCAGGGTTGTAACAGCTTTGCAACTACTTGTGTTAGCAGCAAAGATTTTTCTCTTACTAAATGTATGACCTGTGCAGCTAATTCATATATGACAACCCTAAAAACATCTATAAAGCAACTCAATAATTAAAATTGGTATTTGAAGGCTTGCCCTTCAAACCACCAACAGTTATAAGCCACAACAGAGGAGCAGGCACCTGATAATTTAAGACTTTGCTACTCTTCACATAGCAATCATCAACAACACTGAAGTTTTAAGCTACCTCACCTTCTTTCATGCTTTGCTCCTATGACCCTCAATGCTCTTCTACTGTACATCTGTTCTGAACTAACCTTGCTGCACATGCTGGTTTTTTTTTTCTCCCAGAGCTTACCACTGCCACTCCCGAATTGTCAATGCAAAGCAAGACACATCCCTCGCTTTTATGGTGCTCTCAGCATATAGCTTCTATTGAAGGCCTATTCCTATGTTTTTAACCTCCTCCTCTAGGATAGCAGTTTCACTAAAGCTCAACTGAAAGGGTATAATAAGGTATTCTGATGTTTCCAGATAATTTTAAAACCCAGCACAGCATGCCCCTAAGGACTACCTTTTGGATGCTGACAGAGTTGTGCTGCTGCATTTATAATAAATGGCTAAATCAAATGCACTAGCAATTGCTTTTTTTTTTAATCTTTCAGACAAAAAAAAAAATCCTCACTCCTGTGTTTTAATCGAACTCTAAACATCCTCCTTAAGGTCTTCTAGTCACATAGTGATAGGTTTTTTAAGAGTAAGCATGTCAAACAGTTTAAGAAAAATAATTTTTAAAAACTGCCAAAATGGGAATAAATATTTCTTTCCTTAAAAGTCAGACGATTCCAAATGGGCAGTTTGGGGGCCAAGTTTCCTGAAGACTCACTTCAACGCTTCCATCATTTGCCAGACAGTACATTAAAGGATGCACCCTTATTATTGTCCCCAGTGCTTTTGTTGTCCGGGTGGCCTGGTTAAACCGACAGCTAGTTACAGTCACACCCCCCGATTTTTAATCGCTTCACTCAGACCTCCGCATCAAAAACTTTAATGTTATTAGAGCGAAATCCAAAGACTTGCTTCGCGTGGGAAATTAAGTCTGCGCCGCAGCTTTTTGACCCAACCTGCGCCTCCCGGCTGCGGCGATGCAGGGACGGACCCAGCTGGGGGCGGCGGGGGAGCAAAGCACCGTCACCGCATGCAGGCACCGGCACGCAGTTCGCCCTCCCGCACAGATCCTTCGCAACCCGTATTTCTCACATAACCGGGTTTTGTTTTCAACTCAAAGCGGCAGCCCCGGTCCCCCGCCGCACGGCCGAGACGCCCTGCCCGCCCTCCCCACGCCGGCCTGCCCGGCCCGGCCCGGCCCGCCTCCCCCCGCAGCCCGGGGCGGCCGCCGGCGCTCCCCTACCTCTCTCGTCCTCGTCGATGCGCAGCGCCATGGAGATGCACTCGAAGGCCCGCTTGTGACAGGCCCGCACCGTCTCGGGCGCCCCGCCGGGCTCGGGCGCGTCGCCGGCCCCGGCCCTGCTGCCCTTGGCGGCCATGAGGGCGCCGCGGGAGAGGCGCTCGCAGAGCCAGGCGAAGAGCAGCCCGAGCTGGAAGGCGACGAAGCGGAGCAGGGCGAAGGCGGCGAAGAGCGGGTACGAGAAGTAGTACAGGTTCCGCTTGTGCGGGGACGCCGCTGCCGCCGCCCCCGCCGGCGGCACGGGGGGGGCCGGCCCGGGCGGCGAGGAGGGTGAGGCCCCGGCGGCCGGGGGCGCGGAGCTGGAGCCGGCTGAGCCCTTCTTTTTCCCTCTGCCGCCCGGAGAATTCATTCACCGCCGTCGCCATAACCCGCTGCCAGGGACTGACAACAACCGGCCATGGCGGCGGCGGCGGCGACGCCCCTTTCGCTCGGCCCCAGGGGGAGGAGTGCGCAGCTGCCCTTGCCGAATGCGGGGCGGCGCCGCCACCGCCGCCCCCAGCGCCGCTATTGTCGACGCGCCGCAGCGACCGCGACAATAGGAGGCGGGGATGGCGCCGCGGGGCGCCTACAGCTCCCGGCGTGCCCCGCCGCGGCGGCGGTTCGCTTCGGGCGGCCTCCGGAGCGCATGCTGGGAAGCGTAGTCCCGGGGCGGAGGAGGCGGGCGGTACGCGGCGGCCCCAGCGCCCGGCCCGGTCTCCGGCGGGGAGCCCGACAGGAGCGGGGCGCGGGCGGCCAGGGGTGGGCTCCGCGTCCTGTCAGCGCTGTGCCGGGAAAGCATCAGCCTGCTCCAGCCCTGACCGAGCCCGTTAGGTTTCAGCGCGCTGAAACACACCGAGTGGAAAGACGATGAATAATTTAATAAAATTAATTATTCTGACTGGAGTTGTGAACCGCCCTGCAGGCTAAATGCAGTGCAGGTACCTCGCACCCCTCCCCGCGTGCAGTCATTTTGAGAGGCAGGTGAGGAGGGTTCAGGGGAGTTCCCTTTTTCCAAAGTCACAGGCCTCTCACTTAGAGGTGCGTAACAGCCAGTGATTTTTTGTGTCCATCCTCCCGCCCCTGTAGAACTGCCCCCGAGAGAATATTCTCCAGGGCTTTGTCTGCTCCACATTTCTGTAATTGAAATGACAGACTGTCTCCTCACATGGAGGAAACTGTTGTAATTGAGTATGCATTATAGATACTTCATGGGGGGGGGGGGGGGGATAAATTATTTTTCCACCCTCATTATTTTATTACTGTATAAGAGACAGAATTTCATTAACACATAAATTTATAACACATAAAATAACTATTCATGACCTAGAACCATTATGGGAGACAGTAAACCTATCAGTGCTGAAAAAAATTTCAGCACAAATGAAAGTAAGGTTCATTAAGGATTTTTCTTCTGTATTTGGTCAGAAGGATGATGTACTTCTACTGTGAAAATATCACAAAGTATTTTCAGTCTACTCATAACTTGAAAAAGTTCAGTATCTAATACTAAATTTTTTCACTATACCTAACTGTCCTTTAAAAAAAACCCCTCTCTTGTTTACTGATGTAAAAAAATTAACAAATTTTGGAATACAAGGAAATTCCAGAAACTTCAAGCACTGTTAATATTATGTAGCATTCAAAAGTGTCAAGTGAAATAAGCCGTGTGACAACAGATGACCCATCTACAGTCTCTATTATCCATCTACTATATAAAGCATCCTCCCATTCCTGAGCAAAATAGTAGAAAAGCTGATGAAGAAATAAGTTATTAATAAATTAAAGGACAAACTGAATGGCCATAGAAGACAATGAGTCTCAAAATCCCAATTACTCAATCTATTCAGTTACTTTTACTTTAAAAAAGTATTTAGAATCCCACCTTTGTAAGTCACCTGGCTATGTCATGGCAATAAAATATAGACTGATGCACTAGTAAACAGTGCAGCGGTTAGGGGAGTAACAACTTGTTAAGGCAAAACACAGCTTCAGAAGTAGACATCTGTCAGGAATTGTGAGCAAATGATGATGCTTTTATAGTGAGAACCTACAGAATCAGTTCACTATTGTGGCTATTAAATATTTTAGTGATCTGCAAGTGGAATCACCCTACCCTCCTATATTAAGCTCTAGCATTCCTTGGGACCTGTCTGAACTATTCTCACTAATGACCTGTGTCCTGGTTTCGGCTAGGACAGAGTTAATTTTCTTCCTAGTAGCTGGTATAGTGCTGTGTTTTGGATTTAGTAGGAAAAGAATGTTGATAACACACCGATGTTTTTAGTTGTTGCTAAGTAGTGTTTATACTAAGTCAAGGATTTTTCAGCTTCTCGTGCCCAGCCAGCAAGAAGGCTGGAGGGGCACAAGAAGCTGGGAGGGGACACCATCAGGACAGCTGACCCAAACTGGCCAAAGAGCTATTCCATACCATATGACATCATGCCCAGTATATAAACTGGGGGAGTTAACTGGGAGGGGGGATCGCGGCTCGGGAACTAACTGGGCATCGGTCAACGAGTGGTGAGCAATTGCATTGTGCACCACTTACTTTGTATAGTTTAATTCTTTTAGTATTGCTATTGTCATATTATTATTATTATCATTATCATTGTTTTTCATTCCTTTCTGTCCTATTAAACTGTCTTTATCTCAACTCACGAGTTTTTTTTCCTGATTCTCTCCCCCATCCCAGGGGTGGGGGGCAGCGAGCAAGCGGCTGCGTGGTGCTTAGCTGTCGGCTGGGGTTAAACCACGACAACCTGGCATAAAATTAATGTAGTTTAAAAAAAAGCCTTAAAAAACCAAATCAGAGCAATGGATGGCTTTCTGCTGGCTTAGTGAGATGTCCTGGCTCAGCAAGGGTTCTGATGAACACCATGAAAGGGTGGGGGAAGAAGTGAAACCTTGCGTTTTCTGGAGTGGGCAACTGTTAGATCAGCTCATCCACCTGATTTGACTTCACCCTGAAGATTAAGGACTCTTAAAATATGGGAGGTAGAACATGGTATCTCAGTGAAAGGTTTTGGAATCAGAGCAGACAAGCACCACAATCACAGGAATTAGAAAGGTGCAACTACCCTGACACCACAACTTACTATTGCACAAAAGGTCAAGTTAGGAAACCTTTTCTCACTCCCAACACAGCATCATTGCAAAAACTGAATAAAATAGAGAATGTATAAATGGGGAAACAGGGGGCTAGGGGTAAAAGGATTTTTTTTTTCCTTGATAACTATTGCTACAGCAAATTCAGGTATTCTAAATGTAATTCTCTAAAATGTCATTGCTAAAACATGATGAAAAATTGGAAAAGAGCCTCAAAATGGAACGAACAGCTTACACCTCTTCACCCTCACCTGTTCACATTAAGAATTTATTTGTATTCCTGTTTTAAGTTTTAGAAAAAAATCTCAGGATTTTGCCTTCTGTGTTTTCACCTAGCCTCCTCGACACCAGCTAAGTTTGCCAGCACTAGGTACTCAAATTGACACAATGACAGCATGCGGTTCTGCTACAATTCCAAGTCCTTCAGTTGAGTATCAAATCTGTGACTGACTGCACCACAGTTTTTAAGCCTGTTTATCACACTGATAACAGTGAGGTCTGTAAACATTATTTCAAATTCACTGACGCAAACACACTTCATCATTGCCATTAAGTATTAGATGATTACATCAGAGCATAATCTAATGAGAACATGGCATTGTTTGTTACTTCTCCATATCGCTGATCTTTTAAGAGCATCGGCTAGATTATTCACGTGCATTGTCATCACTGCAGCAAGACAACAGAAAAAGGAATAGACTTGTTCTAAAACAACAAAAAAGTTTATTTAAAAAAAAAAATTTAGACTACAGGAATGTAACTACTTTCTCAAGCGAAAAATAAAAAGGTTCTAAAGGCTGTTTTAATCTACTAGCACAAATGTTACCAGACACAGAATTTAATTTCTAATAAAAATCTAAAAAACCCCCAAAGAAATCAGGCATAGATGTTCAAATACTGGTGTAATTTGTAACAGTACAACAACCAAAGAAGCAATACATTTGCCATTTCTTGACAGGTTCAAGTCAAGATAGGATGATTAAAGCTGAAATCTAGAGAAAGCTGAGCAGCTGCATTTTTCTTAACACAACTAGGCAAAATTAATGGCCAACAGTCATTGTTTTGCAAACTGTACACAGCTCTGAAAGGTTATTTCAATAACAAAACCACCTTTTCAGTTCAAAGTTAGTTTCAGCAAAGTTATTTTGCACAAACATTGCAGTGAACTCCTCAGACTGCATTGATTACCAGTAGATTTCTGTACCACAGAACTTTCAAGGGCCAGTGTTTTTCAAAGGCTTGTTTGGAGAACAGAAACATCCCGCCAGTTTTAGTCCTGACAGGGCACCTACAAGTGAAATTACCTGCCTGCTCCCCGACAACTGTCCTTAACCAGGGCTCCTCCGGCTACACCTCAAAACGGTTAACAGAGGTCAGAACAGAGCCTCTGCTTCGGTGAGGAAAATTACTTTAAAAAACAAAAATCCTCAGTCAGAGCCGCCTGGCGTAACGCCGACCACCTTACCAAGCGCGGGCTGAGACCAGCCAGGCTCTGACGACAGCCCTGCGGCCGCAGCTACCACACTCCCCTCAGCCGCTCTCTGACGCTTGAAGAACCGCCGCGCGACCCGCACCGCCCAGCGAACCGCCTCCACGCGCCCACCCGCCAATGGGGAGGGGGCTGAGAAGGGAGAAGGCCCCGCCCAGGGATGACATCATTCACCGGCGGCTCGAACTTCCCCTCTCTTTTCCCCCTCCCCGCAGGCCGGCTCTCAGGGATGGGCGGGTCCCATCCTGCGCAGGCGCAGTTCGCCGGGGGTCGGCGGCACGACCGTTTCACTTACGTCAAAACAATTTACGACATCGCCAGCGGCTCTGGTTGCTGTGGAGAGGCTTTCGGTGTCCCGCCACAGCGCCGGTCTCCCGCGCCGCCGAGCCCCGAACCCACCGGCGGGTGAGAGCGGCGCGGGGGGTCGCCTCTTCCCCGCGGGGCGGTTGGGGCATGGCCGGGGCCGCCCCCCGGCGGCGCCCGCACGTGGCCTGCGGTGCGGCGGGGTCCCAGCCCGGCCCTGCCGGCGGGGGGGCCCGGGGCATTGGCGCTGTAGCGTAGCGTAGCGCGGCGGGTAGGCGTGCGGGGCAGGGAAGGAAGGAAGGCAGGGGGTGTCTCCGCCTTCCCGCGGGCGCTGCCGGCCGGGCAGGGCAGCGGGCCGTCGCTGGGGGCTCTTGTTTTAAATGATGAATGCCGTATTTTCTAATCCCGGTACCGTTTTCTCCAGCGGACGTCACGCCAACCTTGAGACACTTCTCAATTCTGTATGCGGGAAAAACGTGTACAAGTTTGGCTGGGGGGGAGCACAGAGCAACTCCGTTTGCTCTCTAGTAATTGTGCCTTAGTAACCAAGTGATGCAATATCAGTCAGCTAACTCTGGTCTTCATCTCAGCCAGCTGACCGATTTTTTTATTGCTTTCCAAGATTACTGTACATCCAGCAAATTCCACTCTTCAAATCATGGAGGCAGAACAGATTATGGAGGGACAGCCGCAGGTATTGCAAGAAATGTTTTATGTGCATAATACTGCATGCATAAAAAGAGCATTTTCACTTTGCTGACCATGTGTTATTTTACAGGTTCCAGAAAACCCCCATTCTGAATACGGTCTCACTGAAAATGTAGAGGTAACAAGGATTTTGTTGCTGTAAAGTACAGTGAAAGTCACATTCCTGATCAAGGGGAAAAATGTTGAGTCTTCAGTCTAACTTCAGCAAATGTAATGTTCCCAAGAAAGTTAGATGGAAACTGAACCAACAGATACTAGTCCCTTGCATAACTGGCTGTTAATATGTTTTCTGTTGTGTTGCTTCCATTATACTAAAGAGTACTGAAGTAAATAATGAACCTTTTAATGAGGTGGGGTTTTTTGGAAGTATCCTATGATCGTTACCTATTCTATCCCTGTCTGTTATATATATCTGTATAATATATTATGCCACAAAAAGCCAGCCAGAATTTTATTACAGGGAGGGGAATAGGAGGAGTTGATGGCATTTCTATAGAAGTATCAAAGGGAGGGATTCTTTTCATATTCTTGTCAATAGAAATACTGGATCAGAATAATCCAAGCTATCTTTAATTACTTATGCTGAGAAAGGGTAGACACAATCCATTCTCTCCACTGTTGGTAACAATGTGGGTTAGAATAATAACTATGACATTTATTTACTATTCTTTATTAAAGAAGTGCCTTCAGTCTCCCTCCATTATAAGCTCCTACTCGATGCTAAGCTTTTGCAGAAGCTTTTCTTAAACATCCTTTGTGACTCATCTCCCTGATAACTGCTTGTCTGTATGCCTCAACTTCCACTACAGAACCATAACACGTTGGATACATTGGTCCCATATCGGTAGATTCATGTATATTGTGTTGAATACATTTGGTTTACTGGCAGTGGTAGGGTATCCTTTTTTAACTACAGTTAACGGTGTAAGATGATTCAGCACTTTTTGACCAAAAGGTACCTGGAAGCGTTTTGCATATGTTTTCTTTAAAGTGTCCATCTATACTTTAATAGAGCAAGGTCTCAAAGTGCTTGACTTTAACAGAGTCCCGTCAGACTCCACCTGAATTTCGTGTGCTTTTAGCACTTTGTGTTAGAAGTGTGTGCGTACAGGAACTGTTTAATTGAGACCACTCTTGTTAGTAGTCATTCCTGTCTCAGTGGTGTATAATTTAAATCTGTGAATGCAAAAGCAGAAATAAAAATGATAGAGATTGGGTGTCTTCTGTTCTAGAAAACTTCGGACTTCCTAACATTGTTTTCCCAAAACCTAAGAATTTAATGGAAGGCCGCTCTGGATCAGGTTTTTGTGCAAGGAAAAATACGCACTTAGATTTTCTTAAAAGATGCAAAGAAATTATTGCCAGTGAATTGCAGAGAGATGGGTACTTTGTTTGCACTCACACTTCAAAGTAGATGTGGCTGCTATTACCAATGTTCATTGACTTTTTTTTTCCTACTTCAGAGGATAGTAGAAAATGAGAAAATAAATGCAGAGAAAACATCAAAGCAGAAGGTGGATCTTCAGTCGTTACCCACACGTGCCTACTTGGATCAGACAGTTGTACCTATCTTGCTACAGGGACTTGCTGTTCTTGCAAAAGAGAGGTAAGATGCTTCAATGTTCCTTCTGTTCTTAGGAAAAAAAGTAGGTCTCAAACTTGGGTGGTATGTCACCTTTTCAGACCTCGCACACCACACGTGGTTTTGCTAGTTTGCTAGTTGTAAGAAAGTCATTACAACAGGTTTATGAACCTATGAATTACTATGATGAACCATGCAGGACCTGTTCGTCACTTAGGTGCATATGGCGTGATAAGAGTTATTTAATGAATTTGTGATCTCCCAATGAGGTATGCTACTGCAAAGGTTTTGGAGGGAAAAATATATTTTTTTTAATTATTTTTATGACATAATTCACCTTATAGAAGCAAGGCAAGAAGTTGTTCTAGTTTTGAACAAGATTTTTGTAGTGTGGAATTGTAAAGAGTTCTGCTTGCCATTTAAAAGAAAGACAGACAGACAGACAAATCAGGCCTGACATGCGTCTTTGTCAGAGATTAAAACACTTTCTAAAGGATGAGGCTGACCCTGCACTGTCAACACAGTAAGAAGCAAACTGATAGTTTATCCTTTGAGTAAAGATTATGCTGTCAAGGTGCCCCAAATCTCTTATCAGTCAATGTAGAAGGGTATTCTTCAATAATAGCAAACCGTTGTTCATCTTATCTAAATTAATTTCCAGCTTTTTGGTGCATCCAAACTATTGGCGAGTCATACTGCATGTAACCATTTCTCAATTTTGCTGAAATAACATTATCAAAAGCTGGTATGGATGACCATAATCACATCACGGTACCTACAGCCAGAACAACCATCAACAGTGTCTTAACCTCAAAAGGAGTTGTAAATTTGAACTGCATTGTGCAGACAGCTGATTAGGCAAAAGTGCATCTAGGAAGGTATACCCCGTGCGTACACCTGAGCAGTGTGCAGATCTTTGGTTGACATCTGTGGGAGTTCTGCTGCAGACTGAATGTAAAACACAGCCTGAGGTGGATACCCCACACTTACAGTCTGGATACTTGTGTTATAGAGAAACCTTTTTTGTTTTTTTAAACCTTTGTTCACTGTGGAAGGACCTGTTCTTTGTGGGGACTCATCACAGGAGTGAAACTGGAACATTGATAGAAGAGGTTGGGGAACGTATAGGAAAAAAACTAACAGTATCAAACTGCCAAGGTCAAATTGGCTGTTCAGTTGAGCATATTAAAACCTGAGGGGTGAAAAAGCTGAACTAGCAGGTCTGCTGTATAATCTTCTGCTTAAAATTGAACTGGAAAGTAACTAATGGATGCTAATTTCTTTTCCTAAGGAATATAGAGATGTTCAGGGAACAGCCCAGTACATCTGATTACTATGCCTGGAATTCAGTAGAAATTATCATCCAGGACAGTGAGCATATGGATAAATGACATATTTGGGAGGAGTCAACACAACTTTTGTTAGGTCTTGTAAGTGTCTCGGAGTTCACTGAAGGAGTCAGCGAGCACACGTAAACAGGAATCCAGATGATACAGTCTGTTTAAATTTCCAAAAGGTTTCTGGCACAGTCATTCACTAAAAGCTTTTAAAGAGAGTTAGTTGCTGTGGGATTAAAGGAAAAGCCTCTATATGGACGAGGAACTGATTGGAAGATATGAGACAGAGTAGAAGTAAATGGTGAATTTTCACGGTGAAATGAACTCAACACTAGAATCCTGGAAAGGATCATTTATAACAATTTGAAGAAGTGGCTAATGAAATTTGTTAATGATACTGAGTTTTGCAGAATAGGTTGGGGTTTTTTGTGTTTTGTTTTCTGTTTGGGTTTTTTTTAAAGTTGTAAATAATTGCACAGGAACTTCATAAACTCGATGTGAAACTATGGAAGACTGCTATGAAAATTTGAAACTATGACAAAAAGTGAAAGATTGAATATAAAGAGAAAATGAGACACCTAGGAGGGTAATAAGTATCCTAATGCTAGTGACAAAATGATAGATTCTGAGTTGACAATTACCCTTTTGAAAAAATATCTTTAGACTGTTAAATGTATATGTCAGTGCATTGCTCAATCAAAAATAAATTCTGAATGGTAGGACTTAGAAATTGAAGGGGTAAAACCAAGCATAACGTCACTATTTAAATTTATAATGTTCTTGTATTTTTAATATTGTATGTAATTCCAATTCCCCTGTATTCTGGTAGAATGTGAAAAAGTAAGAAGAGTGACAGGGTGGTCAGAAGTATGGACTGCTATCTGTATATGGAGTGACTGAATAGATGATACCTAGAAAAGAGACTTCTGTGAGAGAATATATTAGGAATCTGTTAAATCATGAATAGCATAGAGATGATGAATTGGGATGGATTGTTTATTATCTCTTCTGATACAGTAATCAAATTAAGCGAAGCTGGTAGCAAATTCATAATGAACAAAAGGAGTTGATCCTATGCAGGCCACATAATTAAGCTATATAATTTTTTGCCTCAGGTAGAGGACATTAACATTTTATTTGGACTCAAGGGGCAACTGGTCAAAGTTGTAGAGGAATCCACCCAGCACTATTAAAGGTGCTAGCTCAGAAAGCTGGTACATGCTTGGAAGCCAAAAGGATGGTCCAGAGAAGTATCTCTGCGCACTTCTTCCATTTTTTTTTGTGCTCTTCATAGGCGTGTTTGCTCAGTGCCAGACCTTCGGTCTGACCCAGTGTGGAATAAGCAAGTTTGTCATTTATTCTGTGGACAGAATCCAGATTAGCAGGATTCATGCACTGTAGCTGGAGGAGCTTTTTAAAAAAAACTTACAGACTAAGGCCAGTGATCAAAAGTGTTTATTATTGACTACTTGCAAGTTACAGCACTTCTCAAACTTGGAAGTTTTTGTTGTATTCATTTCAGTTGCCAGAAACCATGAAAACAGCTCTAATGCACAAAGCTACACAATAACCATTTGAAGAAAATGAAGCAAGAAAGCACTGACAGATTAACTTTTACTTTATATAGCATGAGTTAAAGAAATAGGCAAATGCATGTAACTTCCAATGATGTGCATACAGTATTTACGCTTACAGACTATACCCTAGTTCTAGGTATGTAACTGTTGTAGCAACTTAGTAACATTGAACCAACAGTGACTAAGACTCCTTATTAAAAACTTTCTAGTCAAGACACAAACTGGAAATTTACAGGGTAACTCTAGGTAGTTGGCAATCCCTAAATCAATGCTCAAGTGTTTGGGAGGAGTTATGATGCTTTTAAGGGAAGGTGATTAGTTCTTCAGCTACCTAATTTTACATAACAGAAAATAATTGCTTTTGATTTACTTTTTTCTTTACAGACCGCCAAATCCCATTGAATTTCTAGCAGCATATCTTTTAAAAAACAAGTCACAATTTGAGGACCGAAATTAACTCCATAAAAATGAGAACAATTTGGCTGCTAGACTGAAATGCTCATTTGCCGCAATTTGTTTTCTGCTGTAAAAATCCTTTGGAACCATGATGTTGTCTTCCTTAATCGCACAATTTGCTTTACCTTTTGAGTTATTTAATAAAGAACACTTTACATTTAATTTGTTCACTTGTTTTAAACTAGCTATTAAGAGACTTTCAAAATAAAGTACTGAAACTGCACTGCTGGATGAAAGTCTGAATAATTCCATGGGGCTACATCACCTAAACACATGAAACAAAGGGGAACAATTTATTATGGGAATCACATGGGTGATAATGTATATAACTTTATTTAATTTTATATAGCACCTTCCACATGCAACATGCCTAAACAGAAAGCAAACAAATCAAGAGCTGTTAGAATTTATTTTGAGGAAGTATTGATTAAGTAGAGAGGAGAGAACTTGCTTCAGAACACCAGGAAATGGGTTTAGTTAAAACAAACAGATTCAGCAGCTGAACAGATCACCTGCAGACAGTGTCCGATGTTTCAGATATTTACATTAATGAGGTGTGCCGTTCAGCATTTGTCATTGATCTCCTGTGACTGGTGTGATGGATTTAATGGAAACACAGAATAAAGTTTGAAGGGACTTATAAAGGTTCTGTAATTCAGTTGTCTGTACTGCTACCCCTAGTTGGAGCGTTCTTTCTCTGTCAAAGATAGAATCATAGAATATCTCAAGTTGGAATGGACCCGTAAGGATCACTGAGTCCAACTCCCTGCTCCTCGCAGGACTACCTAAAACTAAACCATATGACTAAGAGCGTCATCCAGACTCTGCTTGAACTCTAAAAGGCTTGGTGCTGTGACCACTTCCCTGGGGAGCCTGTTCCAGGGACTGACCACCCTCTCAGTGAAGAGCCTTTTCCTGCTGTCCAAGATTATCCTAATCTGCCCAGTAAAATACCAAGTATTCTGATTTTTTTTCCCCTTGCGTTTACTAACACCTCTTTTTTTTGTTTTTCCCATTCTTAACATCTTTTTCTGACCCCTTGTTTATTTTTCCTGTAATCTCAGTAGGGGTAAAGGCCACAGACCTCAGAGTACAATATAAGAAGCTGCAACAGAAGACTGGAGATCAGAAGAAAAAGCTAGAATTAAGACAGTAAACAACATGTTGTGAAAAAATACTAGCAAAGCTCTGGAAATACAAATATTGTAGCTGGAGAACTGGCTTGCTAGGTTATTGGCAATGGGTACAGGGACGAGACACAGCCCTCAACTCCTATTTTTTTCTGAAACTTGTAACAAGGAGCATCATCAATGTTGTTCACCAGCACTGGATACTGGAATCCAGGTTAAGCATAGCCCAGTTTTTAATAGACCAGGGGAATGACCATAATTTGTTTGACAGTCACAGAAATGTTAAACTTGGCCTCCAACAGTTGCTCAATTAATCAAAATCCTAAACTTTTATTCAAATAAACTTCAATATTGCCATCTTACTATTCCCATCTTCATTCTGTGTTTCTTAGCTAATTGCTTTAACATAGCAAGCAGTTAAAACCTTGTAAATTAAATTCTTTGCTGCAAGGGTTGGAGGTTTCTTCTGTGTGACATTAAAGGCTGCATAATTTTTTTTGTAATTATGCATAAACTCACAAAAAAATAGACTTAGGACTCTCATTTGACTTGTTCCTGCGATGACTTAAATATATACATTGTATTTGCAGTATATTAGGTGGTCCACTGCACAAATAATATTTTCCCTTAGTTTCTCTGACATCTAGATGACTTTCCTATGGTAATCTGAAGATTTTTTTTTTTTTTAACTTGTTTTAACATAGCTTTTCTTCTTCAATAGCTCAGATACATGGGTGTAAGAGTGGCCAGAAGATAGATACTTCAGAGGAAAAAACTTAACTTTTCAATTGTCTGCTAACTTGCAGGGGCTGGAATGAGATCTGGCTGTTACTCCTAGTAGGAAGGCTCTCAATATTTTACGTATTTCTTAATATGCTAAGAGGGAAACATTGAATTAGTGTAGTCCAAGAGCAGTAAGATTGGGGAACAAAAAAAATTGAAAGAAAACTGCAAACCCCAAACCAAGCCTAAAAAGCTCTATTTTGGAAAACGTACAGAAATTGTGGAATGAGATTACTAATTCTATTGCATTGTGGTGAACACAGTCTCCATCAAACACTGACACTTAAAAAAGACACTGAAAGGATTTTAACAACAGTGTTTTGACTTTCTGGAATGAATAATAACATTTAAGTGAAGACAAGGAGACACCATAAAGACTTGGTACTGCTATTTTTATTGCTAAAGTGGCATTCCAAGGTTTCATCCATAGGTGACAACATCGCAAGATTGTAAGAATTGTTATATGTGAAAAAAAAATCTATGCTGATCCCCAATTTCTACGTTGAGAATTTGTGCAAGACCATACAAAAAGAAGCAGCTCAACTATTAATCTTCCCTAGACAGAGCAATTTTCCTGTAATATATCACCGTGCCTGAATTCAGAATACAATCGGATTTCTCGGCTTACAGTAACACCCTCCAAGCAGCTGCACAAAAGCTTGTAAACACGCTGGGTTTCTGACAGCTCTTGCATCAACCTAGAATCTCAAAGTATGAGTACCAGTCTTAAGGTGAGCTGTCCTCGCCAGCAGCATGCCACCTACTCAGCTGTTGGTGCCACCGTTTGGTACATGGTGTCACGTGCTGTTGTCTTCCCATCTAGGCTAGTTCAAGAGAATGAAAAAGCCATGTTCACAAGGTGATGATGTTGGAAGACTTACTACAGCAGCTTTTCTGGGCAGCTCCCTCCAAGAAAATAAGTTGAAATGTTACTAGCACCAGTGAACTCACCAGCTCTAAGAAATAAATTTTAGTGATACTTGCAAGGGTATGACAAGTCAACAAGAAAAGTGCAACCGTATTCCTTTACTTGTTAAATTGGCTTCACCGATTAGGATCTGCTGCATAGAGAATACTCTGTAATGGGAAGAAGATAGCAAGTTACTATCTGAATAATCAGATCATATCTGAATAATCCAGTTCTCAGTTAGGGAAGTAATGATAAAGTCCAAATTTTCAAAGCATTTACTTGTTTTACACTCTCCCCACTACAAAACAATGAAAATTCTGTGAAGAGACTTGACAGATGCTTGCTATCCCAATTTAATCCAGAAAGAAAGAAGTACTATTTTTCCACAGGAAACACCAGTTCTGAGGGCTTCAAGATAAATGTATTTAATCTTGAAGTACAAATTAAAAACCAAGTGATTTTACATTTATAAAAATGAGGAACTCATCAATAAAATGGAGAATAGATGTAAGGGGCTACACGTTATTAATAGATGTAGAATAAAAGCTTGAAGAAATAACTGAAAGTGGCAACTTTAGATGTATGACAGGACACTGCTAAGTAGCTGATAGCCATTATCTCTTGATTCTTGAACAATTATTTTTCAGTTTTCTCCACACTACCCTAGGTAACTGAGTCAGTATATGCTCCAAAAGGCAGTAAAATTAAGCAGAAAATAAAACGGAATACCTGGTTAACACCACAGCACGGCTTCCAAGATGACTGTTTTAGCTCCAATATCCAGAAGTTACTATTCAGTAACTGTGAAAGAATTATATAGGACTCGTATGCCGTATTGTGAAGTCTGCCTTTTTAAATGCTTCCACTGAGAACACTATCTTTTACCTGGAAGGGGACAGTGACAGAAGAAAGGATTTCCCACTAAAAGCAATTCTGATCAAAGTGTTCTAAATCCTCATATTCTGAAGCCTGTTACCACCTCAAAATACAGTTTGACTTGTCAAATCTTTTTTTTTTTGCATCTCCGATTTATCAAGGACTTTCTCCAAAATCAGCACAGGTCTTTGAGCTATCCATTTTATTTTCTGAAGTGCTGTCACTATTGTAAATGCAGTCTGATCAAAAGAACTTCTCTCTCCCCATCAGACTTTCTAGAAATAAAACAGCTGCTTTCAAACAAACGAAAAATCTGAAAAATTCTGAAAGACACAAGCAGTTGAAACCAGTAGGTTGGAAAGGAAACATGAGAAGAATCCCTATGCCTACCATGTTTGATAGAATACAGGTTTTGATTTATTCTTATCATTGTACTAATTACATAACATGTTATTCTTAGCCAAGCCTTAGCTTGTGTTCCCTATTCTATTTCATAGTCAGAATTCATTTTAAGAGTGACTACATAGCCTAGATCACAGAAGTACAGAATGCCAGCTGTTACAGAAAGAGGCATTTTACCATGATGAAAAAAGTATCATCAGCACCGCTTCTGCTAATGTTCCCTATTCAAATACAGTTTTAACTGAGGACTTAAAATGTAAATGCTGTGTGAATAATTATGGGGCAGTTTACAGCAGTGCTAGTGCAACACTGACTGGGAATGTGTCATGTTCTTCTTCCCAGCGCACTTTTATCTCTCTTTTCAAAGTTTGCTTTGCAATTGTGCATAGTGAACCAGTTTTCTGAGAGGAGCCTAAATTGATAAAAGGCTGCTGGATGGTTGAGAAGTATCTCCTGGAGAGCACATGGCCTTCTGTTTTCTCTGGTGTACATTGAGGTATTTGCAATATGGATAATTACCCACTGATATTAGATGCTACTATGTTATACAGGAAATGGAGATACTTCCCTTGTAAGGACTATGAAGTTTGCGGGGGCCTGCTTTTAACAGTAAAAGGAAGGACTGCTAGGAACAGCAGGTTCCTCAGATGCAGAATGACAGTTTGTAAAGAGAAAAACCTAGTGTAACAGTGAACAGCTTCCTGAGAAGGGAGGAGACAGGAAGTGGACGATGTAAAAAGCATGATAGGAAAGAAGGCAAAATAAACCATGGGCAAGAGGACAATGAGAGCAAAAACCAAGAAAGCAACAGACCTTGAAAGCTGGGTCAGCTGAAGACATGTGCCACCCCAGCTGGGCACAGGATGTTACTCAAGGAAAACCCTGCATGCTAAGGGCACACTAACTGGCAACTCACTCTTGCCACAATCTGCCTTCATGCTTTTCTTCCAGGTAAGGAACAAACTGCCAACAGACAGACACGTGTAGCAGTGGTCTGTGCTTCAAGGGTGTGCTGACTTGGGGGATTGTCCATACATTGTGTCAACTCTCCCCCGCACATCAGAGAAAAATGACTGAAATAATAGCTCTGAACAAGTAAGTGCTCCTGTTACTTCTCCCCATACAAACAGTGCTTGGAAGAGTTACAGACAAAGCAGGAGGATCTCCTAACCTAACCCATGCTTCACAGCATTCAAGCTCAGCCCCGTTTCTCAGCCTATAGCTAGAACCTTTCCATACCTCCATGTCCTGAGCACCCGGAAGCCCAGCACCGCCATCTTCTATTTAACTGAAGAGCTGCCTGCTTTTCTGTTTCTGCCTCTTTCATTTACGTTATGTGGTACTAAGGGAGCGCATCACCAGCCCTTAAACAAAGAAACAATCCATCATCAGGAGGTGATAGTTAGAAGTTTAAAAAAAGGAACCCACAAATCACTAAATGCTGCTCAGTGGTATTATGTCCACCTGCGATAGGGAACAAAGGAAAAATCCTACTGTCACCCTTGCCAGTGGAAACAGCAGAAATGCCTCCTGTAGTAGTAGGGATGACAAGCTTTGGCAGGAACAGGCAGAAACTGAGGAGGATGTCCTCCAGCTTCACTGGGCTCTGGATTGAGAGTGCTAGTTGATAACAGAGAAGGACAGAGATTCACTGGAAAACAGGCTGCCACGGTGTTTGTGGCACGTGCCACAATCTAAGGATTAGCAAAAAAGCCTGTGCTTTCTATGATTTGCTAACACTGAGCTGCAGTTGTTCCTCTGCATCTATACGGATGCTATGTTCACATTACATAAAGTAAAAACTTCATCCTAATCTACACCTAATCTAGGTGAGAAAAAACTACACACAAGGGAAGAAAGGTTAATGAGGAAAGCAAGGCAGAAGGAAACTTAAAAAGGAAGCACAAGGAGAAAAGGGATCCAGCCCAAGAGGTATGCAGCAACAACAACAACAAAAAAAGAAATATATTTAAGAAATTTTAAAAGGCAAGCTGAAGAGGAAAAACCCACTACATAAAGAAAGGTAGTAAACCCAGAAGAAAATACTTATAAAATATTTGTACTCATTAAACTGCCTAGATTACCACTTGGAAGTTCTTATATTTTATTTTCATTGGAGGGGAAGTGCTTAGAGGAGATGAAAGCTCTTCCTCTAAATGGTAGAAAGGAATACCAGATAATTAAAAATTATTTTAACCTCCAGTTCCCCTAAGATGTTCCTCCTAGCAGCTTCCTCTAACTGTTCTTGGTGGATTGTGGGACAATGGTGCATCAAAAACTTGAACTATATGCTGGCATGACCTTTTTTGTAAGTATATAATCACAACACTTATTTTTCCTCATCGACTAAAATTTATCCTCTGCTGCATTTAGTTAACTTTATTGAGGGATTAGTAGTCAGTTCAGGAACTATTCCCAATACTGAAGTTTATGTAAAAGATTTGAGAGTTATAAATGGGTATCACAACTGCCAATATAGTTTTATGTTAAAGTGGTCAGGCAGGATAGTTCTTCCAGTCTAGGCAGCAGTTATAATCCACGTTAACCTTTTTCAACACACTATTTGTAAAATAACAACGGAATACTATAAGGATAGATAGAGCAGTGAAGGCTACATAAAACATTAGACATTTGCTGGGATAGTGAGGCCCCATTTCCTCATGACAACCTATTACAAATATTAACTGGAGATTCCAGTCCTTATTGCCCGTCAGCTGCATTGGGAGGCCAGTGTCATGGGTGCAGAGGAGGATCCCCACTGATAAAAATGACATCAGCCATACCTCTGCAGCACGAGCCTTTTTGATCTTCAAGACATACTGCAAACAATGTCTTTGTCCCCTCCATTTCCTTTGTTTTCCTGTTTAAAAAAAAAAACAACAAAACAAAACAGCTCTGTATTTTGCATGCATTTATAACTGGCTGGAGGACTTTTCAAAGAATAAAATGACATTAAGGGGGAAAAGGAGAATGTGTTTCCTGACCTGGCCCGTACATTTTCCACCTCACAAAGCATCAGTCTGCCTTAATACCTTAATGGTTGCAGCCCCTCATCTCTCCTGTTGTGGCTTCCCTCTCTCCTGGTTGCATCTCATACGTCAGTGGCTAAAATTGCTTTTTCCCTTCCCCCCTTTTGTACTGGCTATACTCCCCTTTCCAGTTCTGCCTTATTAGCTATTATGAGATATGCCTGATGTGTCCATGACAGCAGTCCATTCACCAAGGTAATAATCGACACAAATGTACTCCCACAGCCCTTGCTCCATGCCATGGTACCTAAGACGTGACGGTACGGGCAGGGAGGCGTAGGAAAGGAACTGTGCTAGCTCAGAAACAAGGAGCTTCAGCCCAGCAAAACGCGTGTTCTCTCAGCCCGAAACCGCTGCCTTTGGGAAACGATGCTCTGTCCCTCGAGCCCTCACAATCCGAACTGCTTCCACAGCCCGTACCGGGGACGGGGGAAACAGAGGCGGCACCGGAGGCTGCACTGTGTTCTCCTCACAGCAAGGGGGCGACCCTAGGCACCAGAAAGCGCCGCTGCGCTCCCGAGAACACCGCGCACCCTCACCTCCTGCCCCGGCCTGTGAGGCAGGGGCCCGCCAGGCCGCGCCGGAGGGGGGGCTCCGGCAGCCGGCCGCGCTTCCGCGCCCCTTCGCCGCTCCCCGACCCGCCGAGGCGGAAGGGCCCGGGACGCAAGGAGGGCCCAGCGGCCGCGCGCCCCCAACGGCGGCGCCGCGTGAGGATAACCGCCACTACCCCCCGCGACCCCGGGGGGGGGGGGGGGGGGAAGGGGGGCGTGGGGCGGAGCTCCCCCTCGGCCCCCGCTCGCCCCCCCTCCCTGACCGGCCTCCCCTCATCTGACCTGCGCTCGTAATCTTCCCTTCCACCACGGAGACACAGCCCCGCCAATCAGCGGGGCCAGAAGCGATCGCCACGGCAACGCGGCCGGCCAATCCGAGGGGGACTCTCCCTCCGAACCCCGCCTTCCCCCCCCCTCCACCCCACCAGGCGGTGCCGCTCCATTCCGGGCTTGTCAAAGCGGTGGGCGGGAACGGCGAGGGAGGGCGGCCAATGGCGGTGAGGCTTTTGCTTTCGTGCCCAATGGGGGAGCGGCGCCTGTGCGGCCCCTAGTCGACGGGAGCCGAGCCGGGCCAAACCCAGTTGCTGCCAGGGCCTCCTTCTCTTCGCGCCCCCCCACCTGCCAGCGCGGAGTTGGCGGCGGCGGCGGCCTCGGGCTTTGTCCCCGCGCCCCCCTCCGCGCCCCCCCCCGCGGGGCGACCGCCTGCGGCCGAGCCCGGCACCGCGCCCCCGGCCCGCGCCGCCCCGCCCGCCGCCTCCGCGCGCCCCCCTCCCGCTCGCCGCCCGCCCGCCCGCCCGGAGGCGCCGCCGGCAGCGCCGCCTCCGCCCGCGGGGCCCGGGCCGTGCCGGGGGAGGAGGGGGAGCAGCGCCGCCGCCGCGGCCGGGCCCGTCCCCCACCGCCTCCCCCGAACACCATAGGCGGCTCCGGCACCAAGATGTCCAACCGGGTGCTCTGCCGGGAGGCCAGCCACGCCGGCAGCTGGTACACAGCCTCAGGTACCGGCGCCGCGGCCCGCAGCGCCGCGGGGGGCGGGGGCTGAATCAGCACTTTCCGCCGCCGGGGCCGCGGCCGGGGCCGGGGCCGGTAGCGGGCGCGGGGAGGGGCCGCCGGCCCCGCCCCCGCCGGCGCGGCCGGCACATGGCGGGCGAGGGGGGGACCGGGGCCCACGGGCCGCGGCCCTCCTGGGCCCGGTGAGCGGGTGGGGGTCTGGGCGGCTGCCCGGCCCGGTTGCCGGCAGAGAGCGGCCCGGGAGGCCGGCGGGGCGGGCGGAGCCGGGGAAGGGGTGCCGCTGGGCATCCGGTGGCCGTAGCGTGCGTCTCGGGGAAGGTGAGCACACCTGCCTGCCTGCCGCCGCTGGCCCCTCCGGCCTGGCCCGGGAGCCTGCACCGGGGCAGCGGCGCCTCTCGCCGGAAAACCGGTGTTTGAGCGTGGCCAGGGCCGGTTCGGCCCCCCAGGTGCTCCTTGCGTGCCTGCCCCTGCTTTAGAGACGCGCATTGCTGTAACTTCATGTCTCAAGGCAGTGGTGGTAGAGCCAGCCTGTGTATTGTGCCTCGTACCGCATATTGCGCTTAATCGATGTGAGAGCACACGAACAGATTTCGGTATATTGGAGTGCTCTTGTGGTTTTGTTGTTTTGTTTTTTTTTTTTTTTCCTCTGAGAGAATACAGGATGTCTGGGGTGTTTTGCAGGGTTAGAAGGCAGGTGATGGGGTAGGGGGGAAATAAGGAGGTTTATTTCACTTCTTATAGTCCAAGATGAGCTTCTGTCTCTTCTTCCAGAGTGCTTTCTCTAGTAATAGTGAAAAGTTATAAAGCAGTGGTGCAGAATGGGCTCTGTCCATTTAAAAATGTAGTATTTGCACAAAAAGAACAGAAGAAAGACACGGTGCATTGGAGAGAGGACTACCACACCCCTCGCGCTCCCAAAAAAAGACAGAAACCTGTAATAATGGCTTGATAGCACATATGTTTGGAAACAAGTTTTGTTGGGTTTTGGGGCAGAACTCCGCTGTTGTGGATAGGATGCACATTTGTATTTTCAGAGCTGTTAATAAGGAGATTTGTAAGGGATGGTCTTTTACTGGCCTCAGGAATAAAGATCATTGCAAAACTGCAAGTGAACAAGCTTAGATGAACAAGAGGCTGTCGTAAAGAATAGTACAGAGGGAGAGGAGGGATATAATTTAAAAAAAAAAAAAGAGATATGCATTCAGGTTCCTAAACTGACATTTAAGAAGAACTAGATGTGAAAAGTCATACACTTCTCTTGGCTATAATAGGTGCAGTTTCCCCTCTCCTCTACAAATTAATGAACAAGGTATGAGGCAAAAATTGAAAGGGAAGAAAAGAAATACAGGGAGGAGGGTAACACAGGAAGAGGCAGATTGTGCGATAAGTAGCTGCCCTTCAAATGGTGGGTAGGCAGTTTCGAGGCAACAATAGAGGATGATTGTTTTCCTTCCGAGTTTAATATTCCAAACATAACTGTTGTGTCCATTACAAAACTGGTCTCAAATCTTCATCCAGTGTCGATAGCTTGCAATTACAGTTTTTTCCAGTGGTCTAGGAAGGTAGGAAGTACTCTGTTTACAGAAAGCAAACAAAATCATGTCAAAGGTATAGATTTAAACACGTGCAAAGACATCAAAACGTTGAAGCTTTGTGGTAACACTTCCCAACTTGCTTGTGCTATTTATATTTTCATTTATGAATAAGGCAGAAAATTGATTTGCGATGTGGAATGGCTAGATGACCTTACACATAAATTATGTAGTTTGTTTCATATTGGGCTTCATACCAAGTTACTGCTGTATACTTGCAAATAAGAATTTTAATTTTTTTCATACTTAATTTAAGAAGCATAGGTGCTGTGTTTAGCTGAGTTTTTTTCTATAAAAATTCAGTGAATAATTTTGTTAGACTACACCCTGGTAAGTCTGTGTGACTAGTTTGGCCAGTACTACTTGTCTGTAAAAGGACATCCAAAAGCATGTTGCTCCCATTGCTTTTGGGCAGCCCTCTGGGTATTGCTTGTTGAGGAGGTGTGGGATGGTTGCCCAGACACTTACACTGCATGAAAAAAACCAAACTGAATCATGTTGTAACGAGTAATGGTGACGGTACTTCTGACAAGTTAAATCGTAACTGTTACAGTGTGTGTGGTGGGGGTAAGTGGTTGATGGCTGGAGTTTTGGGAAGTGTGTTTTGTTTTCCTTTGTAGGTTTTCCTTAAACAAGAAAAGAGCATTATTTATGTCTCTTCCTATAGAACTGTCTTGTGCTGTTAACATAGGGTATGTGAGAGCAGGAATTTTCCCTGTTCAGCAAGACAGGGACTATGTTATTTGTTGCTTGGAACCTAATTTGTGTGTGCCATTTAGGAGGGTCTATCTAAACTCAAGAGGAGACAAATGGGGGCCAAGAGGGTATGTGTCCACTGTAGACTTAAGTTAAAATCTTCCTCTATTTTAGGCCAAACTCACATGTCAGCTGCTATTTCAAACTTGTAACATAGGCTCGTTTCCTCAGTCGTACTACTTGAAGAAAGCTTGGATTTTACCATGTGGTTTCAACCTGCATAGCTTCAAGGATGGAGCTGAGGCAGGGATTAAAGTTTGAATTGTGATAGTTCTTCAGTGCGTTCCCGCGATTCTCTGGGGATTGTGTTGTCAAGTCCTCCTACCTCCTCTCTTCATGCTTACCGTCTCAGCCCAGAAGTGATTTGCTGGGTTATATATAAACCTGTTAGCGTTTAAGCTACCCGTTTCCTGAAAACTGCTCTCTTTCTACAGTGCTGAGTTTGATTACACAGGGCAAGCAGACGCCCTGGAAACCCTCATCCTGCTCCATAGTTAAGATGACCCTGTCTGAAAAGGTAATGAGAAATGTGATTTTTGAAGGCTATGTTCAAAATCATTATGTCTGAAAGCATTTTAAAGAGGCCGTGTCAGGATGAGGTTTTTAAGTGGCAGTTTGTCCCAAAGTGCCTGGTACCTGAGGGTAAAACATCAACAAAACATTCAGGATGATGCATGGCGTCCTGGATCAGGGTGGGGGGGGGGGTGGTTTGACTGCAGAAGTAGAGCACCCATTGCTATGCTTAAAAAAATTGTATCTACGAGATCTGGCTGTAGAAGTCATCCCTGGGAAAGAAGGGCTGAAGCCAGCGGGGGGAGAAGAGGACAAAGGATGGATCCAGAATGCAAACCAGCTGTTGTGGCCAGAGGATGTTCTTGAACTGGATTAGCTGGCTCCTCTGTGCTCCAGAAGCAATATCAGAGGTGAAGCCACAACCAAGTAAGAGGGAGCTACTACTCTTCATGGAGGGTCAAAGTAATGTATGTAAGAGGGTTTAGAAGAAATATCACTTCTTGTCTGTAGAGACTGCTCATTTCTGTGAGGCAGCAATTGCTTCAGCTGAAAGTAGACCCTTGCTCCCCTGTTTTCTCCAGCTATGGGATATGCACTGCTTAGGTTCTGCCTTGGAAAATATAAACAGGCACTACATTCTAGTGTGGATACATCACCTAATTGTATGATGCTAATTAATGTTTTAGAGCAGGTGAGACTGGCTGTGCAATTATGCACATGCAGGCATGTTCACGTGTTAGAATGTCACATCTAACTATAAGTAAACAACTTTGTTGTTATTGGAGGGAAAGTGGGGTCCCAGGCAGAAAGCTCACTGCTTCCTACTCACTTGATGAAGCTGAGAAGGGGGGCGGGGAGGGGAAGATGGGCTTCACGGTGGTGTTAACATTTAACTTTCCATGTGTTCTTCATCCATAATGTGCTGTTGTAAAGAAAAATTTAAAAAGCAAGTTCCGTAAGAAGTTTCTGCAGTTGAGTTCAGTATGAAGAATTTGACCAAAATTATCATCATATCTTCTCCTCTAGAATTCTTGGTGTGGGGAAGTTCACATTCATTCCACGTCAATTTGTATAGCATCTTAATAGACTTTAGATGTAGACCTGTGGAGCATCTGTCTGGCAGCAAACTAACAATGAAGTCTGTTCAGTTGTTCCTCCTTCTACTTAGCAGCAGCACTGAATATGGGAAGCTTTACAGCTGAGCTTCCAAACTGAAATAGTGCTATGACCATTGCTGATAGTAGGCCACTGGTCTAAATAACCTATTTTTTTACCTACAGATGTTGATCTATACGTCTGCTTTTAAAAAAGTTAAAAATGGTATGTGGCGTGCCATTGCTTCTGTGGACTAGCAGCCTGGTGCATGGTGGCCGCTAAAAACACTTGCAAAAATGAGATAAAGGCAAACTGTGTAAATAGAAGTATCACCCTGTTGCACTGCTGTCATGTAGATTGTTTAAAAAAAAAATAATCACTGTTGTGTGGTGAAAAATATTACACTCTGATTTATTTTTGGAAGAAAGTCCCACTCCTGCTGGGTTAATTCAACCACCTAGCATCCAGACCTCTGGAGAAATTGATTTTGACCTGCAGGGGGAAGAGGAAGATTAAGGACAACTTGAAACAAAGATGGTATAATTTTCCATTACTTTGAATGCAGGACAGATGCATTCCTAGATATAAAAGGAGCAGCTGAAATATAATGGGAATGACATGCTATCCTGAGCACAGACTATTTGTAGGACAGGGTGTGGATGCTCTCTCCTGATTTATTCCTCCATGTGAGTAGATTCTGTAAGTGCTGGGCAGTTCTGTGGGGAATCAATCTCTAAGTTCCTGAAATGAAAATAAACATTAGCGTACGTGCATCTTTTTTCCTGTATAGCATGCCATTACAAGTGACATGTCCCACATCAGGGTGCTTAACACGGCTTGTCCATTGGCAGATGGCCTGCCTTGCCTGGCTTCTGGAAGTGCTAACTGAATACTGTACCACTCCTTATTAAAGCGTTTGATAAGACTTCTTGTCTCAACTTTTCCCCAGTCAGGGGCATGCTGATACAGACAAAACACAAAGGTTTTTAGTAGGCTATTCCAAATCACAGGAGTAAAATCGAATTGAGAGTGTGTGTGAATAACAATACTACGTGATCTGAAACTTGGCCTGCAAAACAAGTTTGTCATTGTATTAGGTATGGCTTATTTCTCCATTTTCCTTGACAAAGCCATAGTGGTCAGAGGTGTGCTTTCTGGTAGCCTATGCCAAATCGTTTGAACTATGAGAACCTTAATTTCCATACGCTTATTGATGCAAATGTGAGTTGGCAGAGTAATTGCTGTGTCGACTTGAAAGGCCATTGCACTTATTGTCTTCAAAGCTATTTTTTATGATGAGCCAAGTAAATGGTCTATCTCCACATAAAAATTTGAAGAGAGTTTAAACTTCATGATACTCTTGTGTTCAGAGTTGGTTTTCTGCTGCCCTGGCTTGTAAGTAAAAGAACCCCAAAGGAGGTAGGCACTGACATCTTGTTGCTAGCATTTGCAAGGATTAAGCTTCTAACTTGTTTGGACAAGAAATGCCAGAACTTCTGAATAACTGGCTGTTACGTGGCCAGGGGTGTTCAGACCTTGTCTTTCGGGCTTAGGTCTACATGATGGTGTCTAGGTCAGCTGGAAAGGGCAATCCTTCGAAGAACTTCTGCAGATCAGAAAATAAATGAAAAGGCAGTTGTGTGCCATGAATCATGTGTTTAGAAATGATGTTTCTCTCAAAGTTGACCACTATTTTAGCGTGTTTGCAGTCTCTTCTACTCCTTTGTAATCCCCAATAAGACCTGCATTAATGCTTTTTTACTGCCTTTGTACCAAATACTGATTTTTCTGATGCCGAAACCCACTGACTCTGTTATTAGCTCTTTGAGGTAGCTAGCTTCAACGTGCAATAGCAGTGTGATTCTGAGATAGTACAGCTGTTCTCACTTGCGCCTTCTGGGGCTTGGGGGCCCTGGAGAGTGACGTGAAAGTGTCCATTTTAATGAATAGTGATGTAACCCCAGCATTTGTATGCTTGTTGGCATGAGCTGGAACTTCTCATCAGCATCAGAGAAGGTGTGTGCATCAGTTACAGCTGTTTCTGCTCTGCCATGATGTTGTTGAATGTGTGTAATCTGTTCAGCAGGCCTGCTGTCCATGATGTCTTTCACTGACCCTCAGAGTGACTGCATCCTCCCTTAACTTAGAGCAGAAACCCTTCTCTGTAGTGTGTTGGATCTGAGTCTCTGCAGCAGCTGAAGTGGCTAGAAGGAAATAATGTGTGCAGTCTTGTGTGTTGTTAGACTATGAATGCTGACGAGGGGTTGAGGAAGATGGTCGCTCTATCATAAGAGTCTTTTTATGAAAGTGCTTAACTCTGGTGTGCCAAGAACCCTGGTATGTTCCCCAAAATTGGAATAACTCATCACAGCTCATTCATAAATGTAATGTACAAGTAATGAATCGCCATGTCATTTGTAGATGGTCATGGACAAATGGATCCAGGAAAAAATGTAAAAAGCATGTGAGGGTCACTGAAATGAGAGAAAGTTTTGACCTGATCTCTGTTGTAGTGAAAGGAGCTTTCTGCAGTAGCAGGATAATTAATGTACTGATGATGAAATCTTAATGTTGTGACATTAGCTGGAGCATTGCAAATACAGCTATTAACTGAAGTTCTTACCTTGCAATCTGTGAACAACTAATCATAGTGTCTTGCAAATTTATAAAGTACTTGCTTTGCAATGTTAAATACTAAGTGTAATGTTTCTCTCCCTTTGGTATTCTATGGTTTTTAGACATTTTGTGGGGAAAGTGGATGTGTCATTGCTGGCTCTTTTATGAATTAATCATGGAACACAGTATTAATATGCAAACTGTATTATTTAACATTGTATACTGCAAAAGTATACCGGAATAATTTAAAATATAATTTCCAGGCTATTGTTTCTAGCTGAATCACTTAAATACAGGCAGAATCAAGATACTCCAAGTAAATAGTGTAGATTCAATTTTTACTGTACAGTTGGAATTGAAAGGAAAAAGAGCCTTACATTTGGTGCAGTCCTGGTATTATTCAAATAGGCCTGCAAGTGTCACTTAGTGAATACTGTCACAAATTCAGGTTACATTTAGCATGTATTAGAGCCAAAATCACTTTCTCAGAGCTATAAAACAAAGTCATTTGTTTGGATCTCTGAATGACCTAACTGCTAAGGTACTTTATAAAGCTAGGTAGGTGCATGTTGGTTGATATTCTTAATGAGTGACATTATAGTTTGATTATTTGTTTCCTAATAACTTTCAGTAAAGAAAATTAAAGAGCTAGTGGAATAGTGGAAAACTGGGACATGTAAGTGAGAACTGCCACCAAAGCAGATTTCAACGTTTCTGTTGTGGCTTCAGTTTTATTTTCCCCCATTCAAGCATTACCTGCTGTTTTATGTTCACCTTATGATGTGTATAATAGGAGTTTATGTAGCATCAGTGTAATCTTTATTTGTATCTTAACTTTTTTCCCCCCAGTCCTATAGTTTGCATAAGTAAGTTTCTGCCTTGCTTATAGGTTGATTTCACTGTTTCATCACTCTTCAGTGTTGGGAGAGCGTATATGCTAGCAGCAGAGAATGTGCCCATCAACATGAGTTGGAAGTCACCTTCTATTCCTGACAAATCCTAGTCTTTGCGTAGATAAAACTTGTTCTTTATTCAAGGATTTGGCTTTTGTTGCAGTGAGAAACACAGATTTTTTTTTTTTTCAAGTGGGGCCTGTGTTCTTTAAAACAATCCTTATACTTTCTGCAATTTTAACTAAGAAGAGAAACTAGTTAGTCCTCTGTCATGTTCAAGATTGGAGTTTGCCTGACAATTGAATTAAATGTTTTGGATTCACCTTCAAAGTCGTGGAGAGAGGAGTTCCCTTAGTTCCAGATATTAAACTAATTGTGCGCCAGCCCCCAAGGTTTAACTATTACTTACCTTGATTTTTCTAACACCCTACAAGAATAAAGACTTATTTACTACTTAGTACATATGCTGTAATATTTATTAGAAGTATTTTCGAGGTGTAGACTTTTTCATCAATGAGTAAAGGTAGTTAAAAGATAAAATGAGTAAGGCTCAGAAAAAAGTGTTGGCTCCTATAGGGTAGGAGACATGCTTAGACAAGTAAAAGCTGTCAAGTAGAAGTGTGAAAGCTGGGGAGTGCAGTGTTACTGTCATTATGCTCCAGCATTACTTGCATTGCTGCAAGTGCTATACACCTGCAACCAAGGGAGACCTGAGCAGTTTTCCCTGGTGCTGCTCTAAATTTTGGTTGAGGCCTATGCTCTTCCAGTAAAAAAACCCATTCACTGAGACTGAGGATTTGGAGCAAGCACTGCGTCTTCCCTACCAGTCTGAAAAGCTAGGTTTTGCACTAGTAGTGGTGGCTGCTGGGACAGGAGCAAGTTCCCATTAAATTGTATTGACACTTGGCATATAAGCACTTCAGCCTTATGCGACGGGGTGAGCTTAGCTGTGGAAAGAATGTGCTGGTTTGGCTTAACCCACAAAGCCTGGATCATGACAGCTGTAAATTGAGGTGATGAACCTAAGCGTGTGACTACCAGATGTCTTTGTGTTATTATTCATTGGGTAACACTGGCACGCGTTTAACATGGAAGGATTCCTTCTTACTGTAGTGCTTTGTGAGGGGACAATGTTGATTGTAAAAATAATTTATCCTTTTAGGCAAGATATTTGAATAAATGCTGCCTGTAGCTGTATTCATAAATTCGTCTGGTGGAGACTTGGTTTGTGCTTGCATTTACTTTTAATTTGGCATAACTTCTGCCCGTTTCTAAAACAAAACAGGATATGAAATATCCACAGATAATGTCAGCATTCTTTAGTTACATACCTATACTTATACCTTACTTCATAGGATTGAAATGCAGATCCTAATGTTATGTGCTTCAGTGAAGCTCATATTTTGCCACCTAATCTTCCTTTAATCAATACAAGGTCGGATCTTACAGTATTAATGCTAAAGTGTATTGATTGTTGCATCCAGAAGTTGCATCCATGACTTTCTGTCCTTCTGTCTGGGTTAGCCTTAAAAACTCTGTTGCGCCCATCCTGCCAGCTTTCTCAAGCTGGCCTTTCCATCTGCGGCTCGAGGAGCAGGATCTCTCCTACTTCCCACCACTGCAGCAGGAGGATACGTAGGCAGCAGTGCTATTCCTTGCCCATGCTTGTCAGCTTAGGAGATGGATATTTACTGCAGTTATCTCAGTGACTATTTGCAAAGACTTTTTTCCAGTTTAACTTAATTTACATATGAACAAAACTTACTTATAGAGCTCTTCATGAAGAAGCTACTCATCTCGTATAATACAATTCCATATGGCAGAGCATATCTACTGTGATAATGTGGGTTTATTTATATTTTGTATATCCAATTCAAATATTTTGACTTTAGCCTGAAGCATTGTCATGTTTGAGAAATTGGAAGAAAAACTTCTCTGAACACTTCAATGAAAAGTTGATGCTAATTTGGTAACAAGAAAATTACAGTTTTAGAATATCCCCCTTAAAGTATTTGTAAGCATAGGAAGCTGCAGGTAGGCTATACTCCTGTCAGTTCATGTGGGTGCTGTTTGATTTCCTCCCCCCCCTTTAGCTAAATGGTCAGGTGGATATGTTGTACTCTCCATTCTCTCTTTCCGTTAGTCCTTTGGAGAGGCAGATTTGATTACATGTTTTATTACAATAGTACAAATAAATATCAGTTGAAATGGAAACTTACATTAGGTTGGAGTTAGTGATTTATAAAGACACCTTGTAGTTGCATTAAAGGGGAAAAAAATCTGAAAGCAGATGTGTCACCTGGTCCTTAAGTAAACACTGACAGAAGTTTCATCACTTGGGTTATACAGATCTGTTATTTTACTGATTCTAGGGAAGAAATGTTTGTTGCTTTGTCAGAGTGTGCGCCTGTAATAGCAGACTAAGCAAACCTGGGCATCTTACTCTGCTACTACACTGTAAGATCAGAAGTTTTGGCCAGATTTGAACAATCATATGGAATTTTAGGAAATTACCAGAAATTCTGAACTTTGTCTTTATACTGTTCAGCAGGTTGACTGATTTGTCTTAACCAAAGACAAATCGCCTTAACCACCTTCTTAATCAAAAATCTTTGCTAAAGAAGGGACGGAGGAAGGCCGAGCACTGTGCCTTGTTGGGGAAGAGTGTCCCAAGGCTGTCTCGCTTTGCTTGAGAGGTTCTGGCCCTTCTGCTGTTGTGCTGCCTGTGGATCTTGTTCTTTGAGGAGAAGGGGTCAGGTGGGACAGTCATGTTTGGTTTAAGTCTCTGGGTAGTAGGTGTTTGAAAAAAAAAAAAAAAAAAAAAATTGTGTCCTCCTAAAGAGCTTCATTCAGAAAGTACTTTATTTTTCTACATACTTTGGGAGAGTTAGGAAGTAAAAATTTTTTAAGTGATTTGTGTCTTCACTCTTAAGTATATAAAAAAATAAAGTCGTAAGACTGTAATAGAGTACTGTTTTGTTAGTCTCCTAGTAGCTTAGAAAGAGGATGGAAATAGACATCTATTTATTTTTACTTAGCTTCCCCAACAGCCTCCATTTTCTAAGATGTCATTATCCTTATCTCTATTGCATGTCTCTGCTGCTTGTAATTTCCCCAAGCAACAGAAGCAGCAGAACAAAATTGGTGTGTGGGGTTTTTTGACTATTTCATCATTTCACAAAGTCACTGTATTACAGGAGTGACAGTGGCTAATCAATGTCACTATTTTGCCTTGTTAGAACTGTAGACAGTAACTAAGGCATTCAAGGTGATTGTAGGCTTAGGGAAACGCCATTGCATTAGTTCACCTTCTTCATGTAAGAAGATGGGGTTCTATACAACCACAGAAGTCGTCCCTTTTTTCATGAAACACATGGATTTAAGTTTTGTATAAAAAACGGTGGCTTTGACGCCCCACCCTCCCCCCACTCCCCCAGGTTTTCTAGAGAAAGCTTTTTGGCTATCACTGATAAGTGACTGATTGGATTCTGCAAAATTTGACATCTTTGCTCCGGTTCTCTGTAGTTCTTGTCAGGTTTTTGGAGACCTGTCAGTTTGAGATCTGGGCTGTTTGGAACATAGCTGTGAAATAGTTTCAGGTATTTAATTTGATTTTGACTTTTCCTGGCAGTTGGTGGTTTTACACCTGCATGGGGAAGATACAAAAATCTACAACGTACATGGTAGAAGAAAAGCGGCTTACTGCACCACACTTTACTGCACCAGATAGACTCTGCTGACATACAGTTCTGTCAAAAGCATAATGTCAACTGAAAAAAGTGCATCTATTTTCCTCTTTGTTAATGATATGTTACTTGTAACAATAGCAGCTGAATGAGTTTTACTTGAAAGTTTGTTTTGTGTTCTTTAATATAAAGAATGTTGCACTGTATTTACAAGACTTGCTTCTTCAGGAATAGCTTTACATCAAAAAGTTTTCTTTGTGATGGGAAATAACCAAAATGTGGTGGTGGTTTTTTTTTTAATGTTGTATTTCTAGAGGCATTTTTATCACCTGTCAGCTAATTGAATTGAGAATATTTGCCACTCGTTGAGGTACAGAATTTAGTTTAAAAAAAAATTAAATATTGGATTGACCAATTATCAAAGTTAATGTTGCCAAGAAGTTTATGTACTTGTAGTATATGTTGATTGATCAGAAGTTGTTAAGACATTAGTATAAGCATGGTGTCTTCTCACTTTTAGCTTTTTCCTGTGTATTTACAGTTTTTCCAGGTTACAGTGTGCTTTGTGTTCTGCTCATATACTTACTTGATAATAATAAAGGACTGAATACCATAGCCATTGGCTATCATGTCAGTATGTAATGTCTTTGTATTATATCATCTTCCCATATCGGGCTCTCTTAGTATAGGTCATCTTAACTTTTTACTTCTGAATTCTGCAAATATGGTTACCAGAGGAATCAATCATCTGTTAGCCTCTCTTTTGAGATCAGCAGCCATCCTTTCTAATGATAAAATGGTATGTGCATCAGTCCACAGAGCAAGAAACAATAAGTGTGTGTTTGGATGTGCAATAAATGAACTTCCTGGACTAGGAGGTTGAAACTTTCCTACTGTAAGCTTCAACATTACAGGCGTGTTGGGTTTTGGGTCTGGTTTGGGTTTGTTTTTTGTGGGGTTTTTTTTTGTTTGTTTGGTTAGGTTTTTTTTTAAGATTTAAACACAGGCTTTGCTGTTTAAGATTATTTTAAATCTGTTGGACTTTTGGACTTTATTTGTTAATTCTTGAGGTATTTTAGATTCTTTTAGGGCTTCAGTATTTCCTTGTGTCTTCATAGGACCCCAGCTGAATGCACAGCTAGAAGGTTGGCTTTCTCAAGTACAGTCCACAAAAAGACCTGCTAGAGCCATTATTGCACCGTAAGTTTGACATCTGTTTTTAGTATGTATAATACTTGATTGGTTAAATGCTTCTTTATTTTGAATGATTTTGAAAACTAGTGAAAGCTAGTATTTAGCTGAAAGGAATGTCGTGTGATTTCTAAATAAGTATTTTGGATATGGCATAGAATGGAAGAAATCTGTGCATATTTTGGTATATGATTAGTTTGCTTTTGCTGATGGATGGCAGACATAACATTCACTTGCGATCCAGCAAGACAGATAAGAGGTGTATTAGTGGAGTGGTAGTCTAAGGTGACAGCTCTTTCAATGCACTTCTAGTATAGAACAGCTACACCTATTTAAAAAAAAAACAAAACAACAAAGCACACAAAACAAACAAAACTCCGGCATCCCCTCCCAAATCAAAACTTAGCAAAGCTTAAAACAAAAAGTAATGAAACACTATTCAGCTATCCATAATGGTTTACTTTTGTTATTTTAGTTTGGTTTTGTTTGGGTTTTTTTGTCCACAGCAGAAATAGGGATCATCTCAACTATTTAGGTAGAATTCAATTTCCTGAAGATAGTTGAGATGTATAATAAGAAAAGTATGTTGGTCATTCCAATTCATTATGAGTTGGAAGGAAACACTAGAAAAAGCACCTTAAATATGATGTTTTTCCTGTGCTAACATAGCATTGACATAATGTTTGAAGTATTCCATAATAATATTGAATGTGCAGGAGAAATTGTCCCAAATCTGCCTTAGTCTTTCTTGCAGGAATGTCAGGAAAGAAGCCTTTCAGCTGCAGATTAGGTAGCCTGGGTTCTTTTTATAGAATTGCTGGAGGTCTTCCTGTGGTCTCACCAAATTGTTTCATTAACTGTGCCTTTGTTTTCCCACTTGTAAAGTGGGATATGGCTAATAATATTTTTGTGAAAGACTGAAGAAGCCTGTAGCAGAGGGAGCCTTTCAGAAGGCTCTGCTGACGTCGTCAAATAACATACTTTGCCTGTTCACTAGGTCTCAGTCTCCTGTTTATCCCCTTAGCGTGTATGTTAGTACCTTTTTGAGCTCTTTAGAATGAGTGAGGTAAGTGACGCTGAAGTAAAACCCCAGGGTAATTTTGAGGATAACCTGCTCCAGGTATCACTCTGTGGATGAATATACATGCATGCGAGCATACATATGTATAACTAAATATAAAATCCTCCAGTGCTGTCAATGGGGAACTTCTATCTTCAAACATCCTGTATGTCCCAGGACTTGCATCACGTATCATTGTATAAAAAGACCATCTGGAAAGCTGTAGTTGTGTTGTTTCACATACTTGACTCGAAATAAACAATAACATTTTTATTCTCTGTTTATCTGCTGTAACGTGTAGTCTTTCTTTGCCAGACCCCTCTACTGTCATTGTATTCAGTTACTGGAGTGTGGTTAGAAGAGCTTTCTCTAGCAGCTTGCTATTCCCTTGTCCTCTGGCTGCACTCGTAGCATTATCATGAGCTTCTGATAATATGCAGTTGTGTAGTCTGCCTACTAGTATCTTTTACAAGTAATGAAAGGTGCTTTGATCTGGAGGCGTACTTACTAACTTTCAAGTAAATGGTCACTGATAGTTCTTTAACAAAAACGTGTCTTGTACGTTCAGTACTGCAACGGTGCTCTCCAGCTCTTTCAGGAGTTGATTTTTGGATCACTCTTACTATTTCTAGCTCATTGGGGACAAATAATATTTAAAATATTAACATTTAATAGCAATATCAGCATATTTAAGATGTTAAACAATATTTAACACATTAACAATTTGTACACCTTCATTTGCAGCCATGCAGGATATACCTATTGTGGATCTTGTGCAGCCCATGCTTACAAACAAGTGGATCCTAATATTACGTAAGTATTAAAGTTTTTCTTTACAAAGTGTAAGACAATGCCATTGCAATTCTCTGAGAAGTTGAATGTTCTTTTTACATTCTTACACCTTGAAGTACTCAAATTTTAGTTTTGTTGTCTTTTTAGTCTTTTATGCATTCCTTCTGTTTTAACATCATAAATGCTCAAATTGTTTGGACGTTACAAAAGAAAACATTAATGTAGTATTGTTGAAATTGAAAATGTAAAGCAGTATTTTCAAAAATTATTGAGAATTATTGGTAACTAACTTCTAAGAAGGGAGGGGTTAAAAGTGTTCTTTTTGAAGGTAATAACATTTAATTTACTTTGTTGCTTGACGTTCCACTGCTTTTATAAAAGCCCAAGCTGGGGGTTTTTTTACTGCTTGCAGGGTATCTTTGTTTCTTGTTTTATTTTGTTTTTGTTGGGAGGTTTTGTTTGGTTTTTAAGTATATTAAAATATTTGATCATGATTCTGCATTGGTTTTTCAGTGCAGGATTATGGGCTGAATGCTACCAGGATTCTCTTCTGCTGTGGAGAAAGTGACCAGTGTGTGTATATATTATTTGAAGTCAGTGAAAGTTACTTGTAATAATTTTAAATGGACTTGTATTTCTAACAGCACAACAGTTTAAAAAAAGAAAAATAAAAAAAACCCCAACACTGGCATTCTGTGCCTGCCTCTGAAAATATGAATTCAGTTATTCTAGGTTAAAGGAATATAATTCTTATGTGTTCTGCTGACTGCAACATTTTCTTAAGTGACAAAAATTTAAAACATCTCCAGCATTTACTCAAAGTATGTATTTTGCAATGTTAATATAAAAACTGGCTATGTCTATCAGTTGCTTATGAGATAACATGTTGTAATGCTCTCCAAAGACAATGGTTTTGATTCTTTATAAACTATTGTAAACAAAGTGAAGAGAAGTAGTTTCTCTAAAATTTCTAGAACAAGTTGCATTCCCCAGGTTCAGTGACATGGAGTTGATTGAACTTTCTGGATCATTTCCTTTTTTACTGCATGGGATGTTTAAAATTAATCTTTGAGCTGAAGTATTGCACGTTTGGATATTTTGGTTTTGAGCTCTGCAAAAAGTTTTAGTATTTTAGTATAGCTTGCTATAGCACTCCATATGTAAGGAAAAAAACCAAAAATCTTTACATGTCTCCAACCCCTTTAGTTCAGTGCCAGAAACAAGATGATATGATCCTGAATCTGAAAAGCTGATTTTCCTATACGTTTTTTTTTCTTTAAGTCCTGTGGCAGGAGACCCTTAACATCTAATCAACAGTCAGGAACTGAGGACTTGATGAAATAACATCATGATGATGTGTGAAAGCTTGCAGTATCAGCTAAAGCTATGAATGTGCAGGTCCACGTCCCTGTTGTTGATGCAACAGCTGGATAAAACCAGCATTTGAGAATTACTTAAATTTGAATTTGGTGAAATCTGAAGTAAGGCTAATCAAGTAAATAAGTGAAAAGCTCTGAATAGATGATAAATCCGTAATCCTCATTTGAGGGCACGTACCTGTAGTTGTTGAAGATGGTGTGTAACTGAAGGTTGTATTGGTCCAAGGAGAGAATCTCAAAATCTTTTCTAAGGGGCTATAACACATCATTCAGCCTCCAAATGAGTCCAGTCAGACAGATTTCTAGCTGATGAGTGCCCACTGATATATGACCTGCTTAAGTGGTTTAAGGCTATGGGAAGCATTACTGAACTGATCTCATTGTCGTTTCTGAGATACCGAGCAAGGCTAGGCCATGGATTGATCTGTGATCTTACACAAAGCAGAGTAAAACTCTGTTGGTAACCACCAGGAAGTATCACTTTGTACGTTTTTATTAAACTTGTTACTCTAAACCAAGTCTCTGTACAATTACAGTTGTCTAAATTGTGGGCTTTTGTGTTAATTGTTGTAGCCGAAAAATTTTCATTCTTGGGCCTTCCCATCACGTGCCCCTTTCCCGATGTGCACTTTCCAGTGTGGACATTTATAGAACACCTCTGTATGATCTCCGAATTGACCAAAAGAGTAAGTGCATGATAAAGCTTACATCTTGAAGATTGCTGAGGCTTGAGTATTAATTGCAGTACTACAGTGCTGAGGACGCTCTTGTTGTTGGGCACTTCATTGCTTTTAAGTGGCATACAAGTATAAATCTGTTTTTACGGCAATGAAAGCTAACTTCTGAAAGATCCTAGTGGTTGCAGGCATTACTATATTATAACCTTAATGTCTCTCTTGCTCCTGCAAGAATTCTCAATCTTTGCTTATCTTTTCCATTATGAGTGTGTGCCTCTTGACAAGTGATCTTTAAAAGGGATGTCAAAATTAAAAAGTGTTACATTTGAATAATAGCCCACTACACACCTGCTCCATTATTCTGTGAAGTATTCTGTCTGCAGAAAAAGATAGTGCTTTAGTTGGTTTGAGTTTATTTCTGATAGAGGAATAATAGAGGAACAAAAAGCTGCTTTTATTTGGATGCATTGTTGCATGTGACTTTTTTTAACTTGCAGAGTACCTACAGAACTTAAACTGTTAGTCCATGAAATACCGATCTTTCAGACTGAGCTTAAAGGTGCAATGAAGATAAACTTGATATTTTGACTTTCATGTGTTTTGAGGTATACCTAAATAATACAGTATCTTTTTCAGAAGGGGTAATTAGCACAGCTGTATTGCTATTTCATCATGACTGTGATTAAGCAAGCTAGTTCAGGCTTTCTACATAGTGCCTGCAGAAACTTCCTTAGGTAACAAATGTTTTGGTTTCTGTAGAACTCCTTTATGGAGTAGAGAAGGAGGCACAGCCCTACATCAAATTCTTCATCCAGTGGAGAGTTTTCAAAATGTAGAGATGACTCTGCATACCACCAAGCACACTTGAGAGTAGAAAAGATAACTTATAAATGTGGATTACTTAATCAGTTTTCACTGTCTCTAGATTTTGTGATTCAGTTAATAATAAATTGTATTAAATAGTAACACATCCAGCAATGGCTCAGCTGATCAGTGATTTTTTTTTTTTGAAACATATGATGGTGTAGTTTGTGAAAATAAGAATTCAGTGACTGGGCAAATGCATGCATATTTTCAAATGTGTTTTATTTGTGTTACTTAGATTTTTCAGTTATGATACAAAATTTTTCTCAATATACTAACAAGGTCACTGATTAACACACTTATTTTGTAAACTGAATCAATTATGTTTGTATCTTAATGACTTGAACATAATTTTAATCCTGAATTTATTTAAAAACAAGTGGTTTATGATGACAGCCCTTGGAGGCAAGTAATTTGTTATAGTGCGCTTGTTCTGATACAGATGCGCTGTAGCTTGCTTTACAGTGTTTAAAAAAAAAAAAAAAGTAGTAAAAATTAATCTTTAATTCATTTCAGTTTATGGAGAATTGTGGAAGACTGGAATGTTTGAGCGTATGTCCCTACAGACAGATGAAGATGAACACAGTATTGAAATGCATTTGCCTTATACTGCTAAAGCCATGGAAAGGTACTAGGGCTAATTACGTCTTCTACAAGAATGAGCATTATGTGCATTAAATGTTTGAACTACATGTGAAGTGCAGTAGGAAGTAATACCCTTTACGGTATATAATACTCACACTCCCCCATGCCCCAACAAAAATTTTGGGGAGGAGAGGATCAGAGACTAGGATTAGTTGCTGTGATAGAAACTGAGCGGAGCAAACACCTGAATGATGAAATTGGAACACCCCTTATAAACAAGTTTATATGTTTATATTGACTTAACAGAGTTAATATTAGACATGCTTTCATGAATCTTTCTCAATAGCTGATTTCTTTTTTTTTTTTTTTTCTCCATTTTTGCAAGGCATCTCTGAAAGAAGTTCAAATACTAATAGGTGTTTTCTGTGGGATTTTAAGTTTGTTTGGAACCTTAATGCTAACTTTGAAATCAGGGTTCTGTTTACACCTGCTATTTCAGATGAGTACTTTGAATAATTTTTCTTTAAAGGTAATAATTTTTCTCAATTTGTGGTGGTTCCCCCCCCCCGTCTTTTTTTTAACTTTTCTTCCATAATATTTGTAACTTTCCCTGGAGTATCAGTATACATCTGGGTGCGATCTTGAGCATTTTCATATACGTTGGAAAATTACCCAACGTTTGTGCAGCATCTGTACAGGGAGAATTTCGTTCTTTATTGCCGATTTCATTCTGTCTTGTCTTTTTGTTTGCCTGGTGTTTTCACTTTTTAGCAAAGATTAATACTGTTTTGGGGGGGATTTGTTTTCTGAAATTGAAGTAGTTTCAGGTTCTAAAACAACTTCCTAGTATGACCTTACCAAATGAACTGTATCTTCAATTCAGTAGTGCCCTTTTAAAACATCTGCAATTTCAGTTAGCAAGCCCTGAAAAAAAACTTCAGCTGTTACTTGAATTACAACCTCTTTTCTTTTGCTTATAAGCCATAAGGATGAGTTTACTATTATTCCTGTGTTGGTCGGAGCACTGAGTGAGTCAAAAGAGCAGGAATTTGGAAAACTCTTCAGTAAATACCTAGCTGATCCTAGTAACCTCTTTGTGGTTTCTTCTGACTTTTGCCATTGGGGTAAGTTTCACACCTCTTCATTCTAACAGTATGATGAATGTTTTGTAGTGATTTTCAAATAATGTATTTTATTAAACATTGAATGTTTTAACTTCTGGTAAATGTATCTTTGAAGCTTAAGTGCCTCTTTGTAAAGCTAAAAAAGGATTTTTCTTTTTTTAATCTGGAACAATAGATGAAAAATATTAATGTGGTAATGTGTTTTCAGTGTAGTGGAGGAAATAAATGGTGAAGGTGTATGGGTTTATATGCATCTCTTTACTGTTGCAATGAAATAAGTGTCTGAAGTTTCTTGCTCTTTTTACTTTTCTTTTAAGCACTTCAAAGCAACTTGCAAAACTAATTAGCTAAAATTCACTGGACATGGCAACATCCCTCTAATGGAAATAAGTTTTGTGTGTTTTGCTGCTGGGTAAGATAGCAGATGGAGTATTTATGCCAATTCACCAGAGCTATCCCAGTTCATCTTGGTGGCAGAGCTATAAAGACTCCGGAAGCCTTGACTTCTGTCCTGCTTTAACTATTTATTTTTCTTTTAAGTGTGGTAATAGCTGGAAAAGGGACTGCTTCAGAAAGATATGTTTTATGTTACACAACAGACCTTCTTCCCTTTTTTCATTGTCATCTTTGGTCAACTTATGTAATTAAGTGCGTATTTTACTTGTCTTTGAGTTGTGGAATAGGTGGAGGTATGTAAGAATGACCAGGGTTCTGTTTTAGCTAATGAACCATCTAGAACTGTTCATTGAATTATCATGAACTTTTTCTTTTAACCTTCATTTACTGTGGGTATTGTTGTGCAAGCAGAAGTAGCCTGACTCCATGGTTGACTTTGTCAAGAGGGAAAGCAAAATGAAATGTTGCTTTACTTTTTAATTTATAGAATTGGATTCCAAGGCAATAACAGGCAATTAATAAGTGATACTGCAGTGTCAGTTCTACATAGTACGTTTTTCTTTAGGAATATAGCTGCCCGTAATGTATTTTTTACTTTGCTTCTGGGCTGCTACTTTGCCCTAGAATTTCCTCAGTGGAGCTAAAAAGTATAAAATAAATGAAGATTACTACTTTACAAATATTATAATTTCAATTATTTAGTAAGTACTAGGGAGTGTATTAGCTACAATTTTTCCCTTTTTTATTTTATACATGATTTTTGTTTCAAGGTCAGAGGTTCCGTTACAGTTACTATGATGAATCCCAAGGAGAAATTTATAGATCCATTGAGCACCTAGATAAAATGGTAAGTTTTCAGATTTGGTGGAACTAACTAACAAATTTCTCCTGTACATTACATTTCTTTGAACACTTTAGAAATTTCTCTAACAAAATATTATAGATTAGCGATTTTATTGAATGTATACGTTTCCTTTGTTTACCACAATAAGAACTTAGCTGTTGTTTTTAGCTAGTATCCTCCATTTTACTGACTGCACACAATATATTGCGGGTATAATCTAGTAAGCATAATTTATGAGAATAAATGCATGTTTGCCTACCTAAAATGCCCTAGTGTAATGCAATTCCTGTCCACATACCCTCTTATGTTTTCGAGAAGCAATAAGAATTATGAATTGAGTATTGTGGTAGTTCAGGCTTGATAGCTATGATACCTGCATATAGAAATAGCATTGTGATTATGCTAATGGTTTCAGCAACATCCATTTTGAGGAGGAAAGGCTGTAGGGGATTGTGCTGGTCAGGAAAAGAAAAGTCACCATTTCCTTGGGAGTAGTCTTCCCTCGACCCCTTACTCTGCAGTAGGTGGTGGGGAAAAGCAGTAGACCATACTTCATTCTGGGTTTGGCAAATGGCTGAAAGGAATGCTAAATACATAAAGATCATGATGCCAATTATGTTGCATTTTCTTTGCAGTCACAGGAGCCAAGGATTTCTTTTTAAATGAAAAAATTGTGTTAACTTTCAAGACTATACTTAAGGCATAGAATAGAAGTACTTCTGGAAATACATAACCTTAAAATGTGTTTTAACCTTGTTAAACAAAAATTTGTTTTAAAACTGTTTGGATCATTTATGTAACTTCCGTAAAACCTGTTAGAAGAGAGAACTGTTGTTATTCAGGGCATGTTAATTCTTTTCCTTGTCTTGAAGGAATAAATCCTATCTGCTGGAGAGATCTCTGGAGTTTTTTGCTTTGTATATCCATATTAACCTCTTTGTTTTTCCACTATTCATCGCTGGAATGGAAACAGTAAATAATTTGCCTTCATTCTATTTATCCCATTTCTAATAATTCTTGTTGTCAGTTGAGAGGCTTCTCTATAAAGACAAGTGTTTCTCTACAGAGTCCCAGAATTTGCAGCTCAGAGTGTTTTTGCAGGAGAGCAGATTAAGGTCCATTAGCAAACATTAATTTCCCCTTATTAATTTCTGTGGTGAAAGCTTGTAGAAAGACTGGACTTTGGCATTTAAGTACTTTTAGTGAATGCATTGCTGTACCAACTCTTTCTTTTGGTATTCATTCAGGCAAAAGGAAATGACATTTTTTTTGTAACATTTAAAATTATGTCTACTGCTTAATTACTATGAAAATACTTTTTCAATCTTAACTGGAAAACTAAACATGCTGCATAACAGTATACTGTGGTTATTTTTTGCTTGTTTATATCACGCCATATGTGAACATGTGACTCCGTATTCAAACTCTGTACAGAGTAGGTTTTGCTTTCGGTGAATTTCAGAGATTTCTTTTTAGCAGTATTGTGGGTACACTTGGGACACTATCCACAATGCCACAAAGATCTCCCTGTCACGTTTCTCCAGCTTTTGGAAGGAGTTTATTCAATTTTGTATGCCCCACTCAGCTACTTCTTGTTTCCTTAGATAAGTATTGAATTTTTAATGTCATTTGGCGTGCTGAAGAAACTTGTATTGTTGTAACCACTAGGCCTCTCCACAGAGAAAATAGCATTAAGATAGAGACAAAACTGTACTAAAACCATCAGAGGCTTTAACCTCTGCTATTACTGGCTCAATAATTTTATTGGACCTAACTATGAAAGCAGTCGGCTGAGCACTTTGTAAGCAGGAAGATATTCTGGGTTAAGATGAAATTACTTTTCCTTAGAAATGCCCTTGTGGGAGGACAATGGTCTCCTCCTTATTTAGACTGGACCTTAAGTACAGATGCATGATGATTTTCCTGGCTAGTGCATAAACAACGCTGAATGCTTTGGGCATTGAAGATTTACTAACCTGGTAACCGCTGTGAGAAATTTTATTTGCTGTGATTTTAAGTTAGAGCCCTTAGACTCCAGCATAAAAAAATACAGAGTAGTAAATATTGCTGGGCAGATGTGGGTTTCTCCATGTAACTCTTAATGTGACCGCTGTTACCCTGGGGGTACCACAGTGCACCTTGTGAAGTGACAGTGAAAGGAGTGAACAGCCCAATGGTTAATAGGTGTACCTTAGGGAAGAATCCTCAAATGAAGAGTTATAATTGAGCAGCTGATGTGCAATAATTTGTTTGTATATCATAACCTGATACCTACTATCTTTTTAAATAAAAGTGGGGGAGTATTCTGTAAGACGTCATTGAGGAGTAATTATTTTTTTTATTATGGCTAGCCAGAAAATGCAGACTGCTCACTTCAATCTTCACTGCCAGATTGCTCATTTTATATCTATTTGTGAAACCTTATGCCTCGCTTGAGTCGATAGGAGGATTCTGTTACCCTGAATGCTGAAGGGGGAGGATAATGCAGGCGCTGAGGAGAGCTGTGCAGGAAGAGCCAGCAGTTGTTGTGCAGGAGCCGTGCACACCATGGGTGGCTTCTCAGGTGGCTCTAATGAACTGCTGAAATCTGGTGGCTTCTGCAGTGCCGCTACAGTGTGCCAGCACCTTCCACAGTGCTCCAGCCTGGAAAGGCTTCTTAGCTTGGCCATAATGCAAGACCACAACTCTCTGCCTGGGTGCCCAGCTCCCTGCTCTCTCTGCTGTGCCCAACCAGTAATTTTCCTGTTGGTTGTTTATCTTCTAGTCTGAGTGACTCTCACATGCAAAGATAGTTGGACTGGCTAGTGCTAAGACCAAATTTGTTTCTACTTCCATAAGTGTGCTACTAGTTTATATTTTTTTAAGTGTGAAGAAGCAGCTGAAGTAATTGATTGCAAACTTAAACTTGACCAGCCAAAGGATTATTGGAGTATAGTATAAAATAAGCCTGTGGGTTGTTTTGGGGGTTTTTTGTAAGCTTGTAGATACTTGATCCTCTGGGGATGATATTTAAGAATGTAACTGCTTTTAATCATATTAAGTGCACTGTACTAGGATATTGTAGATGCCATTTACAGTGTCTGGTTAACTGAGATATGCAATTTCTATGTGGTACCATAATAACCATGTGATAAACTGCAGAACTGTGTGATGGTTTGCATTTTTATCATGTGGGTTTTGTCGTGTATTTTAGCTCTGTTCTAAATCATGCCCGGCTGAGTTATTTTGAATACTGAAAATTATTAGCTTCATACTTCTGCTTTTTAGAAAAATAAAACACAACCTGATAAAAATGTTTCCTTTGTTCCTCAACACCATTTTAGACTGAGAAACAAGCTTGGTAGTCTTTGCTCCTCTGCCACAATGATTTTTAAATCTAAAAGTTTGAAAAGTTCAGTACAGCGGAATGCTTATATGATATGTGTTAATACCCGTTTCCTATGGATTTTCTCCAGTCTGTGATGTATGGAGCTCTGTTAGCATTTGCTGGGATGAACTGCATAGCTCTAAATGTTTTGCAGTCCTGAACTGTGCATTGAAATAAGCTTACTAGGCATTCTGATAAATCCATGTCCATTCATTTGAGACAAATGCTCAAATGCCTCTGCCCGGTATGTTCCAGTGACTTACAGCTATAAAATGAGTCTCTCAATTGAGCAGCCATTTTCATTTTTTAAAAAGTTGTGAAAGAGTTTACAAATGGATAATACGTATTCTTATGAGCTGTTCAGTATCTGAATAAGTGCCTTATGCATGTTTAGTTTCACTTGAGTATATAGTTAAGTTTGGTTCTGCTTTCTTTAGCTGTGTATTGACATGTACAATTTACAAGTAAATGGATGGTTCAAAGACATGCTGCTTAAACTTCAGAAATGCAATGGTATCTATGCAATCATTGCTAGTTAGAGAATAGCTACCTTTATTTTTTTTGGCACTCATTTAGGTTCTGTAGATCTGGAGTGAGTAACAGCTGTAATTACCGGCCAGGGGTCCAAACACCCTCTCCGTGACCCTGGAAGAACTGAGCTCTTGCCAGCAATTGGTCAGCATAGTTTGGTTATTTTTCCATAAAATTTATCTCTCTATGAATTCATCTTATGTCTGTTTTTAATTAAAAGTACACAAAGGTGGTGGTTATGGTTGCTGTTGTCTAATCCTTCCTGACTCTCCTGGGAATCTCTAGCTCCTTCATTGTAAGCTGTGATCCAGTCTGAATAATTAGCTTATCTGTCAGATCAGCCAACGCCCTTGCAGAGCATTCAAGAGGTTTCAGTCTTGAGGTGGAGACTTCAGACAGACTGACTGCTTCCTGCATCGCGATTTCTCCTTTTATCACCCGCACTTTCCCAAAAGCAGGGAGAGGGGCTGGGACAATTGCAGAAACCTTAGGAGAAGTTCTCTCCCGTTCTGATATCAACCTCCCATTGTTCCCATGCAAAGTGTATGGTTTTTTCAAGTCTCTAAGGAAAACCTTCCTATTGCATCAGCTACATGTAAGAAGCACAGCTATGTGTCTTACTGAATTAGTGAGTGTCTGGAGCTCATTTACCTGGTGAAGGGAATGAATCATTTTCAGAGGAAGGAAAAACACAAGATGATGGCGTCTCATACAGGCAAAATAGCAAAGCCATGCTAAAACCCCGACAATAATTGATTTAGACTTGCTTTAAACTGCTTTCATTGTATTTGATCTGCTCTGTGGGATGGGGTAAGAGTAGGCAGTTGTCTGGAGTTGTAGGATTCTTTTTGCTTTTAAGGATGCAAATGTTTGTATATGTGGAAGTTTTTGTTTTCCATACATGCACTAGTTCTCGTAGTATGACTCCATGGGATCATGGGTCTCACTGTGGATGGAGAAAAGGATGTATATATGTGACTGCCTCATGGGAAATGGAAGCATCTTCTCCTGGTTCTTATCTTTCTGTTGTGCACCAACTTTCTAGTGCTTTAGAGATGTTCTGGATCTGCTTTTTATGCTCTGAGCAGATGGCCAGCCTGTGCCCAGATCAACTACCTTGCATGCCTGATGTGTCTAGGATACATTACACTTGCTATGTGCTTGAATTGCATGTGTGTATATTGATGATTTGTCTAGGGTTTTTGGACATCCAGAAGTCCCAGGCAAGTGCTCAGCCCTGAGCTCTGTTACCAGGGAGAGGAGATGGAGGCAAAACTCTTCCTGCTTTGCCCTTCCAGTAAACCTATCTGGTTATTGCTGTACAAAATCCTATGGAAGTAGGGCACCCTTGGAGGTGGGGATCAGCTAGTCTGCGGGAGGAGCTTTTTTAACGTGAGCTTCACTGGTATCTGCAAAGATAGCTTCACAGATGTGTGGATCATTGACAGCTTTGGAAGAGCTCCTGCACTTTTAGTTTGGCAAGGGATCGCAAGAAGATGACTACAAGCTAGAGCTCACATGCTGAGATTCCCTTGATACCCTTGATATAAAGTCGAGGTTTTTTCCTCCTGAAGTATTCTGTGTTGTCATAAATAGGTGATGTATAAACACCTGCTTATGAATGTGTGAAGTAATCATAGCTATCGATTCTTTTTCAGGGTATGAGCATTATAGAGCAGCTAGATCCTGTATCTTTTAGCAATTACTTGAAGAAATACCATAATACAATATGTGGAAGACATCCTATTGGTGTATTATTAAACGTAAGTAACTTTTGATTTGTTGAAAAATGTGACATTTAGCAAAATGCTTACATTTGTTTTAAACACAATATTGCTGGAGTATTCATTAGTTCTAAAATGGCAAGTCTTGAATTGTTTTTCCAAGTGTTCTCAATTTGGTCTCCAAATTCCATGTCTTGCATATAGACAAATGTAAGCTCTTACAAGGGCTGAGGGTTTTCAGTTCCCTAAGGGAGATGAGGTACCATGTTCCTTTTGAATTTCAATGAAATACAATCATTCACTTTCTCTTGGCCCTAAATAAATAAATCCATCTCCCTAAAGAAGTACATACTTACTCTTTTGAATCAGTGCTTACAAACATGTATATATTTTTTCTGTATTGCTATTAGCTAGCTATTGTGAGTGCCTTGATGTCTGGCAGCGTTTTTGAGTTTTGCAAATATGGTGAGAGATTTCCTCTGTAAGTATTAGTGCAGTGCACCGTTAACTCATAAATTAATGGCAATTAGAATTCAGATTAACTGGTACTTTCTAGTTACCATATTCTGCTTTGATGATGCAGGGCAGACATAAACCTGGCTTAACGTAGTTGTCTAAATTGGGTCACAGCTGCTTTACAGCACTGCTGGAGTGCTGCAGATTTGTCATATTGCTTGAGTGAATCTCTCTGTATTTTTACTGTAATTCAAATCTGAAACAGGAAGCATGTTAACCTTTTTAAAAACAAAAACTTAATTCACTGGAAATGTAGTCTATATGGAGAACATATAGAGGAACCTTTTAAAGTGGTGTCTATAAAAGTTTGTATGAGCAATATTAAAATTGGAGATGCATGGAGCAAAATTCAGTACTATGACAACTCTGCAAAAATATCCAACTCTTAACCTCAGATAATGATTAGTTTTGCAGTGAATCTGAGCTAAATTCTGTTCATTCACTTTTGCCAATTGTCACACTTCAATAAATTGTCTTGGTACATTCTTTTTCCTTAATGGAAGCAATAACATCTAAAAGTGTTAATAGTGTTGTTTTTTTTCCTGTTAAATCTGTGTTTCTGTGTAAGTTCCCTATGGAACTGAAAACATTGTTTCTAAAGGATCTGTTTTGAAAGGTTTAGTATTGCTTTATAGAACTGCAAGGATGTGCTAGTGCAGTGGGGGCAGCGTCAGTGAATGAAACGGCACAGAAACAGGTTAGGTCTACAAATTACTTGGAGGTGCTTATATTATTATGAGAGATGGTGCAAGGACCCCTGGGGGGAGGGGACAGGACAGGACTGTAATCTAGAAAATGTCATAATTTCACTGATACCTTTTTTAAGCAGCTTTTTTTTCCTCTCTTCAGGCTATCAACGAGCTCCAGAAGAATGGAATGAATATGAGCTTTTCATTTTTGAATTATGCTCAGTCAAGCCAGTGTCGTAACTGGCAAGACAGCTCAGTGAGTTATGCAGCTGGAGCACTTATGGTCCACTGAACTGCTGAATGCTCAGGGATGGCACCTGCACACACTCTGTATACGGGGTCCCAGCCTAGCCCTTACAAAGATACAGTCCCTGGTCTTTGGGTATACTGAAACCTCAAACTAATAGAACTCTCTTCTTTTCTAGTAGGTGTAGTCCTTCCTTAGTTTCAACTCATTTAAAAATGCTTTCTTGTTTAGGACAATGGAAGGAAGGCTGGTATTGAAACATTTTGTGAAATTTTTTTTTATTTTTTATTTTTTTTTAAAAAGATAATGGCTATGAAGGCATGGTGGCAGACAGTCCTTACAAATACAACATGTAAAGCATTTACCATATCCTAAATTTGCACTCTTTGCAGACCTGTGCACATGTACTCAGCTTTCAGAATAGTTTTGCAAGTTGTAAACAGAAAAAGGGGTGGAAACCTTTTAATAAAAGAAAAAAAAGGAAAACAACGCATTTATAAATGATCCTGTATTAGAATATAATAAAACTCCAGTATAGTCAGTTACTACCCATGATGTACAACAGATATCTTCTATTTTAGTTGCTAATAAAGGGCTACACAAACCAAAATAGTCTGATTTAAACTTATTGCTTTGTGTTCTGTATGTGGCTGCTTGTCATTAACATCCTTTATCCTCAGTTCTTATGCTTGATAATTCAGCCATTCTGTAAAATACTTTAGAATGTATTTTATATCCAATATTTGTTACGACTACTTCATTTACAGATTTTTTTATCTTAAACCTGCACTATGAGTTCAGCTGTGCAAAAGAATTTTAAAAACTTTTTGTATATTCTAATTCTTTTTGTTTTACAATTATCTATATAATAGTATCTTTTAGTATGTGATACAAATTTGTATCAGAAATACACTTTTAATGATTTTTATGCTCAGTTTGATTATTAAAGTGAAATAAATGCAGTATTTTTATTTGAAATGACTTAAAATTGAAAACAAACAGTAGCTTGAAAATGATAATTCTTAGAGTATCTATCAAGCATTCATAGGCCACAGAAGCCATACAGTGCTAAGCTCAAGCAATTATTCCTCAAAGATTTAATTGGGAGGGGAAAGTAAGGCTTCTCTTTTTTTTTTTTTTTTTTTAATTTTTATTTTTTATTCTTTATTCTTTGACTGTGGGTAGAATTGTTTCATGTTCTTTAAACATCATCACATCTCAAGAGTTCTTGAACTTTCTTCCAGCCAAAATAACGGTGTAATTATTTGAGTTATCATTCCTGAAGACTTCCTTTTGTTCTAATAAGAAATGCAAAGTAGGATGGCAGTACTGGCTCATTATCTAAATGGAGATTTCATTCCCTGATATTTCACCTGCTGTCAAGCAATCTCCTGGTACATTCAGCTTTTCTGAGTAGCAGAGGGGAATTTCAGAATTCAATTTAGATTATCTGTGAAAGTTGTGGGAATTGCTGCATGCAAAGTCTTCACCTGAAAGCATACCAGACATCTTGTTTATTCCTATTAAAATACCCTTTTGCAAACAGGCACTGTTTGCACCACTTCTATTTTCCTTATCACCGTTGGCCACCAGTTTAATAACAACAGGTGAATGCTCCATTTACAAAATGAACTACTTTGCAGATGTTCAGAATCCATCCCAAATGCCAAACTCCTTTGCATGTCCGTTCTTTTAGTTGCCTTATTGCTCTGCCTTGTTCTTGAAAAGTCTCAGCAGCAGACAGGGAAAACAACTTTCAGATTACTTTTGACAGACCAGCAGGAAGGCTGTGCAGGTACAACTGAATTGGTAGCCAGTCTTTATAAATACTTGTCTGACTGTGCCTTATTAAAAAAAGTAGTTTGATCATGAAAATTAATTTTTTTTAATCTTTGGTGAGTACAAGTTTAATTAGGACTCAGGTTTCTTTCAGTCTTATGCCAAATGCTTAACGTCATTATTAAAACACAGTTAATTGGAACAGTTAAGTATATACTTTCTTCCTAAGGCAAACATAGTAATTAGCTTCTGAATACAAATGCCTAAGTTGCATCTTAATTCTGTAAGATAGATTTAATAAAAACAAAACATAACTGGAAGAGCTTCAAGGAAATTGGTCAGCCATTTTGCTCAGCACAATGTTATGAAATATCTTACAGTGAAAGCACTTCACATGTAAACTGTGTAATGTATTTCAAAATAAAGTTTCTAATTAAAATGGGAATTTCTGTGCCTACTAATAATAACCAGCAATGACAGTTCAAAAGCCCACTCAGAGAGACATTTAAAGCTTTGTGAAGTCTGCTCTAACTTAGAAGGCTTTGTTGTAAAAACCCTGTTTGTTTGAAAGCAGAAAATACCTGACTTCCAAGAACTCAATTTTTTTTTTCTCTTTTGGTGGGGTTGGAGGGAGTTGACTTCAGTGCTCAGTTTCCTGGTGTGTCAGTTTAAAATGTGTCAGAAGGAAAAGCAAATAATCTCCTGAAAAGATCTTCACTCAAGACTATAGTTTCATTATTTTAGCTTTACCACACATTTTATTCTCACCTAAATATACATTTGAATATAGCATTTTGGGACAAAGAGTGTCTGGTGTAGACAATATGGAACATCTACAGTCCTGCTCAGTTTTGTGGAGATTTCTTCTATGGGTAGGATGACTGAGCTTTGACCACTCTTCCGGTACAATAAATCCAGCCAGGGACATGATTCTCATTTTAAAATTTTGGCATTTTAGAGAAGTGTTCAATGTGTGAAAATGTTGATTAAAATACTCCTTTGTTTTTCTGTTCTCGTTCACAAAAGAGCTTTATGGATTTTATTTTTTTAAATAATGTCTTTTAAAAAGTGCTTTTAAAGTACTATCTACTGAATTCTTAATTCTTCAGCTTGATGTATTTGACATGAAATGGAGCAGTAGGTCTTCTGCTGCTTCGGGTTTAGATCAGCAGAAGCAGGAGAAAGCGCAGGCATAGGCAGCATCCCGCTGCTGGGCGGCGAATGCCGCCATGGGCATCAGGAGCCACCTCTCGCTTTTAACCCAGTCGGAGAACGCCTGCCCCTCGCGGCACCTGGGCGCTCTCAGCATGGTGCCAGTTAGGTGTAGCTACTTCAACTCTCAGCCTTCGTCCGTTCATAATGACGGTTTGCCTTTATTTATCTATTTATTCTAAAAATCATGACGTGGGTGGCTTTGATCCAATGTTATTATTTGAACTGCAGTCTTACTCCAGCGCGGCCTCCTTTCTTGCAGCCTTTGGAAATGCCGAGTTCGCCTGGGCATTTTTAGGCCTAGCTCTTGCTCTCGCAGTTTCCCAGTCAGGGGCTTATTGCACCGTCTTGGGGGTTCTGGATATTGCTGTAGGCTTTACTCAGGAATTTTGAATTGATATTTCAAGTGCTGAAATGGGGGGGGTTCTGTTTGACGCCGGCACATGGAGTCTCCTGGTACTCTGGCATGTCGTTTTGGTGGTGGGTGTAGGGTTTTTCCATTTTATGTTTGTCCTTTTCCCCTTATTCCCTCAGGAAAAATGCTTTCCTCTGCATCAAAGGAAGCTTTGCTTTCAAATGACATTAGTCACCATGATTTGCAGTTGTTATTTCCTCGGGCTAAGTTCAGTGTGCTAACTAGCATCTGATCCACTCTCAAAAATTGCCCAAACTATTACGTTCATGGAGAAATGTTTGAAGTCCCTTGTGTAGGTGACCTTTTTGCCGTCTTACTTCTGTGAGAAACTTTCTGAAATTAACCCTTGAAGCTAGCCTATGAAAAGATCTTCAGTGTGAAGAAAAATTGAATTTCAGGATCCAGTTTAGTGCACCCCAAAGATGTGAGATGTTTTGGTTCGGGGCCCACAGTGCAGCCAGATGGCCTTTTCAATAGATGGTTGCAAAACATGATTTGGATTTGGTCTGTAGGGATGAACTGACTTAATTCTTTCAGTAATGCAAAATCTATTGCCTCTTCTAATTGTCTCTAGAGCTTTTTTTTAATTTCAATTTTTTTTTTTCTCATTTGATTTTGTCTAATTCTGAAAACAATTTGTCCATGCGTACTGCAGACAACTTCCAGATGCCTGGTGTCATTTGGGGGTTATCTCATTCCAGCATTTGCTGAAAACTCAGCATTGGCTTCTTCCAGTCTTGTCTGGTACGTATTTAGTATGGGCATTCCCTAACGGCAGGGTCTGAGACATCTCTCCCATTGCTTATACCCCAGGAATGAAAACGTCATGGTAGTGATCTCTCTAAATTAAGAAAGAGATTATGTCTGTTTGTTTGCTTGCTTGTGTTTTTTGGTTTTGGTGGGTTGGGGGAGGGGGTTTGGTAGAGGCTTGGATCTTTTTGGAAAGGGCAGAGAAATGAGGAGAATGGACATAGATGGGGAAGAAAATGGTTGCTTTTCCAATTTAATGTCAGCAACTATTCTGCTGTCCTGTTTGGGAGCTGACATGCTGCAAAATATTGCCCAGTGCAGCTGTGGGCTGGATGTAATAGTGGGCAGCCTGTTACTGCTACTTCAAAGAGAAGAAATGTTGGAGGTATTTTGTCAAGACTTTTGTCAAGTCTAGCTCAATTTGTTGAAGCTCAAGGGTGAGAATCCTATGCTGATATCCTTAAGTTACAGGTCAATAAAAGTGTCTTGGCCTTTATGCAAAGGTGACAGGTAGACCCCCACACCCCTCAGGTTTCTAAGGCTATGTATTTGGTTCTCGGTGGATTTAAGAGAAATAAATAGTTATCTCAGCCCTGTGATCTCATTGACATTAATGTAAATATGTATTCCCTGCAAACAGTTCTATATACCTTTTTCAAAGCTTGTGAAACCAAAGTTATTTAATTACTGTTTTCAAACAAAAATATATGGTAATTCTAGTAGTTGTATTTAAATCCCATTAAAGAATTATCCAGGGCCTCAAATCTGCTGTGAGTGAAGCTGGTAATGAAACTTTAGACTTCAGTGATATAGTATCTGCTCTGTATATGACAAAGACCTAAATGGCAAGAGGAATAAAACATTGCATTAAGCATTAAACTAGGAACTCTCCGACCCTAAACTTCTCAGATTTCTTCTTTTTCTCTAGTGAATTTTAAAACAGTGAGAAATTACTTTCTTGAGCCTGTGACTGCAGCTTCACAAGACTGAAAACAGCAGTGCTCTTGGGTGAAGTCCATTCTTTGGTACAGGGTGTTTACTGTATTTTTCTGCTGAACTCTTGGAGCACAAAGTGGAGTATTAGCATCTTAGTGCCTGGGCCGCAGAGGCTTGACTGAGCTGCCAGGCTGCGTGGACAGGTAGGGAAAGGCATCCCCTGGGATGTGTCGGCTGAGACTTAAATAACTTTCCATTTGTCTCCAGGAATTGTTATAAAGATTTGAAGAGTGAGCCTTTAAGCTCAGCTGTGATGAATCAGTGTTGAGCTCATACATATTTTTTGTGACAAAAATCTATTTTCCTTTATGATCACAGTCCAAAGAGCCGATGCTACAAATAAGCTGTCAGTAAGATGTCTGCTATAAATGGCTGGTCTGGAAATGCTGACTGGCGTCACAACTACTTTCAGGGAGAAATCACACTTTCTGCATTGTAAGAAATGGTTTTCTCTTTGCAGGGCTGAAATGTAACCAAATGCTGCTTTCAAGCCATTCTGAAATAAACTGACTTGGTTGTAGTATATAAGCATTTAGCTCTGGTACGCGCTCAGCTTTTCACCCATCAGAGAAGTTACCTGGGCAGCAGGGCAACAGGATGCATTACTGACATGTGTCCTATGTATTTCCAAGCCAACTCCAAAGCACTGGAGTTGTGTGGGAAAATAATTCCAGTAAAGTGGATAACAGATACGTTGTGGCAGGTGTAAACCTGTACTTTATGGAAACTACAAGAGTATTCTCATGTTCACTTAAAAAAACCAACCCCCAAAAAACCAAACAACCCCCCAAAACTCAAAAAATGTGTAAGCGTATTTCTACGAAGAGTAGGGAAAACTTCAACCAGAAGGTTAACCTCCTCACGAAGGCTGGGACAGACGTGGGTTGGGAGGCTTCCTATTCCGCATCTGCAGCAGGAGCCCTCGGAGAGGCAGGTGCCCTTGGTGAGGCTTGCTGGAGCAGGTGGTCCTCAGGGCAGGCTCAGGACTCCTGGTCCAGAGGGAAGGGCCTTTTCTGCTAAATGCAGGTGAAGTCTCTTCTGATCAGCAAGTCTTTTGAAAAACTGCCTTTGCTTGTACTAGAGAATGAACTTTAGTAAAAGTCTCTTAAACAGTCTGCTTTCCTGCAAGCAGAGTCTTGTACGAGATTGGGTGAAAGTGCTGGGGGTCAGGGATGTGTTCCCATCATTGCACAGTGATTGACTGGAAAATGGGAGTTTCCTGCTGCCATTACCTCTTCTCTCTCTCCTGACTACCTGCTTTCCAGATGTCAATGCCTCTCTCAAATGTAGGCCAGGTACCACCACAATTGCTGCTACCATCAGCCAGGTACGGCCGCAGCAACCAGCTTTGTACCAGTGAGCGCGGGGCAGCCCTGCCCACAGCCAGCGTAACTTGGCTGCCTCTAACCGCCCCTCGTCAGGAATGCTCATTGCAAAGTATTCTGGAAAGAAGGTTTTTCCTCAGTGATTTTTGTTTGTTTCTGAAAGAAGAGTTATTTTGGGGAGGGGGAGGGCTGGCCGACACTAGGTGTCAGTGTCGTGCTTCCCTCTGCTCCTGCCTGGCCCGCAGAGCACAGCTGCCTGTCAGGAGACATCGGTGTGCGCCGGCGGGAGACAGCAATATTTCTAGCCCCAAATAGTCAGTAGGAGTTGCTATTATTTTTAAAATATCAGTTAGAGCCTTTCGTTTTCCAGTTTGTCCTGAACTTTGTGGCCATATCCAAAAGCCCCTTTTCCAACAGTCCCTTTACAATACTGTGTTTTTTTTAAAAAAAAAATCCTTAAAAAAAAAATTACATTGGAGATCATCACCTACTGAGTTATCTCTGTCAGAAACTACAGTAAAAAAGGGCAACAGCATCTATTATATACAAATATTTTTGTTGACAAAGCTCATAAGCAAACATTCAAAGTAAGGCGATGGTTCACCTTCAGCTGTGTCTCCGGACATGGACCCTCTTGCTCCCTTGTAATCTCTCAGTGTTTTGCAAGTCGTGCAAAAATTGCTTCATTTGGTTTGTTTGGTATTTCAAGAAGGCTGTTCTTCAGTTAGGGGCGAGGTGGGAGCTTGGGCTATGAGTTGCGTGAGGAAAGGGAAAGGTTTCCCTCAAGCTGCACTGCAAGTGGCATTGCAAGTAAATTGTTAAGGATACACTCCTGTTTGTGTAAAAGGTGATGGCAAAGGTTGAATGGGTTTCAGCAGAGTGGGCCCGAGACAGCAGCTGGAGCTGTCACCCTACCCAAGCTGGGGGCGGCAGGACAGATGTGAGCATCCTCCATGGCATCTCCCACCCTTGCACTTAGGGGCAGGACAGTTCCCAGACTTTGGTCCTGGTGCTTTGGTTTGGCCTGGCAAGTGGAGGGCAGCCAGCCTGGGGGGCACCCATCAGGCGACGTATTTTAGAGCATCCTACCTCTGCACAGATACTTATTTTTTCAAAGCTTGAAAAAATACCTCTGCGTCTGACCAAGCTCTCACTGAAGTCAATAGGAGATGAATCAAACTTCACGTTCTTAAAGAGATATGGAGCTGCTCAAGAAGGTGGCGAGGGAGCTAGATCAAAGCCATTGTAACCTGGGGAGAGGTTGTGGAAGGATGCTGCTGGCAGCTCATGAAGTGGAACAAAACCAGAGATGAAGAAGATGCACTGAAATTGTATCTGGAGACAAATGTCCATGCTTTCTAACCCCAAGCAGAAGTTTCATTTATCTGGTCTGCCAGTTGATTTTACAACATTATTTTGTTCATTAAAAAGGGAATAGGAGCCAAGCTGCTGCTTTTTTTTTTCTTTTTTTTTTTCCCTTTTTCTTTTAAATACTGCTAGATTCCATTTTCTTGACATATGAGCTTTTCCATGACTAGAGTTTCTTTTAGCTGAACTCATCTTATCTGAGAGAGAAATCTCAGGCTGGATCCAGCTTATTTTGTAACTAAGCAGTGTTCCAAAATGAAGTCAGAAGGTGAGGGACTAAAAAGTTGGGCTGGAAAAGACACACAAAAAAAAAGACAATGTCCACTTTTTTCCAGCTGACTCCAGCTGGAACAGAGTTGGGCCAGTGAAGACATTTTGAAATTCATATTCTTCACTTTCCATTGCTGAGTTGCTTTTGCCACTGGTGAGCATCCATGCCCTGGCACCTCGTATGGCTGGAGCGTGCCATCACTAGTCCTTTCCGGGGACATGCCACTGCAGACCTAGCACTGGTGTAGCTCTACCTCGCGTAGCAGGGAGATGTATGCTAAAATGGGCGGTGTAGCTATCGTGTCTGTGCTGTATACAGCTGCTTTGCATGGGCATAGCTGACAGGATGCTAAAGATGCCCTTTTGCTGCCGGCTGTTGCTACTGCGGAGCTGTATCTCCGTAGGAGGAAAGATAAAGCAGAGGTAAGAGACAGTCTTGTGAAGACACTGCCTCTTTGAGTCTCCAGCAACTCGCTATAACTGAAAGAAACAAAAACTGAGGGAAAGCCCAGCTTGGCCAGGACCAAAGAGAGCAGCTGGGCCAATGAATGTTGGAAGCAGGGCCTTAGGTTAGGTGATCTAGGGCATCGCCAAGCCAAGTCCTGCATGTTTCCATTGAGGGGAAATTTTGCAACACCTCTGGGCAACCTATCCCAGCCTTTAGTTGGTCTCACAGTAGAGAAGTTTTTCTTGGGTCTGGAGACAAAATTTGGCCTGAAACAACTTGACTGTCCATCACAGTGCATCATCATGAAGAGAGTGCCTTCATCATCTCTACATTTCCAGCACTGAAAGACAGGGATGAAATCCCCCCGAGCCCTCGCTTCTCTAGGCTGAATGAACCCAACCCCTTCAGCCTTTCTTTATGTGCCAAGGTCTCCAACCCCATAACCATCTTGGTGCACTTACCCCCCCCAACCTTGCTGGGCTCTCCCCAGTTTTTCAATGTCCCTCTTGACCAAAACCAGACACAGTGCCGAGGTGTGATGTGGGATAGTTGCATCGCTTGATCCGCTGGCTGCAATCTTGCTGATACAGCACAGTGAGGTACTGATAGAGTCACTGCCATCGGGTATTTTTCATCAAGGGATTTCAAAGTGCTTTGTAAGGATGTTTTAGGAATAGCTCTCAGTTTCTGCCCTCCTAAGATTTTCCAAAGGAGATCAAAGCTTCTTCAGCCCTCCCATCTACAGATCAGAAGAATTAAGTCTATTATTTTAACTGCCCTCTTCCTTTTGGCATAACAGACAAATACCTCACCTTCTGCAATGTATAACTCTAGAAAGAAATTTACAGGGGAGAAAAGACCCCTTTGGAGAGTAAGAGGGATGCATCAATTTTACAGATAAATGAAATGCAGTGAAATCTTCAGGTTTCTCTTATGCATATGCCTCATGAAAGGGATTAAACTTTTTCTAAACTGTTCTATAAATGGAACACAATGTTTTTCTTAACTATTTCCCTGAGCAATATAACATAGACACAAAAATGAGCCCTGGCTCTAATCTTGATAATTTTATCAAAAAGCATATTCCAGCTGGGTGAGTAGTCCACCGGATCCCTGGCGACAGGGTTGCACATTCTGGAGGAGAGCGCACCGGCCTTCTTGCCCAGCTCTGTGCTCGACCAAATGCCAAACTTCCATCCAAGCAGGGATATGTGCCTCAGTTTCCTCATCTTTAAACCAGAAACCATGTACTTGACTTCCTTTTTGGTAGCAGCAAGAGAGAAACGCTAGTGACCTCCACCACAGCTACCAGGGTCTTTTTCTTGCTTGCAGGCATTTGGAGAGATAGCAGTGTTGCATCGTGTGACACTTGGGAGGTCTGCCACGCCATTTCTCTTTCAGAGCGCACACATTTAAATTGCCCTTGGCAGATGTTTCTCCAATGTGTCCATGAAAAGCCTCTGGTGTGGTGACCCACAGCCCTCCAGCATGGTTCTGCCAGGGCTTTGCTGCCGTTCCTGGGGGGCACTTGAGTTGGGATCTCCTCTCTGCAATTTAATCCCATTTATCTTCCTATCCCAGCAGACTTGTTAAAATCTCCCATCTCCTTTGCAGCTACTGTTTTTGATTGTGAAAACCTTATTGCATCTCCTCTCAGTTTTTTCTTCCCTGGCAGGAACAGCGCTAATTCTCTCCATCCTTTCCTACACTATGACTAGTTGCTCTTGCTGCTTTCCTCCAGGCTGCTCGTCAATGCTTCCTCAAACTGTAACATCCCAAATGACTCATTTCTGCTGAGGCCAGACTGGTGCCAAACGGGGGTGTATCACTTCATGTTTTCACACATCTCAGCACTGCATGGTGTGACCCAGTATGACGCTCACCTCTCCCTGCAGCAGCAAGGCGCTGTGACACATGCTAACACCTAAATTCAGCAGAACAGCTGTGTAGCCAGGTGTTGCCTTGTCAAATGTCTGCTCATCCAGAAACCCATGCCAGGTTTGCACTTTCTCTTGTCCTTATCAAACTGCCTTATGTTTTTTAGATTAGATAGTTTCTCCAGTTCGGCTAGATCATTTTGAATTCCTAGGCTCTCTCCTGTGTACTGGAAGTCCTTCCACCCTAGCTGTCATCTGCAAATTTAATAATCGTACTCGAGGCTCTCAGTATCCAAAGCATTAATGAAGATACAGTATAGTACCATAGACTGGCTTCAGTGAAATCCATGCTTGATGCACTCTTCCAGTTTGATCAGGGATTTACTGACAATGACTCTTTGAAACAAGTTTTCTGACCAGTTCTGAACTTCCCTTATGGTCGTGTCATGTTGACTGAATTCACTTCCCCTTGTAAGCATGCCATGTGAGAAAACACCAAAGCTTTACTGTAGTCAAAGCACATCTGTTGCTTACGTAGAATGACAGTTTCTACTTTTATCCTCTCACAGGAGGAACCTGAAATAGGTTTCATATTAGTTCCTCATTAATCTGCGTTTGCCATCACTCATATGCTTGGCATCTTTCATGTATTTGCAAGTAGCCTGGTTTGTTCTTACAGTGTTTTTCTGGGCACTGAAGTTAACTGGTGTCCAGTTGTCTTGCTCATCTGTCCCCCCTTTATAAAGCTAGGCCCTCTGTTTGTCCTTGGTCAGTCTTGCATGACCTTGGTCACGCTCCCCAAATTCTCAATTAACCTCAGCCAGCTCTGAGATAGATAGCTTCTGCCACTGGTGGAAGTACCTATGGGGAATTTCATTAGGCACAACCAGTTTGAAAACATTTAATTTATCTAAATGACCTTTTTAGATAAATTCAGATAGCTTTCTCTTTTTTTAGTACCCTGAAATCTCAGTCTTTTGATGGCAGTTCTGTCAGCTGTCCGATCACACTTGACCCTTTCAGTGGAAACAGAAAAAAATATATTAAACAGTGTCATTATTGGCATTGATAGATTTAAGTAATAGAAACGTGGGAAGGGAAAGTACTACCTGGTTCAGTAAGTCCCATCTCCAGTGGCCATAAAGTATAACATAATGCAGAGACTATGCAAGTCTCTGCACCTAACAAGCCAAATCCCCTTTAACAAGTTCCTGCCAGGAAGCTATTACCCTGCACTGCTAACACTGAAAAGGCAGGCTGAGCTTTTGGAGACCTGGGGGTTTACCTTTTGCCTTTCCTTATTACTGAGGATTATGCTCCTACTCACCGCTGCAGCACCAGCATGCTCTCGGCTGCTGCCCTGCCGGGTGGACAGCCTCTGCAAGCCTCCAGGCACCACTGTTTGGGTCACAAAACAGGCTGTGGCTGGAAAGGGAGGCCAGGGGGAACATTCCCCAAGGCGAGAGGTGGCTGCGGTGGCCTGAGGAGTGTGGCCCCAGCGTGGGCTGTCATGGCCTAAGGGCCTCTCCCTCAGCCCTTGGTGCAAAGGTGGAGAGGTGCAAGGCTCGGGCTTGGGCTCCCTTGGTGCAAGGCTTCAGGCTGGTGGTGGGACAGTGAGGAGGAAAAATACAAACAAGATCTCCAGGAGGGAGCCTGCAGGATAATGGCAATGCTCATCAGCTAAACAGTGTTATTGCTAACTTTTATACAGGTTCTTGTTCTCAATTCAAAGGGAAAGACATTTTATTCAGGGCTTCACTTTTCCTGCAACAATCCCCCATTTGCTTGTGACTTGCCACAGCTGTATGATGGCTGTGCTGTCTCTCGCTCTCCAATTTTTTTTGCAGCATTTGCAGCATCATCCCAGATCAGAGACCCTCAGAAATGTCCCCAAGCTGTAAAAATGGGTTAATCATCCAACAATCTCTTGTTTCTGACTCAGTAAAGTATTATACAAGCAGTCATAAATGCTGATCTTTAAAAACAAGAGCAGTTTCACATGCAATTGTTTAGTTCAACCAATGTACAAAGCAAAAATTTTCTTGGAATGTTACATATTGTTATTTTTTTTAATACTAAGTGGTCCTTTAATGAGTGTTAATCTCTGACAGATGGCTCTGTCCATCTGGCACTACTGAAGAGTGTAAAAGTCTAATTTATGTGGAAAACTTATTTAAAATTGTATATTCATTAGAAACAACTAAAACAACTAATCTTTTCATCCTGGGAGTGCATGATGGTGCCAAAGCACCACTAATAAATTCCACTGCCAAGAAGTGGGAGAGAGTTTGCAGACAGAACTGATGGCATGAGCAATTTTTCTCCTTTCATAGTTGTGAAATATTTCTAAGGAAAAAAAATCCTGTGAACAAAGCACCAATATCCCTCACAGACAGATTTGCTCAGGCTCTGGCTTGTGCTGAAGGAAGGTACCACATCAACGTCTGCCTTGGTCTCTGGTACGAGGGAGGGCATCCCTGGTAGAAAGGCAGAGTTGGAGATTCTGGCTCCGAGCGTGCCTAGCTCAGCTCAACACCTGAAGGGATGATGACGGACCACTGTCACTGCTTCCCCCACCAGACTAGCAACTTTATACTCATCCAGCCTGCTGCAAAGGACTGAAGCTCTTGCCAGCTGCCCCAGTGGCTTGGGGTGCCAAGGGCATCGCCTGGAAAGCAGGGCTGTGTGCCTGCACTACAGGAGAAGAGGGAGGAGGAGGAGATGGGCACCCTCTAGAAAGTCTGCAGAAGGGCTCAAGTAGGGAGGTGAATCCACATGAAACCAGGCTGTATCAGTCCTGCTGCTCATGGAGTGACGTTACTCGTGCAGGCATCAGCTTCAGAAAAGTTAAAAAGGTGGGAAAGGCCCTGCAACAAACAGTTGCACAGGAATTTTTAATAAAACACAGAATTTGCCATCTTCAGAGCATGATCCCACTCCCATGGTGGCCTGTGTGGTGAATCCCCTTGGATTTTGGGGGAACTTGACTGGGTTGTTATGTTGCTCTGGGAATCTGAAATATTATTTGGATGTGATGTCGTGCTCAGAGAACAAAGCAACACTTTGTCTATGACAAAATAAGCATTTATCTGTTATTTTTTCTTCTTTTAGCATCATCAAATACTCAACCTGAAAAGGAATACCATTTTTATATTTGTCCTGGAATAAGAAAACATTATTCTATCTTAGTTCAGAAAAAGTTCTTTCTGTCTGCAACAGGCAAGATGATTGTCTTATCTTGAACCATGAAGGGGTTGAAGTTTGAGTATTGTTTCATGCTGAAGTAAAAATATTATTTTGTCCTGAGGATCGGAACAGAGTATTCAGTATTCCTCCAGCAAGCGGAACTATATTTAGAGTGACAATAGACAAGGTTTTCTGAGCAATGGTAAATTTTTTTCTACAAAAACTGTGTCCTAAAATTAAATCCTTAGACAAGACTGCTTTGCATTAAAAAAGCGCTTTCTCTTTTGAGACTTCCAAGTCAGGTTAGCCTCTTAAATCTGTATGGAAAAGTCCTAGGTGTTTTATTAAAAAGGAAACTAATCAGGCTCTTGCTATGCGATAGCAATCTATTAAGATGTATAATTTCACTAAACATGTATTTTCTGGTGTTTTTTTAATCATGGAGCATCTGACAGCAGAAGCATTGTTTCTATTGAAGTTCAACGGGATGATTTAAAAGGCTCTAGAACACACTTTATTTCCTTTTAAATGCTCTGTGATTATTCCCTAGCAGTGAGAGGTAATAGCTCCAGGCTGCCCTGTTCAAAGCCAAGCCTCACTATGCAGTGGATGTTGAGGGAAAGCCATCAGGGTGCTGGCCTGTGAATCAGAGGAGCTGAAAGTGGATCCGTGGTCCACCATACTCTGCCTGCACAACTGTCCCTAAACTCCTGAGTGTGTTACAGGACTGGGAGGCTGCAGCAGTCGGTCAGGGCTACCGACATGAAAGCCAGAACCTGGAGCTCATACTTTTGATACAGGAGACATGGAAATTTTGGCACCCTTTAAAGAGAATTGGAAACCAGGCATACTATGGGTCAGGGAGCCCCTACAGTTTGCCACCAGATGTACTGGGAAAGGTCCAGAGTTAGGGCCCTTCTCCAGACCTGGGGCACCCAAACCTGGGTCCTATCTTGAGGGCTGGTGCTAACGTCTTGCCTTTTCAGAACCAAACAGCACTCATTGCATCCTTTAAAAGCAAAAAAAAAAGGCATTGGTGTTAATGCCTAAATTTTAAATTAGTGGTTTGAACACGTGCTCAGGAAATGAGAGACACGAGTTTTAGCCTTTCTTAGCTGGAAGATGTTCCAACCCACATCAGAGAGAATCAGCAAGAAAGACTCTGTAGCTGAGGGATGAGCAAGTGGACTCGGGGCACAAAGGGCAAGTCTGCTTACACATTGCACCCCAGACTTTGGATGAAAAGCAAAAATAATTTTGGGAACACAGATTGGAGCCTAGCTGGTCTCCTGACTCATACTTCCTCCTGCCTGGTCTATTATTCTGTGCTTTGGAGAGCTGCGTTTGTACTGCTTCTGCCCAAGGGAGGTGGCTCCTGACCCTGTGACAGACACTTAAAATTGTTGCCTTGGAATAAAACTGCCCTGACAGAAACCTCACGGAGACAAGGCACAAGTGCTTTGTAACTGAGTATGAGCTATTGAGGTTGGCCACATGCTCACAGCCTTCATTTTACCTTCATCGATCACCTTTATGATAAAAACTACCAGCACTTCACCTCCATTGAAATAGATGTCCTGAGCTCAATGTCTCTATGTAAAAACACAAGTGGTGGTCACAACATCGGCAAGCTTTTGTTCCCCACATATTGATTTAAAAGCTGACTTGCAGTTTTTCTCTCTGGAAATACCAGCTCCAAAGGGTTACAAAGCACTCAGATACTTTAAAAGAGACTGGTCCCATTGGCAAAGGTCCTGCGTGAAAGCCGCACTGTCAGCTGTTTGCACCTTCCCAAGCACAAAGACAGCAGAAAGCCCGCGTTGTCGTGGGGACAATCCCCGGTAATGGTTTTCCGTGACCCTCACTGGTCAGGCCGAAAGCGGGACTGTCTTTCCTGGTGTGAGAGGCCTGAGCCCATCCCTGGAGATGCACACAGTTTCCTAAACTTAAATAACTGAAGGAGAAGAGAATTTCATCCAACAGCTATTTAGAATGAAATTCATAAGCAGATCTGCCCTTCCGCTGCCAAGGGTGTGCTCTGTGGAACCGAGGCATTTTATTGCAATTATCATGCTACTGGAGGGTCTCTTAGAGCCCTGACTCCCACAGTCCAGGGAACACAGGACAATCCCAGAATTGATTAAAAGTAATAATTCAGTTTCTAGCTGTCATGAGCTAGAGAGAAGCTGGAAATTGTTACTTGGCTTTGATTAAAGGGTTCAAACAAGCAAAAGGTCATGGGTATTTTCTTTTTTAATCTCATTATTTTAAAATTAGCCCCTTTATGTAAAGGAAAAGTCTGATTTGTGATTTTTGGACATATGTAGTTGGCAATTCTGTGAATAGGACTACCCTGCATATGCTAGCTTAGTTAGTGTGTGCTTCACCATATGCACATTTTAGAAATTAGGACCCTGATGTCCGTTTGTCAGTTAAACCTCCCCAGATCTGGCTGCACTGGATCTGTTCTGGAGACACTGCTGGGCATTAGTATTTGCACTGCAGCATCTGATGCTACCTGTGGTGTCTCTAGCTATAGAAAGAAACACTTTTCCAGGGCTAGCATTCACAGTCAGGCTTGGCAATATAGGGGCTTGACATTCATAGCACCACAGGGTATTTTTAAGCTCAGTTCATTCCTGTAGTCGAAGCCTTTTGAAATCTTTGGAACCACTGCCCAGAACAAAGTACAGCTAAAGGAGAGGCTGCCCAAGTAACAGCTGACCTTCTGTCTTAAGTGTTCCCTTATGACAGGAACTATTTCAGATAGACTATAAGTAGCACTTCATAGAAATAATGGTTCTCCCATGACAGCAGGATTTTTGTACTATCATTAAGCTTTGCAACACTTGACATACAGACATGGGAAAGCAACGGGAAAGCAACAGAGCAGCCAGAGCCCTCCATACATAATCCACTCGTTCCTCTTTCTTACTCCTAATCATAAACGGAGTAGGCAAGACTTGTTTTCTCTTCTCTCCCCATTTCTTCTTTTGTGTAGAGAAAGTGAGTTGACTGAGCCAGTCTGATCATGGAGCAGTTGGGAAAAAAAGGGAAAGTTCATGAAAACTGAATGCATGCTTCTTTCCCTTAAAGAAAAGAAATGGATTTGGAAAGTTATGCATTCATGATTATAAATTTGAGAAAATAACCAGTTCTCTGACATGGGAAGCTCATTCCCCCACTACCAATACTTAAGCCAGGAAGGCAGGTCTTGGACCTTGCTGTTTGCTGTTATGTTTGTGTGTTACTTAGCTGGAAGGCTTGTGTCTTATGCTGTGACTATGTGGGAGTGCAAGCTTTCAGCCACAGAAACAAATTCTGAGGCTTGAACACAAGCTCAGCTGTTGTCAGTAAAAAGTAACATTTAATTAACCTAGAAACTGTTACTGAGGAGTTTGTCTGAGCAACAAATGATCAAAGAAGACGTCTCCCTCATTTCATTGGTCTGGTTTAACTCCCTACAAAGGGATGTTTTGCACTCTGAGCATGGAGGGGGTTGTCCTTCTTTGAAGTTGTTTTCAAGTGCTTTTGGCAAAGCTGGTAAGGAGCGTGATGTTTTCTATCTATCTCCTTCTCTTTGTAATAAAATTACCAGCTGCAGAGGCCAAAGCCTTTCCCTGAGAACTGCAGAAGAGTGCAAAAGGCTGCTCCTCCAACAGGTGCTGAACCTCTTCCTGATAAACCTTCTCTACTTTTATACTGGCTTTTTTAGAAGCCAATTATAGGCACTCTTGCTCAAGCACAGCAAGTGACAGATCAAAAGACATGTTGCCCTAGGGGTCTGCAGTAAGCTGGGACCAGGAACCTGGACCAGAGCTGAGCCTAAGCCATGTTTTTAAAGTTTTGCTGTTGGCAACACTTTCAGCCCCAGCCAAACCTGAAAGGGAGTTGAGCTGGAGCTTTTGATGGCTCAACCCCCTGCTTAACACGCTGTTCCCAAAGCAAAAGACAGCAAGTTTTAAATGGAACTGTTAAGTGTCACATAGTTTTACTGAGTTAGTTCTCTGTTTCCTGATCCAGAGGGAGGGAGCAGCAGCAGGGATGAAAGGCAAGACCACCCTCTTCAGTGGCTGTGCAAACTAATTAAAGTGATTAAAGTCACACTGTAGTCATGATCTTAGAGGACCTGCAGCAAAGATACAGCTCTTCATTCAGTCCTGAGCAGTGTACGTGGTTCAGAAGGTAACTATTTAAGTAGTACTCCATACAAGGGACCATAATGTATTAAATCCGGCCTTCGGCAGGAACAAAGACAAACACACACACAAGCCCCACAATAATGACTTAAAACTTTTTAAAAAAATAGATTCATGTAAGAATGAAGAAGCTGTTTGATAAGAAATTAAAAGGAAACTGAGGATAATATGCTGATAGGCATCACAGAGGTTGCTTAAGGACACCATTCTAGAAGCTGAGAGTAAATGTGTCTCTCTAATGAATAAAAACTCTGAAAGACCCCTGATAAGCCAAACAAGTCAGTGTGGTTAAACAGCAGAAGCTAAAAAAAGTTTACAAAAAAAGACATAGGTTATTTCAAGCAAGGAATAAAGCATGATGTCTGTCAAGTTAAATGTGAAAACAAAAAAAAGTTGGGCCAGAAAAAAGACTTAAAAGAGCAAGTCACCAAAGGCAAAAGCTAATATTAAATGTCTTTAAACACAGCAGAAGCAGGAAATTGTTAGGTTATGTAATAAAATCTTGTCTGCACACCCACAAAGGAGCACAGAGAGACAGGGCGGGGGGGCACACAACACCCTGCCCAGCTCCTCCCAGGCCGGTCACAGGGGCCATCAGCCCACCAAAGGCCCATCTCCACACGCCAGAGGAGCACAGAGGCACAAGGGCAGGCGGGAACACAAATCAAGGATCTGCAAGGAACGAGGGAGCCACTTCTCCGGGTCCCTCCCAGGGCTGTCCCAGGAGGGCCTCAGCCCCAGTGTCCAGGCTTGAAACCCACCACAAGGCATCATTGGGAGCAGCTTTCCGGATCTCCTTTCGGACTGTGGGGGGTCACTGCCTGGGGCTGTAGGACACATTATGGGATGCTAGGGAAGAGCAGTTTGGAATTGCACGTGACTTATTACAAGATGTTTAGGGGAGAAACCAAAGGTGGGAAAAGCAGGGATTTAGGTGACTTGGGGTGCTTTGTGTGCGTGTACCTACTGGGAATACATTTTCAGCCTCGCTACTTGTTTGACCTGGGGCATGAAGCTCTGGCAGCCTCACCTCTCTCTAGCTGTCAGATCCAGCATGATCTATTTTCCTCTAACAGAAACCAGCCAAAAGTCGATGGGACTGATATGATATCAAGTAGTAAAAGGAGCAAGCAAGAGAGATAACAGGCCATGGCAATAAGGTTAGCAGAAAAGCTTTGGTGTCCACTCTGTTGGACTGTAGCCTTTCTTTATGGCAAATAAACTTCCTAAAACTAAAGAATGAATAAATGAGACTTCAGAGCTGATAATATGAATAATGGCTGGTTGGCCGGGCCAGAAGGTATTCACACTGGAGTTCTGAATATAGCTAAAACTTAGATATAAAGTCATGAAACTACTACTTGGATATATAATCCATCCAGACATAATACCTCAGCTGTGATGCCACAGGAATGGAAGATGACAGATGTGACACTAGATTTTTAATCCAGGAAACAGATCAGCAATCCTGATTTTCACTCAGGGACATGGCACAGGATAAGACTAGAAGTAGTCACATAGATAAATGTGGTATATTGGGAAAGGTCCCATACTGTGCAGAGAAAAGTCATGACGTGTGTTAGATTCCTTTGAAGCTTTTAAAAAAGAATTAAATTGCCAGAGGGTTAGAAGGAAGATAATTTACGTATTAATAACTGGTTGAATAATAGAAAACAAAGTTTTCTCAATGGAGAAAGGACATCAGTGGAATCCCTCAGGAATCAGTGGTAGGGCCTGTGCTCTTGAGCATATACATAAACAATCATCAGAAGTGTGTGAACAGTGAGACAACAAAGTTTGTTGATTATAAAAGCTCTTCAGATGGACTATGCCCATCTGAGTTCAGTCAAGGTTTTCAAGGCACATAATGATTTACAAGCAGATCCTTAACAGTGAAAATACACAAAGTAATAAAAAGTTCAAGCCATAACTGAAATATAACCCAGGTGCAAAACAAATAGCAGCTACAATCTGGATTTATAAATAGTCTCATCTATGTCATTTTCAAGTAAAATCACATACAAACCTCATTGTAGTACTATAAATCAGTATTATAAAGAACTGCCTATTGTAAATTATCCTGTCTCTTTAAACTGGAGACAGTTGGCCACGTGGGCTGGCTGAAATCCACTATCAGATGTTATCTTAGCTTAAACTGGACAACTTCACAGGCTTCTAGAAATAAAGGCTATAAAGGGACTTCTGAGACCAGTTAGCCCGTTGCCCTGAGGCTGCATCATGTGTACTTGAACCTTTCCTGACAGACTCGTGTTTCAAAGACCTGCAGCACTGGGGAACCAACAGGTTCCACTTTATAACCCTTAATATTGTAAAGTTTTTCTTAATGTTTATCTTGAATATCCTTTGCAGTAACTTAAGCCTATTTTTTTTCATTGTGAATATGGGAAATAAATAGATTATTCCTTTCCTTTGTACAGCAACCTTATATGTATTTAAGGACATGAAAGATCTTCATGACTTCTTCAGTCTTCTTTTCCTTTGGCCTGAGAATGCAGTTCATTCAATCTTTCTTCTTAAGTCATATTTTCTAGATCACTAGTCATTTGTGCTGCTCTTCTCTTGACTTTCTCCATCTGCAGGGATGTAAGGCAGACCAGCACAGGCAATATTCCAGCTGAGTCGTTACCAAGCACTGAGCAGAGCAGAATGGTCATTTCTTATGTCTTGCAGTCTATAGTCTTGCTTTTACAAGAACAGTATTTGCTTTATTGCCACCAGAACGACACTGTTGATACAAGTTCAGCTTCTTCAATTAGCTTATTAATCCTCTCAGATCATTTTCTGGAGAATGCTTCACAGCATTCCCAGGTATGATTTGTGGCTCTAGAGACCTACGTACTTTTGGTTCATTACCTGGTGACAGAGCAAACCTAGAAGAGATTCCAAACAAACCACCTCCATATGTTTTACATTTTAGTAGTTGACCACCAGTGGGTACTCTATAGTCACATGTGCAACCAGTTTTGTACTGAACCTATGGCAGTTTTGTGTAAACCAGTGATTTTGAAATTACTGTCTTTAGGCTTTGATATGGGCTACCTTTAAGGGGCTTCTGAAATGTAGCGAAGAGAAGTAGGCATATTTTCAGTAATTAAAATTTACCATGGAGGACTGTGAGCTTCCTCATGGATCTACATTAGAAAAGATTGAAAACCACTCATCTAAACCATGCTTCCCTAAATTATAATGAGAATACCAAATGCAACAGTGCTAAGGAAGGCCTGGCTAGAATCATGGAATGTGGAAACTCTTGCTTTTGCCCTTTCCACAAGACCTGTTATCCCTATTGCAGAAGGAAAGCAAACTGGTTTAACATTATTTACACTTGACAAACCTATCTTAGCTGATACTTGCCTTCTTTGTCTTCCAGACAGAGTTTGTTCAATTTTTTCCATCAAGATTTTTTCCGAGAAAATTTCCCTTGGACAGTTGATAATTTCCTGTCTCCATTCTACGCTTTTTAAAGTCATACACTACATTCTCCATTTTCTCATCTTCAGTCCACCTTGTTTGCCCTCAGTGGGTTTGCAGAGGTTGCATCACTCTGAGGTTACTTCCACCAGGTCTTCAGGATCTCATGCTGAGGTTTATCAGTCCTAGTCCATTGGAAAACTTCTAAATTATCTGAATAATTTCTAACTCATTCTTTGCCTATTTTAGAGTGAAAACTTTCTCCTTTGTAGCGGATAGTGATTTCTTCAGATACCTGCTTCAGATACCTTTGCTCACTCAGATGCAGCCTAAAACGAGCAATATGAAAAGGCCAGAAAGGCAATTTCACAATATTCCTAACCAAGACTCGGTTAAAAAGAGACTGTAATAACTCAGTGAGGGCCAAGCCTAGGCATTATACAATAACTGAGCACAGGAGGCAAATGCAGCCTTTACTCCAAAAGCACCTGGAATACAGACAAAGAACCCTCAATCCCCATAATCAAAACACATCCCCCATCAACAGAAATCAACCCGCTGGAAGAACCACATGTGTTTTAGGCAGAAGTTGCATGCTCCAGAGAGAAAACCCAGCTGAGAGCAAAGGAGGAATGATGAGGGTTCATAGCCAAACCACACACAGTTTGCAGTCTATTTGCCAAATTCTTTGCCTAAAGATGACAGCCAAAGAAGGGACAAAACCCTTCACTGCTTCATCCCCCAGAGGTTCCTCTATCTCTCCTTAAGCCTCAGGATAAAGGCCTGGTGATAACTAAGTGGCAGAACTTTTCCCCAAGTCTCTTTCATATGACCTGAAAAAAGAGACTAACAGATCTTGTGAAACTCAAGTGGCAAACCACTAGTGCTGCGTGCCATCCTGGGAACACAGCTGCTTGAGTCAAGGGTCAATGTGGAGAGAATCAACTCCTGTCCAATCCTTATAGGTCCAAAGCTGAGATACTGTGAGGATCTTGATGAGATCTGGTAAGTCACCAGTGGACACAAGTTCTGCAAAATGTAGGGCCAAGAAGAGCTGATCTCCCAAGGCCCTTGACACTGCCATTTGCCTTCTGTGTCCCACACTTTAGCCCAGAGCAAGGCAGAAGGGAGCTGGTGTGGAAATTTGGGGGGCTCAGGAGCCAAGCCCAGACCACTTACCCCAAACTTTGTCATCCCACACCTCCTATAAGATTGTTTTTTGCTGTTTTGTACTCTTGGTAGTGCCTAAGGTTACATCAACAGGGATTTTTGTTAGCTCTGTGAATCCCAGAACTTCTCCACACTGTGGCAAAGACCCAGGGCTGTCTAGTCCATGTGTTGCTTACGGAAACTAATATTCACTTTCCTACTTCCCAGCGCTGCTTAAATGGAGGAAAAGCCATTGCTTAAAGCAAACCCATCTCTTTAGGAGAAATCCCAACAGTACCACAATTACATGTTTTATATAAGGTGAGTCTTAGAAAGTCATGGGAGGAAAAGGTTTGAAAGAAAATGCAAGCTATAAAGTACCAGTTCAAACTCTTATCTACAGCTCTGTTAGACACAATAAAGATAGAAAATAAATTATCTACCATTGCATTAAAACCTGCCCGATGGGCCACAAAGAGAGTGGCACTAAAACTCTGTGAGTTATGCTGTCTTTCCTCAGGGTGGAAATGTCACCAAACATCAGCCAAGACTAAATCACTGAGCAGAGAGGATGCAGTTCCAAATGTTTCCCGTGTAACATCTAGTTAAGAGTGTTTCAAATCACTCCCCCAGAATAAAAGGTCAGTCATTAAACAATTTGCCAAAAGAACAAATTATCCCTATGGAAGAAACGTAAACTTTAATTAAAGAAAAGATTATGTTGATCAAAAGAGGAACTCAAAACACCAATAAAAAACCTGGAATAACTTTCTGAACAGAAATCAAATCAGGCTGGAGCTGCAATCTCTACACCACAACTAAGAAAAACTTCTCTTCCCTACTCAGTAAACCAGTCAGTGTAATTGTCTTTACCCAAGTGCACCTCTGGCACGAAACATAAATCTATCATCTCTTGGAACATGCACTATGAAAAGAAGAGTCTCTCTAAAGAGACATATCTGCAGAGACCCATACTTTGAATTGTTCACAAGACACTTTTTACAGAGACTAAAAAGGAGCCAACTGCCAAGCCTCAGACAAACTACTGAAACTAAAACAATTAATAGTCACTAATCCCCAGCATCATCACTGGCCCAACATGTGCAGCAGCTATCATTCTCTTTAGCCTGTATCATTTCCAGTTGCCAGGCTTTAGGTATAGAGGCATGTCCCCCAATGCATTGATCAGACAAGTAAAACAAGGTAAAATCCAGAAACAAATATCACTCCTATTCCATCTTCAGATCCATCAAAAAAAACAACTGAGCATATCCTCCTCAGGGCATGGGGAGGCCAAAAGCATCCCTGATTCCCTGCTCCCAAGCTTGGAGGTGTAACCCTCTGCCAAGACAGTTGTCACTCAGACCAACAACTCACAACTCATACAGAAATTAGACACTGAGTGGACATATGTGGAGAATACTTTCATTAACATTAATCACAAGAGAAGTTTCTAGAGCAGCATCCTTGGGCCTTGCCATTAAAATCAGACCTCTCGCATCTCATGTGTCAAGAGAAGCCCTGGGTGGGTGTGAGGAGTGCCAGCTGCAGGGTTTCTCTGATGCACTCAGCACCAGCTGCTGTTGGAGGCCAAGGGCCTCTGGACCTTCTTCCATGTGGCAATTCCATCACTCCTAAATAACAAGCTGGAAATTTCTCTTGGAGATCTAGGTAAGACATGGCACCAGTTGTTGGCTAAAACATGATGCTGACGTGTTGGTACAAGGATTTGCTTGAGCAAATTAATTTTAAACCTTATCATTGCAGCAACAAGTAAATTAGTAGCTCTTAAATCCATGCTTAGTGTAACTGTTTTTCTGAAATAGGTTTGAGAATAACCACAGGCTTCAAGGTAGGCACTCAGAAACACTGAGGTGGGTTGGAAAGAGAGAAATGCAAGTGGTGTCACCAAATACCATTCCTTGTGCCAGCCACGACCTCTGTTTGTTGTTTGGATGATGATCCTCGGCAGACAAGCCATGATGTGGAAAGGTTTGATCCCATACAGGCAGGGACAGTATTGATGAGCACCTGATCTGGCACCAGGAGGCCATTATCACTGGTGGAGGACTCATGCTGTGAAAGCATGTGGCTAGAGTTTGGTTCAGATGGATTAAAGCCAAATGGGACCAACAGGTGCACTAGAGAGGGAGAGAGACATATAAAACCCTATGTCTATTTGCTGTGCACAAGCCAATGTAGGTCCTATGTGTAAAATGACAGTAGACACCTATGTTTAGGGACCTGCATCCCAACCTTCCTGTACTTCCTGGTTTCCTCTAACCTCAAATGATATCCTGACTTGAAGAGGGTAAAGAGCTAAGAAATGCTGATGCTCATGTTACTCCACCTCTGGGCATGGGTGGCCCTCCCAGCAACCCTGTCTCTGGCCGTACACTGTGGCAGCCCCTGCTCTGTTTACATTAGTATTTATGGCAGCTGGATCAAGCCTCTTCCTAAGGCTACAGCTGTCAGGACAGCTAATGAGGTGCATCTGACAGTATTACTTTCACAAGACTTTACAAGGTGTTGTTGAGAGTTGTTTGCTGTCACAAAACACAGCATTTGAGCAAGACGTGAACTCTTTTGTGGAAACCCAGGACAAACTATCGAGACACTAAGATGCCAATAAAAAAGAGAGGCAGGACAGTCAAACTCTGAGGGTCTGAACAGTCATTGCAGAACTGTGGTTACTCTTCAGTGAGCTTGTGCATATCCACAGGGCATGTAAGTGGGGCTTTACAGTACACTGAGGTCTCCATCACAGCTCTTGCTGTGTCTGCTGTCTCAGACTTACAGACAGGGATGACACCTGCTGTTGGGGACATGACAGCTCAGGATACTTTTGTGTATAATTTCCTAGGATATTAAAGTGGCTAAGGCATCCTGTGTTGCACCTGCCTTGCATCCTTTTTTGCTCTGTTGTCCTGGAGGAAATAAGTGATGGGATGTGAGTTCCCATGCATAGGTGGATGTCCAAGAAATGAGACTAGGCAAGAAGGGCACTGCGTGACCTGTGCCACTAGTTTCAGTACCTGGGAGAGCTTGAATATGGGGTTTCACATCCTAAGGAAAGGCTGGCAGAAGGTGCCCTGGAGCTGAAATCGGTGATGAGCTATAACTGCGCTCCCTCTGCCTAGAGGCACGTGGGTGCTCACTAGAAGTTCCTCAGTATGGCAGATGGGTACTAACCCAGGTTCAGACAGCCTGAGATGAAGATAGTGCATCTGTCTGGAGATGGAGATGAACTGCAGTTCATCTGCAGTTCCAAAGAACTGCAGTTCCAAAGAACTTTGGAATCTGATGTGTGATACAAGACCTGTTACTGGGATGATTCAGCTGTGATCAAATTCTGAGCTGGTGAAAGAAAGTAATTCAATCCCAAGACAAATTCTTGCACTTTGAATCTTGTTTTCATTCTAATTTAGGATGAAAAGTCAAAATTTAAATGAATAAACAAAATCCAGAATAAAAATTCAGAGAGAAAGAGAAAAATTTATCCAAAGACACAGAAACCACCTTATAACAGCATTTCTGACATAAAAAAAATTGCAATGTTACAATGAAAGGGAAATGAGAAGGCTGAAAATAAATTGAAAGAGTTGGGCTGCAATCTCCCATTTTCATTTTAAGTTATTCTTTTGAAATTTTGCATCAGAATTGATACATTCCCATTAAAAAATGAAATTTCAGGGAAATTAATTTTCCATCTGTTTTGAAAATAGTGGAGGAAATCAGAGTCTTTAGTTGGTAATAAGTGATAACAAAGAGTTCTTACCAATCCGGTCTTCAAACTTGCATTTAAAAATATTGCGTGGATGAAACAAAGTCTTTGGAAGCAATTGATTTGCATTCAGCAAATTCCTGTTCTTGCCAGCTGAAGCCATAATTTGGGTCAGATGTCTGGGCAATTCACAGCTAGGAACAGATGAAGAATTGTTGAGCTTTGCTTTGAAAAACATGATGGGGTGAATTTCAATTGTCAAAATTCTTGTAAAGTTGAAGCAGGATAGGTTCCTGCTGACTAGCTATTCATGAAAAATAGCTAGCAGCAAAAGAATGGAAAAAATGAGTGGCAAAATGCAAACCAGGGAATATAGCAAAAGCTTGAACAGGAAGCCCAGTCCTTGAGAAACATTTTGACACCCAGAGTATGAACCTATCTTCAGTGGGATCTGTTGTCCCCACATTGCAGGCCACGGGCGCTTTCAGAGCAGCAAGGGTTTTACTTTGTAATGCACCAGGAACGTGTCGTTGTTCCTTGAAGCAGCACTGTTCCCATGCTAAAAAGAGAGACACAAATTGTTAGAGACAGTCTGGAGCCTGCAAATGAGAGACGTACAGCCTTTGCTGGAATGTGTGATGACAGCTGAGTGTTGCTTGATTTCGTAATTGTCTGGGATTTTCCAAGGCACCTCGAGTGGTTAGGTACCCGCTTCTCACTGGCATCCAGTGGGACTACGGCGTGTTGCTTTCCTACACTCCTTTCAACGTCTTTAATAGTGATGCCTGGAGAGGGGCAATTCATTTTTTTGAGGGGGAACCTGTTTCCTTCTGACATGGGAAGGAATATCAGCTTAAAAGTATTCTCCTCAAAGCGGGGTAAAGCCACATGGGTCTAGGAGAGCTGGCTGCCAGGGTGCCCCAGATCCAGGAGTCCCCAGTGTCCACTGGTCAGCATGCGGGGCTGTGGTCACTGCATTATCCCATGTCTGTCCCCGCACCTCAGGCCTGCGCAGCCCTGGGACCCCACAGCCCCCTGGAAAGGCCACCCACTGAGACACTCACAGGGAGGGACTCAGCGGGGTTCCACAGGAGCCAGCATATTGCAGGTACATGTATTTCGTGAGGCACTGCTCCAGGCAACAGGAATACAAAGCTGAAGTACACCGATGCCTCCTCCCACACGGGTATCCCTGCTGGACTCAGGTCAGACTTTCTCAGACTTTTCTAAGAATCCAAAAGAAAATACTTTTAAAAGCACTGTAGTTTCAGAAACAAACAAAAGATGTAAAGTCATCCCATGTTTAACATCTGCTAGAGCCAGGAAGTCTTCCCAAACCTTACCTCAGCATCCTACCGTACACATCACAGAAATTACTGCAATTAGAAAAATTAAACTTCTGTGTGTGGGAGGAGTTTGTTTAACATTTGACTTGTAACAGTGCCTATTAGATGCCAATCTCTCAAGAAATGACAATTTCTTTGACGCGTTTCAAATGAGTGAAGAGCATGGAAAAATACAAAAGGAAACCCTATTAAGTCCATACTGACAGTGCTATGGTAAGGAAAAAAAGTCTTCACAAACCCAAAGTAAACCCAAGTTTATTTTTCCAAAGTAAAACTCACTATTACCAGCCACTGTTACATAAAGCAAAGAAATTCTGCCCTGAAACTGCAATTAAATTTAAAACACATTTGAAATTTGAAATAAAACCAGTTTAGATTACTTTTTTTGCACAATGACAGTCCTGGTTTTCATCCAGCTCTTACTATCTTGTGAACTTTTCTGCTGCAATATTCTTTTACTGCCAAATCTGCTTTTCTTTCTTCCACAAAGAAAAATGCAAGAATGCAGTGATGTTTCAATTGATTGAAATGGAAATGTTTCAACTGACAGAAATGGAAATTCAGTGGCACCATGGCTGAATGTATGTATAACTTGGCCCTTAGGAAATGAAGACAAAGCTTTGAACATAATTGTGCTAACAAACAAAACACAGCAGGTGCTTAGATCTACTACAATTTGTTCTTATTAAATTTTTCACCGAGAAGGAGAAAACGATCATTTGCCAACTGATCCACATTTTAAAATTAATACATCAATGGTAATATGTTTATCTCTAATATGTTTAGTGTACTTTTGTCACCTCGCAAAAGCTTATAACATAAATTCAACAGCCCACACTGGCTTAAGTTATTCAATACAATAACATACTACAGAATAGGCTGCTGTGTTTTTAAAACTTGGTTTTGGTAATGTAGAATTAATTTTCAATGCCAACTTTTATGTTGCTTTTTTACATGGAATTCTGGGTCAGGAACCGTTGTTAAAGAACATAACTGAGAATGTTATCTCTGCTGTCCAAGCAAACAAACAAACACATCTATATAAAATATCTTCTTCTTATCATCTTTCACTGCTAGATTCAAAGTAAGTAAAAAAATTCAATTTTTTGAAGGAAAGGTGCAGAATGAGATGGGGATAATAAGATGGAGTGTATAAAAGTTCAAAAAAGGTGTTAAAACTGAAACAAAGAGAACAGGAAATGTCATACAGCAGCCAGCCTCAGATAGAGCTATACAAATAATTGATTAGTGGCTTTTCTTTTTCAACAAAACAAAAACTAGGCAAAATAGGATTTTTTTTTTTAAATTTGAATGGTACATTAGCTTATGCTTTGTAGATTTAAGCAGCTTTAGTATTAATACTATTTTTTCAGATTTTAAATGAAAGCATTCCTTTGAAATGCATAATTGACTTATGTTGACTGATTTTTTTCTCTTCATTTGCTTCTCTTCTGTTGAAATGTTGAACTGAACCTGAAGACATGTTTCCATATTTCTCTCCCTGAATTGCTTTAAGCTACATGGTCTACAAAGTACTGGAATAGTCTCTGATGCCAAGATGTTTCAAAACTCGTTTGGTTGCATAAATATTGCATCCCCCCACTTTCCACAGCCCCACGTTGTAGAAATTAAATGGTATGTTAATAGTACTGTTATTTTGAGAACTCTGATTTTATCTGCTCTCAGGGTGATAGGCTTTTCAGTAAGTGGAAATCTGAGAAAAGTATCTTCTGAGCTATAGTACCAATGTTTGAAGAATGACCATGAATTCTGGAAGAGGGAAAGAAAAATGGAAACATGTCAGGGCATGGCTTGAAGCATTTGAGAAATTTCTGCCTTGTGTTACCAATGCATATTGTGTTTTAGAAGTTTCTAAAGGCAAATGCCTACTCAGTGGGTGGCAGAATAGCAGAAAGCTCTTCCTAGCAGAGTAGAGAAGGAGAGGAAAGGTGACTGCTCAGTGCCTCCGTCAGTTGGGCAAGTGTGTGGAGATACTTTTATCTTCAAAAGCAGGGTGCAGGGGCATTAAATGTGACCCAGTACTTCTTCATGCATTGATTCACAAAAAACCTCCAACCCTTTTAATGAACTTTAATAGATTGTTATGGCACATTATCAATTTTGAGGCTTCTGTACATGTGTTGTTAATATGCTATGGTATTTGTAATTGAATATGACCTCCTGTGACATTAAAAATTTGACTGTCCATCCCAAAAGACATCCACATGTTTTATGAAGGATGAGTGTGCTTCAATAAACCTTTGAACGAAGCACATATGCTCAATAAACAAAAAGCTTTTATTGATTTCGTAAATAGCAAGACAATGTCGACCCTGAGCCAAGCAAACTATTGCACAGCTTACTAAAGTGCTATGGTATGTGTGTAATGGAGAACGGTAGTTATATGCCAGGGGGACCATTACTGGTCTCCTTGTTTTGGGGCTGGGACCAGTGAGACAACTGTCTCTCCCCTCAGCTCTATGCGGGATTGCAGAGGATTGCCTGCACACGAACAGCAGCTATGGAGGAATGGGAGCAAAAGGGTGCTGTGATCATGTTCTGCATCTTTCCTTCAAGTCCTTTTCCTTGCATAGTCACTGCATAGATATTCTCTTGATGGCTTTTCAATCATCCTCCAGTTCTTTTGGTTCTCATCCTGTAGCGTGTGTCTTGTCTTCCAGTCTTTTAGTCATGTTTGCCATCTCCTGGGAATGACTCATGAGATCAACAAGCATTTCTATATAGGCCATGCCCAGCCAGGGGTTACCAGAACAGAGAAACCACAAAGTTACATGGCAAAACAATGTTAGCCAACTGCCAGCATAGATAAAATGTTATTTTCCCTTAATTTTTTTCAGTTTTGGAATTTCATTTCTTTTTGCTCTTGCCATTGTGGGGAGTGTCTGAAAATGGAAAGGCATTTTTCCAGTTAAATCTCCTGGCAAACTTCTTGTACCATTGTTTTGTGCCCTAATTTAACATTCCTTTGTCAGATGAGTTCTACTGGAGATGTTCTGATGATGATGATGAATCTAATCATTATCCTTATTTTTTTGTACAGACCTAATGCAGTTCACTGGTTTTGTCACAACACCTGGTGCATTTCAGGAGTGTTTTTTTCCCCACATATGGTTTACCGCTCTTGATATATTTTAGCACTCTGTGATTGCTGGGAAGAAGCCAATGGGGAGGCACGTCTCCATGGAAAGACCCCTCAACAAGTTGTTGTGATAGAGTCTGATCCTCCATAAGTTCCTCCATGAGCTCTGGCATATGCCAATAACGTTCAGAGAACAGTGGGACATTCAGCCCAGGCTGTGCCAGAACAATGTGATTAGGCAGGCCAAGCCTAGTACAAGCTAAGGCCTTGTGGGATGGCAGAGGCAGGAATAATTGCAGCAGCAGTTGTTCAAGCTTGGATATACATCAGCATGACATTTTTACATATTTTGCTCTCAACTCCTAACAAAGCGGCAAAGTTCTTTCCAATTATTTTGAGAAAAAATACGGGTTAAATTGGGAAAAAAGGGACAATATCTGTACAAGTCTTTTTTTTTTCCCCTACAGGAAAAAACAATCCGCAGTTACTACTGTGTTCCTTTTTAGTTGCCTATAACATTTCAGCAGTATCTCTTCTCTGTTTAAATGTTCATATTATAACACAGATGAAGAAAGCTAATTTGCCTAAGTAAAATAAAATAAGCATAGTGGAAAAGGGGATAAATATACCCAGCTTGCTTCCACTATTCCAGAAGCCATTATAAGCAGTGCCAATAATAATGCCTTTGTTTAACGTTGCTGACACTTCCCCATTTTCTTCCTTCCTATATTTTCCCTGCTTGGTATCTGCCTAAGACTAGTTAAAAGAATAGGTGAAATGTTCAGCACTTTTGGGGACATCATTCATATGGGAAAAACAATACATTTCCCTCCAGTTTTAGGAAAACCAAAATATTTTCATTAAAATATGGTAATTTAAAGTAAAATCATTCAAAAATTCATTCTGAGAAAGATACCAGTCTTTCTGAGGATGAGGTGAAAGGAAAATGAATGTCTTTTCCCTCATAGAAAATTCTTAGAACTAGTTTGTTAAATAGAGAAAAAACCTCCATGTTTTAGAGCTGGCAGTTTTCACTTGGCAGTGATTTATCCTGGTGCCAATCCCCACTGAAATATAGTGAAATGTGTTCCAATTTCACACTTGAGATGACTTGTGTGTTCTTTAGAAACTTCTTAAAATTTGCCAGCTAATTCTCTGAACACCTGTCTGTAATGAGTATGGCCTAGTCCCTCCCAGCAGGCTGAATATACTCGATCTCCACCAAATGGCTGAACAGCCTCCATCCCATGCCTGAAAATTAAGTAGGATCTTTCTCATCCTTCTCATGGAGTTTCCCAAACACCTATGGTGTGTGACAGCAGTGCGGGTGCCTCTGTCCCTCCTCAGCACGCAGCAGGTCAACGCAGAAAGCAACCTGCTGCTCGTAACACTAGTTCCATCAACTCAAGCAACAAAGGCACATTCAGTTACTGTGGCTCTGTAGATCCTAACTGTGCTGATCGCCTTTGCGGCAGCTCAGTTACTTCCACATGAAAACGTTTGTCTTTTTCAGTGTTCAAGTTAGAATGTGATGTTTAAACCAGATTTTTTTCCCAAAGGCTTCCAATCATAGTCTTTTAATTTCAGAGTAATGAACCAGTTCCAGTTCATATTCTATCCTGTGCGCAGATCAGTTCTCATTCAGTTCTTAATGCAACCAGAAGCTATCTATTAGCTATGTGCATTAACTAAACTACAGCTGACGTATGTAGTCAGACAGCTGGCTGGTGACTGAACAGCCAGTCTGTGCCTGTCCAAGAAAAGTAGGTGTTTCTGTATCCAGTTCTGTCTTATAGCAAGAAAAAGGCATGGTTTCATATGGAGTCAATACAGCAAGCTCACAGGTCAGTCAGCCACTCACTTGATCACAGTAAACAATTAGATAAATTCAATGGGACTGATGGGATTTATATTAAAAGCATCATGTAGAAATGCATATTTACAATTTCATATATGTTGAATTGCCTGCGTATTTGTAAAAATACGTGCTACTTTGATATATAATACAGGAATTCAGAATGTTTTCCTAAGAGAAACTAAAATTTGTCCCGAATTGTTCCTGGGTGTGTACTAGTTTAAGAGCTCATTCTAGTTTTTAGAAATTTAATTTTAGTCCACTTGTTATTACAATTAGACATTTTTGGAGTTTCTATAAAGCTGTAAGTAGATATTTGCTAAGTTTCAAAAGTGTATGAGTTCTGTGTGCTTGCCAATATGGAGAACTTCTGAGTTATGGGATGTCGTGGTTTAACCCCAGCCAGTAACTAAGCACCACACAGCTGCTCGCTCACTCCCCACACCAAGTGGGATGGGGGAGAGAATTGAAGAAAACCCAAACTTGTGGGTTGAGATAAAGACAGTTTAATAGGACAGAAAGGAAGGAAAATAATTATAATGATGAAGATAATAATAATAATAAAATTGCAATAATAATACTAAAAGAATTAGAATATACAAAACAAGTGATGCACAACGCAATTGCTCACCACTCGCTGACCGATGCCCAGTTAGTTCCAGAGCAGTGATCCACTCCTCCTGGCCAACTCCCCCCAGTTTATATACTGGGCATGACGTTCTATGGTATAGAATATTCCTTTGGCCAGTTTGGGTCAGCTGTCCTGGCTGTGTCCCCTCCCAGCTTCTTGTGCCCCTCCAGCCTTCTTGCTGGCTGGGCATGAGAAGCTGAAAAATCCTTGACTTAGTATAAACACTACTTAGCAACAACTAAAAACATCAGTGTGTTATCAACACTATTTTCCTACTAAATCCAAAACAGAGCACTATACCAGCTACTAGGAAGAAAATTAACTCTATCCCAGCTGAAACCAGGACACGGGACTTGGCATATGGCTTAACGCAGGCAAGGTTGCTTCTCCTCTGTCACTGACACCAAGTGAAAATGTTCTCAGTTTGTTCTTTTTTTTTATGTATGTCAGCACTTCAGCTATAGTTGTCCTCTAATTCTGCCAGAATCATGTTGATCTTATTCTAATTATCTTAATAAAAGCCATAAATTCTGATTTTAGCTCTAGTTAATGATAACAATACTTGTAACTTGAACAAATGTATGTGGATCTTCAAGAGAATGACAAATGCCACATTTCTGAAACAGAGCCTAGATTCAAGTACTCCCAAATAGCAAGTCCCTGTCTCCAACCATGGAGGAGATACAACTTCAAGAAAATGTTGCCAGAATGCCCCCCAGAAGAGGTCATGTCCCCTTCTCTTCCCCCAGCCCATGCCAAGTCTCAGTGTGCTGTTGAGCTGTGTTGGTTTTGGACCAGGCTTGTAAGCTCACTGTGAGGGAGAGTGCAGCTGATAGGGAGATGATGGAGGAAAGCCACGGATCCTGCCACTGTGACCCAAGAGGAGGCTTGGCAGGAAGGGCCTCCCTGCTCTGCTCAGGCGTTCAAGCTAAGCCAAGCCTCTGGGGATGGCTCTTGGCAACCCCATTTTGCATGGGAGGAAATCTGCTTACAGGGGACAATGTGACTTTAAAGCTACTACTCCAGAGATGCAATGTTTGGTTCACGTGCTTCCTCCCTCCTGTTCCTTTCCACTCACCCCACCTTTTCTACAAGTCCTTGCGGGTTAGTGAAAGGAATTGGGCAGTGAACCTTACCTGTGGCTCTGCAGCAAGACTTAGGGCAGTTTGTGGTTCCCAAATGGATAGCAAGATGGATGGTGTCACTGGACACCCTCATGAGACACATCAGGAGCACATTAAACAAAATAAATAGCAATCATCTAAGCCGTCAGTGTAAGCTTGACACATCCCTTAGCTACAGCCAATCCTTTAGGCAGGCATGCTCAGCAGCTCCAGAAAGGAAGCAACCAGAAAGCAATCAAATGCTTGACGTACCGAACACAGAGATTTCTATTTCCTGTACTATAGTCAGAGCAGCCTGGCAAAACAGAGGTAAACAGTATTATGGCCCCTCCATTACCACTACTTGTATACCAGCCTTGCAAGCACACAAAAGGGAAATGCTGAAATAGAAGACCAACCAAAGCTGCTTCTAACATAAGTAAGAAAAATGACAAACTATTCCTAAAAGAATACTGCCAGGGGTAAAATAAAAGAATTACGTTTCAATAGCAGAGTCATAAAATCAGTGTGGCCCATGTTGTTTAAGGTCATGCCAGGAATATGTCAGCCTCACAGGCTGTGAAGTCAGAAATGCTTCATCACCGCTGCAGCTTGCTTTGTGCACCAAGGCACATGTATGGGCTGTGCCATGAAGCACTGTTGCTAATGACAAAGTCTTGCAGGGTTGGTGATGCACACTTCCTTTGTTCTAGTTCCTTGTGGTCTATTTTAAGCAAGTAGCTCATAGTATTGTAGTGTTCAAGAAAGTCATAGTCCTGAACACACCAGCCTTCTTACAAACCGGGGAATCGTGACTTAATAGAGTGCTATAATTGCCATTTCACAAACCAGGGACTGAGGGAAAAAGTGACTGAATAACTTGCTCAAAACTACCTGGGGAGCTTCTGGCAGATCTGAGAACTGAACGTAGATCTCCCAAGTGCTGGGTAAAATATTGAACTATTCTTTCTCTTGCTAAACTTCTATTGTCTGCTCAAGCATATACTTAGGCCAACAGCAAAGTCTGAAGAAACAATATGAGAAAATACATGTCCCCAGGGTCTCCTCTCGAATGGTACTGATTAAATCCAACACAAAATGGTAGCCAATGACTAGTATAATATTCCCTTGAAATCTAAGAAAAGGCCATATCCAACCTTTCTGAAGTCAAGAGGAGTGTTTCCAAGTAATCTCCATGAATTCATGATGAATTTACAGGGGCAGGGAGGAGGCATTGCTTGGAACGTGCTAGAGCGAATTTATAGCTGTTAGTACTGTTTAGCTATTAATTGGCAGGCTCCTGTGCTTGCCATGGGGCTTGCCTGCCTTACTGTATCTTAGAGTCTAGTGCTTGTTAGTGGCTGCTTTTTGCTTTTGCTGCTTGCTGCACTGCTATACTGCTTACCATCTTACTCTGCTGTGCCTGGGAACATTTTGATACCAGCAATGGCCATGTGCCTGGGCTGGCAGATGGCCAGGGCATCGCTGCTGTTTCTGTGCTGCTGTACTGGACAGGCTGGAACTCCAGTGTGAACTCGAGTCGACGGGACTGTGACCTGTGGATGAGTCCACGTGGGAGCAGGACACCCCAAAGCGTCTGTGGCCATGGTCATATCTGTGCTGCAGCATGTATACCTGTGAAGGGATTGTGGCCCAAGGATAAGTCCACGCTGGAGAAAGTACACCTCGAAGCATTTGTGGCTGTGGATAAGTCCATGCTGCAGCAGGTACACCTTAAAGTATCAGTGGCTGTGCATGAGGTCATGCTGGAGCACTTCAAAGCCTGTGGCCATGGATAAGCCCACGACAGAGGAGGTACACCCCTGTAGGGACTGCAGCCATGGGTAAGTCCACGCTGGAGCAGGTTTACTTCTGAAGGGACTGTGGCTGTGGGTAAGGCCACGCTGGAGCAGGTATATCTCTGAAGGCATTTTGGCCCATGGATAAGGGCACACTGGAACAGGTACACCTCAAGTGACTGTGGCTGTGGATAAGTCTCTGCCACAGCAGGTATACCCCTGAAGAGACTGTGGCTCGTAGATAAGGCTCCACTTGGAGCAGGTACAACCCTAAGGGACTGCAGTCTGTGGATAAGTCCACGCTGGAGCAGAGGCAAGGGGAGGAGTTCATTGCAATGTTAAACCCAATGGTCTGGTCCAAAGGGACCAGGGGTGGAGACTGTAATGGAAATACCTTTAAATTGTTGTAACCTGGGACTTGAGTTGCATGTGATGGGAATTACTATAGCAAGAACCCCTTGTTGCTGGCCAGGCTAGGAGCAAGGGGAGGAGTTCATTGCAATGTTAAACCCTGTAATCTGGCCCAAAGGGACCGGGGTGGAGATTGTAATGGAAATACCTTTAAATTGTTGTAACTCATGATTTGAGTTGCATGTTATAGGAACTACTATAGCAGGAACCACCTGAACCAATGAAGGACAAGCCTTACAAGAAGCAGTGCAAGTGCAGCAGTGACCTGACCTGAGCTGGCTTTGGTGCCTGAGAACTCCACGGAACACACCACCTCTCCTGTCCTGAGTGACCACCGTAACAGATGCAGCCCAAAGTCACGGACTGAATGAACTCAATGGACATTTTGTGGACATTTCGTGGACATTTATGGACGTTTTACAGACATTTCGCAGGGGTGGTCCATAGACTAGGGGAATGATATCTGTGTATTATATCAAAGGATGGGAAGGGGGGTGGTGGTTAATGAGGATGTATTGGATAGTGTGGGACCTGAGCATGACGTAAATGGTATGGAATAAGGGGTGGAGAATGTGCTGGTTTTGGCTGGGATAATTTTCTTCATAGTAGCTAGTATGGGACTATGTTTTGGATCTGTGCTGGAAACAGTGTTGATAATACAGGCATCTTTTCATTATTGCTGAGCAGTGTTTACACAGTCAAGGCCTTTGCTGCTTCTCACACTGCACCACCAGTGAGTAGGCTGGGGGTGCACAAGAAATTGGGGAGGGGACACAGCTGGGACAGCTGACCCCAACTGACCAAAGGGATATTCCATACCATAGGACGTCATGCTCAGCATATAAGGCTGTGGGAAGAAGAAGGAAGAGGGGGACATTTGGAGCGATGGCGTTTGTCTTCCCAAGTAACAGTTACGCGTGATGGAGCCCTGCTTTCCTGGAGATGGCTGAGCACCTGCCTGCCGATGGGAAGTGGTGAATGAATTCCTTGTTTTGCTTTGCTTGTGTGCGCGGCTTTTGCTTTACCTATTAAACTGTCTTTCTCAGCCCACGAGTTTTCTCACTTTTACCCTTCTGATTCTCTCTCCCATCCCACCAGAGGGGGAGTGAGCAAGCGGCTGTGCAGTGCTTTGTTGCTGGCTGGGGTTAAACCACGACAAACCATAAGCATGCAACAATCCACCTGATTACTTATCACATAAACATTCTTAAATAATCTAATATCATATTATCTTTACTGTTGCTGCAAATCTAATTGCACCATTCAACGCAGTATGTGAAAAGCCGAACTCTAGAGGCTGGGCTGGGAAGTGTTTGTGTTGGTAGTTGTGTTGGTGGCTTTGAGACTCTACTTCCTCTGGCTTCTGCTGGAGAAACTCATCCATGCTCCATATGACAGGTGGAGGTGGCTGGGTATTGTTAGCATGTCACACTGTTCTGGAGAGCACTTTATTTCTAGGCTGTATCCTGGCTTCTTGAACGGCCAAAGAAGTGAACAATGTTTCTGGTATGAGCAGCACAGCTTCGTAAGCTCATGCTTATAACCAGAACAGAAGTGGATTTAATAGATCCAGCAATGGCTTCTTCTTGCTTCTGATAGAGTCATTCATTTCAAGGCCAGAAAGAACCTAATTCACCTTATCTGAGTGCCTAACAGAGGCCACTTTATTTTATCCAGCTACTCATGTATTGAACTCAGTAATTATACTCACCTGAAGTATACTTCCTGGAAATGCAGCCAGTCTTACTTGGAAAGCATTAAGCAATGGAGAATCAACTGCTTCTCTGTGAAAGTTTATTCTATGATAGTCACCTCCAGCTTTAAAAATATATGACTTTTTTATTGAAGTTGGCTGGTTTTTAATTCTAGATACTGTTTTTTGTTACACATTTTTCTGATAAGCTAAAGAGTCATTTAGCACCAAGTATTTTACCTCTATGAAGGTATTTTCACGTGTATAGTCACCTCTCAATCTTAAAAAACCAAGTAATCGTAAAATATTTCTGTATGATTTTTTTCAGTCCTAGAGTCATTTTATAGCTCATTTCAGCACTTTTGGAAACAGTCTTTATAATAATGCTAATGACAGATTTGGAAACAGAAATCCCCTTGTAACTGGCACCGTCACTTGTAAATACCATATGGATTTAAAAGTACCCAAAGTAACTCAGAGGAGGGTGGAAAGAGTTGAGAAGGTGAAAACAGAACTCTGTTCTGTTTCATGCGAGGTCAGGAAACCAAGGTCCTCATCTTACAAGGCATCCCATTAGGTCTCACCAAGAGAAAGTAAATTTATTTGAAACAGTTGTTTGCATTTGCTTTAGAGAAACAAGTGAGGTGCTGATCTTACGTAATTTGTGAAGATCAAACTTGCAAAAGATGGTAAGAAGCCAAAAATCAGCAAGGAGCTATCCTGCCAGGTAGGAGGGAGGATATCCAGGTTCCAAGAGTCAACTTAACAGATGGGGCCTCAGTGGCTCTGCAGAAGTTGAAGCTGAAATGACAGACACCCATAATCACTCTTCTTGCTCAGATATATGGTTCAAGGAGAAATTTCTCTTTCACCATTCACACTCTGCTGATTTGACTTACTAAATTGTCAACTGTCCCACCTCTTTGAAAACATAACAAACAATAACATGTTGATTTTGTGACTATCAATCAAATGTACTTTATAAACTGTTAATGGCTTCAGACCGATGTAGAGGAATCTAGTCTTTCATTAAAAATAAATACATTCTGGCAACCTTTTGCTGCATCTACTCTGCTGAATTGGACGATGCCATGAATGGCACTAGAGGGCAACTGTTAAATTGCTAGAATGATCCTTCGCAGTTTTGGCCTAAACCAAGTAACTCTCAGCTGGGATTATAATGCACACTTTGGCAGTTAATGTTGGCAAGGGTCTGTTCCCTACAGACAGCTTGCATGCAAAACAGGTCCAGGAGTCTGCAGACTGCCTGGAGTATCATCACTGAAAGATATGACCTGTTCCATTCTTCTCAATGGGACAGGTCATACTCCAAGCTATACTTTGAGATTGCAATTCACATGCCAGTATTCTCAGCTGCTTCACTAATGGTTGTTTTGGTCCTGATTTAGATGAGGCTTACACACTTGCCCAAACTAAACAACTTATATCAGTGATACAGCATTATCTTCTTAATTTTATTGCAACTTTTACTTTAATTGAGGTTTGTCATCATGCCTTAAATATTAGGATCAAGAGATTACATGAAGACGTTAGCTTCATTCAAGTCTTGTAATTCTGGCAGAGTAAACAATTGGAAATGGAAAACAAAATACTGTGAAAGACTAGGAATCTTTATGTATAAATGTGATTATATATACTGTGATTATAATCACAAAATCTGCGGTAAAATGAAAATGCACTGAAAGCACAAACAAATCCATCCAGTTACAGAAATAAATGTGTTAGCAACATTCAAATAGTAAATGGTTCACTTGGTAACTTCCCTACCTCAGTTTAAAAGAAATTACCACAGAATTTAACAGAATCACAGAACAGTTGAGGTTGGAAGGGACCTCTGGAGGTCATCTGGTTCAATCCCCCTGCTCACACAGGGTCACCTAGAGCAGGCTGCCCAGGACCACATCCAGATGGCTTTTGAATATCTATCTCCAAAGATGGATATCTCCACAACCTTTCTGGGCAACCTGTGCCAGTGCTCAGTCACACTCACAGTGAAAAAGTGTTTCTTGATGTTCAGATGGAGCCTCCCATGTTTCATCTTGTGCCCATTGCCTCTGGTCCTGTCACTGGGCACCACTGGAAAGTACCTGGCTCCATCTTCTTTATATCCTCCTTTCAGATATTATATGCATTGATGAGATCGCCCTGAGCCTTCTCTTTTCCAGGGTGAACAGTCCCAGCTGTCTTGGCCTGTCCTCATAGGACAGGTGCTCCAGTCCCTTCATCATCTTAGCAGCCCTTTACTGGACTCCCTCCAGTCACTCCATCTCTCTATAACACTGGGGAGCCCAGACCTGGCCTCAGCATTCCAGATGTGGCCTCACCAGTGCTGAGCTGGGGGGAAGGACCACCTCCCTCCACCTGCTGGCAGCGCTCCTCCTAATGCAGCCCAGGGTACATACCGTCAGCCTTCTTTGCCGCAAGGGCCCAATTTAGAGCTGACTTGCCATAAAGTACTGACAGGTAGAATGCTAATGCTGCTGCGCTATCACAGTTCTGAGAGTTCAAGATACTATATAATACAAACAGACGATCATATAGGGATATTCATGGCAATGGTCTTGTGCATCACACTGAATTAACCCAAGCAGCCCATTCTGTCTTTCTGTGAGTAAGGGTTTGGGCTACCCTGGTTTGTCGCAGGCTATCTACGGTTTTCTAGCATCTGAGGATTGCTGCAGTTCAGACTCCACCTGTGGAGTCTCCTTAGATATGGAGAGCCTTCAGGAGGTAATTTGGACACTGGAGTGGCTGAGAGAGCCAGTGGGACTGCTGCCTCAGTGCAGAGCAAACAGGCAGAATGAAACAGCACAGCCAGCTAGGAAGGTGGGTACTTGCTGGTGAGAAAAGAAAACTTTCTGTGCTTCCCAGTTACATAAAACAATTGCTAGATGTTTAGCAAGCCACAGACCTTAAGTATTCATCAAATTTCCTGTTTCTGAACTTGCTAACCATCTTAGAACCCATAACCTCTCTAATTTACATGGTTGGAAACAGACCCTACGCAGGCAACTGAGGTATAAATATGTATCTGCAGGACCTGGGTACTCAGAATTTACGACCCAGCCAACGCTATATAAGGACGCCAGCCCTATTGTGTCCAGGTCGTGTCCCCTTCCTGGACCCTCCACTTCCATGGAGGAGAAACTCAGTTGCATCTGCTGGAAGCTGTGCCACACTCCAGGCAGGTCCCTGATTTTAACAGGAAAGGGCCCAGGACCTCCAGGGAAGGCATCTGCCCTGCAATCCAGCATAGCTGGACTCTCCACAGGGTGCATGCACTGCTGGCTCAGACCACCCACGCCACTGAGTCATAGGCTGGGCAGGCAACAACAGTGGTACAGTGGCAACCCCTGCTGCTAGGATTCAGGCAGGGAAACACAGCGGCATAGGGGCTGCTCTACCTCATTTGTTACTTCCATACATGGCAGGTAGAGGGAAAAAATACCAAAAATCATTAGCGATGCGTGGCATTTCCCATTGTTAGGCCCCATCTTACATTGTTTATAACTTTGCCAGCTCTAACCATACAGTCTGCAGTTTTCCAAATTTGGTGCCTGCTCAAAGTTTTTGGAAAAGGTCAGCCAACAATTCAACTGTTTCTGAAAAGAAAGTAACTAACCACGTTAAAAAAATAGTGACATTTTCTTTGAGCTGCTCTAGCACCCCCAAGCTTTGGAGCATTCACACGAAATTTGTCAGGAGGTGGCCTTCCCATCTGGGACATGCCAAGCAAGAAGTCTTTGAAAATATGTCGTTTACAACGATCAGGAGAAACATGTCAGAGATTATAGCTAATTTCCCAGGAGAAACTGTCTACAACGACAAAGTCCCAGCTTCTGGTGAGCACAGAAACTGCAGCTCTCTGCTGTGTGGACTCAGTGCTTTACACCAGACGAGGAAGATTCTCTTGTGCTCCTCAAGCTCCCCCTGCTTTTCATTCTGTGATTCTCTGTCTCAGCTTCAATGAGCTAGACAGTTAACTTGAGTGTGTTTTCTCATCTTCTTGTAACATTCAGTGGCTTGGATGTTTTAGTGCTAACAAACTAGAACAGGTGGGGCAGCGTGGGTGTGAAGGTATCTTCCTTCTCTGCTGAAAGAACTGTGTTCTCAGGGATCAGAATATGAAAACCAGACAACACAGCAAGAATGTCACTAGGTAAAATAAGACGAATTAAAGGAGAGAACTGGGGGTCAGATTCTGATCTCATGGCTGATTTATATAGATGCTGTTCAAGAAAATCTGAAGTAAAAGGAAAGCCAGCCTTAAAATATTCTCTCCCTATTGTTTGTGGGCTTTTGTTTGTCATAGTTTTTATATTCATCCCAGTAATGATGCGAACACACTACTAAAAAAAACTTGCTGTGAAACTCTGTGTGCACTAGGTTAAAGTTAATCCTGCAAGCGATTTATTCCTCCTTCTTCACACATGCTGGAGTAATTTGCCCTGTCTTCCTCAAAACCTATTCTCACAATTCCATCAGTGTTAGGAGTACAAACAACAGCAGCAGCTTATTTATTAAATTTCACAAGCCAAATTAATGCACACTTCTGCAGTTCTAATTGGTTTTCTACAGTTGCTTGCACAAGTCACAGAATAGGCCTTTAAAAATGTAGTTTTACTAACCAGATGTTGTTTGGTTCCTACTCTTTCTATGCACCAACATCTTTGACTGAAGGAAAACGAAAAGAATTTTCTTTTTTTTAATGCTTTAAATCTCACCTGCTGGATCTAATATGTGATGCAAAGTGACAGTCATGCAGCTTCTTATGTCAGTAGATGACAATTCCTGCTAAGTAGTGAAAGACTACTTGTGACAGAGGGAAATGTCTATATCAGATTATTAACTCTGTGCTCTGGCGGCATTAAAAATTATATGAGGATAGCACAATAGGAAATTAACCATGAGGAAATGAACAGTTTCTTATTCAGCACAGGATACATGTGATGTAAAACAAAGTGTCAACATCAGCTGATGGCTCCCAGTGTTTCTTAACTTCAGTCTAGCTACATTCATGTCAGCACTGGAAAGAGATTTGTTCAAAATTGCACCAGTGCACATATAACTTCTGGGAGATCTAAGGAACTACCTTACGCAACTGTTCATCTTATTGAGTGTTCTCATTCAGAAATTAATCCTGCAGCCCTTCCTAAAGATTATATATGTGCAACTGCAAGGACTGCACACCTAATGGTACTCTCTACGCCCAAGCTCCAGGTCCTTTGGGTAAAAGTGACAGACCACTTCGTACTTTCACTGTGCTCTGATTCTGGTTTACAGGAGCTCTCTCAGATACGAAGTTTCTCTGGACCGCAGAAAGGCAATCAAACAGAACCATTCTCTTCTCACCCAGAGCTACCAGAGCAGGGACATACGCCATGGGATCAGAGGAGGCACAGGCATGTCAGAAGGCGGCAGGCTGTGCTTTGGGAATGCTACGCTCCAGGCCATTCTGGGATTCTGCAGTGGGCCATACTGATTCTTGGATAGCTCCTGAACTCAGGGAAGAGACCTGCAGTAGTACAAAACCACTTTGATTTCCATCTATAAATTTCTTCTGAAAAGCCTCTTAAATCCACAGACCTCTAGATTTATAAATGACCTACAGTTTTACTCCAGATGTTTCTTATTTATAAATTTATACCTCTAACACACCTCATTTTGTACCTCCTGTACATTTTGTACAATTCAATTCTTCAGAAGTGTTGGATTTTTCTCTTCAAAGTAAGCCAAGAATTCTGAAGTTTTATCAGATATACAAACAGGGCTTAGACTGTACGTTTTCCCCCTCTCCCTTCAAATTCAGCAGGCCTGCAAACACTTTACTATTGAAGTATTTTTTTCCAACAAATACTCCCACTGAATTATTTACTACTGAGACATAAAAAAGCATTCAGAATATCTGTAATTTACTGAAGGAGAAAAAGTCTGACTTAAATGGTCTGTGTTTTGTAGCTTGATCGTGCTGGCTCGAGACAATTTCAGGGCAAGATTCATTACTGCCTAGTGCTCCTTTGGGCTGCTAAAACGAACATCCACATATGCACCCATGGGAAAAATAAAGTTTGGTTTAAAATAAAGTTTTGGTGATCCTATACAAACCACACTCTTTCAGCACTGCACCTCGCCGCCTTCTCAAAACCCACTGGTGTACACAACGAATACTTCTGCAGCGCTGCTTTCACCTTTCTGATCGCAATCCCTGATGTGGTACTTAGGCAAGAAGAAGGAATTCTCAGGGGAAGATTTGTCCAGTGGTTGAATGTGATGAATAATCACGCAGTGTTTGTTTCTAACAACGAACATAAATGCCGTAGTACTTAACTTAGAGGAGTGTCTCTCCACAGAGATTACTTCAGAGCTCTAACTTATAGAGCAAGAGTGGGATTCAGTTCTCCTGACACATTTGTGTAGACGTCTTTTAGAGCCAATGGAGAGAAACAGGCTTTTCTACGTTATGACTCATTTATCTGTTTTATGACCTCTTTGGATGAGATGAATCTCACCTTAAAAGTGCCTGCTTCTCTCCATGGACTGGAAATGGTTTCTATGTGACTAGCTCACTGTTTAAACATTAGAAGAATTCCCACCCCATTTGTCTTCCCCTGTAAACGAGTAGAACTAGGCCCCTTCAGCTTCAATCCAGCCAACCAGGATGATGAGCAGGGGACTACCTGAAGCTACCAGTGCTGTGTTTGAGATCACAGCTCCGGCTAGTTCTTATACTGTGCCTCCTTTAGAATTTTAGTTTGAATCCAAAGCATACTTTTGAAGTGATTCCCACAATCTTCCCCAACTAACTGCTGAGCTTTGATTTGCTTCATGAAACACTCTGAGTCCATCACTGGTTCTCCTTCGGATGAAACTAAGCCAGAAGATGCACTCCATGAATGCCCCTAATGTGCTTCTATCACTAATGTGCGTTCAATTGATGGGATCAGACTAGAGGTAGTTTGAAGTAATTCCCCATGAAACTTGCATCTTGTGGATGCTGGGTCCTCATACCAGCTGTTTTGCTACAGAGCCATTTATTTTGGACTGCACTTCTTCCTAATTCAGATACAGCCTTAGATTTCTAAAATCTTTCCTACAGGCACCTTCCTCCACTGATGGTTCACAGCCAGGAACTGTTGCTTGAACACAGGTGCCAATGTCACTAGCCCGCTATCATCTATACTGTTTTATGGCTAGCATACCTGGCACAGTTCTGGTCCAGCCCAGCTAGCCCTCTTTTACACACAGCTGGGACATGGCATGTGCCAGAGACTGTCTCCAGCAGGCAGCTTGAAGCCAGACAGGCACCTTCTGTGGGGGAAGACTGCTCTGGCATGTGGCTGACAGCCATAATATGCCACACATCTCCGAGGCCAGAAAAGCCTTGACCTGTTTTACTTACTGCAAAAAACATGACCTTAGTGACTACAACACTCTACAAGGATAAGGGAGAAATTGTCCATGGCTGAAAGAGCTCTGCTCCTCTGTTTTAAGTAACTGCCCCATAGAATAGTCAAAACAAGCGCCTCCTGGACTACAGGACAGTCTGTAGCCTGATGATTTGGTCAGCCTCTGCAGAAAGAGAATCTCCTTAAACAGAGGAGGCAATTGAACCCAAGTTTCCCACATCCTAGAGTAGCACATTCACCACTCAGACCTTGAATAAAAAACAACTACCACCTCTGCTCCACAAGAGCATTTTCTGTGGTGTCCAATCCTTTGCGGAGCTGGATCCACCTGCTTTCTCAGTGAAGCTGCAAAATGACACGGATGCCACTGTAATTCATGGCCTTGAGGTGACATGCTCTAATGGCCAGTAACAGTACACAGTTTAGCATTCTGTTAGCCCTTCTGCAGTAATTCAACGCCCTGACAATCCTTACCAAATGAAGATCCCTGAGGAAACAGGCAAAGAAAAGCCTAATTCCTGGACTATATTTTTAGGCAAACTGTTGTCAAAACTGCTTCATGTGGCTGAGACTGAAGGGTTTCTGAGCATACCCCAAGGCTAGCACCTACATTAGGACCATCTTCACTAAAATTTGGGGCACTTAAAAAGTTTAAGTGTGGTTTGGTTATGCCAAATACAAGCTGGAGTTGTCGGACTCGTAGGTTTTGGGCTGGGTTTCCTTAGTCCTACCACGGGCATCTACATGTGTTAATTTTCATCTGGCCTTTAGCACGTCTCCGCCTTCACTCTCCCACCTGCACGCCAATGGAGCAGCACGCCCTGCTACCAGAAGGCTGCTCAGCCCGTACATGACAGATCCCCAGGCGAGCCGCGGCGCGGCATTTACGGTGACAGAAGCACTGCAGGCTGAGCTGCCGTTGCACGGCCTGCAAACAGCCTCCTGCCTGGTGACCCAGAAGCCACGCAGCGACCCAAGGTGGGACTGCCGGGCCGTGGTGAGCCGAGCCTTGCAACACCTCCCTGGGGCAGAGGGGAGGAAACACCGCCGCTCCCGTCTTACCGGCAGCAATTACCTCCCGCTGGGAATCACACACCCCCCCGCCTCCGGGCTGCGCCTTCCCCCCTCAGCAGCCCCGCTACCTGCCGCCTCGCCCCCCGCCGCCGGCGGGCAGCCCGCCCGCTGCCTGCGGTGCCGCCTCGCCACCCCGCGACCCTCAGCGGCCGCCCTCGCGCCGCCCGCCAACCGCCGCCGTCACCCCTGAGCCGCGCCCGGCGGAGGGGCCGCCACCGGGCGACGGGGCCGAACCGGGCCGGCTGAGGGAGGGGCCGGAGCGGGCCCCGCGGGGGGCAGCTCCCCTCGGGGCGGGCTGGGGCGCCTCGCCCGCGCCGGCAAGAGGGGCTGCGCCCTCTGACGAGCCCGGGCGATGGGAGGCAGCGCGGCGGGGCGGGGTGACCGCGGCGGCTCTAATAAGGCCGGGGCTGGCGCTGGCCGAGGGCTGTTTGCTTCGGTGCCCCGCGCTGCCCGGCGCCCCCGCCCGCCTCACCCCCCCCCCCCCCGCCCCCCCCGAGCATGCAGTGCTTCCCCAGCCTGGTGCTGGCCCTCAGCTCGCTGCTGGGCGCCCTGGCGCTGCTGCAGCTCTCGCTGTACCTCCGGGTGCCGTCCCGCTACGGGAAGCACGAGGAGCGGCTGTGCCGGCCGCGGGGCCGGCTGCCGGCGCGCTGCGCCTGGTTCCTGCAGGAGCTGCCCTCCTTCCTGGTGCCGGCGCTGCTGCTGGCGCTGCGCAGCCCGCCCCGCCTCGAGCCGCTCGGCTGCCGCCTCCTCTGCTGCCTCTTCTGCTGGCACTACTTCTACAGGTACCGCCGCCGGGCAGGGCTCCCGCACCCCCGCGGCTCCCCCCGCCCCGACGCCTGCCCGCGGCGCCGCCCGCAGCCGCCCCGCCACAGGCCCGCGGCGCTGCGGGGGCGAGCGGCGGCTGCGAAGAGCTGCGGCCTCCCCTCGGGAAACGGGGGGAATACTACACCGAGGGAACCTGCGGGAGTGGGCGCAGCCGGGGCCGGGTGGGCGGTGGGGCTGGGTCAGGTCTTGGCTGCAGCATCGCTCCGGTCCGTGTGCGGTGCGGTCCTTCGAATGATCGCCAGCGGGAGGGCGCGGGAGCAGCTGATCCGCGCCCCCGGGCTTTGCTCGAAACGTAGGGGCCGGTCGGGTCCGGCATCTGGCCGCCGGGGGAAGGAGCAGGTGGTACTCGGGTGCTTGAAGCAGGGGAGAGGATGTATGCTCTGGATTTTTATCTTAAAAAACAACAAAAAAAATAGAACGAGGTTTCGCTAAGCTGGAGCAAAGTTTTGGATGAAACTAATCCAAATATTATGTAAAGGAACAAGCGAAGTGCTTATTGCGGGCGGGAGAAGCGCAGCACATGCAGCGCCGGGAGCAGCGCCGGCCGCCAAAGCAAGCCGTGGGAACACGCGTGAGGACGGCCCGAATGCAAACCGCTACAGCAATGAGAGAGCAAGGACTGAATGAGTCGCATTGCTGTGCAGTTAGCACAGGAAAAAACAAAGTCACGGCAGGCTTTCTGTACCACGACACAAAAGTTGGTTCTTTATGCTCAATTCGTTATTCCCACTTCACTACCAAAGTACCACTTTTTTCTTCTTTTTTTCTCTTTTTTTAGAAACTTTGTCATATCAGATGTTAATGAATGCTGTAACTCTAATTAATTCTGTATTTACTAATCAGGAGCTCAAAGAAAAAGTAGAGTTTTGACCCACTGTTGGTGATAACTTTGAAGTGATATAGCTCTACAATTGTCACCTGGTTCTGCAGTCAGTGGGACTTGGTTCTGGGGTATATCACCAGAATATATCTTCTGACATATTGAGCTGAGTGTGTTTTATCTCTGCTCTGCTTCCATTTTCTATGGAGTTCTTTCATGAGGAATTTGACTTTCGGTTCTCTGTTCACGGAAAAAACTGGCTTTTCACAAATGGCAAGTGCATGTGACAACATTATGCCATTGTGTAGTAAAGAGCTATGTAACTTCTGAGGCAAACCTTTTTCTTTGTTTGCCATTTTTTACCCCAATTCCTATTTCTGTTTTTTATTTAGCTTCCTAGAAATAGAAAACATTCATGTAATAATTGATCAGAAATTACTATTTGCAACTCAATCAAAATCAGTATGTTGAAAATCCAGCTGCAGTATCTCTACAGACAGTTTAGGGATAGAAACTCTAGGCTGTTGTAGATAAATTTAAAACAGAGAATAAAGTGCTAAAACACGGTGTTAGAGATATATTCATTATCACTAACATTGTCTTTTCTTTGTTGCACTAAGTCAGCTGGAGGACACTACCTATAACACATCTGGCTACTAGAAAGCTAGATGTATTAATTATAGGTAGTTATACTAAATTTAATTTAATGCATTCTGCTATTCTCAAGAATTTCTGATTGTTTCAGAAACACAGAAATCAATGAGCACCACTAGACAACTGAAAGAAATGTTACCCTACTGGTACGCATACATCTTTTGAGTCAGTGGCTTCGTTTTCAACATTACTGCTAGACTTAGGCAGAAGCACTGTGTTTTCATACATTTTCTTTCTCAAATAATTTGGGGGTCTTCTCATCTGTGGCTGGAGTATACTTTTTCCCTTGTAAAAATAAAAGCCCTCATTTTAACCAAGTCTGTATAACAAAAAATTTTGTTTCTAATGCTGCATGTTACTCTAGTATTATTCTTACAGTGTGCAGCCTCTTCTCATGCAAGCCATTCTGAGATTCTACTGAATTAATTAATATTTGAAATGTTGTATTAAAAATTAGTGCTCTATTGTTATGTAAAAGAGCAACAAAAATCACAAATTAGGAGTTTTTCTGGGTGTCACCTGACACTATGGGGACAGGCAGGTTCTTTCAGGGATCCTTGGTAGAATGACCAATGGCCACAGGGTTGTGGTTATAATTAGAGCTTTATTATTACATAAAAATGTTAACAATCAGCATAGCTTATTGTTATCTACAATTTCTAGCAGTTAGTATAGCTTATTGTTACACAGAATTTTTAGCAATTAGCATAGCTTACAGTTAAACAGAGTTTCTAATAATTTGCATAGCTTTCTTATTATCTAGAATTTTTATTTACCTAGACTTTTTAGTCACCTGGACCCTCTGCAGATCAGGTCAAATTCTTAATAATCAGCGTGTGATACAATAATTGTAATCTAGACTCAGACTTTACCTAAAGGAACATGAGTTACTCAGTCCTTGGAGGAAGACGACGATGATGGCAGAGGCATCCCTGACCACTGGGGGATCACGGGGTTTGCCGTCCAGCAGCAGTTCCCATCTAAGCCCACTTGCAGCTGCTGGATTGTATAGGCAGGATCTCATGTGCTGTTACGCTTCCCTGTTCCATAATGGGTGCCACCACATCCTGGTGACAATGCTGGTGGGCAAACCATCTTATCGCAATGTTGAAAAAGGGGTAGAAAGAAGCAGGGGGGTGATACGTGATCAGCGCGCTTACGTATTATGTCTGTTTGCCAAAAAATGGCATTGGTTATGCTAACCATATTTCCAGGGGTTAGGAGCAGGGGGTACTGGTCGCGCTGGGTTAGGGCATTTCATCGGCATATAGTATTTGAAAAGAGGCTCAGTACTCTGATATAACAGCCAGACATTATCTTGATATTTTTTCAATTTATTATCTTTACTAGAAATAATCTAACAACAGTTTTAAATACTTTTGTGATTAAACTTGACTGCAAGTATAATGAGTAAAACATACAATTGATTGATAATAAAGTTAAATTTACTTAATGGATGTAGCCTACTGCAGTTTTTCTGACTCCAGATTTTTGAAGTGAATAAAGCTGTTCCACTTTTCATTAAAAATACATTTTGTTAATCTACTCCTACTTTTACTACTGATCATCTGACATCTATATTTAAGCATTCCTTTATATATGTATGAAACAGAGAAAAGTTTCTTTGTATATTGTTGCATAATTTAGTGACTTCTTTCTCTCCACAGGGAAGTTTTTATCATTCCTAATTTTGTCTCATCTATTATACCAAACGTGCATGCGGAAGGGAAGTTTTGATTAGAGGTATGCTCAGAAGGACGATATAGTCCATAATGGAGAAACATAGATTTTTAAAGGACTGCTATGATAGCTATTCTGACCAGCTGTGCTGCCTGCTCCAGTAGCTTGTGTTTGACTGAAGCATGTATTTCGGAGTAACTTCAAGTCTTGATCTGAAGACCCCAGAAGGTGAAGAATCCATCATTTTCTATGGAGAATCCACTGTTTTCTTCGATAGTGTAGTCTTCTGAACTCTTTTACTATCACTTAAACAACATGTTTAAAATGTCTTGCTTGAATTTGACTAGCCTTGATTTCTCTCCCAGTGGTGCTTGCTATTTCTCGCTCTGTGCTAATTTAAAGCACTCCTTAGTATCCTTTAGTGTTTTCTTACCATGATATCACTTATACAGTAATGAGATCATCTTTCAATTTGCTTGTTACAGAGCTGTCAGGTCCTCCATCTGCACCAGTGTGATCCAGATAATATAGGAGCACATGATCATATTTCTGATGAATTAGCTACTGCACATGATATGGTGTTTATGCTGAATTTATGTTTTTATGGTGGACTTATGCCAGCTACAGGGGAATAGACATTACCTGATCTGACATAGAGTTAGAGTGGTGCAGACACATGATACTTCATCCAGCATGAAGTTGGTTAGGATAAAATTACCTTTTCATAAATTTAGGGACAGGTTTAAACCAGCAAAATTAATTTGTCCTGCTTTTGCACATGGTGTCAAGTAGCTGCAACATTTTTTATTTGATCTGAGGTATCCTAAACCAGATTTATAATGTCACTGAACCACAGCTGAAGGCCCTCAATGCATGACTTTTTTTTCCCTCAGCCCTCAGATAATTTCTGTGGCTTTTTTCCTCTCCTCTTTTCCTATATCCATTTTAAAATGAAGACATCAGTTTTGGATGTAGAATACGATACCAGAGTTGTAGTAGCATATCTAGAGACAACATCACCTTCCTGTTCCCATATGCTACTCCTGCGCTTATAGATCAGAAGAGTGCTTTTTGTTTCAGTCACACTAGGAAGCCCTGTGTTTCCAGGCTACTTTGAGCACCCTGGAGCTGGTGTAACCACAACTGTAACCAAGATTACAATCTACCACTCCTTAGGAATGGTGGGTGCTTGTATGGCTGTATTTCTTTGATTTTAAGGTAACCTTTCTGTATGGGCTTAGTGCTCAGTAATGCTGTCCTACCCACATTCATATTCACCAGTTGTGTAGAATTTGTGCCGTGTGCCAGCTTTTTCAGTGGTAATTTTGTATTTATTGTCAGGTTGTTGAGGAATATGCTGGAGCGTTGTAAGGACCACTCTAATCCCCTTCTAGAAACTCCCTGGGTTAATGCTGATGGCTCCTCATTGACGAGGACTTTGTAGGACCTCTCTGCTTGCCCAGTGGAGCCCTGTGAGCCAGGTCTGGCAGGTGGTGTGCTCCCATCCAGCCCACTGCTGAAAGAGAAAGGAGGTGGTCATCTGGGTACCCGCTGCTGGCCAAAGGCCAACCCTCCCCTAGCGCAGTCCAATACAAAGATTTGTTGCCTGAGAGGATGCAAGAGGGAGATGGATGGAGCCAGGAGACCTTCCCCCTTCCCGCCTTGGCCCAGGAGCAGCAGTCCAGCGGCCTGTGGTGAACCGTGACAGCAGTACGCCCTCCGTCTTTCTCTGCCACCACTAGGCAGCAGCCTCTCTCTTTGTGGCAAGCACAAGATGGTGAGTTCCCTGAGGCTTTCATGAAGGGCTGAAGGTAGACTGCTGCTGCTGAGGGGAGGAAAGGGAAGGGAGGAATCCTCAGTCCCACCCCCTGCCTCTTTGTCTACTATCCTTAGTTAGCCAGCTCTTCATGTCTCAGTGTGCACTTTATTACCGCAGCATGGTGTGAATTTAATCAAATCCAAATGCTCTATGGTGCTAAAGCCAACATCCTATAAAAATCTGAATTTGTCACATCTGTTTTAGGTAAGTTCATAGCTTCTTCACTTTCATAAGGTCGGGCCTGTGATGGCAGGGCTTCCAAAACTGATGGGGTGGGAAGGCAGAGAAAAGGAGGAAGGAAGTGCGAAAAGCACTGAATGCCAAGTCTGCCATCTGTATATGCAATCTCTGTGAAAAGCTGGCCACGGGCTGAAAATGATGAGTGGCATAAGATATATGTACAGGAATACTTCTTGTGATAAATGACGTACAAAGTATTTTGCTTTGAAATGTAGTTTGTAGTACAGCCTTTCCTGCTAGAGGGGCTGTGCTGGTTAAGGAATGCTGTGAGAATGCCAGCTGAAGCCCTCAGGTGGCAGGGAGAAGCCTGTTTGCTGCATTTCCATTTTGCAGTCCAGCTTCAAAAACCAAAGGTGGGAAACAAAATATAAGGTGATGAGAGGAAGCCATCGCAATCAAATTCCATATAAACCTTAATGCTGCATTTCTCTTAGGAGTGAGAAAGACAGAGTGGCGAGGGAGCAGAGGAGATGCCACCATACACAGTGGCAGGGGGGCAAGGCCTTGTCTCACTGACCTACAAAGCTAATCCTGAAGATACTGGTGTAAAAGGGTGCTGCATTTGCCCCCCACTCTGCTGCCCATAATAGCTGAGGCACCAGCAATTTAAAGAGGCATTTCAGTTTCAAATACCACCTAGAATTACATTTAGTTATTTATATTCTTCTTTTGCAACTTTGTTTCCAAGCAAAAACATGATCTTTTACTCTGTTAGTATATAAAAAAAAATATTTGCTGTTTTCATTTCTGAAGTGCACTCAGGTGAATCTGACAGACATTAAGTAGGCTGCTCTTTCAGGCACAGCTGGATCCCCAAACTCCTTTGGTTGCAGGTGACCCATTTGGTGTGCCTGTACTTGGTTTTCTACAAATTTGACATCTTTCTAAAAAGATCAGGGAAAGCAGGCTTTCATGGGAAAAGAATGGGAAACCAGGAACATTTGAAAACAATATCCCTGCATAAGTTTGTTACACTTCATTTGGCCAGTTCCCCTCTCTCCGAAACTAAGTCGGGGGGAGAAAGAAAAATTCTCTCCCTCTCCCCAGGCTCTGCAGGATGTTGCTCATGTAGTCCCTTTTTAAGCCTACCTGTACTGCCTGGTTGGTCAGGCAGGTGCAGCATTTACCTGGACATGCTGGTCATTTTTTCATGTAGGTGTGCCTACTTGTGATCAGTGAGAAAAGCAGCTCAAGCCTCCAGAGAAATGCAGATAGATGCAGGCCCCAAATGAGTAAGTCATTTATAAATTAATTTGCTCATAATCTTTAGAGGTATTTTGTATTAGTTCATAAGGAGTTTAAGTTATGTCTTTTGAAACATGAAGTGGATAAACGGATTAGATTAAGTTTGAAGTATATATATTTCGAAGTGGTGCTCTCCTTGCTAATAGTGAATATAATCAGATCATGTAATAACCACCAGATTCAATCCAGACATTAATTTTTTTCCCCCATAGAAATATTTTACCCTTTTGTCTTGGAAAGTCACCGTCATTAAGTGTCAATAACTGAAGACATTTTTATTGTTGGCCTCATGAACCTCTATCATTAATCTCCCAATACACAACATGCAGGTATTTGACAAGTAACAAATCCTATTCTTTGTTTTGCTTCACCTTGATGCTTTGCAATAGACCCTAACCAGATTCCTTTTGGCCTTCACCAGCTACACAGTAATACATTTGCATCCTCTCTCCTGCTGTTTGGACTTACCAGGAACTCTAGATCTGGTAGCGATATCTCTAGCAGAGGCTGGCCATTCACTCTGCCTCTTTCATGCGTTCCTTGCTCCCCAATCAACGTGTTTAACTTTTTGTGAGTCATCCCAGTGAGTTTCAGTAATGCTAATATCTAATTTCTTCTCTTCAGTGAAAATACTAGATTCATTGCTATTTTTACCCAGGTTCCTCAAATTAATGTATGAATAGTCAACAAAAATATCTCTTTGTATGCTTTGCCACAAAAGTGTAAAATGTTCATGTACCCAGTCCTGTTACGGAGTTTGCTTCTTTGCAGTCTCCTCTAGCATTGTTAAATACCTTCCTGATTATGCTCTCAAAATAGAATACTAGCTGATTGCCTTGCTAACTATTAGCACAAATAATCCTACCTATACATTCCTTTCCCATTGGAAAGTGGGCTAACATTACAGAAACCTATAGTTTTTGCCCAGCTCAAAGTGTAGCGACATAATTTTCCCTTTTATCTCTTGGACTGGAAGAATTTCTGCAGAGATAACTTGAGACTTTTATCTTTCTTCACTTCTTTTCAAGACAACATGCCTGTTGACAGTATATTTCTATCTGATGCCAATTCATTTGTGCTATTTTGTCATTATCAGGCAGCTTTACAATCTTTTATGGTTTTGTATTTATACTCCAGGTTTTCTTCCCAGATAGGCATTATTGTGTGCCATGCTCCTGCTCTCCATTCCCCATTATACCCACCTCTCCTACTGTGCCACCTAAGGCCATAATTCCCTAATCTGGTTGTTCAAGAAGGTTTTGTATGCTTCTGTGCTGCACAGTATTACAATTTATGTTTCCAGACGATATCTGTTGTCTTGCAGTCAGTCCACAGGCCTGAGCTCCATACACGGAATATCTATTCTGTCCTCCAGAAGTAAAGGGAAGCACAGTACACGCAGAGCAGGTCACAGAAGTTTTTTTCTCTTTGTTCCGTCTCTGCTACCTGGAGCAGGGCCATAGCTAAAGGAGCATTCATGTTTGCTCCAAAACTTCTCTGTTGCTCCTATTTGCCTGTCACTGATAAATACACAAAGGCTTGGTGGGTGCTCAGTCCCAGCTGCTTTGCAGAGAGCTGTTCAAACTGCAGTCCCAGGGCAGAGACCTGAAGTCCCAGCCACGAGGCTGTCACCAAGGCACAGGTAGGCCCCTCTGATCTCACCTATGCGAGGTTTGAGCCCAGTGAGGAAGTTACAACACTTGATATCCTGGGAGTTTAAAGCCTTATTGGAAGATGCATTCTGAGCACTGAACTCCACTGAGCTTCGATAAGACTGATGAGCATGTAAAGATGTGGATTTGCATTACCAGATTCCTGCTGTTGATATTGGAAAAGCAGGGTGCTAAAGGGCTGTGCTAAGACAGAGAGAAAAAAGATTAAATTATATACAGGAGTTTCAGTAAATGTTTTTACTTAAAAATAATAATGCTTTTACCAAACAAGGAAATTACTTGTTTTAATCATGGGATGTCTGTAGTATTCCCTTATTGGGGCTGCTCTTTTAAGTAGGAAATAAAAAGCAAGGGAAAAGTGTTAAGGTTCATTCCATATGCACAGTGGGAAATTTGTTCTGGACCTTGCTCCTTCAAGGTCCACAAGTCTATTTTTTTGATTTCTTATCATTAGAGAGGCAGCCATTATGGGGGGAGGTAGCACTTTTTTACTGAGCCAATAAATATAGTTTGACGAAAGGACAAATTTTCACAAGCCCCTTTGTGTACTCAAAAATTTATACGATTAGGTCATTTCCCAGTTTTGGGGAGCTCAGTTAAGAATAAAAATTTATGAAATAACCTCCTAGTAGTATGATTATAAATAAATGTCCATCCCAGACACTGCACCTGTTTCCCTTAGTGTAAGTTATATTCTTGGTATCTCCTTCAAAATTAAAGTAATTTTGGTCAAGAAGAGTTATGATAAAGAAAAACTTTCAAACTATAAATCAAGAGACTATTCTTCAGTTACACATCTTGAAGTGTCCTTCTCTCCCTCTAGATGTTGATTTAAATGTGGCAGGTGAATTGATCAGTAGAGTGATCCTTACTGAATTTGGTCAAATAATTAAATTCATGTACATCTACACGCATTTGAACATAAGAGCTGTGTTAATCTTTGCTGACCACTCAGCTGACATTGTAATTATTTTTGGAACATCTCATTGATACAACAGTAGCAATGAAATTATTTTGTAAAAAAAATGTGATACTAAAACTGGGCTAAAATATTCAGTGCAGGAAGATGGGAAAAGTCAACTGATAAGAAGAAAAATGTATATATTTTTCTATAGATCCAAATTCATTTTAAGACCCAGCTAAATTCTATCTAGCTGTGAACTTTTGAAACATCAACTGCTACCGTATTAATACCGAAAGATGGGCAGAAAGTTTCACCATTTCTAGAAAGGTGCATCAAAATGTGATCTGCAATAACAATGAAAAAAGGTCACATTTGAAGAAAGTTGGTTTTGACTTCCTTCTTCCTAATTACTCTTTATAAACATGTAATAGAGTAGCGACACCCACGGTCAACTTTTGCCATATATGAGATACCATTTTGCTTATAACTGTGCTAGAGTTCACCACCTTAATCCAACACTTTCCATGCTGGGAGACTGCTCCCAGAAATGTCTTTGGAAAATGTCACTGTATCAAGGTTGTCTGCAAAGAGATGTGTTGTCTACTAGAGAAAGAGGGTTTGCCTATCAGGGATGTTAAGGAACAGATCAGTTCCCAGGCAGGACTATGCTGGAGCAGATCCTGGGGCAGAGTGACAGCCTGCAGCACTTTCACATACTGGTAAAGACGGGCTGGGTGGCTTTCCTAGAAAGCCAGATCCCCTTGAGCTAGGCCTTCATGTCATCATTTGGTGTGGGGCAGGAAGGCTAAAGAGAGCTCTGAATAAGCTAGCTGGGCTACTCAAAGCAGTCTAGTCCCATTAGCATGGTCTCCTGCTAGAGATGCACATGAAAATACCTCTGGACAGGGGGGTCCTAAGCAAACCTTCCAGTGAAAACTGTTACACATCTGGGGCAGGACAATGCATGCGCATCTATAAAACTTTTGCTGCTCCTGAGAACAATGAAGGAGAGGAAAAAAAAGTTATATTTCCTTTATGCTAGTGAGTTCTTTGTGTTTGTTTGCTTCTCTTTAGTACCTTTTTTTTTAAAAAGAATCATTAAAGCGTTCATGTTTTCAAACCTGGCCTGGGTTCAGGTTACTGAAGTATAGAGATGTGTCTCTGGCTGTTCCCAGGAAAAGCAATTTAAACTTGGCGGAGTTGTTTCTGAGAAATGCATTTGTATCTGTTCAAACATAAAGTTTGTCAGCTAACATCTTTAGAGTCTGCCCATGCAGAGCAGTTCCTCTGGTTCATCTGAGGCTATAAGCAGGACCACAGTGTGTGAGGCTGCAATCCAGCCAAGTATTGTCCAGGCCAGCACTGTAGGGGCAGAGCACGACTTTTCATGCATTTCTGGCTGGTAGGGTACTCGACAGGGAAGAAGTGGTCTCCTAGCTGGAGTCCTGGCAGCATGGATTAGGAAAATACAATTTGTCTTGAATGCAGAGGAATAAAAAACACTGTGGGGCTTACAATCAGGGCTAGAAGGTGGGAAGAGATAAAAAGGTCAGGTGAAAGAGAGTAGCACAGGAAGGGACAAGTAGGGGAATTGTTAAAAACAACTAGAGCAGAAGGTGGGGCAGGAGTGAGAAGAAATGGAAGGGAAAAGGACATGATGTGAGAGGGCAGTATCCAGGTATCAAGAGACACTTTAATACTGACACTTTCTATGTGTTGAGTGTTTCACTTACTTAGCAACTTTCAGTGTTAGGAAATCTTTTGACACATTTTGGGAGGGAGCAAAGATGACTGTGACTCAGAGTCAGCCCATGGTAGCAGTTTTCCGTAAAAAAAAAAAAAGATCATTTTAATGTAAGCAAAAACTCAGGACCTGACCTGGCCATTTCAAATTTTATTCCTCTCTGTGTGTATGCACTGCCATGGATGCTATGAGGTCATACAGGTTCAGAAGAAATTTGAATTACTACCTTTCCAAATGTAAGACATTTCAACCAATGTTCTTCAAAATGTGAGCCTAAGGATTTAGAAATTATAGTTTGCAGCTTTAACATTTTTTACTGTTTTGGAAAAAAATGTATGCAGTGTTTCTGGCCATTTCAGTTATGAAAAATACTTTCCCAACATGCAACAGGCCTAAACTGCTGCAGAGGTTTATTGCTGAATCTTTCACTTTCTTAGAGCATTTCTTTGCATAGTAACAAATAAGGAAGAAGATGACCCGGTGATGCACTTCTGAACTCTGTGGACTGTGGTGAAACGGTCAAAAATCCATCTACCATTGCCCTGCTGCATGGTGAAAGAAGCACTCTCAGCAGAGACAAGACTTAGAACAGTTTTTGACAGGAGCATCTATAAAACAGAGCTAGAGAGAAACTGCTTTAGTTTACAACCTCAGTTCTCTCACAGTTTGTTGGTTTTTGGGGTTTTTTTTTTACAGCAACATATAGCTCACAATCTCAAACTACTTCATGTAGCAGAATAAACAACCCAGATGTGTCAAGTCTCATGTGCTGAGGGTGAGACTTCTGCAGCTGGCTGTCACCTCATGCACCCATGTCCTTAGGTGTGTATCTCAGTCTCCTGTAGCCCCAAAGCATCGCTCCTGCTCTGTGACCCCCTCTGCCAGACACGGCTGCTTGGGCTGACCAGCGAAGCAGCTGGGAGCCTGCTCGCTGTGCGTGGGAGCAGCGAGCATGCTGCCGCTGACTGAACACATGCTCACAGGTCCCTGAGGGTGAACATGCTCCCCAGCTAGAGACTGGCACTGGAAACCCTCCACCACCAGGTACCTGGCCTGTTCCTCCCTCACACAAACCAACTGAATAGGCGCTTGGGAGAGAGGAAACCCAGGAGGTCTGCACATCCCCTGACGTCCACAAGTGCCCAACATTGCTCTGGAACAAACAGCCAGCTTCTGTTGCAGCAACTGTGTAGATCAATGCTGTTATATGTCCCAATTATGCAAAGAGTTTGTAGTTTATTGAAACGTGACACTATGGAGGCAGTGCAAAGCCAACAGAATGTGGAATTAAATAGTATAGGAAGCGTGATGAATTTTCATGTACAGGTCAATATAAACCATACTAATCCTGTGTCATTGCTGAGTTCTTTCCAGCTACAGGATCCAGAAAAGCTGCTGCAGAGGGAACAAAGACCTGTTAGGAAGCCCAAGAGGAGTAATCCTGTTGTTAAAGATACACAGTCATAACTGCAAACGGAGAGGGACAAAGGTGAAAGAACTACAATGAAAGAGAGGCAGAGTGCAGTGGTAGGGCAGCAACAGGGACAACTCCTAATTGGAAAAAAAAGCACATGAAGAGCCATAAAAGAGGTGAGAATCTGAAGAAGGAAGGACAAAGAAAGGACAAAGTCAGGAAGGCTGGAAGAGCAAAGTGGAGACAGAGCAGGAGTTTAGGCATAAAAGAGGAAAAGAAGGAATTACTAGAGTGGAAAAAGCCAGTTAAGAGTATTTTAAAGACTATTAGCAATGTGTCTTGCAACTTTAGTTGCAACTCTAGAGTCTAGTGTATGTTGGTCTGACTAAGATTTAGCTTTGGAGAGGGATAGCTTACCAAATGCGTGGCTTCCTTTGGTCGTTTCTCAGCCCCATGTGGACCACTTATGGAAAATAATTACACTTTCTCTGATAAGTGCAGTTGTAAGAGCACAGATTTGTGCATCCTTGGATTTTGTACCATTTTTCATGTAGATGCATCCTTTTGTTCTGCTCACACTCTCAGCCTCTGTGAACTCTTTGAACTCTCTGCTCCAGTGGAGCAGTGAGCTTTTTGAAGTGCATAGCGTAGTGTCTGGTTAAGTTAGTCTGGCACACGTTTCATGCTTTTGGCAGACATCCACAGTTTAGCAATAGGAACAAAGTGATCTGTCTTCATAAATATCAAGTGGTTATTTCTGGAGAAGAAAAGAGTGAGATACCTTGCTGAAATATATGCTTTGGCTGGCTAAGCTTTTGACAGACCATTGCTTAGGTAAAACAACAAACACTCTCATAATCTTTAAGTACTGCTGCCCTTTAGATACTATCAAGTAGTAGAGGTAATCATGAAGCACTGTGAGATCTGCACATTTGTCATCACCACAATCCATCTAGTCGTGTTGACACTTGTCCTGTCCTCTAATCCTCATACAAGTATAAATCTGGACCAAGTTTAGTTAGGGTTTCAACTGAGATCGCTGGCCTGGCATTGAGTTCAGTCTGCAGCCTGAGCAAAAGGTTTTGCTCGTGCTGATTTTTTTGCTCAGCTAATTCCAGATCTCATCCCTGCGCCCCGGCTTCTTGTCAGAGCCTCTCTCTCACCAAGATAGCTCCAAGTTCCCATTCCCAGACAGCTGCTGGCCACATGTAGTCCTCAAATTTTCTTCTCATTCCTGATGGATGTTTGTCTGGCCTGTCCTTAACAATTGCCGTTGATGGAGATTCCTCCAACCCTTCAGCTAGTATGTTCCAGTGCTTTTCTGTCCTTCCCTAATGTCTAAGCTGCATTTTCTACACAGCTGTTTAGGCCTGTTGCTTCTTATTATGTTCCCATGAGATGAGGAGAATGTTTTACTCCTTTCTTCTTTGCAGCAACTTTTTATACAGTTGTACATTTTTACAATGTCTTCCACTGGTTTTCTCTTAGTTAGCTTAAACAACCCTGAGTCCTTCAGTCTTTCTGCATGTCACATTTCCTAGACCACAGTTGTTTTTCTCTGGGCTGCTTCCACTTTGTCCTTGTTTTTTATACAGTGCGGAGTTCAGCTGAACACAGTATAATTTAAGTTCCTATTAACACCACGCAAAGGCGAAAGATTACTTCAGGTGTCTCCAACAGCACTCCTGTTCCCACATTACATTTTAACATTTGCCTTTTTCACAGCAGCCTGACATCATTAGCTCATGCTCAGTTTGCTGTCTACCAGCACTCCCTCTACTATGCAGCCTGCTCTCCAGCTTGTCTTTTACATTTGGTCAGTCTTACCCAAATTTAGTATTTTGCCATTGTCTTTATTGAATCAAATCTACTGTTTTAAAACAATGAAATCAATATTTCAAGATTATTGTAAACTCAAACCTTCACTCTTGGTGTGCCCAGCATCTCCCAGAGTTGTGCCAGCCACAAACATTAGGAATATTTTTTTTTTTTCCCCAGAGGCGTATCATTCATGAAAAAAACCCTGAGTAGTACCAGAAAAGTCTTTTGCAGAACCTCTTTCAAAATACCCTTCCAGTTTGACAGTGAACAATTGTTAACTATCCCTTGATATAATTTATCCATGAATTTTGCAGCCACTTAAAATAACATCCTCTAAACCAGGAAACCCCAAGTTACTTATAAGATTGACATGTGAGACAGTGTAAAAAAATCTTAGTAAGCTCAAGACATGGAACACCTTCTGCTGCTACCGTCTCTTTCGTATAATATACCCAATTTATGTCGATTCCTTCACTCAACAAACCTATTTTAAGAAAATAGGATTACCTAAGTTAAATATAGAAATGAGTCCTGCCTCCTGCTGTTGTAGATATATAGCACTCCTAGTCAGGGAGGCTGTTACAAGTATTACTGTTCAGCTTTTTAGACAAAAGTTCCATCGTGCCGTACATCCTGGACTCCCGTACTTGGCTGTGTAGCGTCTGAGGACAAAATGGGTCTGTATGCGATGGTGTCGCGAATCCTGATTTAGGATCCTGCCAACTACACCAGTTTGTCGCTGATGAGTGATTTAGATCACTTAAAGAATCACTGTCAAAGGTATTAGCAAAAGGTGATTTTAATGTGAATTTGTAAAAGTGCGACTTAACACAATTCGATGGCCAGGTTCACTCTATTACTTACTACTTGGAAGAAACACACAAAGGAAAATAGAGTTAGAATCGAGTTAGAATGATTCACACAGAGACTGGAGACACAAAAGTGTAAGGGAGACCCTCCCGTTGAGTCACGAGGTTCAGAATGGACCCCCTTGCTTTCTAAACTCCTTCTCACAGAGGCGTCTAGGTGCGGCTGGATCCAGACTTAGTCCCAGACTTGGTCAACGGTTTATGTCTAATGGAATTAATATAAAGGGTAAGGAAAATCTCCCGTTGAATTACTATGCCAGTTTGTTGGGGAATGAGTGATTATGGGTCCTACACAACTTTGAAGTAGCAGCAATTTAAGATTTATTAACACTGTTACAGTAAATCACAAGATTAGGTTATATGATTTTTAACAATACTTAATCATCAGCCAATTATCAGAGTGACTTAATAAAGTTTGCTATCAGCACTACAAAGTTTCCTAAATCAAATTGCACACAAACACACACACACACAGATATAGAGGTTAACGTATGATCGAGATTTTTCTCTCTGCCAATTGTAATAAATTATTGGTACCAAATGATCTTAAAAAAAAACCCTCACAAAATCTAATTGTAGTGAATTACTCACTATTCTTCTTCATCAGCATTTGTCAGCAGACAATCTTTGACCCCTTCTTCTTTTTTGGCATCTATCAGCGGACAATCTTGGAAATCCTCACGAAATCTACCCTGAGAGGCGTGCCAGCTCAGGGGGAGATACTGGGTCACAGCCTGCTGCGATCCCGGAGAGCTCAAAGGATCTCACTTAGGATCGCTATTCATAGGATCGCGAGATGATTGACTTTGGTCAGTGTATTTCCATTCTGGCCATAATTCTTGTCAGGTAATTCTGGCACCCTCCAAGGCAGGCCACGATCCAAGCAGCAGGAGTTTCAGGTACGGTTCCAGGCAACAGGAGTTTCAGGTACAGTTAGGGAGTGCCTAATCATCCTAACTCACTGTACTGTAGCCAGGATAAGAAAGTACCAGATTGTCCCATCTCACTGCGTTTGTAGCCAAAACAAGAACACAGTGTTGGCTGGTCCTGAGATTGCAACGTGGCCCAGGGGGTCTGCACCACCACAGATGGTACTGATTTCAATAGGGAGCTGTACAGAGGACGTATTTCCTTTGCTCTATTAGCTTCACTTTTTACCTTCTTGGCTATGAAAGAGCAAAAAATTTTTAAAAACAAATCCCCATCTTTCCAATTAATTTGTCTAGTTTGGCAGGCGATGGCGAGAAAGACAGAACTGCTGGTTCTAGGCTCTTGCTTCAGTTGCCTTTGGTTATGGGCATTCAATCAATTTTTCCCAATGTTTAGTTCAGCTCTCATTCAGATCTTCTTTCCACATTACAAACAAAAAGGAAGAAATAAGTGGTTAGCTAACAGCAAATATAAAGAAAATAATATTTCATAATTAAGGGTATTTAAAACCTATTTGGTGTTTGTACACCAAAATGGAAACATTTGAGAAACAAATATACCAATATAAATGTATACTGAGTGTAACTTGCTGATGGGTTGTGACTTGCTGATGCAGCTTGTTAATGCACCAAACCCAACAATTCCATTCTTGGTTTCCCTTTAGAAAATGCATAATAATTGAAGTATAAGGTTTTGTTCCTATACCTGCTAAAGCTGGTAGAAAAGATCAATGCTTTTCACGATTCAATGCATTTTTTACCAGTGACAAGGAAGAATTCTCCTTTGTTGGTTCTAACTGGATGCTGGTAATCACTGGGAGATACCAGATTTTTCCAGTGACAGTTTCAGAAATAATGGAAGAAGAACAAGAGGAGTAAGGAAGTAATTTATAAACAAACTTGCAAAACACTTTTGAAACCTGCCTGCTGTTGTAGAGAATTTAGAAGAGCAAAAATTTTTGCTTTGGAGTCGAGCCTATGCAGTGCTTCTTTACTAATTAAAACCAAATACCCATTCTTAGGTTCTGTCCTGTCCCTTTTCCTTCCTTTTTTCAACCACTTGTATTTTATTAAGTAAGTATAGCACATCTAATAATTCCTGTATGCAATGTGAAGAGGATTCAGTTTCATCCCTAAAATGTATTTGTCCTTCTTACTTTGCTAACTGTATAGCATGCCTAAAATTTGTAGCAATCAATGAGGCACTACTGACTAGTGCTAGATGGTCAGAATGACTGACTTTAGGTGTTTATAGTGTTGGAACTGAGTGTTACGTAGCTCAGATTCCTTAAATTTATCCAAGGTCAAATGCATCATGGGTTTTTTTTTGGCAATGATTGACAGTAATATAGAAGCAGCATTTTATTTTCAGCCATTCACATCAGATACACATGCTTTTGCAAATATTTGTATATTTTTTCCTATAATCCCACTTTATCCAAATGTAGTTGTAAGCAACTGAGCTTTTCTGACCCGGCACCAAGGATTCAACCTGAAGTCTGTAGTTAACTGTGTGGCCAGAAGTCAAGCGCAGTTGCTGATTCCCTTTGACTGTCAGTCTTTGATGAAGTTGGCTTCTGCAAGTGCTGTCATCCATGGTGTCAGCCTTCCTGGGATAGCGAGTATCACTCTGGAGCTTCGCTCGTAAATGCTGGTGTTAAGCAATTGCTTATCTATTCTAGGGAGTTTATAATTTTTAAATTGTTCAGTTTGTGTGTAATGTTAGATGAGTTGTAAGACATTATGAAACCCTGAAGTTATCACACTGGATTAGAGCAGAGGTCCTTCACAGTCAGCACTCTGTCTTGGCAGAAGCCAATATCGGATCATTCAAAAGAAAGTGCAGTAAATAGTGGTCAGTTCCCCAGGGCAGCTGCTAACTTCTGCCTCTCCTAAATGGAATACTATTTATCCCCTGAAATATGAAAATGAAATTTATTATTATAATAAATGAAATTTATTGTCTTCTTAAAGGACCTGCCTGTGTCTGTAACCTGTGGTTATCCCCCTCCTTCTCCAGTCCTACCAAGCTCTTTACTTCAATATTGTTTCTATATTACATTTAACAGAAATTTCTTTTCATTGCATTCAAACTTACTTCCTTTCAGTATCATGAAAACTCTTCATCACAGCTATTCAGCTGTCCCAAATAATTTTTTTTTCTATTATTGTATGTTATTTTTTATCTCTAATATGTCTGTTCTTATTAATCTCCAGTCCAAATTCAGCAGTCCCAATGGTTCAGTATGGCAGTCTCTTCCATGCCTCTTCTTATTTTGCCACTGAATCCTTCTGCATTTCTGCTGTCTTTGCCTTAAATCAGTGCTGCCCAGACTTTCTGCTCTCCATTGCCCTTCTCAAGAACTCCTCAAACCCAAGCATGGTGCCATCTGTCTCAGGGTTTCCTCAGTCCTTCTCCCATCCCTTGATCAGACGTGTGCCTGCGTCTCTTGCCCAGCAAAGATGAGTCTGCTCCTGCCAGAAGTCTTCATCCAACTCTGAACCTGCTACTAAGAGACCACAAAGAAAGAGTGTCCCTACAAACAGGCTTCGGGTTGGATGAATTTCATAAGTGAGCCACAAACAGCCCAGGGATTGTAGACTGAGCACATTTTTTTAGACAGAATACTCAGAAATGAACCTGACATGATAGGTTTACTATTGTTTTATACAGCTGAATTGCAAGCTTTTCAGTAATATGTAGATCTTTGTTGTTCCTTAAATTATAGTCATCAAAAGTTTGTCCAAAGATCTTTGGAGGAACGTGGAAATAGGATGTTTTGCATGTTATTTGGAAAGTCATAGCTACATCTGTAAATCTGTGTGATTAAAATAAAAAGGGAGTTCTCTTGCTCCCATCACAGTCACTAGACAATGATTTAAGATGAGTTTACAAACTGGGCCTTGGACCAGCAAGTGATTACAGTTATCTGATGGTTTCACACAGTCTGAGTGATGCAGGAATCGGGCACAGAGCGGCACCCTACCCCAGCGAGGAAGATGTGCCCTGCAGCTGGCAGTCACTCAGTGGCACACACAGCCAGTGCGCACCCTCAGCGCCGGTGGGCTCCGCAGGCAGCTGCAACTAGACATCAGCTCCAGAAAAAAGCCCAGCTCCTGGATTCACAGCCTTCCTTACATCAGGAGATGAGATACAATTGCAATACTGCAGTCAAGAGGTCTGTCCTGTACCTGCAATGGGTATTGCCAGAGGCTTAACGGCCAGTCTGGCATTCCTGCCTGCTGGTGTTGCTGGTGTGTGTGTGACCTGGGTCGTAGCTCAGATTTTGTTCCTGAGGCTATGCCAGAGCACGTCTCACTGTGCACACCTTCTTAGCAAAAGGGACATGGTCCATCCTGTGCAGTACAAGTGGCTGCTAATAACCTACTTGCTCTCCTTGTTTAAATATTCCTGGCTTGTTGACCTTTTCGGGCTACTGCAGAGTCCATAAGAATAAGTGGGGAAGGGCAAAGCATCTCAGGGTAGGATGTTTGAGGAGAGGAATATGAGGGGTGAGGGGGTTCTACCCCAGTTTGTGACACCGGGCATCTGTAGATGTCATGATGAGCGAGTGTTAAAATGCTTTTTTTCACTTTTGAAAGTATTTTGGGATATTTTGTTATACTTTCCCTTTGAACTGATAGCAAGATTGCCTACTGCTTGGAATTGATATTTTAACTGTTACATTTGTTTAAACCCAATCTGGGGTAGCTGAAAAAAATTGAATTGGATACAGGAAAGTTAGGTGTCAGACTGTGCCCTGGTGTTGACTATACATGGAGAATAGACTTGACAGTCTTCTCCTATAAGTATTCAATGGGAATCAGTGTAACACAACTCAAAAATAGTAAAAGTTAAAAATTACCTCAAAGTGCAATCCACAAATAACCTACAGGATTGGGCTTAAAAAGAGAAAGTGTGTGTAGATTTTAGCACAGACTCTTCAGCAGCAGATGTCTTTGGGACATGTCGTATGACATCCATAAGTCTCCAGAATAATTAGAGGCTTTGTGCAGGACATCACAGATACCCCAGGTAGAAGTCCATGATGTTTGTGAACCTCTTGAACCTTCATCCAAGTGGTCAGGTATGCCAAGGGTGCCAGCAGCTCCCCAGCACTGTGATTCCAGTGATGACCTATGGCAAAGACTCCTATGCTGTTAATTGTCAGTGCAAATAAAACTGTTTTGAGGTCGGTCTAATCTCCCCAGGTTTGGACACCAATCTTTTCAACCTGTTCACAAGACAGATTGAAGGCAACTCCACTGTTTCATACCAGGGAAGTCCTTTCAGGTCTGACTGGTCTGTAGTTAGTGTAACACAAATCACATAGTTTTCCTTATCTTCTGCAGTACAGATACTTGTGCAAACTAAGAAAACCAAAAGCAACACCCTAAGAAAGGAGCTGCAGAAAAGAATCTAGAGAGGGGCCAAATAATGATGGAGGAAATAATAATAATCCCAAACAGTGACAAGAAAAGGCACTGGGTGAGAGTCAAAGGGTCAAAACTAAAAACAGAGCACCAAAGGTGAAATCAGAGCTGAATGCCCACCGCAGTACCCATCCCTTCCTGAAAGCATCCAAGGAGCAACCAGGCAGAGGCAGGACAGGGAGAGGAAATCAGGCCTGCGCCCACCAGGATGGCTCCCATCAGCCTTCCCTCGCCAGGTGCCCTGGACAGCCGGCAAGGCCACAGACAGAGGGGGAAGGAGCTGGGGAGGGTGTCCTCTGACTTAGAGAGGCCTTTGGTTGAGAAGGTACCAATAAAGCGGTGAGAAGTGCAGACAGCACCTCAGCAAGGGGGTTTCAGGGAGTGAGAGAAGGGGCTGTGACATGTGCTCTTGATGTAGCAGGGTGTCTTTGCCCTGCAGAAGGGGCACGACTTGCCCGCCTGCGTGACCTCTGGAATGATTGTGGCCATACCCACCCCTCAGTGGAGTGTTTTCCAATGCACATCCCCAGCCAGCCGTGGAGTCAGCTCACTGTACGCATGAGCTGTGAGGGCCCTGAAGGCATTGCCCTCGCGGGGGCCTGGCTGCCTGGCCTCACTTGGACCACCAGCTCTCCTCACCTTTTGTGCGTCTGGGTGGGACAAGCAAGCAACTGGAGCGTGTGGAGCCCAGACTGTGTGGAAACGGGTCTCAGGCACCGTTCAGCACTTTGGTTTATCCTCAGCAGGGATGCAGGGCAGGCCCTGCCCCCATCCTCCAAGGGGAGCTGAAAAATCCCTGCGGGGACTCAGAGCAGCCCTGGTCAAGAGAAGTCCATAACTCTCCTCTGGAAGCTTGCCAGGGTCGCAGGGGATGGGCCAGGGCATTCAGACAGTGCCCCAACATGGGTAGGACAAGCTGCGTTATGGCCAGCACCCTCCTTCAAAGGGAAAGGCACCACGTCAGCCCTGCCCGCCTTTGCAGTATTTCTGATTCCTGGCCTCCAGTTCATCCCGGTTAGGCCCAGGAGAGGGCCTGGTGGCAGAGGGCTAGATGGGCAGATACAGCAGTAGGCTGGTGTCCCACAGGGTGATGTAGTGCACGGGTGGGAGGGAGCCAGGTGCCCCCCATCCCCAGCCGCCAGCCCTGAGCTCTTGACCCAGTTGCTCCAGGTGTAAAACACCTCATGAGCACTGGAAACACCTCGAGTTTCCAGACTGGAAAACATGAGCTGCTACTCTCTGAACTACTGCATCTGGGCCCTGGAGAGGAGAAGACACAGCAGCAGCATAAACATCTCCAATTAAGGTGTTGGAGGAGGACTGAGAGCCCACCGTTAGTGGAATATGGTAACATTTGTGAAAAGATTTCCACCTTCTGTGGAAAGAAGAGCAAACCTATAGTCTCCCCCAGTTTGGGTGAGTGTCTCTGGAGTTTTCAAGGAGCTGGACAATACCTTTAAGATGAAATTTGATGCAATGTCAAATGATTTTCTCTTCAAAACCTGTTCTTCTGGAAAATAAATGATGGAAAATAAGATTAATAATTTATTATTCACTCATTTAAAAGAAGCTGTTGGCAATGATTTAATCAGATGCAGTGCCTTTGGCCAGTAAAGATAATAACAGAATAAAGGATTAGTCATCAATACTGCACTGAAAGAAAAAGGTCAAATTTGTCATTGGTCTAAATCCAAAAGGCCAGGTTTTGTTCTGTTATTCTAAAATGGTGGCCTTCAGTCCCCCTTTGATTTTCATACTGCAAAATAATTCCAGCAGAGATGCAGACTCCTCCGTGGAGTATTTAAACCTATTAAATGTCCCCGCTTTATCTCAGTTGCTTTGTCAAAACCCATCAGGAATAGTTTGTGCACCCTCAAGTAGCTACGTAGTACAAGCTGACAAGTGCTGTATTAAAACGAAGACTTAGGGCATTGTTCGGATACAGAGAATTGAATCTGGCCTCTGGATTTACAGACCCAAGCAGATTTCCTTGGAGAAGCTGTTCCACAACAAAGATTCTTGGATGAATTCCTGACTTGGATTTTCAAAACTGCTATGAGGCGGGATTTCAGCGATGCCAGGATTTCACTCCCTCGACAAAAAAAAAGCTGATGCCTCCTGGCTCCCCTGTGATTGTACTTATACTTTGCATGCTGGTTCTTTCTGTCCTGCATCCACTGCAACCATGGTAGATAGGTCTACGGCTCATTTTTGCCCTCCTGTTACTGCAGGACAAGTTACCTTTAAAGGGCCTATAATCTTTATCCTGCAACAGCAGCATCGGGAAGCACCACGGCAACAATCAGCTTTGCTGGGAGCTGAGAAATGCCAGCTCTTGCTAGAAACTTCTGTTTGCATCAGCTGTAAAAATGAAGAGACTCTCAAACATAACTGGTTTTGACAGAGGATAAAGCAGTTCAAGTCCCACTCCAATCTGCTGTATAAATTCCCCTCCTAAACTCAGTTTGTGTGGTTTGATATCATTCTCTCTTCTATGAAATTTGCTTTTTCCGAGTTTCCATTTGCAAGTTTCCCACTTTTTCTCATAGCTGTTCAGGTCCAATTTGTCAATATTACTTCAACAGGCAGGTCGGATTGCTAAAGCTGGCCTCACCTACTCGTAACTCCAGCATCCCATTCCCGAAGGGCAAACCCAATAATTATTGGTAACATCACTCCAAAGAGCATTCCTTTCCATACTGTAATAAATATGACAAATGTGATACCACTGTCTGAAAAATATTTTCCATGCCTCTTAGGTTTCACTGTATTTAGAAATATTTAGAACTTCTGCATCACAACTGTCTTAATTGCCGGAAATCTGGCTTACCTTGCTTTGGAAAGCAGTGAATACATTAACATGTTGTTGCTTGTACTCTGCTTACTCACTTTCAGACACACTCAGTACAATTTAATCTAGATTTATAATGTTATGACATTTTATGCCTCAGCTTGCTTAAGTTGATATTGGCAACCTGGGATGTAGATTACTTATCAACAGTGCTTATATACTGGTATGATAAGCACCATCCAAAGCCCAAGAGGGCAAAAGAAAGAAATTAAGAGTGTAGATTTTACCACATACAGAACTTAATTGGCCAGGTAAGAAAATACCTAACAAATACGAATATAACTTCTGCATTTCACTCTTCCAAGGATGATATGGATTGTCCAAAGGGTCAAGAGGGATACACCCACCTGAACCAAAGATACGTGAAAACTAAAACTATACAAGCACAAATTATTTGCTTCTACACATGTTAATGCTAATGCTAGCACAGTTTTTGTCTAAGGAAGCCCTAGGTGCTGGAGCTGCATGGAAATCTTGGTGTTTAGCATATTAAACTTAGGTTTTTAGCTCTTCTTATTTTAAATAAAAGTTTGAAAGCATGGAGGAGAGGCAGGGCCTGGAGGCAAAGCAGCTCCCCCAAGCAGCCAACAACATTGCTCTACCTCTGCGTCAAAGTGTCCAAGCAGAGAAGGACAGAGCTGCTGTGTGTTGGAGATGAGCGGAGGTCTCTGAGTGGAGTGGGAGAGGCTGGGAAAGGGGATTACACCTCAGGCTATATACTGCAGGGGATGAGAGAGCCAGAGGGGTCTCAACACTGCCTTCAACTCCATCTGCCACCATGGGCTAAAGCCCTCAGGGATTGGTCCTCATAGTGGGATCAGAAAAGTTTTCTCCATAACAAAGCTCATCCACAGTGCTTGTGGCATAGCAATGCTCATCTGGGCAATCAATATTGCAATTGGTACTGCCCTGCAATACTTTGGTTTGAACATCAGTGTGCCCATGTGCCTCCACAGCATCCTTTTCTCGGCCCTCTGCAGCATCCTCTGCAGCTTGGCCCATTACAGCAAAGGGCAGCCAAGGTCTTAAAACAAAAATGCTGTTTGTAGGCACGAGTTCCTCATTTTACCAACAAGGGAGAAGGAAGGCAGAGAGACATTCCCAAGGCAGCAGTGACTCTGGATGAGATTTCTAGCTTCCCACCTTGTGTTCAGTCCTGAAGGACCAGAAAAATGTGGGTATCTGCAGTATTTCTTGTTCTCATTAGTTGCTGATCTTATTTTGTTACAGTTGTTTTCCATTTTTTTGATCTTTATTGACCTTTTTTATATTTTGTGTTTTGTTAAAGTTTTTTTTCCTACAGCAGAGAAACTGCAAATACAATGTTATAATGAGTAATGTGCTGACTTTTTGTTTTCTTATCTACCTTAGGACATTTATTTACCCCTTCTTCACTAGAGGCAGACCTTTCCCACTGCAATTGCTTTTCTTTGGCACATTATTCTGTATCTATAATGGCTTCCTTCAGGGGTACTACCTGATTTACTGCGCTGAATATCCAAACGATTGGTGCACCGACATCAGATTTACATCAGGTAATTACAGCTGCAGGATTCCCAAGATCTAATCTCCAAGCAATTTGTAAGCATTTTGAATTATGTCCTAATCTTCACTGAACATGTGAGTCAAATCAGTTGTGATGGAAATCAGCATAAAACCTGCCTGCTGGCCCAGATAAATAAATATGCAGTGACTTTTTTTTTTTTTTTTTTGCTAGGCAGCCACCTTTGAAGGCATATGATGTTATGTGCTGGTCTCAAATCACCAGCCTTGTTTTACTGACACCACTCCAGAGCCTCCCGCCGCTACGGGCTGCGGAGATGCAATCTCAGGCCTCAGCTGAACAGGGATGTGCCCTTGCTCAGCCAGAAGTGTCCACCCAGCAGTGGCTGTGGCAAGTGCAAACCGTGGCTTTCTCTTCCCCGCCAGGGAGCTTTGCACTTGATGCAGCTATTCCAACTGAGAGAGAAAAGAAGGGCAAAACCCCAGCATAAATGAGGCTTTAGATACAAAGGGCTCTTTTTTCTTGTGTAAGGCACATGGAAAGATTAGAGATCATGCACAGTCTGGTTGTATGTTAATATGGTTCCTTTATATTCCATAACTTAATAGCCTGGCTGAATTTCACCCTGTAAAATCCCTGAGAGAATAGCTGAGCAAAAGCAGCTAGGTGGCATTACACATTTGGTGCTGCACAGAGGATGTTTTTTAAATGCACACATAGAAATGAAGATTAACATGGAGGTCTGAGGAAACGTTTTCGATATGACAAGTACAAAATAACCAAGATACTTTCTGTACCCTGTTTCAGACTGTGGATGCAAGTTCAGTCTTTTAAGACAGCATCACATATTAAAAATCCTGGACATTGTTTAGTAAGAGCTCCCATACCCAACAAAGAAAACACCACATCACATAATTTGCATGATAAATAAATAATTAAAAAAGAGGAAATCAGATTTAGCAGTACTTGAAATATTAAATAAAAAACAAACAGTATATTCTTGCTCTACGGACTCTTACCAACTTTCTGTTGCTACTGGAAGTGTTGAGGTTTTATCAGCACTTAGTCTTTTTTCTGTACTTTGTAGCATATACCACCTCGATTTCTTTCCTTGCTTCCCAATCATTGTCAGAGGTGGTTTTCTCAGTGTCTAATGTGGCATGAAATGTAGGGCATGTCACCTGCAGAGTTTCTCAATCAAATGCCTCTAGTTTTTCAGCTAAATGGAGTATGGTCAATGAATTATTCTGGCCAGAAGCTGTCAGCATCCTTCAGCGAGTAACTGCTCCATGTGCATGCCCATAGCTCTGTCCAAGCAGCCTCGCTGGCAGCGGACTGAGCTGCGCTGAGATGTAGGTTCCCTTCCCGGCTCTGGTGATGTGCTGGACAAGTTTGTGTTCTCTGTGCTCCTCTTTCCCCAGCTGTAAAATGAGAGTAATGGTACTTGCCTACAGCTCAGTGGTTACTCTGCAGTAATGTCCACAGCCGTGGCTGGCTGCCATCAGCCAGCAGTGTCAGCTGGGTACTTTGTGTCCCCCCCTTGATGTTCAATAAATGGTGGCTATGGCCAGCTGGGAAGTTCAGCTTTTTCTCACACCAGCTGAAAGTCCTCTGGTCTCATCGACAAAACAGTGTGCTCAGGATGATCATCGTTCTGTCCAGAGTTGCTCTCTACACTGAAGCTACCCAATTGTCGTGGTTTAGCCCCAGCCGGCAACTAAGCACCACACAGCCACTTGCTCACTCCTACTCTCTCCCAGTGGGATGGGGAGGAGGATCAAAAAAAAGTAAAACTTGTGGCTTGAGATAAGAACAGTTTAATAACTAAAATAAAATCAAATATAATAATAACAACAACAATAATAATATAACAACAACAACAATAATAATAGTAATGAAAAGGAATATAACACAAAAAAAGAAAAAAAAAAGAAATAAAACCCAAGGAAAAAAAAACAGTGATGCACAATGCAATTGCTCACCACCCACTGACCGATGCCCGAGCAGCGATCCGCCCCTCCTGGCCAACTCCACCTGATTTATATACTGAGCATGACGTTCTATGGTATGGAATATCCCTTTGGCTAGTTCGGGTCAGCTGTCCTGGCTGTGCTCCCTCCCAGCTTCTTGCACACCTGCATGCTGGCAAAGCATGGGAAACTGAAACATCCCTAACTTATCCTAAGTGCTACTTAGCAACTACTAAAACATCAGGGTGTTATCAACAGTATTCTCACACTAAATCCAAAACACACTGTACCAGTTACCAGGAAGAAAATTAACTCTATCCCAGCTGAAACCAGGACACCAATGCAGGTGATCCCAGAGGACTGTGATCCCACAACTGACACAGAGATATAGGGTTATTTGTCACCAGTCACCTATGCTTCTCCAGTTCAGTAGCCTTCTTAGTAGCAGCACATCTTTTGATTTGAAAAAGAATCCACCCACCTCACATTAGGTCTCCTGTCTGCCTGCTTCAAAGATAAACCTCACATATGTGCTTGAGTGGGGATAACTAGGCAGAGCTGTCTTTCTAATCCATTTCTTGTTTGTTTCTTAGGCCTCCTCTTATTTCTGCTGGGAATGGGAATCAACATTCACAGTGATCTCCTGCTGCGCCAGCTGAGGAAACCTGGGGAAGTCACTTACAAGATTCCTCAAGGTATATTCTTATCCCCCACCTCCTTGGCAGAAGTAGGGCAGCAGGATAGATAATGTTTTCTGACTGAATTCACAGCAAACCAACAATAATAGCAGAGATGCCAGTATCGCACAGGTACTTGGCCCAGATGCCCCTCTGAGCTGCAGGGACTAGCGTGAGCTGGCTGCAGACAGTCCACGAGAAGCAACAAGAATATCTGGAAAACATGAGCTGAGAGGAGAGATTTTAGGAAATGGGCTGGGTAATTTAGAGAAGATTGAAGTGGGACACAGGAAGAGGATTTTAGCCTTGTAAAAGGCAGCTGCAAAGAAGGAAATATTCTTCTCCATGCCCAGGAAGAAGAAGGAGTGGACTTCTTACACTGCAAAAGGGAGATTCAAAGTGTAAACTTTAGGGGAAAAAATAACACCAAGGATGCAAGGTGCAGAATTTCCTTTCCATCTCCTTCAAGGTGGGGCTTGGTGAAGAAGAGTGGGCATGGGCCAGAGCGGTGAACCAGGAAATGTCTAGCTCTGTAGAGCAATATGGATGGGGATCCAGGAGTTTCCTGGTTTTGGTGTCGACTCCTTCTGCTGGCTTGTTATGCATGGTAATATCTCTCCCCCAGAGTTTCTCACCTCCAATACTTACGTGCCTCTTGTAGATGTTGTGATTAGCTAAGATGCAAAACTGAGATCCAGATTTTGCACCACCCAAAGGTAGTGGAGTTGCGAAATATTTTTTAGGGCCTGAAGAGAATTAACTAATGTTAATAATTTTACTTTAAATCTAATAATAGGCTTTCTTAAGTTCTTTTATAAATGAAAATAAATGATTGTGAAAGTGCTGGAAGCCTCTGGGTTAGAATCACCTTTGATTCTTTTACTTGTACAAGAGTCTTGTACAAGATCCTCCTTTGGCATGGCTCCACTGGCTTCAGGGCAGTGGGTTTAGGTTGCTGTTATGGGCTCTGAATAAGAAAGGTAGCATATTCTGCTGCTGACTTTATGGGAAAGAACTTTCCACGTGCATGAGATGACTGTAAAAATTAAATATTTTGTCTGTCAATGCAGGGGGACTGTTCACCTACGTTTCTGGAGCCAACTACTTTGGAGAAATTGTGGAATGGTTTGGTTTTGCCATAGCAACCTGGTCCCTACCAGCCTTCGCCTTTGCTTTTTTTACTCTTTGCTGCATCGGGCCACGTGCTTATCACCATCACAGGTATCACACTGTTTCTTGTCGTATGCTGCTGCTTGCTCTTGGAGTGCAGTTTGCAAAATACCAGGGAGGGGCAGAGGAACAGAGCCAGGATTCCAGATAAAATTGAAATTTAATATGATGTACAAGAAGTGTATCAGCTTATTTGTGACTGGGTGAAAGTAAGGCAGTCGGCTGGAGCCCCTGTTGAGTCAAGTGGGCCTGATTGATAGTCATTTAATCTGACACGAGTTACATCACTGCTTCTGCTGTGTTAAAGCCTCTTTTCACTGAGCCTTGTAAATCTGAACCTTTCCTAAGGGTTCCCTTGCAACCTCTGCAGTCCTTTGGAGTAGATACGGTCCCCTGCTCTGAATTCCTAAAGTTTCTACTTTAGGTCTGTTAGAACCTTAACAGTATTATCAGCTTTCACTTAATTAAATAACCTGGTGTAAATAGTTTTGGAATGCTCTTTTGCAGAGTAACACACAGAGGTTACAAAGCAAGGCAGTTTGGAGGAGTTTTAAGGTTCCTCAGCTGAGCTGTATTGAAACTGTGCAGTTTCCTTGTATGTATGCAGGTTCACTCTCTTGCTTATTTTCTTTCAGGTACTATCTCAAGACATTTACGGACTATCCAAAATCAAGGAAAGCCTTGATTCCTTTTGTTTTTTAATGATTGAAATATGGACTCTGTGTTCTGTTTTTATAGGGCTTTTTTCAATTCCTAGTTTTAATGTTAGGTCTGACTATAATTAATTGTACAAATGATAACCTGGGGTTGTAACAAACAAGAAGGTAATTTGGAACTGAAGTTCTTGGTTTTGACTACAGGGGAAATTGCAGATAGTTGTGGGCAAAGGGACTCCCCAAACAACATGTTTGCTTGTCAGTGGAGTTCTACCTATGGAAAATGGATATATAACTGCACTGACATCAGAGAAAAAGCATTGGCGAAAAACTGATGCAGAAAAGTAGAAAGTAAGCCCATGACTTCAGAGAGTCTTCAGCAGCCATTCCAATTTATAGCACTTCTGCAGCTGCTTCTTCCTGCCTCCATACCATAGCACATGTGCCCTCGCTCTGCCGGCACTGCCCTAGGTGTTGCCACACTTTAAACAGGAGTAGGGGTCTCCTTTGCTAGGAAAATAACTCAGCCCATTATTTTGCATCTAAAAGCCAGCTGAGCTCCCAGAACCATAATGCAACAAGAGGATTACTTGTGCCAGCACAAGGCTGGGAGCAGTGTGCCATGGCACAGAGGCGATGTGAAGTATGTGGAGATAGAAGTATCTTAAGCTGGCACTCACAAGCACAGTGTCTGTGTTCCTTCCTTAAGCAATAATCTCCTCACTGTCAGATGATTAATCTTCAGCCATGAGAGTTTTTTTTTAAATTTACTTTGTTAAAGCAATTGCAGCTCCATTAGGATTTTTTTTCTGTTGCAAATCCAGAGCTCTTTTCAGAATAAAAATTTGTCCACTCAAAAACACTCAATTGTTATTCATAAAAATACTTGAGATGGTGATGTATGACAAAAATTATAATAAAAAGCTCTGTGTTGAAGAAAATGTTCTCCAGCACTGGCGGTACATTTTGTCTACGGAGAACATTTTCAGATACTCATATTAGGAAATGATACAGAGATATTACTGAATTTTCACAAAAACACAGGATGTCTCTTCTTAATTTCAGAATATAGTTAGGAATTTTCCCAAAAATGTCATTAACCCCAATAGGAAGAGACGTCCCCATGGATGCTCATAGTTTTAGTTACCCTTCAGAGCATAAAATCCTGCTAAGAATTATGCTGAGTACCTGGAAAAAAAAAGACCAGACCACACATACTAAACATACTACCTGCTGCTGGAGTAACCTGATTGACTGTACACAGTTTTCTCTAAAACACAATAAAATTTATGTAAAACACAGGGCTGTGCTAGCCTATAACTTACTGTTTGCAGAAACAAGTCTCTGTGATGTTGCTTACCAAGTCCTGCTCACGCTGGCTTCCTCCTTCTGGGCACACCCTCCCTTCTTTGCTCGTATTATTAATTGTCTTCATTACCATAGAGCAGAGCAGCCAGCTGAGGCTGGGTCCCATTGCACTAGTCCCTGTACAGCGCACAGGAGAGCCAGACCCTTTGCCATGTGTAGGCAAAGGTAAGGGAAGGACGAAGTAAGGCACAAGCAGGATTGTCATTGCACAGGCCGTGACTTTTGCATCAGCACCACAAATGTATTTTGCTTTTGTTTCCTTATTTAAATCCTCCATGCGGAAACACACTGGGAAGGGGGTTGCTGGGTGTGAAGTCAGGGACAGAAAGGCTAGAGGCGACGAGGATGCCAGGTGGGAGGGAATGGCCTCTTCTCCAGGGAGCGGATGCTGAGTGTGAGCAGCGGCTGCGCTCCCCAGCACTCCCTGCCTCAGCAGACCCTCCTTGAAGATTCCTCTTTGTGCCTTTTTCCCCCCAAAGCCTCAAAAGTGACGAGAGAGCAAACAGCCCATGGGTGCCAGTGTCCATAGCTGCTGTCTCCTCCATCTGTTGCTGAGCCTGGGGAGGGAGCAGGGACCAAGCTCTGCCTCACCCTTTGGACCAGAACAGGGTTTGTGCAGACTTCTTCGTCCCTCCTACCTACCCCCTCCTGTCAGAACAGGACTATTCCCTGCATTTATTTTCTCTTGCTTAATATTTGCACCAGATGGGCCGTTACTGTTGCCACTATCGGTCCCGGGACCGGATACCTGCTGCAAGGAGCCAGGGATCAAGGTGGGAGAACTGGTGCCGGCCAGAAGTGGGAGCTGGCCTGCCTGCAGTCTGGGGGGGCCCTGCAGCCCTGTGCCCCTGAGCACAGGGTGCCTCAGGGTGCTGGATGCCTTGCAGGAGCAAGTCCATCCTCTCTGTCATGGGCCTTGGACATGCCGTGTGGAAAGGGGCTGCAGGTAGGAAAGAAGCACGTCTTCCTTCTGTCCTGCCCCGTGGCGTTTTTGGAGAGCAGGAGCACCGCATGTGCTTTAAACCCCCTACAAGCAATGATTGCAGTTAATAGTGATGGAGAAGAGGCACAGGCTCTCCCCGCATTGAGTTCCTCCGTGGGGCTGGTGGCTGCCACCCCTGCCGCAGGGACACCAGTCTGCCCCGGGGTGGCACACCTGGGAGCACAATGCTGCTGAGAAATTTATTTCATCACCCCTTATTTTTATAAGGAAAAATATATTCCCCTTGTCTCTGGGAGAAAAACACAGTGGACATTTTCATATCCCTCTGCTCAAGCCTCTGGAGGCTATGTACATATATGATTTCAGAGTTGACTGCAAACTGTTTTGAAAAGCAGCACTTTTCTGACTTTCTTTGCAAAGTCCTTTTGTTCTGCCAAAAGCTAACAGAAGTGTCCTCCGCTGGTAAGCATTTAAAGTAACAGCTCATTCCTTTTCTCCCCCTTTTGCAATGCTGTTTTTCTGTTTGGTTTCCTCCCATCATTCACATTTTAGTTTTCATTTATCTTTGAGGAACATTTATCTTTGGGTGTTGTTCCCCTGGAGAGGGCCTTCCTGAGGACAGCTCTGAGTGTTGCTGCTCTGCTAGAAAGACCTCTCTTATGTGGAGCTGATAACCCAGCCTTCATCCCTGCTGGCAGCCTGCTGGGAAAATTAATCCTTTATCCTCAGGACTCTTGTTAATTTAATTATTTTTATATTGTTCAAGTGCTTTTTTCAAAAGCTGACTTTCCGTAAACATGCACTATACCGCGGTGGTAATACACAAATGGCTTAATCATGCATCTGACAGTTTCTTCCATGAAATGCATTTTCTGCACCTAAGTGATCAGATAGACCACTTATTAATACCAGAGTTTAGACATCTAATCTCTTCTGACAACTGAAAACAGAATTAAATGCTGTTCACTGGGAGGCAAAGAGGAGAACAATGGCACTTGCCAGCCCTCATTCCCATCTATGTGCCACACACACTTCAGCCTTCGCCTGGCTTCAGTCCATGCTTCAGATCAGAGGTCACGTAAGACAATAGAAAACCAGCTCCAGGCAACACAGGGCATTTGTAGCTATTGTTCTAAAGTACGTATTTTACATAATACATTTACACAAAAAGGCAAAAAACCCCCTATTTTGGCTCTTGAGTGACTGTCTTTAGGAAAAGTACTCATCTGGGAGCTGCACTCCTGCTCCCATTACTCTCCTGGAACACGAAGCCTCTTACGCATGGCCAGAAGCTCTGAATGCTTCTGCAGAAATACCACACCACGGTGTGTCCTGGAACAACAAATACCGAGGAACTCTCCCTAGGTAGGTAGAGTGCTCTAATGGCTTGGGCTCAAGAATATCTGTTTTGTACTCTTGACGGTGTCACTGATTGACTGATGAACTTCAGCAAGTTACTCACCACTTTTGGAGATGTTTTCCTTTCTATTTCTTGTCTCTGGAAATGGTCTTGAAGGCCAGGATTTGTTTTCATAGTACTTGGCAAAGCAGTCCCAAACTCAGTTGAGGCCTGTAGATACCAATATAGCACAAATAAGATACAGCCTGTGGCATATTCTTGGGAGACAGAGTTGTTATAATATTGAAAAATATTCTAAAGACACATAAGATATCCAAATGCACTGAAATGCATCTTAAGGAGATATTTCTGTGATATTTCATCACAAAAAAAGGCTAATACATGTCACCCATTGAACCTTAGGATCATTTGCTGACAGAAGAAGGATTGTCTGCTTGTATTTGATTCACTTGTCAAATTAACAAAATCCTTTTTAATGCAAATCACCATAGGGTCTCATTTAAATCCAGGCATAGTCCTGGAAGCCTCATATTCTCTCTTCTGCCACCTCTGGGGTCCTCCTGAACCGGTCTAATATCTCAGAGCAGGTTTTTCTAGAGACGTCTCCTCTCAAACCCAAACACTGCTGTCCCTGCATGAGTAATGTGATCTAGGGAACACAACCATCTGATACTAATTCAGGGCCAGGGCCTGCTGGTTCCTTATGACTAGTACCGTAGTCTGTGAGTAAAGGCATTGATGGCCACTGAGCTGCTCAAGAATACGCCATTATTCACTACAAACAGAGGTAGCAAGTTTGATCTCTGTAGGAGCAAAGTTGGTGGGCAGACATCAAGAAGTGCCTAATGATAACACCTGGAAAAGTAAAGGAAGATGTTCAGGTCTGGTTCTGGTTTATGTTACCACAAGTTACAAGTGCCTTTCCAATGAACCTGTCTTTAGCACTGTAAGTCTAAAAGGTAAAAGAAAAAGACACAGTTTTCAGAAGTTCATTAAATTAGTTCCTTTGCATATTCAGAAGAGAACAGACTGAGCTTAATTGATGCAATGTTTGGAATAATCCCACCACCATGCCTTTCAGCTAGGTGCCGAGGCCTCTCCCCCCCAGCAGAGTCAGTGGAGACACTAGCTCCTCCAGGCAGTGATTCACAACACCCAAGCTGGAAGCCTACGATGCCACATAGGAGACAGGGGTGCTAGAAGTACACTCCAGTGAGCCTACATCCATCCATTAATGGCATATGCATTGCTTATGGTCAGGTGGGAGACAGCTGTGTTTGGGCACTCTGACCTGCAGTGTCATTCCCAGAACCTGAGTTATCCTATTTGAACTCTTCTCATATCAGCTGCAGGATCACAGGCACCTGCCAGGCTGCTTTCCAGTCTACTTGCCTACTTTTCCACGTTTGCCATGTGACATTACACATAATATTGTCACAGCCACACTTCCCTACTATACCAAACACACCATGTCTGTTCTGGCTGAATTTTTTTCACCCTGCAGTGTTGCTGCCACGAGGAGAGGCCCTTCACGATATGGGGATGTGTTGCATTTTTACACTGTGTGGTAAAAGATGAGGAGGCTGCTGAGGGGTTCATTTTATTGGGTTCACAGCAGCCTTGCTTGGGCCTGAACCGAGTCTGGGTGGAGTGGGTTTCCCCTGCCCAGCCAAGTGGTGAGAGGGGGAGCAGCTCCATGAAGCCCCCTGCGCCCCGATGCTGTGCCTACCAGCCCTCGGGAGCTGGCGACGGACTCCTCCTGCCCACAGAGCGCTGAGTTATCACACCTGTGAAGGGGAACTCAGCTCTCCGGTAACCCCGGGAGAGTCCTCCTCCTCATCCGCATCCTCATCCTCATCTTCCTCATCCTTGTCCTCCCTAACAGGGGACTGCCGCAGCTCAGGATGTTACACCAGAGCAAAGCCCTCCTCACCCAGCGTGGCCAGGTACACATGCACAGCCCTGAGTGAATCTGTTTTCTATGATGGAAACTCCTGAAATGACTCCCGTCTCCTCAGCAAGAGAGCGGCTTGCAGATGATTTGGAAATCTGCCTCTGCCAAAATAGTATCTCTGCCATTTGACCAGAAAATCTGTGTTTCAGATCTCTGCAGGAACAGAAAACCTGTCCTTTCACCAATTACAAACTTGGAAGGCATTCAAGCAGAGGAAACCAAGAAAATGTTGTTCATGGTGGATTTCTAGAGATGTGGGAAGTTGGCTTTGGCAGGCCTACAGGCAATTTTAAAATACCAGCAAACATCACTCTTGGGATAAAAAGCTGGTTTGGAGGAATTAAAATACGTTTCAATCAATGGAGCCACCTGATCTAAATCCTCTTTTGCCTCTGCTGGGAATTTAGAACTGGCACTCTGGAAGTAAATAGGAAAACATGTATTTCAGCACTGAATGTACTAATCCTGCCTTCTGTGTGGCAGGGTGAAACCTTACACTTGTGCATCCTGACAGCCTCGCACACTGAGAAATGTTTTGGGGGGTGTTAACTGAGCTATGTCAGGCAGTCCTCTTACATGTGATACAACTTGGGCTTCACAGCTAACAAGCTAGAGCCCAAGCCCAAGTGGTTATTAGCATATCTGTAGACAAAGTCATAAAGAGCAAAACATGGTGACTGTACCAAAACTGAGAGGGACGCCCTGGAGCTGTGCTAATAATATTAGGCTGAACTCAGACTTGGCAACCGGCGCTTCGCAGCACATCAAAGGGTGAAATTCTCCCTGACTTCAGCAAGGCTCTGGTTTCACCCGCGTTTTCTCTGTTCAGATATATTAGTGGCCTCTGGCCAGTGATTTTCAGCACTGTTACTACCCAGCATCCAGCCATGTGTTAGCCATAGCAACTCAGGCAAGCTTCTTTTCATAAAGCAATATTGCCGTTTTCCCCCGTTTCTGACTGAGATGCTGTTTCACAGGTATTTTCAGAATTTCTTCTCTGCCTAGGTCTTGGGCTCTCAATGCATTACCTACAAGGGGGAGTAGAACAGACTGAGTTTGTACCCCTATGCCTTTCCCTTCTTTTTGTTATCAGAGTAACACTTTCCAGTCTGGTTTAGCCACCAGCTCAAGCAGAGAGTGCCACTCCTGCAGCCCAGCTGAGAGTATCTGCCCTTCTGGCAGGATGGAGGCCAACCCACACAGCTCTTCCTCCCTCAGCATCCTGTGATGGCAAAGCCTTGCACCATTTGATCCCATTTGATTAACTTACAGTTTGCATTGGGTTTCTCTTGTTCATGTACCAAGAACAACCTCCTTGAAGAGTTTCCTCTCCTTCAATCCCCTCCAAGGTTTCTGAAGTCTTCTGAAATGCGTGGTGTGTTGTTTGGGTCTGTGTCAGGAAGTCCAGCGTCACCTTTCAGACACCACCTGAGCTGGCAGTCCCTGAGCTGTGGCTTAGCTCTGTGGGGTCGATGCCCTGCCATCTCTTGCCACCCCTCTCGGGCTTTTCCGCTGCTGCCTTTAAAATGGATCTCAGCATTTCCCCTCCATTTGGCGGATTTGAGCTTCAGGCTCTCTGGGATGCTGCAGTAGGGATTTTGCCACTTTGGGAGATGCAAGCCTGTACCCTGCATACTTCCGTTATGCACCTACCCAGTGTGCAGCCTACTATCTCAGGTGGTGAATATAAGCCAGCGGAGGAAAGAAAACTAACAGAGTTTCCTGCTCTAAAAGCAAGTGAAGTTGGAAGAGACCAGAAAAGAGCTAAATTTCCACCCTTCAGCAGGTCATGGAGGAGGCGAACACAGGGGCGACTGCCTAGTACCCCCTGGGAGGGACAAAAGGGTCGGCTCCTGGACTAGGGCAGGGGGTCCGTGGCAGGATTGGCTTGCTTGGGAGGTCAGCCCAGGTCAGACGAGGAGCGCCCTATAAGGTTCAATGACGGTAAGAAACAGGAAAGCTACATGTGCGTGGCTGGAAAGGTCACTGGGGACTTTGAGGAGGGAGTTCAGGATGGCATGAAGGCAACGGTAGGGCCAGTGCTCCCTGCTCAGAAAAGTCACCCCCAGACTTAGCTCTTCAGGCTAAGGATGAAGGAGCACCTTTAACATCAGCTCTGATGGGTAGCAGTGGACAGCTCTGTGTGTTCAGGGCATCATCCTTGCTCTGAGCATGGTGTTACATCCCCTGAAGTGGGGTGATGCTAGTGGTCGATGCTGGGCTCTGAGTCCCCTGGGACTCTGTTGGCCAGGGCTCTGTTTAGACCCAGTCTATCTCTGACTTATCCCAGACTGGATGAATGACTCCTGGCTAGAAAGGCTACCACAAAAAAGTTTACTAATTGGGCTTCTTTTGTAAGATAAGGTGGGTTCTGATGCTGGCCCAAACTTACCCATTTGTCTAAATTTCTTCTGTTCTTGTAATTCAGACATCATCTGGTTATATCTAACTAATCATTATCATTAATTTGCAACCAATATTCAGTGAAACTGATCCACACCTTCTGGCCAAGCCCTGGCTTTATGGGGCAGCCGGTGCCATAGCACCGTGCTTCCTCAGTTTTTCTAGCTGTGAGCACATCTCATCTGAGGTCTACTGACACTGCATCACTGCTGCTGCTCAGAGGACATGACAAGCTCTTCGCCAGCCCCAGCCATCCCTGCTCCCCTGGGTGAAGCAGCGACTGGGAACTGAGTAAACTGGAATTTGAGTAAATCAAAGGAATGGTTTTGATTATGCCAGACGCCCTGGGCAATTAGTGCGTTACAGAGAGGGAAAGATCTTAACTGCAGCAGCAGGTCTGCCTGGGCATCCCCCAGGAGGGCAGCAAGCGTGTGATAGTTTCTGACGAGAGCACCATGCTTCCTCTACCCAACACACTTTTGTTTGGGGTTTTCTGCCGTGCTTAAACTCTGAGAGGAGGAACAGCCAAGGAGGGATGACTCACGGCCATGCTGGAGACCGGGCAATGACTCAGAGGTGGAGCTGGCTCACAGGCCCGCTGCAGCCTTATATCACAGGGCTGGTGTGGTTGACTCAGGCAGTGGTGGGGCTGGAGGGGCTCGCAGCATGCTCTCCTCACTAGCAACCCCGACAAAGGATGCAGTGACTTCTTCTTGGCACCTTTTAGCACATTCTCTGCCAAAAAATGTCCCAAATGTTCATCTGCTTCCATCTGACTTAATCTTCCTTGAACACGAGTGACCAGGCTTAGTCACGGGATTGCCGGCAAGGGCTCAACCTCTGCCTTCATGCGATGGCACCAAAGCCTACTGCAAATGCCTGGCCTGACACATCCGACAACTATATTTACCTTGTTTCATGTCTGCATCACAGTGGGGACTCATCATAGTCCTGTGGTTGATAAATGCACCGTGGTGACCACCCATGACACCTGCTCAAGGGATCTCTGTGGGACTTGGAAGGACCTCCTGTGGAGGCTTTGTCCAGCCTGGAGAACTGCTCAGCTTCAGCAGCTGATCCTTGCAAGAAGCAGCTCTTGGTACCACCCTCCAGCCAGAGCTGTCATAGGGAAGCTGTTGTGAGAGCCAGGTGCATGCTCACTCTCCTGAGGTGGATGCAATGCCCTCCCCATCCTGCTGGAGACAGTCCGTCTGTATGAAAACATGTTGCCAGCTGCTATCATGGGAAATGGCAGGAAGGGCTAAGAAACATATTCAGAAGAGCTCAAAGAGTAAAGCAGACTCCTTCCCCTGGAAAAAAAATACATGCACCCAACATAGGATACGAATTTATTTCCCCTCCTCTTCCTTGAGCTAGGGAAGGTAACAGAAGCAATGATACATTATCCTGAGTGCAAATGGTGAAAGCAAAGGTGTTTTGGGCCTGTTCCTCTCTGAGGAGCAAGGAGCGAAGAAGGCAGGTGGCTGGAGGAGCAGCTCATCAATAGCACATTGCCTGAGTCGGGCCAAACGCTGCGTGTCACCTGCTCTTGATGCTGATTTTGAAACCCTTTGGTATTGTCTTCTATTTCTTTTCACCAGAAGGATTTCTCAATCGCAGCAAAGTGTGTTTTGGTGATTTTTTTTTTTCCCTCAGTCTGAGGAGATGTCGACAGTCTCACTTCCTACCAACTGCAATGCTGCATTGCTTAATGCAGAGTGTTGTCACATTACCAGTTTCTCAGACAGAGCATTACAGGTTTCTAACCTCTCATTCCAATGATTTGATGAAAATATCATGATTGTTTTATTGCTACAGCCATAAACATCAGATGCTGTGCAAGTTTCAGTCCAAACAGCCTGAAACCCCATTTACTTCAATAAAATTACCATGACTAATTTGTATCTTTCCATTTGAGAATGTGTTCGCACATGTAGGGAATTAACTATTTTCACATAAAATTACTTATTACCAGTAAATTACTATTATTTTGACTTGCACTAACAGTTGCTAATAATGCAAGATGGGGAGGGAGAGGAACACGTGTCTGTACCAGCTGTTGTTTCACTCTTATCCAAAAAGCATGAAGTTGTTGGCAGGCATCACAAAAAGATTTTCTTTCTTCCTCTTCAAGCACAACTATAACAGCTGTTGCCTCTGGCAAGTGTAATTTTTGCCCTATTGATGCTCATCCCATACAGAATTTTATAACAAACCAAACAAAAAAAACCCCAAAATGGTAAAAGTTGTGCAATGAATCGAACTCGTTTCCCACGGGTGGCACCCAAATAAGAAAAAAGAATCGTCTGGCCACATGAAGATGTAATGGCCCTGAAACCAGACCTGACCCTTTCACTAACCTAGGAAGAAGGGCAGCAGCAGCAGAAATTATCACCACTTGTCACTCGGCGGGGCGCTGCCTCAGATTTCCTACAAGTCCTTTTCCGTTGCTGTATCAACAACTGCGCTCTTTCTCCCCCTTGGCAGCGATTCGCTTTCTTGATAGAAACTTTATTTATTTGTCTTACATTGAGTCATGAGAAAATGCCCGCCTTGTGACAATTAAACGGCGTGGCGGAGCTCCCCCGCCCGAGGCTGCTTGCCTGCTCTGCTCTCGGCTGCTGGCAGACACTTGCAAGCTCTGTCTGGTTCAGAAATACGACGTCTCCTTACCTGAGCTGAAGAAGTAGATGGAAACACGTCATTTTGGTGGTGCACACAGCTTTTTCTTATCATTGTTCAGCGTCATGGACACAAGAACAGTTTTCTCAGGGGAAGCTCTGTCAAGGCAGCCTGGGTAGTACAGCAACCAGCAACCCATATAGCGCTAGCCCTACAGGGCAGCTAAACCTTTGCTGAGCAAACCCAATCCCTATTACTATGTATCACAGAAAAAAAATCACCTTCTCAGTACAGGCAACCCCTGAGTTCTGATTTTTCTTCTTTTTTTGCAGCCAAGCTGCTCAGATATCATCTTTAGCATCACCCCTGATTTCCCTCTGTTGGCTGTGGGGTTTTAACACCGTATGTAACCTCCACAGTTCAGTTCCTTGTTTCTCTCCTTTTCATTCTGAGGACCTCACCTTTGTCCCTCTGTCTGTCTCACCGATACACTGCACTATATCCCGATACTGTCCAAAAAGGCTTCAGGCTGAGGTGAAACAATTTGGATCAGCTCACTGCAAAATAGCCTTAAAAGAGATTGACTAATATTAAGGACTTTGAATTCCCTTATTAAAAATGCAGCAGGTTAACCACAACAGAACTCTTAAGTACAAAATTCTAAGTGCATGCCCAGGGATCCAGTGTATCAGTCTCCAGGGTTATGTTTCTTGAGTTACAGCGGTAGTTTTTTTCTGGCAGACCTAATGGGCAACACAGTCAAAAGCAAATTCTAGACCTAATCCTCCTTCTCAGGGAGCTGATTTTGACTAATATAGCAGAAGGCGCAGAGCAGCCAGAATCTATCACATATGCAATGAGCTAAAACAATTTGTGATACTTTGGGACAAACCACATTCACTTAGAAGGATGGGGGCTGGGGAGGAGGACTCCCACTCCCACAGTTTAATTCCAAATGAAGTGAGAGGCGCCTAGCTAGCATGCATCCTATAGCAGTATAATTTGTCATTTGACCAAAAGTCACAATCTTGATGTGGAAATGACTAGGTAAAATCCAGTGATTTGTTCTCATGCAGAAAGAGGAATTAGAATACCGAATTAGCCTCTTACAGCTTGAAAAATCTATGCATCTTTATTCTCTAAAGCCAGGGCCAAGTCACAGAGATTATTTTTAGGTAGAATTCTCTGTTGAAATCAAGGGTGAATGTGGATTAGAAGTCAATGGTGCCATCTGGCCCTTCGGTAGGACCTTGTATGCTGTTAGCTTTGCAAAATTCAAGGAAGGTGATGTTAATCATCCAGCACAAGCAGCTGCTGCTGGAGCTGTTCCTTGGCTGAAGTGCTGCTCAGCCAGGGGCCAGCAATTCCTCCAAAGTATATTTAATTTAGCAGTGTAATTTTTTGAGCATATTTCTTAAGAGGCAGCAGCCACTGGTATGAATAAATACACAGATCCACCTGCTACCCAGTTTGAAGCAGGTCTACTTGAACAAGTGATGGCAGGAACTGGGATATCTGGCTAATGTTTCTGGCTTACCATTTGATCTGTTGCATGAATTTTGGCAAGGCATTTCTCATTATAGCTGTTTCTCTTCCAGTTTGTCAAGTTGCAAGCACTTTGTGAGACAGGCTGAGTATAATCCTGTCATTATATGAAGCCTAATGAAACAGGACTCTGACCTCAGCCAGTGCATCTAGACCAAACTTGTTGAACTTAATTTTTTTAGCTAGGTATGTCCAAAAAACCAGAAGGGCTCAGCAGCCTCTTTGCCAGCAGCAGCAGAGCCAGGGGCACACTGAAGTGACTGGGAGACTGCAAAGAAATCTGAGATCTCCTCTAGGACTGCAGGACAAGTCACATAGCGAAACCAGGCAAAACTTGCTTTCAGCAAGGTCCCCAACCAGAGTCCTCTCACTGACTGGTGCTGGTTTAGACACTACTATAATATAAATGATTGTAAGTGAAATCATACAACTTGCTCACAACCAGTTGTGGATCACACAGCTGGTGATGTGTCTAACAGGACACATGTACTGGCTTTTCTTCCTTGCTGTGGAAATTCCTGCTAGCCTTTAAATGTTCAGTCCTTTTCCGAATCCTGTGAAATTCTGGATGGAAATAACCCTCCACAGGAAGAAGCTAAATACCATGTCATTACCTGGCACCAGGGTGCCAGCCACGGTGCTGCAGCATGGCCAGTCCCATGCAGATGTGCTGCATGTGGTGGCACCCAGGAGGAGGATCTGGCTCTGCTGGAGGCACTGGCAGCAGGGTGGCAGCATCCTGCCCTGCGTCCCTATTGAGCTATTGAAATAATTCCTAGATTCATCCACTGTTTGAGGCTTAGAATGCAAGGAGAGGGCAAAGAAACAAGAACATAAATTACTTCTTTGTCAGCATTTTTTCAGGGAACCTCATGTTTTTCCCACCGGCTGATGCTGAAAGCCATAAAACCTGCGGCAGAAATGTTTGCTAGCTGAAGGGAGAAAATAGTAAATATACCTGTTTGTTTCCTCACTTAAAAGAAATATTTTCTTACAATCAGCAAAGGAACAGCAACATGAACTGGCAAACAAACTCATTTTAAATGCTCCTTGTAGGGCATCAGCATCTGTTTCGTCCCTGAAAGCTGCACTGACTTGTTTAATTAGCAGGGTACAAGCTGCTGGTGTAGTTTCTAGTGGAGATGGGGAGACAATCCAGCTGATCCTTGCCTCAGGTGATGTGTTTCAATGGAGTTGGTGCTACGTACAAGCTGGAGCTCTCTGGCAGGGAAAAGACGCCTCCCCAGAAAGCCCCTGGGAGCCCCAAGCAAAGAAGCAAAGTCTGATGCAGGTCAGGTAGTGCCAGTGCTGGGAGCTGCTCCAGCCGTCTCAGGGACATGATCCCAGCACAAACCAACCCATGCATGCAGGCAGGGGCAGTCAGGCAGGAGAGCGAAGCATGGGGGCTAACCTCCACAGCCTCCCTCGGAGCCCCGCTGGGCATTGCCCCACGCCTGAGGCTGCCCAGGGAGACCCTCAAGCTGGTGGCACTCAGTTCACTTCCATTATGCCACTTCCAGAAAAATATTTTCTAGCTCTGAAATGGTGGAGTAGGAGAAGCTAACAGGACTATTTATTCACAGTGAATCTGTTCCAGCAGCTAATGAGCAGATTCAGCAGACTGAGTGATGTCTCCTCCTCTAAATTGCTCACACCAGAGGTCACAGTGGCTTTTTCAAGGGCACCGGCTTTGTGTTAGCTGCCTCTGTACGCAAGAGGATGGATACCCTTTATTTTTCAGTACTTGTGGGTCAAACCCAACAAGGCACTGATAACTCTCTGCAAGGCGCCAAGCACCCATTGACAAATGAGGTGTCTTAGCACCTCTCAGGAGGTGATCAGCATCTGGCAGAATAAAAAGCTGCAGGGCTGAGCTACCCAGACAGCCCACACAGCAATAAATTAGACATCGCAGTTGCTGTGCTGGCAAATGTATTAGCCGCTCACACTCAGCAGTGCTTCTCGCACAGCTGGGCACACTGACATTAAACCTTACCTGCAGAGGGAAATGACTCTTTCTTTCAAATATTTTTAAGAGCTGGTCTGTTGCAGATGGTTTGAGGAAACACAGATATCCTGCGCTCCCCTGCACACGGCCATGAGGAACTTCGAGAATTTGCTTTGTCTGCTTAAAGAGGAACTGCTGTATACTGCACGCTTTTTAAAAATCTGTACTTCACCATCATTTCAACATATATGACCACATTTCTTATGAAAAGAAGCCAGTCTGATTTATTTTCCTTTTTCAGGTTGTATTTTCTAGCATTTGGGTTTTCGCTACCTAAGCTTGGATTTGATTGCCTCCAAGTTTTCTAGTTTACACCTTTGGGTATTTTGACCTAAGGTCACACGGAGACTATAACCACCAAAGAAAATGCCTAATACCAACAATCTCAAATTGATCCCTTCCCAGCTCAAGTTGAGTTAAATTAGGGCACTCCAAATTTGAACACAGTATAAACCACCTTACACATGCAGTATTTGCACTGTGATAATGAACTGTAGTCAGCAGAGTGATTTTGGTGCCAATGAAACAACACCCCTCTTAATTATTGGAACGTTTTTATTTTAGACTTCAGAAAGTATCTGCAGGCTAGTTTGCAGCACCTCAGCATGGCAACCCACTTCTCAGTTCCAGTGCACTGCCTGTTGCTATTGTGCTGCATAAACTGAGCTCAAAAATCCCTCTGCACCAGAAATCATGGGGAAACTATATTTCAAAGTTAGATTTTAAGACCTTCTTACTCTTTAGGATTAATTTCTTTTTTTCCAAATGTGCAAACTCATTATTCCTTTGTTTCAATATGAAAGGCGGTGGGGGTTTGTCAGAGCCATAAGAGAGACCACATATCCTCAGATCTGAAAAAATTCTCTTTTTTATTTCATGGGAAAAGCTTGATTTTGGACTAATGACCATTGAGATTTATCAGCAAAACCATAGGCATAAAAACCATCGCACTCAAACAGTACGATTAATTCAGCCACATTGCACATGTGCTATGCAGGAACTTCTATTCCTTTCCTATGTAAAGGAGTATCTGTTGTTTACACCATCAAGTATAAACCCCAGTTTTCTCAAGATATGCAATGTAGACCAAGTGCTACTACCAGAATGCGAACGTCCCACTTCGTTGACTGGTGGGTACTTCCACTGTGTGACCTTCATGTTGCACAATGAGGGACATCAGTTATCAAAAAGGCTGGGCAAGTGAAATGCTGCTGGACAACTTGGGAATTTCTTGTGTGGTCAGCTAACAAAAAACTGAAAAGAAAGAAACTGCCTGCTCTGAATTAACTGGCGTAAGGTATATCCACATTAGCACAGCTTACCCTTAGTTTGTTTTGATATGTTGGTCATTTTAGACACATTGAAGCAACCACCTACCTTTACCTGCAAGAACCCAAAAAGAAACATAAAACAAAGGGTAAACAAACGTGGGCCATGAACTTCCTCATAAAGAACTGTGATATATAATTAGAGACTCCTGTGTCTGGGGAGTTACTTTGCCTTTCATTTCATGATCGGTATGGATAATTAGAATGTTTTAGAGCAGTCTAACAAGCGCAACATATGGGAGAAGCTCGCTTTAAGATTGAATTGGCTATGCACTAAACAAGGTGTAGCAGCAGCAGCTTCCCAACCCTTGGCGAACAGAGCGATTCCTCCCAGCCATCGGTAGCTATCTAAAAGTGAAGCACCCTTCCCTGCAATTTGTTTAGGTTCCCTCTAATGTTAGAGGGAGACCCAGGCACCCCAGAAGGACATTCATGCTGACCCACCCAGGTGCCTCTCCTGCGATGGGACAAACAAGGTCTCCTGAAGTGCATACTCTTTCCTCCAGCAACAGAGGGAGCCCCGATGACTTCTTTAATTTATTGGCAGTGGTGCTGTAGGTGGGAGGGTGTAAGGTCCAGGGCACTGCTGGGCTGTACGCGAGGGAAATCTGACTTACGGATCAGTCATCACAGCGGAAGGAAAACAGTCTTTTGGGCACACTTAAACTAGATGATACTCATCTTTCACCCAGCTAAAGTTAGAGGAGATAAATCCTGTCATAATGACCAGTTTGTTTCTAGAAGCAATCATCTCCCCTGAAGGTACATCTCCATTCATTCTCAGCCTTGCTATCGACAGAACAATATTCATTTTGGGTTAACATGAAGGTTATTGCATTGTGAAGAAATGCATGTACTTGAGGAGAAAAAAACTGCTTATGTAGGCAACGTAAAATATTTGAAATCCCTTGTTTCCTCACTTCTAAGTGACTGCTTTTGTAGATTTTAAGTAGATGACATGGTGTCCCTAAATTATGAAATTAAAAGCCTGAATGGCATTAGTCAAGCTACTAATATTACTCAGTGCGTCCTAGTTTCAGCTGGGACAGATTTAATTTTCTTCCTTAAACCATGACACAGAGGTTCCCACCTCCCTGAAGCCAGACCTTACAGCGTTTGTCTTCTCTCTGCTGCTCAGTTAGGAACACAGGTATGCAAACTAAGTGTTAGAGCAAAGACAGGTCTTTTCAGCGCCACAGCTCACACCAAACCTGCTAACCACACTACTTCCCCAATTGCCATGCACAGCAGAGGGTTGACAGAGGATCAGATCCAGAAAGCACCTTCCTGTCCCAACTTGATTTAAGGACAGAAAAACTACATTTTAAATCAGCAAGAGGAAGATGTCTAGGCTTCAAACAATTGCCCGCAATGGAAAGGAAAAAAAAAAAATCAAAACTTTGTAATATATAACTTTGTAATGCATAAAATGCAGCTAGGAGCACCTCTGACAATCAGGCTGTAACATTTTTTACAGATGAAACCAAGATGCGACCAATACACAGTGTGCTGCTCAGGAAAGCAGTCTTCAAGGTCTCCTAAGGTCCCTTTTTCTGCTTGAACTGAAATGTGGACACCTCTCTCTCTCTCTCTCTGTTTTTTAATGGCTGCATGACTCTTTAGCAACTGCAGTTCCAACCACCATTTAATTTCCTCTTTCTCTGGGAAATTCTGGAGTGCCTCTCTTTATATTAAATTATTGTCGCTCTAGTGGAGAATAGAAGAGATGCTGTTATACTATTTTTGGTTCATTAAGTTTCTAATTACTCTGGTTTTGATATTGAAAAGCACTAATTAATTCTTTTAATGTGTAATATTAGTAATGTCCTACAATTGAATTAACACCACTTTAAAGGAAAAATAGAAAATATTTATTCCAAATGAAATATATAGTAGAATTAAAGGCTGAGAATATTTATAAACTATTTAAGAGTAAAAAATGTATAGAATTAATTGCTAGTATCTCATAACCAGGCATTCTGAATCCAGAAAACTAAATTAAGATTAGTCTTTTAAAAACCATGAAACAGACTAAATAAAAAAATTCTCAGTTGAAACAATTCACAGTGAAACCTCTCAAACAGCCCAAACTCCTGTCTGTTGTGTCTGAGGCTTTTTAATATTTGGCTTTAAAGGCACAGGATATGTTTTCCAAACAGATGCCTCCTATGTAATTACTGAAAGGCAGTATTTAAGTCTTGTTTTTAAACTTGTATTCTTGTAATTACATATTTTGATAAGTATAACCACATCTCTGAGCATCCTGTGTTTATAAACAATCCTGTGCTTGAACATAATTATTACACCACTGCAGCATTTTCTTTTTTGTTTCACCTTTACGTCCCTGATATATGCTTACAGTCTGAACTTCATTTTAACACAGGGCTTTCTTCATCTGAGGATTTGCTTAATTTTGGTACAGCTTACCGAAAATTTCAGACTGTGAGCACCAACTAAGAAGTGCTTGTAGAGGACACTACTGTATGCTCTTCACAATGATTTGAAAAAAATATTATCAAACATGCATCAATTTCCATTTTAGCTCTTTGAGGCAGATTCGCAGATACTCGAATGCAACACAAAGGCCAAAGTGGATGTTGACTGGTTACACTGGAGCGACAGCTGCACCGCAGCACCAGGGCGGCACAAAGCAGCAGATCGTGCTAGTGAGTCTCACCTGTAATTAGATATCGACTTATTGACTTGGAAGGAAGGTTGTGCTGCCCAGGACACCACCGGGGAACCTGAGCCCCACCTCCAGCTCTCTGTAATTCAAAAACTGCTTTTGGGCTCTTCCCCCAGCTCTCCCAGAGGAGAGGGTCTGCCTCAGTGGGGAAGGCAGCGGTGCTGGAGCCCTTCCCCGCACCCAGCACTGTGCTCCAGGCTTCCCAGTCCTCTGGGGAGCGGGTATCACCAGGGCTGCATCAGCACCTGGCACCCAGGCACCCGCAGCTGTACAGCAGCGGGCGGTGATCGGCAGAGTTAGTGCCTAGGTCTCAGGGGCCCCATTTCAGAGCTGCTGTGCTGCTGCAGCTGTGACTCCACTTGTTCCTTAACCAGCCCTAACAATTAGATTTGGCAATCATTACCTTAGCTAAATAAGAACATTAACTTTCAAATATAGCTTGTCCACTAGGTTTTCAACAATCTTAACTGCACAAAACCTGACGAACTCTTGCACACCAAGCAGCCTGATTTTTCCAGCTTAGCTGAACGTTTTCAATTTGCATACAATCTGCGTACTATTTCAGTTGCAGCATCTCCCGTCTTCACTGCTCCTTCCTTCCTTCCTTCTTCTCTATTTGCACAGGATCTTACGGCTTTCTTCCAGTGTTTTGACTTTGGACCACCCCACCCCCGCCCAGTCTCACATCCACTTATCTCTCTCCAATTCTTTGCTGGTGCCACAAACACAGAGCTCTCTTCCTTGGTTTTGTCCTCTTGCTCCTCTGCTTGCTCCTGTTCCACTTTCTCTCATCTCCTTAATTGCCTCACTCTCATTTTTTCTCTCTAATTGCTCACCCTTCTCTGGCTCTTTATAATTTCAATAAATGCATCTGTTAATCCTCTTATTGTTTACAAACAACCAACCTCCCCCCTGCCCCCAAAAACTACTCTTTATACATTTCTCTTTCTTTCAAACAACATTGTGATGGGTTGAGCCTGGCTGGACACCAGGTGCCCACCAAAGCTGCTCTATCACTCCCCTCCTCAGCTGATCAGGAGAGAGAAAATATAACAAAAGGCTCACGGGTCAAGACAAGGATAGGGAGAGATCATTCACCAATTACCATCACAGGTAAACCAGACTTGACTTGGGGAAATTAGTTTATTTTATTACCAATCAAATCAGAGTAGGATAATGAGAAATAAAAACTAAATCTTAAAACACCTTCCCCCCACCCCTCCCTTCTTCCTGGGCTCAACTTTACTCCTGAGTTCTCTACCTCCTCCCCTCCAGCGGTGCAGGGGTGCGGGGAATGGGGGTTGCGGTCAGTTCACCACATGTTGTCTCTGCCGCTCCTTCCTCCTCAGGGGGAGGACTCCTCACACTCTTCCCCTGCTCCAGCGTGGGGTCCCTCCCACAGGAGACAGTGCTCCATGAACTTTTCCAACACGAGTCCTTCCCACAGGCTGCAGTTCTTCACGAACTGCTCCAGCATGGGTCCCTTCCACTGGGTGCAGTCCTTCAGGAACAGACTGCTCCAGCGTGGGTCCCCCGTGGGGTCACAAGTCCTGCCAGCAAACCTGCTTCAGCGTGGGCTCCTCTCTCCACGGGTCCACAGGTCCTGCCAGGAGCCTGCTCCAGTGCGGGCTTCCCACGGGGTCACAGCCTCCTTTGGGTGCATCCACCTGCTCCAGCGTGGGGTCCTCCACGGGCTGCAGGTGGATATCTGCTCCACCATTAACCTCCATGGGCTGCAGGGGGACAGCCTGCCTCACCATGGTCTTCACCACGGGCTGCAGGGGAATCTCTGCTCCTGTGCCTGGAGCACCTCCTCCCCCTCCTTCTTCACTGACCTTGGTGTCTGCAGAGTTGTTCCTCTCACATATTCTCACTCCTCTCTCCGGCTGCAATTGCTGCTGTGCAGTAACTTTTCCCCCCTCTTAAATATGTTATCACAGAGGCACTACCACTGTCGCTGATGGGCTCAGCCTTGGCCAGCAGTGGGGTCCGACTTGGAGCCGGCTGGCCTTGGCTGTATCGGACATAGGGGAAGCTTCTAGCAGCTTCTCACAGAAGCCACCCCTGTAGCCCCCCGCTACCAAAACCTTGCCATGCAAACCCAATACAAACATGCACCTCAGTTCTCTTTGCTTTGTAAGCTCAGTGAAAGCCTGGAGTTCTCCTCCTGTGGCTCCTTCTCCCTGGCCTGGCCTCTGCCCCCGCATTCAGTCAGCATTGCTTTTGTGGGAGCCTTGAATGACCTCCTCTTAGGCAGCTCCAGCTCTCACCTACATCTCCATTTGCCTGTCAGGCACTTGCCACAAGTCAACTGAGCTTCTTTCCCTGAGAGGTTATTCCCTCTGTCTTTCACAGCTCTACCCTCCCCTTTCCCTTCCCTCACTCAACCAGCACGGCTTTTGGAGATTCCTCTTTATCTCACTCGTCAGACTCCAGCATGGGTGGTATAAAGCTCTGTCCTTGTCCTCTTTCTCTTCTGTGCCTTATCTCTGGGTAATCCCAACCGCAAACATTCAGCTGCTGAGCAACTTAAAGATCTAGTGCTGTATTCAGATCAGTCTCTCAAGGCGAGATCAACCTGACTAAAAATAAAAGGATACAGTGTAGGTGTCTCCACCTGCAACACCATCTAGACTCCCTTTACAGCTAATCCTATAGGAGGTATCTAAAGCAGGTCAGGTGAATGGCACCCAGGAAAAACCTGTTTCCCTCCCCTACCTAAAAAGGGAGCCCAGCTGAGTGGCTCTGATGCTGATGCCTGCACCATAGACACTTAAAACTGGGCAAGAATCGTAGACCTTCTTTCCAAACACAGCCTTGCCCGCCTCTCTGATGCCTGCTCAGATAAGCCTCGCTGTCAGTTCAAGCTCAAGCTCAAGCTCGGCTAAACCAGGCAACTTCATCATGCTGCTCCTCAGTTGCTGTTTAGGCCAATGTTCACATATGCCTACAACTGGGGGGACATCTTCGGTCCAGACCTCTCCCTGTGTCCTTATTCAGGCCATGTCTGAGCCTTGCAAGGTTTGTGCTATAAATAATTCCTGACACGAAGCCTTTCCGTCTCCATCCATACAGATAAGGCTCTCATCCAAGCTGTTGCCACTTTGAATCATGCTTACTGCCAAAGCACTTGTCCTGCCCTTAATAAATGCAGCCCTGTCCTGCACGTAATCACTCTAAATGCCTCGGCAAAGGATACGGCTCTAGCTGGTCCTCCGGTGCTGCCATGCCTATCTTTGCATTTCTCCCCTAGCTCCCTACTCTGTCACATCAGATGAGAGCCACTTGTCCTCACTTCCAAGACCTTCTGTAGTCCACCCCAGCTCTGCCCATCTCAGGCACAGCCTCTCACATGTAACAGAGTCAGCCCTGCCATCACCCATCAGCTGATGGTATCACCCGCTCGGTATGTTCTCGTACGCAGCCCCCCAGCTGTCACGCTGCCCGGCTTCTCTGGGAGGAGCTGCCTGCACACAGCTGCAAAACTAACGCACCTTCAAAATTCCCCTTTTCCTTGCAAGAAACACTTGACAAGGGTTAGGCTTCCTTTTGTTCAGGCAAATACTGTCTCACCGATGCCTCGTGACTGCGTGCACAACCTCCCCCGTTAGGTCGGGAGCCGGCCTGTCCCATGCGACTTCATTGCCTGGCACGGTGGGCTCCTTGTCCATGACCGGCACTGTTATATGCTACAAATTAATAGATCTAAAATGGCAACAGCAGCCACTGAGTCACGATCAGCATTTGCGTAATAATGTAAAGAATGGTAGACTTAACCTTAAGAGGCACAGCTGTAATTTAGAGATAATGTATGCTGTTAACAGTGCTGGGAGAAATTGAATGTATTTGTCACTCCTTTGATGATCCTGCCACTTCTTTGAAGCATTGCAGATTTGTTTATTAATATCTGAAAATGTCTGTTTTAAAGTCAAAGAGTGTTTTGACCATGTTAAAATACATATACTCAAAGGGGTATCATTAGACTTGCCCTTCTCACTTCGTACTTACTTTCTCTCCTTTCAGTGACTAATGGTGTAACCTTAATTTTATGTTAACTGTGTTGGTTTTTTACATATGCTTTCTTATTAAAAATATGAGGAAAACTGCAGCTAAATAGCCTACCCCTTTAAAATCCAGAGGGACAGGAGGAGCGGGGCAAGCAGTTATCAGACAAGTTTGGGATATTGGCAGGGGCTTCCTCTCCTGGGAAAGAGGAGGCGAAGAAAGAGCTGAGTGTCTGCTAGTCATCTTTGAATCATGCACCTTAGATGGTTTGCATAGACTATATTCTAGAGTGTTCAGTGGAAATGTTTTATATTGAGGGTTTTTTCTTCTGAATTTTGTGTTGAATAAATTTGTGTCCTTAAAGAAACTCTGAGCCTAACTGGGAGTCCTTGCTGTGATGGGAAACAGATTAGTCCTTGCTTACAAGAAGCTATTTTTCTGAAAGAGTATACGGGCATCTCAAGTAGGATCATTTAGTGTTATTACCTGGTTCGGGTTTTTTTCAGTAAACCTTTTTGAGCATGTACTACTGTGTTGTGGGTTTAAACAGTCATCTCAAAATTTAGCTGCTTTGCTCCAAAATCAATTAAACTCATTATGGATGTGCTGAAGAGGTCTGTAATGCAAGAACTGGCTTGTATTCTGATTTTCACTCTTACTGTTTGTAGGGTATTATAGGACATACATGTGGGAGTGTGAGAGAAAAGACAGGTATTAAACTGCTGGAGTGACACTTAATAGCTCTGGTATTTTCTGGACAATTTGTAAATTGTAATGAAAATTATCTTGAATGTGATGTGCCATGAATCTTTTTGTGAAGGATACTATGTGGGTTGGAGAAAAAATAGCATGAAAGTGAAAATTCTGTTGAAATGCCAAAGACCAAAATTATCTCCTTTTGTTTTTAAAGTTGAAAACAGAAGACTTAGTTCCTTAGTTTAAACTGAGGGATGAAAAGAAATTATGCTGCAGGCACTACTGTAAGTTCAGTGAGCTTTACTTGTGACAACAGCAAAACACTCATGTAAAAGAAATTAGGTGGCTGCCATTTAAGTGTGTTAGTGACTGCAGTATGTTCTGTTGAAGATGGGATGGCTAATGGATTTCTTTTATTTAAGGTAAGTATAAAAGAAATTGAGCTCTTTTGGTAGCTGAAATAAAAGGAGTACCATAATCTGAACAGGCATGTGCAGATTGATTAAAAACTGTCTTCTGCATGTTGATGGAGATTTGAACACACATGATAAAAAAGAACAAAATGCCTAGTTCTCGGCTACCTGGAGAAAAAGATGGGATCCTATTGGCAAATGTTAGGTGGAAAGGGGGTTGGAAATATCTTCTGTCATCTAATTCTTGCTCAGTACAAGAAAGTGGGGCTTTGCTCATTCTTTGTACATAAACAGTGTTGCACAAGAGATACATCAGTCTGTTATCACCGTCTCATCCTAACTGAAACAATATCCAGAACATCAAAAGTCATGAACTAGGATTCAACGAACAGTAATTCACAAGTACAGTGATACTTCTCTCTCCTAATGTTGCTGATGTTCTACCTCCAAGAGGCGAAACCCAAAAGGGTAAGTATCTTGCCAAAGAGATGGTGACACGTACCTTGTGTTGTAAAGTAAATGGAAAGAAGGTCACAACTCAGCTTGGCAAATTGACACAAAGAACTATCATCATGACAGTTGTAAAGAACAGTTTTGTACAGGTGAGTGCCACCAGCTGCCCTCTCTTCAGTGGTGAATGCGTGCGATAATCATGGTTTCTATTTGTAAAGAATTGCTTATTTATGCTGCCATATGGGTATTTTTTTAGTCTAAAATTTTATCTAACGTCTAGAGCTGAACTATTTTAAGTATTTTTAATTGCCAGTATTATTTCATTAAAGTCTAGCTACGTTTCTGCTTCCTTGCTGTTTAGACTTTTGCAGTCAAGTAGGAACAAGTGCAATACACTAGAGACCAGGAATCAAGCATGCCTGGAAACCTGTTTATTTACAAACATACAAAGTCCTCTTCTCATTGGCACTTAGCATGTTTTACGAGCAAATACTCCTGGCGTAAACCCCATTCGGACTGCTGAAGGATGCTAATATAGAACCATCGCCTTTACAGACACCTCACACACTGGTACCAGGCTTAAGCTTCACCGAAATACAGTTGCATCTTCTCCTGAGTTTTCACTGACACTGCCAAGATTGTAGCTGTTGCTGAAACAGCTGTGCTGGCAAGAGTCTGTAATGAGGTGTAAAAAACCACAAACCAAGCCTGCAAACTTCTAGTGAGGAGTTCAATTTCCAGGCTAAGCTTGCCCGGAACAGAGCCCAGCGGCGAGGGATGCCGCCCCTGCCAGCAGGGCCTCGCGCCTTGGGGAGGGCCGAGCTCCCTCTCCTGCGATGAGAGGGACACGCGTAGGCAGGGCTGGCCCCAACGGGCCATCTCCCCGCCATGGCGGGTTCCCTCTTGGTGGGACGGCAGGACAGGGGGCCAGGCCCGGCCCCACTGGGTGAGGTGCTGTGGGCCAAGAGTGGGCTCTGCAGGGCGTGTGGTTTTGCCGTGGGTGGGAGTGCTCCCTGTGGGCTCTGGGATCGCCCCCCTTCCAGACGCCCCGGCGGCTGAGGTGGCCGCTGGGACCCGAGGAGGCAAAATGGTGCCTCCCTTGCACCCCGCTAAAAAGACGGGCGCTGCAGTAGGCCAGGAACTACAGTTCCCGGCGTGCCCCGCCGGAAGCCGGCCCGCACCGGAAGGAGCCGGGGCGGGGAGCGGAAGCGGCTGGCGGCACGGCACGCCGGGACACGTAGTCCGGGGGCGGCCACCGCCCAGGGCCGTGTCCCGCGAATTTGAAAATTCCCGCGGTGGCGGCGGCAGCTCTCGCGAGAACTCCGCCCCCCGCCCCGCCCCCCGCGCGGCGGGTGAGCGAGCGAGGTGGGTGCCGCGCGCGGGGGGAGGGGAACGGCACGGAGCGGGACCGGACGGGGAGCGCGCGGTAGAGCAGGAAGGAAGCGCGGAACGGGGCGCACTCGATTGCGCAGGAACGGAGTGTGGCGCGGCCGGGCAGGTCCGGGGCAGGCGGAGGCCGCTGTAGCCGCTGCGGGAGATGCCGCCGCCCTCATCGGCACGTACGGGTGAAAAACGGGCTGGGTTGGGGGGCTGGGCGGGCAGGACGGAGCGGCGCGGAGAGAAGGCGGCGGCGGAGGTGGTGGCGGTGGCGATGGCGACGCCCGCCCGCCTTCCTTCCTTCTCCAGTACCAGCAGGTAGCGGGTGCTCCTGAGGCGGCTAGGCCGGCACCGCCGCCGCTGGCGCAGCGCGGGCCCGGCGGGGGCCCTGGGCGGGCCCGGCCGCCGTCGCCCGGCCCCTTATGTAAGTGACCCCCTGGGCTGCGGCGCCGTGCCCCGCTACACGTGGCCCGGCCGCGGCGGGGGAGGCCGGGGCGGCCGGCGGCGCGGCCGGGGCAGCGCACATGGGAGGCGGCGGCGGCGGCGTGCGAGGCTCCGCAGCCAGGAGCCGGCCGTCAGAGGCTGGGGGGCGTGGGAGGTGCGGCGGCTGCCGCCAGGAGCTTTCTCTCCTGCCCGGCCACCCGCCGCCTGGCCGGCGCACGTCCCCGCCTCTCGCTCCTTCGGTCACTTTTTAGAGGGTTTTTCTTTTCTTTCTTTGAATTTTCTTTCCACCCCCTCTCCCCCCTCGGTGTCATTTTCCAGGAGGAGGCGGGAAATTCGCTATCTGCGTAGAGCGGCCATCGCGGGAAGAGGGCTGGGTTTAATGGGGAGAGCACAGCTTTACAGGAATGCGTTGCGTTTTGCGGGGGTCTCTTGATTTTTGCCTGAAGCATGCATCACGCAGCAAAGTGGCCGACTTAAACAAAAGGGCTTGATTTCTTCCTGACTCCAGGTCTGGAGCTTCTGCCAATAGAAGGAAGCGTGGTGTCAGTCTTTCAGGTCTAAGAATTGATCATGTTTGGTAAAAACTGCCTTCCTGACCATGTTTGGTAAAATTATGGGAAATGTAGGAACTTAATTCTGTCGGGAATGCCAAACGGTGTCTGGGGTGTATGGCTAAACGTGGTAGTTCCAGTGCCTTCTTAGGCCCATCAGTCTGGATGAGCGTCTCAGTCTTGGCTGAGAGCCGTCCCATGCGTTTGGGCACACAGTACTGTCTCCTGTTCTGCTGAGGACAGCTCCTCATGCCCTTACTGCATCAACTCGTTTTCCTGCATTGATCTGCCTGGCATTTGCTTTTGTAAGACAGTGAAATGAACTTAATCAGGCTTCTGTTAATTTTGCGTCTTCTGCCTAGCAAGCTGTCGGCTATAGTTTCAGAGAACTAATGGTGACAAGCCTTTGCTGGTGTGGTATTGTTGGACTTGTGTGGTGGAGAGAATACTTAACTTGGTAGGAGAGAGTCACCAAGAACCTGAGCCTGTTCAAGTGCAAGGTAAGCCACAGGAATACAGGAGTAGAACAAAGGAGCAGATGGAGAGATGGGAGGCGGCAGCAAGGCCTCTCTTGTGGTGGCACTGAAGTCAACACGCTTTGTGAAATCATATCTGCAGCTGTGGCTGACCGTATTTTTTGCTTTTTCTTCAGTAAGCCCATAACATTGTTGGCCGTTGAAACTGATTTTCAGGTATGACTGTCAGTCGAAACTGCCATCCCAGAACTCGGGCTTGCCTGTATGTGATTCTGCTTGAACATGTGATTTCTCAATATTTTTCTTTTTTTCTTTTTTTTTTTTCCTGGAGCTTTTTATTCCAAAAATCTATCATCGGTCTATGACTTGGGGCATGTTCCTTTCTTTGGAAATAGTTCATGAGGTTTGGAAGTCGTAAGTACGCAGGGTGAAGAGGAATGGTAATTTTGGCCACTTGTACACAGAGCACTTTGGTCTAGCATAGGGCTGGGAGGTTGGATTCTGGTTTACTCCTGAACATGGGGTATCTATATATATACTGTTCATAATTAATTGTGGATTTTATCTTGCTAGTTCTGTATTGCCAAGCCAGATGCCTAGAAAAAAAAATGTTTAAAATGCCTGTTGGCTTACTGGAGGAAACCTGGGCATGGTGGATGCTCTGGCATTTTCATATGCTTTTATACACAGTTAGTAACTGCAGCGTGATTACATGTAAAGTTACATGAATGGTCCAGGTGTTGGAGTGCTACTTATCTGATGGTTCTCAGTGGTGGTATTGGACCGATAAGCACATTTGATGTGTGCTGTAGACAGGACTACACCGTGTCAAGGTGTAAGCTTTCCACCAGAGAAGAATTCTTTCTGCTTTGGTGGGGAGTTTGGGGTGGTGAGTGGTTTGTTTTTAAACTCAGATCTCCCCAGTAGAGTATCCTAAAATTTGATTTCCACTTTGGCCACACAAAGTTCTGCGCTCTTGGCCTGTGCAGGTAGGCAGTGGCAAAGGCAGGGTGACTCGGGGTGACTCATGGAGAGGATGCACTTGAGAAGTTTACTTGAATGCTGTTACGCTGTTACCTGCCCTACTGGAAGATACTTGTTCACCCTTTTTCTTAAAACTCTCTTGCTCTTACTATGACACATTGTACTGAGGATCATGAAGAACTCACCACGCAGACTTGTTTTTCAGACATCTCCGTGCTTATTTACAAAAAAGATTTATTTTTTGATTCGCTCCATCATATACGCTCTTTTTGGAATTTTGTGCCGTTTTCTACAATTCCTTAATATATGTTGTCATAGTCAGTGTTCTCCCTTAAAGGAGGATTGACCAACTGAATATTTTAAAATAGGCTGCTTGCGGGGGGAGGGGGTTGATTGTTCAATGTTTTCATTACTGATGCAGATGATGGGGCAGAGCGTACCCTCAGCAAGCTGGCTGATGCTACGAAACTGGGAAGAGCGGTGATACACCAGTGGGTCATGCTGCCATCCAGAGGGACTTTGACAGGCTGGAGACATGGGCTGACAGGAAGCTCATGCAGTTCAAGAAGGGGAAGTGCAAAGTCCTGCACCCAGGGAGGAACAACCTCACGCACCGAGATACGCTGGGGACTGCCCAGCTGGAAAGCAGCTTGGCAGAAAAGACCCCGGGCGTCCTGGTGGACACCAAGTTGACCGTGAGCCAGCAATGTGCCCTTGCGGCAAAGGCGGCTGGCGGTAACCTGGGCTGCGTGAGGAGGAGCGTTGGCGGCAGGTGGAGGGAGGGGATCCTTCCTCTGATCAGCGCTGGTGAGGCCACGCCTCAAGTGCTGGGTCCAGGTCTGGGCTCCTCAGTCTCACAACAGAGATAAGGAGCTACTGGAGAGAGTGCAGCGAAGGACCACAAAGGCGTCTGGAGGAGATAGGAGCACCTCTTCTGTGAGGAAAGGCTGGGAGAGCTGGGACTGTTCAGCCCGGAGAGGAGAAGGCTCGCGGCGGCTCTCATCAATGCATATAAATCCCTGGAAGGAAGGCCTTTCTCTTCTTGGACTGTGACTATAAGAGAGGCTTCAAATTGGCTCTGCTATGTTCCACTGCTTGGTGTTGCGTGATCTGCCTTGTGTTTTATACATTCTTTTTCAATTTTTTCCATTGCTAACTCTTGGTGGAATGAGCACAAAAAAAAAATTGCTCTCTCTTAGAACCAGCAACTTACTTCCACGAAAACAGTAAATTAGACTGCAAAATGGTGGCCATGTGCAAAGTAAACAATGAAGAGGTGATTTTTGGGTTGGTTTGTTTTGGGTGGTTTTTTTTTGACTAGTCAGAATACTGGAAGTCAGGTAAGAGCCTGCAGAGAACACCTCTGAGAGAAGACACAGGGACTCTGAAGAGAGATTGCATGTCTGAGGTCCTCTTTCTTCCCTTTATCTTCTTGTCTTACCTGTCCTCTAAAAATGATGGTGACAACTGGTGACAGAAAAACCCCCAAAGTAATAAGAACACATTACATCCTGTTACGTGAGAAGCTTTGTGGGTGCGTTTTCTGATTTTTTTTTTTTTTTTTTTTTTTTAAATTATTGGCATAGTCTACTTTTGGTATCTCTTTTATCTCCTGCTCCCATCTGTTCTGTTTATCTCCTTCTGCCTGTGCTCTGCCGAGTAGTCCCTTTCTTTGTTCATTACACGGTATATCCCCATTGCTTTATCCTATCCTGGACTTGTCTTCAATATGATTTTTCTGCTTGGTTGCCTTCTTTTTCTGCTCTTTCAGCTATATCAGCTGGTTGTCTTGCTCTTCCTCTTCTGAAGTTTCTCCTCAGGATAATAGTCTCTCGTCATTCTTCCTTTCTTAGTCAGCAGCACAGTGTTGCTGAAGGCACCTATCAAAACAGGCGGACATTGAAGGCATTTCAGAGGTGCTATTCACCAACCCAATATGTCTGTATTAGTATTTGGTATGATGGGTTACTCGTAAATCATAGTCATTACGTCATTACAATGAAACTAAGGCAGAATGCTGGTCAAATTGTGGGGCTGTTTACTCTCTGGAGCCCCTGGGTGCAGTGCAAAAGGTCATCCTGCTGTCACTTTCAAATGGTGACACGTACCAAAAAGCAAACCCAACAAAACTACTGCAAGTAAGTTGTCCCACTTGGAACTTGATCTGTGCCAGTTGTGAATGCTGGCAGAGTGCTCGGGCTGGCGGGCTGCAGCAGCGTCCTGCCATACTGGCTTTGCCGTCGGCACCTTTTTTTTTCCAAATGTTGACTTGTGCTTAGTGCGGGAGCCTGACTTAGGCTTCCTGTGTTTCACGCGCTCGTTGTTTTCATGCTGGCAGAAGATACTGGAACATATTCTCAAACAGAGTGCTTGTGACTTGAAATACAGGCGATTCCAATGCCCAGCCTTTAGAGCATAATCTCTCTCCGCAGAAGTACGATTCAGAGAAATTGCATTTATTTAGAAACACTCCCCTTTAATAACTTTGTGTTGCTCCCAGCGTCTAGTCTTCAAAACTAGCTGCAACCTCCTAGGCTGTAAGGAGAATAGGTTATTAGTGCACGCTGGAAGAAAGCATCATAAAACTTCATTTGCAGGAGAACATGTATGGTACAGTTAATGCACTAGGCTTTGTGCGCACGTTCAAGTGGCTGGCTGTACTGGTTTGTAGCATAGGGTAAGGGTTCTGTTTGATGCCTGAGTTGGTCAGCACGTGTAACACCCAGGAACAGTGAACTACGTATAATAGCCTCCTTTTGAGACTTCATGAAGAAAGCAGTGCTATATGAACAAGATAATTCAATCTGTCTTGTCTTCCGGAGGCTTCTTCAATAACTCGTAGAACTCGCAAAGCATAGTGACTTCAAGTAGTTTGTATTGCCATCTGCATGGAGTATCTCTTATTCAGCCACCTATTTAATCGTGTAAGTCACTTCAGCTTTTAAGTCTTCCCACAAAAAAATCTGGCTCGACAGACTGAGAAGTGAACTCTTTATGGAGCGCCTACAGAAGTGTGCGAACTGTCTGAAAGGCTTAGAAAGTTTTGTGAAATACTGCAGAGATGTGACAAGGACAGGCAATAGGAAGGAAAGGGCTGGAATAGGGAATGTGAGGATTTAAGTCTAGAAAAAAAAAAATCAGTGTTTTGAAGTGTTGTGTTATGTTCACATCATAAGTGTATGGAAAACTACTGTCTAAGTGATGAGGTATGAAAGTCTGTATTGCTTGTAATGTGAAAATATCAGCAGTACATTTTCTGGAAGAATTTGAGAATGGAGGTAGTTAAGAACTTAGTATTCCTTAATGTTCATAATAAACATGCAAAAAGTGAACAAGACACAAATGATGCGTGAAATCTACTAGAAGACAATTGACAATAAATAATAAAGTATAAAATCAAGGGAAAGGATAAATGGAAACTTATACCTATTACTGAGAAGCTTTTTAAAATATGTTTTTTCTCAGATCGCATTTTACTAACGTATGTGAGTAGACTTGAACTCAGTGTATTGGTGTTTTCCTGTTATTTATCTTGGCAATACCTCTGTGTCACTTTTTGTTAGTGATCTCATAGGCATCAGAAAAGTAAAAGGATTTTCCTTTTGCTCTGCTGTGAGATCAAAAACTGTCCTGAGTGCCAGTTTTTTAAGGAAAAGAGCTACAGGCGATGTATAGGAGATTATTCACTGCACAGTGATGAAACTTCTGTCAATCTCAAGAATGTTTATGGCTGACATGAGGCTATTTTTGCATTTTTTTCTTTCTTTATTTACAGTGAAGAATGCGAGACCTAACGGCTCAGGTAACGAGCAGTCTGCTGCAGTTTCCAGAGGTGACTATTCAGGCACTTGGGGAAGATGAGATAACCCTAGATTCTGGGCTGTGCGGGAAGTTTTCTGGAGGTGAGCATTTTCCTTTAAATGTGGTCTTGGTAGAAAGTTGTTATTGCGTGGAGGTTACCTGAAACACAGGGTGATAGTATCAGCTGTGTCAGGTTGGTGCTGTTAAGATGCATCAGGTTTCAAGAGAACAAAAAGGATGTTTTAACGATTAAAAATGCTAATATTAAAACATTAGTATAGTTAAAGTTTGAAATCACAACAACCTGCACCAATCTTGTGCTATTAAAATAATTTGCTTAAACATGCTGAGTCAGTGAGCCCTCCTCAATTTTTAAGGAAGTAAAAGGCAATTTTCAAAAAAGTACTAGTGTTGTTTTGGGCCGTCTTTATTTGTACCAGCTCAAGCTCTATGACCATCATAACATCACATGCAGGAATAGTTCTTCTACAATGTTACAGAGGCAAACCCTCCTGCTTTTTCTTCTCTAGTCTGAATAAAAACAGAAGGAAGAGGATAACGCTGTTAAGTGCTGCAGCCGTATTGCCAAAGTATTTAATAGGATGCAGATGAGTACCTAGTGAGAGTTGCTGCAAGTGGCTAAGCAGATTAGGTAGTTGACTTTCTAGGTGATCTGAAAATAGAGCTGGGTGCCTATCTGGATGTCTAGGAGTCTGTTAAGACCAGGTAGAATCTACCTACCTGACTGTAAGTGCAGTAATTGAGTTGTTAATACTTCCTTCGAGTTCAAAGTAGTTCAGTGAAACAAAACGTGTTAAATTCTTTCTGTGGTCAGCACGTGTAAAAGTTTAAATTTACTCATGCAGTGCCCATTTTAAGATAATTTCTTGCTGAAGTCCAAATCTCTGCCCAAAGTAGGCACATGTCAAGTAAAATTAATAAACTAGAAATGAATTGGCTTAGATTTGTTATATTTGAAGTATGCTTTAAGACTTCCATTCCCATATGGATTTAGATGATTTCTAGCAAAAAGAAGCTGAATATGGTATACAGACTATAGATCAGTATATTGTAATCTTTATCCCAAACAATCAAAATTCTTCAGTGCAGGAATGACAAGTACAAATGCAAAACAATAAGGGGGTTAATTTTAAGATGTATTGCTTGAGGGTTTCAATAGGTGATTTTAAATAATTGGCCAGAATTAGGCAAGTCGGTCTTCCGCTGTTAGGTACTTTCACTGAAGGAAAGGGGCAGTAACTGTGATTTTTCCGTCGTTTTCAATCTTCTTTTGGAAATTTGCTTTAGTCAGCTTTCTTTTCTCTTACAGGGAGAAATGGCCTAGCATGGTTGGCGTGTGGCCCTCAACTTGAGGTAGTGAGCTCTGTGACAGGAGAGCGGCTCTCTGCATACCGTTTCAGTGGAGTAAATGAACAGCCTCCCACTGTTCGTGTGGTAAAGGAGTTTTCCTGGCAGAAGAGAACTGGCCTGCTGGTTGGGTTGGAAGAAGCAGAGGGAAGTGTCCTCTGCCTGTACGACCTTGGAATATCAAGAGTGGTTAAAGCAGTTGTTCTTCCAGGAAGGGTACGTGCTTTTTAATCAGAGAAACAAAGCTTTTACGTTGTTAGGTGCTGCATAATCCTGTTGCAGGAAAAGCTTTGGAGTGTCGCTTTGTAGGAGGTACTTTTTCTATATTGCATTAGCATCCTGTCACTTCAGAGTATCCAGTCAAGAGAGCCTCGATGTAACATCTTGGGCTTAACGGTACCATTATCTTTTGAGTTTACTGATAGTAAAACAAGTTTTCTGGTTTTGTTGTAGAGCACAGAGTTACCTAATTCTCCACTTCCACAAAAAGGCCTTGAAAACTATCTTTCTTTGGCCAGAGTGAAAAAGAAAAAAAAACCCTACTCTTTAAAGTGTCTGCGACATACATTTCCTAAACGCTTCATTTCTGTCAGAAATACTGTCTTTTAAAGATCTCCAGCTTCCATAGTTGTGCTGTAAACGACTTGGACGTGTTCCCATGATTCTCAGACGAGCAAGCAGGTGACTTTAGAGCAGAACACGTTTTTATGTTGACTTAGGATAGAAAAAAAGAGCCTTTAGTGAGTTCTCTGACGGATTGTTGAAAGGTTGACTTTCAATCTGCAGTCCTTGAATCTCTGCTTATTGACTATCGTGTTTGTGTAGATGGGATACACTGGTGTAATGTTACTAATTTTTTCTGTCTTCTATAACCCATAAACTCAAATGATGTAGTGTCCCCTAGTCTCATTATCTGAATGTAAGTAAACAAGAATCAGCGTAAGTTAATAGAACATCAAGAGTCACTGTATTTTTATCATCTTAGAATCTGCAAGAAATAAGTCCTTATTTATTACTAGGCTTTCCATAACGTGATTTGGTTTGACTTGCTCAAATACAGGTGGAGTTTTGTTTGTTTGTAATGCTACAGTGTGATTACTAGTAGTAAGCATTTGTACTGTGGTAATTTCTAAAGATATGAATTGGGTTGGTGCTCCACTGTGCTAGTTTGCCTATAATCTTGATAAATCTTAGAGTTTTAGATGGAAAGGCAAGCTGTGTGCTGACATAAGCGTATAATCAGTAAGTAAATTATGTTTGTGAAGAATGACATAGCTTTGTTAAGTTTTTTTTCTTAAGTCGAAGCAAGCTGGGAATAGGAAGAGGAAAGGTTAAGAAGGATCATGTCACATATCGAATCTGTGTCTACAGAAGTGATTTGAAATCAAATGTAGTTATCAGTTGTATTAGGGTGTTTTTCTATACCACAAAAAAATGATTCACGAGAAAATATGAAGAAGCCGTGGGGGGAAAAGTTGGCTGTTGTGTGATGAAGGTTACGAATTTTGGACTAAAGCCAAAGCTTATCTGAATTTTTGCTCTTATGCCCTGAATGCTCTTGATTACAAGCGTGTTTGGTCTGTTGCTTTCATTTTGCTTCCTATCTTTTTGCTATTAGATTAGTTAGATCAGCATAGAGAGGACACAGGTATTGCTAGTTGGACTGTTAACTTCGAAGTTGTGAGTGGGAGTAAGGGTAAGCAAAAACAAGTATATAAACATATATATAAACATATATAAACAAGTAGATAAAACTTGTACTTGGCCACTGTCCATATGTTTTGAATTTATTCTGTAACTCGTACTTGCATATTATGTAACGTATAGTTTGGCTTTTTAATCTGCCTGAATGTTTCTCTGGTTTTCGCAGTAATTATTTTTAAAAGTAAAATGCAGATCTATTTTAACATCACTTTCTGCAGTTTTTGTCATTAATGTTTTAAGGCTTCAGTGAGCACCTTAATTTCTAGACTATTTTCCGTGTGGATCTATTTTCTGTGGACAACTAAGTTGTACGGGTTAATGCTAACTTAGAGTGACTCTGGTCCAAGGTGTCAAGCCATTAGTGTATTAATACAGGGTATTTATAGTGACTGTCTGACTGCCTTTTAGTGTAAGAGTAGCTGTGTAGTCGTTCAGAGACTACAGGAATCAGTTAAAAAAACCAAACTCACAAGCTTAGAATTTTGGCATAATTTTTTTCTTTGTGGGAGCATCTCTCATTGCCCTCTGGATATACACGTGAAATGCAGCAGAAAACTGAAAATGTTAATGGAGTATTATTTGAATTGGATTCTAGTAAAAGCAAATCTGAATTTAAAACATTAATATCTGAATTTAAAACATTAATTATATTAAATTGGTTTATAATGGTTGTATGTTTCAGAACTACTGAATGGTATTTTCACAAATTTTCCTGGTTTGTATGAGGCAGAAGGGCAGCATTCAGATTCAGTGAGCTGAGAAAAGTTTTCTTTGTTCATTCCCAGAATGAGTTGGCAGTAGTCTAGGAGAGCATGAAAAGCCAGTGCATAGCACAGTGGAAAAATACACAGTTTCAGGAGCTTCTACATGGAAAACTGAAGTGTTAAAACGGGGAAACATTTTTGGAAGACTGTGTGCAAAAATGGAAAAGATTCATTTGGAGCCAGTTATACAATGAAAGTAGTCTTAAAAGAAAAAGAAGCTAGAAGCAACACTTGAACTTTGGCTAATTCTGCAGCAAGATATGGACAGCATCTCTGCTTTCCTCATAACAGTCATCAAGACTTGGAGCAGCAAGAATTCAAATAATCAAAACGCTTTTGATAGTCCTTCGAGTAGCAGAGAAGATTGGAAATTTAATTCTATTTATAGGAAATCTGAAACAAAATAAAGTTGTCTAAATTACTATAGGTACTTCTAAGATTAGAATTCTTGTGACCAAGATGAAAGGTAAATTCTGTAGTAGATTGCCAGGCAGTGTAGTCATAGCAAGTGCTTGATACGGGAGAGGAGAAAACTTTGGGGCTTGGGGTTTGGTTATTTTTCCCCACTTCTGGGGGTAAAAAAAAATATTAAAAAATGGACTACCTTGTGATGCTCACTTCTTTGTTTTATTTTCATGTAAAACTTTGTTGTTGATGTAAAGCTTCCTGTTTTCGTTGTGTTGCATTTTGTAAGAAGGCTAAAGGATGGCCTGAGTTCTTTTGTTGTATAGCTTTAGTGCAGGAGTCTCATGTGCTCATATCTCTGCTACGGCAGTCAGTATTGTCCTGGGGCGTGCTGCAGGTGCTGAAAGGTCTGTCTTCGCCTTGTAATAAAGTTGCATGCAGACTGCTTCGCATGTTAAAGAGCAGCGTGCACTTCTTCCTTAGCTGGAGTTAGCTTTTTATCTAACAAGCTGCTGTTCTTTTTGCCGTTTTAGGCTGGCTTTTTACATTTTTATTAACATTGACAAAAGCGCTGGTGTGCATTTAAAACTTTTTTTTCACTTTATCTGGTAGTTATTTTGATTCTAAATGAGGACTAGTGTAGATTTTACTAAGCTAGTATCTCCCTTCAGCACCTTCTAAAAACGTTTCATTCCCATGGAAATGGTGTGTCTGCCGTGCAAGTTGACCGCTGCCTCGTCGGACTTACGGCCATGCTTTATCCTAATACCTGTTTGGCAAAGAAGCTATAGACTGTATCGCAGTGCTGATGGGCTGTGAGCAGTGGGAGAACTAGATTTAGTTTTGTCTTTCTTACTTAAGTCCCTTAAATATGATAAAGTTTCTTGCATATAACTGATCTTGTGTGTTTTCTTAGAGTTAATTATTTCTCAGTAGGAAATGGAAATTGGTAAGCTGTAATAATAGAATGCACCATTTAAGTTGAAGTTAATTCAGTTAAATAACCGTAGGCAATCTAGTAAATGGAAGGCAGTAACAGATTTTTGTACAGGGCTTATTTTTTTCTTTTTTCTTGATATAATTGGAAACAATGCTTTGTTTTTAAGCCTTATGATTCTGTATTTACTTTCTTGTTTCTGATGTGCTAATTCTGGCTTCAGTTTTGAATGATTTCTATTTAGCTTGTCAAACAGCTTAAATATTAACTTGTAGTTTTCCTGTAGGTAACTGCTATAGAACCCATAACTAACCATGGAGGAGCCAGCGTGAGCACTCGGCACCTACATCAGAGTCTGCGATGGCTCTTTGGAGTGGCAGCAGTGGCTACAGATGTTGGTCATCTACTTCTGGTTGACCTTTGTTTGGATGATTTGTCTTGCAGTCAGAATGAAATAGAAGCATCGGGTAAGCTTGCAGTTTTTAAACTTCAATTTAAAAGTAAGAAACCTGTGTCTTTTAAATAAACAATATGCATTCCACTTTGAAGATACTAGTGTGCAGACATTTCTGACTGCTGATTACAGGTGGTGGTTTGACATTGTGTAGTCCTGAACTGATTGAAAATGGGAGCAGCTTAATACTCCTTCTGATGTTATGAATGCCCCCCTCCCACCAGGATCCCTATGTCACTATGATTCTTGCCAGTGAGGTGGAATCTTACCATCGGAGTCGGTGCAGCTGCCTGATAGGACGTTGTGTCAGAGGTGCCCTATTTCTTGGGAATGTTCTTCTGCTTCTGTTAATTGACTTGGGACAAATTTTAGGCTTGTTTTTTAAAATAAATCCGACTTATCAAAACCCAAGCATTTGGATGAATGAAATCTCTAATTTGTGTGTTCAGATTGCATAGGCTGTTTTGGCTATTACAACAGTGGCTTCAGGAGTTGATGTCACTTCAGATAGCTTCATCATGAGGCCCAAACTCCTGATTTACAGAGTCCAAGAAGAATTTGTCTATGAAGGTTACACTTTTACCTGGTTTTGAAATACGACTGAGAATACCTGTCCGTTCAGAGAGTTCTTATGTTCTTTGAATACATACAAAATAGAAATAGCAAAAAAAGTGTTGCATATGCGGGTATTTTGCCTGGAACCGTAGAATTAGATTATACGTGTTGTCACGTCAGTGTTTAAAATGCAACCTAAATGGCATAACACATTCATTCATTGCGTGGTTTTGTGTGTGTAGATCTAGAAGTTGTCACTAGAATTCCTGCTGAAGTTCCTCAAAGAAGAGAAACTGTGACCAGAGAAGGGAGACATCTCTGTTTTCAACTACAAAATCCTTCAGGAACAGCAATATCAACCCTGTGCTACATAAGCAGAAGCAATCAGCTCGTTGTGGGTTTTTCAGATGGCTACCTGTCACTATGGAACACGAAAACTTTGAAGAGGGAGTAAGTAGGCCTTTACACTTGGCCATGCCTGGAGGAGGTGCAGGGGTCTCAATTTTTTGCTTAAGGAAGTATGTTAATTTAAAGAGAACTTTTTCAGGGACTGAAATTTTGAGTGTAAGCTTGGGTTTTTTAGAAATACTCTTCTGAAATAACAAGTCATCCACGGATTAAGTGGACCGCCTTCTCCCCAATGGACTAGGATTGTTTTCCTTATTGTGCCTGTGGATTGAGGAATTGTGGAAAGCATGCTTCTCCGGGTTATGTCAAGCAGTTAGGATGTGATTGAGCTGATTTTTATAGGACAGTTTGTTCTATCGGTAGTATTCAGTGAAACCAGGAAATGTGAGTATTTCGACGAAACAGATTTTAGAAATTATTTTTCAGAACCAGTGAATGCAATTAGGGCATACCTTGAAAGGCTTAAGTATGTTAATAATGTGATTCTGGTGATAATATTCTTTAAAGTGTCCAGGATGAAACTAGTGAGACATGACAAATCAATAGCTGATCTTTGCCGGAAAATATATTCTTTCCTACATTTCAGCCTTGACTGAAACAGGGGATTGACCCGTTCCAAGGCAACGATGCATGCGAATGAAAGTTTGCTTGGAACATTTGGAGATGAGAATAAGGGACATGTAAATTTACAAGCAATAGAAAAATTAAGAGATGATTTTAAATCTGCCAAAGAGCAATCTCACTTGAAATATTTGACCACATTCAGATAGGGATTCACTTCAGCAAATCTGCAGTGACTCACCAGAAACTATTGGATACATAAATAGACAGTGGAGGAGTAATTAGGTGGCAAGAACAGATTGTGCAGGTTCAGAAGTCTGGAGGAAAAATGCTTTGCATAGTGCAAGTAAAGAAATGAGAAACTACTTCTGTTTGGTGCTGGTTTAAATCTGTTCAGAAGATATGCTCCATTTTAAGTTCAATATTGAAGTAGGCTACAACAGTAGGAACAACCTTTTGCCTGGCAGCTGAAGTAGTCATTTCTGTTCCTCCTCCTCCTCAGGCAGAGGAGGACATAAACCCAGGTTATTGCATTTGATGGACAGTAATTTCCTCACCTCTTGACTGTTGCATAAAAAGTAGTTGCTTCCTTGACTCACTTGTTTGAGATGGAAGTGTGACCTTCTGTACTTTGAGGATAAGCATGTAAGGAGAAGCTCTTTTCTCAGAAGATGCTTTTACCCTTCTACAAACAGTTAGGGCCAGTAGGCTCACCTTTTTTCTTTTTTCTCTTTTTTTTTTTTTTTTTTGTAATACCTGTAGGCACCACTCTCAGCTTGAAGGAGGAAGGATTCCTGTCTATGCTGTTACTTTTCAAGAGCCTGAGAATGATCCTCGCAATTGTTGCTACTTGTGGGCTGTTCAGTCTACACAAGAAAGGTGACTAAAAAGCTTACTATAAGCCACTGAATTTTTTTTTTTTTAAATATTTGTTCACATACAGCATATGTACATATAGTTGTTTTGTTTATTTAGCTGTGCGGGAGATTCTCTCAGGTACGGAAGGTGTTAAGCTTACAATGCAATTTTTACAGGATTTACCAGATGTGAAGAGGGACCTGCTAGTTCCTATCTTCTGAAAGAAGGCAAAGCAACAGTGGCTATATTTGTGTGCTTGCATTCTTAAATGGTTTCCTTTGTTTCTTGATGACTGCTTCATGATTTATTTGATATTCGCACCATGGTATTAAAATACCATTAAGAGTAGTTGAGGCTGCAGATGTAGAACACTAAATGTGCCGGTATAACAGCCTGCTGCCCTTGAAGGGGGGAGGTGACACTATTGCTGATTACCTTGTGCCAACTTTAGCAGGCTTTGGAGCCTTCGTGAGCCGGTTCAGCTCACCTGGCAGAGAACGATCGCTGTTCAGCAGAAAAGTCAATGGTTTCCTGCTGGGCTAATGAATCACATCAGGATGTGGAAAGGTGCAGTGTATGCGAGAGAGGGACTGGAACTTTGGTGGCAAGGGAAGGGGAGAAAGATCTCTGTCTTTCAGCACCAGCAAGCTATTTCATCAGCTCAGCTGTTCATAGAGTGGCAATCTTTTTAAGTCTGACTTTCAAGCAGTTTTGATTGAGCACTCTTCACTGTGAAGAACTATTTCCAACAATTTTTAGTCCATACAACATATTAAAGCTTTCAAATTGTATGCTTGGCATTTGCCCCTGAAGCTGTTAGTGTCAGAATTTCCTCCTTTATATTTTAGCGGCTAAATGTGACCAATTATCATGTTTTGGGCAGTGGTGTTTTTCTTTTCGGCAAGAGCATGCTATTAAGAAAACTTCAGGCTAGATGTAATAAAATGATAACGAGGACTATAAAGCAGCTTTGTAATCAGACTTCATAATTTATGCCTTTTTCAGTGAAGGTGATGTTGTGAGTTTACATCTGTTGCAGTTAGCATTTGGTGACAGAAAACGCTTGGCATCAGGACAAGTCCTGTATGAGGTAAGACGTGCATGTATGTGAAAAGACGAAAATAGTAATTTTGTCTACGTGAGTATCAGTTAAGTCGGCAGGGGTAATATTTACCATCAAAGTTCAGAGATGATTGAAAAAAAAATCTTTTGCTGAGTCTTCTTGGGCATGGCCTTTGTCCATACTTTTTGAAAACAAGTCATACAATTTTATACTGCAGTGTCGTGTGTTCCAACTAGATTCATCTGCAAAGAGCCCGTATAAATTCAATTCCTGAAAAGGAAGCAGCTTTTACCAATAAAATTATTCTTCATTTAAACACCAAATTAATGGCATGTAGGAAGAGAAGACAGGGCTTTGAATAGCTTTGTTTAACCAAACTGCAGACTTGAATAAGCTGCTGTCTGTCTCCCTTTCTTAAAATATGGTCATATAGCTTTATTCTTTTCTGTTCTTTGGTTTTATATTCCTCCTCTTCTTTTGAGCTCTGTCAGCTGGACTTCAAATGAAATGTAGCTACAGTGTCTCTTAAGTGTTGACCCTGAAACTTAGTAGCTGTAAAGATAACTCTTCCCACTTTTTTGGCTGGGTTACCTATGAAATCTACTCTTAAAGCCAGCAAAACACATAAATACAGTAAACAGTGGTATGATTTGGTCAAAAGAGTACACATACATTTTTAGAACTGGCTCCAAAGATGTTGTGTTTAAAATATAGATGAGGTATCATTATATCTCAGATACCTAACAGATATAAGACGCATCTGTATAATGTAGAATTCTATTCAGTAGTATGCTTGGAATGCTTCCAAAATCTTTTAGAGGGGAAAGTAATCTTAATTCAGAGCAATTCTTTCCTCCTATTTCGATACTTTCTCTTGCATATTCTCAAGACGTATGGAACGAAATAGGGGTGATTCTTGTATTGTGGTACTCTGTTTTTATAGGGACTAAGCACTTAGATTTTTTTTTTTTTTTTGAAGGAGTTTAAATTTTGACCTTTTCTTTTTCCTTGTATATAGGAAAGCTCCTTCCTCATTTGTAAGTGTTGCTTTTGAATAGATAAAGGTTAGGTGTTTGGAAAAGGTGGTGTTTCTTTAAAATGCATTATCTGTCATGGTGACAAAGTAGAAATATCTTCAAGTGATTCAGCGTGTTCTACATATGGTGGTCATCTCTTTATCTTTGTTGATGTGCAGGGGTTTTATGACATAAATATACAGTGTTCTAGAGGAACAGAGCATCCTGACCGGGTTTTTTAATTTTAAAAAGGCTTTCATTGCAGTGCACTGCTGCATCTCTTGTAGTGCTCTAAGCACTTTGGCAGGTTGATGGGAGGAAGATTCTTTGATCTTTCTCCGGTTTCACTTTTGAACTTCTGCTTTGTTTTATCCTCTTTTAAAAGTTACTTGTAGCTACAGCCTTAGCAGTGGCAAAGACAATACCTTGTACTGTGTGCTGTTTTGGAAAAAAAGCAGTTGTCTATATCAGTTTCTCTTGTGGCTACTTTGTTCTGTCTCAACACTTCAATGTTAAAATGTGGGACCTTTAACTATTCGGCAATTCTTTGTCTCGGTCATCTTGTTTTCCTGAATGAGGTGTGACGAGTGTCAGTTTTTACCTCAGAAGGTTGAAATGTTTCATCAGCCTTTAAAAATGGGTCTACTCGAAATTCCAGTTGACAGTCTTTAAAAAAAGCATACAAGGGGATTAAATAATGTTATTGTGTTTGTGACCTGAGAAAGCTGTGGTGTAGTTACTGTAAGAGCTTTAACCTGCTACAGACCATGCAACCAGTACTACATTCACAGGCTTATAAGAGGTGTCAGGCACCAGTCTCTGGATTTGAGATATTTTACTGCCCTGCTGTTTCTGCTTCCCTGTGATGAGTGTTGTGGAAGATTGAAACAGGAACCAATCTTACAAGGTAGTTGAAGAGCGAACTAAACAGCTGGACCCTCTGGGGAGAAAAGACAGTTTCTCCAGCTAGCTTCCAGATGAGCCACTTACACATGTAGCATCCTACCAAGAACTGATAACACCTACTGCCAAAAAAACCCAAACCAAAACCAACTCCCACCCCACCCCCCCAAAAAAAACCCCAAAGATGCATTAGGACAGGATCTGTGCTCTACAGGGGACACTTTTAGTCTCAGAATACTTCTTTGTAGTCACAGATCAGTCAGTACTACATGGCTGTCTGCCTACATGGCTGGCTGAGTCAAGGTTCTTGTCCATCTTCAGTGGCAGAAAATTTAAGAGCTGTTCCCAATTGCCAGGCCAAGCTTGAGTAAACAAGGAGGAATCTACTGTCGACCCTTGTTCATTGAACAGAGTTCATAGCAGCTTGCAAGACTTGTCTACTACAGCAGTGCTTTACTTTCCAGGAATCAGACCTGAGGCTATGAAACAGTGCATCTTTGACTTTGTATCGTGGTAAAAAGTCACGACTAGGACTTCTGGAACATGTGGCACTGTCTTTTTAGAAATGAGCCTCAAACTTCTGTCCCCATTGCCTTCGAGGCTGGTTTAAATCTGTGCTCAAGTAATTAACCTGATGGTGTGTTTCAGTTACGCTCTCAAAGATCTTTTTTATACCATCTCAGCAGTTGCTAAATCTAGTGCATCCAGTCGTGGTCATGGAGCACATCTTTGCCTTTGTCCTACACAATGCTTGCAGATGGACAGAGTATACAGTCTCTGCTTTCATATCAGAGCCTGACCAGTGCATCTCATTTGAAAACTGTCTTCATATTTTACTGGTCAATAAAGTCATTACTTCATACCTTCCACACAGTGGAGTTCCTTAACTTAGATACGCTTGCCCCACCGTGGAAAATTTAAAATACACTGTTTTGCTTCAGAAGTTGTCTTAGGCAGGAATTGTTTGATATCTTTTTTCCCTTCCCCTCTGCCCCAACTCTGTGGGGGACTGGCTCTTCATAGATGAATAAAAGTTGAAATTTCTAGCAGTTAAAATTAGTCTCTAACAGGTTTATGGAGTTTTAGTACTTTATCTGATGAAGCGGTCTTTTGGAATGGTGGACGTCTTTTTCAGGACAACATCTTTTATTAAAATTGGTTTTAGTGATTATTCCTTCTATAATAAAAATGAGATTCTTTGCTTAGGCTTCATGCTAATTTTGCAAAGAGACGGTTTAGATTTTTCTTCTCTACTCTGCACATGTCTCTTATTTCCAAAGTTACTTGATAAAATAGGATGGACTCTGCATGCTTCAGAGCAAATTTTAGCTAGGGAAATGCTAAATTTTGAAAAGTGCAAAACTTTTACAGCCAAACTTATCTGTTACAGTTTGACACTTAATTCTCCTGCATGGCAGATGTAGTTTCTATTTGCCGTCAGAAATAAGCTCATGGGAAATATACAATATAATATGCATATTATATTAGATATATACGTTCTTTCATATCTAACTATAATGTATGTTTTTATCTCAAAATGACCTTTTCTCTCTTCTTTTATGTTTTCCCAAGGGTTTGGAATACTGTGACGAAAGGTACAGTTTAGATCTCACGGGTGGAGTCTTTCCCTTGAGAGGGCAGACCAGCAATACCAAATTACTCAGCTGTCAGACTGTAGAAAAATTTCGCAACCATGTTGACAGAGAGGATAGCGTTAATGAAGGTTTGTTCTGATGTCCATGTTTGGTTATTCTAAAATAAATGGGTTTGGAATCTAAGCAATGAATGCTGTTCTGTACCCACAGTCTGAAGGTCTTAAATATCTGTGTAGATTAGCTTGTTGGGCTTATTTAAAAAGAAAAATTGGGTGCTGAAGTTATGTGGGACTTCTTTAAGGGAAAAAATAGGTTTTGTTGTATGCTTGCTGACATGCTATAGCGATGTATGGTGGGGTCATCTGTAGAATGTTTGTCAGTTGTTTTATTCCTCCAGCTGTCATCTTTGAACAATAAGATCCTTCTCTTCATAGCTGAGAAACGTTACCTGAATCTTTTTTTTCCCCTGTTCAAACCGATGTCTGCATCCAGTTGGCAGCCGGTCACAAGCGGTGTTCCCCAGGGCTCAGTACTGGGACCAGTTCTGTTTAATATCTTTATCAATGATCTGGACGAGGGGATAGAGTGCACCCTCACTAAGTTTGCAGACGACACCAAACATCTGGAAATGGCACATCTGGAAATTAATCATGCCAGCCGAGCGATACAAGTGTATATGATAATTATTTGTATGCTTTCTAAAAGTAGCAATGTATGTGTTCCTAGCATATTTTTTTTGCTAAACTGTTCATCTAGCTAACCGTCTTGATCAACTCTTAATGTATGGAAAACTTAATTAGCTAATAATTGTGTATTTGATTTGGCTTAGAACTGATACAATTTGACCAAGAAAAAGGGGCAGAATGACTGAAACCTACCACAGAGATGTTTGCTATTCCATAAATTTTTTTTGTTATTCTTGGGAAGTGTTGTGTTTCATGAGTGCTATAACAGAATTAAGCCAAAATAGAAAGTGGTTTTTTAAAAATATCAGATATATTTTCTACAAATAAGAAACAATGTCTTGTCTTTTACAGTAATATCTCCTGACACCAGTGTATCAATCTTCAGTTGGCAAGTGAATACATATGGTCAGGGAAAACCATCTACCTATTTGGGTGTATTTGACATTAATCGCTGGTATCATGCTCAAATGCCAGATTCACTAAGGTAGTTTTTTGTTAAGTTGTTTTCAATATCCCTACAAATAATTCATTTGAAAGTTGCCATTTAGCTTATGCCCTTGTTTTCTTTAAGGCCAGAAGAATTCCTTCATGACTGCCCCTATTTTGCATTGTGGTCACTGGATACTGTAGTAAGCATGACTTCTCCAAACCTCATTTTGGATATTCTGGTACATGAGCGGAGTCTAAGTCGGGGAGTTCCTCCTTCTTATCCACCACCTGAGCAGTTTTTTAATCCAAGCACCTATAATTTTGGTAGGTATTTCACTGCTTTTAATAGTGATAAGCTTAAACTGAGGTCAAATGCCATTTATTGGTTCTCTTGTTCATTGTTTGTCACTCAAAAACCAAACCAAAAAACCCCAAACCCCCACAAACCCAGCTCTGATTGCCTTCTACTAACAAGGTATTTAATATTGTGAAACATATCTGACAGTCTGCTGAGTTCTGGGGTTTGGTGCTTTTGTAATGTAGCCTGTGAAGTGGTGATGGTCATAAAATGAAATGACTTTGAACTGAAGCTCAAAGCACAGCACCTTGATAGCACTAGAGATAAAATTTCTACACGCGGTAATTATTTTTAAAAAGTTTGTAAGTGATGTGATGAAGAAAATGGGTACTCAGTTATATCTTTCCAGATACTGCCATTTAAAAAATGTAAACTGGTCATAACATAACTGTGCGAGTGTGGAAGGTGTCAAACGGTCATTGTTTCTGCAGATGGTACGTGCTTGCTGAACTCCGGAGTTGTTCATATGACTTGCACCGGCTTCCAGAAGGAGGTGATCTTTTACTGTATCTTTATTGAGGATGTCAAGAGATGTACCTTTTCTAAGTTTTCTATTGCACTGCTTTCAGTGTCGGAGACCCTTTTATGCTCATCCTGCCCACCCACACGCATAATTGCAATTGTATCCTGCCCGTTTTATGCAAATGGTAACGTTTTAGGTCCACTCTTGGGACTGTGGAACTACCCCTGTCTCCTGTTGAAGCACGATCAGGGACTGAATGTCTAGAAAGGAATACAACATTGCTCTAGGAGCAAGAACAAAAATGTTGTGGAAGTTGGGGAAAGCTGTTACTTCTTTATTACCCACCAGTCGAACTGCCTGCATAGTCTTGAGTTAGGGTTTTGATCCCTGACTAATTTGAAAAAGGAGGACAGAATGGAGAAAATCAAAGATTATTTAACTGTTTGAGAAGAAAATTTTTTTCTCCCAGACTTGGCTAAATTATAACTTCTGAGCCACTGCACAGCTTGTGACAAATAATTCTGAATTAAGTTTCAGCTCACTAAATACTTCCAATATAAATCAGCTTCTGCACAAACAAGCACAGAAAAGGTCTTCCAAAGTGTAATTTAAAGTTCTCTGTTAGTTTTAGCCTATATAGAATGTATTTTCTGTCAGTGTTCAGGGAAAAAGAAAGGCCTGTGTATTGACAGAGAAGCTAGAAAATACTTAATTAAGTGTTGCAAGGGCTGATATTTTGTTTTACAGGATTTTGTAAAATAAACTGTAATGAACAAGTTTGGCTGCCGTCTTTAAGACTCTACATAGTAATGCTTACTCAGATTGCTAACCTAAAGCATATTACTGACGCAAGCTTTCTGACAGTTTAAGTGGACATTTATATTACTTCTCTTAGTGGTTATCCAGAACCTTAGTGATTGAATAATAAAGCTGTCTTAATCTGTAGTTTTTGATTGATGTTTCAGACCTTGAATTTTTTGAAGAAATCTGGTCCTTCAATAAGTGAAGCCATTCATGATAGCTACAATAGGTGTCTTGTAGCTGGCTTGCTGTCTCCAAGACTAGTTGATGTCCAGCCATCCAGTTTGAGTCAGGTGAGTGTGTATCAGGGAATCAAGGGGGAAATCCCTCCATCTTGTCTGACAGGGCTGTAGAGGCTACGAGACATGATCATTGATTTGCATAATATTTGCAAGTTGCACTGAAATGCAGGTGTTGACTTTAGTTAGCAGAAGTAATAGTATCCTTAGATCCAAACTACTGAGTTGGACTGGGAACAGCCCAAATAGATCTGTCTTTAGGGACCCGTCTATTAATTTTGTGCCACTGATACGCACAAGGAAGCGTGCAGTCAGTGCAGTTCATGCGCAACATAAAGCATCTTTCCCCAGAACAACTTTCATCCCCATCAGTTGCTCAAAGCATTAGGTTCAGTGCAGTAGCTGATGATGGGGGTGTCTCACTCGGATGTGAGCTACTGCAAACATCAGCTTGCTGCGCTCTACATGGTCATTTGCTGCCAAAGAAGTGGGCTGTGGGAAACAATTACTGTTGTCAGCTCTACCTGACAATTTCATCACCTCTTTCCCCCCCTTTTCCCTTTTCTGCAGCCTCTCAAGGCAGATGTTCACCTCTGTAGCCTTTGCCTTGTGCTACAGTAGCCCGATTTACTCCTCTTAGACTGCCCTCTTGTTGCTGCAACACTTCAATCACCTTTATCTCATGACACCCACTACCTTCTTTCTATCTCCTTTATCCCACCAGAGTGACTTCACCCCCCTCTGTCATAGGTTTTCCATTTGCAGGGCACCAGCCTTTCTCTCTCATCTCAAGAGTTTCATGAGAGATGGAGCCTTTGTGATGAACAGCACATCTTCATCCCGGCAGCATCTAAGCTAAATGATCAGCTAGCTAGTCATCATACAGTGGAGCAATTAGTAGGAAGGGGAGAGTAGCCTTCCCACTGCCCTCATCTTCCTGTCTACTGGATTCTTCACCGGGTTTGCAGAAGTGTGTTAGGGCAAACAACACTTCTGCACAGTGCGGTAGCTAAAATAAATTTCATGACAAGTTGACCTAGCCCAGAGGCTGTTTATTTTGCACGCCTGATGTAGAGTCTTACCTTCAAATTAGATGTTCTGCTGTCAACTCTGCTTTGGAAATAACTTGGGAAATCAAGAAACGTTTTAATAACCTTGGCTGAATTGTGACTATATCGTGCAGAGACTTTTCGTGAGGCATTTGAGCAGGGAGTTCTTTTGAAGGCTAGGAAGACAAATTTCAGAATTAGGGTCAAGAAGCTTGGTTTGGAATTTTGTTTGCCACCGTAGGTAGTATTTGGTGTGTTTCCTTGTCTGAAACCCGTGTTCAGAAAAAGACAGAAATATCACATGTGTATTCCAATGCGTAGAAATCGCTTTGAATGTAATGATTTTACCTAGAAGGGAAAGATACTTTGGAATGTCTTTAAAAAACCAACCAACCAACCAAAGAACCAAAAAGAAAAAAAGTAAAATTTTATGAAGGAGCGTTTCACCTGAAAGAAGTCTCAGAACACCAGCTGAAATAAGCTACTACTTAATATGGCATGCCTGTGCACACCTGTGCATCATCCTTCTAAGGGATGACCACGACATTGTAATACAGTATTTGAAGAGCCTAAACTTTAAACCTATTAGACTGTAAATGTTTCCCTACTTTTCTGTCATTTTCGGAAACTGTAACTTGATGTTTTGGGTGTCAGAACTGCTTCATGTCTTCATAGTCTAGAAAGCTGCTTGATCTCAGCTTCCCTGTTTCCGGGCAACCATTGCATGGTTGTATTTGTTCTGTCCCCTTCCTGCATTCCTGATGGCAAACTTACATGCACAGAATGCGTAACGGGTATTAGCAGAGGATGTTACTGAAAACAGTTAACTGGCGCTCAGTAAACAGAGGCTATAATGCAGAGGCATGCAAATAAAGAGTAGAATTAGCCTCCAGTAAGTTGAAATGTCAGAGGAAAAGTTGACTGTGTTCCTCAGACCAAGAAGCAGTCCAGCCTGTGGCTCGACTGAAGAACAAGAATGTGGAATTAGTTGCATGTGTACTAATTGCCTTTGTGACGTCTGAATGAGTCTGCAGTTAGAAACAACCACTTACTCTTGATGGTTCAGCTATTGCAAGTAGGTAAGATTCTCATTTTATGTTGTCTGTTATGTTTAGGAGGAGCAGTTAGAAGCGGTATTGTCAGCTGCTGTCCAGACAGGTTCTTTAGACCTTCTGACTGGATGCATTAAACATTGGACATCTGAAGGTAATAGTTCTTATGTTGTTTTCGTGTTCTATATCTTTTCGCTTGAAATTGTTGATTCATTTCTTTTTTGTTTTCTTTTTTTAAAGAGCAGGCAAGTTCTGCTGCTAATTTACGGTTTGTTCTTGAGTGGACATGGAACAAAGTGATCTATACAAAAGATGAATTTGACCAAATATGTGAGTACTAGCGCAGTCGTGCTGCAAACGTAAAGTCGTTCTTTCTAATTGAGCTTATTCAGTAATCTGCCGCTATATGAGATTGCACGCGGTTCTTGAAGTGTACTTTGAAACTCTGAAATTGCTCTGGAGGCTAACGATTTAATATTTGTTCTTGAAAAGGTGTTCCGCTGTTTGATGGCTCTTGCAACTTCGTTGACCCGCAGACATTACAGTCTCTTCAGCACTGCCAGTTGCTTTTGAGCAGCCTTAGCACAGTCTTAAACTGTTTTCTAAGAGAAGCACAAGAGCTTACTGAAAAAGGTTTGCAATAGTATTCCTAAATCTTGGGTATGTTTTGTAAAGATTTGGATTTATGCTTGGGTTGTAACGGTGGAAACATGAGCTTGCGTTGGTTTGGGGGATTGGAAGCCAGTCCAATTTAGCTGGGAGAAGGGGCTTAAAGCTGAGGAGTTGGGACTACCGCTTCATATGCCTTGAGTTCAGGGCAATAGTGTGTTGTGGAGTTCATGCAAGTGGGTAGGGGAGGCTGCATTCAGCAAGAAGCTGTGTAAGCAAGTGGGCTGAAATTGCAGCACCTGCATGTGGCAATGCTGAAAATTCTTCTTTTTAATTCTTAGCTAGCAATTTATAGTTGCAGGCAAATGTTGTATTGCAAATTGCTAAAAAATATAAAGGAAGCATAAATGAGTAAGGTGTCAAGTAAGTTACTTGAGTTTCTATAGCTTTTTCTATTCTCAATTGTTGTTGGCCTATTGAGGGGAAAAAAGAATATCCCTTTGCTAGAGCAAAAATCTCTGCGACGTGTAAAACAGATGTCTTATTCATGCGTGTATTTAATAGTTCGGGCTTTATTTTTTTTATTTTAGCCTTTAGCAAATCTGGTTCTTTGTAGGGGTTGCTTTTTGTTTTGGTGGTGATTGTGGTTTTTTCCTTCACGTTTCCTTTCACGGAGTGAAAAATGCAAAGACAAAGATTTCTGCCGTGTTATTTTTATACTTTCTCTTGAGGATGATGAAGGGAGTTTTGTGAAAAGGAAAGACATTGCGTAACAAAAATCATCTCACGCTTTTTTTCAGGTTTAACAGACTTGACAAATAAGCAGGTGGTAACTAGCCTCCTTTCTGTGTATGCACAAGTGGTCGTCTGGTTCTGTCGATCCAGTCTCCTTCCAGAGGGTTTAGGTAAGCATCAACTGTAATACATTTGCAACAAGGAGAGTGTCCAGTAAGTGATTCCTATGAATGCAAGCTTAGCCCTGTTCTTGTCAACGTGTCGTCAATAACAAGTCGTGTGGGTTCAGTGACAGCGTGTGCTGAAGTTCTCCTGGTGAAACTGAGTTTGTAGTGGTTTTTCAAATACATAGTGTAGAATAATGCGAGCAGTTTCTTTCCTGGATGGTTTTTAGAGAGAGCAATATGCCTCTGACTTCAAGGAGTTGCTCGTGTCCACAGCTTGAAAGACTTGGGATTTTAAACAAAGTACTGTTAAACAGCAAATACTGGAACGCCTGTTTTTATGGTAAAAGCATTACCTGCATGTTTTGAACTGTTTCTTTATTTCTTGCTTGAGGAAAAAATACACCTTGGAAATCCTTCTTTATTTGGATGCATTATAGATTCTCTTGTCAGCCTTAGTTGTCTCACAAATGCTCACATGACATGTTTAAAAAACCATTCCCTTTGAGAGTTGTTTTTTTTTATAGTGAACTTCAGCTTACGCTACGTTCTGAATGCTACATCACCTGTAAACTTGAAATGGCACTCGAGACAAGAAGGAATTGAGTCTTGGGTCTTGCATCTCTTTTAGCAAAGGCAGAAACAAGATTGGCTTCTTTCAAAGTTGGAGGCTTGCCTGTGCTTCTCGACGCTTAGCGTGCACAATCGTCTGTCTTTTTAGTTAAAAATTTTAGTTTAAAAATGTGGTATTGCTTCTTTAACTTGCTTTTACTTTATTGCCTGTAGACGATGATACACATTTGTCTAGACCTTTCTACAATTATCCTCTGATTCAGAGCTACTATACTGGTCATCGACAGAAACTTGAGCGTTTATCAAGGTAAGCTGTACAGCAAAACTCTAGAACACTTCCACTGCAACTTCACCAGTGGAAGTGAACGGCTCTTCTATCAACAGTTGTATTTGCTATGCTTAATGCATTTGCGGGCACTACTCCTTGACTTCAGTGATGCATGCGTCCTGTTGAAGGCAGAGGTTACTTTGCGTGTGTTACAATGTTTATAAATACCTCTGCGTAGTACCATTTGCTGGTATCGTCGGGTTTTTTGTGGCGTACTTAATTCACTGGCTCATCTGTATCATTTGTCACTACGGAAAAAGGTCATGCGATCAGGAGAGGATCAGTCCTCTCCGGTTCAGCAAAGCACGCCGTTCACAGCACAATTGTTTTGGACACAGAAGAAAGTATGTTTTAAAAAAAAACCCATCTCTCTTATTGGCTAGTCATAGCTGGTGATAATTGTATTGGCCTAAATCTCCTACTCACAAGTACATTTGTGTAATTTAATAAGACAGTCAGAGTTACACGGAGTTGGCACACCTAGCACTCTCCTGGCTATTGGATAAAAGTCACCTGCTAATGTAAACTCTCTTTCCTGGACTAGCTTGCTAGCATATAGGTGATATGCCTTGGATTGGGTGATCACAGATTTTCCTTTGGAAATTGTACTGAAAACTAATTAAAGAGCTAAAGAAGCTTAGGCTGTGGCACTGTGAACAAGATGCTGCCAGATGAGTTAAGGTGGAAGCTGCAGTGTAGTAGGTATTGACTTTCAAGTTCATCTTACTTAGCTTACTTCTCAAGTAACTCACGTACAGGCTCATGTGTTCCTTAGAAGCATACAACCCCTCGTGTGCTTCTTCTGCTTTCTATCATTGGGAAATTGAAGGGTGGCGTCGCAGGCAGCAGAAGACTGTGAGGGACTTTTGAAGAATGTAATTTTTGAAAGTTCAGCCGTCTGTGATTGTAGTGGTGTGTGTATAGAAACAGAAATGCTGCTTAAGATGATACTAAAATTTACCTGTATGCTCAGCTCTCTGCACATAACTTTTTTTCAGGAACAGCAGTGAGACGCTGAGAACAAACCCTGAAGTGTCCATTATGTTGTCTCACAGCTGTGCATTGGAACACTCCAATTTGAGGCATTAGATTTGTGTTAAAGAATAGTCCTGGTATTTTGATACTGTTGCGTTTCCTCTGTTAGCCAGTATGAGAGTGGTCATTTTTGGCCCTTAAAAAACTTTGTTTACGCTTCCTTGGTATTACCAGTAATACAACAAGAAAGGAAACCTGGCAACTAAAAGGTCATTGCAACGTTTCCCTTAGTAAGAGAGCTTTCAGGATTTCTATTTTGACCTCCTTTAATAATTCAATAGGAGCTACCAAACATCTTTCACCTGCCTGAGAAATTTCTTTCGTGTGCATGTCAAGTCCTAATCATGCCTTTGTATGTTTGTTACTTCCTTTGACTCGTGGGAGCTTTTTGTTTGTTTTGACTGGAGGAAACCTGTTACGCTGAGAGGCTGGAATTAGTGTTTTACTCTGTCCAATCCTTGCTACCTTTTGTTCCAGAGGAAAATGGGATTCTGACTGCTTGATGATTGATGGAATGGTTTCCCAGTTAGGAGACCGAGTTGAGAAGTTGTGGCGGAGAGATGAAGGAGGAACTGGGAAGTATCCACCTGCTAGTTTACATGTGAGTGTTAGGGGCACTGAAAACCACCACCACCACAACAAAACCCCCCAAAACCCCACCCAAAAGCCAATGACGTATGAAGGACAGGAGTTTTGAAAAAACTTTGGTTTTTTTCATTTCAGGCACTGCTGGATCTCTATTTGCTCGAAAACATTGAAGAAAGCTACAAACATGCAATTGTATCCTTTCTAGTTATTTTTATTACACCTTCAGTAGATGCCCGTGAATGTTCTTCAATGTTTGTCCCCTACGTGTTTAATAACATTGTTTAATTTGTGCTTCAACCATAATGCAAGTGAAAACATTTTGTTTGGAACTAAGTCGTAGACAGAAGCATTGCTTTATTGCTTTGTACTGGGAATTTTTCATGATTTTTTTGAATTTTTTTTGCAAAGTCTTTTCTGAAATGAGAAAACAGGTTTACTAAGAAATGTGAAAGATAAAACACTCCCTCAGTTTTTCTCAACATTTAACACAGGTTTTAATTTTTTAAAGCACCCGTATCTGTAGCAAATGGCTGCTTACTAGGGTGATGCAGTAAAACGTGCTGCTTCAGAGCAAAAGCCTTTCTAACAGTGCTTTACCAGGACCTGATTGTTGCCAAAATCATGGCTTTTCCAGCCCAGCTAACAGGGCTTGCTTTTGTTCTGTTAAGAGTGCAGGCACACAGAATAATAAACGGAGAGAAGAGAGAAGTCATTGGGCAGAAACTTATTTTTTAAGCTGCTGAAATATACAGAATTGCTTTGGTTGTTTGTTGCCTAACCCGAGAGGGGAGCCTGGAGAGCAAGGGGTTTAAAAAGGGCTGCACCCCAGAGCTGTCTTATTACAATATGTCCCTCAAAACGGATGTCAGAAAGAGAAAATGACACTACCAATGAGTCATCCACATACTCTTTTACATCCCGTTTTCGTCATTCAGTGCTAAGCTCTATGGTAAGGACACCATCATTTCCCTTGGTTTAGGTACTCTGGAAATGAGGGGAAAAAACAACCGCAGGATTTGTTTGGTTTACTAATTAAGCATTGGATGTTCGGATGTTTTGAATGTCCAACTGGTAGCTCCGCTGACTAAAGAGGGAGCCTGAGTTTAGAACCAAAGTGAAGTATTTAAACACCTCAAGTTAACCTTTTTGAACGCCTTACAGAAATCAAAGAGTAGTTCTTTCTGGCTGTTTATTCCAAAGGCAATTCTGTGGTGAGGACCTGCCCATCTTCAGGTCATAAGAGCTCAAAATGGCAAGACTACGACATTAGGATTTTCTGCTTCCTACCACTTTTGTATTCTTATTTCCCTATGTTTTGCTAAATTAATGCGATCAAGTTTTGGTCTTACACATTTATTAGCCTTAATTAGATATGTGCTATCAGACAATTTACTTGCTGCTAGATATCCTGCATTCCTTTCCGAATACAACAGAACCTTCAATCGACTCCTTCCCAACCGCCTTTGCTATCCCTTGGGGTCTTGTTAAGCTTATTCAAGGTTTTTGGCTGCTAGATCACAATGATTACGAAGTAAGTATGTTACACTTTAGTTAGACATACATTACAGTCCAAGGCTGTCATCTAGAAAAGGCTTTTAAAACATTGGTGCTTAGCTGATAACAGGTGATGAAACATGAGAAGCTTTTTTGTAATACTGCCACGCCATCTTCAGCAATAAATGATGATTTGAAATTTTAATTACTTTGACAGGAAATTGATTAAAACAAAGAAGAAATCAACTCGAAGAATGCTTGATAGGTGAATTTTCAAAGCCATCCGTTTAGGTTGTTTTCAGCAGACCGGTTGAGCACTTTCTCAGAAACAGTGGTTTAGGTCCTTTACACATTAAAACTAGGATCCTAGCAGCACGATTGGAGACAGAAGACTGTGAAAGTGACTTTTCAACCTAATTCATCTTCTTGCTGATGCTGAAGGTTCTTCTTTGCCTGTCACAATGTTAATAGAATCTGTGTGGCTGGGAGAATATCTTACTAGTTAGCAATGTATTTATAAGAAGTGATGTTTGTATACAGAGCTTTGGTTAACCTAGAGAAATGTGAATTACTCCTTCTAAAGCACTCGCTTTGTTCTATATGGCTAACGGGATTTTTCTTCTGCAGATGATACTTAAGCATTTTTATTTACAGGTCCTGCATCAAGGATGTCCTTAGTTAGTCACCTAAGTTTACTGAACACACATTCACCCTTACTTAAGAAACTGTTGAGTATTTTTGTTGCACGCGTGTATGCGCATGTCTTAATACACCTGACCTCTAACTTCTACAGAATGCACTGGCCCTGCTCTTTCATCCAGCTACAATGAAAACTGTGTCATGGCAACACGTGAGAATTATTCAGTCCCTCATGTGCCAAGGAGAGCATAGGCGAGCCCTCAGATGCATACAGATGATGAAGCCATCGACGTCAAGCAGTAGTGAAGTGCGGCTTTTCCTCACTGTGCTGTTGTCCAATAGGTAAAGAAATATATCCCACCATTTTGGCATTCAAATATTGTGGAAGGTGGAGAACAAATGCTACAAATCAGGATCCCCTAAATTGCCTTTAAACTTTGAATGCCGTAATTTGGGGGCATCTTTTTGGTTATACTAGTAATATTCCTCTACACCTCAAAAAAAATTAATGACAGGTGCATGGTGGAGGCGTGGGGTCTGCTGCAGCAACACGCCACGAAGTTCAACAGAGAAGAGCTGTTAAAACACATGTATGAAACCTGTCAGGAGATGGGACTAATGGAAGACTTACTGAAGCTACCTTTCACAGGCGCTGAACAAGTAAGTGTGGACAAGGAAAAAGATCCTCATCACCCCTTTGAAAAGAGAAGAGGCAGAATCATCACAGATTTTTGAAATGTGTTATTTCTCATAGGAGTGTTTGGAGAAGTTTTTACAGACCAATGCTGGTGTTCAGAATGCTGAATTTCTTTTAGTCCACCATCTGCAGCGTGCCAACTATATCCCAGCACTGCAGCTGAATCAGTCAATGAACGTTACTCTTATGGTAAGCGTAAAAGTTCGGTCAAGTGTGCAAGTTTCTGTTAGGTGTTACTAACCGGTTTTGATAGTACTCAATAAAAATCCTGCTTTGTTTTTGATGCCATTCTTTGCAATACTAGGAATAAGTTTCTACACCTGAAGTTACAGCTGAACCTAGAAGTTGAACAAAAGATTTCACTACTCCAAAACTACGCTGTGAAGTTATACATTAACTGTGACAGACCACCGTTGACTCCACCTAAACTAGTTTGTTTGCATCTGAGGCATAACTATCTATCTTTTCTATCAGCCAACCTTAGCATTCAGTTATTCAGATACGTATGTTATGTATGGTTTAGACGATTGAAAGTTGTTGGTGTCACACCTTTCTGTGGAATGAAGAGTATGTTGTATGTCCTCTCTCGTATCTTGCACACAACTTTATTCTTCTAGCTGAGAGCAGTCTGGATGCCAATCCACAGGTAAAATTTGCATGGTGGGGTTTTGGGGGTTTTTTGTTTGGTTTTTCCCCCCCCCTCAAGTCATAGCATGAGCTCTGCAGTTCCATTTTACCACTTTTATGACAGAAATTCCTATCTAACTTCCGTTTCTCAAAATAGCCAGATGAAATTTTGTGTTACGTGAACTTCTCTTATGGATCTGTGATGCATTTGCTCTTTTCCGGAGCCATAGTTTTGCAGTGAATCAAACTTAGAAGGTGGTCTTGGAAGTTTTAGGTCCTGCACTTGAAAACTTTCATCCAGCCAGAAGGTGTGTGTAGGTAGCTTTTTCTTACTCGTTTTAATAGTCACATCGTTTTGTGCACGTAATTTGCAGTTGCCCTGTACATTCCGTCATGTCGGACCCTGGTGTTTCAGGAAAAACAAGGCAAAGCCTGCTATGTTGTCAGCCGTTTGAAAATTGCAGGTGCTAACAAGTATATCAGAATAAGGTTCTGCAGAGTGCCAGAGTTGTTTTAACTTAGAGCTGTAGGTTCTGTGATTATTCCAGTCTGCCTTCCACTTTGCTAAAACGGCCAGGTGAACTTGGTGTGGGCTGATGGGTAGAAGGGGCTGCTGTTGTGTGCACTGGATGTATTTTCCTGCGTCTGTAGAGGAAATTGAGTCACTCATTAGAAATAGCCCAGACAGTTCTGTGCCATCAACTTCTTGTACTTCGTTAACTTCTTGCTTTCCGCTTTCCCTTCATCAGAATGATCGGGATCCTCGCTTCAGAGAGAGAGCAGTTGCCAGAAATTCTATATTAGACCAGTATGGCAAGATCCTTCCTAGAGTTCAAAGGAAGCTGGCTGTAGAGAGAGCCAAGCCTTACCGTTTGCCTTCATCGGTCTTAAGAGAAGGTAAGTTTTCGGGGGGGAAATAGAATGGACAACTGACCAGCGCTTTGATTACACAAGGCTGATATTTTTTCCCTCTGGCTTTACAGTCACAAGACCAAAGCCATTATCAACAGTAACAAAACAAGCTAATGCAGGAAACGTGCATACAAGAGCAACTTTCCTCAGTAACGTCTTGTCCAAAATTGGAGAAGTCCGGGTGGGAAACGAGCAGAAAACCAGTTTCTCACAATGTGAGAGGTAAGCAGCCTTTGAACAAAGTTTAGTCTTGAGCTACACGTTTGGAGAGAGAGAGAAAAACCCATGGGAATTATGTTAATGTTTTGGAGGGTAGGTGCACCTGAAGAAAGCTCCGTTTGGCTTTTTTGCGCAGGCAATATATAACATTTCAGAATCAATTCATCCTAAGTAATAGTTGGAGAGAGAGTTTTTCTGCTCTGAGAATCTCATCTATGCAAGTACATCTATTTACATTCTGGTAAATGTGTTTACAGAATTTACGACAGCTGAAACTAAAACTAGGATCACCATCAAGGTACTGGTGTACAGACTTTGATAGACTTGATTGTGTGATCAAATAGTAATCTTTTACCACCTCCTGCCCAGTTTCTGCTTCGTTTCTGCCTTCTCTCCTTAAAACTAGGCAGAATTAGAAAGAGCGGAAAAGAGGCTGCTAGCTGTCAGATGATTTTCCTACAGGCGGTATGGTCAAATAAACTTGAATTGTGGTATGTTTGGCCTTCAGGGGAATGAAAGTCAGTTACAGTTTCCTTTCCATTCTAGTCCTAGAGCTACAGAACCACCAGTCATAACACGTCCTCTCCCTGACGCAGAGTTGCCCGATGCATTTGTTGGGACACCAGTTACACAGTTTTCCCCAAAATGTTCCAGGTATAGTAGAGCCACAGAATGACGATTTCAAAAAGGTCTTGCTTCTCATATACGCGTGTGTGTATACTTTCTGTGTTTGCAAAGTGTTCTGTTGGCATTTAGTTTTGTATCTGTTAAAGAAAAGGCCAACTTGGGGACACAATGAGGTGGAGAACTGGAAGCGGCCCTAGCATTGAAATGTAGGTGAATTTTCTTCTGACATGAGAATTACATCACTTGTGCAACTTGCAATTGGATTACTCTTGCCTCAGAGGCAGTGTTTTAGGAAATGAAGTATGAAAGGTAAGGAAATAATTCCAAACAAGACAATGGCTGTAACTTGTTCACGGGCCTGATACCTCACCCCAACAGTGCACTTCTTGTTCATTGAATGCTTTTGTCATGTATCCTCTCGGATTTCTTGAACGCAGCATGATTTCTTTCATTTATTGATTTATGTTCATATTTTAAATTGTGTATCTTAACAGATTGCCGGATTTGGTGGTTCGTCCTGTTCCTTCATGTCCTGCAGCACAGGGTGGTAGGTGGCAGTCGCCATGCAGGGCTTCTGCTTCATTCACGGCATCCAGCCCATTGAGATCAAATATGCACGGATCCATCTCGCAGAAGAATTTCCCAGGAGCATCAGAGCTGAACTTACTAGAGACTCCTCTTGTGGTTAAGGTCTGTATTTTAAAAAAACAGTAAGAACCAACCGAACCAAAAGCCTGTAAACTTTGTTTAAAACGAAACCACCAAAGTATTTAGCACAAACGCTGTTGGATTCAAATTGGGGAATATTTTCAGGAGGCATGGGGTTATTGTGTGTACAGTCCTTTTGGAAGCGGCACGTTGGGAACAGTCTTGAAGAGGGAAAGTCTAGTTCTAAGTTAATTGCAGGATGCACGTTGTCCCATAGCTTCGAGAAATACCCTTCTTTTTATTGCATGGAACAAAGTAAGTCAAAATTGGACTTTTCAATAGACTTAGGTACTTAAAGCTGCAATTTGTAGCTTAACCATCTCATTAGTTCAGTGCTCAATAGCTCTGTAGAGTTTGCCTTGCATACCTACAAGCAAGAATGTATATGCTTTGGTTTCTTAATCCAGTTAAGTGCATGACAGCTAAGTGATGTCGGTTAAGTGATGTCAGCCTCCGTCAAATTCAGTGATGGCTTTTTGCAGTAATTTTACTTATTAATTGTTTGTGTTAAGCTGCATTTCCCTTCACTGGCAGCAGACTCCTATCATGCGAGGAAATAACATTTGACCCATCTTCTTGGTGCTCATCTTTTGGCCTTTGCCTCCCTGCCCAAAATAGTTGTGATCTCTCTGAACTAGAACCTTTTCCTCCTTCTTAAATATTGTCCATATCATTAAGCTAGTTTCATTATCCTCTTTTCAAGCCCTTTCAATAGTGCAAAATCTTTTTTGAGCTGAGGTTAGAAGACCGGAATGCTTCTAGATGAGGAGGTGTAGGTAGTTTTACAGCAGTGTCACTTAATTTAGTCTAGCGTGCGGATTGATTAATTAGTGAAAAAATAAGCTGTTGCTTTGCTGATTGCCATTTCGCAAGGCAGTGTTTTCAGTCCCTGTATCCGGGGTAACATTTGAAGCTGTATGCCTTTTAGAAGAGCAATGCAGAAATTGCAAAAATTACTGGGATGGGAGATAACATGGCAGACAAGAAGATGCCGTATCTTTGTTTCTTCCGGAAATTAATTTGAAAAAGAACATTGTATGTTGGCATTGGAAAACAAAAAGCAAAACAAAAGAAACACGAAAAGCATGGGGCTTTATCATTAAGATTTTCGTACCTTTGGAAAAAGAGCAGTGCAGAGGCTAAACTTTGTCCTCTCTGCTGGTACAAACTCAGTTTGTAATTGAAACTAATACTTTTGACAAGTGATGTCTTCTGGTTTGAAGATCTGACTGGTCTTTAAATAATTTTCTTTCTTTTCCTAGAGAGCTAAAGTTCTGGCCACATCTGCTTCTGCTATTCCTGGCTTTACTCCTCAGTCTATTCTCAGATCCAGCCTTCGCACCACACCCCTAGCAACTCCCTCTGCATCTCCAGGACAATCACTTACTCCTCCTCTACGAGCAAAGAAACCTAGAGTATCCTTCAGGGAAGAGAACTCGAATGCAAAATGGACCGTTGGGGTAAGCTGGCCTGTAGTTGGTGATTTTTACAGTTAAAGGCTTCACAGACTGGGATTTGATTTAGATTTTTTTAAAGTTTGCCAAAACTCCGTCTATTGAGAACTGGAATAGCAAATCAGAGTGGCAGACTTGAATTTGGTCAAAAAAGGTTATGATGTTAGAGCATCTGTAACATCACGTGCCTGCAGGAACATATTCCTAATAAATACCAGTGACCTTGGCGGTTTGTACTCAAGCGTTGTTAGGAGCTGTGATTGTTCCAGATTGCCAGTTCAGCTTCCCGCTATAGCTTTTCAAAGGGCGGTAGGGCAGGAAGGTAAGGAATACAGATTGAGGCCGTTGCTTGGGTTTGTTAAGCTTTGTGAATTAAACATCTTTGAAAGCAACAAAAGTCATGAGCTGCATTGACTTTCGGTCTCTCTTTTTGCAAGGCAGCGTTTACTTAATTGACGGTAAAAATAGGCTCCTGATGAAGAGAGCTGTACTGCTGCCTGTTCTCTAGCCCTAAAGTTCTCGGGTTTGCTTCTTGCCTTGCACCAGGGATAGCATTCGTATAGTAGTCAAATGAAGTCGGTCCGTCTGAAAGTTGCCCCCTTCTGCTCTTCCTTTTGTTCTGTCAGTTGGATTCCCTGATTCAGCTCCCATGCAGTTGCCAAAGTAACATACCAAAATCAGGGGCAGAACAGGGGCATGTGCTGGTATCTACATGTATGAGCTTTCCGTATGTGAACTAACAATTTGTCATCATCTGTTTTTGTTAGACCTTTTATTGCCTGTTATAAAGAGCTGCTCAATTGTAACAAGAGGCTCTCTCTCCTCTATGAAGTTCTTACTAATAATGGCAGTGTGGCCAGATTAATTTACTTGTTCCATGCTACAGGCATAGGGAACACTAAAATATTTTAGTAGTGCATAGAAGTTGAAAACGCAAGTATAAAGAAAGAGAAATCTTGAGTTACGATTTTAAGTATGCAAAGCTGCCTCTTCTTCAGAACACAGTAGTGAACCCAATGAACAGCCCTGAGATGACAGTATAAGCAAGCACTTACAAGATCCAGTTCATCTTAATTCTCCAAGGTTGTGGAAACTCAATAAGCAGTGCAAAGTGTGATTAATTTTTACGCTCAGCTTTGAAGGCTAAGATAGTGCTAGAATGAGAATTAATTTTGTAGCACCTTGCTTAAGGTGACACTTGTAAAACTTACAAATACAATATATGGGTTTTTTTGGTGTTTTTCCTTGCTTTGACAAAATCACATGCATGTTCTTGATCGTGGACTTTTCTTTTTTTTTTTTTTTTTTTTAAAAAGGTAACAGAATCTGATAAAGTAGTGTCTGGAGCTTCATGTGAGCATCATCATGGCGTGGTGGAGGGTGCTTGTTCTGAAAGTAGAGATAAAACAACTCTGTTTACTCTGTGCAATCCTGAGGATGATGGTGCTGAAATGGAAGTGTCTTCAGAAAGCATACATGGAGATGGTTTGGAGAAAATGGATGTCAGCAAAGAAAACAGTAACTTCTCTGCTAGGTCAGACCAAACTACTTTGGAGTATCATGATGCAAAATCACCTGGCGATTTTGAAGATGATGTCATCTTTATAGCTGCTAAACCAGCTAATTCTTCCACTGAAGAAACTGCCGATTTTCAGGAATTGCAGAAGGAAGAAGACAATGAAATGGTTGAAGATAAACCTTTCCAGATGGAACAACCAGATTCACCAGAACTAAGAAAGGAATCTGGTATGTTTCATCCTATGATAACCTAAGTTTCTGAATTTTTCAAAGGTCTTCAAAAGGTTAAATTACTGATGAATGCAACAGTTAATGATGAGTGTTCACAAGTGTCCTAGGCATTTCCTTGTCATAGGCTTTTAAAATTACCGCTGTGTTCTGAGTCCTTTTTTAGGTATCCTGGACATTATGAATGTATACTGCTTTTGGCTGGCCTTTCTTGTGTGTAATTGCAGCTGAGAGGCAGCAGTGACTTGTTGGAGTTTTGAGAGGGATACAAGCTGAAAACTTAGGCTTCTGGTTATGTTTTAGGGGTACTTCTGTAGGCTGTAGGGTTTTTTTACAGCAAGTTTAGTGTATGGCATGTTTTGACTAGATAGATTTATGTGGTTTTTTTCTTTTTAACCACCTCATTAGTCCTCAGTTAAATAGTTTTCTTCTGGAAGTGAGTCTGCTTGTGTATCCGCTCGTCGTTACAGCTATGCTTGCTCATTTTGCTAGCTCAACAGCTTATGCAGCCTTTTCCAAACCTGTTTCAGCTGGTCTTTGGTAATTCAGCTCAATTCAACTCAGTCAAGCCAGTCCAGCTTCTGAGGATGTGTTCATATGAGCAGGTCTCCTGGCAGATTACAAGAGATGTAGCTCACTAGCTGGTGAGCAGTGATGAAGAGCTGGGAATGAAGGTAGTGCAGGGACAGGCAGAAGATGTGCAAACACAGCTACACTCAGTATTTGACAAACAGAGCTCAGTCCGTTCAACTCTTCATAAAAAAAGTTTGCTATTCCTAGGACATGTGTGCAAGTGTCAGAGTTCTGTGTCTGAGGTCTTGAAACGGTTCGTAGCAGTGAGTGTGTACTCCAGTTGATCAGTGCATTATACGCAGCCTGATTCAGTCCTAAGTCTGAGATGATTCAGGAGGATCCGGGAGAGTGATTGTCCTCAGCTCCTTTTCTTTTTAAATAACAGGAGTGCCCAGATACGAACTCCATGTACATGGGTAAAAGGGATTCTCCAGATCTGAGTGTTTCTAGTAAGATAGGTCAAAACATTTGCCTATCCTATTTTAGCTGTCTTGCATTTGGACAAGAAATCAAAGGTGCTTTTCATTAAAAATAACGATAAGGTACTAGTCATTAAAGAATAACCTTATAAAGAAACTGTGTCATTGCTTGGCTATGGTACAAACAGTTCTATACAATTTCAGTACTCTGGAAGCATTAGAGGGCAGTCAGTATAGCTCTTGTTTGGCCTGAGCTAGCAAAGTTATCCCAGTCCTGCATACTGTCTGCCTGCATACTGTCTGCCAAGGTAATTGCTGGATCTGGAGGAAGCAGACCATAGAAACAAAGAAGAGAAGGAGGATGTTTCTCAAATCGAACCTGTTGAGAGAAAAACAGGTTAGCAGGCAGTTGGGTTTCAACACCACCAGTCACTAGAGAAAAGAACAACAAAAGACTTTAGATGCGTTCTTGTAGAAGAGGGGAAATGGAGTCAAGAAAGGAAAGAAGCACTGGAATGAGATAAATATCCGAAGAGAAATAAGAAAACTTACTACCCAATTTTAAGAAGGAGGGATGTTTTCTGAAGTTCTTATGTATTAGGTCAGTAACATACCAAGTTTAGTTTGTGAACAGAATATCAATGGTCATTTTGTTTTCTTGACAGAAATCATGCATCAGACTTCTTGTTTTACTGGAAAGAAGAATTCAGACCTTTTGTGTGTTTGAAAGTCTCGGTAGCGTTATTTTGTTGGATCACTATCCTAGACGAAATGCATAAAGGCTCACTTTAAAATCATATGAGCATTTTAAAAGAAATGATGTTAAGTGCAACAGGGAAGTCATCCATCTGTCTGTTTTTGTAGGATTTGTGGAAGAATCAAATGCTGAATGTCTTACCCTTCCTGAGGATGGTAAATTGGTGTTTAAAGCTGCTGAGGCTGCTACTTTTGAGACTGCAAGTGAAGGGTAAGTTTATAAAATAGATACATCTTTGGGTTCACACAACATGTAACTGCTGCTTTTCCTGTGTTTGAAAACTATGATTTTGACCTGGTATTGGTTCTTTCCTGTGTTCTTAAATGTAACGGCTTTTCTATTCCTTTCTGTCTGTGAACAGAACTAATTTGGCGTGAATATAAGTCAAATCAATTAGCTGTCAATTTGAGCCTTTTTTCCCAAATCATTGCAGACCCCAAAGTATGGTGATAAAGACTTCATTCAACAGCCTGTATAAACCTTTTTACAGTTTGAGGGTTACTAAGCAGATACTGTGAACAGAAGCCCTGCTTTTGTCTGAAAATTGTGTAGCTAAAAATTATGCCTGAGGTTCCTCTAACTTTAGCAGGTTTATTTTGGGGTTTGAATACTTTCTGGCAGTATTTTATACACTTAATTTCTGTTTTCTGTGTGTGCTCAATTAGCATCTATTTGTTTATGGAAAGGGAAGCAGTTTTCTCACCAGATACTTTAAAAGCTGCAACTGCTTAGTGATAAAGACAGAATGTTAGCAATGAAATAACCCTTAATTTCAAGTGGTAACTTACACTGGCACAAACTTTTGTTCAGTTTGTTCTAAACCTCCAGTATAGTAGTTGCACTCTTTCTACAGAAGACAAATAACGTATTATTCTTTAATACAACTCTGTTGTTATGTTGTTATCTAGTGTTAGATAGCTGGGAAGAATGTTAAGTACTTGATTCATTGCATAAAATGAGTCACGAATTGAATGTAGATAGGTTAGTAAAGGAATTTCTAGTTTTTCTTAATTAATTCTGTTTTGAAACTTGAAGATTTTACAGTGAGAAGGCAATTTGTAAAGCTCTTCGTTTGTTTTGAAGCTTTATGACAAATTTCTGTCTTTCTGTTCATGAAGTGAAACAAACCACCAGGAGTCCAAAATGTCCTCTTCGTCAGAAGAAAAAGCCATACCAGTTGCAACAAACGCACAGCTTTCTGAATCACCGGAGGCAGACAGTGAATGTATGTACAGTATGTTGGGGATGTTATGTGAGTTAAGGTAGCTGAACTCCTGAAGTAAAATGTGTAGTTTGCCATACGACTACAGGTGTCTCAGATTGAAGTAGTAGTAGCATGTTACTGCTAACTTTCATTAAACTGTAGAGAGAATACCCTCCTCAAAGAAAGTCCTTGTAGAAAATGCATAGTGAATGTTCCTGTTCTTGATAAAGATATTGAGAAAACTGGTAGAATTTAAAATATTAGGAGGAGAGATCAGTATTTATTTTAATGTTTTACACCACTACTAATTTGTGTGCTATGGGATCTGCTGCTTGAGTTACTATTTTAAAAGACGATGCATCCTCGGTGTTCAGTTCAGGCTGTGAAGAATAACTAGCTATCAGTGTGCCTTTCCAGCCACCCTTTCTTCTCTCGTGCTTTTTCTCTATGGACTTGCCAGCTGATTTTCCCCTTCCCCTTCCTCTTTTTTTTTTTTTTTTTAATTTTTATTTTTATTTTATATTTTTATTGTGGGGCTACCTCCTTTACCAGATAGATAGTTTTGGCTTCTAGTTTTTGGAGAAAGGCCAGTATATGTGGCAGGATTGAGAACTGTATTGTTGGCTCCTGCTCCCTCTGTTACTTTCTGTTGCTTAAACCTGTGTTGTTTACATAGCAGTTAAGCTAAAATTATCTAAATCTCTTCCAGCTGCGATAAGTATCCTTGATAGTGAGGATGTGGTCAGTACTCTTTCAGAAAATCGCCTTGAGGGGAAGTGTGTGGATTTACTTAAAGAACGTAACCTAGAAGCAGCTGAAGTTGAAGAAAATGTTCCTTTTCCGCAGGAAGAAATAACTGTTTCTAACAATCTTCCTAAAACTGAGGAACTTAATGTAAGTAAACTGTTTTCCCATTTTCTACAAAATAGAAAACACTGTGCAAATGGAAGACAGTCCTGTCTTACTGACAATTAGAAGGCACACGAAAATGTCTGGGTTTCTTTAGCTGGTTAACACAAGTTAAAACATTATGTAAGGGCAGATACGTTTTTCTCCTATGCATTTTCTGTACCTGTAACACAGAATGGAACCTGTCAAGACTTGGGACTTTGAGACCTGTAGTAGTACAAAAAAAAATGCCTAAACACTTTTTTAAAATAAGCATGCCTTCATTTGGTTTACTAGAACTTAAACGTTTCATATTTGACTTAAAAAATAAATAGTTTTAACATTGAAGGCACTAACAAAAGTTGGGGAGTGCAGCTTTTCGATACTGGGGGCCATTTACCAAATGACAAAATGATGTGGGAACCAAACTAATTTTCAGAATGATTTAGGTGCTTAGATCCTTGTCGTGGTTTAACCCCAGTCAGCAACTCAGCACCACGCAGCCGTTTCCCCCTCCCAGTGGGGTGAGGAGGAGGAAAGCAAAGGAAAAAAAGTAAAACTCATGGCTTGAGATAAGAACAGTTTAATAACTAAAGTAAAATATAATACTAACAACAGTAATAATGAAATGTAATAGTAATAGTACTGAAAAGGAATATAACAAAAAAAAGGAAGCGGGGGGGGGGGAGAAAAAAAACAGTGATGCACAATTGAGTTGCTCACCACCCGCTGACCAATGCCCAGTTAGTTCCTGCGCCGCGATCCACGCCTCCCGGCCAACTCCCCCCTGTTTATATACTGGGCATGACGTTCCATGGTATGGAATACCCCTTTGGCTAGGTCAGGTTAGCTGCCCCGGCTCTGCTCCCTCCCAGCTTCTTGCACACCTGCTTGCTGGCAGAGCATGGGAAACTGAAAAATCCTTGGCTTAAGATAAGCACAACTTAGCAACAACTAAAACATCAGCGTGTTATCAACATCATTCTCACACTAAATCCAAAACACAGCACTGTACCAGCTACTAAGAAGAAAGTTAATTCTGTCCCAGCCGAAACCAGGACAATCCTTTACTATTTGTTCTTTATTAACATAAAGAGAATTCCCGGTAATGAGTTAATTTCAGTGTCAAGATATTTCCAGCTACCTAAAACACTTTTTAAAAATTTTTTCCTCGGTTAAAACACTTTTTAACGTCTAAACTTTGTAAATTACAAACTTTAAAAGGTTGTTCACATGGACTGAAACTTAGAAGTAGAGATTCTCCTGTTCTCCCAGGTTTTTCCCCGTTGTTCTTACTTCCCCTGGGGCTGATGAGTTATTTGGATTCATTGTGGATGTCCTCTAAGGACCCTGTAGAGTAGACTGTCAATTTCCTGTCGGATTATGCTCACAGGAAGTAATAAGAGTTAGAGTGAAACACAAACTGAAAGGTAGGCATGCCACTAATAGCTTGGTCTTAAGCAACAGAAAGTGCTTTTCAGTGTCCCAGATTTCAGATGAAGTCAAATAGGCAGTCACTCATTCAGCTGGTCTTAGCTTTGGGATTTAGGACAACGCTGTCGAGAAGATGATTATAGACTTGGGAATAGGTAAATCACTTCTGGGAGTAAATGGAAAATTTGTGATGGGGAGAAGGGAGCAGGTACATGAGAGGGTCACAAAGCTTCTGCAGTCATTCAGGTTGCAGTACAGTGAAGGTTTTTCTGCTTTTGTTAGAACTGGTTCTTACCGGTTTCTACGTAAACATCTCTTTTTGGCTTGTCTACCTTCACTGAATTTAGGACAATGTACTTACTGCTTTCTTGTTCCTAGATTTGTAAGCATAAAAGGAAAGTTTCTGCAGACTAGTATTTCTTGAATTTAGTTTTGAAGCATGCCATGTTGCTATAATATGATGCTTCAGCAACTTTGTCAAGGCAGGAGGCAAGAAAATAAGCAGATTCTATGGAGACTGCTGTTGAGCGGCTTCTTCCTTCTGCCATCTTTGGCTAGCACTATAACCTGGAGGGTTGGGCAAAGGTCTTCATACATTGATGAAATTATCTTGGGCATCTGAGTCACTTGAAATACATAAGAGATATTGCTTTTGTTCTCAACCTAAAAGCTTGAGTATCTCATGTGGATGTAGAAGGAAAGAATGATTGCTCAGTCCAGGGAACTACAAAACCTGAGATGGAGGGATTTAGAATATATGTCTTGTGTGATGCAATCCAAGCGATTCCTTGAAGTGCGGTGTTAAGTTGTCAGATGTGACACCTGGCCAGTTTGACTAAGTGTTGCGGTCACAACTGTCATGACCGAAACCTTAAACTTTGGGGACATAATTGTATTTTACCCTGTTAGATGCAGAGTCGGTGGATTTGTAGTCAGCCCAGAAAGTACTGTCAATCCTGTGTGGATTTGTAGTCAGTCCAGAAAGTACTGCAATGTGGTGATTACTGCCAGTTGTGTCTACAGCTTCTGTTGTAAAACCCCTCACTTTGTTCATGGGTGGTGGCAAATTGTTAGTCACGAGCAGAAATATCAGAAATGGAGCATGTGATTGCATACACTGAATACTCTGTTCTCTGTCCCTTAAACGCATAAACTTTTATCTGTAGTAGAGAGTACATTGGATGTTTCGAGCTTTCCATTCAGTGGTGATCTGAAAGGAAAAGCAGCATTTCACTGTCCTCAGTTTCACCTAGTTCAGTCTGACGTTAGTCTGTTTGGTAATTAATAATGCATTAACAGACATTTTTTAACTTCAGGTTATTGAAGATACTGCGGTTAAGGCACAAACCGCAGAAGAAGCACCTGAAACATCACCATATAGTGAACTACCTCCATCAGGCAATCTCCAATACAGCTACGATACTGTAGAGCAACAGTTTGCATGTGATTTGCCTGATAAGGAAGAGGGTGAATGTGATGCAGCAGAGGGAGATGGAGAGCTTCTTCTCTCTCAGAGTAATTTTACTTTAGTTTTGGAAGGAGAAGAAGGTGAAGCAGAGATGGGAGACCCTACATTAGTAGATGCTTCTAAACCGGCTGGCACAACAACAGAGGAAAAACCTGTGAACAATTTAGGAAATACTGACAACCAGGAACATGTTACAAACTCAGTGTCCACTGTAACTAGTGATCAGGAATCTCAAAACATTGCAGAGTCGCTCCCATATGTGCCTGAACCCATTAAGGTAGCTATTGCTGAGAACTTACTGGATGTAATAAAAGACACAAGAAGTAAAGAATTTACATCTGAAGTTGTACAACAATCTATTCATGAAACCATAGGGAAAAAGGTCACTAGATTGCAGAAGGCAAAAGCTCCCTTAACAACTGTGCCAGAAGGAGTGGAAGATGAAACCAGCATACGTCAAGTAGAGTACGGCATCGCTCCTAGAACACGCACAAGGGGACAACTGAGTAGAAGTCTGAGTATTCCATTGGCAGGCGCTCAGCAGCTACTGAAGACAGACCAACCAGTTCCGTTTGGACTGTCTCCGAGGAGAAGTACCAGGCGAACAAAAGAAGCACCTGAGACTTCTGGTCTTCAAACAGAAGAAAACGCTCAAGATGAGCAAATACCTGCGATACCTGTTACTCCTAGGAGAGGTAGGAAGCCCAAACTGACTAATTTAGAAAAAGTAGAAAGCAGCCATTCTGATGGACAAACGCTGTCTGTCAGTACGCAGTCCGTGGCTGTTACTCCAAGAAGAGGATTAAGGAGAGCAAAGGAAGCTGCATCTGAACTCTTGGAAGAGGCTAGTGAGGAAACTGCTCTCGCTGAAGGTAGCGTTATTGCTTCTGCTACTTCCAAAAGGACTAGAGGAGGGAAAAGTTCAGCAGGAGATCAGGAAACTGGCCAGACTGACACTGATCGTAAGATAAAAACGGCGGTCAGTCCCAGCAGAAGTGCAAGAAAACTGAAAAGCATTAATTTACAACTTGCTGAACATATTGTCAAGGATCGAGAGTTGCAGCCTAGTGACCAACTCCTTCTACCTGTGCCAACTACAAGAGGCAGAAGAAGAAAGATGAGTTCATCAGAAGTTTCAGAAAATTCTGACCTTGATCTGTCTAAATCACTGCTTCCTCCAACAGAATTTAAACTTCCTGTCACTCCTAGAAGAAGTGCTAGGAAGGGGGCACAAAATCTCTTGGCAGCCACAGGATCTGTCTCTACTCAGGAAGACGTGCATTCGGGTGCGAAAGTGGAAATGCTTGGAACTCCTAGGAGAAGAACAAGAAGAGTTCCACATGCTAAACCAGAACAAACGGATACTCGTGAGCAAACACCTGCACAGCCAAGTGAGGAGTCAGCCACACCCAGGACTCCAGTAAGGACAGGGCGTCGGGGCAGAAAGAGACCATCAGTCCTGGAGGAGAGCACAGGGGAGGAGGCCTTCCCCCAAGGACCTGGTGGCAGTCCTTTGCTGCTTGAAGACATAAACCCATCAGGACGTGCTGAAACATCAAGAACTGCAACAGATCATATTACAAGAACCAGATCCCGCAAAACTGCCATGCATCAGAAACTGTCTGTTGAGGAAAATGAGTCCTTCCTTTTCTCTCCTCCCCTCACAAAGCTGACAAAGAAATTTAAAGGTAGGTGCTCTATTTTCATACGCAAAATAGGGCATATTGCTGTTTTGTAAACCACAGAAAAGAGACTGTGAGGATGGCTTCAAGTATTGTGAAGAATGTAACCATGGAAAATAAAATTTCGGAAAGAGGCAATTCATCTTTTTTCTGAACTCTACATGACTGGCTGGCTAGTTGTGGTGGAAACAGATGAGAAGGCTGCTCTGAGTAGAGTGATTTGAAATTTAAGCTGAATTTTTGTCGTGAGCTTAATTCCTATCAGTTTTGAAAACTGGAGGGTATCTGTTAATATGGGATTGCCATCCCTTCCCCCCAACGGAGAAATAAAGGAGACATGCTTCCAAATTCTGTTCAGTTTTTAACTTAAAATGAGCTGCATCTTGCAACAAACTATACAGCTGTTTAATTATGTGATTGTTTTTCATGGGCATATACTTTGTTAGTGAAGTTACTGCACATAGTGTTCTTTTTATCAGAGTATGTGATAAAAAAAATTTGGGATGTCTAAGGTCTGTTGATTCCTCTTGAGCATAATATCTTTGATTATGTAAGTGCAGGTAAAATCACTACGCTGGCTTATTTTAGTTTCACAATTTACTGTAAAAGAGTGGATCCCAAGAGGTAGTTACTAGGGGAAAAATACGTCCACGTTGAGTGTTTATAAACCTGATTGGACCTTTTATTTCAGGAAGCTATTGTGCTCTTGATTATCAGCTGTAATTAAATGTCACTGTCCTTTATGTATAATGTACATGCATGTTAACAATGCATTGTCATTTTAGGTGGAAAAGCAGACCATCCTGTGCAGCTTAAGGATTTAGACCCGGACTTGTCTTCTCAATTTGTCTTTTCACCCCCTCTTTTGAGGTCAAGGAGAAAAAATATATCTAGCATTTCCCGAATTGTGAAAGAACCAGTAAGTAAAAGCTCTAGTTGTCTCATGTTCTTGATTTTTGCTCTGTACCACTTTTTCAAATCATACTTTGCAATGCCTTGCCTTTTTCCTTGAAAGTATATCTAAAAAGAGAGCTTGAAATTATTCAGCTAAACAATTTATTTTTTTTCCTTCATGAAAACTAGCTACAAAAATCAATTTTGAATCTGTAAGTCAAGAATTAATAAGTATTGCTTTGCCTTTAAGAAAAGGCACAGTGGCTTTCTTTAAACTTACTTGGTGTGTTATCTGTTTATTTCAGAATTTGAACTTTTAGGATGGTACAATGATTTGAGATGGAAGATTTGTGTTTGTGGAGAGAAACTGTAATGCTTTTGGAAATAACATTGGCATGACTTCTTCATGAAAGAAACATTCATTTGTATTCTGTGGAAGTGTAAGAACTTGTGCATGAGTAACGTTTTTGTTGCCTTAACATAGGAGCTTCCAACTAAAGAGGAAGAGGATACCAAATCCCTAGAGTCTGTGGGAAGGCAAAAATTGAAGAGAGGTAGAACTGCAAAATCAAAAATGAAGAAAGCAAGCAAGTATGAAATTCTTTTTGAACACTTATTTGCATTCCTTTATTGTGGTAGTGATTCAGCTGTTAGCCACCTGACTTCCTCTTCCTCACTTGGCTGTGCAGTTCTGCTCTGACTTTATGAGCCTGTCCAGCTTGCTGGTCTAGTAGGCACCTTTTTCCCGACTTAACGGTTTAGTTTTCTAATGGAAACAGAAGAGGGAGGGGATAGAAAAGGGCAAGTGGATACTAGTCTTTGCAATGGCGGCGTGCTCTTACATTGTGTTATTCCACCATATGAAACCACACTCTTACGGTCTTTAGTTCCCTATACAAGGCAGGAGGGGGTCAGACAGTGAGTAAAGAGAACAACTTCTTTCTGGACATGTTTTCTGGTTCCCTCTGGAAAACCATTTGAGGACATTTGCCTCTTAAAAGCTGGGGTGAGGGGCTCTGAAAGCCCATATGAATAGTGACTGACAATGCTTTGGGACAGTCTGGTAAGGAATGAAAGCCAAAAAGAAGCTTATTTATTGTACCTTTTCTGCCTTTATCCTATCTACAAAGAAGCCCATAAATAATCGTTTGGCATTGATTTTTGCAATTCCACAGGGTTTTTTTCCTCTACTAAATACTGTTGGTAATAATAAAATCAATTTGATACTTCTCTTTCTTTTCAGAACCACAAGAAAAGAAGGTTCTTGGTCACCTCCACCAGTGGAAATAAAATTCATCTCTCCTTTTGGAAGTCCAGTGGATGGAACAAAAAGCAAACAGAAAGAAACTGCAGATGCAGCAGAGAAGACTCTACGAAAGAACAAGAAAAGACTGTCTAATTTTCCAAAGCCAGTTGTGCGCCGGAAGATGCTGTAACTGTTTTTTAAGTTTATAATGTACACCACTGTTTGTAAAATCATCAAAATTGTGTGGATTAGTAAAAAGAAAAAAAAAATCTAATTTGGAAGAGATAATTTATATAAATTATTGTAAAATTTCATAAACAAATGGTCTTCAATAAGTAACTCCATATGGAGTGTGTTTTCCTCAGTCAATGCAGTTTTCTATTTTATATTAAGACTTCATACATTTATATAATATGTAAATACAGCTTATTTTAGGAATGTTAAATAAAAATGTATACTTCACAATATGCTTACTGTCTGATAGCTTTTTGAGGGGATAGTGGGTTGAATGGCCTGTATCGCTCAGAGATTTTAATGTTGGTTTGCAAGAGTTGCCCAACCTCAAAAGTGAGGCCAGAAGCTTTTTAAGCTTTTAAAAAAGTTTGCTTAGAATTCCTATAACAAGTAAACATTTAAAACGTACTAGTTCAAATTTTATAAATGATGTTTGACCTTCTGGCACAAATACTTGGGCTTACAATACAAACTGGTAATTCCTTACATTGATGGTTAAGTTGTACTGTATTGAAATCAGAATGTAAACAATTGCATTTTAAGCTGTGCAATATTTTTTTGTATTTGTCTTAAACTTTGGGAAAGCTGCTTTTTAGTTCATAAAACTAGATCACACCTCAGATGTTTCACTATTTTTTACAATTTGTTGTCAGCAAAAAATGAACTGTATAGGGGGTGTGATGCTTACCATAGCATATCAAATTTAAAGGGGTATTACCCACATACTTTGAAATTTGAGCCAAAATTATTTTCATAAGGTTAATAGGAATGCTACTATGATTGAAATAATCATTGTCTGTAAACATATTTTGCAATATTTGAAGCTTGCATATCACAGCACTGAAAACCTGATGGTAAAGCTAACATAATAGTCTGAAAAAGGTACAAAAATATACAGAAATCTTAGTTACAAACCATATTTTTGAATAATTATTTCATTAGTAATCTTGGGTTATGGAGTAAATTGTCCCTATAAAGCTTCAATTTGTAAAAATAAATTCAAAAAACTATTCTTTTAAAAGCAGACATGGAAGTACTATTTTGATGTGCAGCCTTTTAGACAGTGGATTATTTTTTATGTATGTTAATTTATATATGGATGCAACTTTGAAGACTACAGAATGGTGGAACCTGACATTAAACTTTTCAATGAGTAAAAACTACTACAGTTACTCTTAAGAAATAATTTATTGGTTAACTAATGCCTTGTACATAGTGAATGAATGTATTAATAACAGACTAAGCTTGTAAAAGAAGTTTCTTCTGGGGCCATGATTTTCCTATCTCAGAACAGGTCATTCTAGAGAAGCAGTTGCATGCATGTGGATATCTTTCTCCTTGGGAGTATTCATGACTGAATGAAAGCTTAAAAAAAATGCCAAATGTTGACAGTGTGACAGTGGCAGTTCGAGTGAGACCTTTCAGTCAGGTTAGTAATTATTTACTCTGAATATTTGGTACTTGAACTACAATATAAAGACGGTCAAAGAGGAAGGTGGGGGGAAGTTCTAGCAATATTTTTTTAAATTCACATTGTACAGAAATGCAGTGAATAGCTCAGAAAATGGGATAAAAGATCAAACTTTCAAAAACGGAATAGAAAATGGATGTCAAACCTGAATATATGTTTTGTGTAGTGCACAAGAGTATTTATAAAATGCTCTGATTCCTGATCCAATAGAATTGACTGATGAAATGCTGGTGAAGATTGCTTAATAGGGTTTTAACGTGTTCCTGTCATTTATACTTACAGCATATTTTTTGGTATGAAAATCAATTAGAACAAATGAAAACATGATATTAACTAATTTTATTAATAATTTGTGGTAATTTTTTGCCTCTTTATTTTATAACCAGCTCAGCTGAATTATCCTTATTTGGCAGTGCTTTGGAGGAAAAAAGGAAGCAATAGTAATAACAAGAAAATTCACATGAGTTTTAGTAACTTCCTAAAGGTTTGTAATAGTCTAGTAATTTTTTACTTTAAAGGAGGTTTAATCCAATTACATGCTAAAATGTTTTCCTCCATTTTTTTTCAGTTACTTAGATTCCGTACATAGTTCTTGGGTGCTGACCAATTTCCCCAGGGAGCAGTTTAATGTGTGACAAGGAATGGGATTTCAGAAAGTTGAAGGACATAGAAGGAAATGGAAGCAAAAACAGGCACTAGGAATTTTTATTTAGAGCCTGAGAAAAGGAAAAGAAGCTAGCTAACAGCATCAAGAGGGCAACTCAAGGATGCGTTTATAATGAAGTGGAGAAAACAGATGTTACTTGAGTGTTTTTTGTGTAGGCTTGCTACAAGTATGTGAAGCATAGAGTGGAAAACATCATTTCAACAAGGGTGAGAAAGATGCAATGCATGGGCAGTGCCTCTTAACAGTGAGGATGAATTGGGAAGGAGACTGCCTTTTAAAAGATTAAAATGGCTTGGGGAGTGAGTGGCTGAGCAGGCTAGGAGTCTTAATAGAGAATTGCAGGTGTTCACACATGAATCTGAGAGGAAGATAATATTCATGGTGCCAGAGAAGGGCATGAGGGGCCTGCGAAAGAGAGAGGGGTGATGCGTCTTGTGGTGGATGGCTATAGGGGCATAGAGCAGCAATTCTCTTGCTAGCAAGATGAGAATTTCCCAGGAGCTACTCAGTACAGTTCATCACTAAATAGAGCAATTCTGAAGTTTTTCTATAGGAAATATAATTGCTTGAGGAGTGTGTGTTTTTTTTCCCCCTAAAGAAAAGCTAGAATTTCTCTAGAGTGTTTCGATGCATTTGCTTTGATCTAATGTGAAACGGCTAAAAGCTGAAGCTAAACTGTGCATCTGTACCTTTGGGGCCATAACCCCAGAGAAAAATCCACTGGAAGGTTGACTGCCTTGGGATAGCAGACTCACTCACCTTTCAGAAAGAATATAAATAGGTGTAATGGCACATCTTATTTCCAGGAAACACATAGTAGGAGATATTAGTGAAGGGAGAATGAATATTAAAAAGATCATGGGCTGTTGTTAGAAGGGAATTTTTCAATAAAAGAAATGTTTCAGTAGAAATAGTTCCCTGAGTTACCTCAGAGAGTTAACACAAATATTCATAAGACTTTTTTCCTTCAAATGTTTAGAAGCTGAGGCTAGTGAAAGTATTCATTCCAGGTTATAACATGAAGGAGAATTAAAGCAAATCTATTTCACTTCTGATAGCCTCTTGGTGCTTAAAGCATTAACTGATTCATGTTGATTTAATTTATTTGCCTTAATATTTGTACATGCCCAGTGTGCAACTAAGGCTGCCGATAACTAATTTAATCTCCCACCAGAACTTCCTCTCACGGAAGACTACTCTCAGGGTTGTCAGCACAATAAATTTCTTTGCTGCAATTTCATCTGTTCCCACGTAACTAACCATAAATAGCTTAGGTGTTGATTTCTGCTGGGGAGAAAGCAAGCTACAGGCAGAAGCCAATCCACAGTTTCTCGTGAGTTGTCAGGCAATGCTCGTAACCCCTTCGTCTAGGCCAATCTGAAAAGACTATGAAATGATAGACTTTCAAGTAATAAGATAGCATTTGTTTCTTACTTTGTTTGTACTTTTGTCTTCTGTGCAATGCTTCCAGGTTTCCATTCCAGGAATGCTTGTTTCACCAAAGTAGTCAAGATAATGAGTCTCTTTGATATGCTTGCAGATAGATGTACCCTGGTTCCTTTTGCATTAAAGCCGTTCCTAAAATAAAATGCATTTTCCAAAGCACTGTGCTGTGTGGATGGCCAATATGGGAGGTAGAGGGAAAAATGCAAGTGACGCTTCCTGATGTGTCCCTTCGTTCAGGTCCCTTACTCCTTGGCTGTGTAGCACCTGGCATGGTTCAAGAGGAGGCTTATCCCACAGCAGTCACTGGTGTGGTGTGCATTGCTGTTGAACTTGGCTTCAATCCAGACTAAACCATGAATTATCAGTGAATGACTGATTGCTTGTATTTGGATACCGCAATTGTAATCTTAATACAGAGAGAGAGAAGGGTGCAGGAAATAGGTGTGTGATTTCTAGGAACACCAACAGCACAAGCATACATGACCCTAGGGATCCAGGGCACAGGAAAACCTTTACTTTGCCTCTAGCCTTTTGGTCTCATAGCGGCTTCCTAAAGGGCGAGAGTGGTACGCTCAGCTCAGCAGGATCCAACACTTACGCAGGCCGGCTAAGATTTTATGCAAAGAACCACCTAAAAGCAGGTTTAGCTAAGACACAGTTGTAGAGCGGTCAGTCCTTCTATCTCCCAGTACTAACATTCACCTAAGTGTGATGCAAATGACTGGCGTTTATCACTTTACTGGTTTGAAGCATTATCTAGATTTTGTCTGCGTTTCTGTCATCCTGGAACTCAGTATTACTCTCAAGCGTGTGTGCAAATCTTGATTCCTAATTTAAACTCTTAGTGGGGGCACTCGTACCGGACAGCAGTGCTTGCCTATGCATTTGCTTGCTCCTCGATCGTTTTTTAGAGAGCGCTCTTCCGTGATCTAGGTCAAGGAGTGCTGGAGAACGCCTGGCAAGGTTATAAGGCTACTCTGCTGGCGTACGGTCAGACCGGCTCAGGGAAGAGCTCTTCGATGATGGGATACGGTGCACGCAGAGGCCTGGTGCCCATTGCGTGCGAAGAGCTAGCTCTTCAAAGCCACCCGGAATCGGGAAAAGAACAAGCAGTACCAGGTGGGATTAGCACCTGTGTTAATTAAGTGTCTTCTATGTCCAGGATCTTTCCAGGTTGTCCTTTAAAAGACTCCGTTAATTTCAAATGAGCAAAACCAGAAACTGTGACTGTGTGGGGCAACTTACAGTACAAGCCATGGCAGACCCTATAAAACCGTGTTGGAAAAAAAGTTGATGTCGTACAGCTAGATTTACAGAGAAACCCTCAAATGACAATTTGTCACAGGTGTGATGAATTGATCCCTAACATGAGAACCCAAAATGTTAGTTTTCAGTCAACCTTCTTTTTAACAACTGTTCAAACACTGATCTTCCTTTAGCTACCACAAAGTGAGCTGATCTTTCATCTCCCTTCTGCTTCCTAACTTCACTCTTGCACAGGTGTGTCGGGTTTGTGTAGCAGGGGCGGGGCTACAGGGGTGGCTCCTGTGAGAAGCTGCTAGAAGCTTCCCTGGCTCCAAACTCGGACCCGCCTCTGGCCAAGGCCGAGCCAGGCAGCAATGGTGGTAGCGCCTCTGTGACAGCATATTGAAGAAGGGGAAAAGACTGCTGGGGGAGAACAGATTTCTTCTTGAAGTTAGTGGATGTATTATCGCGAAGCTTAACGTTTGACGCCAGTGCCTGCCAAGCAGTGAAGGGATGGTACAAAGCTGCTGACCCAGGGCTTCCTCCTTCCGGGCCGCAGCAGCCCGGCCTGGTGCACCCCAGACCTGGGGGTGTCTCTGTCCCAGAGCCGTGGATGTGGCTGCTGCTTTCCCGTTGGCAGGTTCGGCCAGTAGCGAGGCTGAGCGTGCACCAGGCGCGTGCATGAGGACAACATGGCTGGCTACGCAGGCTGCCAGAGACGAGGCCGTGCCTTTAACACCCCCCATCTAGCGCTATGGCAGCTCACCGAAAGCCTCCTCTCCGGCTTGTTGCAATTTAAGCTCCCGAGCGACACCAGAGGCACGCTGTCGCTCTGTAGGTTCCCACGCACACCCACCTTCACAGAGCCCCAGAAGATCAGCACAGCCTCAAGCCCAGCTATCGTCTGGGCCCCCACCCTGGCCTCCCTCCCTCCCTCCCCTCTGGCTGAGACACCGAGTCCTTCCAGAGATGGGTTTTCCTCCTACTCCCTGCCTAGCCCACCCTGAAGTCTCCTAGCAATTTACACGCGCACATATGGCGAGGGGAAAATACCTGGTTACCCTGCTCCCTCCCCTTGCTGGCACCTTGGGCACCTGCGCCCCGTGACTGTGGTCCCCACTCCAGCTGCTGGCACTGAGACCCTCACCGCCCCACTTGCTGACACCGCAGACGCAGGGGCCTCTGCCACCCGTGACCTGACTTTGGTTGCCCATGCTTAACTCACCCCGTGACCTGTGCTCCCACCAGTTGCTGGCACTGGGACCCTCATACGAGCTGATCACCGTCATGTAGCAGATGCTCTCACGTTACACGTACCCTTACGCAGGTAACGTATATGGCCACAGCTGTTCATTCAGAAATCAGAAATATTGGCTTTTTCGTCCTTCAAATAGCCTTGAAAACAAACACTGGTTCAACCACCCTGCCCATGATACCTCACTGTCAAAACCTAACATTTGCACTTCTTGAATTTTCCACAATGCTGTCTCGATGCTTAATAACTTAATATTTACGTAAAATGCTCTATCGAAACATCTCTTATGATGGAGTCTACCTAGACAGCACTAAGGATTATGCCCGTAAGGGTAGGTCAAAGAAATGCTGGAGAAGCAGCAGAGTTGTGACGAAACAGTACGGATCTGATAAATAACTGCATGAATTAGGCTTACGTAATGGTTTGCGGTGAAGGGAAGCTTTGATCCGTGTAACCTGCGTTACTTTTACAATGCGATGGCACTCCATTAAGGTCGTGGGTTTTTTTCAAATACGTTTTACCTTCTAGTTGCTTCTCGTCTTTACAGATTACTTTAGTATGCTGGAAGTTTATAACGAGCAGGTAGTGAACTCGCTTTGTTTCGGTATTAACAAATCTTAGTTTTCTATGTACATTTGTTTCTTTTTTGCTTACTGTAATTTGAAAATCATCCTTTGTGCTATCTTAACACGACCCTTCTGGGCACGTTGGCTGAAGTGCGTGGGTGCTATCTGGACCTAACAGCGTCTTTTTGCTGCTTGAGCTACCCGGCTGCTCTGCCATGCCACTGCCAAGCTGTTTCATCCCTTGTAAGACTTTTCTTCTTAGTCCTTTCCGTGCTTTGCTCCTTTTGGAAGAAAAAAGGGGTTAAGAAGAAAGGCAGCATTTTTATTTACTCTTTTTCCCCCAGGCCCCTCTTCTTGTTAGTCTCTTATGTTGGCAGACCCAGGACTCACTCCTCATTGAAAATGGGTAATGTGTTTCTCTTAAGCTGGGAGGGGATTTTGAAGATGGTCTGTGTCTCAGAGGAGTGAATTTTTAGCTTTCCTTCTAAGGTTTATACGATTGGCCACTTGTTTGTGGACTACTTTCCCCTGCACCTTCCTCCTCATTGCTTTGGAGCCATGTGGCCAATTTCAGACAAATTTGGTGCCACGGGCGGGAGAGAGAGATTGGCAAAAAACCAATACGCAGGAAAACAAACTTCATTAGTTTCAGCAGCTCATGGAATACGTTTCTTTAAACTCCTCCTCTAATGACGACAACAGAAGCAGAGGGCAATAACGCCTTTATCCTGAATTTTGCAAACTTCTTAAGTCTACAGACGTGAGCTCTCAATGCAGATTAAATTTACCTGGGAAGTGGAACTCTCTGGCAATGAGTTTCGAAACATGGTAAAGCCAGAATAACCACCCCGTGCTCAGCCGCACTCTATCTTAATTTTCGTTCTATCCTTACTGAGTGTAACAATTTTTTTTCTTCTTTTAGTAACAAATTTTGACTGTAAATCTCTCTCCACAGGTAAGAGACTTACTATCTAAAACCAGGAAGCGCGCTGGGCTCAAGATTAGAGAAGACCAGCAGCAAGGTTTTCAAGTGGCCGGTTTGAAGCTGGTGCCTTGTGATATTTACACACGGATCGAGAG